>NC_141461.1:0-1382500 GCF_015680905.1 Coptis chinensis | reverse complement strand
AATGAGGTTTGCGCTAATCTCAATCCCACATCTGATTTTTGTTTTAAAATCCAAAATCTAAAATAAACTTGTTAACAGGATAAATTGGTTTGGAAAAAAAACAAGTACATAAAATACCAAATTTACCCTAAAACTAATCCACCCTAAGGGCATCTCCAATGGGGAGTGTAAAATTACACCTCCACGTAGGTAGTATTAGGATTTTACAACTCTAATTGCATACTATTGTATAGCCTATAAATATCCACACTCTATACTTTTCCAATGGAGAAGTGTAAAAATAATTGGATTTTAAACTCAGACGTAAAAAATAATTGGATTTTAAGTGACGTCTCTCTTTAATTTAAATTGCAATTGGGACGTTACTTTAAGTGACGTCCGAGTTAAAAAATTACTTTAGAATTAGAAATGGACGTTACTTAAAGTGATGTCCGAATTTTTTTTTATTCAGACATTGGTTAAAGTGTCGCCCGAGCTATTTATCAACTGATAGCAAGATGGGGAATTCCCCACCTCCTCTATCAACTAATACTCTATTATCTACGGTATACCACCCCTATTGGAAAGAGTTTTTTGACATTTGGAGTGTAAACTCTACACTTTATACGGGTTACACCCCCCACCCCCAATTGGAGATGCCCTTAATCATAGATCGAAAGTGGAAAGTGATATAAAACTTCGCTAGTTCGAAAAAAACGGAAAACAGTTGGCGCCAATCTCTCACACTCTTTTCGGGCAAGTTATAATTTCTCCAGTCAACTATCGAGTTCATCTCTATTGTTTTCCTCTCTCACTATCTTACAAGAGAAATCCTCTGCTATTCAAACTCTGGATTTGGCATCTCTCAAATACTCCTTCAGGTGTGGATATTGGTTTTTATAAATTAGGTACTGAAACTTATTAGCTTTTTGCTAAATTTCTGTGAGAGACTAATATACACAACCAATGCATATTATACACGTGTACGTCTAGCACAACTTATCGGAGAACACTTCTCCCCGACGACCTCATTATGAACTCATAGCGAACTGACAATCTCTCCATGAGATCGTCGAGCAGGTCGCCCGAATACTCATCCACGAATTGCCATCACGATGCACCATCGTAACAGTCAGTAACGGACGAGCCAGCTGTCTCCATCAAGTCCAGAACTTTCAGCCACGCTCATCAATGTTTCGCCATCAATGCTCCATAAAATCTCACATTAATACGACCTGACCTGACAAAAGAGAAGACAAATGATCACCAAGAAGACTATAAAAATAGACTCCATTCTCCTTCCAAAGGGAGGGGAGGAACTTCATCCATAGAGGGTGGATCATATCCATTCCATCCGCTCACCCCAAATCGACTCCATCTACTAGGGCTGGATCAACTCCCTCCGAGAGATCACCAAATCTACTCCATCTTCCCCCTAGGCTCTCCAGAAGAGACCTCTCTATCTACCACACCATATCTAATCACACCGAATCATGAACTACGTCTAACTTTATTCAGGTTCCTCAGGGAGAACCTGATACGTAGGCAGTTCGTCCGGAACGAACTCAGTCATATCCACAATCTTCCCCCAATTTCTCCCAAATCTATACATTTGTATGGTTAGACCAAACTTAACATTTACAATTTCTATAATAATTTACCTAAATAATTTATGATTTTAATATGGACATAATCTTGTTGTTCTTCATTTGATCAAAATTTTGGGTTTTTTTCCATTATCGTATCATACCAACTTCGACATTAAAACTAATCGATGCTTTTTCAGTTTGTAAAAAAAATGTTGTTAGGACTTTATTTTAGGTTGAGATAATGAGGGGACATGGGTGAGGTAGTTGCCTCAGCTTCTTCTTTTTCGTGGGTGTCATATTGGTGAAGATTCATGTTTACATGCACTGATGCTTCCCTTTCCTTTATTTAATTTGATATGGCTAGTCAAGTTCAAAATTTCTTCGCAGCCATATTGTTTGTGTTTGTAACATGTGTTATATGGAAATGGTTGAAACGGATTTGGGAATCATGCGTTGTTCAAATGTACATTATATATTCCATGTACTGAAGTTGATTTAAATGTTGATAATTTCAGTCACTTGATTGAGGGGAAAAGAAGAATATGTGCATTGAATATAAAAACTGGTTTGGCTTCTTTCATTTTCGTCCGGAACAAAGATACAATCACAACATTATTGTCAATAGTCCCTAGTGACACATACGAGGAAGATAAATAGTGCAAGATAAAATGAGGTATCTCAAACCTTTCATGCCAAAATAAAATATGAGTAGAATTAGTGCATTTTATCGAAATACTTTGATTTCATTTGGTTTCAATTATACTAAAGAGCTCAAGTTGCTGGTAGTAATTTTTTCTTTTTATGGATTATTGGATGTGATTGTTTGCTTGTAAAGATTTTAAATGGAAACTTGAGATAGAACATAGTAATTTTGAAAAAAGCATGTTATAAGTGACCCACAACTAAAAATTTGACAAAAAGGAAAGCAATTAATTTGGGTAAAGACTATACTGCTATTTAAAAATTATAAAATTACTTGTATTACATCTTTCCCGAAGTAGTTTATAGGTCAAAACACCTATGAATATCCTTTTTGCAACTTCAAAAGAAAAACAGGCAGAGCCATTGTGTGTGTGTGTTTCTTTTTTTTTTTTTAAACATAAGAAAAAACCTTACAATTTCCGTGTTGTCTGATTACTTCCGTTAGTTTGATACTAGAAATTTCCCATTCTTAATTGTAAGGTGAAACACAAACATGATATCTTTACTGTAATATTACCACTTAATACCCTTTTAAAGTATTAACTACTGAATGACATAACTATATATTCTTTATACATCTCTTGCAGGTTTAACTGTTTTTTTCGATGCATCTTCTTTGGGTTCTTTAGCCAATACCCCCACAGTAACAATGAAAAAGGTGAATTCACATAATACTCATTTTACTTATTACAAGCACCAAGATAACCATTTGTTAAGTTATTGTTTTAGGCTGAGTTTGATAAGGATATGGGTGATTGCTCATTCTATCGCTATCTGGACTACTTCTCATAAGTTGTACAACCTTTAATTTTGGATATTGAAGATCCAAAAGGTGACGACAACTGTGGATTTAGGGCCTTGGCCATGGCATTTGGGTACGACAAGGAAGGTTGGGTCCGAGTACGAGCTGATTTGATTTCAGAGTTGCACGAATATAAGGAAGAGTACATATGGATATTTTATCATGAAGACCTGATTCGTTGTGAGGGAAGTCTATTACACTTTAAGGGTGACACTCCTAAGAAGAAATGGATGTTGCTACCTAAACATGGTTATCTTGCAGCGTCAAAGTATAGCGTTGCAATTGTGTATTTCACAATGGCAAGTTGTTTAACTTTTCTGCCATTAAGGTCAACATTCAATGAGAATGACCATAAAGTCATTGGTATTGGGGGTGTTCCAAACCACTTTTTAAAGTTGAATTTGGAAGCAAATTGTCCAATGCCAAAGATAGCGGCGCTTTCGGAAAAACATCATCATGAAATCGCAGATGAGTTGAAATCACATTTCATGTTTTGCTTTGATGCATTTCCACTTCTCTCTTGCAAAGATAATAATTTGGGCGATTATATGATTCTGAATGAATCAGACTGACTTGGTAGAAGGCCTATAAGAGGAGAGGATTTCACATTTGTTGAAGTTTTCGCCCTATTATGGCTGCTGTAGACTTTAAGACCTTGGAATCTCGTAGCCAATGTTTTTTTTCCAAGTTTAATGCAATTGTTTAAGTTCACTTTAAATTTTTGTAGAAAAAAATAATATGTTCTTCATAATTTTGGATGTTGTTTGAAACAAGTTATTGCTTTCTCTTAAATTATTTATGCACAAGTAAAAAACTATCGAATCTAAAGCCTTGTGTGTATGTAAAATCACGAGTGATGTGATTTTGAGTTGTAATATGATCATGAACAGTTGCAATATTATCCCAAGTTGTAATATGATCATGAAATAGATGGAGAAAGAAACAAAAAAAAAAATGTGCCTCTTTCATATTAACAACCTCTCAAATAATGAGAGCTCTTACCCTTTTGAGCTTATGGATCCAGTTATTGACAAAGACAAACATTCACCATATGATAAGTAACAAGTTCAGAGAAATCAAAGCACCTTGACAGTTTATATTATGTCTTCTATGTCTCTTATATCTTAAAATTACCTTCAAAGAGCATGTTTGAGACAGATCGACCAGTTTTAGTCATGATGATCAGACATTTTATAATGTGCTCGTTTACATATTCATATTGCTCTATAAGGCTTGGGTCTGACATGGGAACAAACCCTGCCTACAAAACATTATTGTGCAGTAAGTGATAAGAGCCTAAAACTGTAGTTTAAACCCTTTAATAGTATTTCTATTTAGCCAATTATGTTATTAATAATATAGGTTTATATCTAATTACGTGCTTTTGAGTATTTCAAGCTTCGAAGTTGAAGAAATGTAAATTCGTTACTAATTAGGCGCTAAAAGGAGCTAAATTGATTGCTATGAATGTTCTATGAAGAAAGCCCAAGTTTCATGGAGAAAAAGCCCTTAAAAAGCCCAAGTCAAAGCTGTTAAGTGAAAGTCAAACCGGATTAGAAAGCTGAAGAAAAATCAACATAACTTCAAAAGGCCATATCTTTGGACTTAGACCTCGGATTTGGGCCCATTTTATATCAAAATGACTGGCTCAGAAAGCTCTTTCCAATGGTCTAGAACATGACTCTATCAAAGCAGTATAAGTTGGTGAAAACTTGTGCTACAGTAATACGACCAGAATTAGAAGTCTTGGATTCAACAAATTGGGTTATGGACTTGATTTATGGGTCCATAACCTAGCTTAAAAGCCCATGCACGAAATTGTAACCTAACCCTCTCCTATATAAAGAGGGTTAAGGCTAAAACAAAGTTGGCTACTCCCGCTTTAGTTTAATATAGTTTAAGGTTTTCTCTCTCTCTCTCTCTCCTTTTGTAGTTTAGTTTAGGTTAGAATAATTTAGTTTGTAGCCTCCATTAAATCCTTCAATAAAAACCCTTAGTTTAATATTCAATTTTTGTCTCTTTAATTTAATGTCTTCATCTTATTGTTTTGATATTGTTCATCCAATGAAGCAAGGCTAAATCCTCTATTAGAGGAGGTTAAATAAACCATGTGAGGGTGACTGCTTGTTAGAATAGTTGTTATTTAGAATAGAATTTCAAGTTCATTATTATGAGTATTTAGAGATAAACCTCATAATGATGAACTAGAGTTTAGAGCCACCATCAAAGAGATTTGTGGTGGAGCTAAACTCGCATGCTAATGGTGGAGCTAAACTCTTATGCTAGTGGAACCTTGATTCGAGAGGACTTGGTATTCACTAGGGATCAATATTCGATTCGATGACTAACTAATAGTCAATCGAATTGCATGGTGGAATTTCCCCTCTCTAATTATTCTTCTCATCATTATAAACACTGTTTTAGCTTCTTAAAATTACTGTTTTCATATTATTATAATTACTCTCATCATTGTTCCTTTTGTTTGATTAGTTGAATTCTATTTATGTCTTGATAGTTTATGAGTGGAACGAATCCGTACTCTTTATATATTGTATAATGAATTGAGAGTAGGAATATTGATCTAAAAACTTGTTTATGTGGATTGATTAATTGTGTTTACGCATAGATAGTTAGTTTACACGTAAATTTGTCTTTATCAGCAAGTACTTATTATGTAGTGAGTACTTATGAAATAAGTCGGGTAATAATACCCCCAACAAAAATGGAGTGCTACATTTGTGCAAGACATAATACAAGCTACTCAAGACACCTACTATATAACACGTCCGTTTAAGAGAAAGCAATGCATGCCTAAAAACCTAGAGGATGAAAGTCAACTGCCTATCAGCCTATGGCAAATATTCTAGAGTAAAACAGTCCCACTAGGCCCTTGAAAAATATTTAAAACTATCGAGGAATAGAAAGATATACAAACCCTAAAAACAAGGAAAGAAAAATAATGACAGTTAAGAGACTCCAAATCCCAAGCTGTTAATTTTTAGCGGCTCCTTTTTGTTTTGTACGAAAATGGAAAACAAATCTGAAATAGGACTGCTTTTGTTTCGAAGTATTGTCGCTTAAAAAAAATCGGCTATTTTTCCAGAACTTTTTGTTGCCCTTAATCCATGTTGTTATTGCTGGTATTACTTTATCAGGTTATAATAATACTGAGTATTTTTGGCTCCCAGCGTTGGTTTCTCGAAGTGTTCCAAGGGAATTATCAACCCACACACGTCTCATTTTTTCCACAAAAATAGGGTAGTTACACCTCGCACAAAATCCTTAAAATTCCCAATCTATATCTTAATATTCAAGCTCCCACAAGGGGTATTTTTCAAACTCGATCTATTAAAATTCCACGTCATCTCCTATTAAAACGAGAATTTCTTTCCTATTTTCTATTTAAAAAATGGGAATTTCTCTTCTATTATAGCGAGAATCATATTAAAACAAATTCTAACATTTTTAATTAAAGCGGGAATCTTTCTCTTATTAAAATGAGAATTCCTCCCTTATTGAAAATTAAGCGAAAATCTAGCGTATCTAATTAAAACGGGAATCATTCTCCTATTAAAATAATAGAATTTCTCTCCCAATTGAAAAAACGGGTTTTTAAAACTTAATTTAAAACAATTTGTTAGAAAATTAAAACGGGTTAGCGACTAAAACGGTAGTCCCAATTTTCTAAAAAAAATATAAATGTTTTCAAAAGAGTCGGTGCGTATGCACGGGTCTACAAACTAGTTTTAATAATTTGTCCCTCAGTTATAACTAGAAAGGAAATAAAAAGAAAACGGAAACAAAACAAAAAATAGGAATTAAAATATGAAAAACACGATAGATACATTAAGAACAAACTAACAAGAAGATGATATTATTGTTATTAACACGTTTTTGCGGAAAGAAGATGAAGAAGAAATACACACGCTTGTTGGTTTATTCCACTTTACATTTTTTTTTTTTTTTTTTTTTATGAGGGACAAACTAGTAAAATAGGGAATTTTGAGGATTTTGTGACAGTTGTAACCACCCTCTTTTTGCGGAAAAGATGAGACTTATATGGCTCAAAATTCCTTTGGAGCGTTTGGAGGAACCAACGCTGGGAGCAAAAAATCACTCAATAATACTTGCACCCTCCACATGTATAATGTATTGATCCAACAGTGGATATCTCCAGCGAAGCGGTTATGTCCAGTGTATAAATTAGTAACCTAGGTTTTTTGGGCATAAAATCTAATCTACTGGTTAATTTACACATAATCAAACTGTTAAATAATTCTCTAAATTAGTAACCTAGTTTTTTTGGGCATAGAATCTAATCTACTGGTTAATTTACACTTAATTTACACATAATCAAACTGGTAAATACTTCTATAAGATAAATACTTCTCTATGGTAAATAAATAGAACATCACCCACAATTTACAAATACTGTAACTTAATGCAGATCGAACCAAAATTAAGTTTATTTTTTTTAGGCTGAGTAACAAATGCTAAAATTAAAAGAAATTAGCCCAGTTATAATGTGCCCTTAAGAATTCAGCCTTCCTAGTTAAGCAGACACATATAGTTTCGCCACTATTATACACAAGGTTTCTCCTTCCATGGAAAGTTGAAAGATTTGCACCATATTGGATTTTGGACCTTGGAATCCTTAACTTAATTAAAACTGGAGCGCTAGCCAGAACAACGTTGTTGATTTTGATTAGTGTGAACCCCAACAACATCACCTCTCCCCTCATTGGTCATATTCCATGAATCTTTGTCTCCGGCTCTCCGCTTACAGTCACGACCAAGGGGTTTCTTTCTTTAGTTCCCTCCATTATCTTAGTTTCATCAATTATCTTTCATTAGACTTAGCAATTTCAGTGTAAAAAGCTAGTGAATCATATCTAAGTATCTAATATACACTACATTTAATGGGCTTCTAGGCAACGGAATATAACTTGCGTGACTTTGTCTAAATGGTAAACGCATGAAAAGATTGATTCACAAATTCATACTGAAAAAACAAAATTTACCGTTGCACCTTTACAGAATTACAGGTACCTTAAGTTGGTGGGGGTGGGGTTGAGCCTATAGCCCTACAATTTGCAGTGCGTTAAGGTGAACATTCTTGGTTCATTCCAAATTTAAGAAAAGAATTAGAATAAGTCATCGTGTTTGGCTTTACTTGACACCTTTAGCACAGCTCTTATGCTAGGCACGATTCAATGATCAATCCACCATTAAGGTTTGATTGTTTCCACCTTGGAAAGAGTTTCACATCTTAGAAGTCCCTCAAATAGGGAACACAGAAGTGAGAAAAGTTATTTTCTGGTCGGAATGACAACTTTTCAAACAATAAAGAAGTTCAACTGTTTTTATTGAAAATTGGGCGTCTTAGTCCTTTGAAATGTAGATTGGTCTCAGCAGGCTCTTATCATCATGTCTACTCTCCCAATTCTTAATCCACCGTAGAATTGTTTTTTCAGCAGATACATCAGTGTTGCCAAAAAAATTTAAGCAATAGATGTCATATATACAATTTACAAACAAGAAACTACATGGCCTTTGTCTGAGTACTAGTGTACAAAGATTCCTATGATCATCATTATCATTTTATTTACGACATGAGATTATTGATCCCAGAGGCCACAAGTATCCATCTATCCATCATCTGGTTGTAATTTTTACAAGAAATTAAAGATGCATGGCGTCATTGCGTTAAACCAATTAGACGGCAATACAAAGAAAGCAACCTTGTGGTGTGTTGAAAATGAAAAGCAAAATCCTGGTTCCATGACTGAAGTACATTATTCGTATATTTTTAAAGGTAGATGAATTATGGCAACAATACTTTGCATATGACTTGGAGCGTTAGAATATTCTTTTGTATACTGTACGTCTGTACTTTCAAATCTTTATTTTTTTTGGGGTGCGGTATTGCCACCCCGTACTAACACCCATTTGGTAAGAAGTAAAGCAATAATGGTTATTCTTTATGTTATTTTACACTCCATATGCCTATAGTTTTATGACATCGGGTTGCCGCGAGATCTCATATATATCTCACGGCAGGCAGTTGCCACGATATTGCACAATATACGGTATTGGGTTGCCGCGAGATCCCATATCCCACGGCAATCAGTTGCCGCGACATTTTTTTTTTTTTTTTTTTTTTTCAAATTTTGCGTATTAAATACACACGATATATGGATATCTCATTTTCTTCTTTAAAGTTTTTTTATACACTCTAAGAACATCATTAAAACCATGATAAAAAAAATATACAATCGAACCATAATTTTACTATCTCGCGGTAAATATTTTCATATGCTATAAGAAAATTTTGTGATCAAATTAATAAAGAAGAGTTTTGATAATTAATACAAACAAAGACTCCATTTTAGTAAACACAATCATCTCGCGACAACTAACTTTTTTTTACAGTTGCTACTAAAAAAAATTAAAAGAAAAAAAGACCCACGACAACCACTTTTTGTGAGATATGAGATCTCGCGGCAACTCGATGTCGTGGATTGTGCGTTTTCGCGGCAACTACTTGCCGTAAATATTTTTGTGTGATTAATGGAGTGGTGCTAGTACCTTTGAATTAGTCAAAAGGGTGCTAGTCCTATTTATGGGGGTGTCCATAATACAAAATATCGCAATAAATATTCATATTTCAACAAAAGATATATAAATATCACGATATGTTTAGATATATATAAGACTGCAAATATCTACGATATTTTGATAATATTTTGCGGTATTTTACTATACTTGGCGATATTTTGTGTAGATAATAATTTTATTTAATATTTAATATTATATTTCAAATAAATATAAATTATATATTAAAAAATATCCATAATATCTATGATATTTATCGATATTTTATATATATATCCACAATATTTACATATGAAACAATGTCAAATATCTACAAAGGAAAATATATATCCACGATACACATCTATAAATCAGGAATCGATATTCATATGGGTGTCAATACTGTGGCACTTCTTTTTTGGGCCACTTAATTTTGTTGATTGGGCTTTGCCGCCAATTATAGCAAACCACTTTTGAGCTGCTCAGCGGAATCATAGGTTTCGGGGGTTGGTCTTTTTGAGTAGCAGTCCATTTTTTCTCATCTCCAAAAGTCCAAACCAACCATCCCTTTTGCAAAATCCATGGAACTTCATAATTCTGCAGAAAAGTTTTCCATTTTGCTCATTTTTTTTTAAAGAGAAATGCAAATGCAAATGCCCAAGTGGAAAACTCTGTTCATTTTAAAGAATTCTATCTCCTTGTATTCTCATTATGCTTTCTTTCACTCAACTACTGCAACTCTAGCTAAATGGAAGAACAAGTGGAATGATGTAAGTTCTCTTCTCTCAAAGTTACTATCTTTTCTTTTCTTTTACCTGTTTTAATTGTTTTTCTGGGTTTTTTTTATTGGTCAAAGACTTAAAGACTGAGAATTTATCATTGTTTAAGGTGTAGCCAGACTCTGTGACATTGTAATGTTTGGTCCTATTTTGAAAAAGAAACAAATTTCATGAACTGATGCTGAGAAAGGTTTGATATGCATGGTGGGCAAATCATGAGAACTCTTCATTTTGTTTGCCAGTAAGATGTACTTTAAAGTTCTAGCTGTTAGTTAGTTCATCAAAAAGGTATTTAAAACCACATTTAAAACCAGTGTATTTTAAATTTCATACTAAATAGAGGTACACACCTTCTCGGCTTGTATCTTGTTTATATATATATATATATCACATACTAAAAAGTTATAATTTCCTCATGTTTAAACATGACTGTCACCAATGGGTTGAGTAGGCAAGTTGGTGTGGTTCACTGGATGGCAAGTTTCATTTGTACACCTTTTAAAGCTTTATGTGTTTAGTAACTCAACTGCTCCTACGAGTATATCTCTGTTTTCCTTGTTTTTCCTTAAAAAGTTGGCGTTATCCTTTTTGCACGCAAAGTTTAAATTGGAAAATCTGTTTGCAGGACCCAGGAAGAGTTCAACGACCTACTAAGGTATGCAAACCCAGAAGCACTTTTGATTAATCTGGTAGTGTAAGTCGTGGAACATATGGTTAGTCTGTTATGCTTTTAGTAACTCAACTGCTTACCCTACGAGCATATCTTTGTTTTCCTTGTTTTTCCTTAAAAAGTTGGCGTTATCCTTTTTGCATAAAAGTTTAAATTGGAAAATCTGTTTGCAGGACCCAGGAAGAGTTCAACGGCCTACTAAGGTATGCAAACCCAGAAGCACTTTTGATTAATCTGGTAGTGTAAGTCGTGGAACATATGGTTAGTCTGTTATGCTTTTAGTAACTCAACTGCTTACCTACGAGCATATCTTTGTTTTCCATGTTTTCCCTTAAAAAGTTACGTTATCCTTTTTACACGCAAAGTTTAAATTGGAAAATTTGTTGTCAGGACCCAGGAAGAGCTCAACGACCTACTAAGGTATGCAAACCCAGAAGCACTTTTGATTAATCTGGTAGTGTAAGTTGTGGAACATATGGTTAGTCTGTTATGCTTTTGGTAACTCAACTGCTTACGGACAAGCATATCTCTTTTTTCCATGCTTTTGCTTAAAAGTTATGTACTTAAAGTAATCCTTTTGCATAAAGTTTAAATTGGAAAATCTGTTTGCAGGACCCAGGAAGAGCTCAACGACCTACCAAGGCATGCAAACCCAGAAGTACTTTTGATTAATCTGGTAGTGTAAGTTGTGGAATGTATGGTTAATCTGTTTGCACAGAGTGGGAATCTCCTAGAACGGAGGTGTCTATTTCAGTTTCCTTCCTTGAAAACGGGAAGTTATTTTTTTATCACTGGAAAAATGCAACAATGCTGAAAATAAGGAAAAATCTAAATATATAGCTGGCGAAAGTGTGTGATGTTCTGGTGGATATTAACCCACACACACACAGAGAAACAACAACAAAAAGAACAAATAAAAGGAAAAGAAATCCATTCGTGATACTGGTTCACCAATAGGGTGCATTAAATGTGTACACACTTGACATGGTCACCAAGTATATATATGGGCTTAAAACGGTGTTGCGAGAAACTTATATTTGTTTTGAGGTACTACACTGAGTGAAGTTTAAGTAGATTTTTTTATGTGCACCTGTGTCGGGAATATTTTATTTGTCCACTAACAACAACCTTTGGATTTAGACTAATGTCAGATATGAAATACGTCAAAGGCGCGCGGATGCAAAAAAGGCGCTAAATGATTTTATCTTCAGTAGAGGTTGCTCAACTTTGCCATTTAAGGTAGTCCTCTTATTTATGCTTGGAAAAATATATATGGTTGTGGCAACTTAAAGGTTTATTTATGTCTTCTTTCCATTGACTAGATGCAATGAAGAGATGAAGTCGCCTATCCAAAAATCAAGGATGCAATGTTGGCAAAAAACTATTATTTCCCATGTAGTTTTTTTTTTAGCTTGACATCTGGTGTTTACTGTCCAGAAAGCCAGTTCAACATTGGAGACTGACAGGGCAAGTGGCTGGGATGCAGTAGAAGCAGATAATTCTAAGAAGAAGCAGTCTCGATCAAAAAAGTTATGCCGTTCATCACAAGCTAAAAAAGGCGAGTCTATTGGATATAACCTATGTTACATGGACACGCCATATTTCAAAAAAAATCCGTGTCGGATACGTATCCACGTGTCCGTGTCGGACACACATGGACACACATATTGTATGTAACCTAAATTTCTTATATCTTGCCGTGTCAGACACTTCGTATCCGTGTCGGATACGGACACACGTGTCCGTGTCAGTGTAACTTAGGATATAACTTTAGCTGTTTAAGCATTAATAACCCCTGACTAGGCATTGATATTTCTAGAAAATGTGTATTTTGCATTGTTTGAAACCTTAGTGGATGAGCGACATACTGCATATTATTTCTCTTTTGTAACATGTGATTAAGGTTCTTTGACATAGTAATAACCTTATTGGTATTGATACCTATAAGGTAATAGCCTTCTAATATCATAAATAACATGATAGACTCTATTAGTATCAATACCAAAGTTTCGAAGCTAAGGTCTCTTTTTAGCTTTTTTTTTTTTTTTTTGGAAAGGGTTTACATTTTTACGATTGCACCCTCTTACAACTGGGTATCTCATTGTGTCCCATGTTCAGGCAACCGAAGACGGAAGAAATTCTGTGCTGACTCTGACGAAGAGTCGGACAATGTCTTTCGAGCTACATTTGGAAACAGATGTTATACGTGGTCATTTAGAGACTGGGATGAACCCAGTTTCCAGACTTCTTCGGCTGAATTCGAGTGGAGAGATCAATCAAGGTGGAATAAAAATAGGAGAAGAGTTTGGGACTCTGCTAGTGATATTGATGATGATGATGTTGATGACAAGTCATGCATTGTAGGTTCATACTCTGATAGAATGGTTCTTGGTTTGCCACCAACAGGCCCTCTAAAGATTGATGTCGTCAAAAGCACGTAAGTAGGCTATTACTGTTGTGCATTATGAACGTGTAGTCATTGACATGGTAGTTTTTGCCTTTACGCTTGGAATGGGTAAAGAAAATGTTTCACCTTTCAAATTGCTTCTTATAGATTCCGCTCCTTGGCTTTGAAGTGGCATCCTGATAAGCATCAAGGGCCTTCACAGGTAAGGTTATATTTCTTGTGTGTCTTATTCATTTGTCAAGATGATAGATGGCATACTATTGTGAGTCTGTGACACAAGACTAGAGAAGGTAGATGAAGAGCATTAAATAAGTCGGGTAGGATTTAAAAGGGGGTACTACTTCTTGTTAACATATTGACAAAAAAAGCACTTAAACTTAGAAATAGTCTGTACAATTCTGATTCACATGTGTTTGGGACAGGCACAGGCTGAGGAAAAGTTCAAACAATGTGTCAATGCATACAAGGCCTTATGCAATGCCCTCCCTTCGAAATGAGCTAAGGGCAAACTCTTAGTGTTATTCTTCTGGAACAGTTCTTCCTTGGCAATGTTGTCCCCGCTACTGATGACTGGCGTCCAGTGGTGATCGACGTG
Source organism: Coptis chinensis (assembly GCF_015680905.1). Lineage (NCBI taxonomy): Eukaryota > Viridiplantae > Streptophyta > Magnoliopsida > Ranunculales > Ranunculaceae > Coptis > Coptis chinensis. The sequence goes on along the minus strand of NC_141461.1, from coordinate 1,368,383 downwards.
AAATTATTTGCCTCAATAAAATTATATCCAATTTATTATTTTTTATCATTTTCTTGTTAATAAATGAAATATTGTTGATTTGAACTGTATATTAGGTATCACAATTTTGCTGAAGGCCTTGTGGTGGTGGCTGTTACTTCTTGTTTTTTCTTTTCCTTCCCCAGCATTTCAGCAATACTTATGTGTAATGTGTACACTGGAATGCATCCTGACCAATTTTTGTTACAACCCATCGATCACATCCTTCAATTATTCCATTGAAGGCTTTTATGGGAATATTTTGAAAATCTGGTGCGTTTGTCTCTTTGATCAAGGTCATGTCATGTTTACTGAAAACAATAACAGCATAATGCTGGAGCTTAGATTTATAAGCACTTTCTGAAGTTTCTAATCATAGTTTTGCCAATGATTCTTGTGTTCATTAAGTTATTTGAGGGTTTTGATGAAATTTGACACGAGTTCAAGTAGCACCAGAAAGGCCAACAAAGCACCACTTAATAGTCTTACATTAGTCTTTTGTCTGTAATTTGCACTTTGAGATGCCCCATTGGAATAAGTGAATAACATGTCATTTGCATAAACTTGCTGTAAGATTTAGGCCTACATATCAGAATGATAACGATCACTTCCAATGAAAAATGTTTTAATTCCAAAACTATAAGATGACAGGGTATAATACAAATTCAAGAAAATTAAAACTAAAATTGAATTAACAGAAATAGTTATTGATAAAAATAGCATTCTAATAATTACATTAAGCAGGATTCAGTAAACTCATACTTATGGTCTTGTTTTAATAACAGTAACAAGAATGTTTTCTTTTCTTTTTTGATAAAGACTGGTAAACCAAGCATGGTATCAATGTTTAACTATTTCCATCATGCATCATCCATTGAACTTCTATTATAGAAAAACAACATAAAAAAAAATTGCAAAATTAAGCAAAATATAAAAAGAAAAAAAATTCAAATAATCCATTCTCCTGTAAATCCTGCTTACAGAACAAACCCTTTGTCTAGAACCTTCTAGAAACAGAGTAGAACAACAGAGGAAGAAACCATAAACCCATAGATCAAAATCAAGAAGCCAAAATGCAAAGCCCAATTCCTCTTGAACTTACCAAAATAACTCTCTGGTGGTTCTTGATAATGTATCTCAAACTCTTCAGCACCACTCTCATCTCCATCAATATTCCTACTAACCCTCATCTTCATCTGCCTTAATCTTTCAGTTGCAAGGCCCAGAGTTAACTTATGACACCTTCTTTGATACTTGAACCCGTTAATGCATCTAAGTGTTTGAGCAACTGAAACATAGAAGATTATATGTGCAAGAGAAAGAAGCCCAATGGGTATCCAACAATGTCTACATTGTAATCTTGGTGATTGAACTTGGGCTGCAAAAACAAGAACCAGAAAAAGGAAAAAGAACTGAAAAAGCTTCCAAAGTTCTTTCTTTTGAAGATCAACTGCTCTTTTTTTCTCTAAAGTTTTCTCAAAGTGAAGTTGAATAATGGTGTTTAGAGCTTGTAGTGCTGTTTCTTTGGGGATGATTTGGTGTTCATAGTCTGCCATAGCTGGATAGTTTGAGTGTATCAGTGTGGTGTAGAAGAAAGAGACTCTTTTGGAATATGGAGTTGGTCTTAGTTGCTACTTACTACTTACTACCGTTTACAGTGATGACTGTCGAGTGTGTTTGTGAATTTTGGTATCTTGTACAGTTCTATGCAAGTATGCAACATTAGTCGCACACATCAATCAATTAATTACTCATGGCCTCAAGGGACAATCATAATTTATAAGAACATTTTTAGGTGGTAGTATCTCACCTGTCAAAATTTTCAAATTTGAAAAAATAATTTGGAAGAGAATTCCAACTCTAGATGGTAGTAAATTCAATCGTATAACCTATTCGTTCACATTCTTGTTCGCAAATTTGGTAATTTTGATGAGGATGCGGAGCGACATTGGTAATGTCGCGCGCCAATGCAAATGTCACCCAAATTTTTTTTTGACTTTGACTAGCACCACGCGTCAGTGGTACTGTCACGCACCACTACTAATGTCGTGCGAATTATTTATTTTTTTTACTTTTTCAATTTGGTGTGATAGTGGGAATGTCACGTGAGTTTTTTTTCCAACTTGGAGGCGATAGTGGTAATATCGCGACAATTATTGTCTTGCCATCAAGACCAATGGCACGCTTACTATCGTGGTAAGTCTATTTTTATTTTTACGGTTGATATTTGCGACTAGTTAGAGTTGGTCAAAATTTGTGACCAGTTTCTCCAAATTTCTTCTTCAAATTTAAAGAGTATATTACCACCAACTTAGAGATGCTCTAACTATCTACTAGTATCTAGTGCTGAATTATAAGGATTTCTTCTTTTCTGAGGACTTTTGTATAAATCGACTTCACTTTTCTTCTTTTACAATAAAAAAAATTATATAAAATGATCCATCTTAGCTAGAAGATTTATGTGAAAATGAAAGTAGAGTGTTTCTAAAATGAAAAATGCATATTTTGTATTGGGGAGCATGGGACCGTTGCTCTTGCATTTGTCCTATAATTGCGCAGGGTCGTTTGGCTTTGGGTGTTGGTGCCCCACGTAAAATAAAGAAGCGCATGTGAGCTTGGTCAGTTCTTTTTGTCATTAACTGCTTCACTTGATGAGCACTTTTGATTCTGCACTTCTGTTATCATTGTCCCTTCCATGACCTGCAACGGAATGTTATATGGATCTGGGCCTTTTTGTCAATTAAGCATTCGGCCCACTGTATTTCTTGACATCATTTAACTTTCCCTCTCTTTCTAATGACGCCCTCTTGTAATGGTGGAAGATAATCAAGCCGAGCTTTACTATGCTCAAACTCTAAACTCTTTTTTTTATTTGGCCGAACTTTAAGCGAGCCGAGCCCGAATAGCTCGGTTATTTTACACTATAAAGATGTTATTTGAATTTATCAAGCCAAGCTTCATAAAACTCGTTTGTTACACAAGCTATAATATAGACTCAAGTTTGGCTTCCGAGCCGCTCGGCTCAAATTCTACCCTTACCCTCTTGTACTATGATTGTGTTAATAAGTGAAGCAAATAGACAGCAAAACAATTTAGCGCAACTGCACAAGAGCCAAAAGCCAAAGTGCCAAACCTTTTCTTAAATATGGACTTTTGTGACATGTTTCTTTGTTTCTCCCCTTGATATGTTCACAAATTTTAACCAAACAACGTACACTTCGTACAGATTTTGCAGTATGAAAAACTCGTCTATTTTGAAGTTCATGGTACACGCCCTTCAGCTAGCTTTAAAGAAAAGCGTATCTGTCTTGGTTCTGGGTCTACTCAGTAATGGTCCTTGAAGAAGGGTTGTTGATTACATTCTCATAAACATCTTCAGCATCTCCATTTTCATGATCATTCTCGTTTCTGAGATCTTCGGCTGCCAAATCAAGGCCCATATGTTCTAGTCGAAGGGATTCAGATTGGTGTCTGTATTGGCTCGTCATGTGCATTACCAAGTCTTCTGCCTTCAAACCATAACTTGGACTGAGCACTTTGTCGATTTTATCCATCTTGTCTTTGTAAAGAGCTTCAAGTTGGTGAAAGTAGGGGCATGTCTTAGAATCTTCAGGTCGCATCTTGTTGCTCTCTTTAACCTTCCTGAAGTACTTGTTGATGTTCTCCCATTTCTCCTTGCACCTCTTAGCACTCCGATTGTAACCAAACCTTCTCATTGCCGCTGAGATTTCCTCCCATAAAGATCCTTTAGGTATATTACCTTGATACCTATGTTCAAGGTCACTCCGGAGCACAATCAAGGCCTGAACTTCAGCTTTAGGCCATCGAGAACAACTCATTTTGATGAAATTCCGACCTTTGTCCAAATGCAGATTGTCGACAGTTCTCTCCATTGATAATGGGCTATCCTTCTGTTCAGATACCTTCTCCAAAAATGCAATCACAGCAGCATTCCTTGTGGTTGCAGCTAGTCGCTCTTCGACTAGAGTCTCGTGCTCTCTGTTAAGTCTCTCCATTTCTTGTGTCTTCCAAGCTTCTTCCCTTGCCATATGCTCATGTTAAATTAAGCTCCAAAGTTTTTAAGAACTGATTTTGGAAGATCTCTTGTTTTTAAATTACCTCTTCTATTAAATTCTCAAAGAAAGTACTCCACTTCCTTTTAGTGTAGCCAGACTTTTCGCGTAAAGACGACCGTGGTGAGAGGGAAGTCGAGATGAATTCAGAAATATAAATATTTTGGCAAGATTGGTAAGCATTAGCCTGAGGGCTGTCTGCTGGATTTGTTGGTGTCACATTCAGTACTGTTGTTGATATTGGAATTGGATTTGGAATTTGAATCTCAAATGAAAGTGGTGGAAGAGAGGGACGGCTGTCTATAGCTTCTAATTGGTTAGAGAAACGGTAGGGTTTGCCATCAACTCTTGCAGCCCGCTCTTTTGTTCTTTTGTGGTACTTGTATATGTTCTCAAACTTCTCCTTGCATTTCTTAGCGCCCGGCAGTAGCCAAGCTCTGCTAGTTTCCTGATCACAACACTCACTTCTGTTCATTTTACCTTGTAAATACAAATAAAGACCATATAAAGGCAGTAACCAAGCTCTGCTAGTTTCCTGATCACAACACTCACTTCTGTTCATTTTACCTTGTAAATACAAATAAAGACCATATAAAGGGACTCGCATTGAAGATGAAAATGCACCAATTGAACTATTAAACAGGAGTCCTATTCTAAAAAATTCCTTAACATGGGAAGGTGTCGAGTATGGTACCTTGGTATAGTAGAGAAACTTACCTGTTTTTTAACAAGTTAGGATAAAGAATGTACAAGGTTAAGATCAATAAAAGCATAATATCTTTTAACAGATAAACTTACACCACGAGAGGCAAAACAATCAAAAGATAAATTATTAAAAGAAGAAGAAAATAACACACAGCTATACTTTTCACATTGGGACACACACACACACACACACTAAAAAAAATAAAAAATAAAAAAATAAAAATTACGTCTAAGATCAGAGAGAAATCATACAATTGGAGTGAGGTTCAAATTTACCATAGAAATATTGGGAAAATAACCGATTCAAAGGGATTAACTAATGTCTTCGAAACAGAAATCAGCACTTTTTGAGGAAGTAATTTAGTCCCAATCAAAATTTAAACCCACCTTTTCAAATTACCATTTCTTTTGGTCAGTATAAAGACCAAAGTTATATCAGCTTTGTCCACAAACAATCAATTTTACTTGAACTTAAAGAAGAAACGTTTTGCTCAAATTAGTCCCTCCATATTTGAGCTTTCAAACTAGTAAATATATTTTTTTCAACTTTCTATTGTCAAATTGGCTGACAGAGTGCCCATACATGGAAGGTTTCCCTAGAAAACTGAAATATATTTTGTGATGAGAATAGCAACTTAATTATTAGGAGGTGACCTGTATAAAGTTGTCTCTTTCGAGATTGTTTTGGCATGCTCTTGCATGATAATAAATATATTTTAAGAGTAAGGTTAATTATGTCCTCCCAATCTTGGTGTAAAAGTTTTTCTCTATATTTTAACAAATTCTCGCTCCAATTCTGGATGTTCGTAGAAAAAGCTAACACAGATAATAACTGAAGAATAATGAAACTGTTGCCAAGAATTGAAGCGGCAAGTAAAAATAAAAATTGAACTGTTACCTAGAAATGGCTTCCCAAAGTGGACCTTTAAGTGTAGATTCTTTAAATCACGATGTCCATATCAGATCTAATCTTCAACAGAGCCAAAGTTTCTTGTCTGGGCCATCTAATAGCAACCGAACTTTGACCACCTTGTTCACCTCTTACACCATCTTCATCTACAATATCATTAACTGCAACTGAATTTCTGCAACCTTCTTCACCTCCATCTCCCGTGTAATTAGTGGATACTGAATTTTGGAGACTTTCTTCACCTCTCCCTCCATGCCCATCTCCAGCATCATCAGTAACTGGATTAAAAACGATTACCTCCTTAGCATCATTACAATCGGTGGTAGTATTGGGATAACTTACCAAACTAGTCACCAACATCGACTCACGGAAAATTACAGTTAGATATCTAACAGTAGGAAGTAAATTCAGGAGTTCTGTGAAGATGGTTTGGATGAATTTATTGTGGTATCAAAATTTGTCTTCAATGATGGAATCTTTATCTCTCTCTCTGTGCTCCTTTGCTATTTTCTGTAAGGGAAAATACGTGTTTGATGCTCTTCATGGTTGGTAGTAAATGTCAAAAGAAGTTAGAAAGATAGAAACAATTTAGGTCCAGCAGGAACAACAGCTGCAGATACCGACAAGAGTGACAATAAATTGATTTGTTTGGCCATCTAAATTTAGTTAGAAGTTAGCTGTGTAGGTCATCTTTGCTTTTTGAGAAGATGTTCCCTCGATATCATTATTCAGTTTCCTTGTTCCAATACTGTGGTATGATGGAATGTTTTACGGCTCAAAAGATCATACCTGAGAATGGTTGTCCAGGGAATTCATCTTACATCAGAGCGATCATATTAAACAGCGTGGAACTAAGTCATTGTATTCCAGCTCCAAGCAGGGGAGTCGTCTACCTGTTTACAAAGGGATATGTTGATCAAAATAGCAGTCAGTAAAACCATTCTAAGCAACTTTGAAGAACTCCATTAATATTCACCTGAGAAAGCAATTACTCTCAAAAGCTAAAGACAACAGCTCATTTTCTTAATCAAGACCCTTAAACATGGTGCAAGAGATTTGACATGTTGGGACTTCCATAAAGGAATCAGAAGACTGCCTGGGAAAAGGTCTGTTCTCACGGTAGACTGAAATGCACCTAATAAGACCACAACTGAAGAAAATATGTCAAGCCATCAAGGTGGAAACTCTTGTGAGGTCAGTCTCCATTAAGAAATAAGTGGGTATGTATGCTTCGTTCTCATTTCATGGAATATTTGCATTCTGCAATCTGAAGTGTAAGTTCTCCACAAAACAGTAATCGTTGACAGATCTCATAACCACCATCATTACTGCTGTCGCAACTATCACCAACCCTACTAGCATCACCACCAAAGCTACTACGGCCATCACCACCAGCAAAATCAATTGGCATACCCAGTTGCCCACCACCAGCATTGCAGCCAGACACCACCACCTTCATCATAGTTAGTAAGACCACCACCAAAGCTACTATTCACATTACAACATCACCGCCACCATCACATTGCCACCCGTCAAAATCATTACTGACACCACCAGGGCTGACCACTATACAATAATCACCGCCACACCAACACCACCACCAAAGCCACCACTTTACAGCTCCCCTCACCACTGCCACCACCACTTTACAGCTCCCCTCACCACTGCCACCACCACCAAATCCACAAATTTACCACTTGCACCAACACCACCACTGTAAAGACACAGATTAAATGACCACTCTCCCACCACAACCATCACCATCAACACTAAACCACCGCCAAGCCTATGCCAAAGAAAGATTCAACTATCATTTTGTAGCCCTGTTTATCTTAATGTAAACCAACAGAAGAGAAAAATTAAAAATGAATAAATATATGCTAGAAAATTGTGCATCCTAACAAAAAATGGAATCACAGTTATCTTTGAAAAAAACGTAGCCATTAGTGTATTACCTTCTTCCCTCTTGAAAGAAATCCCTGGGCGACATGCCAAGACACAGCAAATGTAGCTTTCAGTTCACTTGTTCATGCATCAAACCAATAATGACGACCAATCCTCCTGAACAAAAAAAAAGTACCGATATATACAATTTGTTCAGGGACCCTTTCAGATGTAATTGCAACAATGTGCTAGATCTGTTGTTCTAGTAAGTGCAGCTAAGAGTTCAAACACAAGTTATCACACATTTGGGGCTGCAACTACTGGACGTGCAATAAATGACTAGTGTATAAGTCGTTTCATATCTGGCATATAAATACAAGGAAGAACATAAAGCAATATGGATTAATTGCTTACTAAAAAGAATTTGCTCACCTGAACACCACCATCCCAAACAAGAATGAGAGGCTCTTAATCTTTTTGATGATGAGGTCGCCGAACTCGATAAAAGACCTGGAAAAACTTACCTACTCTTCAACACTCCTCCCCCCTACACACATACACAAGACTGGCACAAGAAATCTTTAAACATGTACATAGTATCACCGTGACAAATCTTAGACCAAAACAACTGAAATATTAGAGGATTTGTAACATCAATCAATGTGTACATAGATAAGATATTTGGCAGCTGAAAAACTAAACTAAACATAGTATTGGTATATCAAATAGATAAGCATGTCAGTAACAGTCATAGTATTGGTATATCAAAATAGATAAGCATGTCAGTAGCAGTCATGACTACCGAAAATACATTGCACCACATTCCCGTCTTCTACATGGTCTCCATGGATATTTTCCTAGCATTGTCTCAGTCCTCTCCCAGCTGACACCTAAAGTGGAAAACTGAAATAGCCGTGCCAAGCTACCACACAGCAAGATCTAAGCCCAGCCAACTCACTCAAATTTGCTAGAAATTCAATCATGAGACGCACCAAATCGAAACTACAATTAACATATTCAAATGGTACAACCACATACATGAATATTAGAAGGAAACAATTTTTTCCATAATGCACACGATTGAGTAATATCACATTTTTAAAACCCACAACACATATATTTGCCCTTCCGAGACTTTTGAGCAAATTTGGGAATAGATAAGATGTATACATGAGTCGCCATCCTCCATTGATGTACAGGAAATTAAAAAGTTTTTTTTCTCAGCCCTGTGTATAATATGATGCCTTGCATCTGTCAGTTATAGCCAGCTTCTAATTCCTTCCGTTTCAATTCTAACGCCATACGCTCATTTTCAAGCTTCATACGCTCATTTTCCATCCTCAGTTTATCCAGCTCTCGATCTTTTTTCCTGCTAAACCGTTGCCACTTGAACCGCTGCTTCTCTAGCTCCAACATTTGTGCCTGAATCTGCAACTTCTGTTCTTCCAACTGAAGCGAACGAGACTTCATCCACTGCTTCTGTAACCAAGCTGTTTTACTACCTTCTGAGAGCATTTGATTCATGTCGACAGGGGTGTTCTGTGGGTGAGGATAAGATCTTTTGTCACAATCCTGAGTTAAGGGGTTTCCAAAACTCACATCTTCATGGTCATGCCCCTGCTTCATCCTCTTTGCAAAACCGCCTTGAAACCCAAACATGGCCCCATTATCATGATTCTCCTCAGGCTCGTCATCATGGTCGTCACTGTCAGCGTCTTGATCGCCGTCGCCAACATCATCTTGTTGGTTCTTTCTTGTATCAAGCATTTCATCATCCTCTCTGCTTCTGAGGGCCAGTTGCAAGGACCGCTGCAATGATGGATCAGGAAGGAGATGCAGTCTGTTTCCATTGTGGTATGAGCACATCTCTTCATAAAACAGATGCTTTGAGCTTAAAATCTTCCTAACAGTCTCCTTAGCTTTCTCCGAAAGGTGGTCCATCATATCTAAAAGTGCAGGATTTTCAACAACCTTACATGAAGTGCCCCTTCCAAGGATGTCTGTGAGTCTCTTGTACCTCTTGTTGAGGTCATTGAACTTATCTTCACACTGCTGAGGTGATACATAATATCCCCTTTCGGCCATGACTTTCGAGACTGACTTCCACTTCCCCTTCTTTTGCATAATTGCATATTTTCTTCTTCCCCCATTGCTACATTCAGCAGCAGCATCCTCACCCATGTAAGAAACAACAGTGATCAGAAGTATCACCATTGTATCATTCCACTTCATCCTCTGCCATGGCGACCCCCCTTTCTTCCCTCTACCCGCTTCACAATGCCCATCTACCCCACCTTCAGTAAAACTGGGTTCATCCTCATCACTCGTCGTTGTCTTTGCCCTCTCCCCTTTATTATATTCCGCTATGGCCATCGTTTGTTCACACTCGTGCATGCTCCCAACCGTGAGGGGGAAAACATCGTGCATTGGTTGGTGAGCCATCGATCCCTGCTGAGAATTCGGCTGCTGTTGTTGATGCAAAGCATGTGGGTGTTGTTGATGATGAACGTGCATCCCCCCTTGCAAGTCTACAACTCCATACGAAGAACCCGAAATCAAACTCCCTGTCGATAAATTCCCCTCCATTTCTCACATTCCAATCAAACTCATCTCATATTCTCCTCAATTAACTTAATCCCAACACATCTTCCACAATAAATCTAAAGATTCTCCGTCATTAAACACTTGGATACTAAAATCTCTAAAAATTTCAACTCAACAATCAAAAATGGCATGCCACCAAATCACTTAATACACCTCACATAAAAGTTTAACTAACAAAATATGGAAACTTTACTGGCAATAAATAAAAAACCACGCCAATTAACTTATCTGGAATTGATATCTTGACTAAAGATTGTAACTTTTGACATTTGAGCTGATGCCTATTTTTGCAATTACAGATTTGAATCGAGCATTTTTTTAAGTGAGAGTAAAAATTTAAAGATGACGAAAAAGAATAAAAGAAGACGCTTCTCTTATTCTCTGTTTGGCTTGGGGAAAAAAATGAGTTTTTTTGGGTGAAGGTTCATTGAATTGAGGGTTAATAGGGTGGGACCATCTTATTTTTATGTCACGGTCACAACGTCTCTTGTTCTAGACTTGTGGGTGAAACAGTGGACTAGTTTTCTTCTACGCATACACAATAATTTTGTCAAAAGTTATTGTTATGTTTGAGATTTTATTTCACCAACTATTAGACCTAACCTCGCTCATTTGTAGGTGTTTGATATTTTTACTAATGGTTCAATCTACTATTAAGTCTATAACTTACACCACATATTATAAAGATCTACCTCCTCCCATCAATTTTCTTAATATACCATTGTTTTTTAGGGGATTAACTAAATTTATGTTTGTGGATTGATATTTTTTTTTTTTTTTTAAGCATTTGGGATATAATGATCTACTCTCTCAATGAGACGATTCAAATTCATAAACATCTAATTGGTTCAGTTTTACAAAGAAATGAACATTGCTGTTTGATAAGATTTAGCGAGGTAAAGTTCAAAATATTTGGTTTTCAAATCTAGTTCAAGATTGTTAATTGAACTGTTAATGTGTTGATGTTGAGAAATTGCCAATTTCAACTAATGTAAGATCGATAGCTTCCACATTAATGGTCCTTTCACTTAGTTGAAAAGTGAATAAGTGATTACCAAAAAAGTGACTCAGTGTATTTATGTTTGTATTGGCAGCATGAATTGACCAACCTGTAGAAGGAATAAGACCATGTATACTAGTTTTTAGTGTTTGGTCCCGTCCATTTTATGAATTGGGGCCACAACTAACGAGTAGGGTATAAACCAAGTAGATTGTGAAACCAGAAAAAAAGATATTTGGGGAGTAGGGTATAAACCAAGTAGATTGTGAAACCAGAAAAAAAGATATTTGGGTTTATGTGAGATAACGACAGGAGAGAGAAATACATCATTTTATTATTCATTCAAGTTATACACTCAAAAAATTGAGCTTTCTTGTTCACCCACTCATTTTCTTCTCTCACAAATTTCTCCCTTCATCTTCCCAGATTAAAATTAGAGATCATAAATAGGAGGAGCAAACAAAAAAAAAACATAAATGGTATATGATTTATTCTTTTTCCCCATCTCCATTCCAATCGACCGACCATTACTTTGATTCTTCAATAAAATTATGTTGAATTGAAGTTTAGTTTTTCTTTTTGAAGTTATTGATACGGGTTTTTTTTTGTCGATTTGTGTGTGTGTGTGTGTTTTTTTTTGAGATTTTTATTCTATTGGGAGAGTTGAAAAAAAATACAATGAAAAACAGCCACATGAGACAATCTCTCTAAAGAAAAAGAGACCAAACAATTTATAGAGTAACTACTTTTTGAGTATCCACCGCTCGTTTTCTATATCCTAAACATGGTCGAGTACTATCGATCAAGCTTTTTATGTTTAGTGTGTAACACTGTCATTGTAGAAGGAGTTCGTAAACTTCATATGCTCTCTATACTTGTTTTGTTCCAAAAGTGTCGTACTCTCCAATGGCATATATATATATATATATATATATATAGGGGTAGGTTCCGTTTACAACACTTTTTATACAACGTTTTATACAATACCCTCCCACCGGACCCTTCAAAATGTTTTAAGGGCTAATTTTTTGTAGATAAGATGTTCTCACCATGGATATAATCTCCACAAAAAATTGGGTCCTTTGAACATTTCTAAGTTTGCCAAAAAAAAGTTACAAAATCGATATTTCTAGACCGTTGATAAAAATTCATAGGTTGAGAACAAATTTTCTCATGGTTATGAGTTTTCAAATGAGTTGAATTTTTGTGGAGATGATCTCCATGGTGTGGAGATCATATCTACAAGGAATCAAGGCTTAATTCATATTTTCAAAAGGTATTGTATAAAATGTTGTATAAAAAGTATTGCAATAATTTCGAACAAACACTCTAAATTTTGAAGCAACGGCTTCAGACAAGCAAATGCAAACCACAATTGATCTGCTAGGAGATGCTTCACCATCCGGTAAGATGACACAAACCTGTGGTGTAGGTGTTAAATCAATAGGACCTGCATACATTGGCAGCCCCCACCCAAAATCCGCAGACTCATATATAGAAAACCTTGTCCATTGAGTAATTGTCAATTTTCCAGCAAATTCAAGCCTCATGGGTCTATCTACCTCAATGTAATCGATCATTGATCTTACATATTCCTCTGTTACATTCTGGCGTGCCTCATGAACTAATTGTGCTATAGCTGAGAGTTGTCCCTCTACCAGTTGTGAGACACTGCTGGTTGCGCATGCTAAGCACACCACATTGCCATAAAATCCCTCTTTCAAAGGTGGGTTTGAGAGCTTTTGGCGAGCATTTACCGAAAATGTTAACCGAAGTTCATAGTCTAGTGGACGTACATTCAACTTGGTAGCAAGAAATAATTTATTCTTGGCTAATCTTAACACTTCTGGACTGGTTTAAGTTTCCTGCATCGTTTCCATAAAATATCTCTTCGAAGATCCTACACTCCGCAATTGAACCCTCAAATCCATCATCATGTAAACCCTCGATTTTATCACCAAATAACATTCTTGTCATCTCCTCCAAATCCCACTTCTGCTAAAAAAAAATCCCTTCCATCAGAAATCCAATAGCTCCAACGCACAATAGTTCCACTTCTGGGAAAACACAATATCATAACAGAGAAAGCAACGAATATAATTTTTTTTTATGGAAACGAATATCAGTGTACAAAAATGTTGAGCTAATTGTTTAAGTTGAACTTGAAAGTCTTGGCTAATCTTATAACGCTTATGGACTGGTATGGCTTGCCACAAAGTTGCAGTTAGGCTTGAGCCGTCGTCAATTCTCATGAACTCAACATGTGGGACAGCGATTCGTTCTTCTCTTTCGTGTTTTTTTTTGGTGTAAAAGCTTAAAAGCTACGAAGAAGAAGAAAGTTTTTCCTTTTGCGAAACAAAATGTTATTTTTGCCCGTTATTTTTTTAATTATTTGCTTGGTTTTCTAGAAATAGATCTGACTATTAGATTTTGTTTGATCTGAGGGTCGGCTGGGTATGTCAAGATAGTATGTTAGAATAGTACTAGATTTTGGACCCGGGCATACACCCGGGATCTATTAAATATTTTGTATGCTGAAAAAGCTTTACAAAATGTCTCACACAAATTTTCGAATCGGAATATATTTTTATTAAAAATAAATCAAAATCGTTAATGAAGCGTGATTATGGTGCAGATAAAGTATTTCTGAAACTAAGGGATCAAATTAAGATAAAGATATTCACTTTGTGGTTTAGGATATTAATCCGTAATTTTTTAAATAGAATTATCTTAAACTCGGCTCTAGCTTTTTTTTATAGTGACTTAGCGGCAAATTTTCGAATCGAATATATTTTTTATTGAAAATAAACCAAAATATGTTAATGGCCGGCGATTATATGTATAAGTCTTGGAAACTAAGGGATTAAATTGAGATAACTTTTTTCACTTTATGGTTTAGAATATTAATCCATAATTTTCAAATAGAATTATCTTAAACTTAATCTAGTTTGTATAATAGTTTTATTAGATTTATGGTGATTTAGTTAGAAATCATCACCATTCAAATTTTATGTACTAATGTGTACAAATCACTAAAACAGATTGATTATTTTCATATCATCAAAAATACACTACTCTCATTTGAAAAGATTTATCACATGAATGTGTCCTATGAGCGGGTGTCATTATATTAAATTATTCTAAAAATATTTAAAGCAACTATGCATAACTATGAAAAAATAAAAATTATATTAATTACTCATTTAAATTTCTTGCACCATTCTCTATAAAAGGAAGCACAAACCTTGATAAAACTCATCGACTTCTTTTATTGTTAGGTTTAATAATATAAGTTTGATTAAAGTTTTGTGAGAATGTCCAATGTGGCCAAAATAATAATGAAGTCGCTTGAATAGCAAGACATTCCCAATCACAATAAAAAAAAAAATTAATAAATACTTATTTAAAATGCAAAACTATATTTGTCGAGACATTTATTCTCTCACATATAATACAAATATGTTTTAGGGTTATTAGTTAAATGCATTTTTCAATCAAATTTTTGATTTTCCATTAATTATATATTATTTGAGATTAGTTTAATGTAGTGCGTTGCATCCAGGTTTCTAATTTTTCATTAATTATTCTTTTTAAGGCTAGTTCAATACAATTTATATCAAGTTTCCAATTTTTGTTAATTATTATTTGAGGTTAGTTCAATTGCAATTGTATTCACTTTATAATTTCCAGTTAGTTATTCATTAAGGTTAATTCAAGATGCAGTTCCATCCAATTTTTGATGTTTAGTTAATTAGTCTTTGAGATTAGTTCATTGTATTTGCATCCATGTTCCAATCTCCCAATTACTTACTTTGAGGTTAGTTTAATACATCCTCAGATCTAGTTTACGATTTCCTATTAATTGTTTTTCTAGGTTAGTTCGATAGTTTACAATTTCTATACAGCTTTTACATATATGTAAGGGTTTGTTTTATAAATTCACTTTCGTTTGGGTTCCTAATTACTTTCGTAATTATTCATGTGAGAAGGCTAAAAAGTGGACATTTATGCTTTGAGGTCGATCGCGATCACGATTTACATCCGACTTCCGATTTCTAGTTAACTATTTTTTGAGGTTATTTCAATGCATTTGCATCTAATTTTTGATTTTCCGTTAGTTAATATCTGATTTTAGTTTAATGCAATTGCATCCAGTTTTTGGTTTTCCGTTAATTATTCTTTGAGGTTAGTTCAATGCAGTTGCATCCGATTTCCGATTTTATGTTAATTGTTTTTTTAGATTAGTTCAATGCATTTGCATCAAGTTTCTGATTTCCCGTTAATTATTTTTTGAGGTTAGTTCAATGCAGTTACATCAAATTTATAATTTCCCGTTAATTATTCACTAAGGTTAGTTCAGTACGGTTTTATCCATTTTTCAATGTTTCGTTAATTAGTCTTTGAGATTACTTCATTGCATTTGGATCCAGTTTTCAATTTTCCGTTAATAACTCTTTAAGGTTAGTTCAATGCATCTGCATCTAGTTTCTGATTATTTATGCTTTGAGGTTAGTTCGATACAATTATATCCGGTTTCTGATTTCCCGTTAACTATTCTTTGAGGTTATTTCAATGCATTTGCATTTAGTTTCCAATTTCCCACCAATTATTCTATGAGGTTAGTTCAATGCAGTTGCATTCAGTTTTTTATTTTTTGTTTATTATTTTTTGAGTTAAGTTCAATGCATTTGCATCAAGTTTTTGG
Source organism: Coptis chinensis (assembly GCF_015680905.1). Classification (NCBI taxonomy): domain Eukaryota; kingdom Viridiplantae; phylum Streptophyta; class Magnoliopsida; order Ranunculales; family Ranunculaceae; genus Coptis; species Coptis chinensis. The sequence continues at coordinate 1,352,484 of NC_141461.1, read as the reverse complement.
TTTCCCATTAATTATTATTTGAGGTTTGTTTGATGTATTTGCATACTATTTCCGATTTTTCGTTAAATATTTTTCAAAGATTTGCATCAAATTTCTAATTTCCCGTTAATTATTCTCTGTCGTTAGTTTAATGCAATTTGTATAAAGTTTCTAATTTCCCGTTAATTACTCTTTGAGCTCAGTTATGTATTTGAATCCAGTTTTCGATTTCCTTATAATTATCTAATGTGGTGTGTAATACCAAGTTCTACTGATCCATTTGTAGTGTCATTACAAACATGACATAAAAAGTAAATTATGCTTAATTTACTATGTGGGATCATCGAAGATTATTCAGTTTTCGATTTCCAGTTAATTATTATTTAAATTATGCATGACTCACTATATGGAATCGATCTTCAAAGATTATCTACGAATGGGTGTTGTTATATTAATTATTCTGAAAAATATTTGCAAATATGCAGAATTATTATATATTAATATTATATTTATCACTAAACCAAATTTCTTATAACGTGAAAACCCCACTCTCCATTAAAAAAAAAAACTTGCATTTGATAAAATCCTTCAACTTCATTTTGTTGTTTAATAATAGAAGTTTGATTGATGTTTTGTGAGATTGCCTAATAAGGCGAAGTTCATATATATTGAAGTTACTTGAATACGAAAAGAGATAAGATAAACACCATTTTAAATACAAAACTATATTTATCGAGACATTCCCACAACATATAACCCAACTATGTTTTGAGGTTAGTTCAATTCATTTGCATCCAGTTTCTGATTTTCCGTTATTTATATTTTGAGGTTAGTTTAATGCGATTTGCATCCAATTTCCAATTCTCGTTATTTATTTTTTGAGATCAATTCAATGCCGTTGCATCCAGTTTCTGATTTATCGTTAATTATTTTTTTTTGTTAGTTTAATACATTTGCATCCAATTTCCAATTTCCTGTTAATTGTTCTTCAAGGTCAGTTCGATGCATTTGCATCCAGTTTTTATTTCCGTTAATTATTACGTGAGATTAATTTAATGGATTTGCATCCAGTTCCTGATTTCTCGTTTATTATTTGATAAAGTTGTATTTGCATATAGTTTCCGATTTCCCGTTAATTATTTTTTAAGATTAGTTCCACGCATTTGCATTATGTTTCTAATTTATAATTAATTTTTCTTTGAGGTTAGTTCAATGCAGTTGTATTCAATTTCCGATTTCCTGTTAATTTAATCTTTGAGGGTTAGCTCAATGTATTTGCATCCAGTTTCCGATTTTATGACAATTATTTTTTAATGTTAGTTTGATGTATTTGCATCCAAGTTTTGATTTTCTGTTAATTATTTTTTGAGGTTAGTTTAATATAGTTGTATCCATATTCCGATTTTCTATTAATTAATTTTTAAGATTAGTTTAATGCTTGTATTTGCATCCAGTTTCCGATTTTCTGTTAAATATTATTTGAGGTTAGTTCGATACATTTGCATCCAGTTTTTGGTTCCCCATTAATTGTTTTTTTTTTTCCGTTAGTTTCATTCAATATTATACATATTTTAAAATATTTGTCATTATTGCTTTGTCGTTATTTTTTTTTTTCATTTTCTATTATATATTTTGTGATGTTATTTTTAGTATAATTGTTTACGCCGTTAAAGATATATTTCAAATAAATTAGGTGTTTTATCATAGTTTCATAGACACTAAAATTGTATGATTTGTAATATAGAATTAGTTTCTACAAGTCACTTATTTTTTAGCAATTTTTTTATTTGGTCAAATATATAAAAATTAGAACAATAAAAGTGTTTGATTCGTAATATGAAATTACATTCTACAAATCACCTATTTTTTAGCAATTTTTTTTTTTTTATTTTATCAAATATATAAGAATTGACAATACACTCAAACTCTCCAAATATAAGAATTATAAATACACTCAAACTCTCCAAAGAGGTTCAATGTAGGTAGGATTGTAGGCTATTAGAAAATACTATCTTTCATATTATAGTGCCACATAGGATTAGAGAAAAATCTAACTCTCATATTAGAGTGACACATAGGAGAGAGAAAATCTTCCTTTAAAGGTCTCTGTTTTAGTATATAGATAGTAGACTTGCATTTGCATCCAGTTTCCGATTTCCCGTTAAATATTATTTGAGGTTAATTCGATACATTTGTATCCAGTTTTCAGTTTTCCATTAATTGTTTTTTGACGTTAGTTTCATTCAGTATTATACATATTTTAAAATATTTGTCATTATTATTTTACCATTATTTTTTTTTCATTTTCTATTATATATTTTGTGATGTTATTTTTTGTATAATTGTTTTTAAGGATATATTCAAAATAAGTCGGTATTTTATTTTATCATAGACACTAAAATTGTATGATTTGTAATAGGAAATTAGTTTATACAAATCACCTATTTTTTAGCAATTTTTTTTTTTATTTGATCTAATATATAAGAATTGGAACACTAAAAGTGTTTGATTCGTAATAGGAAATTACCTTTTACGAATCACCAATTTTTTAGCAATTTTTTTTTTATTTGATCAAATATATAAGAATTGAAAATACTCTCAAACTCTCCAAATATAAGAATTATAAATACACTCAAACTCTTCAAAGAGATTCCATGTACGTGGGATTGTAGGCTATTAGAAAATACTATCTTTCATATTAGAGTACCACAGGATAGAGAAAAGGCTAACTCTCATATTAGAGTGCCACATAAGAGAGAGAAAATCCTCTTTTAAAGGTCTCTGCTTTAGTATATAGATAGTAGATGTCGACGTAGCCGGCCCGATATATATATATATATATATATCGGTTTGTCTAGAGTGCCACTCTTATAGTGACACCCTTATCTCACACTTCTCTTGGTCCGTCAGATCTGTTCTTTAGATTATCAGATCTAATTCACTAAAAAATCGCGAAATTTCAAAATTTCACACTATTTCAAAATCGAAAAAACGAAAAAATAAGAAATTGGTTTGGAAGGTCTTCTTCTTCTCCACCCCAGAAACCAAGCTTCTCTATCGATGACCAAGCACCACGCGATGACCAACTCATTGAAGAGTATCTCATTATGAGAAATCAAAATCGACCATTACCCGTCAACAATATCAAACAAATCAATGTTTATAAGCATAATCCATATGACCTTGCAGTCGCGTTTAATTTGTTTATTATCTTGGGGGTTTTTTTTTTTTTTGTGAACATTTGTTTAGTATATTAATGCTTAAGTCATTAGTTTTATTAGCAACACAATTAATCATCATGGATTGAATCTAGTCGATTTAAAAAGAAGGAAAAAGGAAGAAGAACAAAAGGTTAATTTTTTAAGAAGTACACCTAAAGTATTCTAACATACAATTTCTACTTTTATATCATCGATATGCTTTATTAGTTTATTTATTTTTTTTTTTAGAGGTCGTTAGATTAATTATTTCGTCTAACGCAATGAACGGACTTAGTTTATTTATTTTCCATGTCGATTCTTGTTTATGTTGTAGAGATGTTCAATTTACACGAAGAGGTTGATTAGAATGAGGTTTTCTGATGCCTCTGCTCGAGTGACATGAAATTGTGGTCATTCAAGGTTACTTTCGGGTCAGCGACAAGCCTGTGTGATTAATGTCAATTACAAAGGGTGAACTCTCTGTCGAGTTTTAAATTCTCGAGTTTTGAATTTTGTCGAGTTTTGAACTTCTGTCGAGTTCGGTGAATTGTCGAGTTTTTTGAACTCTTCGAGTTTTGAATTGTCGAGTTCGCTAAACTGTCGAGTTCGTTGAACTAACATATTCGGTGAACTCTGTCAGAGTTTTGAACTCTGTTAAAGTTTTGAACTAGCATATTCTGTTTAACTTTTGTTTGTTCATTTGTTTTTTAATGTTATTGGTTTAGGGTTCCATAGTTATTACATATTCAAGTGATTTTACATTTGCATATTTTGATATTTTTTAATTTTTTATTTTTTCCTTCTACAAAGGAAAAATTCGATCTATAAATGAGGTGCCCTTATTGTGGAAGCTCAGTTCTTAATAGAGTCTCGAATACCCAAATGAATCCTGGACGATCTTTCCGTGTTTGCGAAAAAAATGACAAACGTTTGCCTAAGGATAAGAAATGTAGGTATTTTAAGTGGGTGGATGAAGAAAATAATTGTGGAAGCTCGTCGTCGTTGAATATAAATGAGAGTCGAGCTCCCACATTTTCCCCAACTGAGAGTCGAGCTTCTATTTGCACAAGGAGGATAACGACTGATTCGGAAATTCACTCAATCGGAATGTTAATATTTAAGTTGTTGTTGGTCTGTCTTCTCTTAGCGGTTTTGTGTATTATCAAGTGGCTGGTTAAGGTGTTATTGGCTTAAGTTGCTTTGGATGTCGTGTGGCGTTGTCGATGATGAGTTATTCCAAGGCATGTGTTGTTGGCAGTTAGGAATGATGATGAATTGGGGAAATTGCTTGCTGATGCTGCTGATGGGGTGTTGCCTAATATTCATAATGTTTTGTTGCCAAAGAAGATTGATAAAGGTGGTGAGAAGATTCCTGCTGCTTCTCAGCCTAAGGCGTAAAAGTCTCCTAAGAAATCTTGATTGGTGGATTGGTGGTTTAGGTCTTATGGATAATGTTTAGTTTTTTTTTTAGTGGTTGGATATGTACTGTGTAATTGAAATGAACTTTAGTTTGACCTATAATATGAATGGATGAACTTTAATTGAAATTCTACTGATTAAATGAGAAGAATGGATGTTTCTATTAAAGGTGGTGAGAATGGATATTGCAGTGTCTATTGTTTGCCCTTCCTTGACCGAAATAAACTTTGACAGAAAAATAAATTCTGACAGGAAAAACTCTGACAGATTAAATGATTTGTAAAAACCATGCCATTTCGTTTCTGAGACTGCAAGCATCTTTTCTCACCACTTCGGTGATCATTTAGCACACCAAATAAACTTCGGTGATCATTCCGATGAAAAAATAAACTCGGCGAAAATAAACTTTGATAGTAATCATGCGATTCGAAATTTGGGCTATGTGACTTGCAACATCTTATTGATTCTCTAACGTAACTTGGTCCGATCGGTTTCTAGTCTCTATATTCTCCATTTAACTTGCAACATCTTATTGATTCTCTTACGTAACTTGTTACGATCGGTTTTAACTTATTGAAATTGGCTTGGGCGATCTCTGCGATAAAAAATAATTATGTATGCAGAGATACAAAACTTGCACCAAAACTTGCAGAGATACAAACACATCATACAAAAACTCGGCCACTAAAACATTAACAAAATTAATAGTGTATTATATGCTACTTTAACCTTAATGCAAAATAATCTAGTTAAAACCGGAAGGAGCAAGTAAAACATTATAATTAATGAAGTGTAAAAAGTGTAGTAAAACATTATAATCAATAGGATACAATAGTGATTACTCTACTAAAAAGTTTACATCGGCAAGCTATAGTACACAAAGACAATATAATGATCCGGAAAATCAACGGTGGTAGTAAGCTTCTTTCCATGTTAATGACCCCCATTCACATATAAAGGAATTCACTTCCTCTAGCCTTTCATCATGTGGACAATGACCTGCAATTATCAGAATGTACAAGAAAATTGAGATCTCAAAAGGGGGAAACAACAGTCATCATAAATAGATCTTCGGAAGAAGTGGTAGGGATACAATTACTGGTTAGTTTAGTAACAACGAGACATAACGATGTAGTAATTAACTGGTTTATTGTTTAAGTGTAAGCATCAAGATTACCTGCATCCAATTCTCTGATCTCAATCCCAATGCAACACTCCCTAAGTTCCGAGCCGGTTTTTTTGACTTACTGCTATGGAAAAAGACATGAAGTAGAAAAGAACAAGAAGAAAGGTGTAGATGGTAATCAGACAAATACTGGAGTGAAACATAAATCCAAACTAGCTATGTCACCAGGACACAACAACACAAAATGGATATCAGTTCAGTAACTTTAAGTATCAGATATATTATAGCACCATCTTGAAATATCAGGACCTTGGCAAAAAGTAAGGATACTGCCCGAAGCATTTCACTGATAAGCCAATCATAAGCTCGTTCTCTGTTCTGCAGACATACACAATTTCTATTAAAACCCTATACAGTATAGCATCAAAGATAATAAACGACAGCAAAGTTAGAATTGAAGCAACCTTACAGTAGGGTAGCAAAAAATATAAGAGCATTTGTGTAAAAAAACAATAAAAAAGGATGTGCCAAAGCCTAAACCACTAAATTTGGAGGTGGTTTGATTTGGCACAAAGTTCCATCGTTCTAATTTGCTCTGCAAAGAAGGAACCAACATTCGAATCTTCGCAAAGAAGGACCATAGAAGAAATTTATTCAAAGAAGAAAAGTCTTCTCCTCACCCTTGTAATTGACATTAATCACACAGGCTTGTCAAAGACCCCAGGCGTAACCTTGAATGACCACAATTTCATGTCACTCTGAACAGAGGCATCAGAAAACCTCATTCTAATCAACCTCTTCGTGTAAATTGAACATCTCTACAACATAAACAAGAATCGACATGGAAAATAAATAAACTAAGTCCGTTCATTGCGTTAGACAGAAATAATTAATCTAACGACCTCTAGCAAAAAAATAAATAAACTAATAAAGTATACGATGATATAAAAGTAGAAATTGTATGTTAGAATACTTTAGGTGTACTTCTTAAAAAATTAACCTTTTGTTCTTCTTCCTTTTTCCTTCTTTTTAAATCGACTAGATTCAATCCACGATTATTAATTGTGTTGCTAATAAAACTAATGACTTAAGCATTAATATACTAAACAAATGTTCACAAAAAAACCCCAAGATAATAAACAAATTAAACGCACCTACAAGGTCATATGGATTATGCTTATAAACATTGATTTGTTTGATATTGTTGACGGTAATGGTCGATTTTGATTTCTCATAATGAGATACTCTTCAATGAGTTGGTCATCGCGTGGTGCTTGGTCATCGATAGAGAAGCTTGGTTTTAAGGTGGAGAAGAAGAAGACCTTCCAAACCAATTTCGTGATTTTTTTCGTTTTTTCGATTTTGAAATAGTGTGAAATTTTGAAATTTCACGATTTTTAGTGAATTAGATCCGATAATCTAAAGAACAGATCCGACGGACCAAGAGAAGTGTGAGATAAGGGTGTCACTATAAGAGTAGCACTCTAGACAAACCCGATATATATATATATATATATATATATATATATATATATATATATATATATATATATATATATATATATATATATATTACTAATAAGATGGTACTAATCAGTCAGTACCATGACCTTGTACATCCAAATTTAATACATGACCCAGGAAAGATGGAGGTATCTTCCACCAATACAAAGACCCAGGAGGTAAAACATTGGTAAATTCAGTAGGTTGAATGATGAGATGATCCTATGCAGCACTCCAATTCAAATGAGTCACCAAATTGGAAGCATAATTCGCCAAACAATCAGCAGTCTTGTTTGCTTTACGATAATTCCATTCAATTCTTTTATTGCGAATCTTACTCAAGCCATCACAAATGTCATCATAGAGAATCTTAATTGAATGGGGACTTCCTGATCACATCTTTTGGGGAGCAATTCATGTAAATATTTTGAATCGACTTCAATAACAATATTCTCCATTTGTAACTCAATAAGAGCAAGAACACCCAGCCTTAAAGCATATAACTCAGCAAAGATGGAAGTAGCATACGGAATAGGAGCAGCAATACCAAAGATAAAACCACCTAGGCTATCTCGAAGAATGCAACCAGCACCAGCAGCTCCTGGGTTGCCTAACGAGTTTTTTGGGTTGGAGAAAAAATGAGTTTTTTGGGTGAAGGTTCATTGAATTGAGGGTTAGCGTGGAACCAACTTTGTGTGTCTCATTTTATGTCACGGTTCTAGGTGAACCAGTGACTAGTTTTCTTCTACGTATACACAATAATTTTGTCGAATTGTCCGAAATATCGACAAGTCGATGTAATATTTCCCCAAATTATGTGGAACACAAAAGTTATTGTGATGTTTGAGATTTTATTTCACCAACTATCCGACCTAACCTCGCTCATTTGTAGGTGTTTGATATTTTTACTAATGGTTCAATCTACTATTAAGTCTATAACTAAGACAAATGCTACTTTAATTACTTGATTATTTACACCACATATTTTTATAAAGATCTACCTCCTCCCATCAATTTTCTTAATATACCACTGTTTTTTAGGCTTAACTAAATTTATGTTTGTTGACTGACTGATATTCATTTTTCTTATTTTATAAGCATTTGGGATATAATGATCTACTCTCTCAATGAGACGATTCAAATTCATAAACATCTAATTGGTTCAATTTTACAAAGAAATGACCATTGCTAGCCGATAAGATTGTCAATTGCAACTAATGTAAGATCGATAGCTTCGACATTAATGGTCCTTTCATTTAGTTAGTGAATAAGTGATTATCAAAAAAGTGATTCAAGGGCTATTTGTTTTTTTGGGTTAAGTTATAAGAGGTTATTATAAGAGTTATAAGAGGGTCTTATAAAGTGGGTTGTTTTTTATTTTAAGTTCCTCTTATAAGCATTTGTAAAAATAGAAAAAAATAATAATAAATACACGACATTCTATAGATGATTATTTGACAAATATAACTCTGTTTTATATCATATTTAACTTGAATAGATTAATTTGAAACAAGCGTATAATTTGATTTTCGATTTCAAATCAATTTTGATAATTAGAATATCGATTTGAGGAAATTACCTTAATTGACAGTGGTAGTGGTAGTGGAGGTGATAATATTGGTCTTAATATTACGGTGGTGGTGGTGGTGGTGGTAGTGGTAGTGGAAGTTGTAGATATTTTAATAGCACGGTGGTGGTGGTAGTGATAGTCTTAATAGTACGGTAGTAGTGGTGGTGGTAGTAGTGAAGGTGATGATATTGGTCTTAATAGCACGGTGATAATGGTGGTGATAGTCTTAATAGTACGATGGTAGTGGTGGTGATAGTCTTAATAATGGTGGTAGTAGTGGCAGCAGTGGCGGTGGTGGATGGTAGTGGTGGTGATAGTCTTAATAATGGTGGTAGTAGTGGCGGCAGTGGCGGTGGTGGCCAGAGCAATGAAGTTATTTGAAGAAAAAGATAATGAAAAGGGAAAAAAAGATAAATGAGGCTAGGGGTAATAGATCCAATTTTGGTACTTATAGAATTGGAGTATCTTATAAGACATTTCTAATAGAATGCCTTTTATAATAGGCAAAAAACAAACAAACAAAATATCCAAAATCACTGGAACAGGACACATCTTATAAGAGGTTATAAGACCGGTTTTATAAGAGACAAAAACAAATAGCCCCTCAATATATTCATCAATCAAGCTTTTTATGTTTAGCGTGTAGCACTGTCATAGTATGATTACATTAGGGAAAATCTAGATTTGCGGAAGGAGTTCGTAAACTTCATATCTCTTTTATGTGCTATGTAAGCTAGTGGTGTGCATGAAAAAAAATAGTAAAATCAACTTGTCCGTGAGCGGAGCGAACATTTTGAAGAAAGGGGGTTATCTGAGACAAAACCAACTTGGTTGGTTTCTGTCTGTCTCTCCCATTCTCTTCCTTCTCTTTTTTCTCTTTTTTTCTCTCTCGCTCTCCCTTTTCCTCTCCCTCTCCTTCTCCATCTCCACTCCTCCATCTTCCTCTCCCACTCCGCTCACCCCCACTGCTTAGCAGTATACTAGTAGTATAGCTCTCTATACTTTTTGTTCAAAAAGTGTCATACTCTCCAATGTCAGATTATTACAACAACTGAAGACTTTTAGGACTTAATAGTAGTAAATTCGTTTTAGAACAGAATCGAAAGTTTCAACATAGGTCTACATTTCAATTGCCAGATGATTTATCGACATTTCACGAAACAAAGAGTCGGCATTTCCTGGCAAACAAAATAAGCGGCCGAATGTTAAAAACTGGGGTGGGCTGAAAGAAGAAGAAAAAAAAGAGTAGTAACAATGGCGAGTAGTAACAATGAAGAAGAGAGTGCAGTGAAAGAGCCACTCGATCTCATACGTCTAAGTCTTGATGAACGTATCTACGTCAAGCTTCGTTCCGACAGAGAACTCCGTGGAAAGCTTCACGTAATTTCATTCTACTTAATTTTCTCTGGGTGTTTATGTCATGGGCTTGTTGTTAATCTTCTCTTCACTTAGGCAAATTATTATACCATTCTTTTTGCAATATATTTCGTTAGGCTTGTTATTGTCTTCATTGTGTACTCATGAGCTGGACTGTTTGAGTAAAGATCTCTTTTTTATTGGTTTCTTTAGGTTAGGGAAGTCTATCCTTGAGTGGTTCCCAGTCTAGGATGTTTACTTGGGTCTAAGCCATGGGGTTTATGCTTGGGTAGATATATAGTGGAGTTTATCTATAAATGGATCAAAGACAAAGATTTTAGTGTTTGTGTCAAGTTCCTTTAAATGTTTAAAATTAGAGTATGGCATGGATAAATTCATATGGGCTGCGTTTGGTTCACGGAAAATGGGAGAAAAGAAAATGTTTTCCTGGATTCTAAATTCTATTAGGTGTTTGGTAGACCATGGAAAATGATAAACAGAGAAAACATTTTCCATTCAGGGTCACTATTGAGGAAAACAACATCCTTTTTAAAACGAGAGAAGTTGCTTTCCTTTTGTCTGTCGGCCGAGATTTGCTGAAGTTATTCCATCGTCGTCGCTCGAGAGGAACTAGAAAATCACTAGTGTATAGAGTTATCAGGTTTTAGGTGGGGTTTGATCCAGTGGACCAGTTTTTAAAATTGTGAACCAAACAACTAGAAAACACATTCCTCAAAAATGGATTCTGGCAAATTAGTTTCTGGATTTTCTCTTTCTTTGAGAATCAAAATTCGTTGAACCAAACACAGCCTAAACCAATGGCTGTGTTTGTGTCCAGTTCCTTTAAATGTTTAAAATTAGAGTATGGCATGGATAAATTCATATAGTGATTGAAAGTTTAAATAAATAACCTTACCCCTGTATGGTCTCGAGAGCATTGGAGCTATACTACTTTATGCTGTTTTTTGGCATCACTACTTCATAAGGTTCTTAGAGATAAACCGTCTTTGGTTTAGCATACCATCCTCAATAGTTTAAAAGAACATAGAGAGCAGGGCTTATACATTTGGAAGACTATGTTAGATCAGATGCTGGGTTTGTATTTTTGGCATTTTTTTGCTGTTTATTGTTTTATTTATATAATTGGTGTGTTATCTTCTCACCAGCTCCCACCCTTGCTCCTTTTGTGCATTCATCATTGGTTCTTTAAGGAACAAATGAGGGAAGCAGCGTGGGAACTCCGCTCAAAACTTATCTGAGGTTTACTAACTATCTTTCACTGGTTTGGTGGTGGTTTTAATTTCCAGGCCTATGACCAGCATTTGAATATGATACTCGGGGATGTCGAAGAAACTATCACGACGGTGGAGATAGACGATGAAACCTATGAGGAGATTGTTCGGGTATGCCACTCTTTACATTACTATGTTAATTTAAGTTTTCAATTGGCGTTGTTGCGAATTTAATGCCTTAGGGAAGGTTTCACTCGAGATCATTTTTAAAATGTTTGCATAAATGTTGTTTGATAAAGAATCTGTAAGAGTGTTAGAATTTGTCTAACTTGGAATCTTGATAGTTTTTACTTTGGAAGTACAGTTGGTTTTCATATCCGCAAGTGATATTTAACTCCATAATAGGAAGGGAAATAACAAATATAGCCACATACCTAATCCGTTATGTTAAATTTGTTTACTTACTTACCCCTACGTCTGTATTCTTGTATAAATAGAAAGGGAAATAACAAATATAGCCCTATACCTTTTCTCTTATGTTAGGTCTGTATTCGTGTATAAACATTGCTGCAAATTCTTTCATTAGCTATACTGATGAGATTCCATATTACCATAGTTAGAGATTTGAAAATTTGTGGAATTTTGAGAATTTGAGTAGCTCAAAAACTGATTTCTGGACACTCTTGAGATGTTGACGTTATTGGATAACATTACCCAGTGACCCTATATCTCTGCTCATTAACCCGTTGACCTTATTGTACCTAGAAGTTTCCACATCATGTCTAACAGGATTTTGTGGTAGTGTTGATTTATGTAACATTTCTTACTTGCTAATGTATAGCACAGAGTTCCCTTGTTAAGACCTTTTTGTAAGCTTCTGCCTCGAATGTTTGCTTCATTGCCTTCATGATCATGATCAGCAGCTCTTAAATGTATAACCAAATAGCTTTAATTAAATTATTGTGCACACCAAAAATAAAGCATATATGATCCAGGTGTTATCTGAATTAATTGCACTTGACACCATTGTGCATTTAAGCATCATATGATCTAGTGCAAGCCCCAACTCTTGGTAGTCTTCCTTGTCACCTACTCTGAGTGGGGTCGATCGCTTCATTGGCGTCGTATGGATATTTTGTTTGACAAAAGAAAGATCTACTTAGGTGATGAGAGGCTTTGTTCTTTGCGACATGATCCACTCTAGCATAAGAAAAAAAAATCACAATTAGAAAGAAAGGAAATGACTTGAAAAACAGTGGGTACTGCATATGATGGAAAAGAGAAATCTAGTCAAACTGCAAATACTTCTCTACGTGTTTTATTAATTGTTTAATCTTAGTTATGCCTTTGATGTTTTGAACCGTTAATCATAAATATGATTTTGCTCTCTTGTTTTGTCTGTTTTTCAGACTACGAAGAGAAATGTTCAGTATCTGTTTGTTAGGGGAGATGGTGTAATATTGGTTTCACCACCATTAAGGACTGCTTGATGGAGATATACAGCGTAATCGGAAGGGAGATTATTGCTGTTTCGCTGGATCATGTTTCTGTCTCTTTCATGTTTGTTAGGTTTGAGCCCCATCCCGAACGACTATTTTTTCATCAACGGGATTGAAGTTTCATTGAGTTTGTAGAAGGTTGAAAATGTAATTCAGTCATTTTTTTTCAGCACTTGGCTCAACTTTTATGTCATATATATGAAATTATTTTAGGATGCTTCTTTTCCCCTCCTTTCTTTATTGCAGTCTATACAGTTGCTAAGTTGTCGAGATATTAGACACTGAAGTTGGACTTCACCCCGAGTGTTCTTGAGTTTCTTCAGTGGTTCCCACTGATATATATCATGATTGAATTGTCATCCAGTAACATTATACCCTTATGCCAAATGTCGGAGAATCTCTTGTTGCTAGTGTTGAATTCTGCTTTCCATTCATACTATGATTACTCTTAATAGAACTATGGGCCGATGTGGCATTGCTGAAATTCTAAGCTCCTTTTCCTCATATCTATCGTCTACGTCTCTAATTGCATGTCACTCTTTCTGTTACTACGGTTTACTTCGTGGAGAAAGTACAGAATTAAACTTGGTCGAAGAAAACAGCTTAACGTTTCAGCTTATAGGACAAAAGTTTGAATAGTAAACCATGAACCTGGAGCCAATCAGCCAACTTAAATGATAATTGTTTCTCTGCGCAAACTATGATGGGTTTATAATTCCATGAGCGGAAGTGTGGAACTGTTTAATAAGAACTAGTTGCCTGGTTTCCATTTGAAGGATAGGGTGCAAAGGACGATGGATGCGGCGCTGGTATTCGGTTCACAGATGAAGACCCTTTACGGTCGCTTTCTAACCTCTTTCATTTGAGTGAAGCGTGAAGCTAGATAAGGCTTGAAGCTTTCGTCATTGTTTTTATAGAGTAAAAAGAAAGCCTCAAAGAGTGAAACATTCTCTCTCTACATACCACAGCTGTGTATGAGACATCTGGAACACCTGCAAGCTGCAGCTGCATCTGAACCAAAGCCATCTACAAATGAAGTACAGAGTTTTAATGAAGTGTGTATTTACATAGAATTGAAAGTTTGAAACAATATCCTGGAATGGCATTCTGAACTCCGAATATTTGTCTGAATACTCTGAAGTGTATTTACAAGCAGCTGAGTATACTTGTCACATATCTGAGTATTCACTTGCTTTTAGTTGGTATTTGGAATAGAACATAAGAAAACCAACCTCACACACATACACATATAGGGGCAATATAAAAGTTGAGCTCCAGACATCATAATTACACAAAGACCGACAGAAAACTTGTTCTTCATTTGAGATGTATCTGAACTACCACGATCAGATCGGGATGGCAGGGACAAATTGCCATCACCACACATCACAAAGAAAACTTCAAAGGAATTACAGGTAGGATTTTGACCCAATCAGCAGCATTTCCATTACGGGAACAACACAAGATCACATTGCCTAGAGGTTTAATATGAGGTTCAATGATGTAGGACATCAAAATATTCTGCTATTAACATGAACACCCTAAATATACACTGGAAAATGGATCAGAAATGTGAGAGTCTAACAACATAATAAAATAAGCAGCTGACGATATATCACAGTCTAAAGAGGTTAAAATGGGATAAGCTTACTTCTATATGCAAGCCAAGGACACAAAATCTGAGCAAAAAGACCAGAGTCACAACTCACAAGGTCTGAAGTAGTCATTTGACAATGTTGAAGCACAGAATGTGACTTGTGTGCCTTCCCCCATTATTTAAGTCAGGTTCCTAATTCGCCCCCAACAGCAACAGCAACAACTAGAGATAGGAAAACGTATTGCAAGTGGTGAGTACCTAAAACATTTAGGAGGCACTGCTAGACTCGAATGACACGGAAGTGTAGTGGTATCCCTACTTCCCTTGGCATCACGCCCACACCATAAACACAAGATCACGAGGAGATGGCCATAATCATAAGGTCCAAAGAAACATTACAATAGGCAAGACAAGACACAAACAGAAAATAGAGCCAAAGAAACGCCCTTCTCCTTTGAATCTCAGACCCTAATATCACAAATAAGATCTAAAAAGAAACTGCTGATGAAAACCCTGAAATTTTAATTTTCTTTTCTATATTTCGTATAAAATCTGGGTTTCACTGCCCTGAAAAAACCAGCAGAATCCACAATATTTCACAGAACTCAATATGATTGAACACGTCAAATGGTTTAAAAATCAACACACATGACACACATTATATTAGATAATTCAAACTAAAATATAATAGAAGAATGGATTACCTTGATGTGAACACATTGTTCAATTGCAAACACATGTTCTCCAGGCCCCTAACGCCATAAATACTTGTATAGAAAATTTGGCAAATGCCTGTTCCTATGGTTTTCAGTTTGAAAAGAAGATGTTTTCTGTTGAGGAAATTCTTTTCTCTACCTATTCTCTGTCAAACATGTTTTGGCAATATTTGCGATAGTTTTAAAAAATGAGCAAAAAAGACTCAATAGAGAGTTTGGTGGCCACGACTGATTGATAGAAGAACTTTGACCAGCAAACCTCAGTTGATACAAAAGAACTTCCACAGAGTAGGAAAGCCAATTGCCAAGTGAAACTTGAACACACCATGAATTCTTCAATAGAAAAATTCACAAGCATGGTGAAGAATACCTTAGCAAATGCCCATTACTGTGGTTTTCAGTTTGAAAAGAAAATTGTTTTCAGTTGAGGAAATTCTTTTCTCTAGGTATTCTATGTCAAATATGTTTTGGCAATATTTGTGAAAGTTTTACAACAAGGAGCACAAAAAGATTCAGTAGAGAGTTTGGTGTTTTGTTTTTTTGATTGGCAAACCTGTTTTAAATGAGATCAGTAACTTTTTGAAGTTGGCGGGGTTCGACCCCAGACTTCTGGTATCATCACCCAAAGGTTTTACCAACTTTGCTAGTCGGCACCTGCAAGTTTGGTGTTCACGAGTGATTAAGAGAACTTTGACAAGCAAATCTCGTTTGATACAAAAGAAAATCCATGAAATAGGAAAGACAATTGCCAAGTGAAACTTCTCCACGCCATGAATTATTCCATGGAAAAATTCACAAGCATGGAGAATACCTTAGCAAATGCTTCTTCTTCCTGCAAAAAATTATACCTTAGCAAATTCTATAATAGATGGCAACTTCAATATATATATAGCAAATCCTAAAACCGGGTAGCGTGGGAAATAAGCAAACCGCGTGAAATTTAAAAACTCTTAGTCCAAGCCCGGTCAGATCTAGTCCAAAGCCCAGCCCATTATCACCCTCACGTAATCCACTTGGGTCCACTATCGAAAGGTTACAACTTACAACCTCCCCATATAAGATTCAGCAATATCAGGCCTCGAGGGTAGCTGAAAGCCTGAAACTAAAAGGATATTTTTTAAAACAATAGGGTATTCAAAACCAACCCGAACCCATATATTATCGTGCATCTATCAAATTATATCAATTAATTTTAACCACACAATTTATATAATCTATTCAAAATTAATCATAGAGGCAAATCCAAAACCAAATCAATACCTATCGAAACTCAAAATTGAAACCATTACCAAAACAAAACCAAATTATCAAACCAAAACCATTTTTTATTAGTTTGGTTGGGTTGGTTAATTACATGGTCATTCGAATCCATTTGACCGTCCTAGTTGAAACTCATTATTTCCTAACCACTTTCCATTCCATATAATAATTAATTATATTAATTGCATAGCAATGAAGAGTGAGTGAAGATAGAGAAAGGGGGAGAGAGGTTAAACAGTTTGGTCAACGAGAATAACAAATAAATTGGATAGAGGGGGTGAGACAAGTGTGTAGATTGTATAAGAAAATCAAAACTAGTTTGGAGGGTGTTTGGTATCATTTTTATTGTAGTTTATTAACAATCCACAAAATAATTACTTTTCTCAAAAAAAATATATAGAACAAAAAAAAAAACGATTGAAATTGAATAATGGTAAGATCAAGAAAGACACATATTACAAATTCATTAGAAAATCACCATTTGAAATTTCATATTGGTATCGTAGACCCCAATTTAAATAAAACAAAAAAAAACTTATTACTGAAAAATAATACTTTTATTGAGAGCTTCAAAATGAATAACCATTCTCTAATTAATCCAAATCAAATACATAAACTAATACATGGGCTAAAAACCCTAAATTCTACACAATTCATCTTCAAAACTTTTTAACTAAAAAATGTTGTGAAAAGTGGGAGAACTAAAAAATGTTGTGAGAAGTTGGAGTAAGGTTAGAGATGGGTTTAGAGAGATGGCGATATAGAAAGATTGTGATCCCTAGTTTAAATTTTTGGTGGAGTTGATGAGACTTACTGGAGAAGAAGAATGACATAACGTATTTTTCTCTTTTCTAATTTACACTTAATTGGCATAATATACAATATACTATCACCATTTTTGCACTTTAGCTATTATATAATTTTGTTTTGTACACTTTCGTTCATTGTACTACTAGTTTTATTGGACTTGATACTAGGTCCCATTTTCAGTCAGTCAAGTGCTCACACACAAGCTAAAATCCATGCACGTGAGCAGCATGTGATATCAATTTCTTCCATTTCTCCTCCTTCTTCAACACCTCCATTAAAAACACCCAACCAAAAATCAAGAAAACCAAAAAATAAATAAATAGATAATTGGTAACCAATTTCTCTAATTAAATATTTTAATCAAATGTCTCTTGAACCATCTCAACTCCTTCGTCATCATGAAACTATTAATCTTTAAAAATATATGTATCTTCCGGCAAATGGGTTGTTGGTCTATGATAAATGCACCCATCTTCGAACTCCCCTTTCTCTATTTTTTCTTTTTCTCAATTGGTGGGTTTTAATTGTGAAAGTTGATTGAATTGTACGGTTAAATGTGTATTCATACAAATGGGTATTTAGTAATGGAGTATTTGATTCATTGATATATGGCCATTTTTTCAATTGAGTGATTTAGTTCGTTTATGTGGAAATGAAAAGTATATTGATTTAATTTATTAAAAAATTTAAATCATGTTTTGGCTGTGTTGGTGGTTGTACGTGGTTGGTGGTGGGGTGGTGAAGGTGTTGGATTAGAAAGAAGATAGAGAAGATGAAGCTATAATTAAAGTATGACCGCCATTGCATCATAATTTTGATTTTTCTTTCTACAATTCTGATCACAACTTAAGTTTGTTATGAGATAAGATCTTTACCATTAAATTGGACGATGGATGGATATTTAATCTTGTTAAGTGATGACGTGTGTTTTGAGTTGGTGTTTTTCAATAATAGTTTCTGAGCTGGTGTGGAGACATAAACAATGACTCTATACCACACCAGCAAAAACAATGACACGTGTAGGCCACGTTAGCTTTAGTTGAACGGAATTTAGATCATAGTCGTCACCTGAAACAAAATTTATAGTACATTATACTGCAGCGCATAGAAAATTGTATAATAGCTAAAGTGCAAAAAAAAAAAGGTGATAGTACATTGTATACTATGCCAATTAAGTGTTTAACGCTTTTATTTTTAATTTTTTGCCCTTTTAGTTCACCGGATCTTCTACTATCAAGTCGTTAGATCCACGTGTTTTGATCGACCATATTACATGCTAGAAGGACTCCTATAAAATATGCGATTCTCATAATGTCGCCTATCAGATATATGATATGATTCTCGTAATGTCGACAGATTAATTAATCCACGTCAATATTTTAATATGACTTAATTAGCATAGAGTATAGACTGATTATGTTTACAAGAACGATAATTGATATCGATGAGAAAACTATAGGAATCGACCATAATAGTTTTATGAAGCTCATTACTAGAATACTGGTTATGTTTTTTCTCAAAAGTCCCGTACTAGATAATTGATGAACTAAGGCTGTGTTTGTTTAGTGGCAAATGGGGGTGGCAAATAAAATTTTCCCACTAGATGCACCATTTGCCAGTGTTTGGCTGCATTTAAGGGTAGTGGCAAACACTATTTACTATTTGCCAGCAAATGAAATTTTCCCACTAGAAGTGGGAAAATAGAATCCAGCTCCCCCCCTAAACTCTTTTGCCACCCTTTATTTTCCCACTAGGGCAACAATAATTTGCCACCATCTCCTCTCTCTCTTTCACAGCCGCAACTCGATCTCTCAAGCCCTAGCTCTCAAGAGGTAATCTCTCGCTCTCATCTCCTCTCTCTCTCTCGCTCTGCTCTCCTCTCTCACTTGTCTCTTCATCTGCTCTCCTCTCTCACTTGTCTCTTCATCTCTCTATCTCTCCTTCATTAATTTTTCCCACTAGAAATTTTTGCAAACAAACACTGACAAATTAAAATTTTCTCACTACAAATTAGCCGGGCAAAACTCTAGTGGGAAAATGCTGGCAAATCTAATATTTTCCCACTAGAGGTTTGCCACTAAACAAACACACCCTAAGGCAATTAAAATAAGTTTTCAGAGCTAATCAGTCAAAGAGCGATATATGCAATTAATTATTAATCAGTGATTAATCGTTGATTTAATATGATTAATCGATATATTAAAAGGAATAAGTAAGGGTGGAATTTGAACCGAGTAGTTCGGGCTTAGCTCGTTTAAGCTCGGTTTGAGCTCGCTCGTTTAACTATATGAACTGAGTTCGAGCTCAAATTAAAATTCGCGTAACAAATGAGTTGGATGAAACTCGTCTCGTTTAGCTCAAATAGCATCAGGTTCAGTTTGAGCTCGCTCATTTAACTATATTAGTCGAACTCGAGCTCAATTTAAGACTCGTGTAATAAACAAGCCGAGCTTGAGGATAGTAACACTGAGCTCATTTAGTTTGAATTCCACCATTATGATTAGGAATAAGGGGGAGGGAGGAAAGAGAATATATATTACAGAGTTTGTACAAGAATTTGCATGTTTAACTATCGTTAAAGATAGGGTTTATTAGTGAAAACCCCTCATTTTATGACATGCTTTTGTGTTTACCCCCCAAATTTTAAATCATCACAAAAGTCCCCCCACTCTGTCCTGCCCGTTCAGAAATCATCCATATTTGCTCTATTGCCTAAAGTATCCCTGGGGGTAAACACAAATATATATAACTCTTATGTGAGTGTTCTTAGACATCCACGAAACAAGCTGCCAATAACAATTGACTTTGAGGAGGGGATCTATGGTATTTCAAATCTAATGGATAATGTTCATCTCCTTCATCTTGCTTTTGACCATCGACAACCACCAATATATATCTCCATCATATCCGACCACCACTTAGTGCTGCCACACCGTCGAAAAATCAAGATACAAAAATCCAATCCAACTCACCAGAAACTTCTATTTCGTTTTGAGTAACTCAATAAAAAACCAAAGCTTCGAATCGATAAAGCAAAAAGTAAAGATTTAAGTAAATGTCGGGTTTTAAGAGAAAGAGACGCCCTCTTCATCAAGAAATTGAAGCTGTATGTGGTAACCAAGCTATTGGCAACCATTAATGGTGCTTGGTTCTTTGGTTCGAAAACCCATTAGTTACATGTGTGACAAATGTCATTCTCACTATGATTCAATTTGGTGTGAATGTGGAGTCAGAGTAGAGTATTGCTCAGCTCCTGAATTCGCAGTTCCTTTGTGTCTTGAAGCTTTTCAATAACTTGAAGAAAAACTAATAGCTTCTAGTCTTTTCAGAAATCGGCGAGACACTTTGGCAAAAAGTGTGAGAGCTCAATCAAAACATTCCCAACCTATAATCAAATCAGGATAGATGAAACATAAGGTTGGTTAATGTAAAGTCTAATTAGTGATGTATGTATGTATACTTGAAAGACGGGGAGTGAGATGAACTGATCGAGCTTAAGAGTGAGCTTAAGAGCTTAAGAGCTAGTTCTGGGTGCGCTTCACGCTGCGAATCTAAATACTGCAAACCCGCCATGCTTTTTTTCTTTGCTTCGATTTCAGTCAAACCTTAGTAAGTAGTATAGAGAGCACTAATTAGACCTGGCTTAACTTTGATTTTCTCAGAGATGTAATATTTTCTTATTCCCAGAGATGCAAAAAGACTCATATATTTGTGTTTACCACCAGGGGTATTTTTGGCAATAGAGCAAATATAGATGATTTCTGAACGGGGCCAGAACGGAGTGGGGGGACTTTTGTGATGATTCAAAATTTGGAGGGTAAACACAAAAGCATGCCATAAAATGGGGGGTTTTCACGAATAAACCCTTGAAGATAAGAAAATTAAAAAAAAAAACTTTAAAACTGTGTGTGTTAATGCACGTACAACTGATAACTATCAAAATTTCCCGTATTCAGTGGGGAAAATGACAGGTTCACAAGCGGCATCATCATTCATTTGACCGGAAATGGAGGCAAATTGTGAGCAAATCTAATTTTATATATTTTTTTCCTAGCTAGAAGTACTTATGCTCTATATAGGGGTGACTTGGAATCGAATATGATCGGATTGATCTCTGTCGGAATTTTTTTCCGAATTTTTTCGGAATCTAATATGCTAACCAATTCCGATTTAGCTTTTTTTTTGTATTATTCAAAATATATTTCTAAATTCATAAATTTTAGAAATTTATAAATAATTCATAAATTTTGGAATTATTAATAAATGTTCACAGATCTCTTTACACAACAAAAATTCAAAACATACAATAAGAGAGCTAGTGAATTTTACTTACCAAGGACGAAAAATTATCTTGTAATTGGTGAGGTAGATAAATGTTTGAGAGGAGTGGGAGTGGGAGTGGGAGTGGGAGAAAGTAGCTAGGGTTTGTTTTGTTTTGGAAAGATAGAAACTAGAAAATGTTCAAGATCTAATCTATTTGACAGTGTAAATTTGTTAGATTATAAGTACATATTTTCATAATAAATCGGCAATAATATCATAAATTTCAAAACTTTTGGATCAGATCGAATCGGTTTTTAGAGTTATATTTGAATCCGATCCAATTTTGTTTTTGAATTTTTAGAAATCGAAAAAATCGGATATCGGACCATGTAAACTGCATCTAGAGCCAGACCAATTTCGAGTAAGATTTCGGTAAAATCGGAAATTCGGCGAAGAAAAACACCCCTAGCTCCATGGATAATGACATCAGTTAATAACTTAATATTGCGTATTTGCGTGTAGAATGGACCAAGGTCCAAAATACCGAATTCGGTAAAATATTTCGATGTACTAAAAACCGGTATATATCGGAAATATCTATTTTTTTGTTGACCAATCAAAATTTTGTTTTGTATGTCGATATATCGGAAATATTGTCGATTATATCATAAATATCGTCGATTATATCGGAAATATTATCAATATATCGTTCAAAGTCAACAATATTTGGTCAAAATCAACAATATCGGTCAAAGTCAGCAATTTATATCGGATATATCGGTCGATATATTGTTATATCGGAAATTACGATATATATCGGGGGAAAAAAATTCAATATTCGGTTGAGATATATCGAATATATTCATATTGGTGTACAAAAAAATGATATATATCGGTGATATATCAGATATATCGGCGATATTTTGGGCCTTAGAATGGACTAGCTACCTAGTTTTATGGGTCCAGGATAAATTACATCACTGAATACAGTAGAAGAATTCACAAGTCAAGCAGTGTTTAGAAATCACTGAATACAGTACAAGAATTCACAAGTCCCGCTGAATACAATTCACAAGTCAAGCAGTGTTTAGAAATCACTGAATACGGTACAAGAATTCACAAGTCCCGCTGAATACAATTTAGAAGTCAAGCAGTGTTTAGAAATCACTGAATACAGTACAAGAAAGTCCCGCTGAATACAATTCACAAGTCAAGCAATGTTTAGAAATCACTAAATACAGTACCGAAATTCACAAGTCAAGCAGTGTTTAGAAATCACTGAATACAGTACAAGAATTCACAAGTCCGTGTTTAGAAATCACTGAATACAGTACAAGAAAGTCCCGCTGAATACAATTCACAAGTCAAGCAGTGTTTAGAAATCACTGAATACGGTACAAGAATTCACAAGTCCCGCTGAATACAATCTAGAAGTCAAGCAGTGTTTAGAAATCACTGAATACAGTACAAGAAAGTCCCGCTGAATACAATTCACAAGTCAAGCAATGTTTAGAAATCACTAAATACAGTACCGAAATTCACAAGTCAGTACCAAATCACTGAATACAGTACAAGAAAGTCCCGCTGAATACAATTCACAAGTCAAGCAGTGTTTAGAAATCACTGAATACAGTACTGAAATTCACAAGTCCCAGAGGGTGGTTGACCCCGGCCTAAGCTTAAACCGTGGTTGAACCGGTTCCAAGGAGTTGAACCTAGCACCTAAACAAAATAATCCAAACTCTAAACCAGCATGCTATTATGTGTTTTTTGTATAAAAAATTCATTTTGATATATAATACCAATTAATATTGAATTAAAACATGCGTTTATTTATTTTATTATTGTAATTATTAAAAAATTTGTTAAATAAATATCAATCGGACAGAGTCGAATCATAGTTGAACCATTTTAACAAAAAATAGGTCCGATCACCGGTTCGGTTTTCAAAACATTGAAGTCAGCGATACTTGTGCCAGAAGCCCAAAAGTACATAACCGAAAAAAAAGTCGAGCTTTAACTTTTGAATATTCCCGGCAATACATGCATCCCCTCCCCTTGAAAACAAGTGTCCACCCAAAGAAAGACAGAGAACTTTTTTTTTTTTGACAAAAATGAAGATTGCACTACACCATATATTGCAATTCTTCTTCTTCTTCTCAACTTTCTTCCATCCCATTTACTCGGCCACCAACTCAACCGACTACTACAACCAGTGTGCACCATCAACATGTGGAAACTCAATCTTAAAATTTCCTTTTGGAAAAAGCCCACTTTGTAGTGGTGTAGACAGAACGATAACATGTGAAAACAGCTCAGTTTATATCACAGTTGAAGAGACACACAGGAAGTTCAAATTGTTACAAAACCTTACAAATGAAGTCTACACCAATAAATTAATAAGAATTGTTGACACATCTTTTTTTGGTTGTGGTACTATTTCTTCTTATACTGGTTTATTGCCAAATTCAGGTGAAACACAAAATTGGGCCATGACAGATACTTTTCATAGCACTTCTGGTTATAGGAGAGGTATTTTTTTAAATTGTACTAAAGAACCTGGTAAAGATACTCTGGGTAAAATGATCAAGTCTCCTTGTTTGGAGTGTGGTGAGACTAGTAATTTTTGTTTTTTTTTATGATGGGTTTCTTGATCATGTTGATTATTGTAGTCTATTTACAGTTAATATTCCAGTTACTATCTATGGTAATCTTGGTAAGGTTGGGAATTTGCGAAGAGTGCTTCAAGAAGGATTTGAGGTTAGTTGGGGTGAAGATTGTAATTCATGTATGGAAAATGATGTCGGAAGATGTGGGTATTTGAATCAAGAAAGGAAGGCTAATATTGAGTTGAGTTGCTTTTGTAGTGATGGGGTTCCCAAACACAATTGCACTGATGGTAAGTAATCAGGAAGTGATTATTTATTTTTTTAGATTCAAGATTGTCATGTTGATCCTCTGGTTGATTAAGTTAGTTTTTATTGTTGTTTTGAAGGGGATCCTATTATTCTTAATGATGTAGGAATGAATTTTCCAAGCAAACCTCACAACAAAAGAATTCGACTTATTTTAGGTAAGTTAATAACAAGTTCAAGTTGTTCTTTAACATGAGAGATTCATTTGGTTTTGATCTATAATATTGTTACTGATCTATTTCTTTGTGTGAAAAAAGGGATTGCAGGGTTGACCGGAGCAGCATTCATATTTCTATGTGCCTTGTACATTTCATACAAACGAAGGCATAAGAAACATAGTCGTTTTAGAAGCACAGATGATCATGAGTTGCAGCGCTACTTGGAGCGGGACAACGGTACAACTCCAGCTTCAATAGAGACTTTCTTGCACAACTACTCTTTAGAAAGGCCAACCAGATTTTCCTACAAGCAACTCAAGAAGTACACCAATAACTTCTCTCAAAAGATTGGCCAAGGAGGCTTTGGTTCAGTCTTTAAAGGCCAACTTCCCAATGGCTTCATCATTGCTGTTAAAGTCCTCGATGAGACTACTAATCAGATCGAGACTCAGTTCCTCAATGAGGTCTTCACGATCGGCTGCATACACCACAATCATTTAGTTCGGCTTCTTGGGTATTGCTTTGATCATTTTAGCATAGCTCTTATTTACGAGTACCTGGTGAATGGTTCTCTAGAAAAATACATTTTCCAAAAGAAGCATATGAACAAAGGTCAATCCAAAAACACATCGTCACCTCAAGATGTACCAGGAATAATGACTTTGACTTGGAGTCAACTATTTGACATTGCCATTGGAACAGCCAAAGGACTTGCTTATCTCCACGAGGAATGTCGAAATAGAATACTACATTGTGATATTAAGCCTCATAATATCCTTTTAGATGACAAATTTCAGCCAAAGGTGTCAGATTTTGGGTTGGCAATGGCTTTGAACAAAGAGAATAGTCACATCTCAATGACACATGGTACAGGCACTCCAGGCTACGCTCCACCAGAAATGTGGTATGAGAAGTTTGGTCCAGTGACAGATAAGTCTGATGTCTATAGCTTTGGAATGGTTGTGTTAGAGATGGCAGGGAAGAGGAGGAATTTTGAGGTTGATGTTAGCAAGACAAGTGAGATGTACTTCCCTAAGTGGGTCTTCTCGCATCATGTACAGAACACATATGGTGATGGAGGAGGTTCAAAATGGCATGAATGCCAAGGTAAAGAGGAGGAAGAGATTGCAATGAAATTGGAAATGGTAGGATTATGGTGTATCCAGTTTGAACCTTCGAGGCGGCCTTCCATGAGGAAAGTGGTAGATATGCTAGAAGGGACCGTGGCCATTGAGATTCCTTCTGCCCCATTTGATACCAACATGTTAATGTATGGATATGGAAGGGAAGTCGAAATTGCGCCATAACTGAATACTCTAAACCATAGTACAAAATATCAGGATATGGATATTTATCGATATTCAATTTCTGGATATGTATCGTGGATATATCCCCCTCTTTGGGGATATTTGACATTTTTTCACATGCAAATATCGTAGATATATCCAAAATATCGACAAATATCGTGGATATTATAGATATTTATTGATATATCATGATACATTATTTATATTTATTTGAAATATAATAGTAAATATTAAATAAAATTGTTATATATACAAAATATCGCCAAATATCCATAAATATCACAAATATCGCAAATATTATCGAAATATAACTGATATTTGCAGTTATATATATCTCTAAACATATCGTGATATTTAAATATCTTTTTCTGAAATATGGATAGATATCCCCAAATATCACGATATATCGGGATATTTTGTACTATGCTCTAAACTTCTATAAAAATACAGAAAGTACGGAGTTCTTCAAATTGAATGGTCGCTCATTTGCGGACTTGCACAATGCTCTAAGGGTTGATTTTTGGTAGATATTACCTTCATATTATGAATAGTATCTCCACAAAAAATTAGCTCAATCGGATGTGTCTAGTCTTGTCAAAAGAGTGTTAAAATTCTGGACCGTCAGATAAATTTCTAACTTAAACTCAACCTTTGGTAGGGTTAGACATGTTCAAAGAAACTGATTTTTTGTGGAGATCACATCCCCATAAAATCAGCTTTTAGTTCATTGTATAGGAGATAGAATTGCGTATGTTAATTCCATATGTCATTTTCTGTATCTCAACGTAGCCAATATATATAGGCTATTTGGCTTTTGGGCCATTTTTCAATTGGATAATTTGCAGTTGGTCACCTATTGATCGTTTATTTGTATTTAGGTCAAAATTGACGGTTGCACATCCATATTTTATATATTGACACATTTACCCTTATGACCAAACCCTAATTTACCGTTAAAGTTTGGAGGCCAAACCCTAATTTTGAGATAAGACTTGGGCATTTAATAAAGTGCCTAAATTTGTTATAATTCCGATTGTATGCTCTAATTAGACGTATTTTTCATGTAATTGGTAGTTGACTTTAAATACAATAACCAACTCTAAATTGATATAAAATTAGCCGCTAATTGGAGTGTACAATTTTCTATTTTTTTTTAAACCTATTTTAAATAAGATCAGTGACTCTTTGATGTTGGCAATCTTTGGTATTATCACCCAAAAATTTTACCGAATTTGCTATTCGGCATTAATGAAAAACAAAAAAATAGTTGGTGTACTTTTGTTGTTCATGGTAAGCAAATAGTGTTAGAATAGTTGTATGAACACAGCAACTAAAGTAGAACAGAAGGAACAGTAGCAATGAAGAAACAAGGACAAGGATGGAAGGGAATAACCAAGGCGCTGATTAGAACGTCCTTATGGAAAGATTTCGCCCCTTCCAATGGTGCGAAGCGACAACGAAGCGTCTTCTTCTCCATAGATTCAATGGTTAAGCGCGACCGACTTTGCACTAACGCGACTACCCTCTACAGAGCGGCAATATAACTCTCCGCACGTGAGAAGAAGAAGAAGAAAAGGACTGGTTTGAGTTTTCGTTTCTCCTCGAGTTGAGTTCGATCAAGTCTATTTTCTATGGACTCACAAATCCATTTATAGAGATTAGGAGAAAGAGAGACCAACTCCTAATAAACACCTCTTGAAACTTGATTTAAAAAAAAAGGCAAAACAAGTTTAGGCTATTATTGGTCAAACCACTACCCACAACAAGCCCGAGGGCCCGAACCAACCCTACCCGATGGTGGATAACCAACGCTGGGACTATCTACTATCTTTTTAAAGTGGCGAGAATACCATTTGTTCATCTCTTCCACTTTGCACACACACACTAGTATTTAGAAATACACAAGAGATTCCAACAAATAGTTGGTGTACTTGTTCAGGGTGTGTGGGTAACTAACTATGAAGCAGAATGTAGGACCTGCAGATCAGCAAGGTTGGTTGTTCACTTGTTCTAGCATTTCATGGACCGAACACACCATGACACAGTGCCAACATGTGAACTGCACGTGTGTTTCATAACGACAATCCACATTTCCGAAGAAGAAAAACTCGAAAAAAGAGAGCCACGAAATAAATTCATTTCAACTCCTCTTCTTCTGCTCTTCTCTAACGCGCGCAGATGGAGAACTATTCCTATACATGAGTTTGTGCTTGGTAAGTTATGGATTCCACCAACTTTTTGAGTATATATGATATGTCGCTGTGGTTATTTGTGTGTGCTTGTGCATTGAGATAAGGTTGAATGCATGCCTTCCTCCATATCAAGTTTGGTCCGTCTACTTTATACTTTACCCGTTTGTTTGTTTGTTTGTTTATCTCATTGATTTTTGCTCGGGAAGGAAGTTGTTTGAGTCTAGCTAGTCCTATATAAATGTTTAGTATAGGGAATGTGTTGTACCTAGTCTAGGATGTAAGCCATGGGGTTTATGCTTGGGTAGATCTGTCGTGGAGTTTATCTTTGTGTGGTTTTAGGGTAATAGACGGATCCAAGGCAAAGATTTTGTGTTTGACCATTTCCTTTAAATGGATTAAATATAATTATGGAATGGATAAAATTATCTAGTGATTGAAAGTTGCAATGAACAGCCTTACCCCTGTATGGTCTCGACTCTCGACAGCGTACTGCTATGCAGTGGGGGCGTGAACGGAGAGGGAGAGTGGAGAGGGATGAAGAGAAGAGATGAGGAATGAGGACTGACAGAAACCAACCAAATGACTTTTTGTCCACATACCCCCACTCGGCCCAGAACGTTCGCTCCGCTCACTTGACTACCTTTATATTGTTTTTGGGCATCACTAGTTCATATTGTTCTTAGAGATAAACCGGCTTTGGTTTAGCATACTATCCTCCAAAGCCCAAAATAAAGCTTTTCATATGGTGTTGGAAGTCTTGTGAAATAGAGAGGAGGGGTTATACATTTGAAAGACCTTTGTTAGATCAGCTGCTGAGTTTATAAGTATTTTTGGCCTCTTTTTTTTTTGCTGTGTATTGTTTTACTTTATAAAATTGGCGAGTTGTCTTCTCGCCAGCTCCCTCCCTTACTCCTTTTGTGCATTCATCATTGGTTCTTATAAGGAACACATGAAAGAAGCAGCGTGGGAACTTATGTCGAAGTGAAAGCTTTACCGGTGGGGGGATGAATTATTTGTGTGTTATGATTCTCTCTCCTGAGGTTTACTAACTAGCTTTCACTGGTTTGGTTTTAATTTTCAGGCCCATTACCAGCATTTGAATATGATACTCGGGGATGTTTAAGAAACTATCACGACAGTGGAGATAGATGATGAAACCTATGAGGAGATTATTCGGGTATGCCACTCTTCACATTTCTATGTTAATAAGTTTTGAATTGCCATGTTGCAAGTTTAATGTCCTAGGGAAGGTGTTACTTGAGATAATATTTGTTGCATAAATATTGTTTGATAACGAAACTGTAAAAGTGTTAGAATTATTCTAAACTTGGACAGTGTATATTTTCTTTAGTTTGTAAGTAAGGTAGGTTTTCATATCAACACATGATAATTATCTCCATAAGGGCATCTCCAATGGGAGGTGTAAAGCGTAGAGTAGGTAAATTTCACACCTCCAACTTAAAAAAGACACTCCCAATGGAGTATGTATACCGTATATGTTAGCTAACAATTTGTAAACTCGTTGGGAAATTCCCCCCCTGGGATACACACCACTTAAAAGAGACAGGCATTATTTGGTCTCACGTGTGTGTTAAAATGATTCAGACGATTTTCGAAATGGCGTTCCTGCTGTGTTAGGTCACATTAGACCACAAGACAAGAATTCCAAAAATAAGTATTATTACACAAAAGAAACAAAAAGCCACGTGTTGACTTTTTAAACTGGAGGGAAGTTGTACTGTATTTATGATGGCATGTCATTTCTGATGACGTTTAGATTAGAATTTAGAAAACACACTAGTACATTGTTTTATATAACGCCCGTGAACTTAATTTACAAACTGCTATCACTCTCCTTTGGCTCATCACCTAGGGTGTAAATCTAACACTGTATGGTAACGTGGAATTGCGGGGGTAAAAGTCTAGTGGCTCCTATGTGGAGCCTAGGTGGAAGTGTATATCTACACTCTCCATTGGAGATGCCCTAATAGGAAGGGAAATAACAGATATAGCCCTATACCTTTTCTCTTATGTTAGGTCTGTATTCTTGTATAAACATTGCTGCAAATTCTTTCATTAGCTATACTGGTGAGATAACCATAGGTAGAGATTTGAAAATTTCTGGAATTTTGAGTAGCTCAAAAACTGAGTTCTGGAAACTCTTGAGATGTTAACACTTTTGGATTACAATACCCATTGACCCTTTTTTTTTCTTTGCTAGTTAACCCATTGATCTTATTGTACCTAGAAGGTTCCACATCTTGTCTAACAGGTTTTCATGGTAGAGTTAATTTACGTAACATTTCTTACATTAGCGTACTTGCTAATGCAGAGCACATAGTTCCCTTGTTAAGACCTTTTCGTAAGCTTCTGCCTTGAATGTTTGCTCATGCTGAAGTCAAGCTTCATTGCATTTATATATTAATTATGATCACCAGCTCTTTAAAATGTCTAATCAAATAGCTTTAATTAAATTATTTTGCACACCTAAGAAAGAAAGCATATATGATCCAGGCATTATCTGAATTAATTGTACTTGACAACATTGAGCATTTAAGTGTCATATGATCTAGTACAGGCCTCAACTCGACAACTCTTGGTAGTCTTCCTCGTTACCACTCTGAGGCTCTGAGTGGGGTCGATCCCTTCATTGGCGTCATATGGGTATTTCGTTTGACAAAAGAAAGATCTACTTAGGCGATGAGAGATTCTTTACGACATGATCCTCTCTAGTATAAGAAATAAATTCACAATTAAAAAGAAAGAAAATGACTCAAAAACAGTAGGTACATAGCATGTGATGGAAAAGAGAAATCTAGGCAAACTGCATATACTTCTCTACACGTTTTTTTTTTTTTTTTATGGTTTAATCTTAGTTATGCCTTCGATGTTTTGAACAAGTTAATCATCAATATGATTTCGCTCTCTTGTTTTGTTTGTGTTTCAGACTACAAAGCGAAATGTTCAGTATCTGTTTGTTAGGGGAGATGGTGTAATATTGGTTTCACCACCATTAAGGACTGCTTGATGGAGATATACAGCTTAATCGGAAGGGAGATTATTACTGTTGGACTGGATCATGTTTCTTTTTCTTTCATGTTTTTTACATCAACGGGATTTGAAGTTTCATTGAGTCTGTAGTAGTAGAGGTTTATGTCATATATGAAATAATTTCCTCTCCTTTCTTTATTGCAGACTATAATACAGTTGCGATGTGTGTTGAAATATTAGTGATTACTGACCCACTGACCCTATCTTGAACTTGGACTTCTTCTTTCACCCCAATTGCTTTCTTGAGTTTCTTCGGTGGTTCCCACTGACATTTATTATGATTGAGAATTGTTTTCCAGTACAGATTCTAAAATTCCTTTTCCTTAGATCATCGAACGCCCAAAATATCGAATTCAGTGGATATTTTGATGTATCCAAAAACTAATATATATCAGATATATCACAAATATCTATTTTTTTGTTGACCAGTTAAAATTTTATTTTGTATATTGATATATTAGAAATATCGTTGATTATATTATAAATATCATCAATATATTGGTTAAAATCAACAATATTTGATTAAAATCAACAATATTGATAAAAGTCAACAATTTATATCAGATATATCGATCGATATATATTGTTATATCGGAAATTGTAATATATATCGGAAAAAAATATATTCAATATTCGGTTGAGATATATCGAATATATTAATGTCGGTGTCTGTACAGTTTAAGCGCTAATCGGGAGCAAATCGCTCCAAGAGCTTATAACGATTAATCGCCTTAATTAACCTATAATATACTAGCATATATCAAAATGTCTAATGATATCGGTTAAGCCAAGTTGTAAAGAAATAAAATGAAAATTGTTAAAAAAAAACTAAAGAAAACAATTTTTTTGTGAATCTCTCACTAAGAAAAGAAAACAATTTTCTAAAATGGGAAGATATACAATTTCTATACATAAATTTTAGCTTTTAAATTAAGAAGATTATCCTAAAATTATTGAAGAAGGAGGTGGTTCAATTTTAATAGAGATCAGGGAGCCAATTGTAATTAATAAATAAGAGAGATATAATTTAAATAAACGTAGGGAGGTGGTTCTAAAATCTTAAAATTGAGAGATTATAAATACACTATTCGGTTGAGAAGTGCCGACTATCATATAGTGTAGAGATGTCACATATAAGTGATATAACAACTTAAAACAAAATAAAGTAAAAAAACTACAAGCTTGACTGCCTGAGTGGTGAAGTGCTAGCTGGCCTAAGAGTTTTCTTTGGTGATTTTTCATTTTTTACGGTTTTAATTATTTTTTCTCCGTGAAGTGTAACGTTTTCAATATATAGATTCGTGGGTTTTTCTTTTTTGAACTTTTTTGTGGGTTAAAAAAAAAAAAACCTATAATCTTATTAATCGGCTTTTTTATACCGATTTTCCGATTAAACAGAAAAAATCACCAATTTTATAACACCAACTTAGATCTCTAAATTTTTTCTTGATCGGATCGGTTGAAGGGCACATAGGACTTATAATCGGCGATATTTTGGGCACTGATTATATCTCCGTCCTTAATTCTTCGTGGAGAAAGAAGAGAATTAAACTTGGTAGAAGAAAACAGCTTTACGATTGTGAATTGCACGTGTATTTCATTGAAATGGATAGTCGACAGAGTGGTGTACTAGAATAATATCTCGTAACGCGTGAAAGCATATACGTGGCGTTGATCTTAATTACACCGCGGTCCCCAAACCAATCATTGTTGCTTCCCATATATCTCTTGTGTTTCATTTCTTCCAAAGAAAATAATAAAAACGAGACCCAAGAAAATAAAAACTCTCTCTTCCTCAAATGCCAAAACCCTAAAATTACAATGGAAAACTATCCTTACACGTCATCATACCCCGATTCACACGACTCATCACCCCGATCTGAATCATGGGATGACCAACAACAACAACAACAATCTTCAAACTACAAAGTGAAATTCATGTGTAGCTACGGTGGAAAAATCCTCCCGAGACCACACGATAATCAACTGTCTTACGTTGGTGGAGATACGAAAATCTTATCAATGGATCGAAACATTAAATTCTCAAACATCATCTCAAAACTCTCAACGATTTGTAGTGATTCTGATATTTGTTTCAAATATCAATTACCAGGTGAAGATTTAGATGCTTTGATTTCAGTTACTAATGATGAAGATCTTGAACATATGATGCTAGAATATGATCGTCTTTATCGTAGTACTAGTACTGGTGGTGGTGGTGGTGGTGGTGGTGGTGCTAGACCAGCTAGATTAAGGCTGTTTTTGTTTGTTTTGAATAGTAATAATAATTCAAATCAATCGAGTTTTTCAACTGATGGTGGTGATAAACCGAATCAACAGTGGTTTGTAGACGCGTTGAATTCGGTACCTAGTATTCAATCATCGTCTCCATGTTCTACTGCTTCGAATCAAGATTTCTTGTTCGGTTTCGAAAAGCCGAAATTACCGGATCAGAAGATTGAATTATCGATTTCAGAACCGAAATTGCCTGATATTTCGGATCGGAATGATGAGATTCAAAGACAGATACAAGAGTTACAGAGGCTGCAGATTGCAAATCAGGAACAACAACAACAACAAGCTATGTTTATTAGGAAAAATGAGGAGAATCTAAATATGACTGGTAGAGGATTTCAAGGTGATTTTTTCATGCCGGAAAAACCAGCTCCGACGGTTGTTCCGGTGCCACGTCAGATGCCGGCTGGTGGTTATTGGCAAGATAGAAATATGTCGGCAGTGACCGGAGGAGGGTATTCAGATCCGGTTCCCGGAGTAGAAAGTCAGATGCAGCAAAACCAACAGCAACCGGTGTATATTGTTCCGCCACCACCGGTGGCGGGAAGGTATAATACTCCGGCGATGAATGTGCGACAGGTTACCGGACAAATGGGTGGTGGTCAGGGTTATTATGGAGTAGGAGTAGGAGTGCAACAAAGAGGTGTACCGGATGTTTACAGGGAACAACCGGTGTATAGTATGGGCCCACCACCACCACCAGTTCTTCAGCAGCAACAGATGCAGCAGCAACCACAACCACAACAAGTACAGGCACTGCCTCAAATCACGAAAATGATGATGGGAGAAACAGGTGGGTATAGTACACAAGTGGCGTTTGATAGTGCGGGAAGGCAAGTCTACTATACTGCGCCACCACCACCAAGTGGAGTAGTGATGACTTCTTCTTATCCAACGGCGGTTACCACTGTTGGTGTGGACCCGAGACAAGCTGGTGCTTTAAATCCTGATGTCAAGGTTGTGAAGCCACCTCTTTGATTTTTAATATACTAATTTTGAATAATAATAGTGTCAGTAAAACTATAAAAAAAAACATTCTATGTTTGGTATCGATCAGCTCTGAGTTATCTCACTATCCGGTGGACATTAATATTTTATATTTATATATATATATATATATATATAACAAAAGTTGGCTTGTGTCGACAAGTGTTACTTAAGTTGTTGAGTTGTACTTGAAATATTATATTCTTCGGGTACACTATAATTGTTTTATTTTCTATGTTATCTATAGGACTTTTTCATGGTTGAGAACATTTTAAACATTTCTGTCATTATGTTGAGAAATGAGAATGACTTGAGTTTTGGATGAGAATAACAAATATATCTTGGAAGAAGTCTTTCATTTAGTAATTATTGAAGCATTTTATTTACTAGGTTCTCACTTTTCTAAGCTACCGACAGCGCTTCAACTTTTTGAGATGCTTCAGGACTGCTTAGGAGATATGATTCAATATTGCTTTTGAGTATGAACAGTGGAAATTCTGAGTGGGCCCAAAACGGAACAAACGCTGCAACAATATTGGACATTTTCCCATTGAGTCGCCACTGTAACAGTAGAATCAACATCGGATTGAGTCGCCACTGTAACAGTAGAATCAACATCGGGCATTATTCAAACGCTGCAAGCAGAAGCATGGGACTGCTACAGTTATGGCTGCCTTGCATTTCACAGGACCATTGGTCATACCAAAGAAACCTTTTCGGACATGCGGCAAAATCAGTTAACCAAACCCAATGGTTCGAATCTTGACGTACAACATATCCCACAAAACTTATAGATACAGTTGACGAAAACAACATAACTTTTCCATGGATCAGCAATTGGTAATCAACGTCCTCTCCATAAACAAGAGCTTTCAAATGCATCACTACGTATGCTAATACAGGCACACTTCACAAGCACGACTAAATAGCGAACAACTCTCTTTTCTTTTCTTTTTTTGGTTCATTTGAAAAAATATTCTAAGAAATCAATGCATTCGTAGTATTTAAAACTAGAAACAACTACAATAAATGAAAAATAAGCTTATATTTTCATGAGGAGTTATTACAACACAGATACATCAACCAATAAAGAATAACAATTGCCGTCATCTGCGTCTTTGCCTTGAAAATCCTGGGGACCCAACTGGCTGTGATCCTCTGAAGCTTGGAGAATCCATTGTTCCTCTAAAATTAGAGTAAGCAGATTTAACGGGTTCGGGAACCGAGTCTAATGGAATAGACTCCACAAAACATGCAGTATTGATCCGTGTCCTCTCGAGCTCAGCTTGGAGCAGTTCTGTGCTATACTGTTGTGCAAGTGCCTGAAGCAAACATGGAGCTAATTTAACAGGGGGTAAAGAATATTGTAGTGGAGGGGAAATATATCTCCAATCCCTCTTCAATAACTTGGGCATAAAACTCAAGGAGGTTGGATCCACGAAGACTTGGATCCTAAGTATGTTGCATGGACACTCCATATTTCAAAAGTAATCGGATGCGTATCCACATGTCCATGTTGGACACACAAATGCCTATTGTATTTGATAATATACCTTAATTTTTTATATTTCCGAAAAGATGATTATTACAGGCTAAACTCATCCTATGGACACAATTTAGGTTTAACCCCATAGGAACCAACTGTTCAGTGGTTTTGAAGCCCTTTACACATGTATCTTGTTAACCTAATATGATCATATTTACTCATTCTTAAAATATCAGAGAACAAGTGAAAGAGTGATTACAGGAGAAGTCTTACTATTAAGTCATCCGGTGACACACTCATCCCTTGGTGTCTATCATCAGCAACTGCTTCCTCACTCCCACGAGTTGGACGGCGATGATGCCCAGGATTTTCTGAAATTTCAGTCACATTCTCACAGGCTTTCTCTAACAACACTGCTTGCAAAGACTTAAGAGACTCACTTGCATCAGGTGTAAAATACGGATTTAGTATAGTCTCGAAATATTCAAGCTGCAAAAGAACATGTCAACAATTCATCCGTTTAGAAATCATGCCTGACATTTGCTTGCAGTAATTTTTATTCTTTTTTAGTCGGAGCTTAACACAGAAATATTCTATAATTAATGCAAGAAACCGAGGAAAGCCTGAGTGCATAGCATAACTTCACCTCAAGCATGAGCTGACAGAAACCATTTGGGTCCAATGACTTTAGATTTTTGGCTTCGTTCTCATGGAAAAGACTAAGAAACGTATCAATCAAGCCTTCCACAAGAATGCCCAAAGTTTTATCCAACAGGGGTTTGGCACCAGAAAAGACCTGAAAAAAAAATGCAAAGCAGAGATGGCATGAAGAAGAAGAATAACTTTAATTTATCAATTTTTGCACATGAAATACATACGTTACGTATATCAGTTTACCACTGTTGGAAGAAAAAGGAACGGGGCGGGAGGGAGGGGGGGGGGGGGGAGAGAGAGAGAGAGAGAGAGAGAGAGAGAGTACCTCTGCATGCACAGCAACAAGGGTGTGCAGTAACTCCACGGCAGCATCTCGTACACCCTACCAGAAATATCAATTTTCATAAGATAAGAAGTTACAATTGTATAGATGAGTTTGATTTAGAGAGAATTCAAACTAAAATGCCAACTTATGTGACTTTATCTGCTCATACTTTGACAGAAGGTGCTCCTCCCCATTGAATCCCAGCATCCAGTAGATAGTTTACAGCGGCCACTCTGATGACGTTTGCCTGATGGAAAGCACAAGACTCTCATGTCAAACTGTTACAAACAACTTAGCAAAGCACAGCTGTAAAGTATGCAATGAATGAAAGAAATAGATTTCTCAAGCTCCACAAGATGGCTGAAGCTTGTGACTCCTTCAAGCTTTTGACACATTAAATAAGCATTTGGTGAATGGTATTGCTTAACACTTCACAGACAATTCAATTTGCTACAAGCAAATTTATCTACAGTCTTTGCATTGTTCCTACACACAGCTGACAAAGAAGAGGAAGAATACTCTCGACAACCAACATTTTTTGAATACAGTCAATAGTCAATACATCAATGACGCAAGTTATACTATACCTTAGCAAAAGTATACTGTGCAAGTACTTTTTCTTCAAGTGCCAAGAAAGACATGACTAGATCACGTATATCAGTATCATCTTCGTCCTTTACCCTGCAACAAAAACAAAAAGAAATGTGCAAAACTTCTATTACTTATTAGTTGATTTCAAAATCAAGCAACTCAGATAGTGAAATAGGCATCTAAGATGATAAATGATATGATAGAAATGCTTAAAGCTTGGTGTGAATGGCTCAGTACTCGTATCCCTTTGTATCACTAACTTATTTCTAAAGTAAACTAGCATATAATTTGGTGCTTGAAGCAAGAAATTTGAGTAAATGGATTCCACCACAGTAGCATGCAGGTTCGGTTTCAGATTAAGTTTTACAAATTGAGGAACTTGGCTTCTCACCCAAACTAAAGTAGGAATGAGGGAGCAATGAGAGAAAAAACTACTAGTATTCACCTTGACTGCATCCAAATATGTTTGTACTTGTTGTATAGCTCATAAGATAGTTCGTCTTTGCAGTAACCAATGTTACTCAAAACAATTAATAACTTTTGGTGTGGATCACTGATAACACTCCCAGGGTGAAGACCACATGTATTTCCTTCAGGCTCTTCAGAATGTCCATTTTGCAAGGATGAGATGTCCTTGTTCGATCTATTCTGACTAAGTTCACCACCAATTCGTTCTAGATAACCTGATTGATGAGCACATAACAAACACACATACTCAATACTTGAAGAAAAAAATAATTCAGGCTAAACTGCGTAATCAGGGACTGTGACTATACCATTCTATACCTGCAAAATCCAGGAAACAGTTCAAAAATGCAAGCCTGA
Source organism: Coptis chinensis (assembly GCF_015680905.1). Lineage (NCBI taxonomy): Eukaryota > Viridiplantae > Streptophyta > Magnoliopsida > Ranunculales > Ranunculaceae > Coptis > Coptis chinensis. Next base: position 1,314,168 of record NC_141461.1, on the reverse strand, counting down.
TAGATTCTTGAATTTCTTGAAGTTGTATGAACATGTCCTCCGACTTTGCAGCCTCGCTTCTTAGAGTCTGAACCATCCTGGAATAAACAATAGTTAGAGACAAATGCATTACGACATAACAAGACTCACGCAACATTGTAATTATATTTTTGTTTTTCTACTTATTATGTATTTTAATATCTCAATAGTTTATCAATCAAAAGTACAATAATTTTTTCTTTTTTAGAAAAACAGCAATATCTGAATATCATAAGAACATTGTTGAAAGGTGGAGATGCAATGCGGAACGATACATCAATGGGAACAACTGATCCAAGATGGACTCTAAAAGAGCGAGAGCGAACATACTTATGCAGTTATGCAACAGTGAGCTTGAAAACTTACAAGTTGATCTGGTCTGTTGCAGAAATCATCATAGTACGGAACTCCAGAGGCAATATGGAAATTGTGTATGGAGATCTGTTCCTTTCAAGAATGGATACCGGGATCCATGATTCATCGTTTGATATTTCTTCTGTTGTAGCCCGCATCCAAGAACATAGCCTTAATATGTACATCTTTGTGATTTCAAAGTGGAGCGTGTGTAAATTCCTAACTGGCTCAGACAAAAAAAAATGCATTCAAACTTGAGTCAATGCAAAGAGAGATCAAGTTAAAAGCTAAAAGCTAAGGTAAATACCAGCACTGGGAGGAGCGGACTCCTTCCCCTCAATGGCTTGGCATGCTCTAGATATTTCTTCTATGGCATCATTCATGTATGGACGGAGAATATTAGTCTCTTCAAGATCATGAAACGTACTATGAATCTGCAAGAGCTAACTTGAATTAATTTCTATCTGTCTAACTAAATGACTCGAACAAAAGTAACTAAGCTATGCAGGAAATTCAAGGTATACCATCAAAACCGCACCAGACTCAAGTCAAGCAATTGACTCTTGGGAAGCAATCAAATTTGTTAATAGAAGATAAACAGAACATATACAAGATAATAATGGTTATTGAACACAAAATATGTGTATAACAGTATGTTTGGACTTTGGAGTATGTTTGGACTTTGGAGTAGGATGTTGAATACATTTAGAGGCAATCAGCACATTTATTCGAGGTTCAGTCTATGTTTTGAATTAATTTAGACCAGTCAAACCTTTAGATGAAACAATAGACTGTACTGCAGATTCGGTACAGTAATAACCAGTCCTAAAACAACCGGCTAGGTGGTACCTCAGCGTCTCTCCTAGGCCTCTAATCAATTAGGAAACCGGCTGGGCTGACTGGGAGGATCAGGAGTAAAGAAGCCCAACCAAAAGTCCCAAAAGGGATAAAGAAAACCAAATTAGGGCTATAGGGAAATGTTTACTTGAAGAACTCTTAAAAAAATAGAAATGAAAATAAAAATAAGAAAATCAACCGTTTAGTGTTTTTCAGTCACTACTAAAAGTACTTTGTTTTCTTTTGCAAGTGAAGAGGAAAAGTAAAACGTCGGAACGTAGAACAAAGTACAGTGCTTGAGGGAAAGTACACTGCTAATCGGAATATCATAGGTCAAGATTATTCAAACTTGTCCCACCTACGGGCTACCCCTTCATGTCTAGTATGAATGGAGAGAGTATACTCGCCTTAGCTTCGTATGCAGATATAGTAGTCCGTATCATTCCAGCAACTTCATCCAGAGAATGATTTGAATATTTCACGTCACCAACTTTCTCATCTGTCTTATTTACAGCTGCTTTAACATTTGCTTCAGCAGCAACTTGGGATGACTGCCACAAAAGATATTAGAGATTGATAATGAAGGTCATAGGTTTTAAGTGAAAAAGAAGCAAATACTAGTATTGTAGGGCAAGAAAGAAGGCTTAGAAGAAAGAAGCGGATATAAGTTTTCCATGGATACCATAATAATGAATAATCCACTGGTCATGCTTGAAAGGATATAACTCTACACAAGTGCAAAATACGTAAACTTTTCCTCAAGGAAGTGCATAATATGTAAAGTTTTCCTCAAGGAAGTCCCAAGTTAAAAAAGAGCACCGAAGAACATGAAGTGGATAGAGAATCATAACAAGTACTAAGCTTGAATTCAAGTAACAATACCCACATGTAAAATTCCAATTAGTATCCAACTCAATGAGCACGAAATGCTAGAGCAAAAGATTCTCATATTCCTTTGTACAGTTGAGTTTCTTGTTCCTTTGTATAATTGAATACGAAGTATGTGACCAGGATAGCAAATTTGAGGCAGAAATTAACACGCATGTATAGAGAAGACTAGAAGTCTAGAAGAGTGATGGTGAGCATGTGTGGAATTGTGAGAAGGAAGCATTCTCAAGCATTTAAAGGAACCCATAATTGTTAAGCTTCTTTAAATGCTGTTGACCACCTTGGATTACATATGTTGCACATATATATAACATTCTACGATATTTTTGAAGGAATATATATAAACATCCTAAGATATTTTTGAAGGACACTTTGGCATGGCAATGTGACAATCTAGACATAGTAGAGAGAAGAATACCTTGGCAAACTTCCCACTGAACACAGAAAGGGCAACCTTCCAGAAGGCTGGTATATGATGGATAAGTACAGATGTTAACCTTCGGATATACCTTCCTCTGAGAGCATCCACTTCTTCACCATTCAAATCTACAGGCTGTCTGTCCACTGGGAAGTGACTATCCCCAGAAAAGGAATAGTCGACATCTGACTGATTATAATGTAAGAGACCAAGTATTAATAACTTTTAAATCATAATGAGATGGACAATTCACGCTTTCACACTAACTGCCAAGTTAGTTAAATTATGTTGGTTACACATACAGAACCGTTTGAATCTTGTTGGATTTGCCTCCACCTTGCATCCGAAAGCGCTTTCTCGCGGATTTTATTATGCAAAGCTTCCATCCGCGCTTCATGATCCATTGTGCATCTTTCGAGTAAACCTCGAATCCTGTGATTCTGCTCCAAAAAAAAGGTAAATTGGATGAAAGTGAAGGGATCTATAAAATTACAGAAAAGCCTTGAAAGACCAGATATTTGATAAAATAACATTTTTAAGACATGGGTTCTTAAATGCATAAGCAGCTATGAAAGATTGCTGACCTGTATACTAAGATAGTGCCAAACTGGGTCAGACCCAGGTTCCAACTCCAACAACAGCCGCACAGTGTTTTCAAGCTAAGAAAGAATACTGCATAGGTTAGCAGCATAAAAAAACACAGAATAAGTAGTACAGGCAAGAATGAATATGCCTTGGAGTTGGAAGCAACTACTACTAGAAAATGGACGCAAACGTTGATGAGTCGGACATAAGAATCACTTTACCCAAATTCACATTTTAGAAGCAACTACTACTAGAAAATGGACACAAATTTGATGAGTCGGACATAAGAATCACTTTACTCAAATTCACATTCTGAAAACTCCAAAACTCTACAAGGATAATCCTATTTGATTTTTCAGAAGGAATTAGTAAATGTTGCATAAATACAAAGTCCAGGACCCCAGGCTAATAAGACTTCCATGAGATTCAAAGTGGGAGTTGTAAACAACTATGAGGTTTCATTATTGTCTCATTACAGGTCTCTGTCATCAACAGATAGTGAACTGATGCGGAAATAGGATAAACATTAAACAGGACAGTTAAAATTCTACATGCAACAACATCAAGTCGCAAAACATGACATTAAAATTGCAAATAAGGGGAACAGAGAATGAGATTTACATCTGCTAGGTCTATTTCTGGATCTTCCATTGACTTATAAAGCATGCCTTTGAACTCATGCATCACTTTCTCCACCTCCTCAAGAACACGTTTCAGTATTCCCACCTGAAAGTATAAGATAATTCTCCATGATCCAAATAAGTTGTGTAAAAAAGCTGACAGTTAATCAAAGAGCGCCTTAAGTTTTAAGAATGCATGTGCTTCAAACATCTTGATAAATCAGTGACTGATCAATCGGTAAATATCACAGATAACTTTTTTTTTTTATATAGTTGGAACTTTACTCCCAAACCCCTTAAATTACCTATATTTCAAGAAAGTGGAAATCCAACCCAACAGTTGACCAGTATGCCACTGGACATCTCAATTATAATTTCAAAGAGGGATGCAACATGAGGACAGATAAACCAAAAGCTAGAACAGCATCCTCAAAGACACACATTTTTACTGCAGGGTTTGTATAGTACATAAGCTAGACTGAAAGATTCGTGGGGAAAAGACTCTCTTAGTGTGGTGAACATGGGCTCAAGTGTCCACTTAACAATTAATAATGAAAGCCATACTAATGCGCCAAAAGGTAAAATGGAAGGCACTGTTACATACGTGAGAAGGCAGAACTATTGACTTTGCTTTCATGTATTCCCTGACAGCTAAGTCATATTCACCCTTGCTAATGTTCCCACGAATTGCACTTGGCAAATTAAATAGTGTTCTAAACCTCTGGAGCATTCCTTGAACCGACCTGATCTTCTCAGCTTGAGCCTGCATTTATATCACCTAAAAACATCAACATAATCTAATTAAGTTTATCATAAAATTTTATATTCAAAATTGCATGTAGTCCAACCTGCCTCTCAAATAGAGGTTCAAATGCACGGTTTGCAAGTGAACTCACACTCTGTATACTATTATACAAGTGAGCAGTTCCTGCACCTTCAGGATCCTCCTCTATCCGCTTCAACTTTGACTCAATGTCTGTTTTCAACCAAATGATAAAGTAAGTTATAAACCAGAAGCAACTAATCCAATAAAATATAATTCCACCAACAACCATAGGTTCAAATACAAGTATTTAAATTTGTCCCACCACCATGACCCACATTTGCATGATCATGTACATCCCTGACCGCCTCCCCCTATCAGTAGATAAATAACTTAAAACCAATGAACTCGTTGAAATTTTTATAAAAGATTTGAGTACTCAGAGTAGAAGTGTAGTCTGACAAAGTTAAACCGGCATTGGCCAGTCCTTTGCCATCCCCCAGTGTATACGACTATAAGCATATTAATTGCTTAGTGTAATCTTGATTTAACTTGACCAAGTCAAACTTTAAAAGGCACACTCTTGTAACTTTAAACACTGATAAGCATACTAAGCTATAACAAGCACTTTACAAAAGAAAGCAGTACGAAGCTGAATGAAAGAAAATAATTATGTCAAAGTTGTACCATACCATCGATAGTAGTTTTGCAAGAAACAAAACAATCAAAATTTTCTTTAACTAATCTCTTCTTTTGTTGAGTCCTTCCTTTGAGATCAGTTTTTAAAGCAAGCGCACCAGCCTCTAAATCTGCTGCACATGTATTTTGGTGTATCCTTGACAAGAATAGCTTTGGATCGAATTTCTCAGAGACAAATACTAATTTCTCTGCAAAAAAATAAAAAATAAATAACTCAATAGCTATCCACCTACTAGATAAAAAAAAACAGCCTGTTCACAACCAACAAGTTTCAAACAATGTTCAAGGAGGAAATGAAAAGATTTAGAGATGATAAAAACTCGAAGAGTCATGAGTTACATAATCACTTGTGGGCCAAGCCTGAACACAGCCGCCCGCCTCTAAAGGATTTCTTCTCCAACATGATTTGTCAGGGAAGCATGATTCCAAATATGGAACTTATATGCCTCCTATCATCCAGAGCAGACTCTGGGCCAACTGACAAGATGATCTGCTTGTCAAAGAAAATCCACCAAATGATGTCTTACGTGATGGCATGGAGCCTGTTCAAGATGTTAAGGCTCAATTTATGAAATGAATGGATTTCACTAGTAATATATAAGAAACAGGTACGGCATAACATAAAGGCACTGTCGATAGTTAGTCCTTGACCAATTTTTTGGTACATGTTATCCAAATTTAAAAACTCAGAGTGTGGATGCGTGAAGGAGAGAGGTGTCAAACCACAAGGCTTTACAATGCAGATTGAGCTGCAACTTTTAGACTTGAGCATCCACTCTTCAAAATTTTTTAAACTTGATATTGTCGAAGATTCCAAAAGATGGAAGCTTCTAAAGAGTTAATTCTATTTCACTTCATAAAAGACATATATAAACCAACACTTCATGCTAAACGTAATCTTAGCTGAGTTCCTAAAACCCTTTCCTGTTATGTAACACATTATATCAGCATTTTGAATATTTCCAGACTATTGTACATGCGCCAACATGGTTTTTTACTTGTGTTGACTTTCAAGTAGGATCATTGTCAAAGTGTCACCAAAAGAGTACATAGATGTGGGCAGTACTTATAAAGGAAAATACTTCCCGCTCTTCTTTTTAATAACAAGTTTTAATTACATCGATCTAAAGAAAGATTAAAAAGAAAATAAGACAGAGGGAGAGTCAGAAAGTATGCCACAGAATCCAAATATCTAAATCGATAGAGACATAGAGATATTAAGCTTCTATGATTACAATGTTTACCTTGGCAAAAAAATCTTCTTTTACAGGTGAAGCAATGATAATAATAATAATAATAATAAGAGAAAGAAAAAGACTTACGCAACCGTTAGTAAACACGAAAACAGAAATCACAATATAGTAATCAATAATTCAAATGTTACAAGCTGAATTACCGCGAATGCTGTTATCTAGAGACTCCTTATCAAGCTTGGCAAGAGAACTTTCTGAAGATTCAGTTATCAACCTCAATGATTTGTTGTCTATAATCCTGTTTAACATACAACATTAAGTTAAGACTTTTGAAAGTACAACAGAGTAACAAAATACCAAGATTAAAAAAAAAAAAACTTACCCTAGTCCAAGTGGATCAACGCATTCCATGCCTCGAGGAAAGGAGATCAAATTGGTAAGTCCCTTTCGAGCAACTGGTACTCCCTTCGGCTCTAATTGTTGAATTAATGGCACTGCTCTTGTTTCTCTCATTTCACGTACTCTTCTACCAAGCTGAAAAACAGCACAGTAAAGTTTTTATTGTTTAATTTTTCATTATTACCTTTTTTAAACAACTCCCTCTCCACCCATACCATTACTTCCTCTCACTATTACCACTTCAACAAATTTGATATCCATCCAAAAACTAAATTAACTAATCTATTAAACACATTCAGATTCACAAGCTGAATTTAAGTTACATTTTATTATTTTTTTTTTTTTTAAAAAAAAAAGTTATGGATTTGGGTTCTTGGAACAACAGTCTATTGAGCTACTCAAGAGACTTCACGTTATGACAGCTGGTTCTAACGAGTTTGTTTTTAGAATAATAGGATTTGCTATTCAAAAAATTTTGCATTGTCATAAAATTGTAAAATTCATTATCATTCATTATCAAAAAATTTCCATTCATTTAAAAAAAAAAAAAAAAAAAAAAAAAAAAAATTACCTCAGCTTCATCAACATGTTTCCAACAATCAGGTTCAGAACCATCCCAACTCCGAACATCTTCTCTTTTCTTCTTCCCAGTAGGTTGACGACGATCTTTATTAGAAGAAGAATCATCATCACCAGATGATATACTAAGTAACTCAACTTCAGAATCATCGTCATCTATCTGTTGCATCTTTGTGGAAGGTTTACGAGGTTGAACGAGTGGTTTGGTTTTGGTTTTGGAGGAAGAAGAAGAAGAAGGAGGGGGTTTATGGTAATTTAGATCTCTTTGTGATTGTTCTTTTAATGCTATTTGTAATAGCTCATCTTCGTCTATGTCGTCACTATCGCTTGACATTTTCTTCTTCTTGCGTTCTTCAGATCTGTTTATAGGATAGAGAAATAAATAGTCATGGACGAGGTGTATTTTCCCGGGAAATACCGTCAAGTCTCGGACGATATTTTACAATTACGATATTTCATTGGAAATACCGGGAAAAACGAATGTTTTTTCTCGGAATTCCAACTCTAGATAGTAGTATATTCGGTCATCACTTGTCTGTTCCAAAGCCCAAAATATCGATATCGATGAATATATCAGTGTACTCAAAAACCGATATATATTAGATATATTGGAAATATCGGATATATCCATTTTTTTTTTTGACTAGTCAAAATTTTGTTTTGTATATCAATATATCGGAAATATCGTCTATTATATCGAAAATATCAACCATATATCGGTCAAAGTCAACAATATCGATCAAAGTCAACAATTTATATCGGATATATATATATCGGAAATTCCGATATATATATATCGAGAAAAAATGGTTTTATATTCGGTGGATATATATTGGAAATATCGATGTCGGTGTACCAAAATACCGATATACCGAAATATTGATCAAAGTCATATAATTTATATATATATCGGCGATATTTTGGTATATAGTCTGTTCGCAAATTTGGCAATTTAGATGCGGATGCGGAACGATATTGGTAATGTCGCCGAATTTTTTTTTTTGGACTTTGACCATCACCGCGCGCCATTACTAATGTCGCAAGTTTTTTTTTTTTTTCAATTTGGTGCGACAGTGGGAATGTCGGGTGAGTTTTTATTTCGACTTGGGGGTGACAGTGGTAATGTTGCGCGACAATAGTACTGGTACCAATAGCACGCGTGGTAGGGTCTACAATCTCATTTGTCGGTCGATATTTGCAACCAGTTAGAGTTGGTCAAAATTTGTGACCAGTTTCTCCAAATTTCTTCTTCAAATTTGAAGAGTATACTACATTACTACCACCACCTATAGACAGTATAATGGTACATACTTTTTATTGGTTTTTTTGTTAAGCCACCACTTGTTGATGGAACAATAGTGCGCACAAAATAGGGATTCTGGAACCATTATCTTTGAAACTGGTATGTATGTTTTTTTATTAGTCGATAATTTCTCTGGTCTTGGTTTTTTATCCCCTATGGACTACTCTCTTGAGTGCGATGTTTTATCATTTGGTAGTAAGAGATCCCTGGTACTAATGGCCCAACAGAATGATATACCAAGTAATAATGTATGTGCTGTCATTCATGCATAAGGTTCCATATGGTTTAGTCGGCAAAGTTCTTGGGAGTTTTGGATGTTAACTTTTGTGTTTGGGCAATTATTACTAGTGTTTGTAAAGTTCCGCAAATGCATGTCTTTGTAGTATGGTTGACGTTTAAATGTCTGCCAGTTGGTGGATTATAGGCGGCTCAACCAGTTTCAAAATGCACATCACATTCTTTAGCATTTTTGAGATATGGTAATAAATAGTACCAAAACATGGGAAAATAAAAGTTTTCGATGAAACTTGTGTTAGCTGAGTAAGTCTGCAGTAAAGGTATTGACACTCATTCTTGCTGAATTTCTGTTGGTTCCCTCTGCCAACTGCCAAGATACAAGAAGATCCAGTTTTCACTGAACTTAACCATTCAGGATCAAGTGCTGAGCATGGTTCCAAACCTGTATGACACTGATGGTTCCAGTGAATAAGCTGAAAGATGAAGGGGGTCCTTCTATGTGATTGACGGGTAATACATTGTGTTGTCAGAACTGTAACACGCTGCTGAGACCAATGACAAAAAAAAACACCTTCAAATGCATGCTTCTATGCACAAAGAAGAATTCCTAGTGAATGATACCAACCGAGAATATGAAGCTAATAACTGATTTTTCTTCTTTTCATCAATAATTGTATCCTCAAATTTCAAAGAGGCATTATAAGAAAGTATAATATAAGGGGAAAGTTAAAGACTATATTTAGGATTTGCACGTTTATGCTTTCTTTTCTTCAGCTGCGTAAAGCGCTTTGATTTCTTCAACTTCATCATAGCTGCCGAGGAATATTGGGGATCGCTCATGGATCTTCGTCGGAACCAAATCAAGTGCCTGCCAAGACCAAAAAAGTTATCCTCCATAATTAACAGCATCAATTAGAAGCAGAATCACTGACAATTTTTCTCTCTCTCTCCAGTATTCTAACTTACAGGAACCCTAACGTGAATGTTTTTCCTACAGTATAAAAGCATATCTTTAAAAGAAAATTAATATGAACCTAAATAGTAATGGACAGGTCTACAGATGATGCCAATGGAACCAAGGCCAACCATACATACGATAAAGAACATGGTAGAATAAGTCTCAACTATTGATACAAAAAGCGAAAAAACCATCCACTTTGAAAAGCAAGGATGTTCTCTAGTCCTCACCCGTTCTTTGCCTGTAAATGCTTGACCTCCTGCTTGTTCCATCAAGAAAGACATTGGGAAAACTTCATAGAGAACTCTGTTTCAAGACATACAACTTCATTAAAAAAGGATCCAAAAATATCTCATATGCCACCAAATTATTACAATGAGACGTATCAAAATTTGATGTGCATATCAAAAGGAGAATACGATGTTCCAAATACCATACCGTAGTTTTCCATTTGGACTTTTCTTATCTGCAGGGTACAAAAATATGCCTCCATAAAGTAATGTGCGGTGGACATCGGCAACCATGCTGTAGACAATCGCAGCAATGTTACATTAGAATTTAGAGGTTCAATCATATAAAACTTCATAACATTCTCCATTCGCACAACGGAAAGGGGAAGAGTAATAATCTTTTACTGTGTTATGTCAACTAAAAGTTATCATGGAACAGAATCAGTCCCGGCTTCCTCCCCGATTAAAAGGGTCAGAGAAGTAATAGTGTATATAGAAGCTTTAACATATACGAGTTGAAACAATACAAGGCTTCAAAGGCAGAAAGAAAATCGTACTGGAGGCATTGTGGTATATAATCAAGGAGTCAATTTGACTCTGATGTGAACTTTAATCGGAGAAATGTTATCTACTTAACGGACTTCTCCACCTCATTAATTGGTGAAACTAAAACCTGATGGCTTCAGGACCTCATCCTTGGGAGCATAGGATGTATATTAACTGACAGCAATGGTAGCAATGGTAGTACTGTTGGTAATACAGCAAAAATCAAAGTTGTCCTAACGAGAGCAGAAAGACAATATCCCAATAAAATACCACCATTTCAAGAATACATTGCAAACTGACTAATGTTTTATTACTTTTGTATTCTTGATAACTGCGTAGCTAAATTCCCAAACCCAGCATTTCAATTAAAGAACAAAGGTTTGAGTCATTCCAGTCCACAGGCGTGTATTAGTTGCACATATTTACAAATTACTTGTGCCCCACAAATAGAAAAGTTTAAGCATGTTGTTACCTTCCAATATATCTTAGAGATTTTGGGGATGAACCATCTGTAGGGAATTTGCACTTCTCCACGTACCTGTACGTAGAAAGGAATGTCTGAAAACAGGGACCCATCCCTAATAAATAATCACTAGTCCAATCAAGTGACAGGCACATACTTGGCTGTTGGTCCATCCCAATTCTTCGCGTTCCCTTCATTCACCGAATAGATTTTACCCTTCTTCGGAATCTGTGTACAAGAGAAAATATTCAGTATATACTCCTCTTACATATGTTGAGAAGATAGAAAGGTACTAGAAACAAAAACTATCAAGATTTTATATGAATAATTCAACAATCAACAATAATACCAACCTTGATATCTGGATGAGTCATTATGAACTCCCCTAGGGAAGGATCGAGTGTAAAACCATGGACACCACTTCCCGTGCTCAACACAAACTACAAAATTGAGCTCCATAATAGTTTAGCATCATAACTGGACAAAGAATGGGAGGAATAGATCAGAAAATCCAATAAGCTGGACCTTCAATACACTGTAAATAAAAGATTGATCTCTTGACATAAGAAGAATATTTATGTACCGTGCAAGAGCTCCCATACATGCAATAGCCAGCTGCCACCATTTTGTTCCCAGGTTGCAAAACATCCTCAAGAGTTGGTTCTCCACCATCTTTAATCAGATAGATCCCAAAGATCTATACAGAAGATACAGAAAAAGTTAGACATGTTGGAGATATGTATCCTGATAACAAAACTAACCAAATCTGTTTCAAGATGAGGAGTCGTACAGTTCCAATCGAAACACCGCAGTCAATGTTGGAGGATCCATCCAACGGATCAAAAACTACACAGTATCTGCACTATTAGAAATGCTTTTAATTTATTCTCAAAAAGAAGTCAAAACTTTCCTGGATTAGAGAATACGGGAAAACAAAGGACTACCTTCCACGCTTTGAAGGCTCAACAAAAGTAGCCTCTTCATCCTCTTCTGAAACCAAAATACACTGCAAGAAAGATTCAAACACAATGAGTATATGGTTTTCACAATCACATTCATGCATTAATTGAATTTCCATTACATACAGACTTGAAAATTTAAAAGACTTACTGTTCGTCCACTGCTTACTAAAGCATTGACAAAAACTTCATTTGATAGCACATCTAGTTTTTTTTGTTCTTCGCCCTGCAATTTATATTTATATATGACCATAATAACAACTTAACATGTGAAAAAAACACTAGAACAAAATGTACCTGGATATTCGTCTCTCCAGCAAGTCCAATGAGTTTAGCAAGTCCAGCCTGCCCAATCAAACAGTTAAACACTGATTAATTACCTTCACATTAAAATACCCAATACTAAATTTCTGTACAACAAACAAAAAATGCAATAAGAACCGCAAATGAACAATCTTTTAACCAAACTAATAACAATGTCACCAAAGGGCCAATTTGGAGCAGGTGCCGAATAGCAAAGTCGGTAAAACCTTTGGGTGATGATACTATAGGTTTGGGGCTCGAACCCCGCCAGCATCAAAGAGTTACTGATCTCATTTAAAACAGGCTTACCAATCAAACCATTATCGAATAAACAATAAAAACTAAAAAAATATGTGGGCATACTTTGTTAACAGCAGCGCAGACGAATTTGCAGCCAAGAACAATGTGACTAAGCAAGATAGAAAAATCTCCACGAGACTCAGGGTATTTGGATTGCTCATTCAATACATGTCGTGTTATTGTCATCAAATCAGTTTTGTAAACATCAGCTGCATGATCCATTTTTTGATCAAATCCTAAAAAGTTTCGTTTTTTATGTTTTCGAAGCTTTGAAACAAACAGGCCAGGTCAATTTATTTTATATTGAAAAATGGAGATAGGGCTATCTGATGTCAAAGGAGGAAGTGAACGACACGTGTTGGTTACGCCATGAATAGTGAGTCGACGTCGTCACGTAAAAGGATAACGGTTATGGAATTTGTCTTTCTTTCTTCGAAGGTGACGAACTTTGCGGACTCTTTTTTCTGTTTTATTAAACTGGGTTTTGTTACTGTAGTCCTGTACTATATGTTTCCTGTAGTAAGTATTGTTGCCAATGTCCGTGGATGCTTTGAGATGGACACTTGTAGGGTAATAGAGTAGATAGACTCTAGTTTTTGATAAGAGGTGTGGAGTACAGAATCCACATTAACTACCGACAGAAAACGGTTGGTGTGTTGCCACTTAACTGGCGATAAGGTGCTGTGAAGTGCGGTCCATCGTAGGTTGAATGCTGGATTCGCTTGTGCAGAAATACTGCAAGTCTAGCATCTAGGGATGGCAATGGGTCGGGTATCCGATCCGTTCTGAACCAATAAAAACGGGTATGGAATAGTCAGCATATTGGATCGGTTATGAGTCTTGAAAATCAAAACCTATATTGGTTCTGGATTAAGTATATATTGAACCGTTATAGAAGTGATCTGATTAAAATTTTTAGTCTTATTCTTTCTAATTTTTCTCTACCATATATTTCTATTACCGCAACATTGTAATATTTAAAGTTCCAAAATAAGATATGCAAAATACATATGTAATATTACGATATGTTTTTTACATAATAAAAATATGGTTTTTATTTAAAGAAAAATCATCCCTTACAAATTTGGATTTCAAGTCATTCATTATACATTTTGGATTTGTGCACCTTGTTTTTGTGTTTAGCAAAAATAAATTATTTAATATTTATATAACAAAAGTGAGGATCAAATTATAAAAAATTCGGTTCACCGGGTTGAAATTGAACTTATTGGTTTGGAACGGATCGGATCCGGAATAAAAAAAAAAGTTTTCAATTCGGTTATGGCCGGTTCTCTAACTCAAATATCTATTCGGGTCGAGTCCAATTCTAGGTCTGTATTGTTGAAAAGCGGATCGGTTTTGGATTTGCATATATCTAGACCGATCCAACCCATTGCCGACCCTACCTTACTCCTTTCAACTGGTCCAGGAGTATAAATATTTATTCTATCACATAACCTATTTGTTCCTGGGGCTATGAACTTTGTGATCTATTTGTAAAAGTGTTTTGTTGTACTTGTGTTTTTCCAACTTGCTTATTTTCTATAATATTTTTTATATATCTACTTTTGTTGGGTCCCTCATCTCGTGAAGTATTGGAAACTGGTTTCGTTAGTATAACACATAAATGAGATAAAACCAATTTTAAGAGCAACCAAAATTGAGATAAAACTCTTGCAAAGAGATAAAACATGTAAGAAGAGAGATCTAGTAAGTGTTGTAGAGACTTGTGAGAATTGATTGTAATTTTCCTTCCCAATCTTATAAAATATTTGCTCTTGTGGATTAAGTATCACTTGCCGAACCACGTTACATGTTGTGTTGTGGTATGTTTTATTTTATCTGCATTATTATTACTTGTTTGTGATAGTTGTTGATTGTTTAGAGAGTTGGGCTTGTTAAGTTGGTTGTAGATTTTTTTATTAAAGTAGTAGATTGTCCAAGTGTAAGCTATCTTAGTGGTCGAGATCGATTAGTATCGTTTTCCCCAACAACTTTGAGTTTCAAATATGACTATAAATTAGGTTACCCTATTATTTGTTCCAAAAACCCTATTCTATCTTATTATATGGAATTTGTCTTTCTTTCTTCCAAGGTGACAAACTTTGCAGACTTTTTTTTTTTTTTTTTAGACTGGGTTCGGCTATTGTGGTCCTGTACTATATGTTTCTTGTAGTAAGTATTGCTGCTACTGTGATATTGTCCGTGGATGTTTTTAGGCAACTTAAGCTGTTTCGAGATGGACACGTGTAGGGCAATAGAGTAGATAGACTTTAGTTCTTGATAAGAGGTGTGGAGTACAAAATCCACATTAACTACCAAGCAAAAACTATTGGTGTGTTGCCATTTAACTGGGGATAAGGTGCTATGAAGTGCGGACCATCGTAGGTTGAACCTTGGTTACACAAACCGTGTAGATGGTATGGAGCTCCCGCACTCAAACCGCAGTTTGGCGGATTTAGATCAAAAGCTTCTCAAAACCGCGCTATTAATTTTGCGAAACCGCGCTCTTGATTTTACAGACCGCGCTTTGGATTTAAGGAACTGCTATTTGCACTAAAGAATCAGTTAATTCATTTATAATCATCCATTTAGATGAGTTTTCTGCTAGAGTAAAACACAAATCTAATTATCTATACAAACCATTCACTAATCTGAAGAACTTTAATAGATTCTCAACTTTAAATCAAAATATTGAAGATGAATTAATCAAAATCCAAAAACAAATAAAAATTTGGAAGAGATGAGAATATGACGATTTTATCGAACTAGCGAGTTTTGTTTCTCATAATTGATGACTGGGTTTTTATCGAGATGTTGTTCATTGATGAAATTTTTGGGTCTTTGAAGTGTGAAAAAGGTTTAAGGAAGAAGACCTGTACCACTATACTACACTCACCATCTCAGAGTAGCACTAGTGTAGTATAACTTATTTTTCTCAGTTTTACAGCCAACTCAATAGCTAATTATGTTTTTGTCCTTTTTCCTAATTCTACTTCTTTTTCAATCCTTTGTATTTTGTATTTTGTATTTTTTTGTTAGAATCATTTGTAACTTTGTTATCAAACATTTGATTTATTAATCCTTTATTAATTACTTTGAGAACACACAAGAAAAAATCAAGTATGATAACTAGCATTTGTTACTCAGTACTTCATTAATTAGTAAAATTACTAATATATATAAGCGCTTTGTGGGCGCTCTTAAAGTGGGAGCTTCTCAAGTTAGGCGCCCTCTCGCTCTCGCTCCATCTCAACGATCTGGTGACTAAGGGTTGAACACTACAAGTCTGCAACACTTGCTCTAGGGCTAGCAATGGGTTGGGTAAGAACCGATACCCAATCCGGTCTGAACCAATAAAAACGGGTCTGGGACAGATAGTTAGCATATTGGATCGGTTTTGGGTCTTGAAAATCAGAACCAGACTCTTATTGGATTGGTTCTGGATTAAGCATGTACCGAACTATTATAGGCCTGATCTGATTAAATTTTGTAGTCTTATTCTTCATAATTTTCCTCCACCACATATTTATATTACCGCAATATTACAATATTTAAAGTTCCAAAATAAGATATGCAAAATACATATGTAATATTACGATATGTTTTTTACATAATAAAAATATGGTTTCTATCTGAAGGAAAATCCTCCCTTACAAATTTGGATTTCAAATAATTTATTATGCCTCTTGGATTTGTGTACCTTGTTTTTGTGTTTAGCAAAAAAAAATTATTTAATATTTATATAACAAAAATTATGATCTAATTATAAAAAACTCGCGGATTGAAATTTAGCTTATTGGTTTGGAATGGATCATATCCGGAATAAAAAAAAAGTTTTCAGTTCGGTTCTGGTTCTCTAACTCAAATATCCGTTCGGGTCATTGTTGAAAAATGGATCGGTTTTGGATTTACATATATCTAGACCGATCCAACCTATTACCAGCCCTACCTTCCTCCTTTCAACTGGTCCAGGACTATAAATACTTATTCTATCACAGAACCTATTTGTTCCTGGGGCTGTGAACTTTGTGATCTATCTGTCAAAGTGCTTTGCTTTACTTGTGTTTTTCCAACTTGCTTATTTTCATCTCCCAGCTATTATATTGCTTCGTCAGGAAAAGATGCGTTTAATAGCTACTGCCGCGTTAAAGGAGGTAGTGTGATGTTCCCTATGTTTGCAGCGTTGATGAGTATTAGAAGGCGACATAGTTAGAGTTGGCTGATCTTTATCCTTTATTCCTTTTGTCTGAAACAGGAAGCAAAATCGACTACGATAATTTGCCCCTAGATATGGAAGATGAACACATCTTGAACATGAAGAATTCTATGTCTTTTCCCGATGAAGATGAAGTGGGAAAAATATGCCTTGGATACTCTTTTAGTTTTCTTTGTTGTATTTTGGGGGGTGGGCTTCGATCATTTATTTAATAACATATTTTATTTCACTAAATTTCACAGCACCCAGTCTTACTCTTACCTGATAGTGCTATATAATATTTCGAAATGATTATTCTTACACCACAACGAGAAAAAAAAATACATCCAACACGGTGAAGCGTGATTTCTGTCATTAACATTCCTTTCTTCCAAAACTTGTGGAACTATTTTTCTATTTTTGTGCCATTGATCATGCATGTCCACGCTCCCCATTGTATGCATGATTTGTGTAATGATGCAGGACCACCACGTCTGTGATGCCATGAAGTATGACCGTGCTTCTCAAGATTTGGTCTGCAAATTGATGAATGACCATAGTGACTTTTAGTAACTTTGTTTGTCCGGGGATGATGTTGATGAACTTGTGGTCTTGCAGTCATCTTGTTAGATTGGGCAGTAATGATGCCAGATATTGAATGGTTTCGAGACAAAACAATTTCATAATATAACTCCCATACCATGCCACCTCCAAATATTCCCCCACTTCTAGCCTCATTGTAAATGTTGTTATAAGTTGTGGTTAAGAATAAGTTCTCGCACTTAAAAGTGTATCCTGGATATTTATTTGATTTTCCAAATTCAGCAAAAACCATTGGTTTTCTTATTGTCATCTTTGAGTCTGTCCAATGGCTTGACATCCACCTCTACAAGAACACAAGCTGCGAGTCGTCGTTTGTCCAGGCAACCTGTAGAAATAAAAGAACGCAGTAGAGTTAGTGCCCAATGCCATTATGATGAGCTTGTGACTAGCTACTACATCAAAGCAGACGGCGCAAATTAACGAACCACTGGTCTGGATAAGCATGTATTGTGGCAAAAGCTATCTCTTTGATGAGCTCGATTACTACTAATGAAATCTGTCCCAACTTGGAAACCAGGATTTGTTTCCATTATCTCAGGCACTGAATCCCCATAGAAGCCTTCCATACCTATCTCAAGCAAGTGTTTGCTGTCTATAGAATTCAAGTAGCCATTTCTTGAACCCATCCCTGTTACATGTATAATTAGTCGCTTAGTCGTAACCTTTTTTTTTTTTTTTTCCCCTGTTACCTTAGTTTGATTATCTGTATATGGATTATATTAATTTTATGCTCACATGCACAGTTCTTCCTGAGTAATTCCCTTGGCAACGAGGTTCATTTATGAGTTCCCATACCATTATCGTTGGATCATCTTTATAAGCCATTTTAGTGATGGTGTTGATTCTCATTAGGACTCTCTGCATTCGTAGCAAGTTAGCAATAGTGTTAAGTTGGCCAGATACAGTGCACATGATTGTATGTATCCATAATTGCATGATGTAATTCAATGTGAATAGATATACCTGAATATGGTTCTTGTAGCCCATTATGCATATTTAGTACTAAACTCCGTAGTCTTTATCCCTTTCACGAGGGATCAGAAAGAATCGAAAATCCATATCTTCGAGCTTCTGAAATCACAAAAGTGAGCGCCTGTCATTTCAGGCGTCAACAGTTCAGAATTTAAAGAATGCCTTTCTTTATGTGTAAACATGTATTTATGCCTGAACTAACTTAAGCATTTATTTTTTTTAACCTGAAAAACATGCTTTTTGGGATATAAACAAAAACAAAGTTTTGACAAACCTGCAATGCTCGGCCGCTTCCATCATTGAAACCCCATGTTCTGCATTGAGAAATAACCTTTGTATAGATAAAAGTCGTGAAATACTTCAGACACCTTGTGCCTCTCACTCGGCACCACTGCTACATTCATCATCCACTATGAATTAAAACCATTAAAAAGAAATGGGAAGCCATTGAGAACAAATTCGGCATTGGATGTTCTAACAAAATTCCTAAGTGTATGGACCCTAGCATCACAAACTACACTTAGAAGTATGAAAATCCCCAGAACGTAGCTAAGTCTACTAAGGCAAGACATTGTTTTTGAATAACGATCCATCATATAATGCTAGGTTGGGATTGAATAGATATTTATAATTTGTCCTTTAGGGCTATTAATAGTTGGGTTATCTGTTATAGTTGAGATATATATCGAAATAAATGGTTAGCACTTGAACATAAATCTTGTTTGGTCAGGAATGGTGATTTTGTAAAACTTTTGATCTATATGCAAGTCGAGTTGCCCCAATATCGTCATGCAAAAATATGAAATACATCAAGAACAACCAAAAGACATATATATATATATATATATATATATATATATATATATATATATATATATATATATATATATATATTTATTCATTTTGTTACCCCTGGGACGTGGATAGGTGTATAACTCGTTTGATCTATATGACTATGGTTTCGAGTTGCCCCAATATCGTTTTTTAAAAGTTGATGATTTCATGCAATACACCTTGAGAGATGGGAAATAAATATATATAAAAACCATATATATATATATATTTATTCATTTTGTTACCCCTGTAACACCTAATTACCTCTGTTTGTGTCAAAAGCCATGAAATCATCAACTATATAAAAAAAAAGGTCATACAGTTATGAGAAAGGAAAAACCATAGTCAAATTGACTGGAAAAGATGCAGTCCTCAGGAGAATACAATCATTAAACTTTGTAAGAAGAAAATAAGCCCCAACTTGGGGGATGACTGATTTTCAGTTTCGTAGTGCACTTTGCTGCTGGGAAATAAAGAAAACGAGAGCACGTCAGTTAAGGTTGTTCACACTAATTCCTCCTGATTTTCATGGCGTACATTTTTCACGTTAAATGTGATCGTATAGATAGGCCTCAATGCAATGCAAAGAAGTTTTATTGCGAACACGTATAGGCTAGGCTTTGAACGGTATCTGGACTCGGTCTAGAACCACAGCAAAACATGAAGTGCCAAATGTGGCTCAATAATAATAAATCAAACACCCCTATCGCTAGATCATTTCCAATGTAAGTTATTTTTTTTTCACCTCTACATAAGACTATTTTCTTTCTTGGCTATTTTTGTAGTGAAAAATAAAAAAAAGTTGTTCAATGCAGAGGTGATTTTAAATTTCGGACGGAATGTTTGATTTCGTCTGAATATAAAAATTGAAAAAATGGCCGGACGAAATGAAAAAAAAAAAAAAAAAAAACATGTGATACAGAAGTCCGGAAAAAAAAACCGAAAAAACACCCGAGACGGAATAAAAAATTCCGTCCAAATCTCATAACTGACCATCTTGGTAGCAATTTGCTACCCTCGTTGTGACCTAGTTACAAGTCACCGTCATTATCACTCGCATTGGGCAAATGTTTTCTAGTCCACAAAAGTGAAAATTCTCAATTTCTCCTTAAAATTGTATTGGGAATGCTTTTATTACAAGACTATTTTATCTCTTTGTTATTTTTGTAGTGAAAAATAAAAAAAAAGTTGTTCAATGCAGAAATGTTTGATTTCGTCTTAATATAAAAATTGAAAAAATAGCCGGACGAAATGAAAAAAATATATATATAAAAAAAACACGCGATACATAAGTCTGAAAACACAATCAAGACGGAATAAAAAGTTCCGTATAGAGTTCATAATTGATAAACTTGGTAGCAATTGCTATTCTTCGTTGTGACTTAGTTACAACTTACAAGTCCCGTCATTATCACTCGCATTGGACAAATGTTTTCTAGTCCACAAAAATGAAAATTCTCAATTTCTCCTTAAAGTTGTATTGGGAATGTTTTTATTACAAGACAATATAAGGTCAAAAGAGTCATTCACCACTCCCACTAGTAAACAACATTGGTTCAATTTGGTACGGAACAACACAAATTCCATTCTTCCCGAAAACAAAAAATTTCCTTCTCTCTCTCTCTCTCTCACTTTCCTTTCCTCCACCAGTTTTATTTTATTTTATTATCAGCCCTTCCTTTTTCGATCTATTTTCAATTCAATCCAAACAAACCCTCTCTTAACAATTATTATTTAATTTTATATTAAAAAAAAAAACCCTAGATTGAATATGGTTGATCAAGAAGAAGAAGATTTGAGGATGGCATTAGATATGAGTTTACACTCATCATCACCAGAAACGAAAAGAAGTAGGGAGAATATAGTAATTCCAAGTCCAACAACAACAACAACAACCACCACCCTTTCCAACGTTGAAGAATCACCAGAAGCCAAAACTAGAAAATTGCAAAGAGAATTAATGTTAGCTGCCGCTGAAAAGCGTCTGTTATTAGCGGCTTCGAGAAATAGTAGTAATAGTAAAAGTAGTAGTAGTCCAGTTGTCAAAATTGAAAAGAATGTTGTTATTGTGACACGTGGAGGAGAGGAGAGGAATAATGTTATGGGGGAAGAGATTTCTGTTAGGGAAGCAAATCAGTTGTTTTCGATGGTGTTTGGGAGTTGTGTTTCCAGAGAGATTCTTGCTCAATGGACTAATCAGGGTATAAGGTATGAATCAATTTTTAAGTATGTTTAAATTAAAAAGAATGGTTTTTTACTAATAATGTGTTGTGATTTTGTGGTTATATTTATATACTTTACATAGCTTAAGCTTTTTTTATACCAAAATTCTATAGCAACCGAATCTTTTGAACCGAATTTGTGAACACACTGACGTGGCACTCATCAGGCAGGGGGTGCGTGTGTATTGGTCAAAGAAGTACTGAAAATCAAGGTCTCTCTGTTTGCCACGTCAGTGTGTTCACAGATTCGGTTCAAAAGTGTGAGTTGCTGTAGAAACACTCTTTTTTATATTTTTTAGAGTAGAGGTGCAATGACTATTAGTGCTTTGTAGAAGATATACATACCCAGTTCGTGGCTCATGCAAATCGTTGTGTATTACAATCAAATGTGGGCAGAGCTATGATGCACGGATACTCTTAAAATGTCATTGCACCTGTATCGGTCGGGTACGATATGGATACTGGATACTTCTAGGGTATTGGAATCCCTGAAATAGACCTGATCCGATAGTTCTACTCCATTGAAATGTAAATTGTTCTTGAGGCTTCAAACTGTATTGATTTTGACATGTGTTATAATAGTTTTTCACATGTTCCTGACTAACTTTACTCAAAGAACCACTAACATAATTTTTAGAATACACATATTAATTAGTCGTACCCATAGGCATACCCATACCCGTATCCTAATATTTCAAAAAAGCCGTATCGTACTCCATACCGGTGTTGGTACTTGTACCCGTATCCGTGCATCATAGGGGCAGAGGGGTTGTTTGGTGAGAATGATCATTTGTACAGATTGATTAGAAACCTTTAAGTATCTCTGAGTTAGGTGAAGTAGGTAAATACACGATCACACTGTAATATATATTTGTTCCAAAATGAAATATGTTGACATTAGTTTGTGTTTTGGTTGATCTGGCAATGTACTACGGCGTTTAATAAATTGAGGAGGCCAAGAACGGTTGGAAAAACTCAAATTCCTAGTGTGTATGTTGTACGCATATGATGGCTGCTTTGGGCTTCTCATGAGGTTTGAGCAACATACTCGTGCCAAAGTCTTTTCAGGAAAAGAAGGTTGTCTAGTGTCTCAGATTTTTGGTTTTTGGAGGTGGTTGATAGTGTGGATGAAGTGGGATATGTAAAAGAGGACAGGATTTGGAGAGAAACACCATAGTAACACACATGCATAATTATATTGAAATTTTTGGGGACTGTTGCTCATTGAATTTTTAGGGGAAGGCTTGGTACATGTTATGATTCCTAGCTACATTGAAAGATTAGTGGCTCCACAACTTTAGATCCATATTATATTGGACTGGAGGTGATCTTAGGAGTATAATAGTTTTTGGTTACATTATTAAATCTGAAGGTTCTATGGGCATACTAATATACTATTGAGTAGTAAGGGAAAAAGGTGATTAAGAATGTCGCTAGATGCAGATGCTCTTAGGATAGTAGGATGTGCTTTGAGAAACTGGAACTGATGACAGTTTGTTCGTTTTTGTTTATTTGGAAAACAGTGAAGTTGGACGGGTTTAATTGCCTGTGAATGACACTACTTTTTTATGGTTATCCTGCCGTGAGGTGGTGGATAGTTTTGTGGATTCCTGTCAAGTCTTTGCTCTATGCAGGAATCTAAGGATGATCTTTTCCCCCTTAGTTTTAGTCTATAAAGGTCACGTATAATTCAACTTGGAATTGGTGGGAGTTTGAGTTTTTATCTTCATTTTCCAGGTCTTTTGTACTGGAATATTCTGCATTCTGCATACTACCTTTGACTTGTGTGACTAAGATCTTTGTTATATGTTAGTTCATCCTGCTTCCGGTTGTGTTTTGTCTTTCTCTTTTACTTTTAGACTTACGATCATCATTTGATGCTATTGAAATTATAGGTTCAGTTCTGATCCAGAAACATGTATGGGTCTAGTGCAACATGAAGGCGGCCCATGTGGTGTCTTAGCAACCATACAGGTAGGTCATTTTATTAAGCTCAGGTCATTCATGTTTGCCTGTAATTGTGCATCAAATTCTATTGTTTTCATGTCAGACAAAATGTTTGTCTTAGATCTCCCATTAAATCTAATTCAACAATATGCAATTCTTTACCTTTAACTCTTTTTTTTTGCTTCTTAACTATTTAGTGATGACAAGCAAACTTCTGGTAGCTATGAGTTATTTACTGTGTATGGGATTATTGTTATGTCATCGTATTCGTTATGATTACATGCCCATGCACCTGATGGAAAATTTTCGGCTAGTATGATTACTCGATTAGTACTGGAATTCTCGAGTCTACTTATTGTGAAAATATCTGTTTACGTTACTTTTTGCTTGATTTTGCAGGCATTTGTCCTCAAGTACCTAGTATTTTTTCCAGAAGAATTAGGTAAACATACAGCCAATTTGCCATCGCAAAATAGCAGTCCAAGTAGATTTTCTCAAATTGATTGTGTTACGTCGGGTAATTTTGCCTCTCTAACTGAAGATGGAAAGGCAAGGTGATTACTCTACTTGTAAGGTTTTTCTGATTGCTGTCGTTATAATTTCATATTGGACTTGGGAATATCTATTAAAAAGCTTGAGGCTTTAAGACTTTGTATTTAACTGGGACTGGATCATTAAGTGGTAGCGCAAGGGGTTGGGTGTAATGAAAGAAGTAGCAGCTTTTATTGGTGGTTTTGTTACGTCTCTTTATCTCAGTGTTTCAAATATTTATCCATTGATGCAAGAATTTGCCTGACTATAGCGTGGCCTGCCAGGGGAAAGTGCTTTTTTTTAGTTGCCAATGCATTATAGGATTCTTATTTAAAGTCTGTTGGATCACCTGTAAGAGAAGTCAGGCTTAGAGTTGCCTGAAGATCCAAACTCTAGATTCAGCTTCACCATGGATTCTGACAGCATTCCGTATTTATGTGATACTGGCCTGTAGCTATAATGATAACAACAGTCAAAATGCTTTGTTTTCTCCATGAATATTTTTTTTTATCTGTTTTTCCTGTATGTGGCTAGGTGCTTCAATTCTTAAAGTCAGAATTTACTCTTCTGTTGTTTGGGACATCGGGTAACATCGGATAAATATTATCACACACCTGACTGTCTTCTGAATATTCTGCAGAGCCTTGGTTCAGAGCATGGTAGAAATACTGTTCATGTGTGGGAGTAAGAGAAGGGCTGTCATTGCAACTCTCAATGTTCATGGCTACAATCCAGAGGGTTTTGAAGGTAGTCAGAATGATGAGGTAAGACTTCTAAGTTGTTGCTTGATGTACTGTTTTGTAACATTTGTTGGCAACTCTGTGATCCATGCTAAAGCACGTCTTTTCCCAGTTCCTTTTCTGCAAAATGACTCACTTTCTTCTGTTCTGCATGTTTTGTGTACAGCTAGTTGCAAAAGTTTTGGAAGGTCTTCCATTTGAGTCAGCTTCAGACTTGCAGACAGTTTTGAGAGTCAATACATATACTTCACAAAGGGATGCTTTTCATCACCTCAAGACAGTACTTCCCCTTCTCCGAAGTCGTTTGGGAGCAATGTTGTTCCTCATTTCTGCTTTACTTTCTCGGGGACTGGTACGTTTGTTGATGTTTTGATTAGTCCCTCCCATTTTCTAAGTTTCTGTTCTCGTTTGTTTGTGTTTGCTGCATGCACAAGGAGCTGTGTGATTGGCATTTTGAATGAAATCTTTTAATGTCTTAAAATCCACCTGAACACATGTGATTTTGGGTTTCCTCCTGCTATGTCAGATCCCAACCCTCAAGTGTTTCTGGCTAGAGCTTTTGTTATATCCTTGCAATGAACAACAAACCATCACAGTTGACTTTTTCCTTAGCTATCGGGCTTAAGAACTTTTAGAAATATACTCGTTCTTATTTTATGCTATAAATTTATACCTACAAAAAACAAGCTACCTATTTATGCATGTCTATGCTTCCTAAAGAGGCACCTTTTAGTGCAAAATGTTTCAATTGGTTGTGGGCCAAGGTGCTCCTTGAGAGAGTGAGAGACCTAGCGCCTTGTCTACCCTTGCTCCTGACAACAGAGATGCATGTATCCACTAATGATCTTGGATGTCACATACTTCTATCTTGTTTAGGTCATTGTCTTTTCAAATACATATTTCTTTAATGTGCTTTTGCTTGTGTGTGTATGTTTTGGGACTCCAGAGTGTTAACACACCCAAGGTTCATTTTGTAGGACTCTGTTCAAGCAGACAGGGATGATCCTAGTCTACCATTAGTTACTGCTCCATTTGGACATGCTTCACAGGTATGGATAGTTGAATCTCTCTCTCTGTCTCGCTGTATGTGAATTCATTATTTATGTTATAATGTTATCGAACAGGAAATTGTGAATCTATTGCTTTGTGGGCAAGCGGTTCCTAATGTTTTCGATGGGAGGATGGATCTAGGAGGGGGCATGTTTCTGAAGGGAATACCTTCAACTGTGGAAGTTGGGTTCCTGACGCTGCTGGAATCCCTTAATTTCTGCAAAGTTGGGCAGCAGCTAAAATGCCCAAAATGGCCCATCTGGGTAGTAGGAAGTGAGTCCCATTATACTGTTCTTTTCGCTTTTGATACTAGTGTTCAAAATGAGAATGAACTGGAAGAACGGGAATCACAGATTCGAAGAGCATTCGATGCCCAAGACCAGAGTGGAGGAGGAGGTTTTATCAGTGTGGAAGGGCTTCATGAAGTACTCAGAGACACGAACCTCAATCTGCCTCGTGAGAAACTAGATAACCTTTGTGGTATGGGGTTTATAGTGTGGAGTGAATTCTGGCAGGTGCTGCTGGATTTGGACAAAAGTTTAGGTGGTTTAAAGGATTCAACAGGACTAATGGGGAGAAAACTCTTTGATCTATACCATTTTAATGGGATTGCAAAGTCAGTTTTGAATGGTAGCCAAGCAACAGCTGGGGGTGACAGTCCAATACAGAGACCAAGGCTCTCAAAGTTGAGAGTTTCAGTTCCCCCAAGGTGGACGCCGGAGGAGTTCATGACAGGTGTGCCTTCGAGTTCAGGTGGTGAGGGTTCTGCTGGGAAAGACGCTGTTGTTGAAGTGATGCAACCTGAGCCTCCTCAGCATGCACCGTTAGTTGATTGCATTAGAACACGCTGGGCTCGAGCTGTTTGCAACTGGGTTGGTGATCCTCCTAGTATAGTCTAGATGATTGGTTCTCTCTATATTTGAATGGAGTGAAAAATTGATTGCCTAGACCCTTTGCAAGTTGTTGCTGTGGGAAATGAGATTGGGAAAGAAGGATATCTGTAAGCTCATATGGACGAGAAAAGGGATAAAGTAGGCCTTCAGATTTGTAGTTGCAACAAGTCTGATGATGCATGTACATTTGCACCTGCAGTTGGTCGAGATGAATATCACTTGGAGGCCGTTGCTTAATTTAATTGTTGTATCTTCTCATGATCTATTGGTTATTTTCAGATAAATTATGAAAGAAAACATTTCTGGATTTGTCGCCAATAATATGTATGTTTTTTTATGCTTCAACACTATTGGAGAGGTTTTCAGGTCGGCTTGATAAACATTAGATTTGTTGTTTGTCATGGCTTTAAGTTGTAACACTAAATAATTATTTAATTTCAAAAAGGAAGAGCAGCTATTTTCTTTTGATAATTATCTTTTACCCTTGCTTTTCGTATTTGAGTTTTGATTTGATCGCATGGTGGTCAATTTCCTTTCAGATGTGTGCCTTAGATTTGTTTAGCTGCCGCTTTGAAAGGTGACTCAAAATTCAAGTCCAATATACCGTCACACAATTACACCCACTTGCAAGCTAAATACTCCTAACAAGATGACTTGGAAGTTGGACATTACAAATTTGTAAACTGAAGTTCACTAAATTTCACAGCACCCAGTCTTACTTGATCGTGCTACGTAGTAGCTCGAAATGATTCTTCCTACAGCACAACGGTAATAAAAAAAATACATCCAACATGACCGAAGCATCATTTCTGTCATTAGAATTCCCTTCCTCAAGAACTTATGGAACTATCTTTCTATTTCGGTGCCTTTGATGCCATGCATGTCCATGCATGTCCATGCATTGTTTAATTTGATCTGCGTAATGATGCATGACCACGAGTCCACGACGTCTGTGATGCCTGTGATCCTTGTGATGCCATGAAGCATGACCCTGCTTCTCAATATTTGGTCTGCGAATTGATGAATGACCATGGTGACCAGTAGTAACTTTGCTTGTCCGGGGATGATGTTGATGAACTTGTGGTCTGCTTAACAATTGAGTTAGTGCGGTCATCTTGTTAGATTGGGCGGTAATGATGCCAGTTATTGATGGGTTTCGTGACAAAACAATTTCATAACCATCATAATATGATTCCATCCCTCTGCCACTACTTGCCATACCATGCCACTCCAAATATTCCCTCACTTCTAGCATCATTATAGATGTTGTTATAAATGGTGGTTAAGAATAAATTCCTCACACTTAAAGTGTATCCTGGATTTTTATTTGATTTTCCAAATTCAGCAAAAACCATTGGTTTTCTTATTGTCATCTTTGAGTCTGTCCAATGGCTTGACATCCACCTGCAAGAACGCAAGCTGCGAGTCATCGTTTTCTCTAGGCAACCTGTAGAAATAAAAAAACGCAGTAGAGTTAGTGCCTCATGCCCATTATGATGGGCTTGTGACTACTATATATATCAAAGCAGACGGTGCAAATCAACGTACCACTGGTCTTCCTCCGTAGTCTTCATAGTTGTTCACGAGGCTCAGAACTAATCGAATTCCATATCTTCGAGCTTCTGAAATCACAAAATCAAGTGCCTGCAGTTCATGCATCAACCGTTCAGAATTAATAGAATGCACTACTTTATGCGTACATGTATTTATGTCTGAACTATGAAAGACGCGCTCATTGTATACACCAGGTGACAACTGCAATGCTCCGCCTCCTCCATCGCTGAAAGCCCATGTTCTGCATACAGTGAGACCCAGAGCAGACGCATCTCGAAATACTTCAGACACCTTGTGCCTCTCACTCGGCTCCACTGCTACATTCATCATCCAGTATATATGAATTAAAACCATTAAAAAGAAATGGGGAGCCATTGAGAACAAATTCTGTATTGGATGTTCTAACAAAATTCCTAAGTGTAGGGAACCTAGGTTCACAATCTACACTTAGAAGTATGAAAATCCCCAAAACGTAGCTAAGTCTGCTAAGATAAGACATTGTTTTTGAATGATGATAATATAATGCTAGCTTAAGGATTAATGTGGAGAGCTAAGTAGTACTTTAGGGCTATTTATAGGTGAGTTTAGATAGAGACATAATTGCTAGAAATAAATGGTTAGCATGAATTGTGTGAGAATGAAGTTATTTTGGTCAGAAATGGTGATTTTCTAAATTTAGCATCAGTGTAGCATATGAAGTTTCATGTGGAAAATGGCCAAAGGGGTGACGATGGTTGATTGAAGATAACATGAGAGCCATAACAAATTTCAGGGTTGGTCATGGCTTCCTCAAGATATGCGAAAAGGTTATGAAAGCAAGATATGCATGTGGCCTGTGACTTTGATGAAGTGGAACCTTTATAGTTGAAGATAGCAAGTTTTGTTCACATTGAATTTAGGACTTGGTAGTGATAATGGTCACATAAAATGAACACTGAGTTGCCCCAATATCGTCATGCAAATTTGCAATGCACCTTGCAAGACGGGAAAAAAGACATATATTCATTTTGTTAACCCTGTAACATTTAATTACCTCTGTTTTCTGATAGGTGTCAAAAGCCATGAAATCATCAACTATATAAAAAAAGTCATACAGTTATGAAAAAGGAAAAACCATATTCAAATTGATTGGAAAAGATGCAGTCCTCAGGAGAACAAAATCATTAAACTTTGTAACAAGAAAAAAAATCACCAATTTGGGGAATGACGTTGAGGATACTGAATTGCACTTTGCTGCGGGGAAGGAAAAAGAGAGCACGTCAGTTAAGTTTGTTCAAACTAATTCCTCCTGATTTTGTTGCACACACTGACTGTTTTCCGCGCACCACATTAACTATCACATGTTTTCATGACGTATATTTTTCACGTTACATGTGATCATATAGATAGGCCTCAATGCAATGCGTGGAAATATTATTGCTTACATTGTGACGACTGAACGGTATCAGGACTCAGTCTAGAAACAGAGCAAAACATTAAGTGCGAAATGTGGCTCAATAATAAATCAAACACCACTATCGTCATGGACTTATGGTTCACAATAGAAGCTAAACATGAGAGATCTGAGCGGGAATCTCTCTGTCTAGAACCTTGAACCAAGTAGCTCGGGCTGGGAGAATATCAAATAATCAATTACTGCTCTAACTCAAGATAAGAGTATATATGCATCATAGAATCCAGTAATACGTGATCGTGATCCTATAATTTTTTTTTTTTTTTGATTGGCAAGCCTGTTTTAAAAGAGATCAGTAACTCTTATAGAGAGTTAAGGCAGACCCACACAGGTTACATTGAAGGACCCTAGCCCGAAGGCTTACATTGCCCGAAGGCTCATCAACCCCAAAGGGTCACGCCGATGCGCCATTTTGAGTAGACCCAACCACCTCCACCTTGTCCATGAAGACTTGCTTTTGCTCCTCGGTCCACCCCTCGGTGATCCTATAGTTGATGCTGCATACGGCATGGATCATAATTTATGTAGTCATGGACTCGGTTAATTTCTCATGCTCTGCCTCCAATGACTGTAGGAGACCTTTTATGCTTATAGCCAGTAATTGAGAGCAATTTGATTCAATAAAACTGATCACATCTCAGTGGAATACTTTTGGCAATGTGCATTACTGAGATTCAAAATTGCATTGCATCAAAATTTGGATAATGCCGATCGGTAGCAAATAGTACCTCCAAATAATAGCCACTGTTGGTCAAATATTTCTATTTCTAGACAAAAGGCCTTTAAACTTGTAATCATTCACAGCAGGAGCAATTAATCAATCTACTCTCACATTGATATGGTTCATACTGGGTTTTCTCTATAAGGTCTTACATTCATGTCAATAGATTATAGAAGTTGGTATTTGATTTGATTATAAGACTCCATATCATGAACATAGAACACACATTCGTACATGCATGTTTCTCTTTTTCTGATCACTTTGCGCCTAAATTAGAGGAGTTCATGACCAGCCCGGCCTTCAAATCTTGTTGCATAAAATTCACCAATCTGATCCTATAATTTCTTCAACCAACAGCATTTGAACCAACCATCATACTCCCTTTTTCATGTTGCTAAAAAGCAAAACCACCTTCTGACATAAAGCAGTGCTTACATAAATCATTCTAAAGTTCTAACCATTCTATCCACACTTCCTAGCAGCCCAATCTCTATTACCTATATCAACACTTCCCTATAAATTGCCCCCTACCCTAACTCAACACTTCACATCGATCAATCCTCTAGCATTAAGATATTACTCACTTAATTGATCATCCTATAAAGGGCAAATCCAATGTCTTGTCGCCGTAGTCTTAGCTGCATTTGGTGGATTTTCATCCTTCTGCATGCATTATGTGAAACTAGTACTATAGCTACTTCTACAGGTTTTGTGAGAACATCGAACACCCAGTTTGTTCTTAATGGGGCGCCATTTCTTTTTAATGGTTTCAATTCATACTGGATGATGAACGTAGCAGTAGAGCCCAGTGAGAGGCATAAGGTCTCTGAAGTATTCCACGATGCATCTGCTGCGGGTCTTACTGTTTGCAGGACTTGGGCTTTCGCTGATGGAGGTGATCGAGCATTGCAAATCTCCCCTGGTGTATATGATGAGCGCGTCTTTCAGGTTATACTAGAGTACTAAATTCTAATTAAACTTCAGAGTAGAAAAATGCCTGCAAACTGAACATTTTATTAATGCTGAATATATTGACGCATGGACTTCAGGCACTTGATTTTGTGATTTCTGAAGCTGGCAAATACGGAATTCGATTAGTTCTCAGCTTTGTCAACAATTATAATGATTATGGAGGTAGAGCACAATATGTGCGCTGGGCTAGAAGCGCAGGGATGCAAATTAATGGTGATGATGATTTTTATACAAATGCAGTGGTAAAGCAGTACTACAAGAATCATGTTCAGGTATAACTTAGTCATATCTGTGTGTACATCAGTACATGTCCAATCCACATTTATTCACCATTCTGTATTGCAGCAAGTCAGCATTCTAAGACAGACGTATATATAATTCGAATCAATGTACACTAAGACACTAAGACTACAAAATTCACGTATGCGTGGTGATCTAACAATGCCGCTACCATGCATGTGCAGAAAGTGCTAACGCGAATGAACACTATTACTAGAATGGCTTATAAAGATGATCCAACAATAATGTCGTGGGAGCTCATTAACGAACCTCGTTGTCAAGCAGATTACTCAGGGAAAACAGTACATGTGAGACTTTATACTTGATTAAACTCTGTGAACTAGAAGATTCGAACTGAAGAATGCACCTAAATGTATTAGGCCTAATTTCTATGTTCACTGTTTTACAGGGATGGGTACAAGAAATGGCAACTTACACAAAATCTATAGACAATAAACACTTGCTTGAGGTTGGCATGGAAGGCTTTTATGGGGATGCGATGCCTGAAAAGAAGCAAAATAATCCCGGTTATCAAGTTGGGACAGATTTCATCAACAGTAATCTCATCAAAGAGATTGATTTTGCCACAATACATGCTTACCCAGACCAGTGGTACGTTTACGTACACTATATCTTCGTATTAGTCTGATACGCCTACTCCAATGTATTCTTATGAGCTTTCGGCATTAACAAGCTGCAAAATTTAATTTCTACAGGTTGCCTGGACAAAACGAAGATTCTCAGCTTGCCTTCTTACAGAGATGGATGTCAAGCCATTGGACAGACTCAAAGATGATAGTAAGGAAGCCATTGGTTTTCGCCGAATTTGGAAAATCAAATAAAAATCCAGGATACAGTTTAACTGTGAGGAATACAATCTTAGCCACCATTTATAACAACATCTACAATGATGCTAGAAGTGGAGGATCATTTGGGGGTGGCATGGTATGGCAACTAGTTGCAGAGGGGATGGAATCATATTATGATGGTTATGAAATTGTTTTGTCTCAAAACCCATCAACAACTGGAATTATTACAACACAATCGCAGAAGATGACTGCACTATCTCATTTGTTAAGCATTCCACTCAACAACAGAAACCCTTGACAAGTGAAGATGCGTGCTACAATGTACCCTTGTAATGTATCATTTGGCAGGCCATACAATGAGGACCATGGAAGGCTTGCATGGAAGCAAATTAAAGTGGAAAGGGTATAGAGATTAATGTTCGTTGTCTAGGAAATGGTTTTAGAATTTGAGTGAAATAAATCAGGACATTCCCTTTTTGCAGTAGACAGTGTCAGGTATCATGGTGGATTAGCATTGGTATGTAGAACGCATTGTTCATGTTTTAGATTACTTTAGCCTTTTTTCTTTTTCCTTTTTTTTTTAAGGACAACTTAGTTCAAATAAAGTTATCTGTTTTTTATGTTATCATATCAGATCATTTCACTTTTTTGATTATCTTCACCACATTCTTTGATTGCCTCTAAAGTTTCCCAAAGTTATGGACGCGCGTCACACATATATTTCATTTGGCGAAATGAATTATTCTAGTTCAAATTAAACCTTTTGGGGATCAATAGTTGAATACCTTAAGTTCTGATTAGTACAAAGTGCTAAGTATTTATTCAAGCATTTTTTTTTTGTTCTACAAGTAATAGACAAGAAATATGCTAGAATGGCATTACCAATTATAATATTAGTTAATTACCAAAAAAAAATTATAATCGAGTGAGCGGAACGAACGATCTTGGCAGAAGGGGGGTTATCGAGTGAGCGGACAAAAACCAAGTTGGTTGGCTTATGTCTATCTGTCCTCATCTCTTCTGTTCTTTCTCTTTGTCCCTCTCCCTCTCTACGCACTCTAAATCTCCACTCTCCCTCTCCGCTCACGCCCCCACTACTTAGCAGTATACAGTTAGCGAAGCGAACGTTTTGGGCAGAGGGGTACGCGGACAAAAATGCGTTTGGTTGGTTTCTATCTGTCCTCATCTCTTCTCTTTTCTCTTCATCCCCTCTTCGTCCCTCTCCTTTTCCCTCTCCATATACTCTCAATCTCCACTCCTCCTCTCTCTCCACTCACGCCCTACTGTTTAGCAGTATACTAGTTAAGCGAGCGTTTTTGGGCGACAGGGTATGTGGCCCAAAAAGTATTTTGGTTGGTTTTTGTCTGTCCTCATTCTCGAGTAATTTCTCCTTCACTCTCCCTCTCAATAAACCCAACTCTCTCTCCCCACCACAAATCCATCTCTCCCTCTTTCTTCTCCACCTCCGCTCACGCCCCACTGCTTGCAGTTATCTAGTATTATACAGAAGTGAAAAAGACCTCATCATACAAAAAAATATCGTGGCATACCAAAATATCAACCTTGAAATATTGGACAAAAGTGGACTACACTGAAACACAAACTCTCTTGTAGTCTTGTAACAGAAAAAGATTGGTTCTTTTTTCCTGTTTCTCTTCAAATAATGGCATTTTCCATTGCTGCTGCAGCATTCAGCCCAGCAATTATTTGCAAAGCAAATAACAACCATACCTTGGAAGCAAACTACATTAAAAGAGCTGCTGAAATAGCAGATAAGTCAGCTGGTTTCACATCACCACATCCAAACTTCGGGTGTGTGATTGCAGTAGGAAATAATGTTGTTGGTGAAGGTTTTCTATATGCCCAAGGAACTAAATGTGCTGAATTACAAGCAGTTGAAGAAGGTGGAGAGTTATGTAGAGGTGCTACTGCTTTTCTTAATATGGAACCTGGAGATTGTCATGGTGATCAAACTTCTGTTTCTTCTTTGATCAAGGTTGAGGGTTTTTTTTTTTTTTTTTTTTTTTTTGCTTGTCTCTTTCTTTCAATTGTTTTTGTTGTTAATGCATTGACTATTTTTTCTCACAAACTCAAAAACAACATTTGGTTGGTTTAGGAGATCACAATTTTAATGTAATTTGAACAGTTTCTGGAGTAGCAAGTTTGGGGCAAATGTGGTTGCCAAGTGATGTTCTAAATGTTAGATTTTTATATACACGAGGAATTGTTGACGGAGTAGCAAGTTTACTAAAGTTTGGGTTGCCACTTATATGCTTATCCTATTTGAACAAGTTGGATTGTTGGAGTGCCAAGTTAACGTATATTAAAATGATAATGGCAAAGCACCGTAAGAGGTGCTGAATTTTGGCACAAAAGTAGCCTTGGGACGTCTATTCACTAGTTGGATCCCCCCGGCAAACTACATTGGTTCACTGGCTGAAAAACGGGATGCATTTAAAATTGTTGAATTGCTGGATGAATTTCTGTATTTTCACTTGTGATTTTCGTTGTTAGGGATCACTGATACTTGTGCATTAGGCAGGAATTTCACGAGTGGTAGTGGGTGTCAGACATCCTTTACAACATCTTCGCGGCAAGGGTATACGCTCATTAAGACATCAAGGGCTAAGAGTTGATGTTGCTGGAGAGGATTTGCAAAGTAAAGCGATTCAGGTTGTACAATCTATTGATTACTGACACTATTTCATATGCTTCCTGGAGTTATTTATATGTTTATCTTTTTTGTTTGATTTGTGACTTATCTGATCATTTCATAGGAATTTGAACAAGATTCGTAATATTTCTATTACACGGGTTTCACTTAATAAAGCTTTATGTTTGTAATAATTTCTAACCATCACAATTTCAACATTGCAGGAAGCTTTGAAATCATGTTTTTTGGTTAATGCTCCTTTACTCTATAGAGCCGCGTCTCGAGTTCCCTTCTCTGTCCTCAAGTATGCTATGACGCTTGATGGTATGTTTTATGTAATATTGGTTTTGATCAGAAAAACTTTCACCTTTTCAGAAGAAGCATGAATGACCCTTTTCTTTAATCTGATAAGTAAGTTGGCGTGAAAAAGGACCGCCACATTATTCTAGATAAGAAACTAAGCTGAACATCTTGTTATTATGGAACTACAATAGTTAAACATTATATCTTTTTCACATTGCATGGGATAGATTAAAAACACGTATAAAATATCCATTAGTGTCCGAAAGTCTAATACATTCCAATGATTAGACAAAGTTTATGGTTTTATGTGAAAACGAAGAGTTACGCGCAAACAAAGCTCAATAATGAAATTCAAGAATAACAGAATGTCCCCTGCCCTTTTCAGTTACATTACATTTTCCGTGTTAAATAATCCCCCTGCAATAGAGTGCAGAAGAGTTTGAAACATCAGTGAGCAGTGACAATTCTATGTGAGTACAAATCTCAGACATGTTTATTAGTAGATTCTTCCTCTGAAATGCAGGAAAAATTGCAGCTAGTAGTGGACACGCATCGTGGATAAGTAGCAAACAGTCTAGAAATCGGGTGTTTGAATTACGGGGAAGGAGTGATGCTGTTATTGTAGGAGGAAACACTGTGCGCCGTGATGGTATATACACTAATGTAATAATTGAAATTTTAATCATTTCGATTCTTAGTTTGGTAAACTCTCAGTAAACTATTTTAATACATTTTTTCTTTTTCTTTTTCATGTTTAGATCCACGGTTGACGGCAAGACATGGAGGTGGGCATTTTCCTGTACGTATTGTGATGTCACAAACTCTTAATCTTCCTGAGGTAGCAAACCTTTGGGATGTTTCTGAGGCGCGCACTATTGTTGTGACACAAAGGGGAGCTAGGAGGACTTTTCAGAAATTGCTTGCATCTAAAGGTGTTGAAGTGGTGGAGTTTGACATTTTAAACCCTAGAGATGTCATGGAATATTGCTATGATCGTGGCTATCTTTCGATTTTGTGGGAGTGTGGAGGGACATTAACGGCGCCTGCTATTTCATCAGGTCTCATACACCAGGTATTGTCACTGTTATTTCTGCAAGTAAATTTCAAAACTCTGCATATAGTGTAAAAACATCCATATGTGAATGGTCACTTTATTAGGAAAGTTGTGGTCAAAAAGTAGTTTTAGTGATGATTAACCTCATTACATATTTTTATGGGTAGTCTTAAAGTTATATGTGATGAAACGAGAACAGTACAACAGTATGCATATTCATAACTTTGCATTAGAATACCGCAGGTCTATGGAGTTAGTATCAGTTCTCAGGTCTCAAATTGTTTATGCTTCAGTTGTATACTGAACCTGCAAGGTGCATGCAGGTTTTTGCATTTGTTGCTCCTAAAATTATTGGGGGAGAAAATGCTCCATCTCCGGTTGGTGAGCTTGGAATGGTTGAGATGACACAGGCATTAAACTTAATTGACGTCTCCTATGAGCAGGTTGGTAGTAAAATGATTATTTTTTTGTTTATCTTATTCCATTATTTTTTTGCTGTATTTGTAAGCAATTCACTTAATCTGTGTTTTCATTGATAATCGTAGAAATGAAATAAGATTTTCTTTCCTCTTATTCCGGTACAGTGCCATCTCATTGCTTGTAGTTTGAGTTATATTACTAAAGACTGCTGGTTTCCAATTAACAAGACTGTAAAGATCAATGTTGGTTGAAGTGGGTTTCTATCATTTTTTAAAATGGAGA
Organism: Coptis chinensis; assembly: GCF_015680905.1. Taxonomy (NCBI): domain Eukaryota; kingdom Viridiplantae; phylum Streptophyta; class Magnoliopsida; order Ranunculales; family Ranunculaceae; genus Coptis; species Coptis chinensis. Next base: position 1,277,026 of record NC_141461.1, on the reverse strand, counting down.
GTATGGGAAATATTTAAAATGTATTAAGTGGATAATACAAAATGATATTATGTTGATGAATATTTTGTGCATCTATCTATGCAATATAAAATTCATGTCTTTGGTTTCATCACATTTATGGAGTAAGGACCCATTTGTTTAGGGGGTTTTAAAGACGTAACTGTTTGAGTATTTTCAGGGGTACATTGAACTCTATTGTGTTTGGAACCATACTTGTAGTATATGGAAATAACTAAAAATTGAAATCGTAAACATAGACGCTTGGTGGGTTACCTGTTTTTCTATCCATAGTCTGTCCATAATCCGGATTTCAACAATAACGTCATATATTCATCTCCAACAGCAAATTAACCAGTAGTGACTTAGTGTCTCAGAAAGTCAGAAGCTTGTCTTTCTCATGTGCGATTAGCTTGCCCACTGTACTAATTGTACAGTTCATAGTGCATCACAAATGTTAAATGCAAATTTCGGTAATACAGTGAATTAGATGATGACAAAACCAAGTTGTCTTTCCCTTGATGAATACGAGACTATTCACAGATTGAGGTTGATATACTATTTTCCCATTGCTGACAATGGAACATAATGTACAGGCTTCCTTCTTCAAAATTTTCTCTCCTTTTTTATGTCTGGAATATATACTCCTGATTTTTGGTTAACTTCCAGATTGGACCAGACATCCTTGTTAGTGGGTTTCTTCAGCCAATTCCAGATTTAACACCCGTAATCCCCTCAGCAAACGAAACTTCAGCAATAGATCCAAGTGTAACTCTTTATGATGCAGACATCATATTCTTTTATAAAACATGGGATCCCTATGGGGCGTTCTCAAACTTCTCTCCTCATCTTTTACGTATGCTCGATGAAAATGGTGGTTATGTCAAGTGGCCAACCGTGGAGCATTACTATCAGGTTAACTGTGAATTTTTGGCTCTCAAGTATTTACAACCTAGGGGAAGGTTTTTTACAAGCTTTCAGCTCTTTTGCAGGCACGCAAATTTGTGGGGGTTGATGATCCTCTAGCAAGAGATAGTGTTGAGCAAATAAAACATGCGAAGAGCCCAGAAGAAGCAGCACGTTTGGGAAGGACAATGCAGAGGCAACATATTAATTTGGTATGGCTATATTCGCTGATGAGTGGTGACCAATACAAATATGTTTGTGGCTCAAGCATATGCACAAAAGCATTGTAATCTCACTAGGAATTTCAGGTCTAGCAGTTAAAACTCTGAGTTAATTTAATTATTGCAGCAACTTTATTTTGTTCTTGTAGGTAAGATCTGATTGGGAAACTGAGAAGATTGACGTAATGTACAGAGCCCTGAAATGCAAGTTTTCCATCTATCCTCATTTGAACTCTATGTTGCTGTCAACTGCGGGGTCTGTTCTCGTTGAAGCTTCGCCTCATGATCTCTTTTGGGGTGGAGGAAGAGATGGAGAGGGCCTGAATTATCTGGGCAGGCTTCTGATGCAACTGAGGTCGGAATTTTTAGGAGAGTCCTCCTGAACGTATAGTTTGTTTTAGTTAGAAAATAAGTACATTTGTTTCCCCCACTGTAACATGTTCTATGCGAATAAAAATTGTGGCCGTTTTTTGAATGGATATGTACACCAAGATCAAAATTGTTCTATAACACACATTTGTAGTTCTTCGCTGTATTCAGATTCATGTATAGGTCTTGAACTTACATACTAGTTCACACACAGTTCGGATCATAGGCGAGGACTTGCTTTTGGTAAACCCAAAATCGTCACATTTGGCACTTTTCAGTTAGCTCAAAACCGAAAGTTTCACCAAAATTTCGAGCCTTTGAAATAATCATGTGAGCGGAGCAAACGTCATTTGGTTGGTTTCTGTCTGTCTTCATTTCTTGTCTCTCCTGTTCACGCCTTCTCAATCTCTCCCTCTCCTCTCCACTCCTCCCTCTCTCTCTCCACTCTCCATTTGGCATCTTCAGCTCCGCCCCATCATTTGGTTGGTTTATTTCAAGCCTGCGAAATTCTCATTTCTGTCTCTCCTTCTTCCTCTCCCTCTCAATCTCTCCCTCTCCTCTCCACTCCTCCCTCTCTCTCTCCCACTCTCCATCTCCGCTCACGCCCCCATCATTTGGTTGGTTTCTGTCTGTCCTCATTTCTTGTCTGTCCTCTTCACGCCCTCTCAATCTATCCCTCTCCTCTCCACTCCTCCACTCTCTCCACTCTCCATCTCCGCTCACGCCCCTACTGCATACCAGTATACTAGTTTTAAATACTTAAACACTTTCACGGCCCGCAATCGTGGGCTTAGAAATTGAACTACCAGCCCAACACAAAGTTATTTGGGCTATCTGTTTTCAAGGTCCGATCCAGCCCATACAACAATCTCATTTCATCTTCTTCAACTGAAAAAAAAAAAACTCATAAACCCTACTCAAAATTAGCTCAAGCAAAACATAAATACAAAACCCTACATTTTATTTTTTATTTTTTTTTTTAATTTGAAATGAACCAAACACGCCCTTAAAATTCACCAAAAAAACAAAAATGTTGAGAAGAAGATTAACATCTATCATAACAACATCTCTTCACCAATCATCATTTTCATCCCTTTCCTCAAAACCCAATTTCCTCTCTCCAACAATATCACCAACCCCACTACCCAATTTCCCAAACTCTAGTATTAATAAGTCATTTTGTGGTCATGGCATTAGGGCTTATAGTAGTCTATTAGCATTGAATGATTTACAGCCAAGTATACCAATGAAGAAGAAGAAAAGATTGGGTCGTGGTATTGGTTCTGGGAAGGGGAAGACAGCTGGAAGAGGACATAAAGGACAGAGAGCTAGAGGGACTCATAAGTTTGGATTTGAAGGTGGGCAAACTCCGCTTCGAAGGCGGTTGCCGAAACGAGGGTTTCATAATCCTTTTAGTCTCACATTTCAGGTACATTATATTGTTTTGGAAAATGAATGTTGAAAATTTGTGATAAGTAGTATGTTTATTTGGAAATATGTATTTTTGTTGTATTAGAATGTGTTTGATTCTGTGTTGCATGGGTACGGGACGGAGTGTCTGGTTTGGACACGGGTACGACGATTTGGACACGGCAATATCTGAGAATTAGGGTCTGTTTTGCTTGTGTCCGTGTGTCCGTGTCCGTATGGGTACGCGATACAGAGGAAATTAGAGCGTACCCATGCAACAGAGGTTTGATTGTGGAAGATAGTTTTAAGTATTTCGTGGAGAATAATGTTAAATGAGATTGGAAGGATATATGTAGAGGGCAAGGTAGAAATGTGCCACCCTCGAGATGTACCATTCATGGAAGGGCATGGGAAAATTTTAATAGGATTTGGAGCAAGTGACAATGTATGTTCCACAGTGAACTAGGTACCCTGGTGCAAGTGAACACACCCTTGGTTTATAACAGTCAAATGAACAAGATTTTGTACAAGTGTAGTAAGTTTATGAGAATGGTAATGGATTTTGTAGATGGTCCAAATCATTTACACCAAGGCGAAATGTAAATTCTACTCCTTAACTGAAATTCGTGAAGACATGGTTTTCACAGTCTTAGGTTGTTGGAATGTTATGGATAAGGGTGACATTTTCATAAAATAAATTAGATATGGACTTCCTTTAGAGTGTTTCTTCGTACCAGAGGAACCGGAGTTCATTTGACACACAAAGTTAGCTGCTAGGGGATCACATGACTTGGTGTAGCTACAATATGATCAATGGGAACAACCTTCATCTCCTCAAATGTTTTTGAGTGAAAACCAAAAGGTTTTGATAAACAGGCTAGCATCATGAAGCTCCAAAGCTGTCGCACGAAAGACCTGTCTATTACTGTCAGGTCATACAGCCCAAATTCACCTGCATGCCAGTGACTCAGGACCAAAGTAACTTAGACTTCCATTTAAAGGATGACTAGACCTTCCTGGAAAATGGACAGCAGAAGAGGACGTGGCTGGTCAATTCCACTTCGGACAGACACAAAAGGCAATGGTCAGAAGTTGTACACATAGGGCAATGGTTCCTTTTTCGATTGCATCAAGAATGAAGTTGTACCTTCTACTTGTATCACTCAATCAATAGTGAGAATAGTAGACCATTAGGTCAAAGACACCGTCTTTGATTCGCGTTCTGTGATGTTGGGTCATTTTTGTTTGCCGCCCATTTATTGGTTATTTTATTTTCCTCTGGTGATCTAATCCTCTCCCTATTGTTACCTCAATTAGATTTCTCTAACTCTTGGTTTAGGTTCTATTGGGTTGCAACGGTAAATGATAAATGCACGCTAAGGGGTGCAAACCTAGTTCAATTTACACGCCTAGAGACAATGACACCCCTCTTACTCCTCTTTCAGTTTCCTTTTGTGCTTATGTGTGTGTCGGTAGGTGTGGTCCTACTTTGTGAGTCTATTTCTTTCTTTCATGTTATTATCGTTTCATGTTATGTATAATTTGGGTCCAAAATGTATGTTTGTTACTGATGCTCAACTCTTCTCGTTTTTTTTTGGCAGCCATGTGGATTGGGAAAGATAGCAAAACTCATAAATGCTGGAAAGATTGACTCTTCTGAATTGATCACGATGAAAACTCTCAAGGTAATATCATATTTTCTTTGGTTCATTCTTTGTGTTCCTCATTGTTTCTAGAGACTGATCAATGATATGACATTAGGATACTGCGGCCATTGGAAAGCAAATTAAAGATGGGGTGAGATTGATGGGCCGTGGTGCTGAACAGATTAAATGGCCTATTCATCTTGAGGTAATCATTTTTTAGTTGTTATTTGTTATTATTTTTCTGAATATTCTCTCAGGTTTAAAAAAGTTAAATGTTTTCATGATTATTATTTGGGTACCCTTATTATTTTATCTTCCTTGGTGAGTTGTTTTTTCTTTCGTGTCTAGACTATGCAATTACCTTGAGAAAGGCTTAAAATAACAATTTTATGTTAACAAACCAACTCATCTACAAGTGAAACTTGCACAAGACTAGTTTCTGCATATTTCACATTTCCAAGTCAAAAGACATTCTCACGTTTCACAGTTACTTGTGACTTGTGAGGACTAATTTTACTTTATTTGAAAATTTGCTTCTCCGTTGTCTGATTTGAAGTCATTTTCCAAGGTCTACGCCTTGATGAAAATTGCTTGACGAATTAACATGAATGGGTGGTGCAGGTGTCAAGGGTAACAGTCAGAGCAAAGCTAGCAGTTGAAGCTGCAGGTGGATCTGTCAGGAAAGTGTATTATAACAAACTGGGTTTCCGGGCATTGCTCAAACCTGAATGGTTTGACAAAAAGGGACGATTACTACCAAAAGCGGCCCGGCCTCCCCCGAAACAGAGGGACAAGGTTGACAGTGTTGGTCGCCTACCTGCCCCTACAAAACCAATACCTTTTTTGCCAGAAGAGAGAGATGTGGCTAAAATCCAAGTTGCTGCGTAAACTCTGTTACAACCCTCTTTTTGTTTTATGACGCTTTGATGTGCTTGTAGCAAATTTTTATTTTCCTTTTTTTTTTTTATTAACTTGTAGCAGAATTGTTAACAATAATTCATCTAGTGAAATTTAATGACTTCTACCCCATTTGTGGTTATTTTATTGAGAAGTGCTAACGAGCTACCCCTCTTGAGGGGCAGCGCCGTGATACCCCGTAAGAATACAACCAAAATTACCTGCTAGCCTACTGGCCTGCCTAACCATGTATCAAATGTTGCTCCAATGAATGTTGGTAGGCTATATTCGTTTTTCCTATCTTTCGCTGAAGTACTATATGAATGTTGGTAGGCTATATTCGTTTTTCCTATCTTTCGCTGAAGTACTATATAAACTTGCAATCTAATAACGAGTTACTCCTTTTGTATATTCTAAACTCCGTCTAATCTGCTCTTACTACCATACCACGTCGTCGGCTATATTGAACAAAGGACACCATTGTTGGAAAGCCATTGAGATGATGATGATTCTGATTATGATTCTGATTGCTATTGTTCTGATTTTGATTGTGATTACTAGGAGAAGAATGATTCTGATTGTTGCTCTGCTGATTATTGATGATGTTGTTGTTGTTTTGAGTTGAAGGTAATTGAATTTGATAATCAATGATGATTTTGTGTTTTGAGGATCGACCTAATTTCTCATTTGAGCATTTAGCTCTAATACCATGTTAAATAACTGAAATAATGAATGCTTGAAATTTTATTTACACCAATGAAAAACTTATCTTTGTTCTGAGTACATCATCTATTTATACTAAGCTAAAGCAATGAAACAGTTATAACAAACTTGCCTATGTGTACATAGTTAGTTACAAGTCTAACAGACTAACTAACTATTGACTAATAGTTGACTTCAAATCTTCATGCTTTGTTCTCCTCCAAAACCTTTGTTCTGTGCACAGACGAAGTTCGGATCAGTGAGTTATGCTGTGGATCTTAGAGGCAAAGCATAACAAGCATACATGAGAAAGGAGTATATCGGAGCTGCATTTTTTTATACCGAGGTGACTCTTTTCGAAAGTGAGTAAATTGTTGAGTGTAAAGAATTCAGATAGCTTAAGGCTTTGCTATGACCTGACAGCACTAATGCATTATTGCAACTATCACTGGTATTCTAGGCTTGCATTCGTAAGTATCTTTTGTAAGGTTTTCATACTTGAGTTTAATATCACTGCTACTGTTAAGTTCTATGTTTTTTTGAGTTTTGTTTTCCGTGATTCCTCAAATGACTTACAGTATACAGATTCTATATTTTAATTGGCCGTGCAATGTATAAATTGTGAAGTACATATGAAATCGGCCTAAGTATCATATTTTTCTTTGTTTGTCTATATTTACCCTTTATGTTAAATGTCTGATTTTATCTCAATCCTCACTCAAACATCCTTTGTCCCTTATCTAGACATCGGACAAGTTAGTCATTAGAACCCGTTTTTTTTAAAAAAATCCAACTTCGTCTTGTTTGGAACTTCAGAAAAAACAGGAGATGTGCCATTATTGTTAAAAATAAATAGCTATGCAGTATTAGCAATAGTTTGGTTCACATAAATTGGATAAGTTATAGGTATGCCCCCACTTTGCTAGCAGTTGTTGGGAAGTTCCAGTACAGGTTCTTGGTTAAATAAATCCTCCTTATTGGTCGCAGTTTATTTATTTAACTAACTCCCCTGCTTTTATCCTCGTTTTGACAGTACAACTACCACGTCCATTTTTACCAGAAGAGAGAGATGCGGCTAAAATCCAAGTTGCTGCGTAAACTCAGTCACTACTGTCTTTTGTTTTATGACACTTTGCTGTGGCTTGTAGCAGATTTTCTTTTCCGTTTTTTTCTAGGTTACATTGACATGCAGTATTGGACACGGATACCAATTGTCGGACACGGCAAAATATCAAAATTCGAGGTAAATTACATACAGTATGTGTCCGACACGGACACGTAGATACGTATCCGGACACGCGACACGGATTTTTTTCCAAAATATGGTGTGTCTATGTAACCTAGGTTTTTTGATAAACTTGTAGCAGAATTATTCACTATAATTCATTTAGTGAAATTTAATGACTTCTACTCCATTTGTGGATATTTTATTTCTTATTTTTATATTTTGTAAGGAATCAAACTAGGAAAATGGCCATGTTCATTAACCTCTTATGGAAAATCATATGAATTTGAATAAAACAGATTCTGAACGATTAGTAGTCACTAGCCAGTTTGATAGACTTGGATCAGGTACAACAATACTTAAGATGAAAGCTGTTGATGTTCTTATAGGAAAAAATTAGTGACAGTTCTCAGTTTTCACCATAATAATCTAGCAAGCCAAATCGGAAAATACAAACCACGAAATTCATCAGAGATAGTTATGTGGACACATTTTATTACAAGTAATTATAATCTTATAAGGCCTACATTTACCAATCTTAAGGCAGCTTAGTGGTGGAAGTGAAAGCAATGAGCTCAGGGTCACATTCGAATCTAGCCATAACTTCTTCATCCAAGGTAACTGATGCTTCTACTCCAATGCCACATTTACTATCCATTAACATGAAAATGTTCGGGGTAACCAAATTAACAGAAGTTATCCACATTGGTTTCCCCCATCCAAAATCAGCTTCGTAGAAAGAGAACCCGCACCAACTGGAAATTGTGTAAAGTTCCAGTTCACCTTTGATATGTCGTACGTTCAGATCCACGAGAGAATTCCACAACAGCGCAAGTCCGTCATCAACTTGAAGTTTTCTCACATAATCATCGTCAACTTTCATTTTTGTTTCCCGCAACTCTCCCACCAAACAATGCAACTCTGGGGCGCTTTCTGTAGTTGTTGCCATTACACCAATCATGAAATTTCCGAAAGAAAGATTAGACAACGCTGGAACCATTTTCCCACGCAGATTCATTGCAAGGGCCGCGACAGATACTGACTTTACAGACCCAGGTCTCGTTCTTGAAGCATTCAATGCACACCGCCATATGAGTGCAGAAACTGCCTCTACCCGTGTAGGGTGTTCTACATATGATTTGTGGGAAGCTTTAGCCTTGAGGGAAGCTATATTTCCTGCGTTGAAGACAAAGAATTTATTAACAACCTTTTGTATTGGGCTTGCACCGAAAGGTACATATGAGGACACATCTTTAGGAGGGAAAAGAGATGTCTGGCCAAGTTTTGGTTGAGGAATTTCACTGTCTCCCCTTGCTACGGCTGCCCAGTTATTAAGGAATAATCCGAAAGAAGAAGCATCGGCAGCTTTATGAGATATGCAAACACCAAGTGCCATTCCACCACAGTCAAAGATGTTGGCTTGAATGGATAACAATGCCCTTGGGCCCTCCCTATAGAAGTCATTTCTGTGAACTAATTGATCCAGCTCCTCTGGTATAGGATGGTTGAGAATTTGGCTCAGTTGACGACCAGTAACTCGGGCTTCGAAGAAGTTGACTCCCTCATCATTACACTCGATAAATTGATTATTATCAATGGTTCCAGCTAACGGGTAAAAATGAGTTAAGATCTCCGACAAGGATCCTTTTAAACGATGAGATCGTTCATCATTTTTTACACTGGCATTGTTGTTGGCAGGGTAAAATAGTATGAGAGACACAGCCGCTGGAGGAGCATACTGATCTACAAGGGAGAGTGTGAAGTTTCTAAGGTGATTGGGTGTTGGAGAAGATGGTTTGATAGTTTCTTGAGAGAGAACCTTAACATCAAGTGTCATATTTTCCCTTATGAGAGAAATAATGTCAGTGAACTATCGTGATCTATATAATGCTCCGTTGTTGTAACTTGTAAGTCAAATGTCTATGAATACTGAATTGTTCTAGAGAACTTAAAGTCAAGTCAAGAGACTTAGGAAAATTCTACTAAGGCGGCTGGCAGCGTGGGCCTTCTTGATGCCATGGAAGTAAAGGAACCCTTGAAACATGAAGCAAAAGAAAAGTCACGAGTAGCATCAATAGTCCAGACATAGCCACTACCAATGTTCAGATTAACACGGAACATATCTACAAGGTAAAGTGACAGTTAACTATATTCATTATTATGGTGATTTAATCGGGCACTCATCAAAAATTGGAGTGGGCAGTCTCCGGCCCAAGTCCAACAACAATAGCGCAATACACTCCCCACCTCAGCGCATACCGGCTACCATTTTTTTCAAGCCTTTTGTAGCCGGTATCATCTCTCTCGCGAGACTGAAAAAAAAAAAAAAAAAAAAAAAAAAAAAAAAAAAACTAACTTCGAGTTTTCTATCGTGTTCATACTTCGAATGTTGAGTTGTGAATTAACAATGGGAATTGAAGTTGACGATTTCATCCAATTCGAGTCGTGTCCTGTTTGAGTATATACTCAAATTTGGTTGGGTTGATTAAACTTGATTAGATTGATTAAATTTGATTGGGTGGAAGATTAAGTTGATTAAACTTGATTAGGCTGATTAAACTTGATTGAGGTGGAATATTGGGTTGATTAAACTTGATGATTTCAAACTTGATGTTTTTTTGGAGTTTGGGTGGAAAATTGGGTTGATTAAATTTGAGTTCGAGTTTACCCAAGTTTGATGAATTTGTTTTCGAGTTTGAGTTGATTAAGTGGAAGTTGATTTTTAAAATGAACATCATGACAAACAAACCGAATTTTTTAAATCCAAACGACCCAACCATGTCGCCCAAGAGAGTCCCCAAACAACCTCATCATGTCGTCCAAGAGAGTCTCCAAACGACCCCACCATGTCGACCAAAAGAGTCCCCAAACGACCCCGTCATATTGTCCTGGAGACTGCCCAAACGACCTCGACATATCGTCTAGCAAAAAACCAAGAGTTTTGTCTCAAATGACACACGCAGACCACTTGAATGTACACTCAAACTACATAGCAAAACCATTTGAGTGTACACTCAAACAACATGGCGAAACTGTTTGAGTGTACACTCAAACAACCCAAAAAGTTCGTTATGGCAAGACCGGTTGGATTGGTTGTTGGGACTAAGCTTTGATGGTAAACTTGTAATATGACAAACTTATAATATATATATACTAGCTATAACCCGTGGCTACGCCACTCTTGTCTCAAAGACACCTCTAAACATTCACAAATTCCTTAGAAACATTTGTGGGATATTTTTTCTAACTAAACTCGATTTTGACTTATTTAAATGACCAAAGCATAGACTTAACTTGCACTCACAAATACTAACTTAGCTCCTGGCTTCCCAATTATCTAAACGCATTCCTTCCATATGGTCAATTGTGGATGTATTTATTTGATATTTAAGGTATGGTTTTGTTTGTAGTTTAATTGTCTTAGAGCTTAGTTGGGTGTGCTGATGGCGGAACGCTTTTTGAAGAGATGGTTTTTTTTCTTTTAAGTAAAGAAACTGATCGAATCAAATTTCTTTGTAAGTAGTCGAATTTTTAGAAAAGGAAATAATATGTTTACTCGTAAAAGCCTTTTTTGTTGGGTTTAGCTTTTCTTTTTGGGTAGGAAGAGTTTCAATCCGGAATGACTGTTTTGGTTTAACTTGTTTTTAATAGTATATACTAAATAGGACTCTTAAAGCATTTTTAGCACAAATCTTGAGAAAATCAAGACCACCACTTAAGCCCTTATAACTTACTTAAAAACTGAGCTGTTTTGCTTTTTTTGTTGGGTTTAGCTTTTCTTTTTGGGTAGGAAGAGTTTCAATCCGGAATGACTGTTTTGGTTTAACTTGTTTTTAATAGTATATACTAAATAGGACTCTTAAAGCATTTTTAGCACAAATCTCGAGAAAATCAAGACCACCACTTAAGCCCTTATAACTTACTTAAAAACTATATATATATATAGGGTTAGGATACAGCCACAGGTACTGTAGCCACATTGTGGACACAGCCGATCCACACCTTTCATCTCCCCATCAACCCAACCCGATCCTACTACCAATTGAAATTCGAAATTTTGAAAACGAAATTCGAGAAAAACCAAAATTTCCGAATTTTGAAAACAAAAATTTTGAAACCAAAATTTTGAAATGTTTACCTTCTTCTCCAAAAAAAAATCAGTGTGACAATCTCCTCCAATTTCAAGTGACAATCATTGTGACAATCAATGTGATAAACAATCGAAATAGGATTCAAATAAAAAAATCGAATGTTTATCTTCTTCTCCAAAAAAATCGGTGTTTTCTTAATCAATCTCCAAAAAAATCAGTGGACCACAACTACACTCTCCGAAAACAATTAAGGTTTGTGTTTACATTCTCTTTTTAATCTTATCTCCAAAAATCGGTGTTTCACTTTCGAAAACAATGTGCTAATTAACCATTGTTGTGTTGAATTAAGGTGTTCATTGTGAATCAATCTTCGTTTCAAGCTTGGTTTAAGTCGGAGCAACCTTTATTTTCATAGGTTTTGTTTCTTCCATTCAAACAAGATTTTGTTGTTCATAAATTGGGATTTTGCTTCTTTTTTATGGAACTAATTGGCGTTGCTATGGGTTTGTTTGATATTTGTTTGCTTTATAAACATTTAAGTGGGATTGAATTATTAATTGAAGATATTTTGTTTGTTTACTTGATTGGATTTATAAGAGATGAATGATTCAAAATAAATAAATCATTAAATCAAGCAATGAAGTTATGAGCGGTGAACTCGTCGAGTTAGGTGAACTTCTGTCGAGTTCGGTGAACTCTATCAGAGTTTTGAACTCTTTCAGAGTTCAGAGTTTTGAACTCTGTCAGAGTTTTGAACTCTTTCAGAGTTTAGAGTTTTGAACTCTGTCAGAGTTCGGTGAACTCTTTCAGAGTTCAGAGTTTTGAACTCTTTCTGAGTTCAGAGTTTTGAACTCTGTCAGAGTTCGGTGAACTCTGTTAGAGTTTTGAACTCTTTCAGAGTTCGGAGTTTTGAACTCTGTTAGAGTTCGGTGAACTCTGTTAGAGTTCGGTGAACTCTGTCAGAGTTCAGAGTTTTGAACTCTTTCAGAGTTCACCGAACTCTGAAAGAGTTCAAAGTTTTGAACTCTGTTATAAGAGATGAATGATTCAAAATAAATAAATCATTAAATCAAGCAATGAAGTTATGAACGGTGAACTCTATCGAGTTTTGAACTCTGTTAGAGTTCGGTGAACTCTTCGAGTTCAAAGAGTTCGTGAACTCTTCGAGTTTTGAACTAACTCTGTCGAGTTTTGAACTCTGTCGAGTTCGAGTTAAAATTGGCTCATTTGAAATGAAGTGAGTTAGGAGCCACCCTCGAAATATGTATACTTTTTCCTCTTTGTCTCCAAATAATGCGCACGGAGAGCTACAACAAGCTTTTAGATGCATCGCATTGTGCGCTTAGGTTTTAAGTTGTTCTTGGATCTCTCAGTTTAGCCTGACTTTCTATATAAAATTGGAAAACTCAACTTTTTATTGGTTTGTTGGACAAGTGAAGTAGGGAAGAACTCACTTTTATGGTTGTGCATGGGCTTTCTTTTTGTATTTAGTCGGATCGAGGGGACTTACGTGGAAATGTGTTTGAAGCTTGCGATGTTTTGGTTTTGAAAGACATTTGATTCTCTTGCAGAAACCGAGGCCTCTCTTTATCTCTTTCGTTCCTGTTGCCATGAAGAGAGTGTGGAATACCCTCTTCTCTTTAGTTCACCTTAACAATCATTGTAAGAGACTGGAATTTGTACAAAGTACGACATATGACATCGATTGCATTGATTTTATCTTAAGTCTTCTAAGCCATATTTCCGCAGGCCTCCTCTAACACTAGGTTTAAAGCCCAAATGTTCACCAAACTCTGTGTCAAAATACTTTCATGAGTACTGACCCAGATTGGACTAGGGTAATAGACTTGACCCCTCGCTTGTAAAGGTTACTGCAGGGGAAGATACTTTATGTAGTTGGTTTTCCCTTCTTTTGACTATGTACTTTTACTATAGGCTAATGGAAGCCTTTTATTGTGAAGTTTTACTTAGTACCTCGTGCTTTACTTCTTTAAAGTCTATATGAAAAAGGAGAGTTTGTTGATACAAAATTGGGAAGTTGAAGTTAGAATATCTAATGTGAAGGCGTGAGGCTAATTCTTAAATACGTTTTAGAGATGAAGTTGCAAAGGAAAAGGTGATTTGGATAGTTATACAATCGAGGTGTCCAAGAAGAGATATCTTCACTTCGAGATGATGACAAAAATCAAATTTTGGATTTTGCTAAGTAACATGGACACTTTGTATATGACATATGGCCACTTCCATAGTTATTTATCTGTAAAAGAGACACTTTTAAGGTCTTGAACCCAAGAGTTAGTTGTGTAACTAAAGAATAGAAATGGTTTTATTTTTAATTAGTCGTGGTCCTTGTGTCCTAGTTCAAATAGGTCGTAGTTTTCTTTTTATTGGTTTGTTAGACAAGTGTAGCTAAATGGATGTTTGTTTGTTTGGATTTTTTATTCTGTAGATGGAAAGAACTCGTGCAATAGGTGTGGTGATAACACTCATTCATCAGAGAAATGTTGTTGGTTGTCTACGCCTTGTTGCATTCGAAAATGTCGTGGAAGTAGGATCCTGAAACAGTCGAGCCAAATCCAATCTCTTGGGAAAAAAATTTTGACCTGTCGCGCTTGCGGAGACTTCCAATGGTTGGAAGACGCGAGAGCATCGTCATTAGTACCTCTAGAGAATCTAAGATGCAGACAGTTGAATTGCGCGGGGTTCAGAAAGGTTAACACAACAATGAAGAAAACGGAAAATGAAGGCAGAAAATTCTTGAATTGCACCGAGTGTGGGAAGGATTTTGAATGGTTGGATACTTTGTTAGCTTGGTTAAGGAGCAACATTGAGTTGGCAGCGAGTTCAAGCTCTTCCACACTCACCTCTTCCTCGTCTTCAAAAAAAGATAAAAAAGTCAAAATTACACTTGAAATTGACGACGATGGTTTGTCGAAAGAATTCGAGTTTCATTGTAAAATTAGATGAGTGCGTGGTTGATTTCAAGTTATTTGTATTACTTGTTTTTTTGTGAACTTGTGGTGAATGTAATTATGCTGGTTAATTCATTTTGTGAACTTGTCTTTGGTTAATCCATTTTGCTTATCTTGGTAACAACTTGTGGTGAACTTGTGGTTATGACTCGATGTAACTATGACTCACGGTTATGAACTTGTGGTGAACTTGTGCTTATCTATCGTAACTATGACTCTGATTTATTTGCTACAGAATCTTGTGTTGATGTAACAATGAATAAATTTGATTGGTAGTTTGTTCTAATAACAATGAATAAGTTTGATTGGTAGTTTGTTCTAATAGTTTCTGTCAGAAAATAAAAACTAAATAAAAGTTGTCACAGTTCCTACAACTTAAATAGTTTTGCTGTCATAAACATAAAGATAAACAAGTTCCTACAAGCTGTCAGAGAACAAGTACAAGCTGTCAGAGTATTGGTATTTCACAGAAACATACAAAAAAAACCGCAAGTAGAATAGAAAAAAGACAATGAGAACACCGACTAAAAAAGCACAAGCTAACATAACATAACACAAGTCTGTACTAGTTTTACACTCCGACAACTTGCGCATTTTAGTTTGTCATTGCTCAAATCCCAAACGACATGGCCACACCGTTTGGGACTAAATCCAAACGGTATGATCACACCGTTCAAGAGGGAAAAAAACAGACCACCATTTTTATCAAGCTCAAATCCCAAACGGCATGGCCACACCGTTTGGGACCTAGTGAAAACGGTGTGGCCGCACCGTTCAAGAGAGAAAAAAAACAGATCCACGCTCAAATCCCAAACGAAATTTCATAAAAACAAAATTTTGCAAAGCAAAAAACACGAAATAAACAAAACATTACATCGAGAATTTCCTTATTTCTCTATTTCTCATTAATTTCTCTATTTTGAATTTCCTTATGCATTTTCTCGACTAGCCTTATTATACATTTACACTTGTGACTTGCTTAAATGGACAACAATTTGTTTGAGTTGTAGTTGCTACTATACTTTGTTCACAATGCCCTTGTTTCCACAATTTTGACATTTTTTGTTACTGTAGATGGACGACTCAATATTGATTGATGAAGTCGGAGAGAAGGAAGAATACGGTTCAGGTGAGCTAATGTTTCAATTTTATTTTCGATTTCTACCAACGAATTCAATACTGTATTATTGTACCGTGTTAGTTTATTTGTTTTATTTTTGACGTGGACACATTTATTTGCAGTACCAGAGTCTTTTGCGACACCTTCTGCGGCACCTTCTGTGGCATTTTCTTCCTCTGTTCAACCTCCAGAGTTTGAAGTGGAAGTGGAAATTGTGAAGCCACCATGTTTGGGAATGTGTTTTGAAACTCTTGAGGCAGCAAAACAATTCTATATAGCTTACGGAAAATCGTTTGGATTTAGTCCAGTAATTCGAAGCTCTGAAAAATCAGTTTCTCGTTCGGATGAAGTTAGTAGTTGTCAAATGACTTGCTCGCGATTTGGGGTTTATAGAGATCGAGGAGGCAAAAATAAGAATGTGGATGGAACTGAGAAAGAAGTGAGAAAAAGAAACACAAATACAGTTAAATGTGGGTGCCTTGCTTCAATGAGGGTGACAAAGCAAAATAGTGGAATCTGAAAGTGATGAAATTTAGTAGCGAGCACAATCACAACCTGGTTAGTCCGGCAAAAAGAATCGCGATGCCTGTTAATAGAAATATGCACGCTGCAGCTAAGGTGTTGATTGACTCATTTCGTGATGGTGGTGTACCCGTGAATAAAGTTGTTGATATACTTGACGGAGTACAAATTGGTTTTGATGATAGGGATTGTTTGGAACCATTTGGGCCCCTCAAAAGAATACAAGAAACCGGTGAGAGGTGATGCTACCGCGGTGCTTCATTTTTCAAGAAAAAAAAGTATAGAGGATCCTAATTTCTTTTATGCAATACGATGGATCATGAAGCAAGGGCCATTAATTTTTTCTCGGTAGATGGTCGGTCGCATTACCACGGTTTCAATATTTTGGTGACGTGGTTTTCTTTGATACCACATATCGGAAGAATGTATATGAAATGCCATTAAGCCCCATTTACCGAGTTAACCACCATATGCAATCAATCCAATTTGGTTGTGCACTACTTTTGGATGAAACGTAAGATTCTTTTCAGTGGGTTTTGAGACTTGGCTTGGAGCTATGGTGGGGCGTGCCCCATCTGCAATTATCACAGATCAAGATAGAGCTATGACTCTAGCTATTGGTATGCGGTATTCCCTAATACTTCGACCACATTCTTTATGGCATATTATGAAGAAGTTCCCTGAAAAACTTCCAAATTATTATTATCGGAAGTCAAAATTCAAAAAAGAATTCAAACACTGTATTCGACAAATATTTATTCCTGATGTGTTTGAAAGGAGGTGGGCAGAATTGATGTCTAGTTTTAAGTTGGAGGAGAATGAATGGCTTCAAGAGATGTACAAGATTCGACACAAATGGGCTCCAGTTTATCACTTGGATACTTTTATGCCGCAACATCGACTACCGGGCGTTCTGAAAGCATGAATTCTGTTTACAAGAACTTTTTCACATCTACGACAACTCTTAGAGAGTTTGTAGTGAAGAATGATAAGTGTTTGATGAGGATTGTTGAAAGAGAAAAAAAAGAGGATTATATTACTGAACACTCGAATCGGATTATAGGCAGTAATTCATTTCTCTTGAAGAGTGCAGCAAGTGTATACACAAGGAATGCTTATGATAGATTCAAGCAAGAATTCGAAAGTTAAAAACCGAGTATGTCCCGCATGATGATGAAAAAGGTAATGGACACGCAAATGAACCTACACTTATAAGTCGCGAAGTTACAGGTGTGGCGAAATGAATGGAAGGTGAAGTTCAACCCAAATGACAAAAGAAGGTAATTGTGAATGCAAAACTTTTTTGAATTTCTGGGATACCTTGTGGACACCTCATAAAGGTATTTCAGTCGTGATATTGAGATTCCCCGAGCTCTTTATTCTTAAGAGGTGGATGAAAGGGGCAAATAAGTATAGAGTGAGTATGACCGTGGACCGGTAAGTGGCCATGAGAACTCGAGGTAATCGAAATTACTCGACTTCAAATGGTTGCTAATCGGTTGGTTTATGAAGGCTGCGAAACCGATTCAAACTTTACCAATTAATGCTACAAAGACTGCAAGAACTGTCGGTGGAGCTCAAGAAACGAAGGAAGTTGACCACGGTGTTTTTGGTTGTTAATTCATGCACTATTGCTGATAGTTCAGCACCGCCACTTGACCTATCCCAAGTTTTACTTTTGAATCCTAACATCTCTCAAACAAAAGGAAGAAAAAAAGTCGTGAAGATTTATAAGAAAACTAAGGACAAGGTAGAATAAAGGGGTCTTGAACAAGCATGCGCAAAAGCCAAAGCAAAGACAGAGAGGAGATGTACATGTTGTAACAAAGTTGGTGTTAACCATGACAGACGAAATTGTCCTGAAAATCCAAACAAAAAGAAGGGCCCAAGTAAGTATAATATTGTTTCCTTAAGCTTAATTCGTAGTATCCTATCTTACACAATTGCCTTTAAAACTTAACGTTTTCCATTCTTTTTGATTTACAGTATTGGATGTAGAGTTAGAGGACAGAGACGACGACGATGAGGAGAACGAAGACGAGGGCACAAATGATAACATTTCCCTTTATCCAGTTTTATCCTGCTCGTATGGAACCTAGCAAGGAGCGGTGGTGGGGCTGTTTGAGGACACGAATATCTACGCCATTCATGTCACCAACTTTATTTGGTGGGGCTGTCAGAGTTCTGGAATTGTGAAGAAGTTTTAGTGATTTGAGTTTTATTTGGGTTTTAGTTATTTGGGTGAATTGTCAGAGTTTTAGTTATTTGGGTGAATTGTCAGAGTTTTAGTTATCATAGTTTTAGTAAACTATTTATTCATTTTGGAACCAATCAGAAGTTTAGTAAATTATATGAACTTGATTATATGTCAGAACTTGATTACCTTTCAGAAGTTTTACATGTCACAAGTTTGTGTAAATTATATGAACTTGAGTTTTAGTATAACAGTTGATTTAAACGTAATTATGCATGTAGTAATTATTGATGTGTACAATGATTGGACTGGACTGAGAGACAAAATTTGAGGCTAAAACGACCTGGCTAGGTAGTCTGTATTGCACACCAAACGGTGTGGCCACACCATTTGGACTAGGTCCCAAACGGTGTGGCCATGCCGTTTGGGATTTGAACTTGGATAAAATGGTGGTGTCTGTGTTTTTTGCCTCTTGAACGGTGTGACCACACCGTTTGGACTTACTCCACCGTTTGGGATTTGAAGTGGGTAAAAAATGGTGTTGTCTGGTTGTCCTTAGTCCCAAACGGTGTGGCCACACCGTTTGGCCTTAGTACAAAACGATGTGGCCACACCGTTTGTCCTTAGTACCAAACGGTGTGGCCACACCGTTTGTCCTTAGTCCCAAACGGTGTGGCCACACCGTTTGGGATTTGAACTGGGTTAAAAATGGTGTTGTCTGTTTGTCCTTAGTCCCAAACGGTGTGGCCACACCGTTTGGCCTTAGTACAAAACGATGTGGCCACACCGTTTGTCCTTAGTCCCAAACGGTGTGGCCACACCGTTTGTCCTTAGTCCCAACGCGGTGTGGCCACACCGTTTGGGATTTGAACTGGGTTAAAAAATGGTGTTGTCTGTTTGTCCTTAGTCCCAAACGGTGTGGCCACACCGTTTGGCCTTAGTACAAAACGATGTGGCCACACCGTTTGTCCTTAGTACCAAACGGTGTGGCCACACCGTTTGTCCTTAGTCCCAAACGGTGTGGCCACACCGTTTGGGATTTGAACTGGGTTAAAAAATGGTGTTGTCTGGTTGTCCTTAGTCCCAAACGGTGTGGCCGGCCTTAGTACAAAACGATGTGGCTACACCGTTTATCCTTAGTCCCAAACGGTGTGGCCACACCGTTTGTCCTTAGTCCCAAACGGTGTGGCCACACCGTTTGGCCTTAGTCCCAAACAGACTGAGTAAAAAATGGTGTTGTCTGTTTTGATGATTCGGTGTTTGAAAGAGGGAATGAAGAAATAGTTTGAAAGAGGTAAAAAACTGTTTTGATGATTCAGCTGTGTTCCTCAACGATAGTTTAAGTTAATTGATGAAAATACTTCATCACTGCTTTGTGTAGTTGATCTTTTATGCTTCACAATACCTATAGCGAAGCGTAACTACAGTTTACAATGAGACAAGTCAAAACAGAGAAAAGCATATTGCTTGTATGGACCTGCTTAATCGTGTAAAAGATCGAGAAAAGACGATTGACTTCCAAGTTTGAACAAAGATTATTCTAAACAAACAGAAAAACAAAAGGCGCAAACTCATATTCTTAATAGTTCAAAGTTCAAACCGCACACAAGTTAATTCCAAGCCTTAAAAGCACATAAACAACATTCCTAAACAAACGAATCGAACAAAGACACGTAAGATCTAAGCACATATCACTCATGAACCATAATATTCTAAGATCTAAGCAATCTTCACTTCAATAGTCTTGGGCTTCTTTGGCTGAGGTGGTGGAACCTTCTCAACAATCACATTAAGCACACCATCTCGACAAACAAAGAGAAATCTTCTCCAGATCCGCATTATCCGGCAATGCAAACTTCCTCATAAACTTCCCAATCCTCCTTTCCATCCTCGATACTTAGCCCCTTGTTTCTCTTCTTCCCTCTTTCGCCACCGGTGACCACAAGCACATTGTCTTCCTCCAACCAACCTTGATATCACCAGATTTCAGTCCCGGCATGTCGATAACAAACACGTAGTAATTCGGGTACTCTTTAATGTCTGGCCGGTGTTGTTGCTGCCATTGCCTTTTGCATCTCGAGCGTAAAGTGCGTGTTGGTGCATTGATGACTTCTCGATTCATCGACATGTCAAGAAGAGCAAACAAGCTTCTATTAACAGCCTATAAGATAAGTTCAGAATGATCAAGGCAAATTGGACAAATTTCCATCCCGATGAAGTGTGTGTCTAATATTTGTAAAGTTAAGTATCCTTTCATCAAATAAATTTAGTAGGGTTAAGTATCTTGAAATTCACCAAGAAAATTGAGTTGAATTGCCATTAGTATAACAGTTTGAAAGAGACAAACTTTTAGTTTCATGGGTCGATCAATGATTCCGGGGATACAATGACAACGTATATCAAGTTTACATGAGAAGGTGAATTATGTGGGTAATATTTGAAATTTTTAGTAGCATCCACTCTTTAATCAAAGAGTAATGGGAAAGAAGCAACTTCAATTCTCGAAGAAAATTGAGTAAACATGCCATTTGCATAACAGTTTAGAGTAGACAAACTAAGGCTTCGCCATGCGTGGCGGTGGGGCTTTTGTTGTCGCTTCGATGGGTAGAAGGTGAAATCCATCGGCTTGACCGATAGTCCGAGCAATTTACCTTTAGATAACTGGATACTTGTATTAGTGAATTGGGAATCATACTTTGTGTAAGTATCCTTAGGGACTTCCTAAACCCCATGTTAGGGACTATCCCGTGCTGGTGGATCATGAAGGTATATCTAAACTTGCCTTGTTGTCCTAATCATATACACTAGCACAATCCTTAAAGCTTTCCAGTTTCAAAGTCAACATGTGTGTGTGCTTTATTCCTGCAAAACTAACCTCTCCACTTGCTTCCTCATGTTCACCATTTCCATTTCCAACACTCATCCCAACACAAGATAAAAGGAGGTAAACTAAACCCTATGTTGAGTTTGGACTCAACATACCTAAATCCTATGCTAACCACTAAACCCTAAACTAACCAAACTCAACATACCTAGTATAAGATGCTCATTCACGATATCGTCCGCCAATGAACTTGCACCGGGTCAAATTGTATGCCTCCATGAACTCGTTCTGTGCATCGTCTGGAATCGCAGTCCCACCCAATTGCAGGCCTTGATTGAGCAAGCGAGAAATTTCATCGACGACGGGGTGCTGTCAAAATTAAAACGAAAAACTACATTTACATTTATACATTTACATTTATAAAATACCAAAACAAAACAAAACAAAAATTAACGTTGTAAGATATTAACTCACCAGATTATGATATGGAAGACTCGTAGGGAGTAGTGACTAAGATGATCAGGGTTTATCATTCTCATATGACTATTGTTTTCGTACCAACTCATGTATCTACTAACACACTCCCATGGATAAGACGGAATGGGTCCTCGTTGTTCAAGTTGAATCAAGTGATTCTGCCATTTACTCCAGTAGGAAGATGCAATATTAAATTTCACATCATACCCGCGTCCGGAAGTAGTTCGCGTCGAGGTCTTTGGTCTTGGGGGATCTGAGGGTACAAACTGCATATGACCCAACTGACGCACAACCCTCGAAACATTGTACTGCTCGACATTATCAAGAAAGCATATAAATCCCTCGAAAAATGCTATTTCATCCACCGGCCGTATAGCTCGGACTTGCACATAGGGATACCATTCAACCTGTCAAATAGCATATGATCGAGGAAATTAATCATTAACCACATACTAATAATATCAATTAATAAATAAAACTATTTACATACAAAAATGCTTACATCGGTACAAGTCATATTATCAATGGTGGCTCGGGTATGCTTCAATGCGGTATTGTTGCTAGCATAAAAGATCGAAAGTAATGGCGAAAGTACCCTCACGAGCACGCACATGCTCAACTGATAGTCCTCATTTGGGTATGGCCTGAACACCGGAAGTACTCATAAATCCATGCCTACATTAATATAGACACCGAAGTTAATATTGTAATAGATAGATAAAATTGACATTGAAAAGAAAAACAAAAACTAATACACGTAGGAGAGTGAAATAGCCTCGAAACACCCTTCACCTTGGCACTTGTGGCAGTCCCAAGACCCCCTGTACAAAGTAAGCCCGGTAAGGCCGCACCCCCCACGCCAGTAGTCTCGATCTCGGCAAAATTTCAAAGCGGTCTCGGATAACAAACGGAACTGCAGTTCGGGCGATGTCGGTGAAGGCGTACATCCAAAGAAAAATAACAGATAAGCTCTCAAAGAAACTGCACCTCTTTTTGGGTTGGCGCCTTCTTCACAACAACCCCATTTTCATCACGTAAATCTTCATCGGTTACCTTCCCAAAGAAATGCTTCATCAAGAAATCCATCCTAACTTTGGAAGTGAACTTATTGGATTTCATCTCCGCATCTATCTTATCCATGGGTATGCCAAGATCTTTGTGGAGGAGTCTTTTGTTCTGTTCCAAGGTCAAATCGGTGTCCCCGATCCACTGCTTTGCCTCGATCGAACTCCTAAGAGTTGGGAAACATCGTCCAACGTGATTGTCATCTCGCCCCCACGGCATATGAAACGTGTTGGTCTCGGATGCCACCTCTCCACAAACGCAGACCAACACGGGATCCCCGATGCCTGTATACACCTAAGACCGAGCACATAAGCCGGTTCTTTGAAGCTCCACGTGAAAAGTAGAACAGGTTTGAACACTCTCCGAGGATATCCCATTGTACCAACTTGTTTAGGTGCCCATGGCACTTCAACACCCTCGCTCCCGCCTAAAACAACAAAAACTTAGTATTAATGTATGCACAAGTTTCAGTAATACAAAATTTAAATACTAATAGACACTCAATGATAATATTATTACCCCTCCCCAAACATCGCGAGCCACGTGCCTTTGCATAGTCATACAACAGATGTGACACACAAGGGCCACCTCCATAAACACCTCTCTTGAACTCCAAGTCATTGTTAGACTTTCTCACAATATTCACTGGAGGTACAGGTACATGGACTTCCTCGTCATCCTCCTCCTCCTCCTCCTCCGTCCTCTTCCTCCTCCTCGGTCTCTTCTTACGCATCATCAACACCCTCTTCTTCACTATCAGCATGACTTAGAACTACACTCTTCCCACGATCCATATTTACGTCATCGCCATCTCCATCGTCATCGTCATCGTCATCGTCATCTACATCTACATCTACATCTAAATCTAAATCTACATCTACATCTACATCTACATCACTAAGAACTGTCCCCTTTCTTCTCTTTTGATTTCCTAACTCTACACCACTTACAACATTACTGGGATCATCCGCTTTCCGATCCCCTCTACGAACTGATGCCGAAGTGGTTGTTCTCCTTCCTCTCTTTTTCTCAGGCTCCTCATCGCGACCCGAACTACTACTCCCCCCACCTAACAACTTCTTAGCACCCGTGAAAACACTTTTTGCTGCATTCTTCACATTCAGATTCTTTGTTCGAGGCATTGCTACAAAATAAATAGGAGTTAAAAATAAGACATTCAACTAATTCAAATTGTTGCAATACCAACGTGAAAAACAAAGAAAGCGAAATAAAGCGTGCATGCCAATCTATATCTAAGTTCAAAACTCGACAGAGTTCACGAAACTCGAAAAGAGTTCAAAACTCTTACATAGTTCACCGAACTCGACAGAGTTCAAAACTCAACTCGAAAGAGTTCAAAACTCAACTCTAAAAGTTTCACCGAACTCGACAGAGTTCAAAACTCAACTTCGACAGAGTTCAAAACTCGATAGAGTTCACCGAACTCTTCTGAGTTCAAAACTCTTACATAGTTCACCAACTCGACAGAAGTTCAAAACTCGAAAAGAGTTCAAAACTCTTACATAGTTCACCGAACTCACGAAGAGTTCACCGAACTCTGACAGAGTTCAAAACTCTGAAAGAGTTCACAATTCTAACAGAGTTCAAAACTCGACAGAGTTCAAAACTCTGAACTCGAAAAAGAGTTCACGAACTCTCGACAGAGTTCAAAACTCGATAGAGTTCACCGAACTCTTACAGTTCAAAACTCGAAAGAGAGTTCACCGAACTCGACGAGTTCAACTCAACTCGAAAAGAGTTCACCGAACTCGACGAGTTCAAAACTCTCAACTCGACAGAGTTCAAAACTCTGAAAGAGTTCAAAACTCGATAGAGTTCACCGAACTCGGCAGAGTTCACCAACTCTGAAAGAGTTCAAAACTCAACACCGACGGTGAGATTGGTAGACTAAAGTTTTTCAAATGAGTTCGACAATCGCATCTTAATCAATGGGCCTTTGTATCTACCAACTTAGTTGTCCCTCGCTACTCAATTCAACAATATTAAATATGTTGCAAATTTTTCTCGTCCTAAAAAAAATAGAAATTGGATATTCGGATGATGAAAGAAAGGATGGTAGAAATAAAAAGAAATAACTAAGCTTAACGGTCAAAGTTCTAGGACAAAAGAAAAAACTGAATTAGAGTAGTGCTTCTAGGTTTATAACATTTTATCCGCTCACACTCGCCATACCAAATGTCCGATTCACGCACCTTACATCTATGAACCTCTAAAGAAAAAAAAAATTGAAGAAGAAATCGCGAAAAGAACAAACTCATTGAAAGAGTTCAAAACTCTGATAGAGTTCAAAACCAATTGGATTAATATTTAAAGTTTAATCATATCTGATGTATTACTAATGAGTAAGTAGAGGTTGTGGTTTCTAATCATATATGATGTAACTTTACCGGCTTTAAATAATATTAATCCAATTGGTGACATATTTATTGGATTGTATGAGTACAAGCTGGGTTGTCAGCTCAATTAATAGTTCCCTTTCATTCAACAATTTAGAGATCTAGATAATACTCACTAATGAGTAAGTAGAGGTTGTGGTTTCTAAATTTTTACACAACATCAGCAGACTAACTAAAGCTTGTCCTACAAAAGGAAGACTTCCATAATAATTCAGTGCAATACTTGCTCAATATACGGTCAAGTCAAAGCAGATGCATTTTTCATATCAGTATCAAAACATTTACTTGCAAGGTCAGAGCCAATGACCATCACATATAAGTTTTAACAACCAACATTTTATGTCTCTCGGTAGTAATTTCAGTGTCGGATTGACATCATAAAGTCCGATTCATCGCTGAACCAAAACCATCACATATAAGTTTTAACAACCAACATTTTATTGTCTCGGTAGTAATTTCAATTGTCGAGTTGACATCATAAAGTCCGATTCATCGAAACCAAAAACTTCATGTATCACATGAAAGATTGTGTTTAACATGAAAGTACACAAAAAAAATTATCAAAATTAGAAACAAATTATTAAAAGAAAAAATTCTTACTCGCTCGCTCCTCGTATGAAATCGGATCAAGTGCTTACTGGGGCCCTGCAATAGGTAAATTCAATTACGAAACTGTAAGAGTATAGTACTTGAGATCAACAAACTAAGTGTACAATAATAAGTTAGAACCACATGGCAACTCACGGAAGAGGAACTCTGGTCTTTGGGACCGGATCGGAGGTAGGTAGGTGGAGCAGCTGCTTGTGTAGTTGGGGTAGGCTGTTTAAAGTCATGAAGAATGCTCCATGAGATGACATAAGAAACATAAAGGTTAATCATCACTACACACTAGCTTATCTCATTGCAAGGAAAAGAATACATAATCATAATCAGTCACACATAAATTCGTGAAGAAGAAATTTGTGAACTTTGTCAGTCAAGAACCATTAATACCAAATAAGATTAATACGAATTTGTGAACTGTCAGTCAAGAACCATTAATACTTAATTTGTGGAGAATACACACAGTTTAATCATCACTACACATAAATACATAATCACCAAGAAACCATTAATACCAAATAAGATTAAGTTGAGAGAATAGTTATACCTAATTTCTTCTTCAAATGAATCTCTTTATAGATTTGTTTTAAGCTTTTCTCCTTTATAGATTTTGGAGAGAGATCGGTGAAATTGGAGGAGATTTTGTTTTTCACAACGATGAACTAATTGGAGAAGAAGGTAAACATTTCGTGTTTATGTCTGATTTCGTGTTTTTTGTTTTCAAAATTCGTGTTTTGGTATTAATGGTTCGTGTTTATGAGTGATTTCGTGTTTTTTTGGAGAAGAAGGTAAACATTTCAAAATTTTGGTTTCAAAATTTTTGTTTTCAAAATTCCGGAAATTTTGGTTTTTCTGGAATTTCGTTTTTCAAAATTTCTGGAATTTCTGTTGGCCGTAGGATCAGTTGGGTTGATGGGGAGATGAAAGGTGTGGATCGGCTGTGTCCACAATGTGGCTACAGTACCTGTGGCTGTATCCTAACCCATATATATATATATATATATATATATATATTTTTTTTTTTGAGGTTCTCCCAATCCAATTTGATGAGTGCTCAATACAGGACCATTCATTATTTATGTCAAAATAGGCATGTTCTTTATACATGAAGGAAATGATCGCCACAAACAACTCCTTCAGAATCTGGACTAGCAGAGATATACATTTGTTGGGAGATATGCATAGAATACGATTCTAGGACTATCATACACACCTAAGTTTTTATATGTGAATACTTGACAAAAACTGTTAAATGTACATATAAATCCAACGGCATCAATGGATAAAATCAGGTGCCGCCTTTGTCAACTGGTTTTTCTGCATTGGGGACGTTTGCAAACGTGTGAGACTCGCCTCCTTGCTTAAGCAACATCTCTTTCATTGCTCTGTAACCTTGAAGCTCATCTAATGCTTCAGATGTTGTCTTCAAGGTGAGGATTCCAGAAGATGTGATGCCACAATCAGAAGCAGTGCGCTGAACTACTTCAACCTCAGAATCTGACTTCTCCTTAGATTCTTGGATACTTCTGCTCATGATATCAGGGTTGGACACTTGAAGTACCTTTGGGCTAGAAAAATCTTGACCGAGTGGTGGCGCTGCCTTCAGCATGCGTACAAGGGAACCCACTGCAGCATCTTGAGATTTTTTAACAGGATATAATCGGCTAGGGTGAAGAGGCTCGCTTTGATTCCTTTTCCCCTCAAAAGATTCAGCTCTGGAATCATCAAATATAACGTTAGTCAGTTGGATATTTGCTCAGGATATCAAGGTTCGAACTAAAAGTTAAATCAATAATCACAATCAGATTCCACATATAAAAGACACACAACATATATAAGTATACAAATCTATTCAAGAATCAATATGACTCTAAACACTTTGAAAAGAGCAGTTTATGGGGATGTGGGCTTTGCAAGCTCACGTCCTACAACGAAGATAGAATTTGGCTCAAGCACAAAGATGGATCAAGTCACCTCGCTTACTGTGACTAAGTAACGAAGAAATTCTATAGTAGTATCATATATACTGATTTAATACATAGTCAGAGTAATATTCTTAGCAACCAAAGAGGGCTTTTGGGAAAATTATTCCCAGCTCAAAATCAATGGGCCGATGGTGGAAAGCCAACAGAGAAACGGCTAATTCCGAGCTCGCTTTATGAAGATTCCAAAACTATATGGTAAGCCGGTTCATTCCTTTTCAGTTTTCACAAATGGAACCCTTGGTAAGAGATAATTCAACTGAGGTTCACAAAGCCACTAACAACCTTAAAAGGGTAAGGCTCCAGAACAGAATCGTTTTGACTTCGAAGTGTTGTCAACTTGCGAGTGAAGATGGGAAACAGAGGTGGTGAAGGAATACAAAGACAATAAATTCTCAGATAAAGGATCCCTACGCAGAAAAGGGCCGTTGTCTCATTGACCGTTTCCCACCATCCTTCTTTTTGTGGTTGATTTTATGTTTCTATGTGTCTTGTGGGTACTTCAAAGGAAAAGGTTTGTCCTTAACCCTTATAATTACTTCATAATGTATTAACACAGTCTTATTAGGGTGAAAGAGTTTAGCAATATGGTGCCACATTTAATTTCTCTGCTGCAAGGTGGCAACATTCCAACCACTGTTACTTGTTAGCCCTTCCTTAGGCAGCCAATACTTGTAGTAAGTCTCAACTGGATAAAGTTTTAGGCGGTTAACAGAACAGCAAAGTCTCATACTCAGTAATGAGTCGGTCAGCAAAACCTATAACCTTTGGCACCAATGATAACTTTCAACAAGTTCATATTCTCTCATTACTCAACAAAGTACAAGAAAAGCTATCACACTAATCAAAGAACAATAATGGAAACTTTGATTTGGAGCACCTGACTCAAATTATTAGGAAGACCCGAAGACATAACAATGTGTTTAGAAAGTTATTAGAATATACTGATTAATAGTTATAAAATTGTACCTGATGCGTGGATCTATTATATCAATATCATCAACGGCAAATGGGCAGAACTCAGAATCGTCAAACTCATCCTGGAATGAATACCTACCAGAGCTCCTGGAAAATGAAATCCTGGGTGAACCGTGGGATGATAACTTTGGTCCAGAAAGATTTGCAACCTCATCTTTTGTGAAAGAGCTTATCTAAATAAGATAAAAGTATGCATCAAAAGAAGGATTAAACATCATTTCTATGAAAGAAATACAGACTAGCACTGTGGTACCTTCTGAATATCTCCAGGTTTCATTAGAGCTATAGCCTTATCAGTCTGAGAGGTAGAGTTAGGCTTTGTGCCTCTAGGAGAAGGAGATGGCGGTGGTACATATTTGCCAGGTAATGCTGAACTCTTGCCAAGATTGGCTATGGGTATGCTGACTGGAGCACTTTCAGTGCGTAAAAGAGCATTAGATAAATGATTGGCTGTGATATAAGTGGGTGGGGATGGGGAAGGAGATGGAGAGAACATAGGAGTTGGCCAGAATTCATCAAAACTTATATTCTTATTAGCCAAAGCTGCATCATAGGAGTATAAATTCTCAGGTGGATTGTGTGGCACCCTCCCAAGTTGGGGTTGATGGGAACTGAGTTTAGAAGGTATAGCATGGGAATCTGAGTACGTTGGTGATGGTGAGGGAGATATTGAAGGAACGGAGTTTCTGAAAACGTCATAACTCCAGCTATAACTCCTTGCAAACGGAAAAGAAGAAGGTGACTCCTGTGACTCCAATCCAATCCGTGGCAGAGAAGGGAACCTCTTCAAGGGATTAGTTGTCGGACTCCCAACATAATCCGGTATAAACCGTGGGGACATAGGTGTCGATGGTTCCGAGTTCACATCTGACAATGTCGGGCAATACAAGACAGACAGGAATATCCTACCACAAGAAGTTTCAACAGGTGTAAATCCAAAATGATGCATCTCCTTCTCCTCTCTATGAGTAAAAGGCTCAACAAAAGAAGACACCCTATGAGCAAGACTGAAATTATGAATCTGAGCAGACGAAATCAGGTCTCTATACAGTTTATAAGCAGGTAATATCCTAACAATCATATACAAAGACCTTAACAATATAATCGACTTCTTATACAAAGAATGAGAACTATTACCACCACTCCTCTTATTCCCATGTCCAGAATCCTTACCACTCTTCCGCTTTCATACTGCACAATCCACCTCTCTATAATCCTCTCACTCTTCGTTTCATTCATAAACCCTTCCCTCCTCGAATTCCAACTACTAGGAAACAACCTCTCTTGCCCACTAGGTTCAAAACCAACAGGATCAATATCCACTGGCCTCTTCACCAATACAACATCGACAACCATAGGTTCCAAATTACTCTGTCTCCAAAGGTCAAGATTCTCTAACGCCGCCGGGCATTCTTTAAGTGCTAAATTAAACCATTTATCTCTAGGCCTAACACTAGAAGACGACGACGACGACGAAGTCGGAGATGGAGACGACAGTAAAATCTGCTCTCCACTGTAATTACGTGACGATACACAAGGCGGTGATCTTGATTCAAGTATAATGTGTAGACTTTTAGCAAAAAACTCAGTTATTATTTGCTCAGTTTTCGGTGGTTCAGAAGAACCATGATATGATGATGCCATCTATTTATTTATATTTTTTTAATCCATTAATATCCATTAACTCAATTCAGGTAAAGATCAAAACTTGTAAAAATAGGATAACACTCAAAAACCTCAAAAACCCTTAAAAGAGATGAAGTAAAGCAATCAAACAAAAACATTAATATTTCAGTATATAGAAGTTAAAGAGAGAAATTACGAACGTGTCCTTGGAGTTTTAGCGTCTCCGAGATTCTATGCGAGGAAGTGAAAGAGAAACAAGTTTGAAAAGGAGACGAGAGAAATAATTTGACAGAGATTAAAAGTTTTTTTGAGTTTGAGTTTGAGTTTGAGAGAGATTAAACTGACCCCACCCGCCAAAAGTTGCCACCTAGGCTCCTTGTGGGCTCTGCTTAACTAATAAGTGGGCTCTCATTTCTTATCCAATTTCTTTATGGTATTTGTTTACTGACGGACTATATTGTGATGGGCAAACCCAAAAAAAAAAAAAATTATTACAAGTGTGTCATTGGTTCTAAAGAGTCTAAAAACAAAATAATTATTACAAGTGTGTTATTGGTGCCAAAAAATGAATTGAAAACCTCGAAACTTAAACGAATCCGATTTGGAGTGGATTCGTTTGAAGTAACCAAACGGCGGTTTGGTTCTGTTTTGTCTGGACTAAGTCAAAACGATGTGATAATGTGCGTTTAAGATTTGAACTTAAAAAAAACTTACTGGGTGGCC
The DNA here is from genome assembly GCF_015680905.1 of Coptis chinensis. NCBI lineage: Eukaryota > Viridiplantae > Streptophyta > Magnoliopsida > Ranunculales > Ranunculaceae > Coptis > Coptis chinensis. Next base: position 1,246,059 of record NC_141461.1, on the reverse strand, counting down.
ATTATATCGTTGTTTGGGTTTTAAAACGAAGCGATTATGCACACACCCAAAAAAAAATAACTTTATATTTTTTCAAAGTTCAAATTCCAAACAGTGTGCATATATTGTTGGAGACTTAGTCCAAACGGTGTGGCCATATCATTGAGGATTTTTCTAAGTCCAAATTCCAAACGACATGGCCACATCGTTTTGGACTCAGTCCAGACAGTGTGACCAGACTGTTTGGTGTGCACAACGAACGATTATATCAAAAATATTGTTAATATATCGGTCAAAGTCAACAATATTTGGTCAAAGTCAATAATTTATATCGTATATATCGGTCGATATATATCGTTATATCGAAAATTGCAATATATATATATAAAAAAAAAAAGATTCAATATTCGGTTGAGATATATTGAATATATCTATATCGGTGTACCAAAATAAACAATATGTATCAGCAATATATCGGATATATCAGTGATATTTTGAGCCTTGAGTTTTTTTACTCTGCTGATATATTGGGCTGAAAATTGGATTTCACATTTTCACATGACGACATATTTGATCTGTGGTCCTTTGTGTCGTTCAAAATATCAATTTGATTCCAGATAAGGTCCATATGTGACTATGTGTCCAAGTCCTGTTCAATGAAATGAGAGACAGGATTTCAGGTCGTCATGAACTCCTTGAATTAAGGTAGAATGAAATTAATATACAAAAGGATGAAGTTTGAACTGGTTTTGAATCCAATCTGAACTTATTCACGCTTCCTAAAATGAACCTATGTTAATAAGATGTTGTCAATACTCGATATGACACTATGCATTTGGGTCTTGGATGTAAATGGATCCAATAAGCAATAGCAGCTCCGAGATTGTTTTTGCAAACGACATTGCTAGGAGCCCTAGGACGCCTAGAAGTACAACTTTGGTACCTGGTCCCATTGGACAAAAATATGCTATAGTCTAAGAGCAAATTCGAATGGAACGGAAACAAATTCAAATTCAAGTATTCGTTTGGTAAACCAAGGAAAAGAAAGAAAAACCTAGGAATGGAATTAACTATGTTTGTTATGCAACCGAAAAACGACTAAAAAGGGTATCGAACTTTATAAGTTTTGACAATATGGGAACTAAACTTTTTTTTGGGTCAATTTGAAGACCAAACTTTTTAATTTTTACAATATGGAGACATGTGTAACATGACATTTAAATTTCTCACACGGTGTTTTACAATTTGAATTAATTTTTATGGTCATGAGGTTGTAGCATGGATATACTTTGATAAGAAAGTGTATAACAATGTATATAACTTGTGAATTATGAAACACTATTGTGAGAAATTTAGACTACATGTGTAACTAGTACCCACACTGTAAAAATTAAAATGTTTGGTCCCCAATTTGACCGGAAAAAAAATTTAGTCTCCATATTGTCAAAACTTGTAAAGTTAGATACCCTTTTTAATTGTTTTTCGTTATGCAACAACTAAATAAAATAAATGAAAATAATTTTCAAGTCTTTTCTCTTTCCTATTTCTTTTCCCATTTCATGTTTGTTATTCAAAAACTAAATAATTTCTTTTCCCATTCCTTTTCCTTTCGTCTCAAAATCCCTGGGTTGAACCTCTAAATCAAAAAAGCCTTTCTTTTCCTTAGTTTTGGTTCTATAGGGAAAGACCCTTCTCCTTTCCATGACAAATAAATACACAAACTTATTAAAAAGGTGGACCGCTCTATATTTTTCCTTTCCTTTCCATAATTTGTTGCTAAAACAAATGCAGCCTAATTGTCTAGATAATACAACTTCGTTATCAAGGCTAGGTAAGCTATACTAATAATCTTTTCGCGTTTTCCACTTTTCCCGCCTTGCTAATATCTGTTCCAAAACACTTGCTCTAACCATCACCATACACCTATAAGATTCTTTTGTTGTTACACTCAAATAATGTGCCAAAAGACTACTATCTCATAATTCTCCACCACCACACAAAATGAACCAAAAACAAAAGTAAGGATTGGAAGAAAGAGAATTTAGGATGAAATATTCTTTTTTTCCCTATTGAAATAGTTTGTAACCCTTCTCTATTATTATGTTGATCCATGGAGACATTATCATCTGTGAAGGAAACAGATGAGGTTGGATACATTTCATGTTGGAGTCGTTTCAAGCTTAAATTTCCATGGAGTAGCAGTAGTAGTACCAGTAGTAACTATTATAGTAGACAGAGAAGTATTCTTGATTTCAACTTCACAAAGGCTTCTTGTACCAAGCAAAGAAAACCAAAGGGCGGTTTTCAGTATGATCCTATAAGTTATGCTCAAAACTTTGATGAAGGATCTTGGGACGGAGATAGTGAAGATTCCTATCGCGGGTTTTCATCGAAGTCTGCTGCACCTGTGCCAAAACAAGTTCTTCATCATTGAGAAGTGGTTGTCGCTTTTGTGTTCTGAATCAGGTAGTGGTCTTGTGTTGTAACCATTGCTATATATAGAGGAGAGATATGTTACTCCACAATGTTGATTCTGTGATTCAATTATGGAAAACAGCATAATACATTTATTTACACATATTTGTCTCCAGGGATAATACTACATGATTGAATACTACTCTAATTAATTAGTAGCCACTGATCCTTGTACAGCCGCAAAAGGTTGTATATATGTAGTTTGATTAGAAGGGAACCAATTTGACTAGAAAAAGAAAAGTATTTGGGAATAGCTAGAGTTGTACTTTCTGCTCGAGTTATGATAGTTTTATAAGTCATAACTCAATGATTTAGAGAAGTACACTATTGAAATCTTATACATATAACACTCTTATACAAATAACCCCCCTGTTTATTGGATTTAAACCTTTCATTAAGTATATTTAAAACAGTGACTAATTTCAAGTCTCAAATTAATTAAAAATGTAGAGAAAAAGGGTGACTTCTGCTTTTCACTTCAAGTCTCAAATTAATTGAAAAAAAGCAAAAAGCACACCGTGAGTTCAGCAAGATTTAACGCGATGGCGCAAAGTAATTTGCATACCCATTAAAAATCAAAATTTGGTTTTGGTATAAAAACAAAATCTAATACTTTGAAAACCTAACTTTTCCAAAAATAAAGAAAGTCGTGAATGTCGTTGAAATTCTCAAGAGTTGAGTTTCATTCTTTGTGCAGCAATTGATACTGTAGCCTAAAAAAGAAAGCTTGGATCGGTTATGCTATCCTGGATATTGGTTCTCTTTTGCATTAATATTTACTTTATACCTTAAATTGTTAATGAGAAGCGTTGGGATATTTCAAAGACTAGTGTAGGATTGATCCGTTTGTTGTGGTAATAATGATAAACAACAATTGGTATCAATTCAAGGTATACGATCCAGATTTCGACCAACGTCTAACAAGTGTACAACTAAAGAACAATTAAATTCTCGATAAAAATTTATTTTTTAGGAAATAAAATTTTTCAAAAGTGAAAATAATTTTTAAAAGATAGTGCAAGAAGTAAAAAGTCCCAAGATGTCAAATGCTAAAAAGAGAAAAGTTTGATAAAGAAGCAAAAGAAAGATGGTGAGGGAATCGACGAGATTTCCACAAGCAAGTGGAAGGGGTAGTTCAAGAAGCCTTTAAAATATGCAGTTACAATTGACTTGAAAAGTACATTATCTATGTGATTGCCATCCTAAGAGTTCAAGATGAGCGGTAAGTTTGAGAATGATGTTAGTGAAGCAAGTCTTGCTTAGTTCTGATGGGATGATCCAACACACAAGTGATAGCCGATCGATGGAATTCGAACACACCACATGTGTCCAAATAGGAAGTGGTTTGCTACCTATGAGAACTTGAGTTGAGGTTCCGGTTTGAACAAGTTCTTGTAAGGCGGTTGGGATTGGAATTATCTAAATGTAGTCACCTTTAACCGATGTGAGACATGTTCCAAGAACTCTTGGTAATTCCAAAGGCCACAATTTTGTAGAAATGGTGGAGAGTCCTAAAGATGGTTCTTTAGTCATTATGACCTTTCAAAGTCATGGAAACTTGTATACTTTGTTGGGTTTACACAAAGAAGACAAATGAAGATGATTCCGATGCATAAAATTGTGGCATATGATTGGGCATATGATGAGCCAAAATGCAGGATGGGATTGTGGTAGATTAAAGAATATGCACCTTGGGCATGTGCCCAGCCCAAAACTTGATTGAGTGATTATATAGTAGTGTGGTGCCCTGACATGAAAGAGAAATTCGCAAGCAAAGCTACAAAATCCTAGATTATGTCATGAGTTTGGGGACCTTCTAGAGTGGCTTCCCTTGGTTCTTTCATCATTATACACGCAAATTTAACTTTTCAAAGATGAAATTTTCACATTTAAGAGAACTATTCAACAAGAAGAAGAGTTGAACAACTCTTTAGTCAAAGCCAAAAGAAGTGTGAAAATATTATGAAAAGGGGCATGATAAGCTGAAGATTAAGGGGTTTCACGCAAAATATTGAAGATGATGTGCACTAGGCATCTTGAGATGCAATTCAAGATTGGTCGATGGATATGCATGGTGGAGGCTCGTGACAAGTTTTTTGACTAAAACTCCCAAATTTTTTTCTCTATTGGTTGGACCTCAAATGGTGGATAAAGTTGTGATTGATGTTTGAAATTGAATAATGACGTGTCCTGAGCATGACATCTTGTGGATGCTCTATGAAAATCACACAATTATGCTATATGGATATGTCATCAACTGGCCTTGATACCCTTCAAAACTGAGTGGCAATTCAAGTGGAAAATGTCAACAAGTAACAAAAAAAAGGGTCGCATGAAAATTTTCGAAAAGTGGGTAGGAAATGGATTTAAATTGTGGGTATGTAAAAGTGAGGAAAAAAGAGAAAGAAACCAAACCAAAGTAGAATGAACTAGGAAATTTGGTTTTGATAAAAACAAAAATTTTTGGAAAACCTTTTTTCCAAAAAAGAAAGAGATTGTAAAGTTTTGCCTATCTTCATTCTTTGGTTTTCCTTGTAATTATTTATTCTAGTAAAGTTTGGATCTCTATGGTTTGAGGCAAACTTCGTTCGAACGAATCAGATCTTTGGTTGTGGTTGGTTTCTTTTGCAAACCCAAATTTATTTAATCATGCTTGTTAAATTGTTAATGAAAGCGTTGGGATATTACTTGTTTGGGGAAAGTCTTGTCTGTCTAAATAGGATCGATCTTTGTGTTTGGATTGATCCGTTTGTTGTGGTAGTTTCCAGCATCTATATATAAACAACAAAAAGCAAAGCATTTGATTTCAACAAGATTCAAAGTAATTTGCATACCCATTAAAATAAACTAAAACTCCCAAATTCAAGATGAGACCTTGTGGATAAAGTCGTGAATGTCGTTGAAATTCAACAAGTTGTCCTGCAGCAGACAGCAAATTCAGCCTAAAGCTATCACTTTAGCTAAAACTAAAAATTATCTATGGATATGCTAACCTGCCTATGGGGGATATGTCATCAACTAGAAAAGGCTAGAATAATGATGAGTGGCAATTCAAGTACCAAAGTCTAACAAGTAACAACTAAAGATCGCATGAAAATTTCTCGAAAAGTATTTAGGAATTTTTTTTAGGAGAAGTGCAAGAGTATGTAAAACTGGAAAAAGTACAGAAGAGAAAGAAAACCAAAGTACCAAACACAACTAGGAATATTGATTAACAACTTTTGTAAAGGTGTGTTTTGGTTTTCCTTTACATACAATGGAAGAGAGGAGGATGGGTTTGGGTTTTGGAAAGACCGAGTTCGCTAATGAACGAGCTGCCTACGTATCTTCTCTTGATTTTGGGGGGAGAAGAATCAGGTCTAACGTAGTTCATGTAGGTAGTATTTGTAGTCAAAGGTATGAAGATCCCTCCTAGCCAATGGTTGAGATTAAGGATGAGTGTTAGATTGACTTTGAAGGCAAACCAGATGGGGATAAAAGTAGATGTGGTTAGTAGCTTTGCGGCATGGTTTGTGAAAGTACATCTTTGGTAATAATTGCATATGGATAAGATAAGTCCAGTGAATCGTCTGTTTGAATTTTAAATAGACTACCTACATGAATAAATGGAAGAGCTTTGAGAAACGACATGAGATTGAGTTTGACCATTTAGAGTTGGACCGTGTCTAATATTCATTAGATGTGAATATTACTCTCTCACAACCTTAAATTCTTTCTCAGAAACGCAGTTAGAGGACTTGATGTATGATGTACGTACAGGCGGTACAGTGATTCCATCCTAGTTCTGGTTTTGTTCTGATGATTATCTATGCCCCCAGTCCGAAAGTATGTTGGGATGCGTATGGTCAGCTGACTGAGATCCAACAATCTAATATATCTGTTTGTATAAAGCCGTTTCACTAATCTGCTTATCCTTTCACAGAGTACTTTAAGCCCATTCCTGATTGCAGAATCATGTGTGAATATTTCTTTTCGATGTGATTTTTCGACGAGACTGCTAGGTCCATTAGAGAATATTTCTCAGATTTCTTTGTATATTGTTATTGTTCTTTTTCTAGTTTTCTAAGTTACATTCATTTCAGTTCTGACCCAAACAATTTTGATATCAATCAACCATGACTACTTGGACACCTGTTCAAATGGAATAGCTGTGCAATGTCGTAGAATGTAGACACTAGAAAGTAGAAACTACATAAATTGTAACGCAAAACTGGCTTTCGATATCAAGTCCCAGGGAATGATCTATGCAACGAATTTTACATTTTGCAAACCATAAATCTCGAAGAAGATAGATATCAAAAGTTCCAAACAGAAAATCCACTGAGAAAATAGCACGTGCAGCATATTTTTTTTCTGGACCGGCCACATCAGACTGATCCACTTGGTGAAATCCAACACACTAAGATGAAGATATGAATCCTGGTGTTACAACTTTTTCAAAAATATATAAAAACAACAAGGATAAATATCTCTTAATCATGTTCTATCTCATGTATACTTAACATTTTTACTAATATCAATATAACAAAGACCGAATCCTCCACCTTAATTTTTTTTTTTGCTAAAGATATATAAATTTGGACAAGTTGATACATAAAGTATATATATATGATATCTAGTTTGTTGAGATTGCACTTTGCACTTTAAAGTAATTGTACTGTATAACAGTATAAGCTGTGGATAACTTCAAATCCAGCTTACTAACGTCTCATGATATAATTTGTACTTCAAGGTTAATTTTATGTTTGGAAAGATATTTCTGTACCTTGATTGACGTTGTTTATTTTTTATTTAATTTTTTTTATCAGTTGATTGACGTTGTTGCTATGGTGGGAAGCCCGACTTGCATGCAAGTAGGCCAAGTTGTACTGGGATGCAATCTAAAAATGACGAACGTATATGATTTAGAACGCGTAGGAGCATTACAGACACTTAAAATAATGGCGGGTGCTATATATATGTCTATATATACTGCTACACTTAGACTAAGATAACAATTAACATGAGGGTGCCCGAGGTATTGACAACGAATTTAGACAAGGAACAGAAAACTACAATCACTTTGAAAAGAAGCTAATGTGCGCTTGATTACATTTCTATTTCTGGATTCATTAGTTTCCTGATGCCATTGGTTTCAGTTGGTCTTATGCTCCAACTTTCACTTTTATTGAAGAAGCCAATGAGCTGAGATTATATTCTCCTGGGCACTGTTTATTTTCTTACATTCAGGCCCAGTGTAAAAGTGATTATATATACTATATAGTGATAACTGTTCTCAATTATGGTTAGTATTGTGCTATTGTATGGATAAAAGTGATTAACATAGTAAATGTTCAATAAACAAATTAACTAAAGACTCAAAGACACATATACTAAATGAGATAGGTGTTTACGTCCAAGTTATTTGTGGCTTACAGGTAGACAAGTATTCCACCATTAGTTAATTAAATTTTCTTGAATTATAGGATGTCGGTGTTATTGTTTTGACGACTCATGACTCAAAACGTTGACATGATTAAGTTGTTCGTTAAGAACCTGATAACTATAAATTAAACTAATTTTATATACCTTTCTCCATGCTTGACTAACTAGCAAGTCAAAGATGACCAGGGAAGTACGTTTATGATGTGTTCATGATATAAAAGTATAAATCATCTTAGCTTACTAGCCTTTCAAATTTCGAGTTTATAATCACAGTAAATCGATCACTGTCGAAACTGGATATGAAAATAGAGTTTAAGTTTTAGTGTTTTTCATTTTATCCAGCCCCATTATTTCACGGGTTAACCCCCACTAGATGAGCCAATTAGAATTTCTTTCTCACTAGATAGGAAATTAGAGTTTCTCTCTAAATACACAAAAAAAAAAATTAATTGGATTGACCGATTTTTTTTGGCTAAATCTACTATGCGCCGAAAAAAAAATGCCCTCACATCTAGATTGATCACAAGGATTTTTTTTGTATTGTATCAAGAAGTTTGATCCACGGCTCTCAAAATCATACATCTCAAAGACCGAAGTAGTGCTCTTTTTTTTTGTGTGTATTTAGAGAGAGATTCTAATTTCACATCTAATGGGGAGAAATCGTAATTGGCTCATCTAGTGGAGGTAACACTAGTTTGCTCTTATTTCAATCCATAGCCACTGGCAATGATTCTGTGATAAATCGTAAAAGTCGATTGATTTTGATGATATGTCCAACTTCTGATATAAACTGATAAAAGAGATTGGTAAAACTTACAATCAGTGGTCATTTAACCATTTCTTGAAAACTTGGAGATCAAGTTAAAGAGACCAGGCGAGTACTAATGGAGATCTCCTACTAATGTGCTATGACTCAGTGTGTAGGGACACTGTTTTACCTAGTGACACGTGTTGGAATGCCCACTTGACTGAAAATCCAAAAGTCTCACTTTTCCATGTCAGCAAAATGAGATAAAGTTCTTCTGGCTGTAGGTCCCAAATAGCGGTAATCAGAGGGGCGCCCCACCGATTAGAGGCACGACTCGAAATTATTTGCCATGTGGAATTTTTGTGCTTGGAAAGTGGCATGGCCCAATCTGAGTAGAAAGGCCCTAAGAACATGGACTTGGTTAGTGGAGTCTCTAAATAATGCATGATTAAATAACAGAAAAATTATAAATCCTACATAGATCAAAATTTTAATTATAAAAACAAGCCTTAGTGGGTTGAATATTCTCAAAGTATTATGCTCTAATTTCATAAATTATAAAATAAGCTCAAAAAGCTAAATCCACAGTCTAGTTTGTCACCTCTCTATATATATTCCTTTACAACCACCTCCAAAGAATTCCACTCCTCCAATTCTACTTGCAATGTGGTTTTCAGTTTCTTCCTACTCAGTCTCCTCAGAGTTAGTCCATGGTTTGTACTCAAGGAGATTGTTACTACATGCACCTCTTTATTCATCCACAGATAAGGCGACGCCTCCTAGCACTAGCAGTGGTCATAGTCACCCAGAACCTTACATTGGAGATAGTAGCTTCGACGCAAATATTGTAATGATCCTCTCAGTTCTATTATGTGCACTAATTTGCGCATTAGGACTAAATTCAATAATTCGATGTGCACTAAGGTGCTCGAGCCGGGTAACCTCAGAGTCTAGTGATATCTCATCAACTAGACTAGCCAACACTGGGGTAAAAAGAAAAGCCCTCAAGACATTTCCTACAATAACTTATTCTGCAGACTTGAAGCTACCAGGTCTGGATAAGGAGTGTAGCATTTGTCTATCGGAGTTTACTCTTGGTGAACGTTTAAGGGTTTTGCCCAAGTGCAATCATGGGTTCCATTTACGGTGCATTGATAAATGGCTTATTTCACACTCGTCATGCCCCACTTGTCGCCATTGTTTAATCGATACTTGCCAAAAGATTGTTGGATGTAGCCAAGCAAGCTCGTCTCAGCCATTGCCACTGTTGCAAGGAGGCATTGTAGCACTAGAACCGGAAGGTTTGATACGTAGTTATCGAGGTAGTTGTTAGTATTATTCGGCTGTATTTTGTGAATTGTGTATATACATGTTAGGTTGATTTCTCGGGCCTTTGGAGGCTAGAAATCAGGCTAAAAACTGGAAGGTATACTCAGCACTTAGTACTGAATTGCATAAAGTTTAGAAATATTAGTCTTATGTTAGTGACTTAGTGTATTATTAGCTCCATTAAATATAGGTCTAATTTTGAGAGTGCTGAAATATCACAAAACTCGGCTAACAGAGGAAAGAGTATTGCACAAATAGAGCTAAAGAAGATAAAGATGTCTTTTCTTAGTATTAATGGAAGCTGAGAGGGAAACACACTTACAAGTTAGCACATCACAATCAAATCAAATGACCCAAAAGAGTATTTTTGTATCCTAGAACTCAATGTGGAGGAATCTTTAGCTGGCCCTTGCCAATCACTATGATTTACATGTCTAATATCTTCAATGATTTTATTTTGAACTCAGAGGGATATGTCCGAGGTGTAAAATGTGCTAATGCTACCCCCAACCCAAGGAGAGAAAAGTGAACTTAAAATATGGTTTTTGAAGATTTGAAAGAGCTACCCTTGAACGTAACATTTTAAGGGGCAGTGAGTAGAGCAAGGGGTTCGAGATCTCTACAACCGGTTACAGAGATCATCTCTGTAACTGTGTTATCTCACCGTTGATTTGAAATCGAGATGTGTGTGTGTGCCTCGATACCTGTGTGTGTGCTCCGAGATATGTGTGTGTGCATCGAGATACGAGACGTGTGTGTGTGGTACAGAGATCAATCTCTGTACCCGGTTATAGAGGAACCGGACTCAGAGCAAGTACTTACATCTCAACAAGTCATATAAGCCCTACAAATTCAGGGTTAGCTCAATAGCATTCCTCTTATTAGTTAATAATCAGAAGCCTGCTTGCATAGTCAGAAGCTCATGTCTGCATCCACAAATGGGTAGCACACACATTTTCCACCAACACTCCAAAGTTTCTCTATAAATGCTTAGCTATGTCATCATAAGTTTGGGTTCGTTTAACATGGGCGGCTGGTTGGGGATTACGGGAAGTACATACAAATGGTCCCCAGTTGAGGCAATTACAGTGACTCCCTTTTTCTCGTTTATTTAAAAATACTGGATTGAGTAATTCAAAGCTTTGAAAGACAAATGACATGGCAAGCAGAGTGTGATTATCCGACAATGAAATGATATGGGAATATCTACTAACTAATTGCAAATTTGCAACACACCATGTTTTAGTTGGACCTAGCTCACGTTTACATACAAATTTATTATAGAGTGAGCAAACAAGGACAGCCATTTCTCCAGCAATAAGATTACTAGAATCAGAGTTCAGTAGCATCTCAGAACATTATTCAAATTTCAACAAGAACGTTAATCATTAATCCAGAATATACTTTGAATGCGGGGTACAAAAAATACCACAAAAATGTAATGGTGCAATTTCTATTAAATGTAAATCACTTTGATGACAAGTAAATAATGCCCACATTTAAGCATTACCAAACATTTTGCAAGAACTAGTATCTCAATTCTCAAACTAATAAAAACCTACGGAAAGAGTCCAAGATTACCTCAAAACCCTTTATTAGTGGGTCATCTGAAAGACCACATTTCAAAGAAAGTGTATTAATAAGCAATCCGACCATACAACCATGGCAGTTTGGGATACAAAGCGAGATGTAAATTGTTTGAAAACAGCTAGTATGTTTGGCCAATATAGAGTGAAGAGAACACGTCTGACTGATGAAAACTTCATTATGATCATTTCAATTTTTTAAACAGCTTCTGTGCAACCTGTTTTCCACCATTTTAGTTTAGCAGAAGTATATAAGAATGAACCAGAATGGGAATGGAGAAAACGAAAGTCTTACAATTGTGTCAACACAAGACCAGTAATCAAAGTACTGTCCGGTACAGTGTTTGTGCCCACTTTCATCACCTTCAATCCTCTTAACACAAGCCTGCAAATAAGAACAAGAAAATCTTTGAGAAAAAATCCACCAACAAGCCAGTTTGCAGCAATAAAGTTTCCTGTGCAGGGGAAAATTGAATGCTTAATCAAAAGAGTACAAGAACCAAAAGGAAAAGACATGATTCTATTACATGGAAAAGTGGTAGTAAAACATGCCTATCAAGAATTTTTTTTGTTTTATATCTAAATGAAACACAAATTAGGACAAACCATTAAAAGCTATGTAACATGGACACGCCATATTTCAAAGATAATACGTATCCATGTGTCCGTATCAGACACTCACAGACACATATATTGTATGTAATATACCCCAGTTTTTTATATTTTGCCCTCAGACACTTCATATCCGACACGGATACAGACACACATATCCATGTCAATGTTTAAAAGTAAAATGTCAAAATATATCAAGAGTCCAGGGTGTAATTTATAAAATAAAAGGATGAAAAGGTAAATAAATCTTTGTGCTTTTGTGCTTCTCCTGTTTTTACAATTACTATCAACCATCCCCTTTCAACCTGTTGCGTGTTTTGTATCTTTTCACTCTGTTATAGCAAGCATCAACCATCATCTTCGCTATTATGTTCGTAGTTAACTCTTCTTTCCCCTCTTTCATTTTATTTATTTCTTTTACTATACGTTTTTGTATTTAGTATTACTCCACTACAATCAGCAAATAAGCTTATGAAGCATGTGGCATATCACACAGCTCATATTCCTCTCCCTCAGTCCCTCACAAATACTACCTATAAGTTTATAACTTCCTAAAGAATCTATAGTTCAGCACTTCAAGTTCAATCACTGCATAACACAAACATGTTAATATCTGAGCTGCAATGTATGTAATCCTGTTAAGAGATGGCTCAAACAGACAAGTTCAAACACCATGAATATTTGTACGTATTCATATCAGCTCAGTGACTAGTTCTAACATAATGTAGAGGTAGGACAAGCAAAACATTTATTAGGGTCTGTTTTGCTTGTGTCGGTGTCCGCCGTACCAGTGTCCGCCCAGGACACGTTGCATGGGGAAATTAGGGCGTACCCATCCAACAGAGGTTCTAACATAATGTAGAGGTAGGACAAGCAAAACATTTATCGTGTGCTGCATGGGTGTGTCCAAACAAAAACAAAACACACGACACACGGACACAAGCAAAACAGACCCTAATTCTCAGATCTCGCCGTGTCCAAACCTGAAACTCCGTCCCGTACCCATGCAACACAACTATTACGTAAAGAAAAAAAAAATTATATATTCATATATCCAATGCTTAAGAAATTTGGAAAATCAATAATTCAATGTTCTAGAAGTTACCGAAAATTCGTTGGAAATTTTAATGGTACAACTAGGTCAGCATCTATGTCCTCTGTAAGACTCTAGCCATTATGGTAAAAGAAACAACTCTATATAAAAGGCTTCCAATATATGAAAAACAGGAACAATATTATAGATGTCGGGTAAGAAATACCTCATATTCACGCAAAATTTTCACACAGGCTGGTTTACCAAAATGTTCTTCGAGATACTTCTTAGGATCAACCGGTTCTTCGTCCGCCCTGAAATTTTCAAAGAGAGAATGCATTTATTTTTTCACATAGTTTGGTAAAATTTTAATAAATGGAATGATAAAAAGATTGAGCATAGCACTGACATGGTAAGTGATGGAAGAATATCACCAACTCAAACTGGCCTGTATGAAGAAAAGGAAAAGAAAAACAAAAATTAGGCTGGTTGGGGTTTAAGGGTTTAAGGGTTTAAGCTAAATCCTACAAAATCTGGAAAATATAGAGAGGGGAGAGAGAATTTAGAATTACTAGTATGGCCTTCTATGTTTGGGATTTCCTAATTAGTCGGATGTGTTGGTGGGAGGGAGGAGAAAAGAGTGAAGGAGAACAAGGGAATAAAACATGTGAAACACAAATAAGTCAAAGCAAAAGTAGTCTCCCCATAGTCACAAAAATCTCCAATTTAAAAAAAAAAACAAAACGTAAAAAGTCTCCGAATTGACTGGTTAATTATCGAATTTCTAAACGAATAAACAATAAAAACGGTAAAAAGTGATTTTAAAATTTTTTTTTTATAAAAGATAGTTTTCAATTAATTTATTTTAATATTCTATTTTCTGAATTGCAAATATTTGTACGATATCGTAGGATATAATAAGACTTTACGTATATATATATTTGCAAATTTTAAATTTGATATATGTTCAAAATAACTCTGATATGACTTTACATATATATATTTGCAAATTTTAAATTTGATATATGTTCAAAATTGCAAATTTTAAATTTGATATATGTTCAAAGTAACTCTGATATGACTTTACATATATATATTTGCAAATTTTAAATTTGATATATGTTCAAAATAACTCTGATATGATGCACAATCACACATATTGCATGCTATTTTATGTTTTAGTTATTTATGGCTTTCCCGAATTTGTACGAATTAATGATTTCATCCTTGCCGAATCAATGGTCTCTCGTCAATTTGTTCGGTCGATGGGCCATGAGCCAAAATTCACAAATAGTCCACGGACCAAGGGTGGAAAAAATGCTGGGAATGGCGGTCGGGCGGGCAGATCACCCAGGTTCGGGTCCATAAGCAGTGACAATTGCCCTATGAAGACTCAGGCGGGGGTTCCCTTAACCAAGTGCCTAAGAGTCCCAGCTCATTCTTTTCAGCAAGCCACCTCTTTCGTTTAACATAGAGAGGATTGGGCAAGTTTATTTGGTCATCTTCTTGTTTCAGTGAACTTCATACAGGCTTTATTGAAACCGAGATATCAATTAGCAGTTCCAAGTGTTCAACCCCATTTCATGAAGATGAGCTGCAGAGTATTAATTCCAAGTGAAAGTTGAATGAAATAATTCCCTGACTTATGACTATCTAAGTGTATACTTTCAAACTACTGAGTAGCATATGTTGATAGGAAATAAGAAGATAAAAGAAAAAGTAAAATGAAATTACGCAGCAAGCATCATGCCCACAGCCAAACATCACAAAGTATAATGGAGGAACCTAGTGTTTGGCCAAAAACAATATAATCAGTTCGAGATGATCCTCATTATTGCCTTATCTCAAGGACTTCAAAAAAAAATGCAATAGTGGACATTCCGAACAAACATCCATAGCTAGTTTTCGGCTACATAACAAGAAAAGAAAAAATTCAAGAGTTATTAAGGTTCTTGAATATATGATTACAGAGAAAAAGTCCTGACAGATGGAATCTCCGTTCTTTATCACTTCAATTGTGTGAACAGCTTCGGTGCAACCTGTTTTTCACCATAATAGTGTCAGCATAGAAATCATAAAAGACATGAATATGTGAAACAGAACAAATAATGAGAAAGAAAGATGTCTTACACATTTGTCGACACAAAACCAGTAATCGAAGTACTGTCCTGTACAGTGTTTGTGCCCACTTTCATCACCGTCGATCCTCTTAACACATTCCTGCAAATAAATAAATAGACAAATAAATAAAAATCAAACAAACTTACAAAGAAGGAAAACCAGTGTTTATTACTTGTTACCTAAACAGTGCAAAAGGTAAAATGGAAAACAACATAGTTCTATCTCAACAAAAGTTCATAAATAAAATGGGAAAAAACCACTGCCAAAGATGAGAATTTTTAGTAAAGTTATACTCGCGGAGCTTTATACAAAATTAAAGCCTATATATACTTCAGTATGACGAAATTGGTAGATCAAAAGGATAATAGGTACCCGATATTCAAGTAAGGGTTTCACACACTTAGGCTTGCAAGAATCCTCAAAATACTTCTTCTGATCAACAGGCTCCTCGTCTGCCCTAAATTTGTGGAAAGGAGAACAAATTTATAGGTGAGATGATAGCGCAAACTACCAAGCAGCCCCAAGAGTAGATTATCACTAACATAAACCAAAATACACCAATACCATAAAAGACACTGAACATTACCGACAAAAAAGCAAACCAACGATATGCTTTCCAATGAAGCAAACCAAAATATATTTTTAAAAAACATTTAAAAAAATAATTATAAGCATAAATGACACCTTGGTATCTGGCTTAAACTTTATAATTTCAATTTTAGTTTCATTGACAAAAAAATGTAGCAACTATCATTATTTTCCTACAAACTACACCCGAAGAACAGACACCATTACTAGTTCTTTGAAGACTTTTGTTTTCGCTGCGATTCATCTAGTTCACTATTTATCCTTCTCCAAATAAGTCGCACGAAATTGACTTAAGTTTCTCCATTTAATTTTATTCAGCAAATTACCTATGAACTATGCTGGTTACCAAACACCTCCTGAGTATTAAAATCAAGATTTTACAACACGGTCTTAATTTTAAGTTTTATCCAACACACTTCCAAAATACCATATCGAAAACTCTTCTATTACAACATGTAGGTTCCCAAGTTTCTTTTCTCTTTCGGTAAAAATAGATAATATAGTTATATATTAAGCTAGGTTACATTGACATGCCGTATCAGACACAGATACGAATTGTCAGACACGGCAAAATATCAAAATTCAATGTAAATTACATGCAATATGTGTCCGACACGAACACATGGATACGTATCCGACACAGATTTTTTTCAAAATATAGCGTGTCCATGTAACCTAGATATTAAGGGATAAACTTCAGTAGTTCCTAACTTCACTAAGATGAAATATCCTACAATACAATGGTTATCAAGAAAACGAATTTCAAGCTCAATCTGTTCTCCAACTAAGCAAAAGTTTCAAGCTCAACATCTTAGGGAAGAATCAGAAGAACACATCAAAGGAAAACAACCCAAAGGCTTCTTTAAGGACTAAAAAAAATGTTACCAAAAAAAAAAAAAGGCCCAGGCATATAGATCTCAAGAAAGTTAATCAGACATATTGGGGTACAAATGTTGTACCATCTGTATTATAATTTCTACCAAAGAGTAGACCTTTAAGTAAATTAGTAAGGTAAAACATGTCAAGCACTAGATTTATCCCCAGTCACCATAACAGTAGATTGATATCCAAGTAAAGCATTCAAAACAAATGTGAAAGAATAAATAGAGTCAAATACTGACATTGGCTATATGCAGCAGATAAATTACTGGTAGGGCCTGCATGAAAGAAATGAAATTTATTCTACACACTAGAACAAGTTTCTACTTTAGAGCAGAAGGAAGATCGAGATTTAAAAAGAAATGAAAATTAGAGATCGCACCTTGTTTTGGGGGAGTGTTTGTTGATTATAGGGGTTCGATGTGAGTTTTTTGTTGCTGTTAGGGGTGTTTCCGTCATATTATCACCAAAATGCCAAAGTATCGGTAAATTTTAAAAAATCAACCTATCTTTCTGATTTCTAGGCTTGCAATGTTGTGAAATATATGATAACATTCAGTTCTGTGCTCATTTGGTATATTTGTTAGTTAGATCCTGAATTTGCTTTGGATTAGAGGAAACTTGAATTCCAATGGAAGGTGGTGTTTATAACAGTTCACACTCAGATGAGTAGTTAACTTCAGAAGACACCTCCATAGGAGCCTTTGGTGAAAGATATATTTACAGAACGATCATAATTAAGTTAGATGTTTCTTGGAAGGCCCAAAATTTCGATATCGGTTCATATATCGGTGTATCCAAAAACCGATATATATCAGATATATCCATTTTTTTTTAGTAACCAGTCCAAACTATTTAAAATATCAAAAATATCGGATATATCGAAAATATAATATCAAAAATATCAGAAACATATCAGAAATATATTGGAAATATTAGATTTATATTAAAAAATGGTTAAAAAGTCAACCGATATATATCGATTATATCACAAATATCAATTATATCGGTGATATAAAGTTTCATATCAGAAATTTCGATATATATCGGAAAAAAAGTTCAATATTCGATATATATCAGAAATATCGATATCGGTGTACCAATTTAGATATATCGGCGATATTTTGGGCCTTGGTTTCTAGCACGGAATTCAACATTCTACGACTAAGCATTAAGATGCAAGCTTTTTACTGCGTTTCTTTGCAGTTTTGGCAAGGGCATCACATATTTCCCTTTTCCGCTTTGAAGTGTCATTGCCAACTTTGTTTGAAGAATCCTTCGCCTTAGCTACCAATGCTTCGTTCACAAAGAATTTCAACCTCCACAATGTAGCCTCACACTGCAGAAGGATTATACAAAATTAGAAACAAAAGAAACATGGTAAATGGAAATACTAAGACCTAACGCAAGCTGGCAGACACTTATGATTACCTGAGCATCCATGTCGATATCCACCTCTTCAGCAGTGGCTTGGAAGCTTGGATTCTTTTGGGCTATAATTTCCAGTGCCTTGGTTAGATCATCGGGAGACAATCTGCTGAGGCCTGTACCAAGCTTTCTTTTCTCTTCTACAGACATTTTCCTTCACAGAAATATACACAATATTTCAAATAAGATACTTCTTAGGACACATTTGGAAGCATAACCATGTACAGCAGGGAGGGCATAAAGTAAGGGTCGGTGTTCACCATGGAACCCCCGCATGCAGTTCTAACTAAATTTTGTCGGCGAAGTGGAGAACCACTGACTCATGCCTAAATAGCTAGCTGTGGTGCTAATTAATAGCTCCAGTACAAGGGTGTAGGAATGGGAGAAACTTAATGAGAATATAATCTGTGAGCAGGTAAAAGTTCTCACTATCCCACTAAGACAACAATAACAGCTAACCACCTTATTAATCCACTTAAAAGTCTAAAAGTGCTGCGCTGAAAATTCCAGTGGTGAATCAAGCAGAGCACAAGTGTTTGGTCCGTAAAATAATATCAAGTAAGCGTAGTCATCATTTCGTGAATTGGCTCGTCACACCTAAACCCTTTGACACCTGAAATCAAGAAGCAGAAACAGAATCCTAACAGAAACAAACATGTTTGTGTTTACTACACAGGGTTAATGAGTCTCTCAATATCTATAGTCGGATAAGGACGCACACTTCATGCAGCTAAATACAGCCTTCATGGGTATCAGACACACATCTTCACTAAGTTCCGAACAACAAAACCATAACTAACGAAGTAAAGTAACTTGTTAACTATGTGAAATATTAGGGAATGCTTCTTTAATCAACCAAGCATGAAAGCTTGTAAATATGTAATTTTAGTCGATGACAAAAACAGTAGGAACTACTGTACATAAAAATTGAGTACGTCCAAAAGTACCTAGTTTTAAAATATAATCAAAAGGTTCTCAGGAACTTCCTTGTATGTTTGCTTCCTTGTCAATTCAACCATAACTACCTGTGGAAGGTGGCTATTTAAATTGAAAAGAGGAAATTTTTTGACATTTGTATAATGTCAGAATTCGTATCAGATAAATCACTTACAATCTGTAAACTAAACAGAGAATGAAATTTGTATCGGATAAATTCGAAAATACACATCTTAGCACAATGCCGTTCAGGCTTGAATAAGTAAATCAAGATGAGATACAAAGATTGTATGTTTAAGGTAAACACTAATGGCTGTTAGAAGAGGTATTTATCATAAAAAATGAAAACGCAAAGGTGTAGACCAGTTAACAATTTTTCACACATACAACAGTATCCTATCAATCCAAGCCTGTATAAAATTATGGACACAATACCCCAAATGAATTGGGTGGAACTAAGGACAAACATACCTACACTTTTGGATAACCATCTCCCGGAGTTCGTCCAGATGCATGTCAAGCTCAGAAAGCTGAAAACAAAAGTTTAGCAAGGCATATCATCATCATGTTCCTAATAGAGTAATAGAGTATGAATCCTACGAACTTGCTTTTAACTGTGAGTTCTAACAGGAAATTTGTGGACAACAATAATCAATTGACAACTTTTTTGTTTTGGATAAGACTATCAATTGGTAACAGATGCGAGTTAAGTGGTAGAATGAGTTATGTTTGAAGCCAAGGCTACAAACCATATGATCCTATCTCATTAATAAAAGTAAACACTTTTTCATATTTATTAGGGACTTCATGATGGATGGATCCCCTCTAAAGGATAGATACCTGCTTGTGGGGACCAGTAATCACAAGCTTTGGCCAACTACAAATGGTAGCAAATATATTGTGTTCACTCTTATCTGAGGATCATGTTATCACGATAACATTCGTTTAAGGTAGTGATTTGCAGAAAAGTACTGAATGCTTTACATACTTCATTACTTATATGTCTAGCCATTTTTGCAGTAGCAGCCTCCTGAGCGAGCTGCATATTCAAACGCGCCTCAGCCTCTTCTTCTTTTCGTCTTGTTTCCTGCAAACAATCAAGCTAAAACTTGAGACAAGATTTAAACAATGAACAAGGAGTGCATGCTGCATTTCCGCAGGAAAGTGACCATATGTGCATGCACAAAGAAAAGCCTTCACACAGATAGACACACTATACCTCTTCTATGACTCTAGGCAAAAGTTGCAACCACTTCTCTTCAAATTTTTCCAACAATGTTTTGGCCATGACATGAACATCACTTCTATCTTCATTGTATGTCATGGCATTCTTGAAAACCAACCTCACATCAGCACATATTTCTCGAACGTTCTTATAGCCAGCACCATCTTTGGCTTCCATTTGATTTTTTATTGTGCTGAAATCCATAGGCTTGTCGATAACCTGATATACAACGTCTAAAGATTGATCAATGACCTAGAATACTGGCTATTACACAGGATGAAATGGTTACATAACATCACACATCACAATCTTATCACTGCTGCAACGATTAAGAAATGTCTGAAGATCGTCAAGATATACTTCTAATCCAAAGGCACTGCTTATAAATTTGGGTAGTTTTGAAGTTCAGTGGAGTGAAATAGGACTATGACGTGCTTTCTCATATAGTACACCGTCAAAGATAGGTGGCAAAAGAAATGTAATAATAGCAATAATAAGTGTACAATATTTGTTTTTTCTACATAATTTAAGGGCAGAAAATGATGAACAAGGTGCGAAACGAACTCCTGAGAGTGCCCAGTAGGAATACAAGGACCATGGTTCCCATTTTGGTGTAGTTGTACAGTCATACTAAAAAATGAACTACAGATAACGTCAGCTGTGGCAAATATGTATGCATCATTTAGGCATGGAATAGCAATATCTTGATAATAGATAACAAAGAAATCCATAGAATGAATTAAGGGGAGGAAGTGAAGACGAGGTCGGGTAGTTAAACTTTCTAACACATGTTATACTAATTTGTTATCTTGATAATAGATAACAAAGGACTTACATCATAATAATCGTGTAATTTGAGACCTTTCACATCTACAGGCTGCATAAAGGGCCAAGCCCACCTGTGTTGTGTGATCTGCAAGTGAAGGAGCAAGTGTGTAAGGATAATACACACTTCCAATGAGAAGTAGAATGAAATCATAAATCTACAACTACTAAGTGGACTGTCTACCATATGGATATCAATTCATCAAATACTGTGTAAAGAGCAAATACATTAGGCAAGGATAATAAGAAAAAGTTCAAAGTTGGGATATTGCCTGTCGAAATATTGTGCCAAACTGGCGTATAAGCTCTTGCATTCTCTTTGAACTAGCTGCTTCCCTCTTCACTGCTTCTTGTTGTTGTTTTTTCATGCTAAAAACTTGTTTATCCTTCTCTTTATCCTTCAAAGCTGAACAACCTTTAGTACTCAGCATCTGTTTCTTGCTCAAAGACTCATAAAAATGTTCGACTTCACTCACTTTTTGCTGAATCTGCCAAGTAAGTGAGTAAATAATTTAACCCCATTTATCAAAATTAAACATGAAGCCTATAAATATTTTGATTAGTTAGGTTTGAGATTGTTTTACCTCGTCGACCTTTACAACGACTTCGTCAACATGGTGTCTAAATCCCTGTAAAATTGTAGCATCATCTTCAATTTTCACCATCTCCATATTACCAACCTCCGTAAAAACTCCATTTACAGGGACCATGTCTTGATTAAATTCCATCTGTGTCATTCCCATCAAATAAGTAACTTATTATTTTTAATTGTAATATTAAAGGTGAGAAGATACATTTAGTATGCTATATAAAAATATTTGAAGAAACGAGTAGAACTAGTATACTGCATTGCATGACTTGATTATATATATATATTATATTTATTTATTTATTTCCATGACTTGATTAATTTTTTGATAATTAGACAGATAAATTAAGAAAAATAGACTATATCATTGTCTAGTTTATTCAAGTGTAACAATATTGATTGAATCTTTTTGCTACGGTTATTTTACTGCTTACTTGAACCAACAGTCGTGTATTAACATGTGTAACGCTAACAAGAAGCTAATAGAACAAGATATATAGGGACTCCCAAGCTAGTACAATTGATATTTTTATTATGCCTTAATGAGCAAGTAGTATGTGTAGAATGCAACCGACCGGCTAGGCAGAGGTTTAGACCGGAGTGATGGGATTGCTTGTGCTGGGCCGAAGGTCTGAAGAAGTTGCCATCTTGCGGCAGCAACCAAATGTTTAAAAAAACATGGGACATAACACATGGGAAACAAACTTGGTCCCTCAGGCAGAACACATATAAGTAAATCAGAAGAAGTGAACAGAGCCCAACAGAACACACAGACATCACGCAGTGAACACTTTTTATCTGTGGTCTAGATTAACTAAGAAAGTGTAGCTGTTATCTAGATGATAACGGATTTTTTATATCGAAATGCTTGAGACCAGGGCACCTGAAAAGTGCATAACACAATGGTACAAGAATAAAACTCAGCAAGTTTCATAAGTTAGTTATTTCCAAGTTCCATATATACATTTGTTTTTGGGTAGAAGTACTAAATACGATTGGCATTCTGCTTATTCGTAATAAATACAATTGGCATCAGCCCTCAAGAAGGAAAGAGTGTTGTTTTGTGACCTACAGAGCTAGCATGTATGCAATAAAACTTTCTCTATTAGACAATTAGCAGTAGTTGATAGTTTGTAATTGTAACATAGGGATCATGGAGTGTCACATATTTCAACTCATACCTCTCCAAATTAAAAATAAATACAAAAAAGTGAAAAGTACCTTCCTGCAACTACAAGGAGATCATCACCAGAAGCATCAAGGGGAAACCCAATATTTGTCGTGGGCGGGAGATGAGATATTAGAGAGGAGAAGTGAGATGAGGTGAGAGAGAAGGAGAGAAAATGTGGAGGGAGGCGAAGGCAAAAGACCAATGGATATTTTTTTGGGCTTCTTTATTTTTTATTTTTGTAAAACGTTTACTGGGTTTTATTTTCCCTCCTTTAAACCCTGGTAAAGCCCTAAAAAATTAGAATGTTTTTTGTACTACCCAAAAGCAGCTTAGGTTGTCGTGTTACCAGAAACTAGGGGTGTCTCTTTTTGCCGAATTTTCGAATTTTCCGAAATCCGACCCAAAATTGGTCTGGTTTGGGTGTAGTTTTTATGGGCCGATTTTCCGATTTCCGAAAATTCCGAAAAAAAATTGGATCGGATTTGGATATAATTCTAAAATCCGATCCGATCCGAAAATTCCGAAATTTCCGATATTATTGCCAATTTATTCAAAAAATATATACTTCTCTCACTATCCACTTGATTAGATCTCGACCGTTCATTCATTTTCTAGTTTTTACTTCCAAAACAAAACAAAACATAACCTACCGCTACTTCCCCCACTTGAATTGGACCACTCTATTGTCATTACAATCACCGCCTGCCATAACAACAATAATATGAAAAAAAAATGTCATTGAGTCATACAATGACTTCCGGACTAATCCAAAAGCCAAATTCCAATAGATAGAATATTATGTAAAGCTTACTTAGAGTCCAAGACCATAATCCATTATTTATCACGCAGACACTTCACGCCTAATTTCCACATACCTAAAAAAAGATTGAAACATTACAAATACCCATACCTCAACAAATGCAATGCTTGCTATTGGTGGTCGCAAGCTATTTTTCTCGCTTTTCTTGGATCACTTGTTTGAATGAAAATGGGTTTCTCAAGAAAACAAGTCGTATTGTTGTTGGTACATTGGTGTTGTGGACATGGTTTTCTCTCCCTACAATGAACATTGGTGTATGATATTCCAAAAATAATTAAAAATAAAGAGATTTTTGAAACTTTACCAAGTATTCCGAAATTTTCGAGTTATTTCGAAATTTCCGAAAGTTCTGAAATTGGAAATATATTTTGAATCCGAAAAAAAATTGGATCGGATTTGGCTAGCATATTAAGTTCCGAAAAAATTTTGAAAAAATTCCGAAAGAGGTTAATCCGATCCGATCCGATCCGAAGTCACCCTTACCAGAAACTTATGGTACTTTTCTCCATGGCATCTCAAATTATCTGTTTTTGAAAATTTACACATCACACAATGGATACACTTATGGTTTAATCCACCATCAACATGGCCTATTGAACCTGACATTTGGACTGAGTTCTGTCTCTATCTAAATCGACATATATGGCTTGAAAGATGCAATGTCTTGCATACCAAAATGCAACCTAACTTGTTTAAACTGCAGATGTTAGTCAACAAGTTCTTCCAATTACCTACTCACTTGGAAGTCAAAACTCCCATAATTCTGAAGGGCCCAGTGATTCCCAAACAGGCATTTTGGACTCCACCACATTCCAATTTCTTCAAACTCAACACTGATGCTTCCTTTGTTAAAGGGAAACAATCTAGCTATGGCTATGTACTTCGAAATTCTAAGGGTGATTTTATTGCTGCGGGACTTGGGCATGGATGGGACCTCACAGCAGAAGATGTAGAAAGCCAAGGAATGCTCCAAGCAATCATTTGGAGCAGGAAGTTCAGACTAATGCAACTGGAAGTTGAGACTGACTGCAAAAATGTCAGCTCTTTTTTGGAGAAGGGACAAGTCAATATCTCTTGGACTTCTCAACTATACCTTAATGATGCACTATCTAATTTGTCATTACTAGACAAAGTTAGCTTTACATGGGTCAGCAGGACATGTAACAAAACTGCTCACACCATAGCTGTTTTTGGGAAACTACACTCTAACTCTGCAAAATGGATACTAAACCTCCCTTTATGGCTTAGGGACATTCTACGAGAGGATCGAGTGGTTGTAAATTCAACCTCTGTAATATTTTCTTCTTAATATATATCTGATGATGATTATCAAAAAAAAAAAAAAACAGCTTAGGTTGCCTACCACCACCTTAACAGTGATAGTGTTGGTCGCCCACGTGCCCCCTACAAAACTATTTTTTGTCGGAAGAGAGATGCGCTAAAATTCAAGTTGCTGCATAAACTCCGCACACTACTCTTTTTGTTTTATGATACTTTGATGTGGCTTGTAGTTTATTAGTTTGGGTATGCATATTAGAACCACTTGAAATATACCCAGCAAAACATCTACACCAAAAATGAAATTAGAACCAAGTGGTTTCAGCTAGTTCTGATCAAAACAGTACAATTGATATTTTTATTATGCCTTAATGAGCAAGTAGTATGTGTAGAATGCAACCGACCGGCTAGGCAGAGGTTTAGACTGGAGTGATAGGATTGCTTGTGCTGGGGCGAAGGTCTAAAGAAGTTGCCATCTTGCGGCATAAAAAAAGAACCAAATGTTTAAAAAAACTTGGGAACACATATAAAGTAAATCAAGAGAAGTGAACAGAGCCCAACAGAACACACAGACATCATGCAGTGAACACTTTTTATCTGTGGTCTAGATTAACTAAGAAAGTGTAGCTGTTATCTAGATGATAACGGATTTTTTATATCGAAATGCTTGAGACCAGGGCACCTGAAAAGTGCATAACATAATGGTACAAGAATAAAACTCCGCAAGTTTCATAAGTTAGTTATTTCCAAGTTCCATATATACATTTGTGTTAGAATATATCAGTATTAGAATATGTCAGTATTATAATATGTCCAATATGGAAAGTCCTATGTTTCTATAAGTGTGGACATCCATATCTAGTAGTTTCTATTATCATGTTTTAGGTTAGTATAAGTATGTAACTCTGGGTAGAGAACAATCTCTCTCAGACTCTCTCAACCTAAGAACTCTTTAACCCTAATAAATCTCTAGTCTTCTTTGGTCTTCTTCTTGGTGTCTTTAATATATCAATATCATCACTCTCCTAGCATCACCACTAACACGCAATTTAACATGGTATCGAGCGAGGTTCGGTGGTATGCTAGAGGAAACCCTCACCAAGAAAAAAAAAAAATCAAAATCGGTTTGTTTTAATTTTCGATTATAGTATTCAAGTCAAGTTTCAAGAAGAAGAAGGATTTCTCACAAGAAGAAGTTCTTATATCTCAATTCAAGTTTCAATTTTTTTCTCCCAAAAGCAGCTTTTTTCCAAGATCGCTCACGGTTTATCGTTCATGGTTACTATTCACGTGCTCGCATTCATCGTCATGTTAAAGTAAGTTTTTGAGATTTCGCTAGTGTTTAAAGTTTGTTTGAAGAATGCTAGGAGAGATCCCGAAGTTTCTCGAGATTGGTTTCTTAGTATTGTTTCGCTCGACATCTACGCCTTCCACAATCAATGTCTTAGCATCACCACTCATCAATTTTCGAGATTTTTGAAGTATCAAGCCTTTGGAAGGTAGTTTACACTCTCATCCGTGATCGAGGGGTAGTATTATTTGTATGCCGCTTACGATGTTTGGGTTTCTAGCTTCCGCCAGAATTGGTATTGATGCCGTCTTCCTCAGTTTCTAGAACATGATCAAGTTGTTTGTTTGAAGTATTATAGGGGCACATGACCTCTATCTCACGAGGAATTATTCTTTCCATTTTCCACCGCTTCGAAGTTCGCAATCCATAAAAAGGCGACCAACCTCCACCCTCTATCGTGAGTTTTGTTTGATGCATGTTCTATTAGAATTTTTTTGTGAATTAGAGTATGAAGTATTGTTTTTGAAGTGGGCATTGGTTGGTTGTATAAGTTGGTATTTAGTTTTCTCAAAAGTTCAAGTCCAATATATAAGCCTTTGTATTTTCAACAAATATTGTATATTCCCACTATCTAAGAGGGGAATAGGGAGATATGAAGACATTCAAGAGTATATGAGGGAAAGAGAATATGGAGACGATGAGGAAGTGTACTCATGTCTCCATATTCCAACAAGCCTTGACCTACTCTTCATGACAAGGCAATCCACTATTCAATCTTCATATGACATCCCCACTATGCAATCTTTTCGTTAGCTTGATCAAGCCTAAACCGCAAACAAGTTTCTAAACTGCAAGCCTCAACCGCAAGTATGTTTCGTGTAGCAGCCAAGCCTCAACCGGTTGCCGTATGTTTCTTAGCCATCCAAGCCTCAACCGGCAAAGTATGTTTCGTGTAGCGTCAAGCCTCAATTATTTTGCCGGCGAAGAAAAGCCTCTAAAATTCGTATGTTTCGGGAATACCCATAATAGTATTTTGTTGACATTAATGATTGATATTGATAGTAGCTTGAAGTTTATTAGTTCAAGTCATGCATTATTGTTTTCAATTTATATTATGACCCATAAAAACAACGAATGGAAAATGAAATAGTAAGCAAAGACGTCACTACACCGGTGTTATGATTTCGATTTTTGGTATGCCTTTCGATGATTCAAGTTAGGTCATTGCCTACACCGAATGCAACCTCGAACGCCTCAACAGAGTTCGAGTTCTTCAACCAAGACAGTTCTATCGAAAGGGGAGCAAATATTCTTATCTTTTGTTTTTGTAATCCAAGTTGTAATTTGCATAGTTTGCGTAATTAAAAAAGAGGGGACAGTGTTAGAATATATCAGTATTAGAATATGTCAGTATTATAATATGTCCAATATGGAAAGTCCTATGTTTCTATAAGTGTGGATATCCATATCTAGTAGTTTCTATTATCATGTTTTAGGTTAGTATAAGTATGTAACTCTGGGTAGAGAACAATCTCTCTCAGACTCTCTCAACCTAAGAACTCTTTAACCCTAATAAATCTCTAGTCTTCTTTGGTCTTCTTCTTGGTGTCTTTAATATATCAATATCACAACTCTCCTAGCATCACCACTAACACAAAATTTAACATTTTTGGGTAGAAGTACTAAATAC
This sequence comes from Coptis chinensis, assembly GCF_015680905.1. Taxonomy (NCBI): domain Eukaryota; kingdom Viridiplantae; phylum Streptophyta; class Magnoliopsida; order Ranunculales; family Ranunculaceae; genus Coptis; species Coptis chinensis. Next base: position 1,218,032 of record NC_141461.1, on the reverse strand, counting down.
GATTGGCATTCTGCTTATTCGTAATAACTACAATTGGCATCAGCCCTCAAGAAGGAAAGAGTGTTGTTTTGTGACCTACAGAGCTAGCATGTATGCAATAAAACTTTCTCTATTAGACAATTAGCAGTAGTTGATAGTTTGATATTGTATCTAGCTAGTTTTGGATATCCCAGTTCGACACTCACGGTTTTGTCTGAATTTCTTAGTGACTTCTACTGGATACAAGTGTTCAACACAGAGATGGAGACTATCTGGTCTAAATTTATTTCATTGCTTCTTCCAGGGCATCGTACCTCACTCATGCATTGCAAAACCCTCAATCACATCCCAAGAAACAAAATATTTTTCTGTTAACAAAAAATCTGACAAGCACTTCCAGTATCCCCACTTCTAGCATACATGTTAACAAAAGCACTTAGAAAATTAACTAGATTCAACCAGTCCTTGTTTTTGACTGTACAACTAAAACCATTTCCCTCAACTCAGTACTCAGGCTTAAGGAAAAACAGAACAACTAACAACAACAATGGAAATCAGGTTTAATCTTTCAAGCAGCACTCTCCAAGTAGAGGTCCATGTATCCTTCCAACACTCTTTTTGGACATGAACTGATATCATTATATACCATGATGACTCGTCTTGTACGATTTCTTTATTGTTTTTTTTATCAATAAAAACCGATTCATTAATTAGACAAACAAATATATAAGAAGTTGCACCATGGCTCTTGTAGCAAGGAGCTACAAGATAACCGACCTATACCTTTCCCCAATTAAAATCAATTTAACTAACTAACATACCTGAATTACACATTAGATATTGATTAGTAAACCCTTTGCAGATAGGCCTTGCACCTGCCCAATCAAATAATTCCTCTTTAATCCCCTCCATGACCATGATAGTTCTTTTTCTTGCTGTTCAAAGATCATAGCATTTCTCTCCTTACACAAAGTCCATATGGTGGCTCTTGGAAGATGATCCACTATTTACCTCGCCTTACTAGAGAGTAATAGAATTATGACCTTACTACTCAACACCTGGTTTCCTTACAAATGCCAACTAATTATTATCTTCTAAAATATTTTCTTAATTGTTTATGCAATAATGAAATTGTTAAGAATCCTAGTAGTGTTGCTTGATATATAGGAGAAATATAAAGTTCATTACTCCATTTATCCATGAACATGCGGTTGCACGTGTTCTTCCAAAAACTGGTAATCTAGCATGAAACAAAATACTACATTATTAGATCTACCAACGAATAGACGCGGACCAACGGATCCGAACGTGTAACATGGTATAATAGATTCACTTTCAAAAAGTAAACAACTCATTCCAATTATTACACAAATAAAAGCACTTATACTGATAATTAAACAAAAGGTTCATGGTTACCGCAAACAGAGCAGCTTAGGACAATAGAAAAAGAGACATCTTGGTCTAATGCAATTTGTTGGCCACTACCAAACACATTAATTAATATTGGAATCACAAGTTTCACCCATGGATATAATGCATTTTCAGTCAGTGATGAGAAAATTTTGTATCAAACAATCAGGCTTAAACTTAGATTGGTCGGTGCAAAGGGATATGCACTGATATAAAGCCATAATAAAAAGAATAGGGAACTACTGGTCACTTCCCGGATACTAAATACCTGTTAAATCGTCATGGTGCAGAAGCGAACAGAAACTCACAACGAGATGGAATAAAACATTCCGTCCGAAACTCACAACTCAGTGAAAATCTCAACAGCAAGTGCTACCCTCGTTGTGACTTAGTTAGAAGTCACCGACTTTGTCACCCTTGCATTGGGCAAGGGTTTTATGGTATTCAAAGGTGAAAACTTTCAATTTCCCTTCATAGTGACTTGCATTGGAAATGCTCTAAGCTGTAGGGGTAAAGCAACTAGTAGTCTTCGTCTACTTCCATTGAGTTGCATTGAGTTTATATTGTTATAGACAGATTAAGGGGCTACCCCGACATGGAGTGGGACACAAACCGCATGGCGCAATCAATACAAATCTCCAATTGTTCATAGCTATCCCCTACTATCGCGGCATGTTGCTTTGCTATAGGCCGGGAGAGGACAATGACATGCCATTTGGTTGGAAGAGAATACTACGAGGTCGCTGAAGATTTGTAGTTTACGGACGCCGCATGGTTCCAGTTTACTCAGACATTACGTTTTACAAAGGGGACTTGTACACTCTCGAAGGACTTGTCGATCTAGTGAAGGGCCTAGATAGCTCTTCTCCCATTAAGTCCTTATTAATAGAACCCAACAAGGACTTGGGCATGTCCTTACGAATGTATGGCGGTAATGGACGCAATTATCTTGTGGAGTCTTCAACTGACCTTTTGCTGGTCGAAAGATACTATATATGGCCGTCCTATCAAACACAAAGAAAGAGAGTCATATTGTTTCACAATCGGTTTCAGGATTTTCAAACTAGAAATTGCTGAGCTTAAGTGAACAGAGGTCAAAATCTAGGTGATCGTGCATTGTTCTTGGGCATCTGATTACCAATGGTTGAAAAAGCTTTACCACAAAATATAATTTCTTCGGAGGCTAGAATTTCCTCACACCATAAATTTACATTGATCAAGGTATATATGTTTAATGTCTAAACTCTTTAATATCGCCATTTATAGTAGTCATCTCCTGTTACTCTTCTATCTCGTGGAGTATTCAACAATTCAATTAACATATTGCAGTTCAGAGGTTCTATGGTTGTTTTCTCAAACATATCATTTTTTTTTCATTTTGGTTACCTGTATGATTGTGTTATTGTTTATGCCCTCTGCATCTCAATATCATTATTTTTCATTTATTTATCTGCGAGAATTTTTTTACAAGGGCAGCGTACTTAGCACTTGGGTGTTTTCTTGGGCATTAGGGAGCTCTGGGACTCTACGGCCAGCTGCTTGTACCCTGAATAACTTCGACTTCTGCGAAAATATGAAAATTCTTCCACTGCTTCGACCTCTTGCTACCTAAATTAACTCCTATCGACCAACAAGTGAAGATGTTCAATACTTGACATCAAGAAACTGCTATAGTTTTCGACAATTTAAGCAATGCCTCAGCTGAAATGGACAAATGCTCAACTTTATCATTATTAGTTTAGTTAGCCTACTTTCCATGACTTCCAGGATATCGTTTTTGAAACTTGAACCTTGAAGCTTGTGTTTAGTTTACCGTTTGATGATCTTAAGATGTGCACGTAAGGATCAACCAATGGCTCAGATACTCATTTTAAAACTCGTAATAGTACTTCAAAGATGGGCAATAATCTAAGTAATGTACGCAAATACTAACAAATTTGCTGATTTTTTTCAACCCAATCAATTTGCTCCATTTAAAGTCGAACTAACTCGAGGCGACGAGGCCCCACCATAAAATTACTAATATTGCGATACTGATAGTCCTTAGATGAAATAATGGTTTAGGTTAAGACAGTCCAAAATTATATATCCAAAATTTACATTGTGCAAGGTATACAGAATGGATATATAGACAGACATGAATAAGTTTATTAATCAGAAACACTGGATTTATTCAAGACTGACAGAAAATATAATAAAAATAAATCTACAATACAGACCAATATAAACATTACAAACAGTCTCTGCATAAGCATTATAAACAAAGAATATACATTGAACATCCTTGCATGCACAAGGAGATTGTTTTTTTTTGATAATCAACAGACTATATTTACATGAGTTCTATCTTCCTCCAAGACGTCCATCAACCAACAAAGTGGCAGTGTAAGCCACTCAGAACGTGGGGGTAGATTGTGGCCATTAGAGGCTAAGCTTATGTGCTACACACGGTTTGCAGATCTACTATCCACTTAATACAAATAAAGCAAAAAAGGCCAAAATCTAGCCGTGCATCTTCTAGTATACTCCTTGAAGTCCATGATATATTTGATGCTTTTCTTCCCAAAAAGTTGCTGACTTCTTTCACCTCGACCTCTACTTCAACTGAGGAGCTGAAGTTCCTGCTCCACTTGAGTCCTTTAAGAGTTCCTTGGCATTCTGCCTCTGCAACAGACCCTGCCCTGCCTTTACCGGTTCCTGCAGCAATAAAAATACCATTGTGATCCCTTAAAACATAGCCTAAGCCAAACCATTTGCTTTGATTTTATAACTGGCAGCTATTCTGAGTTTAAGATGCCCAGGTTGAGGTGGCATGTACGGGGAGGTAACTCAAAAGAAAACCAACTTAAGAGGCAAAGATCACAACATTTGTCTCCTTCCACAAAGTCCATATGATGGCTCTTGGACGATGATACACTATTTACCTCGCCTTACTAGCTAGAGAGTAATAGAAGTATGAACTTACTACTCAATGCCTGGTTTCCTATAAACGCCAACTAATTATTATCATCTGAAATTTTTTCTTAATTGCTTATGCAATAATGGGATTGCTAAGAATCCTACTAGTGTTGCTTGATCTGAAGGAGAAATATAAAGTTTATTACACAATTTATACCTTGCACGTGTTCTTCCAGAAACTGGTAATCTAGCACGAAACAAGATATTACATTGGTAGATCTACCAACAAATAGACCCTGATCCACGGATCCGAACATGCAACGTGGTATAATAGGTTCACATTCAAAGTGTTAATACACTCGTTCCATTATTACACAAACAAAAACACTCATACCCATAATCAAACAAAAGGATCATGGTTGCCGCAAAGAGAGCAGCTTAGGACATTAGTAAAAGAGACATCTTGATCAAATGCCAATTGTTGACCACTATCAAACACAATACCCAAAATTGGAATGACAGGTTTCAACCATGGATATAGTGCATTTTCAAGCTGTGATGAGAAAATTTTGTTTCAAACAATCAGGCTTAAACTTAAATTGGAGAAATGCACTAATATAAATTCATAATAACAAGAATAGGCAACTACTAAAGACCTTACCTTGAGGTCAGAACATATAATTTTAACTCGATCTTCAAAAGCCATGCTTTGATCTAATTGCTACTGCTTTGAACCAAAGTGATTGTTGTAGAACGCCAAAACTTTTGGGTGCGCCTTGATCTTTGAGGAATCAAAACCAGATAAATAAAGGCCTCGTAAGGTTCTAACTCTAGAAAGAGCAACATAAACCATACCATCACCGAAGGCTTTTGAAAGATCAGTATGAAGGCAATCAAGAGTCATTCCTTGGCATTTGTGAACGCTAATAGCCCATGCCAGTATAAGAGGAATCTGCTTTCGAGTTGCAAGCACTTTTTCTCCCTCCATAACATGCCATTCTTCAGGCCCAATCATATGCACCAATCCTGAGTCAAATCGAACCTTGGGCAACAGACATTTAGCAAATACTCCCCGAGACTTCTTTCCAGTTTGCTCAACGAAATCCACAATGGTACCAGTCGCACCTTTCATGAGGCCAACACCCACATCCATGTTCTTAATCAACATCACCCTAGCACCAATACCTAACTCCAACTTCTTAGGTGCGATCCCCCTATTGTGTTCCCACTTCCAAAGGTTCTTTGCCTTCTTTCCAGTATCCCTTGCTGTATACTTCAAAATTTTCCCATTCAAACTTCTTAACCTAGCATCATTCACTATCTTGACATCCCTATTCAACGGATAAAGATATGGCACAGTCACCGATGAATCCACCGGTTCTTTACAGCAATATTGTTGAAGAATTCTTAAATGTTCTTCATTCAATCTCCCTCTCCTTACCCCTTGAAGCAAATCTATAAACTCCTGCTCCGATTGTCGAAATATTGGAGTAAGTTCAAGTTCCAAATAAAAAGTAGCATTCCAACATTTAGCATCAAAAGCAAAGTGCCTATCAAAGGGGTATTGGTCGTCCATAATAGGTGGAAGTTGAAAAAAATCACCACTAACAATCAACTGAATACCACCCCAAGGTTTATGGACACGACCCTTCAAAGTTCTAGCAATGTAGTCAAGTTTATCAAAAAGATCACCACTTATCATACTTATATCATCAATAACTAAAGCTCTAACACTTTTCCATCTTTCAAAAGCATCAGAATTCCTAACAACCATTTCAAGTAAACCATGTTTATGACCAACCCCAAGTCCTATACCAGCAAATGAATGTAAAGTTTGTCCATATAAAGCGCAAGCAGCAATACCAGTTGATGAAGTAACAAACACTTCACCAGGTTTGTATACATCATTCTTTAAAATGTCTATAGCTATTGAAACCAAGAAAGTTTTACCTGTTCCTGCTGACCCAGTGATGAAAACTGACTTTTTATTTGATATTGCATTCAGTGCTTCTTGTTGTTGACTTGTTAAGTGTTGTGTGTAACCTGTGGTGTTCTTATTGGTGCAGTAGGTTCGAAACAATGAGGTGGTGGGTTTGAAGTGAAGGAAAGTAAAGATTTTTGAAGCATGTCTAAGCATTTTGACTTTTGAGGATTAAACTCACTTCATTCCTAGCTTCTTGCCACTCACTTTCTGTTTGCTTTTACAGTTTACCAACCGAATAAACTGTGGCCGTGGGTAGTTATAAGGCTTTCTTGGCTCATGTGCCACTCGGGCGGTGGGCTTGTGGGCCATATTGACATCCTTAAGTGGTTCTGTACATATTGACATCGTTAAGTGCTTAACGAATTGGATTCTTAGACCGTATTAATAATAATTGTAAATGAGCGTTTTAGTTTTCCTTTACATATAAGATTAGGAGGAGAAGGGGTTGAATATTGGAAAGACCGAAAATTAACGTTGTTCTTAGACCGACCGCCTAATTGTATCTATCTATCGATTATGAGGGAAGGGGTTGAATATAGAGAAGAATCAGTCCGACGTAGTTCATGTAGGGGGGTATTTATAATTGTTGAGCATGTAGATCTGCTAATAATACGTGTAATCGACGGGTACAGATATGTGGGCCGAGATTAGAGATGCGTGTAGGGTTGGTGTTGGTAGGAATCCCGTAATGATAGGGAGTGGTTGCGAAGGTTCGTATATTGCGGTGATGGGATGTGTAAGCATATCTCCGTAATGATTGCATCCGGACAAGGGATGATGTCATGAGATGAAGCGTTCTGCGTTAGCTCGTCCGTTGGACCTGTGTCACCCTGGAGCGAGCTCATAGGACGAACATCTTAGATCGGGCAATGGTGTCGTTGCTTGTAGTATGAGCCGAAGTAGATCACCTATATAAGGTGAGTCGCTTATGAAGCGAGCTCGGAGGACGAGGACATGAGGTCGGTGTGGTATTTCTATTTATGCTAAACACGTGTATAATATACATTGGTTGTGTATATTAGTCCCTCACACAGCCCCCTCTCATTAGGTCGTTCCAATTCTGTGGGGCGACCTGATGAGAGAGTAATTCCACACGTGGGAAGCACGTGGAATAGTGACTGAAGATGCAAGTGATACTGGTTTGACAAGTACTGAATTGATCCTAGAAGTGTAGGCTCTCAATTAGTAAGAAAGTTGTAGCTCGAGGGAGCCTTGGAGCTTGAGTGAGCTGAATGCTTTAGTAAGCGTTCTGCACTGAGCTTATCTTAGAAGCATAGGTCCTCAACTAGTGAGAAGTGGTGGGCTATGTAGCCCTTGAGCTCAAGTGAGTGTGTTAGCTTAGGAAAACGTGTGATTCAGAGAACCGTAGCCAAAGTTATGGCCAAAATACCAAAACACATTCTAATTACTATGTATAACTCCTAAGTTATAGATGCTAACATGCAAATAATCACTCATTCGGTAATATATATCCTAAACATGTGACTTAGATATAGATATATAGATAACCATGCAAAAGCAGTTCCATTTGTATGTATATATACATTAATATGTAATTCATGACCGTTAACCGCATATATATATTCATATATTCACAAAGTATTCACATGATTCATACATAATTCTAGGCTAATAACGTAAATAATAATCCATAAATTTTTCCTAATACTATATACATGGCATACATGCAGAAAAAACATAAAAAAATTACAATAATATCAAAATTTGGAACCCTCAGAAGCTTCCCGCTTTTTAAGCCCTTTGAACCAAAACAAACGTTTCAATTAAATCGCCGATTAATCCCAAAGGATTATCGAATTTTTCAGGTCTGAGGGCGGATATTTAGGCTGCTGGCGCGCACTCGACCTGGCGGCGCCGCATCGTGTCGCTTAATTCAAATGATTTCAACTTTTACAAAGACTTTATAATCGCTGCAGTGATGTTTCCCGATCCTAACTTTTGGTACCCGGAAGTGGAACGAAAAATTTGTGAGCCGAACAGTCTCTATTATGAGGTAAAAATACTTAATTTGAACAAAAAAACGAAACGAAACGCGAAAAAAGGAAAGGAAGGAAGAGAATGGGGTTCCCCTTGATGTAACTTCCGATCAGAGCACCAAGTTCTATTGCTTTAGAACAAAGCAGGCAGCATTTTGATATATGCTTGTTTACTACTACTTAGAGGTTTGAACTCTAAATTGATGCAAAAGCACTCAAAGTTCCTTACTCACGATCTTCGTTTAAGAGAGTTGGAATAAGGATTCGAACTAACCTAAAAGTTTAGAACAACTACAAATTGGATGTTACAATAAAGGGAACTAAGGAGTAAGGTTATAATATTGATACTAGGTTTTCCTTCCTACACAAACATTAAGAAAGACATTAAAGTTTGAAAACATGCACTTAATACCAAAATACAGATTTGAAAGAAAAGGTGGAGAGTTAATCCTCCTCATGTGAAACTATCATTAGTTGTTGATTTGAAAAGGTTATTTGATCCTTCCTAGACTCATAGACAAGCCCCCCTAATGGAAGAAAAGATTTGATCCCTAGCATGTATGGCTCACTTAAGAGCTCACACATGCTAGCAAGTGAAACTAAGCAATGACTTATCTCTAAGCTCATTGCTTTGATTCCTAACTAGACACTACACCAACTATCATTTTGGGATAGGGTGTAGAGCTAGTTGTTCTTCCTAACAACCTACCAAACCAACAAAAATTGATTTACCCTCACATGAGTTGGATTAACTCCCCAAAAGGGAAGTTAACTCATGATCCTTGGGACAAGGATTTATAAACTAAAAAAAACAAAAGAGAGATAGAGAAAAGAAGAAGATAAACAATCAAACTCACTGATATATTTATTTTCTAGAAGAAAACAAGTGTTTCCTCCATTAAAACTATTACAAGCTTCTTACAAAAACTAAAAACTAACTTATGATTTTTTTCACTAATGAACTAAAATAATGCCATGTGAGGAAAAATAAGTCAAGGGAGTAAATGGATTGTCCCCCACCCTTGTCTAATTTCTTCTCCATTTGAGAGAAATCTCATTTCCTCCCACGTGAATCATCAAACCACATTAATTCATTTTTATCCACCATATTAAAACAAAGTGACACCTTGCCTTTTTTTTCACTATTAACACATAATCTAATTTATTACATGCAAGGTGTCAACTTTGCACCAATAATTTGTTATTTTTGTCTTGACATGCTCCATGATTGATGACTCATCCAATCTTGTGGCCCCGGCAGTGGGCTCATGTGCGATCCAAATGGCGGTCCGGTATTTTGGGCGGTTTTACAACTTCCCCTTTATCGCGTGAGTTCATCATACGATTGTCCGAAAGAGCTCTCTTGTCGCATTCGGAGTCCTGGTTCGAGAGGTAGGAGCTTTGGAAGTTTGATGCTTCTGTGCGGATTTGGGAGAATTCATATATACGCCGTTCCTCGTGCTTTATTGCAGGTTTAACCAATATTTCCATGTTTACTGCAAATACCTGCAAAAGTATGAAAATATATTTATTTCATGATTATTAAACACATAATTAACCAAATTTATATGTGTCAATGGGGTTTCATAATACACTTTTGGGTGCTTATCACCTAGTTTTATTGCCAAAGGGCAAAAGGACTATCGGCAGTAAATGAGTGTTCAGGAAGAAAGAGGTCCTTCCTGAGTCCGACAGTACTGGGTACAAGGCAAGAGTAGTAGTAAAGGGTTTCTCACAGAAGGAAGGAGTCGACTACAATGAGGTATTTTCCCCGGTGGTCAAACATACTTCCATTCGTGTGTTATTGAGTTTAGTTGCTCACTTTGACTTGGAGTTAGAGCAACTTGATGTGAAAACTACTTTCTTGCATGGGGACCTGGAGGAAGAGATCTATATGAGACAACCTGAAGGGTTTGTTGTTGCTGAGAAAGAAGATCATGTATGCAAATTGAATCGGTCACTGTATGGGTTAAAGCAATCGCCTGTGCAATGGTACAAAAGCTTTGACACATTCATGATGCAACATGAGTACACACCGGCGCAGTATGATAACTGTGGTCTACTTTAGAAGGCTTCGTGGTAATGACTTCATCTATCTCCCTCGCTTTATGTGGATGACATGCTTATTGCTTCCAAAAGCATGGTGGAGATAGACAAGTTGAAATCTCAACTTAGCTCGGAGTTTGAGATGAAAGACTTAGGTGGAGCCAAGAAGATACTGGGCATGGAGATTGACAGAGATAGGAAGAAGCGACGGATAGTTGTATCTCAGAAGAAATACTTTCAGAAAGTAATTTCATGATTTGGTATGGAGACTGCAAAGTCGGTTTCTACACCTTTAGCTGGGCATTTTAGGCTTTCAGCTAAATTCTCTCCTAGTTCGGTGGAGGAACAAAAGCATATGGCTAATGTTCCTTATACAAGTGCCGTGGGTAGTTTGATGTATGCTATGGTGTGTACACGCCCAGACATTTCCCAGGCAGTTAGTGTTGTAAGCAGGTATATGGCAAATCCTGGGAAGCAGCATTGGGAGGCAGTGAAATGGGTACTAAGGTACTTGAAGGATACCTTGGATGTAGGATTAGCTTATGGTGGAGGCACTTGTTATGTCAGTGGGTTTGTGGATTCCGATCGCGGTGATCTAGATAGACGACGATCGACTCTTGGTTATGTGTTTATGATGCATGGTGCACGGTTAGTTGGAGGTCTATGCTTCAAAGCTACGATTGCTCTATCTACTACCGAGACGAGAGTATATGGCGCTGGCGTGAGGCAAAGAAAGAGGCACTATGGCTTCGAGGTCTTCTAGATGATATGGGTATTGAGCAGAACAGTGTTGCTTTGTATTGTGATAGTCAGAGTGCTATTCATTTGGCGAAGAACCAAGTTCATCATGCTCGGACCAAGCATATTGATGTCCGTTATCACTTTATACGGGATGTCGTTGAGGATGGTGATGTAGCACTTGAGAAAGTGGACACCCATGACAATCCTGCTGATATGCTGACAAAAGTTGTCACCGGAGTTAAGTTCCAACACTGTTTGGACTTGCTCCAAATCCTACATGTTTGAAAGAGCCCTGTGTGGGCATAGCCCTTCGGGGTAGTTGACTGCGAGTCTTTCTTGCTGGATGTGTTCTTGCTGGATGTGTTCGGCTTGGTTTTATGTGTTAAAATATCACCGAGGTGGAGAATGTAGAGAAAAAGGGATGTTTTTTTTCTATTTCTCGTTGAGCCTTTTGCACTCCAAGAGCCTAGAGACAAGAGCGACCTTCGTGAGTGAAAGTGCGCTGCGCCGAACTGAATTTCGTGGGCCTCGCTACGATGAATCATGGAAATTTGTTTTTGGTAAAAAAAAAATCAAGGTTTTGGAAAACCTAACTTTTCCAAAACCAAGAAAGAGAGAGATTACAAGAGAGCAATTCTAACATGCCCATTTTAATTGTCAAAACACAGATAACTTGTATTTGACCTTTCACGAAATTCAGTTAAGGCGCAGTCTGCGCCATTCTTGAAGCGCAGTGCGCCTCTGAACGTGAAATAGAAAAAAACATCCCTTTTTCTCTACAATTATTCATTTATTTATCTGCGATAATTTTTTTACAAGGGCAGCGTACTTAGCACTTGGGTGTTTTCTTGAGCAGTTGAGCATTAGGGAGCTCTGGGACTCTACGGCCAGCTGCTTGTACCCTGAATAACTTCGACTTCTGCGAAAATATGAAAATTCTTCCATTGCTTCGACCTCTTGCTACCTAAATTAACTCCTATCGACCTACAAGTGAAGATGTTCAATACTTGACATCAAGAAACTGCTTTAGTTTTCGACAATTTAAGCAATGCCTCAGCTGAAATGGACAAATGCTCAACTTTATCATTATTAGTTTAGTTAGCCTACTTTCCATGACTTCCAGGATATCGTTTTTGAAACTTGAACCTTGAAGCTTGTGTTTAGTTTACCGTTTGATGATCTTAAGATGTGCACGTAAGGATCAACCAATGGCTCAGATACTCATTTTAAAACTCGTAATAGTACTTCAAAGATGGGCAATAATCTAAGTAATGTACGCAAATACTAACAAATTTGCTGATTTTTTTCAACCCAATCAATTTGCTCCATTTAAAGTCGAACTAACTCGAGGCGACGAGACCCACCATAAAATTACTAATATTGGGATACTGATAGTCCTTAGATGAAATAATGGTTTAGGTTAAGACAGTCCAAAATTATATATCCAAAATTTACATTGTGCAAGGTATACAGAATGGATATATAGACAGACATGAATAAGTTTATTAATCAGAAACACTGGATTTATTCAAGACTGACAGAAAATATAATAAAAATAAATCTACAATACAGACTAGGGGTGGGAATTTGGCCCTAACGACTCTAACCCGGCCCTGACCGACCCGACCCTAAGCCCTATAAAGCCCTTACAACTAAAGCCCTCACAGAGTTTAGGGCAGGGCCGACCCGACCCTAAGGCCTTCTAGGGCAGGACTAGGGCTAAGGTTAAACATAGGCCCGACCCTAATTCAAAACAACCAAGCCTTAGTTATAGTTTTAAATTTTCACTATAAATATACGTACCATAATTGTCCAACTCTTTGTTAAATATTTTAAATTAAAATAACATTGTCCTTTGTAATTTATCACCTACAGTCTTATACCCAAAGGTACTTCCAATAACTTGTCTTATATAACAAAAACTTGTCAACCTATATAGCAGCTATGAAGAACAATGAGCACTAGCCTAATAAAAAAATATGACTTTATTCCTTTGATCATCAAATCAAAGTCTAGAATTTATTATTCTCAATTTATTTTTTCACTTACTTCTTATAAATTATATTTTTATTCACATCCAAGCCAAGTCTATAACTAAAGGTTTCCGTCCACACCATTAAAGCGAAATACAGAGCAGTTATTTGTAACACAGAAACCAAAAAAACAACCTCTGTCTGAAAAATGGCATTTGTAAAACGAAGAAAATATATAGGCCCGGCCCTAAAACCCGACCCTAAAACCCGGCCCTAAAGCTTTTAAAGTAGGGTCAGGGCTTGAGATTTAGACTTGTGACCCGGCCCATTGCCCACCCCTAATACAGACCAATATAAACATTACAAACAGTCCCTACATAAGCATTATCTATCTAATAAAACACAATGGTGTGGGGCCCGTAGGGCCTCCATCCAGTGGTTACCATTGTCTTTTCTAAGTTGTGACATGGCAAAATAAGTCAATCCCAAAGAGTATGCTCCCTTATGCCCTAACACTGGGATCTATTGGATCTTATTCTTCAAACAAATTATGTATGCCCTATCCTTCCTTCCTGGCGCCGTCACTCTAGAGAAAGAATTGCCTTGTTTCATTTCCGTAACCAACACAGGTAAATGACGAAGCTTGAAGCACATGTAAATGAGGTCTGACTTCAGTTTTCATTCTTTTAATTTATTAATCAATCTTTTGTTATTTATGTACAATGCTTTTGTTCATCTCTGGAATGATTGAAGGAGCGGTTAACAAAAGATTGATTGCCTCAGATATGAAAATTTGAAGCTACGGAATTAAATGAGGTCCGACTTGGTTTTCATTCTTAATCAATCTTTTGTTATTTTGTGTTATGGAAAAGCGGGAAAGAAACAAACTTAATTAAAGGTTGGACAAGTTGAAAGTACTACGACAAATCGATGGTGTTGTGTTTTGCATGGTACTCTTTTTGCTCAACCAAGATGGTGTATAGTGAAAATGACTTCAAAATCAGAATTTGGGTAAATATTGGTTAATAAAATGGATTTTGACAAGAAATATTTTGCAATATCTCGCTTCTACTTCATAGATAATATAAAATTATTTTATGTTCCCTTGGTTCGCTTGTTTATTCAGTTTTTGTATGATTACTTGTTGTGGTTTAATTAGTATTTTAATTATGAAGGGTTGAGATTTTAGACATATAGGTGCCACTCTGAAATTAAGTTGAAATTACGTCCATTTTCAGGCTTGTAAATTTACTTAATGCATTCATCTATACCTAGGTTCATTCTGCCCGAACCACATAGAAAGATCAAAGATACATAAAAGAGCACCCTACCAATAAAGAAACAATACAGTCATATTAACTTCTTAATATGTCTAAAAATAATGGAGCAATATGTCCTCTTTGTATCTTAAGTTCTTAATTAGTTTTCATTCATTCTAACTTCAGTTTTCATTCATTCCGACTTCCAGTTTTCATTCATTCATTCTTTATGTACAATGCTTTATGTACACTAATAAAGCAAATATTATATGTATGCCTCTTTATGTACACTAATAAAATGAGGTCCGCTATTGTTTGTTCTTTGAAGGAGCGGTTCGGTTCATGTGTTCGGGCGCCTCTTGCGTAAGACTGAATGTATAATTGTTCCTCTATTATTCAAAGAAATATTATAAATGTAGATGACCGAGCTTTGTGAACTCTACAAAGCTACGGGATCTTGAAATACCGTTTCTCGACCATAACCCAGTAAGTTTATTCCCCGCTTGAGGATAATGTTAACTCCAAATCGATGTTTTAGCTAAAAAAGAAAGTGTTGTTTTTAAGATTTGGTTTTAGGGGGATGTAGGTTTCCCTTAGAAGCATGTGTATCAATACATTGTTTATAGTTATGAGAATTGTTTATAGCTATCAATACATTGTTTATAGCTTGAAAATGGATATATCCGATATATATCGGTTTTTGGGTACACCGATATATTTATCGATATCGATATTTTGGGCCTTGGTTTGGACTGGTCACAAAAAAAATAGATATATATCGGTTTTTGGGTACACCGATATATTAACCGATATCGATATTTTGGTCCTTGATATGTGGTCCTTTCGGCTTTTAGGCTCTTCCCACTTACAATGTTGACTTGTACAAGATTCAAAAATCACCAAGATTTTTAGAGAAACTTCTGTCCTTAAAAAATGCATGAGGATATTGGATTGTCTTCCACATGCTCTTCTTTGGGGTCCACCTTCTTTTAAACTCGAACAAATGGCAGTGATTTTGTCTAGCTTGAAGATTGGATTGACTTTTGAGTATAGTAATCAAAGTTCTACTATGTGTATGCTGAAATGTTAAAGGCAATGTTAAATATGTATGTATCCCTTACAGAGTGGACTTCCAACTAATAATTATTCAAAAATATTCTTTAACGTAATGTGTGATTATTTTGTTTTCCTAATTTATTTTGTTTTATCAAACCTGTTCAACCCTTTGTAGTTTGGGACTTCACTCATTATACTCACCGTTCTCCAAAAGTCTCATGGGCATAGGAGCTAGAGTTGGAAGGTAAGCAAGGAAACCTTTTAGAACCTTTAAACGGTCAACATTTATGTTAGTTCTCCTAAAGTTTGAAATGTATTTTTTTTGTCTTTGGTTAAAAAAAATGAAACTTTGAGTTGGAGAAAAGCAAAATAAGAGCAGATGACACCCTGAATAGTGTCCCGTGTGTAGTTATATGTTTTTAGTACTCAATTTAGTCGATTTTAAAATGTGTTAATTCTATTGTTTTAAAATATAGGGGTTAGATGTCACTCAATTAATCTAAGTAAAACTCTTTCTTTCTTATGGAGGGAAAATTTTCCACCGAAGCGATGTGACGATTGAAATTTAAAAGCGGAGAGAAATGAGAATTCATGGATGGGTCGGTTATGATGAAGCAAGTAACTTACATGGGATGTTGATGGACTTTTTCCTGAAAAAATTTGCCTAGGCTTAAGCCCAAGTGCCAACTAGTCTACATTAATTGAGCTTACAACCGTGGAGTCCAGTCAGTGCTTTGTTCTATATAAGTTAAGAAGTTTACCCCTGTGGAGGAATGTGACCGTGGGTTTGGATAGGGGCCACGATAATTCCACTCTACTCCTTGGGGTGTCTCATGGTGGAGACATAGGTGTTAACACTATTCGATTGCAATATAAGAGATGATGGTTATGAACAAGAAAATTCTTTTCGTTTATCTATGATTGTTCGGATAGAACATGTACTAATCAATTTACTGATTTAGTGTGTTTTAAGTTGCCTTTAGGTTTTGATTAAAGCTGATCAAGTACATAATCAACTGCTTTGCATTGTCTTTTTTTAGGCACCATTTTTTTGTTGCAGATTTTCCTCTCAATGGTATGTTATCCCTACCTATCCTTTTTTATGTTTGTTTCTACAGATTTTATTGAGTATCTAGCTATTTCTATTTGTTTCTACAGGATCCCATAGATAAGGGTAAACGTCCAATGGACCCTTATAAGGACCCTTGCAAGAAAAAACAATAATTATGTTCCAGTTCAAGATGGACTCTACCTTGACCACCTACTCCTCAACGACACCCGCTTCCTCGTATTATTACAATCAACAATATATCGTTATTGATAACTTCTATTAACATACTTTGAGTTACCCAAATTATATTAACACTTTATTGGTTTCACATCATGTTTTTGAACTCTCTTTCAAATATTTATAGCTTCCTACGCAACCAATTCTTGACAAAGGAAAACGCCCTATAGACTCCTTTAAGGAACCTTCAAACCAAAACAAACATGTCTTTGTTGCCCCCCAAGATAGGCTCAATCTTAAACCGCCTCTTGGCTTCCAGGTATTTCTTGCTTGCATTGTCTTATGCTAAGTTGCATTGCCTTATTTATTTTTCTACCGCTGCTTTTGCTTATGTATATTGCATTGTCTTATTTCTTCTTTTGCTTTATAAATGTGCGGCCCATCGATAGTGTTTCTCTATCTCATCTCCCCGCCATCCGGTTCTCATGTAAGATGAGCTTTAATTAAAATGTAATGCTATAATTGCTCATGCATTGTCCAAAAGGTGTTTTTGTACAGTATAATTGTGTTGGGGATTACACCAATATCAATCGGTTCCCCCACTACACAGATAACTTGTATGAACACACTTCAACTCCAGATAAATCTCAAATATCACAAACTACCTATACTAACATGCCCAACTCGCTAAACAACTATTAACAACAGATAATAATGTAAAGCAGTAAAAGCAAACCACAACACAAAGATTTACCGTGGTTCGGCCAATGATGCCTACTTCTACAAGAGCCAGTTCTTAATAAAGTAGGAAGGAAGATTACAATCTCTCCTTACAGTCTCTCACCTTACTAGATCACTCTTATCTCTTTACAGGGTTGTATCTCTGTAAAGGTTCTCTCTCTTTGTTTTAGTCTGGATCCCAATCCTTCTGACTTGTTTGGTTCTGTTAGGTTAGGTTTTCCAAAACCTTGATATTTGGTTTTATCTCCAAAAACCAAATTTCGCGTACTGTAGCAAGGCCCACAAAATTTATGCTGGCGCGCTCGCCTTTTTGCTGAAGTCGCCAAGACTGGAAGGCGAAGTGGCTGGCGCTGCTCACTTTGAGCTGGTCGCCTATATTATCGGAACTCGAGCGAAGTCGCGCTTATCCTATCGCCATCTATCCGACTTGTCGCGATGCCGAATTAAACTTGTTTCTCTCGACTCCGGTTTCTCTCCTCATGTGAGGGATAACTCCACAATCTCCCCCCGAGCGGTGAGGGGATACCTCCATGCAATTGCCAAATCAACAGAGGAGGTGTCTTTGCCATTCGGCAATAGCACAAACAAACATCAAACTTACCTTTCGGTAAGACTTTGGTCATCATATCCGACCCGTTCTTGTCGGTATGGATCTTCTCGATACACAAATGCTTGTCTTCGAAAGTACTTCTCTAATCCAATGATAACGACGTGTATGTGCTTGGATCTAGAATGAAAACTTCATTCTTGCTCAAGTGGATGGCGCCTCGACCGTCACATAGAACTACAAACTGTTTTACTCGCTTTAGCCCTAGTTCGTCGTCGAAGAACCTCTTCATCCATAGCAACTCTTTGCAACACTCGATGGCTGCAATATACTCGCTTCAGTAGGGAGAGGGCAACACACTTTTGCAACTTAGATTGCCAAGAAACCGCCCCCCGCAAAAGGTAACCGATAACCGGAGGTGGACTTCATCGAGTCAACATCACCGCCATGTTCCATCGATGTAGCCTTCAAGTAAGGGGGCTTACTTCCACCAAAGCACAAACATGATTTGGAAGTGCCTTTGAGATATCTCAATATCCACTTAACACCTTCCCAATGTTCTTTACCCGGTTTGATGTAAATCGCTTACCACCCCAACGGCGAAAAAGCAATATCCGGTCTAGTACACACCATGGCATACATCAAACGCCCCCTCGCGGATGCATAAGGAATCTTTTCCATCCGACTCTGCTCATGCTCACCCTTAGGACACATCTCTTTGGTCATGCGGAACCGCCACCAAGCGGACAACCGATCGGCTTCGCTTGATCCATGTTGAATCTCTTCAACACCTTCTCAATGTAGCTTTCTTGAAAGCCACAACTTTCCACTCTTTTCACGTCACGGTGATCCGCGATCCCAAGTATCTGCTTTGCTTGACCCAAATCCTTCATCTCAAAGGACTTACTCAAGTCTTTCTTCAGCTTGATATCTTGTTGATGTTTGGGCCAACTATCAACATATCATCCACATACAAAGAATAGCACAATGAAATCCCCATCCGGAAATCTCTGAACAAACACACAATGATCTGAAGCGGACTTCTTGTATCCTTGCTTCAGCCATAAAGGAATCAAACTTTATGTACCAATCGCTCGGTGCTTGCTTCAATCCATACAAGCTCTTTATCAGCTTGCATACTAGGTGCTCCTTGCCTTTGACCTCAAACCCCTCTGACTGGTCCATGTAGACATCTTCTTCAAGGTCTCCATGAAGAAAAGCTGTCTTTACATCTAGCTGCTCAACCTCTAGGTTCATACTTGCGGCCATACCCAATACCACCCGAATAGAAGTCATCTTCACTACAGGAGAGAAAATCTCATCAAAGTCAATCCCTTTCCTTTGACCGAATCCCTTCACAACAAGGCGAGCTTTGTGCCTTGGGTGAGGATTGTTCTCCTCATGCTTGACTTTGTATATCCACTTATTCTTGAGAACTTTTCTCCCCGGGGTTTCTCAACTAACTCATAAGTGTGATTCTTATGCAAAGAATCCATCTCGTCATGCATGGCCTTCAACCATTTTTCTTTGTCCGTACCTTCAAGTGCCTCTTGATAGTACATAGGTTCTCCACCATCCGATAGTAGCACGCGACGCATTATGGGTGGATACCGTTGAAGCTAGTCTCTCTTCTGTCGGACCTCCTTGCCCCATCTGGCCGGGTGCCTCGAGGATACACTTCGCTTGCTCGGTGGTGGTTCATGCATCTCATCTGCATCTTCTATACCAATAGGTTCTATCCCATCATGAGCAATAGGATTCTCATCATGAGCTTCAAACTCATGGTTCTCTGCATTCTCAATGCCTTCGCGACGCTCCACAAAAGAGAACTTCGGTTCGAATCAACAAGATCATTGGTGAAAGCCCAGAAGCTTCTCACCCTCCTCAAAGTCTGCTATGGTTTGGTCTTCTAGGAACACAACATCTCGACTTCGATTACCTTCTTGTTAATCGGATCATAGAGTTTGTAACCAAACTTTTCATCTCCATAACCCGGAAAAATGCACCGCTTGGCTTTGTCATCAAGCTTGGATCTCTCATCCTTTGGAATATGCACAAATGCCCCGCACCCAAATACCCTCAAGTATCCATAATCAACATCTCTCGCGACCATACTCTCTCGGATAATCACTATTCGAGGGCTTTGCTCGGGTGAGGTTGATCACATGCACGTCAGCAGACGCATTGCTTCTACCCAAGAGTTTCTAGGTAGCTTAGAGTGAGATAGCATGCATCTTATCCTCTACAATGGTACGGTTCATTCTCTCGCTATTCCATTCTCGCATTGTCTTGGGAACGGTGCGCTCATGACTAATCCCATGACTCGCAAATACTCTTCAAATGGCCCAATGTACTCACCCCCATTATCCGGCGAATACACACTTCAACAACTTCCCAGTCTCTCTTTCCACCATGTCGTGGAATTTCTCAAACACGCCAAGTACTTCATCCTTGGTCTTCGACTATAGGCCCATATCTTTCTTGGACGATCATCAATGAATGTCAAGAAGTCTGGCTCCCTCGTGGGACTTCACTCATAGGACCACATAAGTCTCCAGTGCACTAGCTCAAGGACGTGTCCTTTTTCGTGAGACGGGAATCTTTGGAAAGACACCCCGTGTTGCTTTCCTACCAAACAATGAGTACATGTATTTAAATGTGTACCTTTAATGTCCGGCAAGGCCTTTTGCTTAGCAAGAACTTCCATCCCTTTTATGCCCGTGTGACCGCGGTCTCTTGTGCCACGGTTCGAGGATGAAGCTTCTTCTTCGCGATTCGCCTACGCTTTACACAAACTAGCCTTGTGTTTTGTAAAGAGAGCAAGTTTTCTTTTCCTCCGGGCTGCTACAATGGAACCTCGGTCAGGTTCCATACCCCGCTACCAAACGAGTTTACAAAGCCATCATCATCTAATTTCCCAAACGAAATTAGGCTTAGCCGTATGTCGGGGACATGTCTTACATCCTTGAGTGTCAAGGTGTAGCCGACATTGGTTTCTACATGAACATCTCCAATGCCTATAATCTTGAGACTCCATCATTACCCATCCTCACTTCACCATATTCACCACAACCGTAGGTAGTGAAGAATCCCCGGCGATTGTGGACGGATAGGATGCTCCCGTATCTATCACCCACTCGTATCCTCGACATGAGGTACTAAGACAAAGACACACCCACAATCGACACAATTCCCACTAGGTCGCCGACTAGTCGCGGTAGTATCTCCGCTTGTGTTTCCGTTCCTCTGCACCATGTCTTCATGTACACGGTTGTTCTTCTCATCCCTCTTCGTTTCTGCACTCATATCCGGTGGCCTTTGGTGGCACAATAGTAACATTGCCTCTCCGCCTTTAGGAGTTCTAGCTTCACCCCTAGATTTACTTCTGTCATCACCTCTAGAACGAGATGGTTTTTCGCCCGACCTCTCCCCGTTTCTCGCGAAAAAGGACCTTTGAGTGAGAAGAGCCGCTTCTTGCACTCCTTCTAGTCTCCTCATTCAACAAAGACGTGGTAGCCATCTCCATGGTAACAATTCCATCCTTGGCTGCTCCATGTAGAGAAACCGCTAATGTCTCCCAACTTTCGGGTAGAGCCTAATAGAAACAAAGCCTCAACTTCGCCTCCCAAATTGATCTTCATCAAATGCATCCGATTGATGATATTCTCAGACTTCATTAAGATGCTCGGACATTGAAGAACCTTCTAGGTACTTCGTGGTTCCGCAAACTTCTTAACGACTAGCACTTTGTTTCCACCCGGCTTCCTCTCATACACGTGTCTTCGAAGTTTCTTCCACGACCGAAGGTCGTAGTCTCTTAGGCCACATGGTGAAAGACACCGCCGCCTATCCATTGTCGAATGTACCCAATAACTTTTCTGTCAAGCTTTTTCCATTCAAATTTCATCGATCTTTTCTCGGTTTTACTCCCTCATTCTCAATGGGAAGTGCCAAGTCCTTGCAAGATAGCAAGTCTTCCATCTTGGCTTTCCAGGATGGTGTAGTTCTTCCTATTCGGACTCATCATACGAAAGTGTTCACGGAATGGTCCATCTCTACAAGTTATTTAACCTCAAATCTTCTCTCGAATTTCGCAAACACCTTCCCGACCAAGATTCGATAACACCCTAGGCTATTCTAACCAAGGCTCGATACCACTTGTTGGGGATTACACCAATATCAATCGGTTCCCCACTACACGTATAACTTGTATGAACACACTTCAACTCCGGATAAATCTCAAATATCACAAACTACCTATACTAACATGCCCAACTCGCTAAAACAACTATTAACAAATGGATAATAATGTAAAGCAAGAAAAGCAAACCACAACACAAAGATTTACCGTGGTTCGCCAATGATGCCTACTTCCACAAGAGCCAGCTTCTTAATAAAGTAGGAAGGAAGATTACAATCTCTCCTTACCTTCTCTCACCTTACTAGATCACTTTATCTCTTTTTGAGGGGTTGTATCTCGTAAAGGTTCTCTCTCTCTTTGTTTTAGTCCGGATCCCAATCCTTTCCGACTTGTTTGGTTCTGTTAGGTTAGGTTTTCCAAAACCTTGATATTTGGTTTTATCTCCAAAAACCAAATTTCGCGGTAATCGTGTAGCAAGGCCCACAAAATTTATGCCTGAGCGGCAGGGCGCTACCAAGACTGGAAGCCGAAAGCGCTGGCGCTGGCACTTTGAGCGCTGGTCGCCTATATGTTATTGAACTCAAGGCCGAAGTCGCTGCTATCTCGGCGCTGGCGCTTCGACTTAATCGCGATGCCGAATTCGCTTGTTTCTCTCCAGCTCCAGTTTCTCTCCTCATGTGAGGGATAACTCCAACAAATTGTAGTAAATTCACTGCAATTTAATGCCTGCTTATATGTATACTATTTACCCACTAACTGTGTTGCATGTGGTTATCCATCTATTCATTTATAATTTGCTTTTGTTTTTGGGTCTTCGATCACTTATTATCCTTGACTACTTTATTCATATATTTACATTCCACTAATACTAACTGCCATATTTGCTATTCGGTTGATTATACTTATAATTAGGTGCAGATAACAAATAGAATGCTAGGACAACGTGCTCGAAGGGAAAGAGAAAGGAGCACTAAACTAATTGGCAACTCAAACTTCACCATCCAAGGTGCACAAGTAGTCACACGTCATGTCATTGACCACCAACTAATGGGTTCAACATTGAATGACTCTCCTTCACTTCCACAGACTCCACTTCAAACACTTCTCCCGCCATCCGGTTCTCATGTAAGATGAGCTTTAATTAAAATAATACTATGATTGCTCATGCATTGTCCAAAAGGTGTTTTTGTACACTATAATTGTAGTAAATTCACTACTATTTAATAACTTCCATTTAATGCCTGCTTATATGTATAATATTTACCCACCAATTGTGTTGCATGTGGTCATCCATCTATTCATTTATAATTTGCCTTTGAGTCTTCGATCACTTATTACCTTTCACTACTTTCTTCATATCTTTACATTTAAATGTTTTCTAATTTTAATACTAATTGCCATCTTTGCTATTATCCATGCATTCCTCTTTCTCCCAATCTATTCGGTTGATTATACTTATAATTAGGTGCAGATAACAAATAGAATACTAGGACAACGTGCTCGAAGGGAAAAGAGAGGAGCACTAAACTAATTGGCAAAGACAAAAACTTCACCATCCAAGGTGCACAAGGTTCAACATTGAATGGTTCTCATTCACTTCCACAAACTCCACTTCAAGTGACAAGCATCAAACACATAATAGTCCAGTTACACCTCATGCAACACCATACCGACGCGTCTTTCTTCTTTGAGTCTCTTCGAAATCTTTATCATTCCTTAATCCCGTAAAGGCTATTTACGCTCCCAAGAAGAGCGTGTCACATCAAGTACCCATGCTGATTCATCGGCTCAAAACAACACGTGAGTACTTCACTTAGTAGTTTTCCTTAATCAAAATCTATATATAACTCACTTTGTGCAAGTTTCATTGCAAAGACATGTATCTCTTCTTCGCTTCCTCATCCTTACCTCATGCAATTCCACATTCAACCAATGAGAACTTTGTACCAACACCGTCTCACTAAAATGCAAGGTTAGTAATGTGGTTTATTACATCTTTCTCTTGGTTCTTTGTGGTTTGGTTACCATAAGATCCTACCTAACATCACAAGTTTCTTCGCAGTACGCGTAACTGCAGGTCTTCTACCTCATCTTTTGTCCATCCAATATCACATTCGACAAATACAGCTTCTGCATCATCATCAACTAACCGAAATTCGCGGTATACTTCTTCACACTTATTGAAATTGGAATAACAAAAAAATGGCACCTTTGTCTAAATATATACAATTATTTCTCTTGTAGACAACAACCATTTGGGGATCCTGCACAATATTGTGAGGAGGTTCACAATAATGGTTTTGACCGTCCAATTTATGCTAATAATGCTGACATAAGTGATGATGAAGACGAAGTTGACAATATTGTTTCTAACCATCTGATTGAACAAGGAAGACACTCATTGGGGAGAATGGATGTTCAGTGTCCATTTTGTAGTGCACTCCATTGGATGGATGAACGACTAAAAGATTCATCATTATCACGTCCTTGATTTGGGACTTGTTGTTTGCAAGGGAAAGTCAAATTGCCTCCACTACGGCCATTACCTCCAGCCCTTAAAGCTTTATATGATGGAAATGATCGCAACTCAAAGTCATTTCGAAGTACATGAGACAATACAACCAAGCTTTTCGCATTTACAAGCCTTGGAGGAAATGAGTGTCTTTCTTGGGCCGAGGTCCAAGGCCTTTTACTATACATGGTCGGTTCGTCATAGAACCGGATCTCTAATTCGACACCGGGCGCAGCCAACTTACTCTCAACTTTACATATATGATCCCAATCTTTGCATTGATATATCGTCAACCGTAATCCCCATTTGAACACGATGTTCAAGATAATTCATGCAACTATGCTCCAGTATAATTGTTTCTCTGCTACTTTTCGCCATGCATACGATGTTCTTAGATCTGCCTCTCTTCAACATGGTGAGAACTTCAATGTACCTGCTTATTTGCATTACAGTGCTACTAGAGACAGACGTCGTTACAACTTGCCAACCGCAGATGAGATTGTCGCATTTTACCTGGGGGCAAATGTGGCGTAATAATATGAGGGATATTGTGATATATCTTAAAGGAGGGCAAGAATTCATGCAGATCAGTGAATGTCATCCAGCTTACTTGCCTTTGCATTATGTGCTAATGTTTCCTTACGGAGAGCTTGGGTGGTCACCATATATGAGGCGTTCAAATACTAATGACCGATTGACACGGATGGATTTCTACTCTTATCGGATATTTGAACATACAGAGAATATTCTGCAATCTTACGCGGGCACAAACCGTTTCAAGAGTTTTTGTGGATGGATGGGCAAAATGACTGAACGAACAAAATGAGATATTATAGGTTACAACAAGACAAGCTTCTGGGCTGAACTTTATCAAGGTATCAGCGATGTTGCGGTTGAAGCTTTCGACCCCAAACCAGATTGGAAGACGAAGTGGTCTTACCAAAGATCTTGTGTCGGCAGCCCTAGGCACATGTTCGAAATTTTTCAGGATTCAATGGCCATCACACGCGTTACAATAAGCATCCTGATATATTTCTCACAATGACTGCAAATCCGCACTAGGGCCGAAGTTGTTCGCATTGTCCGAAAGCACCAAATCGCAACTCATCGACCAGAGGTCGCGGCCCGTGGTTTGAACTAAAGCGAAGGGCCTTGATGAAGGAAATTAAAAGAAAGGTGTGCTTGGTAATCGCCGTTGCACATGTCTACACCATTGAGTTCTAGAAACGCGGGTTGCCCCATATGCATGCACTTATATATCTTCGACATTCGACAAGATCCGTATACCTCAAGTTGATCGCATTGTATGTGCAGAGTTTCCGATCCGAAACCTAACTGAAGTTATTCGGCACCGTCCTCACATGTATGGTTCATGGTCCATGTGGACTAAATAATCCTAACTCTCCGCGGCATGGTAAATGGTAGATGCAAGCATCACTATCCCCGGACTTTTGCGGATGCTACCACCATGGATAAAGATGGATATCCTATCTACCGGTCATCGTGACAACGGTAGATCATATATTGTGAGGGGCATACAGGTTGATAACAGGGATGTTGTTCCTTATAATCCTTATCTTTCTAAGATGTTCAACCGCCATATTAATGTCGAAGTTTGTCTTTGGGATCCGTTGTGTTAAATACATTCACAAGTATATATTTAAAGGGCATGACATGACAACAATAGTGTTGAATGAGTTGGATGAGATCCAACAATACTTGGATCACGAGATACATTGGCCCACCGGAAGCGGTTTGAGATTATTAACTTTCCATCTACATGAGGAGATTCCACACGTTAGCGCGCCATGGCATCATCTCCTCGAATGCACCAGCGTAGTTTATAAAGTCGATGAACCAATACATGATATACTATCAAGGGCGGAGCACCAAAAGTCAACTTTGACCCCTTCTTTGATTGTTGTGCATCAGATTTAAGAGCAAGAAGCCTCACTTATCAAGAGTTCCCGAATACTATGTCCGAACAAACAATCTCGGACTTGGACAAGAAGGATCTGAGAGGGAAAATTTGCTATTGGTAGAATGTATTTCGCCAGTCCTAATTCCGGTGAGCGATTTTACCTACGTTTACTTCTAACCGTTGTAAAAGGACCTCAATCATTTGATGATCTGAAAAGGATTGGTAATAGTCCTCCCCTTCCAACTTTTAAAGATGCATGTGTTGCACGTGGACTTCTAGAAGATGACAGCGAATGGGTGCAATGTCTACAGGAAGCTTCAGTCATGCAGACTGGATATCATTTTCGCCGACTATTTTGTGTTATTCTCGCAGAGTGCAATCCTTTGCAACCCCAAACATTGTGGAATGATTTTTGGGAAAATATATGTGATGACCTTCCACATAAGCTTTCTCGACAATGTTCAACATTCGAGAACCTACCCCCGTTGAAGTGCAAGATTATGGTTTATTTCTCTTAAATGAGATTTTGATAGAGTCGTAAATCAATCGGCTAATTTCCCTCTAATGCCGCTGCCTCATTAACTACAAGATGGAACTTAGTTGTTGCAAACCGACTCATATGGGACCAGCGACAATTTCGGTTTAATCCTCAAAATGCAAAAGCACATGGCAAATGGGGTTCTCCTAAATGCAGAGCAACGCTTTTCATGTCAAACGATGATAGATTCTTTCCCAAAATCTAGGGAAACTCTTCTTTTTAATGGAGCGGCAGAATAGGCAAAACTTTTGTTTACAACACAATCGCCGCTACGTGGTCGTCTTTGAGGGCATATTGTTATTATGGTCGCTTCATCCGAATAGCTTCATTACTATTGGTTTGGTCGTCGCATCTCTTCACTCGACCTTTTCGCATCCCACTAGATATTCTTGATACCTCTGTTTTGTGGGTTTAGTAAGAATTCAATGCATGCCGAATTATTCAGGGAAGCTAAACTTATTATTTGGGATGAAGTCCCAATGCAAAATAAGTTTTGTGTGGAGGCGATTGATCGCACACCCGGGATACTCGCGACAATAATAAACCTTTTGGTGGATTAACAGTTGTACTTGGTGGTGACTTCCGTCAATGCCTTCCAGTTATACCCAAAGGGGTTCGAGAACAGATTGTGCGTGCTTCCTTGCGGTCTTCCTTCCTCTGGAGTCACATTCATGTTCTAACTCTTGCCCAAAACATGCGATTGGAAAATGGAAACTCTGCAAATATTAAGGCTCGCAAATTTCTTAATGGAGGTACCAAACTGTGTATTTTTCTTTGTACTATTTTGCTTAATATTGATATTCATTTACATCATTCTTTGTACTATTTTTATTCGTACTAATATTCATTACTATTTTCTGGTTAATTAGATAGGAAGTGACCCAAGCGAGACAGTTGAACTACCATCAACAATTCATCGATGTGCAAATCTTCAGGATCTCATTTCTACTACATATCCTCATAAAATCAACCTACCACAGTTACACCGAATATTTAACCGAGCGCATGGATTCTATCTCATGACGCAATGATGATGTCAATGATATTAATGCAGCAGCTTTAAATATGTTCCCAGGGGAAAGTACTCTCTTTCTAGCTGCAGACAAGCTGGCAGACGAGGATGCAACGAATCCAGCCAATATTAATCAATACCCAAATGAGTACCTAAACTCACTTGATCCAAATTGGGTCTACCACCGTTTAGCCTCAACCTAAAAGTTGGTTGTCCTATAATGTTGTTCGCGAAAATATTGCTCCCAAAGATGGATTATGCAATGGAACCCGATTGATGGTGGTCCACTGTCGACCTCACGTTCTTTTCGCAAGAATTTTGACTGGTGAAAAAGCGGGTAATCATGCATTTATTCCAAGAATATCTTTGTCACCGTCGTCTTCTGATTTTCCTTTTCATATGACAAGAAGACAGTTTCCTGTGCGTGTTGCTTATGCAATGACTATAAATAAGTCACAAGGACAATCGGTGAAGTATGTGGGGATTGACCTTCGCACTGAAGTTTTCAGCCACGGTCAATTATATGTCGCACTATCAAGGTGCACTTCTTAAGACATAATCAGTATTCTCCTCCCTCCAAAATTAAAAGTCACACCTCAAACTTTGTTTACCCGAAGTCTTACTATAATCCGTAAAGTTCTTTTCATTTATAGTCACGTGTTGAGTAGTTACTCATTGAATTTATAGTCATCAAATTGATACATTTGTATTTGCTCTTACTTGGTTAATTTGCTTCGCTCAAATTATGTAGGTTTTGCTTGAATTGGTGTGTAATTACATTTTGTCGAGATTATGTTGAAGAACTTTTTTGCGAACCTTGGTTAGTTTTTTCCCCTAATTTCTTCTTTTTGATCTTACAACACCTGAATATATAGTTCTATACAAATCTATTTCAATTCCTACTAAATGGTGACGCCTGTTTATATGGTATTTAGTTTGAACGAGGAAATTTCAATTCTCATATCTTCAAACTTAGTGTGATCTCTGGCGATTCTCGGGGTATTTTCCTTTTTCATTTTTCATTTTCCTTCCCTGGTCTTTCTCTACTTATTGTGTTGTTTAATTTTTTCATCCGTGAACGTGGTGATGGGACCTTGGCCAATCACTATAACTTAGTGATCTCTGTTGATTCTCAAGTCAAGTGAAACAGGTAACATCTCTTCTCTTATAACTCAATCTCTTTGATTTTCCATGTAAAGATTCAGTTCGTTTTAAAATCGTTTAGCCAGAGATGAATTATTTGTTTTCTTCTATGTAAAGGTTTAGTCTGAGCTTCTTCTGGTGTTGTTATAGGTATTTATTTGCTTATTTATTAAGGGTTCTATTTTTTGGTTTTGGGTTTGTCGAAAAGTATTAGTTTTGATTGATTTGAGCTTTGATTTGGTTCTGCTGCTTTTATAGGTATTTTAGTGCAGGTAGCATTTCGGTGGCTATTGTTTGTTCTTTCATTTATTAGTGTTGTTACAGAAAGTCACGTTTATGGAACTACCCCAATGGAAACTTTAGGAAATATGG
Organism: Coptis chinensis; assembly: GCF_015680905.1. Classification (NCBI taxonomy): domain Eukaryota; kingdom Viridiplantae; phylum Streptophyta; class Magnoliopsida; order Ranunculales; family Ranunculaceae; genus Coptis; species Coptis chinensis. The sequence continues at coordinate 1,188,534 of NC_141461.1, read as the reverse complement.
TATATGTATACATTGTAAATATCATTTGTTAAGGGTGTGTAGACCTTTTGATAGTTATGGGACTCGAATGTATGTATTTTACTTGTGTTTTCGGTAATGACTTTGTACGAGGTGCTTTGATGATCCGCATTAGTCGGGACATTCAAATACTTTTGGCGTACTAAGTCATAATGTTGAAGTGCTCTCATTTTTGTAAGCCAATTATTTGATCGCTCATGTCATCCGTCGAGACGGTTAAATGCTTGGATTAACCAATGAGAAATATATGATTGTGGTTTTCGTGTTATGACAGGTTTATATTTATGAAATGTCAAAAATACTGAGAGGAGATCTTTGCTAAAATTTTACTATAAAACCACGTGTCATAGGTTTGTAATTGTTTGAGTTTTGGGGAAGCTTACATATTTGCTTGTTCCAAAACTTAAAAAGAGTCTATAGGTGAATACAATCGTTCATTGTTTCACTTCTAAATTGTCAATTTCTTCTTCCCTTCATTATATATAGTATTTCCTACTCACTCTATTTAACGAATTTAAAATAGATAATTACATACTTCTTCGATGAAGTTTCCTTAAGGCTTGGGATTTATGATAATGACCTTGACATTGGCGAATGAGGATGGGGTTTCTGGAAGAGTTATGATTGTCAACAATGTTATCTGTACTTTCGCTACTTTTTTTTGTACTTGGCGTACTTTTGTGGGTGCTCTTTTTGGTACTGTTTTGATGTCCTCATTCAAACCACTTGTGGGAGTCTGATTATTTATATGTTTCTCATATTGTTCTTATTTCATTTGGTTTAATTGGTGTTCTTCTATGTTTAAGTCCATTTAGATGAATGAGTCTAGAACATCTGTGCAAATCACTACCGGATTTATTGAATGAGAATTGTCTTTGCAGCCTTTTAACATGATCCAAAACATTGGAAAGTCATAAAATAATGGGGAGGTTCTATCCAAATTACCCCTTAGGTGGTTCATGTTAGTGTGATGTCGAGTTTCTCAACCTAATAATCATTCTTGACCATAAATGGAACAATAGCCAGTATAATAGAATCAAAACGGGAGAGGGGGGTGTGTTCAAGTTTAGGCTACTTCTTCAAAGTTAGCGTCGCAGGCGACTCTATCAGTGCCGTACGGCACGGGCATACCCTAGTAAACAAAGAATATACATTGAACATCCTTGCATGTACAAGGAGATTGTTTTTTTTTGATAATCAACAGACTATATTTGCATGAGTTCTATCTTCCTCCAAGACGTCCGTCAACCAACAAAGCGGCAGTGTAAGCCACTCAGAACGTGGGGGTAGATTGTGGCCATTAGAGGCTAAGCTTATGTGCTACACACGGTTTGCAGATCTACTGATCCACTTAATACAAATAAAGTAAAAAAGGCCAAAATCTAGCCGTGCATCTTCTAGTATATTCCTTGAAGTCCATGATATATTTGATGCTTTTCTTCCCAAAAGTTGCTGACTTCTTTCACATCGACCTCTACTTCAACTGAGGAGCTGAAGTTCCTGCTCCACTTGAGTCCTTTAAGAGTTCCTTGGCATTCTGCCTCTGCAACAGACCCTGCCTTTACCGGTTCCTGCAGCAATAAAAATACCATTGTGATCCCTTAAAACATAGCCTAAGCCAAACCATTTGCTTTGATTTTATAACTGGCAGCTATTCTGAGTTTAAGATGCCCAGGTTGAGGTGGCATGTACGGGGAGGTAACTCAAAAGAAAACCAACTTAAGAGGCAAAGATCACAACATTTGTCTCCTTCCACAAAGTCCATATGATGGCTCTTGGACGATGATACACTATTTACCTCGCCTTACTAGCTAGAGAGTAATAGAAGTATGAACTTACTACTCAATGCCTGGTTTCCTATACACGCCAACTAATTAATATCATCTGAAATTTTTTCTTAATTGCTTATGCAATAATGGGATTGCTAAGAATCCTACTAGTGTTGCTTGATCTGAAGGAGAAATATAAAGTTTATTACACAATTTATACCTTGCACGTGTTCTTCCAGAAACTGGTAATCTAGCACGAAACAAGATATTACATTGGTAGATCTACCAACAAATAGACCCTGATCCACGGATCCGAACATGCAACGTGGTATAATAGGTTCACATTCAAAGTGTTAATACACTCGTTCCATTATTACACAAATAAAACACTCATACCCATAATTAAACAAAAGGATCATGGTTGCCGCAAAGAGAGCAGCTTAGGACATTAGTAAAAGAGACATCTTGATCAAATGCCAATTGTTGACCACTATCAAACACAATACCCAAAATTGGAATGACAGGTTTCAACCATGGATATAGTGCATTTTCAAGCTGTGATGAGAAAATTTTGTTTCAAACAATCAGGCTTAAACTTAAATTGGAGAAATGCACTAATATAAATTCATAATAACAAGAATAGGCAACTACTAATTGCTACTGCTTTGAACCAAACTGATTGTTGTAGAACACCAAAACTTTTGGGTGCGCCTTGATCTTTGAGGAATCAAAACCAGATAAATAAAGGCCTCGTAAGTTTCTAACTCTAGAAAGAGCAACATAAACCATACCATAATCGAAGGCAATCAAGAGTCATTCCTTGGCACTTGTGAACGCTAATAGCCCATGCCAGTATAAGAGGAATCTGCTTTCGAGTTGCAAGCACTTTTTCTCCCTCCATAACATGCCATTCTTCAGGCCCAATCATATGCACCAATCCTGAGTCAAATCGAACCTTGGGCAACAGACATTTAGCAAATACTCCCCGAGACTTCTTTCCAGTTTGCTCAACGAAATCCACAATGGTACCAGTCGCACCTTTCATGAGGCCAACACCCACATCCATGTTCTTAATCAACATCACCCTAGCACCAATACCTAACTCCAACTTCTTAGGTGCGATCCCCCTACTGTGTTCCCACTTCCAAAGGTTCTTTGCCTTCTTTCCAGTATCCCTTGCTGTATACTTTAAAAATTTTCCCATTCAAACTTCTTAACCTAGCATCATTCACTATCTTGACATCCCTATTCAACGGATAAAGACATGGCACAGTCACCGATGAATCCACCGGTTCTTTACAGCAATATTGTTGAAGAATTCTTAAATGTTCTTCATTCAATCTCCCTCTCCTTACCCCTTGAAGCAAATCTATAAACTCCCGCTCCGATTGTCGAAATATTGCAGTAAGTTCAAGTTGCAAATAAAAAGTAGCATTCCAACATTTAGCATCAAAAGCAAATTCCCTATCAAAGGGGTATTGGTCGTCCATAATAGGTGGAAGTTGAAAAAATCACCACTAACAATCAACTGAATACCACCCCAAGGTTTATGGACACGACCCTTCAAAGTTCTAGCAATGTAGTCAAGTTTATCAAAAAGATCACCACTTATCATACTTATATCATCAATAACTAAAGCTCTAACACTTTTCCATCTTTCAAAAGCATCAGAATTCCTAACAACCATTTCAAGTAAATCATGTTTATGACCAACCCCAAGTCCTATACCAGCAAATGAATGTAAAGTTTGTCCATATAAAGCGCAAGCAGCAATACCAGTTGATGCAGTAACAAACACTTCACCAGGTTTGTATACATCATTCTTTAAAATGTCTATAGCTATTGAAACCAAGAAAGTTTTACCTGTTCCTGCTGACCCAGTGATGAAAACTGACTTTTTATTTGATATTGCATTCAGTGCTTCTTGCTGTTGACTTGTTAAGTGTTGTGTGTAACCTGTGGTGTTCTTATTGGTGCAGTAGGTTCGAAACAATGAGGTGGTGGGTTTGAAGTGAAGGAAAGTAAAGATTTTTGAAGCATGTCTTAGCATTTTGACTTTTGAGGATTAAACTCACTTCATTCCTAGCTTCTTGCCACTCACTTTCTGTTTGCTTTTACAGTTTACCAACCGAATAAACTGTGGCCGTGGGTAGTTATAAGGCTTTCTTGGCTCATGTGCCACTCGGGCGGTGGGCTTGTGGGCCATATTGACATCCTTAAGTGGTCGCCTCAAGTAGCCGAAAGTTTGTACATCAAGTTGAAGAGCACGTTTTGGTAAGTGAGATTGTAATTGTACATAAAGTTGAAGCATCTTATACGTAGACCTGATGTGCAATTTATTATGATATTCAATATCGGTCATCTCGGTGATCGCCCGTACCGTTTGCAAACCAATTATTTTTTTTAATGATTTTTAAAATTTTCTCACCAACCCGATTTAATTACCGAATTTACCGATTAATAGACCGAAATGACCAATTTCTCGCTAAACAGAGAAAAAAAATATTGGTTCTCCACCCATAAAAAATTAAAAATATATAAAATTAACGAATTGGATTCTTAGACCGTATTAATAATAATTGTAAATGAGCGTTTTAGTTTTCCTTTACATATAAGATTAGGAGGAGAAGGGGTTGAATATTGGAAAGACCGAGTTCGTTGTTGAGCGAACTGCCTACGTATCTATCTATCGATTATGAGGGGAGAGAAGAATCAGGTCTGACGTAGTTCATGTAGGGGGTATTTATAATTGTTGAGCATGTAGATCTGCGCAACACGTGTACCGACGGGTACAGATATGTGGCTGAGATTAGGGATGCGTGTAGGGTTGGTGTTGGTAGGAATCCCGTAATGATAGGGAGTGGTTGCAGTGGTTCGTATATTGCGGTGATGGGATGTGTAAGCATATCTCTGGTAATGATTGCATCTGGACAAGGGATGATGTCATGAGATGAAGCGTTCTGCGTGAGCTCGTCCGTTGGACCTGTGTCACCCTGGAGCGAGCTCATAGGACGAACATCTTAGATCGAGCAATGGTGTCGTTGCTTGTAGTATGAGCCGAAGTAGATCACCTATATAAGGTGAGTCGCTTATGAAGCGAGCTCGGAGGACGAGGACATGAGGTCGGTGTGGTATTTCTATTTATGCTAAACACGTGTATAATATACATTGGTTGTGTATATTAGTCCCTCACACAGCCCCCTCTCATTAGGTCGCTCCACCTACGGGGGTGACGATGAGAGAGTAATTCCACACGTGGGAAGCACGTGGAATAGTGACTGAAGATGCAAGTGATACTGGTTTGACAAGTACTGAATTGATCCTAGAAGTGTAGGCTCTCAATTAGTAAGAAAGTTGTAGCTCGAGGGAGCCTTGGAGCTTGAGTGAGCTGAATGCTTTAGTAAGCGTTCTGCACTGAGCTTATCTTAGAAGCATAGGTCCTCAACTAGTGAGAAGTGGTGGGCTATGTAGCCCTTGAGCTCAAGTGAGTGTGTTAGCTTAGGAAAACGTGTGATTCAGAGAACCGTAGCCAAAGTTATGGCCAAAATACCAAAACACATCCTAATTACTATGTATAACTCCTAAGTTATAGATGCTAACATGCAAATAATCACTCATTCGGTAATATATATGCTAAACATGTGACTTAGATATAGATATATAGATAACCATGCAAAACAGTTCCATTTGTATGTATATATACATTAATATGTAATTCATGACCAGCTAACGCGCATATATATATATTCACAAAAGGTATTCACATGATTCATACATAATTCTAGGCTAATACGTAAATAATAATCCATAAATTTTTCCTAATACTATATACATGGCATACATGCAGAAAAACATAAAAAATTACAATAATATCGAAAATTTGGAACCTGTAGCTTCCGGCTTTTTTTCCTTGAACTCAAAACAAACGTTTCAATTAAATTGACGCGATTAATCCCAAAGGATTATCGAATTTTTCGTCTGGGCCGGATATTTAGGCTTCTGGCGTCGCGACTTCGACCGACGCGCCGCGCGTGTCGCTTAATTCAGAATGATTTCAACTTTTTACAACACTCTTATAATCGCTGCGGTGATGTTTCCCGATCCTAACTTTTGGTACCGGAAGTGGAACGAAAAATTTGTGAGCCGAACAGGTCTATTGCGAGGTAAAAATACTGAAATTTGAACAAAAAAAAAACGAACGAAAAAGGAAAGGAAGGAAGAGAATGGGGTTCCCCGCGATGCAACTTCCGATCGTAGCCCAAGTTCTATTGCTTTAGAACAAAGAAATGGGCGCCATTTGATATATGCTTGTTTACTACTACTTAGAGGTTTGAACTCTAAATTGATGCAAAAGCACTCAAAGTTCCTTACTCACGATCTTCGTTTACGTAGAGAGTTGGAATAAGGATTCAACTAACCTAAAGTTTAGAACAACTACAAATTGGATGTTACAATAAAGGGAACTAAGGAGTAAGGTTATAATATTGATGCTAGGTTTTCCTTCCTACACAAACATTAAGAAAGACATTAAAGTTTGAAAATATGCACTTAATACCAAAATACAGATTTGAAAGAAAAGGTGGAGAGTTAATCCTCCTCATGTGAAACTATCATTAGTTGTTGATTTGAAAAAGGTTATTTGATCCTTCCTAGACTCATAGACAATCCCCTAATGGAAGAAAAGATTTGATCCCTAGCATGTATGGCTCACTTAAGAGCTCACACATGCTAGCAAGTGAAACTAAGCAATGACTTATCTCTAAGCTCATTGCTTTGATTCCTAACTAGACACTGCACCAACTATCATTTTGGGATAGGGTGTAGAGCTAGTTGTTTTTCCTAACAACCTACCAAACCAACAAAAATTGATTTACCCTCACATGAGTTGGATTAACTCCCCAAAAGGGAAGTTAACTCATGATCCTTGGGACAAAGATTTATAAACTAAAAAAAACAAAAGAGAGATAGAGAAAAGAAGAAGATAAACAATCAAACTCACTGATATATTTATTTTCTAGAAGAAAACAAGTGTTTCCTCCATTAAAACTATTACAAGCTTCTTACAAAAACTAAAAACTAACTTATGATTTTTTTCACTAAGGAACTAAAATAATGCCATGTGAGGAAAATAAGTCAAGGGAGTAAATGGAGTGTCCCCCACCCTTGTCTAATTTCTTCTCCATTTGAGAGAAATCTCATTTCCTCCCACGTGAATCATCAAACCACATTAATTCATTTTTATCCACCATATTAAAACAAAGTGACACCTTGCCTTTTTTTCACTATTAACACATAATCTAATTTATTACATGCAAGGTGTCAACTTTGCACCAATAATTTGTTATTTTTGTCTTGACATGCTCCATGATTGATGACTCATCCAATCTTGTGGCCCCGCATAGTGGGCTCATGTGCGATCCGATGGCGGTCCGGTATTTAGGCAGTTTTACAACTTCCGCCTATCGTAGAGTTCATCATACGATTGTCCGAGGCGACTCTCTTGTCGCGTTCGAGTCTTGGTTCGAGAGGTAGGAGCTTTGGAAGTTTGATGCTTACGTGCGGTTTGGGAGAATTCATATATATCACAGCCGCTCCTCGTGCTTTATTGCGGGTTTAACCAATATTTCCATGTTTACCGCAAAATACGCAAAAGTATGAAAATATATTTATTTCATGATTATTAAACACATAATTAACCAAATTTATATGTGTCAATGGGGTTTCATAATACACTTTTGGGTGCTTATCACCTAGTTTTATTGCCAAAGGGCAAAAGGACTATCGACAGTAAATGAGTGTTCGGAAAGAAAGAGGTCCTTCCCCGAGTCCGGCAAAGATCGGGGTACAAAGGCAAAGTAGTAGTAAAGGGTTTCTCCACGTAAGGAAGGAGTCGACTACAATGAGGTATTTTTCCCGGTGGTCAAACATACTTCCATTCGTGTGTTATTGAGTTTAGTTGCTCACTTTGACTTGGAGTTAGAGCAACTTGATGTGAAAACCGCTTTCTTGCATGGGGACACGGAGGAAGAGATCTATATGAGACAACCCGAAGGGTTTGTTGTTCTTGAAAAGAAGATCATGTATGCAAATTGAATCGGTCATTTGTATGGGTTAAAGCAATCGCCCGCAATGGTACAAGCTTTGACACATTCATGATGCAACATATGAGTACACCCGTAAGTATGACTAGCGTGTCTACTTTAGAAGGCTTCGTGGTAATGACTTCATCTATCTCCCCGCTTTATGTGGATGACATGCTTATTGCTTCCAAAAGCATGGTGGAGATAGACAAGTTGAAATCTCAACTTAGCTCGAGTTTGAGATGAAAGACTTAGGTGGAGCCAAGAAGATCTTGGGCATGGAGATTGACAGAGATAGGAAGAAGCGGCGGATAGTTGTATCTCGGAAAAATACCTTCAGAAAAGTAATTTCATGATTTGGTATGGAGACCAAAATCGGTTTCTACACCTTTTAAATTTGGGCATTTTAGGCTTTCAGCTAAGTTCTCTCCTAGTTCGGTGGAGGAACAAAAGCATATGGCTAATGTTCCTTATACAAGTGCCGTGGGTAGTTTGATGTATGCTATGGTGTGTACACGACCAGACATTTCCCAGGCAGTTAGTGTTGTAAGCAGGTATATGGCAAATCCTAGAAAGCAGCATTGGGAGGCAGTGAAATGGGTACTAAGGTACTTGAAGGGTACCTTGGATGTGGGATTAGCTTATGGTGGAGGCACTTGTTATGTCGATGGGTTTGTGGATTCGATTATGCGGTGATCTAGATAGACGACGATCGACTCACCGGTTATATGTTTATGATGCATGGTGCAATCGGTTAGTTGGAGGTCTATGCTCTGACGAGCTACTGATTGCTCTATCTACTACCGAGGTAGAGTATATGGCGATGGCGAGGCAAAGAAAAAGCACTATGGCTCGAGGTCTTCTAGATGATATGGGTATTGAGCAGAACAGTGTTGCTTTGTATTGTGATAGTCAGAGTGCTATTCATTTGGCGAAGAACCAAGTTCATCATGCACAAACCAAGCATATTGATGTCCGTTATCACTTTATACGGGATGTCGTTGAGGATGGTGATGTAGCACTTGAGAAAGTGGACACCCATGACAATCCTGCTGATATGCTGACAAAAGTTGTCACCGGAGTTAAGTTCCAACACTGTTTGGACTTGCTCCAAATCCTACATGTTTGAAAGAGCCCTGTGTGGGCATAGCCCTTCGAGGTAGTTGACTGCGAGTCTTTCTTGCTGGATGTGTTCTTGCTGGATGTGTTCGGCTTGGTTTTATGTGTTAAAATATCACCGAGGTGGAGAATGTAGAGAAAAAGGGATGTTTTTTTCTATTTCACGTTCAGCCGCTTTTGCCAAGAGCATAGAGACAAAGAGCGACCGACGCTTCGAGTGAATTTGCCCTTCGCTTAAACCTGAATTTCGTGGGCCTCGCTCAAGAACAATCGAAATTTGTTTTTTGGTATAAAAACAAAATCAAGGTTTTGGAAAACCTAACTTTTTCCAAAACCAAGAAAGAGAGAGATTACAAGAGAGCAATTCTAACATGCCCACGAAATTCGTCAAACACAGATAACTTGTATTTGACCTTTCTGAGAAAATTCAGTTAAGTGTCGCTTCGCTCTTGAAGCAGTGCGCTCTGAACGTGAAATAGAAAAAAACATCCCTTTTTCTCTACAATTTTTCATTTATTTATCTGCGATAATTTTTTTACAAGGGCAGCGTACTTAGCACTTGGGTGTTTTCTTGAGCAGTTGAGCATTAGGGAGCTCTGGGACTCTACGGCCAGCTGCTTGTACCCTGAATAACTTCGACTTCTGCGAAAATATGAAAATTCTTCCATTGCTTCGACCTCTTGCTACCTAAATTAACTCCTATCGACCAACAAGTGAAGATGTTCAATACTTGACATCAAGAAACTGCTATAGTTTTCGACAATTTAAGCAATGCCTCAGCTGAAATGGACAAATGCTCAACTTTATCATTATTAGTTTAGTTAGCCTACTTTCCATGACTTCCAGGATATCGTTTTTGAAACTTGAACCTAGAACCTTGAAGCTTGTGTTTAGTTTACCGTTTGATGATCTTAAGATGTGGACGTAAGGATCAACCAATGGCTCAGATACTCATTTTAAAACTCGTAATAGTACTTCAAAGATGGGCAATAATCTAAGTAATGTACGCAAATACTAACAAATTTGCTGATTTTTTTCAACCCAATCAATTTGCTCCATTTAAAGTCGAACTAACTCGAGGCGACGAGACCCACCATAAAATTACTAATATTGCGATACTGATAGTCCTTAGATGAAATAATGGTTTAGGTTAAGACAGTCCAAAATTATATATCCAAAATTTACATTGTGCAAGGTATACAGAATGGATATATAGACAGACATGAATAAGTTTATTAATCAGAAACACTGGATTTATTCAAGACTGACAGAAAATATAATAAAAATAAATCTACAATACAGACTAGGGTGGGAATTTGGCCCTAACGACTCTAACCCGGCCCTGACCGACCCGACCCTAAGCCCTATAAAGCCCTTACAACTAAAGCCCTCACAGAGTTTAGGGCAGGGCCGACCCGACCCTAAGGCCTTCTAGGGCAGGACTAGGGCTAAGGTTCTGAAACATAGGCCCGACCCTAATTCAGCCCTAACCAAGCCTTAGTTATAGTTTTAAATTTTCACTATAAATATACGTACCATAATTGTCCAACTCTTTGTTAAATATTTTAAATTAAAATAACATTGTTCTTTGTAATTTATCACCTACAGTCTTATACCCAAAGGTACTTCCAATAACTTGTCTTATATAACAAAAACTTGTCAACCTATATAGCAGCTATGAAGAACAATGAGCACTAGCCTAATAAAAAAATATGACTTTATTCCTTTGATCATCAAATCAAAGTCTAGAATTTATTATTCTCAATTTATTTTTTCACTTACTTCTTATAAATTATATTTTTATTCACATCCAAACCAAGTCTATAACTAAAGGTTTCCGTCCCACACCATTAAAGCGAAATATAGAAAGCGGTTATTTGTAACACGTAAAACCAAAAACAACCTCTCTCAATGAAAAAATGGCATTTGTAAAACGAAGAAAATATATAGGCCCGGCCCTAAAACCCGACCCTAAAACCCGGCCCTAAAGCTTTTAAAGAGGGCTTAGAGTAGGGTCAGGGCTTGAGATTTAGACTTGTGACCCGGCCCATTGCCCACCCCTAATACAGACCAATATAAACATTACAAACAATCCCTACATAAGCATTATCTATCTAATAAAACACAATGGTGTGGGGCCCGCAGGGCCTCCATCCAGTGGTTACCATTGTCTTTTCTAAGTTGTGACATGGCAAAATAAGCCAATCCCAAAGAGTATGCTCCCTTATGCCCTAACACTGGGATCTATTGGATCTTATTCTTCAAACAAACTATGTATGCCCTATCCTTCCTTCCTAGCGCCGTCACTCTAGAGAAAGAATTGCCCTGTTTCATTTCCACAACCAACACAGTAAAATGCGAAGCTTGAAGCCCAGTAAATGAGGTCCGACTTGGTTTTCATTCTTTTAATTTATTAATCAATCTTTTGTTATTTATGTACAATGCTTTTGTTCATTCATTCTGACTTCAGTTTTCATTTGATTCATTCTTTATGTACAATACTTTTGTTCATCTCTGGAATGATTGAAGGAGCGGTTAACAAAAGATTGATTGCCTGTATTATGACGAAGCTGAAGCACAGGTAAATGAGGTCTGACTTCAGTTTTCATTCTTAATCAATCTTTTGTTATTTTGTGTTATGGAAAAGCGGGAAAGAAACAAACTTAATTAAAGGTTGGACAAGTTGAAGTACTACGACAAATCGATGGTGTTGTGTTTGCATGGTACTCTTTTTTGCTCAACCAAGATGGTGTATAGCGAAAATGACTTCAAAATCAGAATTTGGATAAATATTGGTTAATAAAATGGATTTTGACAGTAAATATTTTGCAGTATCTCGCTTCTACTTCATAGATAATATAAAATTATTTTATGTTCCCTTGGTTCGCTTGTTTATTCAGTTTTTGTATGATTACTGTTGTGGTTTAATTAGTATTTTAATTATGAAGGGGGGTTGAGATTTTAGACATATAGGTGCCACTCATGAAATTAAATTGAAATTACGTCCATTTTCGGGCTTGTAAATTTCTGAATGCATTCATCTATACCTAGGTTACATTCTGCCCGAGAACCACATAGAAAGATCAAAGATACATAAAAGAGCACCCTACCAATAAAGAAACAATACAGTCATATTAACTTCTTAATATGTCTAAAATAATGGAGCAATATGTCCTCTTTGTATCTTAAGTTCTTAATTAGTTTTCATTCATTCGACTTCATTCAGATTTTCATTCATTCATTCTTTATGTACAATGCTTTATGTACACTAATAAAGCAAATATTATATGTATGCCTCTTTATGTACACTAATAAAATGAGGTCCGGCTATTGTTTGTTCTTTGAAGGGAGCGGTTCGGGTTCATGTGTTCGGACGCCTCTTGAAGACCGAATGTATAATTGTTCCTCTATTATTCAGCAAATATTATAAATGTAGATGACCGAGCTTTGTGAACTCTACAAAGCTACGGGATCTTGAAATACCGTTTTCTCCATAACATAACTGTAAGTTTATTCCTCGCTTGAGGATAATGTTAACTCCAAATCAATGTTTCGCTAAAAAGAAAGTGTTGTTTTTAAGATTTGGTTTTAGGGGGATGTAGGTTTCCCTTAGAAGCATGTGTATCAATACATTGTTTATAGTTATGAGAATTGTTTATAGCTATCAATACATTGTTTATAGCTTGAAAATGGATATATCCGATATATATCGGTTTTTGGGTACACCAATATATTTATCGATATCGATATTTTGGGCCTTGGTTTGACTGGTCACAAAAAATAGATATATATCGGTTTTGGGTACACCGATATATTAACCGATATCGATATTTTGGTCCTTGATATGTGGTCCTTTTCGGCTTTTAGGCTCTTCCCACTTACAATGTTGACTTGTACAAGATTAAAAATCACCAAGATTTTTAGAGAAACTTCATCCTTAAAAAAAAAATGCATGAGGATATTGGATTGTCTTCCACATGCTCTTCTTTGGGGTCCACCTTCTTTTAAACTCGAACAAATGGCAGTGATTTTGTCTAGCTTGAAGATTGGATTGACTTTTGAGTATAGTAATCAAAGTTCTACTATGTGTATGCTGAAATGTTAAAGGCAATGTTAAATATGTATGTATCCCTTACAGAGTGGACTTCCAACTAATAATTATTCAGAAAATATTCTTTAACGTAATGTGTGATTATTTTGTTTTCCTAATTTATTTTGTTTTATCAAACCTGTTCAACCCTTTGTAGTTTGGGACTTCAGCTCATTATACTCACCGGTTCTCCAAAAAGTCTCATGGGCGTATAGGAGCTAGAGTTGGAAGGTAAGCAAGGAAACCTTTTAGAACCTTTAAACGGTCAACATTTATGTTAGTTCTCCTAAAGTTTGAAATGTATTTTTTTTGTCTTTGGTTAAAAAAAATGAAACTTTGAGTTGGAGAAAAGCAAAATAAGAGCAGATGACACCCTGAATAGTGTCCCGTGTGTAGTTATATGTTTTTAGTACTCAATTTAGTCGTATTTTAAATGTGTTAATTCTATTGTTTTAAAATATAGGGGGTTAGATGTCACTCAATTAATCTAAGTAAAACTCTTTCTTTCTTATGGAGGGAAAATTTTCCACCAGAAGCGATGTGACAGTTGAAATTTAAAAGCAGGAGAGAAACAGTAATTCCTGATGGGTCAGGTTATGATGAAGCAAGTAACTTACATGGGATGTTGATGGACTTTTTCCTGAAAAATTTGCCTAGGCTTAAGCCCAAGTGCCAACTAGTCTACATTAATTGAGCTTACAACCGGTGGAGTCCAGGTGCGCCTGTTCTATATAAGTTAAGAAGTTTACCCTGTGGAGGAATGTGACCGTGGGTTTGGATAGGGGCCACAGTAATTCCACTCTACTCCTTGGGGGGTGTCTCATGGTGGAGACATAGGTGTTAACACTATTCGATTGCAATATAAGAGATGATGGTTATGAACAAGAAAATTCTTTTTAGTTTATCTATGATTGTTCGGATAGAACATGTACTAATCAATTTACTGATTTAGTGTGTTTTAAGTTGCCTTTAGGTTTTGATTAAAAGCTGATCAAGTACATAATCAACTTCTTTGCTTTGTCTTTTTTTTAGGCACCATTTTTTGTTGCAGATTTTCCTCTCAATGGTATGTTATCCCTACCCATCCTTTTTATGTTTGTTTCTACAGATTTTATTGAGTATCTAGCTATTTCTATTTGTTTCTACAGGATCCCATAGATAAGGGTAAACGTCCAATGGACCCTTATAAGGACCCTTGCAAGAAAAACAATAATTATGTTCCAGTTCAAGATGGACTCTACCTTCAGCCACCTACTCCTCAACGATCTACTCGCTCCCAGGTATTACAATCAACAATATACGTTATTGATAACTTCTATTAACATACTTTGAGTTACCCAAATTATATTAACACTCTTATTGGTTTCACATCATGTTTTTGAACTCTCTTTCAAATATTTATAGCTTCCTACGCAACCAATTCTTGACAAAGGAAAACGCCCTATAGACTCCTTTAAGGAACCTTCAAACCAAAACAAACATGTCTTTGTTGCCCCCCAAGATAGGCTCAATCTTCAACCGCCTCTTGGCTTCCAGGTATTTCTTGCTTGCATTGTCTTATGCTAAGTTGCATTGCCTTATTTATTTTTCTACACTGTTGCTTATGTATATTGCATTGTCTTATTTCTTCTTTTGCTTTATAAATGTGCAGCGCCCATCAGATAGTGTTTCTCTATCTCATCTCCCGCCATCCGGTTCTCATGTAAGATGAGCTTTAATTAAAATGTAATGCTATAATTGCTCATGCATTGTCCAAAAGGTGTTTTTGTACACTATAATTGTAGTAAATTCACTGCAATTTAATGCCTGCTTATATGTATACTATTTACCCACTAACTGTGTTGCATGTGGTTATCCATCTATTCATTTATAATTTGCTTTTGTTTTTGGGTCTTCGATCACTTATTATCCTTGACTACTTTATTCATATATTTACATTCCACTAATACTAACTGCCACATTTGCTATTCGGTTGATTATACTTATAATTAGGTGCAGATAACAAATAGAATGCTAGGACAGCGTGCTCGAAGGAAAGAGAAAGGAGCACTAAACTAATTGGCAACTCAAACTTCACCATCCAAGGTGCACAAGGTTCAACATTTAATGGTTCTCATTAACTTCCACAAACTCCACTTCAAGCTGACAAGCATCAAACACATAATAGTCCAGTTACACCTCATGCAACACCATACCGACGTCTTTCTTCTTCAGAGTCTCTTCGGAAATCTTTATCATTCCTTAATCCCGTAAGGCTATTTACGCTCCCCGAAGAACGTGTCACATCAAGTACCCATGCTGATTCATCGGCTCAAAACAACACGTGAGTACTTCACTTAGTAGTTTTCCTTAATCAAAATCTATATATAACTCACTTGTGCAAGTTTCATTGCAGTACATGTATCTCTTCTGCTTCCTCATCCTTACCTCATGCAATTCCACATTCAACCAATGAGAACTTTGTACCAACACCGTCTCACCAAAATGCAAGGTTAGTACGTGGTTTATTACATCTTTCTCTTGGTTCTTTGTGGTTTGGTTACCATAAGATCCTACCTAACATCACAAGTTTCTTCGCAGTGTAGTACGCGTAACTGCAGGTCTTCTACCTCATCTTTTGTCCATCCAATATCACATTCGACAAATGCAGCTTCTGCATCATCATCAACTAACCGAAATTCGCGGTATACTTCTTCACACTTATTGAAATTGGAATAACAAAAAAATGGCACCTTTGTCTAAATATATACAATTATTTCTCTTGTAGACAACAACCATTTGGGGATCCTGCACAATATTGTGAGGAGGTTCACAATAATGGTTTTGACCGTCCAATTTATGCTAATAATGCTGACATAAGTGATGATGAAGACGAAGTTGACAATATTGTTTCTAACCATCTGATTGAACAAGGAAGACACTCATTGGGGAGAATGGATGTTCAGTGTCCATTTTGTAGTGCACTCCATTGGATGGATGAACGACTAAAAGATTCATCATTATCACGCCCTCGATTCGGGACTTGTTGTTTTGCAAGGGAAAGTCAAATTGCCTCCACTACGCCATTACCTCCAGCCCTTAAAGCTTTATATGATGGAAAATGATCGCAACTCAAAGTCATTTCGAAGTACATGAGACAATACAACCAAGCTTTCGCATTTACAAGCCTTGGAGGAAATGAAGCGTGTCTTTCTTGGGCGAGGTCCAAGCCTTTTACTATACATGGTCGGTTCGTCATAGAACTGGATCTCTAATTCCCGACACCCGGCAGCCAACTTACTCTCAACTTTACATATATGATCCCAGTCTTGCATTGGATATACGTCAACCGTAATTCCCATTTGAACACGGATGTTCGAAGATAATTCATGCAACTATGCTCCAAGATAATTGTTTCTCGCTACTTTTAAGCCATGCATACGATGTTCTTAGATCCGCCTCTCTTCAACATGGTGAGAACTTCAATGTACCTGCTTATTTGCATTCTGATTACTACTAGAGACGACGCGTCGTTACAACTTGCCAACCGCGGATGAGATTGCGTCATTTTACCCGGGGATGGCGCGTATAATAATATGAGGGATATTGTGATATATCTTAAAAAGAGGGCAAGAATTCATGCGGTCGGTGAATGTCATCCAAGCTTACTTGCCTTTGCATTATGTGCTAATGTTTCCTTCTACGGAGAGCTTGGGTGGTCACTGATATGAGGCGCTCAAATACTAATGACCGATTGACACGGATGGATTTCTACTCTTATCGGATATTTGAACATACGGAGAATATTCTGCAATCTTACGCGGGCACAAACTGTTTCAAGAGTTTTTGGTGGATGGATGGGCAGTGACTGAACAGAACAAAATGAGATATTATAGGTTACAACAAGACAAGCTTCGGGCTGAACTTTATCAAGGTATCACTGATGTTGCAGCTGAAGCTTTCGACCCAAACCAGATTGGAAGACGAGTGGTCTTACCAGCATCTTGTGTCGGCAGCCCTAGGCACATGTTCGAAATTTTTCAGGATTCAATGACCATCACACGTTACAATAAGCATCCTGATATATTTCTCACAATGACTACAAATCCGCACTAGGACGAAGTTGTTGAGGAATTGTATGAGCACCAAACTGCAACTCATCGACCAGAGGTCGTGGCCCGTGTCTTTGAACTAAAGCGAAGGGCCTTGATGAAGGAAATTAAAAAGAAAGGTGTGCTTGGTACTGCCGTTGCACATGTCTACACCATTGAGTTCCGAACGCTGGTTGCCCCATATGCATGCACTTATATATCTTCGACATTCTCGACAAGATCCGTGATACACCTTTCAAGTTGATCGCGTTGTATGTGCGAGTTTCACGATCCGTAAACCAAACTCGAAGTTATTTCAGACCGTCCTCACATGTATGGTTCATGGTCCATGTGGACTAAATAATCCTAACTCTCCGTGCATGGTAAATGGTAGATGCAAGCATCACTATCCCCGGACTTTTGCAGATGCTACCACCATGGATAAAGATGGATATCCTATCTACCGTCGTCGTGACAACGGTAGATCATATATTGTGAGGGGGCATACAGTTGATAACAGGGATGTTGTTCCTTATAATCCTTATCTTTCTAAGATGTTCAACTGCCATATTAATGTCGAAGTTTGTGCTGGGATCCGTTGTGTTAAATACATTCACAAGTATATATTTAAAGGGCATGACATGACAACAATAGTGTTGAATGAGTTGGATGAGATCCAACAATACTTGGATGCGAGATACATTGGCCCACCGGAAGCAGTTTGGAGATTATTAAGTTTCCATCTACATGAGGAGATTCCCAGGTTATGGCGCTTGGCTTCATCTCCTCGAATGCACCGCGTAGTTTATAAAGCCGATGAACCAATACATGATATACTATCAAAGGCGGAGCACCAAAAGTCAACTTTGACCGCCTTCTTTGATTGTTGTGCATCGATTTAAGAGCAAGAAACCTCACTTATCAAGAGTTCCCGAATACTATGTCCGGAACAAACAATCTCGGACTTGGACAAGAAGGATAACGAGAGGAAAATTTGCTATTGGTAGAATGTATTTAGCCAGTCCCTAATTCGGTGAAATGATTTTACCTCGTTTACTTCTAACCGTTGTAAAAGGACCTCAATCATTTGATGATCTGAAAAGGATTGGTAATGGTCCTCCTTCCAACTTTTAAAGATGCATGTGTTGCCGTGGACTTCTAGAAGATGATGACAATGAATGGGTGCAATGTCTACAGGAAGCTTCAAATGCGGTGGATATCATCTTCGCCCGACTATTTTTTGTGTTATTCTCGCAGAGTGCAATCCTTTGCAACCCCAAACATTGTGGAATGATTTTTGGGAAAATATATGTGATGACCTTCCACATAAGCTTCGCACAATGTTCAACATTCCGAACCTACCCCCTGTTGAAGTGCAAGATTATGGTTTATTTCTCTTAAATGAGATTTTGATAGAGTCGGGATTAAATCAGCGGCTAATTTCCCTCTAATGCCGCCTCCTCTAACTACAAGATGGAACTTAGTTGTTGCAAACCGACTCATATGGGACCGGCGACAATTTTAGTTTGATCCTCAAAATGCAAAAGCACATGGCAACAGGGTTCTCCTAAATGCAGAGCAACGCTTTTCATATCAAACAGTGATAGATTATGTTTCCCAAAATCTAGGGAAACTCTTCTTTTTGAATGGAGCAGCAGGAACAGGCAAAACTTTTGTTTACAACACAATCGGCCGCTTCGGTCGCGTCTTTGAGGGCATATTGTTATTATGGTCGCTTCATCTGGAATAGCTTCATTACTATTGGTTGGCGGTCGTACTGCTCACTCGACCTTTCGCATCCCACTAGATATTCTTGATACCTCTGTTTGTGGGTTTAGTAAGAATTCAATGCATGCGAATTATTCAGGAAGCTAAACTTATTATTTGGGATGAAGTCCCAATGCAAAATAAGTTTTGTGTGGAGGCAGTTGATCGCACACTTCGGGATACTCGCGACAATAATAAACCTTTTGGTGGATTAACAGTTGTACTTGGTGGTGACTTAAGTCAATGCCTTCCAGTTATACCCAAAGGGGTTCGAGAACGATTAGCGTGCTTCCTTGGGTCTTCCTTCCTCCGGAGTCACATTCATGTTCTAACTCTTGCCCAAAACATGCGATTGGAAAATGGAAACTCTGCAAATATTGCGTTCGCAAATTTCTTAATGGAGGTACCAAACTGTGTATTTTTCTTTGTACTTTTGCTTAATATTGATATTCATTTACATCATTTATAAGGCTTTCTTGGCTCATGTGCCACTCGGGCGGTGGGCTTGTGGGCCATATTGACATCCTTAAGTGGTCGCCTCAAGTAGCCGAAAGTTTGTACATCAAGTTGCAGAGCACGTTTTGGTAAGTGAGATTGTAATTGTACATACAGTTGAAGCATCTTATACGTAGGCCTGATGTGCAATTTATTATGATATTCAATATCGGTCATCTCGGTGATCGCCCGTACCGTTTGTAAACCAATTATTTTTTTTAATGATTTTTAAAATTTTCTCACCAACCCGATTTAATTACCGAATTTACCGATTAATTGACCGAAATAACCAATTTCTCGCTAAACAGAGAAAAAAAATATTGGTTCTCCACCCATAAAAATTAAAATATATAAAATTAACGAATTGGATTCTTAGACCGTATTAATAATAATTTGTAAATGAGCCGTTTTAGTTTTCCTTTACATATAAGATTAGGAGGAGAAGGGGTTGAATATTGGAAAGACCGAAGTTAGTTGTTGAAACCGCCGCCACGATATCTTTCTATCGATTATGAGGGGAGAAAAGAATCAGGTCTGACGTAGTTCATGTAGGGGTATTTATAATTGTTGAGCATGTAAATCTGCAATAATCGCGGTACCGACGGTACGAGATATGTGACTGAGATTAGAGATCGTGTAGGGTTGGTGTTGGTAGGAATCCGTAATGATAGGGAGTGGTTGCATGGTTCAGATATATTGCGGTGATGGGATGTGTAAGCATATCTCCTCGGTAATGATTGCATCTGGACAAGGGATGATGTCATGAGATGAAGCGTTCTGCGTGAGCTCGTCCGTTGGACCTGTGTCACCCTGGAGCGAGCTCATAGGACGAACATCTTAGATTGGGCAATGGTGTCGTTGCTTGTAGTATGAGCCGAAGTAGATCACCTATATAAGGTGAGTCGCCATGACTTATGAAGCGAGCTCGAGGACGCGAGGACATGAGGTCGGTGTGGTATTTCTATTTATGCTAAACACGTATAATATACATTGGTTGTGTATATTAGTCCCTCACCTGACCCCTCTCATTAGGTCGCTCCAATTACGTAGGGGCTTACCCGATGAGAAATAATTCCACACGGGAAGCACGGAATAGTGGACCCAAGATGCAAGTGATAATTGGTTTGACAAGTCTTGAATTGATCCTAGAAGTGTAGGCTCTCAATTAGTAAGAAAGTTGTAGCTCGAGGAGCCTTGGAGCTTGAGTGAGCCAATGCTTTAGTAAGCGTTCGCGACCGAAGCTTATCTTAGAAGCATAGGTCCTCAACTAGTGAGAAGTGGTGGGCTATGTAGCCCTTGAGCTCAAGTGAGTGTGTTAGCTTAGGAAAACGTGTGATTCAGAGAACCGTAGCCAAAGTTATGGCCAAAATACCAAAACACATCCTAATTACTATGTATAACTCCTAAGTTATAGATGCTAACATGCAAATAATCACTCATTCGGTAATATATATGCTAAACATGTGACTTAGATATAGATATATAGATAACCATGCAAAACAGTTCCATTTGTATGTATATATACATTAATATGTAATTCATGACCGCTAACCGCATATATATATTCACAGCGATTCACATGATTCATACATAATTCTAGGCTAATACGTAAATAATAATCCATAAATTTTTCCTAATACTATATACATGGTATACATGCAAAAAACATAAAAAATTACAATAATATCGAAAATTTGGAACCTCAGAAGCCCCTTTTAAGCTTTTTGAACTGAAACAAACGCGTTTCAATTGGCCGACGCCGATTAATCCCAAAGGATTATCGAATTTTTCAGTCACAGGGCGGATATTTAGGCTCTGCGTGCGACTAATACCTGATATCGCGTGTCGATTAATTCGAATGATTTCAACTTTTACAAAGACTCTTATAATCGCTGCAGTGATGTTTCCCAGTCCTAACTTTTGGTACGGAAGTGGAACGAAAAATTTGTGAAAGCGAAACGGGTCTATTACGAGGTAAAAATAATGAATTTGAACAAAAAAACGTAAAACGAAACGAAAAAGAAAGGAAGGAAGAGAATGGGGGTTCCCCTTGATGCAACTTCCGACCAGAGTAGCAAGTTCTATTGCTTTACAAAGGCGTGGCCACGCATTTGATATATGCTTGTTTACTACTACTTAGAGGTTTGAACTCTCTAAATTGATGCAAAAGCACTCAAAGTTCCTTACTCACGATCTTCGTTTAAAGAGAGTTGGAATAAGGATTCGAACTAACCTAAAGTTTAGAACAACTACAAATTGGATGTTACAATAAAGGGAACTAAGGAGTAAGGTTATAATATTGATGCTAGGTTTTTCTTCCTACACAAACATTAAGAAAGACATTAAAGTTTGAAAACATGCACTTAATACCAAAATACAGATTTGAAAGAAAAGGTGGAGAGTTAATCCTCCTCATGTGAAACTATCATTAGTTGTTGATTTGAAAAGGTTATTTGATCCTTCCTAGACTCATGCAGACAAGCCCCCCTAATGGAAGAAAAGATTTGATCCCTAGCATGTATGGCTCACTTAAGAGCTCACACATGCTAGCAAGTGAAACTAAGCAATGACTTATCTCTAAGCTCATTGCTTTGATTCCTAACTAGACACTACACCAACTATCATTTTGGGATAGGGTGTAGAGCTAGTTGTTCTTCCTAACAACCTACCAAACCAACAAAAATTGATTTACCCTCACATGAGTTGGATTAACTCCCCAAAAGGGAAGTTAACTCATGATCCTTGGGACAAGGATTTATAAACTAAAAAAAACAAAAGAGAGATAGAGAATGTAGTGTCTTGCTGGATGTTGACTGCGAGTCTTTCTTGCTGGATGTGTTCGGCTTGGTTTTATGTGTTAAAATATCACCGAGGTGGAGAATGTAGAGAAAAAGGGATGTTTTTTTCTATTTCACGTTCGAGGCGCACTGCTTCCAGAGGCAGCTTACTCGCACCCCAAGAGCCTAGAGACAAGAGCGACTGACCAGCGCTTCGAGCTGCCATGAAGCGAATTTCGTGGGCCTCGCTACAGTAACCGCGAAATTTGTTTTTTGGTATAAAAACAAAATCAAGGTTTTGGAAAACCTAACTTTTTCCAAAACCAAGAAAGAGAGAGATTACAAGAGAGCAATTCTAACATGCCCACGAAATTCGTCAAACACAGATAACTTGTATTTGACCTTTACGAAATTCAGTTCTGGGCGCAGGTGCGCTCGCTCTTGGGCGCAGGTGCGCTCTGAACGTGAAATAGAAAAAAACATCCCTTTTTCTCTACAATTTTTCATTTATTTATCTGCGATAATTTTTTTACAAGGGCAGCGTACTTAGCACTTGGGTGTTTTCTTGAGCAGTTGAGCATTAGGGAGCTCTGGGACTCTACGGCCAGCTGCTTGTACCCTGAATAACTTCGACTTCTGCGAAAATATGAAAATTCTTCCATTGCTTCGACCTCTTGCTACCTAAATTAACTCCTATCGACCAACAAGTGAAGATGTTCAATACTTGACATCAAGAAACTGCTATAGTTTTCGACAATTTAAGCAATGCCTCAGCTGAAATGGACAAATGCTCAACTTTATCATTATTAGTTTAGTTAGCCTACTTTCCATGACTTCCAGGATATCGTTTTTGAAACTTGAACCTTGAAGCTTGTGTTTAGTTTACCGTTTGATGATCTTAAGATGTGCACGCAAGGATCAACCAATGGCTCAGATACTCATTTTAAAACTCGTAATAGTACTTCAAAGATGGGCAATAATCTAAGTAATGTACGCAAATACTAACAAATTTGCTGATTTTTTTCAACCCAATCAATTTGCTCCATTTAAAGTCGAACTAACTCGAGGCGACGAGACCCACCATAAAATCACTAATATTGCGATACTGATAGTCCTTAGATGAAATAATGGTTTAGGTTAAGACAGTCCAAAATTATATATCCAAAATTTACATTGTGCAAGGTATACAGAATGGATATATAGACAGACATGAATAAGTTTATTAATCAGAAACACTGGATTTATTCAAGACTGACAGAAAATATAATAAAAATAAATCTACAATACATACTAGGGGTGGGAATTTGGCCCTAACGACTCTAACCCGGCCCTGACCGACCCGACCCTAAGCCCTATAAAGCCCTTACAACTAAAGCCCTCACAGAGTTTAGGGCAGGGGGCCGACCCGACCCTAAGGCCTTCTAGGGGGGACTAGGGCTAAGGTTCAAACATAGGCCCTACCCTAATTCAAATTTAACCAAGCCTTAGTTATAGTTTTAAATTTTCACTATAAATATACGTACCATAATTGTCCAACTCTTTGTTAAATATTTTAAATTAAAATAACATTGTCCTTTGTAATTTATCACCTACAGTCTTATACCCAAAGGTACTTCCAATAACTTGTCTTATATAACAAAAACTTGTCAACCTATATAGCAGCTATGAAGAACAATGAGCACTAGCCTAATAAAAAAATATGATTTTATTCCTTTGATCATCAAATCAAAGTCTAGAATTTATTATTCTCAATTTATTTTTTCACTTACTTCTTATAAATTATATTTTTATTCACATCCAAGCCAAGTCTATAACTAAAGGTTTCCGTCCACACCATTAAAAGCGAAATACGAGCAGTTATTTGTAACACGAAAACCAAAAACAACCTCTGTCGAAAAATGGCATTTGTAAAAGCGAAGAAAATATATAGGCCCTACCTAAAAACCCGACCCTAAAACCCGCCCTAAAGCTTTTAAAGTAGGGTCGGGGGCTTGAGATTTAGACTTGTGACCCGCCCATTGCCCACCCCCCTCTGAGACCAATATAAACATTACAAACAATCCTACATAAGCATTATCTATCTAATAAAACACAATGGTGTGGGGCCACGGGGCCTCCATCCGATGGTTACCATTAATCTTTTCTAAGTTGTGACATGGCAAAATAAGCCAATCCCAAAGAGTATGCTCCCTTATGCCCTAACACTGGGATCTATTAGATCTTATTCTTCAAACAAACTATGTATGCCCTATCCTTCCTTCCTGGCGCCGTCACTCTAGAGAAAAAATTGCCTTGTTTCATTTCCACAACCAACACAGGTAAATGACGAAGCTTGAAGCCCAGGTAAATGAGGTCTGACTTCAGTTTTCATTCTTTTAATTTATTAATCAATCTTTTGTTATTTATGTACAATGCTTTTGTTCATTCATTCTGACTTCAGTTTTCATTTGATTCATTCTTTATGTACAATGCTTTTGTTCATCTCTGGAATGATTGAAGGAACGGTTAACAAAAGATTGATTGCCTGTATTATGACGAAGCTGAAGCACAGGTAAATGAGGTCTGACTTCAGTTTTCATTCTTAATCAATGTTTTGTTATTTTGTGTTATGGAAAAGCGGGAAAGAAACAAACTTAATTAAAGGTTGGACAAGTTGAAGTACTACGACCACAAATCGATGGTGTTGTGTTTGCATGGTACTCTTTTTTGCTCAACCAAGATGGTGTATAGTGAAAATGACTTCAAAATCAGAATTTGGGTAAATATTGGTTAATAAAATGGATTTTGACAGTAAATATTTTGTAGTATCTCGCTTCTACTTCATAGATAATATAAAATTATTTTATGTTCCCTTGGTTCGCTTGTTTATTCAGTTTTTGTATGATTACTGTTGTGGTTTAATTAGTATTTTAATTATGAAGGCGGGGTTGAGATTTTAGACATATAGGTGCCACTATGAAATTAAGTTGAAATTACGTCCATTTTCAGGCTTGTAAATTTACGAATGCATTCATCTATACCTAGGTTCTGTTACAGCCAGAACCACATAGAAAGATCAAAGATACATAAAAGAGCACCCTACCAATAAAGAAACAATACAGTCATATTAACTTCTTAATATGTCTAAAATAATGGAGCAATATGTCCTCTTTGTATCATAAGTTCTTAATTAGTTTTCATTCATTCTAACTTCAGTTTTCATTCATTCTGACTTCAGTTTTCATTCATTCATTCTTTATGTACAATGCTTTATGTACACTAATAAAGCAAATATTATATGTATGCCTCTTTATGTACACTAATAAAATGAGGTCTGGCTATTGTTTGTTCTTTGAAGGAGCGGTTCGGCCATGTGTTACGGGCGCTTTGCGAAAGACTGAATGTATAATTGTTCCTCTATTATTCAGCAAATATTATAAATGTAGATGACCGGAGCTTTGTGAACTCTACAAAGCTACGGGATCTTGAAATACCGTTTCTCGACCATAACCTGTAAGTTTATTCCTGCTTGAGGATAATGTTAACTCCAGTCAATGTTTCGCTAAAAAGAAAGTGTTGTTTTTAAGATTTGGTTTTAGGGGGATGTAGGTTTCCCTTAGAAGCATGTGTATCAATACATTGTTTATAGTTATGAGAATTGTTTATAGCTATGAATACATTGTTTATAGCTTGAAAATGGATATATCCGATATATATCGGTTTTTGGGTACACCGATATATTTATCGATATCGATATTTTGGGCCTTGGTTTGGACTGGTCACAAAAAAAATAGATATATATCGGTTTTTGGGTACACCGATATATTAACCGATATCGATATTTTGGTCCTTGATATGTGGTCCTTTCGGCTTTTAGGCTCTTCCCACTTACAATGTTGACTTGTACAAAATTCAAAAATCACCAAGATTTTTAGAGAAACTTCTGTCCTTAAAAAATGCATGAGGATATTGGATTGTCTTCCACATGCTCTTCTTTGGGGTCCACCTTCTTTTAAACTCGAACAAATGGCAGTGATTTTTTGTCTAGCTTGAAGATTGGATTGACTTTTGAGTATAGTAATCAAAGTTCTACTATGTGTATGCTGAAATGTTAAAGGCAATGTTAAATATGTATGTATCCCTTACAGTGGACTTCCAACTAATAATTATTCAAAAATATTCTTTAACGTAATGTGTGATTATTTTGTTTTCCTAATTTATTTTGTTTTATCAAACCTGTTCAACCCTTTGTAGTTTGGGACTTCACTCATTATACTCACCGGTTCTCCAAAAAGTCTCATGGGCGTATAGGAGCTAGAGTTGGAAGGTAAGCAAGGAAACCTTTTAGAACCTTTAAACGGTCAACATTTATGTTAGTTCTCCTAAAGTTTGAAATGTATTTTTTTTGTCTTTGGTTAAAAAAAATGAAACTTTGAGTTGGAGAAAAGCAAAATAAGAGCAGATGACACCCTGAATAGTGTCCCGTGTGTAGTTATATGTTTTTAGTACTCAATTTAGTCGTATTTTAAATGTGTTAATTCTATTGTTTTAAAATATAGGGGGTTAGATGTCACTCAATTAATCTAAGTAAAACTCTTTCTCTCTTATGGAGGGAAAATTTTCCACCGTAAGATGTGACAGATTGAAATTTAAAAGCGGAGAGAAATGAGAATTCTTGATGGGTGGGGTTATGATGAAGCAAGTAACTTACATGGGATGTTGATGGACTTTTTCCTGAAAAATTTGCCTAGGCTTAATCCCAAGTGCCAACTAGCCTACATTAATTGAGCTTACAACCGGTGGAGTCCAGGTGCGCCTGTTCTATATAAGTTAAGAAGTTTACCCTGTGGAGGAATGTGACCGTGGGTTTGGATAGGGGCCACAATAATTCCACTCTACTCCTTGGGGGTGTCTCATGGTGGAGACATAGGTGTTAACACTATTCGATTGCAATATAAGAGATGATGGTTATGAACAAGAAAATTCTTTTCGTTTATCTATGATTGTTCCGGATAGAACATGTACTAATCAATTTACTGATTTAGTGTGTTTTTAAGTTGCCTTTAGGTTTTGATTAAAGGCGATCAAGTACATAATCACTTTTGCTTTGTCTTTTTTTAGGCACCATTTTTTTGTTGCAGATTTTCCTCTCAATGGTATGTTATCCCTACCCATCCTTTTTATGTTTGTTTCTACAGATTTTATTGAGTATCTAGCTATTTCTATTTGTTTCTCTGAGATCCCATAGATAAGGGTAAACGTCCCAATGGACCCTTATAAGGACCCTTGCAAGAAAAACAATAATTATGTTCCAGTTCAAGATGGACTCTACCTTCACCACCTACTCCTCAACGACACCTTTCGCTCCCGGGTATTACAATCAACAATATCGTTATTGATAACTTCTATTAACATACTTTGAGTTACCCAAATTATATTAACACTCTTATTGGTTTCACATCATGTTTTTGAACTCTCTTTCAAATATTTATAGCTTCCTACGCAACCAATTCTTGACAAAGGAAAACCCCATGGACTCCTTTTAAGGAACCTTCAAACCAAAACAAACATGTCTTTGTTGCCCCCAAGATAGGCTCAATCTTCAACCGCCTCTTGGCTTCCGTGTATTTCTTGCTTGCATTGTCTTATGCTAAGTTGCATTGCCTTATTTATTTTTCTACTACTTTATTGTTTATGTATATTGCATTGTCTTATTTCTTCTTTTTGCTTTATAAATGTGCGGCCCATCGATAGTGTTTCTCTATCTCATCTCCCCCCATCCGGTTCTCATGTAAGATGAGCTTTAATTAAAATGTAATGCTATAATTGCTCATGCATTGTCAAAAAGGTGTTTTTGTACACTATAATTGTAGTAAATTCACTGCAATTTAATGCCTGCTTATATGTATACTATTTACCCACTAACTGTGTTGCATGTGGTTATCCATCTATTCATTTATAATTTGCTTTTGTTTTTGGGTCTTCGATCACTTATTATCCTTGACTACTTTATTCATATATTTACATTCCACTAATACTAACTGCCATATTTGCTATTCGGTTGATTATACTTATAATTAGGTGCAGATAACAAATAGAATGCTAGGATAACATGCTCGAAGGGAAAGAGAAAGGAGCACTAAACTAATTGGCAACTCAAACTTCACCATCCAAGGTGCACAAGTAGTCACACGTCATGTCATTGACCACCAACTAATGGGTTCAACATTGAATGGCTCTCCTTCACTTCCACAGACTCCACTTCAAACACTTCTCCCGCCATCCGGTTCTCATGTAAGATGAGCTTTAATTAAAATAATACTATGATTGCTCATGCATTGTCCAAAAGGTGTTTTTGTACACTATAATTGTAGTAAATTCACTACTATTTAATAACTTCCATTTAATGCCCTTATATGTATAATATTTACCCACCAATTGTGTTGCATGTGGTCATCCATCTATTCATTTATAATTTGCCTTTGAGTCTTGATCACTTATTACCTTTCACTACTTTCTTCATATCTTTACATTTTAGAGTGTTTTCTAATTTTAATACTAATTGCCATCTTTGCTATTATCCATGCATTCCTCTTTCTCCCAATCTATTCGGTTGATTATACTTATAATTAGGTGCAGATAACAAATAGAATACTAGGACAAATGCTTTCGAAGGAAAGAGAGGAGGAGCACTAAACTAATTGGCAGCACAAACTTCACCATCCAAGGTGCACAAGGTTCAACATTGAATGGTTCTCATTCACTTCCACAAACTCCACTTCAAGCTGACAAGCATCAAACACATAATAGTCCAGTTACACCTCATGCAACACCATATCGACGTCTTTCTTCTTCAGAGTCTCTTCGGAAATCTTTATCATTCCTTAATCCCGTAAGGCTATTTACGCTCCCCGAAGAACGTGTCACATCAAGTACCCATGCTGATTCATCGGCTCAAAACAACACGTGAGTACTTCACTTAGTAGTTTTCCTTAATCAAAATCTATATATAACTCACTTGTGCAAGTTTCATTGCAGTACATGTATCTCTTCTGCTTCCTCATCCTTACCTCATGCAATTCCACATTCAACCAATGAGAACTTTGTACCAACACCGTCTCACCAAAATGCAAGGTTAGTACGTGGTTTATTACATCTTTCTCTTGGTTCTTTGTGGTTTGGTTACCATAAGATCCTACCTAACATCACAAGTTTCTTCGCAGTACGCGTAACTGCAGGTCTTCTACCTCATCTTTTGTCCATCCAATATCACATTCGACAAATATATGCAACTTCTGCATCATCATCAACTAACCGAAATTCGCGGTATACTTCTTCACACTTATTGAAATTGGAATAACAAAAAAATGGCACCTTTGTCTAAATATATACAATTATTTCTCTTGTAGACAACAACCATTTGGGGATCCTGCACAATATTGTGAGGAGGTTCACAATAATGGTTTTGACCGTCCAATTTATGCTAATAATGCTGACATAAGTGATGATGAAGACGAAGTTGACAATATTGTTTCTAACCATCTGATTGAACAAGGAAGACACTCATTGGGGAGAATGGATGTTCAGTCCATTTTGTAGTGCACTCCATTGGATGGATGAACGACTAAAAGATTCATCATTATCCGCCCTCGATTCGGGACTTGTTGTTTGCAAGGGAAAGTCAAATTGCCTCCACTACGGCCATTACCTCCAGCCCTTAAAGCTTTATATGATGGAAATGATCGCAACTCAAAGTCATTTCGGAAGTACATGAGACAATACAACCAAGCTTTCGCATTTACAAGCCTTGGAGGAAATGAGCTGTGTCTTTCTTGGGCGAGGTCCAAGGCCTTTTACTATACATGGTCGGGCCGTCCATAGAACTAGATCTCTAATTCCCGACAATCGGGCGCAGCCAACTTACTCTCAACTTTACATATATGATCCCAGTGCTGCATTGGATATACGTCAACTTCGTAATCCCCATTTGAACACAGATGTTCTGAAGATAATTCATGCAACTATGCTCCAGTATAATTGTTTCTCTGCTACTTTTTCGCCATGCATACGATGTTCTTCTTAGATCTGCCTCTTTCAACATGGTGAGAACTTCAATGTACCTTTATTTGCATTCTGATTGCTACTAGAGACAGACGTCGTTACAACTTGCCAACCGGATGAGATTGCTTGTCATTTTACAGGGATGGCAAATGGCGTAATAATATGAGGGATATTGTGATATATCTTAAAGGAGGGCAAGAATTCATGCAGATCAGTGAATATCATCCAGCTTACTTGCCTTTGCATTATGTGCTAATGTTTCCTTACGGAGAGCTTGGGTGGTCACCTGATATGAGGCGTTCAAATACTAATGACCGATTGACACAGATGGATTTCTACTCTTATCGGATATTTGAACGCCCTGGAGAATATTCTGCAATCTTACGCGGGCACAAATTGTTTCAAGAGTTTTTGGTGGATGGATGGGCGTGGCTGAACAGAACAAAATGAGATATTATAGGTTACAACAAGACAAGCTTCGGGCTGAACTTTATCAAGGTATCACTGATGTTGCGGTTTGAAGCTTTTCGATTAAACCAGATTGGAAGACGAGTGGTCTTACCAGCATCTTGTGTCGGCAGCCCTAGGCACATGTTCGAAATTTTTCAGGATTCAATGGCCATCACACGTTACAATAAGCATCCTGATATATTTCTCACAATGACTGCAAATCCGCACTAGGACGAAGTTGTTGAGGCATTGTCTGAGCACCAAACTGCAACTCATCGACCAGAGGTCGTGGCCCGTGTCTTTGAACTAAAGCGAAGGGCCTTGATGAAGGAAATTAAAAAGAAAGGTGTGCTTGGTACTGCCGTTGCACATGTCTACACCATTGAGTTCCAGAAACGCGGGTTGCCCCATATGCATGCACTTATATATCTTCGACATTCTGACAAGATCCGTATACCTGCTCAAGTTGATCGCATTGTATGTGCAGAGTTTCCTGATCCAGAAACCGAACCTGAGTTATTTCGGACCGTCCTCACATGTATGGTTCATGGTCCATGTGGACTAAATAATCCTAACTCTCCGTGCATGGTAAATGGTAGATGCAAGCATCACTATCCCCGGACTTTTGCAGATGCTACCACCATGGATAAAGATGGATATCCTATCTACCGTCGTCGTGACAACGGTAGATCATATATTGTGAGGGGGCATACAGTTGATAACAGGGATGTTGTTCCTTATAATCCTTATCTTTCTAAGATGTTCAACTGCCATATTAATGTCGAAGTTTGTGCTGGGATCCGTTGTGTTAAATACATTCACAAGTATATATTTAAAGGGCATGACATGACAACAATAGTGTTGAATGAGTTGGATGAGATCCAACAATACTTGGATCTGCGAGATACATTGGCCCACCGAAGCAGTTTGGAGATTATTAAGTTTACATCTACATGAGGAGATTCCCACGGTTAATGCGCTTTGGCTTCATCTCCACTGGAATGCACCGCGTAGTTTATAAAGTCGATGAACCAATACATGATATACTATCAAGGGCGGAGCACCAAAAGTCAACTTTGATCGCCTTCTTTGATTGTTGTGCATCGATTTAAGAGCAAGAAGCCTCACTTATCAAGAGTTCCCGAATACTATGTCCGAACAAACAATCTCGACTTGGACAAGAAGGATCTGAGAGGAAAATTTGCTATTGGTAGAATGTATTTTGCCGATCCCTAATTCGGTGAGCGATTTTACCTCGTTTACTTCTAACCGTTGTAAAAGGACCTCAATCATTTGATGATCTGAAAAGGATTGGTAATGGTCCTCCCCTTCCAACTTTTAAAGATGCATGTGTTGCACGGGACTTCTAGAAGATAACAAATGAATGGGTGCAATGTCTAGGGAAGCTTCATCATGCAGACCGATATCATCTTCGCCGACTATTTTGTGTTATTCTCGCAGAGTGCAATCCTTTGCAACCCCAAACATTGTGGAATGATTTTTGGGAAAATATATGTGATGACCTTCCACATAAGCTTCATGCAGCACAATGTTCAACATTCCGTAACCTACCCCCCGAAGTGCAAGATTATGGTTTATTTCTCTTAAATGAGATTTTGATAGAGTCGGGTAAATCAGCGGCTAATTTCCCTCTAATGCCGCTGCCTCACATTAACTACAAGATGGAACTTAGTTGTTGCAAACCGACTCATATGGGACCAGCGACAATTTCAGTTTGATCCTCAAAATGCAAAAGCACATGGCAACAGGGTTCTCCTAAATGTAGAGCAACGCTTTTCATATCAAACAGTGATAGATTCTGTTTCCCAAAATCTAGGGAAACTCTTCTTTTTGAATGGAGCAGCAGGAACAGGCAAAACTTTTGTTTACAACACAATCGCTGCTACGTGTCGTGCTGAGGGGCATATTGTTATTATGGTCGCTTCATCTGGAATAGCTTCATTACTATTGGTTGGCGGTCGTACTGCTCACTCGACCTTTCGCATCCCACTAGATATTCTTGATACCTCTGTTTGTGGGTTTAGTAAGAATTCAATGCATGCCGAATTATTCAGGGAAGCTAAACTTATTATTTGGGATGAAGTCCCAATGCAAAATAAGTTTTGTGTGGAGGCGATTGATCGCGACCGGGATACTCGCGACAATAATAAACCTTTTGGTGGATTAACAGTTGTACTTGGTGGTGACTTCCGTCAATGCCTTCCAGTTATACCCAAAGGGGTTCGAGAACAGATTGTGCGTGCTTCCTTGCGGTCTTCCTTCCTCTGGAGTCACATTCATGTTCTAACTCTTGCCCAAAACATGCGATTGGAAAATGGAAACTCTGCAAATATTATTGTTATCGCAAATTTCTTAATGGAGGTACCAAACTGTGTATTTTTTTTTTTTGTACTATTTTGCTTAATATTGATATTCATTTACATCATTCTTTGTACTATTTTTATTCGTACTAATATTCATTACTATTTTCTGGTTAATTAGATAGGAAGTGACCTGCCGAGGCAGTTGAACTACCATCAACAATTCATCGATGTGCAAATCTTCGAGGATCTCATTTCTACTACATATCCTCATTAAAATCAACCTACCACGGTTACACCGAATATTTAACCGAAGCACAAATTCTATCTGCACGCAATGATGATGTCAATGATATTAATGCAAAGAAGCTTTAAATATGTTCCTGGGAAAGTACTCTCTTTCTAGTCTGCGCATAACAAGATTGCCGCAGACGAGGATGCAACGAATCCAGCCAATATTAATCAATACCCAAATGAGTACCTAAACTCACTTGATCCAAATGGTCTACCACCGTTTAGCTCAACCTAAAAGTTGGTTGTCCTATAATGTTGTTGCAAAATATTGCTCCCAAAGATGGATTATGCAATGGAACCCGATTGATGGTGGTCCATTGTCGACCTCCACGTTCTTTTAAAGAATTTTGACTAGTGAAAAGCGGGCAATCATGCATTTATTCCAAGAATATCTTTGTCACCGCTGCCTTTTTCTTCGATTTTCCTTTTCATATGACAAGAAGACAGTTTCCTGTGCGTGTTGCTTATGCAATGACTATAAATAAGTCACAAGGACAATCGGTGAAGTATGTGGGGATTGACCTTCGCACTGAAGTTTTCAGCCACGGTCAATTATATGTCGCACTATCAAGGTGCACTTCTTCGACATTTAATCGATTATTCTCCTCCCTCCAAATTCGGAAAGTCACACCCCAAACTTTGTTTACCCAGAAGTCTTACTATAATCCGTAAGTTCTTTTCATTTATAGTCACGTGTTGAGTAGTTACTCATTGAATTTATAGTCATCAAATTGATACATTTGTATTTGCTCTTACTTGGTTAATTTGCTTCGTTCAAATTATGTAGGTTTTGCGAATTGGTGTGTAATTACATTTTGTCAGTATTGCGTTGAAGAACTTTTTGTGAACCTTGGTTAGTTCTTTTCCCCCTAATTTCTTCTTTTTGATCTTACAACACCTGAATATATAGTTCTATACAAATCTATTTCAATTCCTACTAAATGGTGACGTCTGTTTATATGGTATTTAGCTGAACGAGGAAATTTCAATTCTCATATCTTCAAACTTAGTGATCTCTGCTGATTCTCAGGTATTTTCCTTTTCACTTTTTCATTTTTCCTTCCCTGGTCTTTCTCTACTTATTGTGTTGTTTAATTTTTTCATCCGTGAACGTGGTGATGGGACCTTGGCCAATCACTATAACTTAGTGATCTCTGTTGATTCTCAAGTCAAGTGAAACAGGTAACATCTCTTCTCTTATAACTCAATCTCTTTGATTTTCCATGTAAAGATTCAGTTCGTTTTAAAATCGTTTAGCCAGAGATGAATTATTTGTTTTCTTCTATGTAAAGGTTTAGTCTGAGCTTCTTCTGGTGTTGTTATAGGTATTTATTTGCTTATTTATTAAGGGTTCTATTTTTTGGTTTTGGGTTTGTCGAAAAGTATTAGTTTTGATTGATTTGAGCTTTGATTTGGTTCTGCTGCTTTTATAGGTATTTTAGTGCAGGTAGCATTTCGGTGGCTATTGTTTGTTCTTTCATTTGTTAGTGTTGTTACAGAAAGTCGCGTTTATGGAACTACCCCAATGGAAACTTTAGGAAATATGGTATATGTATACATTGTAAATATCATTTGTTAAGGGTGTGTAGACCTTTTGATAGTTATGGGACTCGAATGTATGTATTTTACTTGTGTTTTCGGTAATGACTTTGTACGAGGTGCTTTGATGATCTGGCATTAGTCGGGACATTCAAATACTTTGGCGTACTAAGTCATAATGTTGAAGTGCTCTCATTTTTGTAAGCCAATTATTTGACTGCTCTGTCATCTGTCGAGACGGTTAAGTAACTGGATTAACCAATGAGAAATATATGATTGTGGTTTTCAGGTTATGACAGGTTTATATTTATGAAATGTCAAAAATACAGAGGAGATGCTGCCAAAATTTTACTATAAAAACCACGTGTCATAGGTTTGTAATTGTTTGAGTTTTGGGGCGTTACATATTTGCTTGTTCCAAAACTTAAAAAGAGTCTATAGGTGAATACAATCGTTCATTGTTTCACTTCTAAATTGTCAATTTCTTCTTCCCTTCATTATATATAGTATTTCCTACTCACTCTATTTAACGAATTTAAAATAGATAATTACATACTTCTTCGATGAAGTTTCCTTAAGGCTTGGGATTTATGATAATGACCTTGACATTGGCGAATGAGGATGGGGTTTCTGGAAGAGTTATGATTGTCAACAATGTTATCTGTACTTTCGCTACTTTTTTTTGTACTTGGCGTACTTTTGTGGGTGCTCTTTTTGGTACTGTTTTGATGTCCTCATTCAAACCACTTGTGGGAGTCTGATTATTTATATGTTTCTCATATTGTTCTTATTTCATTTGGTTTAATTGGTGTTCTTCTATGTTTAAGTCCATTTAGATGAATGAGTCTAGAACATCTGTGCAAATCACTACCGGATTTATTGAATGAGAATTGTCTTTGCAGCCTTTTAACATGATCCAAAACATTGGAAAGTCATAAAATAATGGGGAGGTTCTATCCAAATTACCCCTTAGGTGGTTCAAGTTAGTGTGATGTCGAGTTTCTCAACCTAATAATCATTCTTGACCATAAATGGAACAATAGCCAGATAATAGAATCAAAAGCGGGAGAGGGGGTGTTCAAGTTTAGGCTACTTCTTCAAAGTTAGCGTCGCAGGCGACTCTATCAGTGACGTACGGCACGGGCATACCCTAGCAAACAAAGAATATACATTGAACATCCTTGCATGTACAAGGAGATTGTTTTTTTTTGTATAATCAACAGACTATATTTACATGAGTTCTATCTTCCTCCAAGACGTCCATCAACCAACAAAGCGGCAGTGTAAGCCACTCAGAACGTGGGGGTAGATTGTGGCCATTAGAGGCTAAGCTTATGTGCTACACACGGTTTGCAGATCTACTGATCCACTTAATACAAATAAAGTAAAAAAGGCCAAAATCTAGCCGTGCATCTTCTAGTATATTCCTTGAAGTCCATGATATATTTGATGCTTTTCTTCCCAAAAAGTTGCTGACTTCTTTCACATCGACCTCTACTTCAACTGAGGAGCTGAAGTTCCTGCTCCACTTGAGTCCTTTAAGAGTTCCTTGGCATTCTGCCTCTGCAACAGACCCTGCCTTTACCGGTTCCTGCAGCAATAAAAATACCATTGTGATCCCTTCAAACATAGCCTAAGCCAAACCATTTGCTTTGATTTTATAACTGGCAGCTATTCTGAGTTTAAGATGCCCAGGTTGAG
This sequence comes from Coptis chinensis, assembly GCF_015680905.1. NCBI lineage: Eukaryota > Viridiplantae > Streptophyta > Magnoliopsida > Ranunculales > Ranunculaceae > Coptis > Coptis chinensis. The sequence goes on along the minus strand of NC_141461.1, from coordinate 1,152,004 downwards.
GTGGCATGTACGGGGAGGTAACTCAAAAGAAAACCAACTTAAGAGGCAAAGATCACAACATTTGTCTCCTTCCACAAAGTCCATATGATGGCTCTTGGACGATGATACACTATTTACCTCGGCTTACTAGCTAGAGAGTAATAGAAGTATGAACTTACTACTCAATGCCTGGTTTCCTATACACGCCAACTAATTAATATCATCTGAAACTTTTTCTTAATTGCTTATGCAATAATGGGATTGCTAAGAATCCTACTAGTGTTGCTTGATCTGAAGGAGAAATATAAAGTTTATTACACAATTTATACCTTGCACGTGTTCTTCCAGAAACTGGTAATCTAGCACGAAACAAGATATTACATTGGTAGATCTACCAACAAATAGACCCTGATCCACGGATCCGAACATGCAACGTGGTATAATAGGTTCACATTCAAAGTGTTAATACACTCGTTCCATTATTACACAAATAAAAACACTCATACCCATAATTAAACAAAAGGATCATGGTTGCCGCAAAGAGAGCAGCTTAGGACATTAGTAAAAGAGACATCTTGATCAAATGCCAATTGTTGACCACTATCAAACACAATACCCAAAATTGGAATGACAGGTTTCAACCATGGATATAGTGCATTTTCAAGCTGTGATGAGAAAATTTTGTTTCAAACAATCAGGCTTAAACTTAAATTGGAGAAATGCACTAATATAAATTCATAATAACAAGAATAGGCAACTACTAATTGCTACTGCTTTGAACCAAACTGATTGTTGTAGAACACCAAAACTTTTGGGTGCGCCTTGATCTTTGAGGAATCAAAACCAGATAAATAAAGGCCTCGTAAGTTTCTAACTCTAGAAAGAGCAACATAAACCATACCATAATCGAAGGCTTTTGAAAGATCAGTATGAAGGCAATCAAGAGTCATTCCTTGGCACTTGTGAACGCTAATAGCCCATGCCAGTATAAGAGGAATCTGCTTTCGAGTTGCAAGCACTTTTTCTCCCTCCATAACATGCCATTCTTCAGGCCCAATCATATGCACCAATCCTGAGTCAAATCGAACCTTGGGCAACAGACATTTAGCAAATACTCCCCGAGACTTCTTTCCAGTTTGCTCAACGAAATCCACAATGGTACCAGTCGCACCTTTCATGAGGCCAACACCCACATCCATGTTCTTAATCAACATCACCCTAGCACCAATACCTAACTCCAACTTCTTAGGTGCGATCCCCCTACTGTGTTCCCACTTCCAAAGGTTCTTTGCCTTCTTTCCAGTATCCCTTGCTGTATACTTCAAAATTTTCCCATTCAAACTTCTTAACCTAGCATCATTCACTATCTTGACATCCCTATTCAACGGATAAAGACATGGCACAGTCACCGATGAATCCACCGGTTCTTTACAGCAATATTGTTGAAGAATTCTTAAATGTTCTTCATTCAATCTCCCTCTCCTTACCCCTTGAAGCAAATCTATAAACTCCCGCTCCGATTGTCGAAATATTGCAGTAAGTTCAAGTTGCAAATAAAAAGTAGCATTCCAACATTTAGCATCAAAAGCAAATTCCCTATCAAAGGGGTATTGGTCGTCCATAATAGGTGGAAGTTGAAAAAAATCACCACTAACAATCAACTGAATACCACCCCAAGGTTTATGGACACGACCCTTCAAAGTTCTAGCAATGTAGTCAAGTTTATCAAAAAGATCACCACTTATCATACTTATATCATCAATAACTAAAGCTCTAACACTTTTCCATCTTTCAAAAGCATCAGAATTCCTAACAACCATTTCAAGTAAATCATGTTTATGACCAACCCCAAGTCCTATACCAGCAAATGAATGTAAAGTTTGTCCATATAAAGCGCAAGCAGCAATACCAGTTGATGCAGTAACAAACACTTCACCAGGTTTGTATACATCATTCTTTAAAATGTCTATAGCTATTGAAACCAAGAAAGTTTTACCTGTTCCTGCTGACCCAGTGATGAAAACTGACTTTTTATTTGATATTGCATTCAGTGCTTCTTGCTGTTGACTTGTTAAGTGTTGTGTGTAACCTGTGGTGTTCTTATTGGTGCAGTAGGTTCGAAACAATGAGGTGGTGGGTTTGAAGTGAAGGAAAGTAAAGATTTTTGAAGCATGTCTTAGCATTTTGACTTTTGAGGATTAAACTCACTTCATTCCTAGCTTCTTGCCACTCACTTTCTGTTTGCTTTTACAGTTTACCAACCGAATAAACTGTGGCCGTGGGTAGTTATAAGGCTTTCTTGGCTCATGTGCCACTCGGGCGGTGGGCTTGTGGGCCATATTGACATCCTTAAGTGGTCGCCTCAAGTAGCCGAAAGTTTGTACATCAAGTTGCAGAGCACGTTTTGGTAAGTGAGATTGTAATTGTACATACAGTTGAAGCATCTTATACGTAGGCCTGATGTGCAATTTATTATGATATTCAATATCGGTCATCTCGGTGATCGCCCGTACCGTTTGCAAACCAATTATTTTTTTTAATGATTTTTAAAATTTTCTCACCAATCCGATTTAATTACCGAATTTACCGATTAATCGACCGAAATGACCAATTTCTCGCTAAACAGAGAAAAAAAATATTGGTTCTCCACCCATAAAAAATTAAAAATATATAAAATTAACGAATTGGATTCTTAGACCGTATTAATAATAATTGTAAATGAGCGTTTTAGTTTTCCTTTACATATAAGATTAGGAGGAGAAGGGGTTGAATATTGGAAAGACCGAGTTCGTTGTTGAGCGAACTGCCTACGTATCTATCTATCGATTATGATGGGAGAGAAGAATCAGGTCTGACGTAGTTCATGTAGGGGGTATTTATAATTGTTGAGCATGTAGATCTGCGCAATACGTGTACCGACGGGTACAGATATGTGACTGAGATTAGAGATGCGTGTAGGGTTGGTGTTGGTAGGAATCCCGTAATGATAGGGAGTGGTTGCAGTGGTTCGTATATTGCGGTGATGGGATGTGTAAGCATATCTCTGGTAATGATTGCATCTGGACAAGGGATGATGTCATGAGATGAAGCGTTCTGCGTGAGCTCGTCCGTTGGACCTGTGTCACCCTGGAGCGAGCTCATAGGACGAACATCTTAGATCGGGCAATGGTGTCGTTGCTTGTAGTATGAGCCGAAGTAGATCACCTATATAAGGTGAGTCGCTTATGAAGCGAGCTCGGAGGACGAGGACATGAGGTCGGTGTGGTATTTCTATTTATGCTAAACACGTGTATAATATACATTGGTTGTGTATATTAGTCCCTCACACAGCCCCCTCTCATTAGGTCGTTCCAATTATGTGGGGTGACCTGATGAGAGAGTAATTCCACACGTGGGAAGCACGTGGAATAGTGACTGAAGATGCAAGTGATACTGGTTTGACAAGTACTGAATTGATCCTAGAAGTGTAGGCTCTCAATTAGTAAGAAAGTTGTAGCTCGAGGGAGCCTTGGAGCTTGAGTGAGCTGAATGCTTTAGTAAGCGTTCTGCACTGAGCTTATCTTAGAAGCATAGGTCCTCAACTAGTGAGAAGTGGTGGACTATGTAGCCCTTGAGCTCAAGTGAGTGTGTTAGCTTAGGAAAACGTGTGATTCAGAGAACCGTGAGCCAAAGTTATGGCCAAAATACCAAAACACATCCTAATTACTATGTATAACTCCTAAGTTATAGATGCTAACATGCAAATAATCACTCATTCGGTAATATATATCTTTGAACATGTGACTTAGATATAGATATATAGATAACCATGCAAAACAGTTCCATTTGTATGTATATATACATTAATATGTAATTCATGACCGCTTAACGCGCATATATATATTCACAAAGTATTCACATGATTCATACATAATTCTAGGCTAATACGTAAATAATAATCCATAAATTTTTCCTAATACTATATACATGGCATACATGCAGAAAAACATAAAAAAATTACAATAATATTGAAAATTTGGAACTCAGAAGCTTCCCGCTTTTTAGCCCTTTGAAAACAAACGTTTCAATTGTCGACGCGATTAATCCCAAAGGATTATCGAATTTTTCAGTCATGTAGGGCGGATATTTAGGCACAAGGCGTCGCGACTTCGACATCGCCGCCGCACGTGTCGGCTTAATTCAGAATGATTTCAACTTTTTACAGCACTCTTATAATCGCCTGCAGTGATGTTTCCCAGTCCTAACTTTTGGTACCTGGAAGTGGAACGAAAAATTTGTGAGCGAACAGGTCTATTGCGAGGTAAAAATACGAATTTGAACAAAAAAAAAACGTAAACGAACGAAAAGGAAAGGAAGGAAGAGAATGGGGGTTCCCCCTTGATGCAACTTTCGATCTGTAGCCCAAGTTCTATTGCTTTAGAACAGCAGCGGCGCCATTTGATATATGCTTGTTTACTACTACTTAGAGGTTTGAACTCTCTAAATTGATGCAAAAGCACTCAAAGTTCCTTACTCACGATCTTCGTTTCGTAGAGTTGGAATAAGGATTCGAACTAACCTAAAGTTTAGAACAACTACAAATTGGATGTTACAATAAAGGGAACTAAGGAGTAAGGTTATAATATTGATGCTAGGTTTTCCTTCCTACACAAACATTAAGAAAGACATTAAAGTTTGAAAACATGCACTTAATACCAAAATACAGATTTGAAAGAAAAGGTGGAGAGTTAATCCTCCTCATGTGAAACTATCATTAGTTGTTGATTTGAAAAAGGTTATTTGATCCTTCCTAGACTCATAGACAAGCCCCTAATGGAAGAAAAGATTTGATCCCTAGCATGTATGGCTCACTTAAGAGCTCACACATGCTAGCAAGTGAAACTAAGCAATGACTTATCTCTAAGCTCATTGCTTTGATTCCTAACTAGACACTACACCAACTATCATTTTGGGATAGGGTGTAGAGCTAGTTGTTCTTCCTAACAACCTACCAAACCAACAAAAATTGATTTACCCTCACATGAGTTGGATTAACTCCCCAAAAGGGAAGTTAACTCATGATCCTTGGGACAAGGATTTATAAACTAAAAAAAAACAAAAGAGAGATAGAGAAAAGAAGAAGATAAACAATCAAACTCACTGATATATTTATTTTCTAGAAGAAAACAAGTGTTTCCTCCATTAAAACTATTACAAGCTTCTTACAAAAACTAAAAGCTAACTTATGATTTTTTTCACTAAGGAACTAAAATAATGTCATGTGAGGAAAATAAGTCAAGGGAGTAAATGGAGTGTCCCCCACCCTTGTCTAATTTCTTCTCCTTTTGAGAGAAATCTCATTTCCTCCCACGTGAATCATCAAACCACATTAATTCATTTTTATCCACCATATTAAAGCAAAGTGACACCTTGCCTTTTTTTCACTATTAACACATAATCTAATTTATTACATGCAAGGTGTCAACTTTGCACCAATAATTTGTTATTTTTGTCTTGACATGCTCCATGATTGATGACTCATCCAATCTTGTGGCCCCGTAGTGGGCTCATGTAATGCGATCCATGGGCGGTCCGGTATTTTGGCGCTTTTACAACTTCCCGCCTATCGCGTAGTTCATCATACGATTGTCCGAGCGACTCTCTTGTCGCATTCGAGTCCCGGGTTCGAGAGGTAGGAGCTTTGGAAGTTTGATGCTTCGTGCGGATTTGGGAGAATTCATATATCTGCCGTTCCTCGTGCTTTATTGCGGTTTAACCAATATTTCCATGTTTACTGCAAATACCTGCAAAAGTATGAAAATATATTTATTTCATGATTATTAAACACATAATTAACCAAATTTATATGTGTCAATGGGGTTTCATAATACACTTTTGGGTGCTTATCACCTAGTTTTATTGCCAAAGGGCAAAAGGACTATCGACAGTAAATGAGTGTTCGGAAAGAAAGAGGTCCTTCCTGAGTCCGACAGTACTGGGTACAAGGCAAGAGTAGTAGTAAAGGGTTTCTCCGCGTAAGGAATGAGTCGACTACTGATGAGGTATTTTCCCCGTGGTCAAACATACTTCCATTCGTGTGTTATTGAGTTTAGTTGCTCACTTTGACTTGGAGTTAGAGCAACTTGATGTGAAAACTGCTTTCTTGCATGGGGACCTGGAGGAAGAGATCTATATGAGACAACCCGAAAGGTTTGTTGTTCTTGAGAAAGAAGATCATGTATGCAAATTGAATCGGTCAATTGTATGGGTTAAAGCAATCGCCCGCAATGGTACAAGCTTTGACACATTCATGATCAACATGAGTACACCCGAAGTAAGTATGATCACTGTGTGTCTACTTTAGAAGGCTTCGTGGTAATGACTTCATCTATCTCCCCGCTTTATGTGGATGACATGCTTATTGCTTCCAAAAGCATGGTGGAGATAGACAAGTTGAAATCTCAACTTAGCTCGAAGTTTGAGATGAAAGACTTAGGTGGAGCCAAGAAGATCTTGGGCATGGAGATTGACAGAGATAGGAAGAAGCGGCGGATAGTTGTATCTCGGAAGAAATACCTTCGAAAGTAATTTCATGATTTGGTATGGAGATCGCAAAATCGGTTTCTACACCTTTATTTTCGGGCATTTTAGGCTTTCAGACTAAGTTCTCTCCCTAGTTGATTGGAGGAACAAAAGCATATGGCTAATGTTCCTTATCTGAAGTGCCGTGGGTAGTTTGATGTATGCTATGGTGTGTACCGCGACCCGGACATTTCCCGTGCGATTAGTGTTGTAGCGTGGTATATGGCAAATCTTAAGCGACATTGGGAGGCGGTGAAATGGGTACTAAGGTACTTGAAGGGTACCTTGGATGTGGGATTAGCTTATGGTGGAGGCACTTGTTATGTCGATGGGTTTGTGGATTCCCGATTATCGCGGTGATCTAGATAGACGACGCGATCGACTCGGTTATGTGTTTATGATGCATGGTGCACCGGTTAGTTGGAGGTCTATGCTTCAGCCACAGGTTGCTTGCTCTATCTACCAATGGGCAGAGTATATGGCGAAGGGCGGCGCAAAAAAGAGGCACTATGGCTTTCGAGGTCTTCTAGATGATATGGGTATTGAGCAGAATAGTGTTGCTTTGTATTGTGATAGTCAGAGTGCTATTCATTTGGCGAAGAACCAAGTTCATCATGCACAGACCAAGCATATTGATGTCCGTTATCACTTTATACGGGATGTCGTTGAGGATGGTGATGTAGCACTTGAGAAAGTGGACACCCATGACAATCCTGCTGATATGCTGACAAAAGTTGTCACCGGAGTTAAGTTCCAACACTGTTTGGACTTGCTCCAAATCCTACATGTTTGAAAGAGCCCTGTGTGGGCATAGCCCTTCGGGGTAGTTGACTGCGAGTCTTTCTTGCTGGATGTGTTCGGCTTGGTTTTATGTGTTAAAATATCACCGAGGTGGAGAATGTAGAGAAAAAGGGATGTTTTTTTCTATTTCACGCGTTCGAGCGCCCTTTGCCCAAGAGCCTAGAGACAAAGAGCGCGACTGCCGCCGAGAGTGAAATTACTGCGCCCGAACTGAATTCGTGGGCCTCGCCATAAGAATAACCGAAATTTGTTTTTTGGTATAAAAACAAAATTAAGGTTTTGGAAAACCTAACTTTTTCCAAAACCAAGAAAGAGAGAGATTACAAGAGAGCAATTCTAACATGCCCACGAAATTCGTCAAACACAGATAACTTGTATTTGACCTTTACGAAATTCAGTTCAAAGGTCAGGGCCTCTTTGGGCGCGTGTCTGAATGTGAAATAGAAAAAAACATCCCTTTTTCTCTACAATTTTTCATTTATTTATCTGCGATAATTTTTTTACAAGGGCAGCGTACTTAGCACTTGGGTGTTTTCTTGAGCAGTTGAGCATTAGGGAGCTCTGGGACTCTACGGCCAGCTGCTTGTACCCTGAATAACTTCGACTTCTGCGAAAATATGAAAATTCTTCCATTGCTTCGACCTCTTGCTACCTAAATTAACTCCTATCGACCAACAAGTGAAGATGTTCAATACTTGACATCAAGAAACTGCTATAGTTTTCGACAATTTAAGCAATGCCTCAGCTGAAATGGACAAATGCTCAACTTTATCATTATTAGTTTAGTTAGCCTACTTTCCATGACTTCCAGGATACCGTTTTTGAAACTTGAACCTAGAACCTTGAAGCTTGTGTTTAGTTTACCGTTTGATGATCTTAAGATGTGCACGTAAGGATCAACCAATGGCTCAGATACTCATTTTAAAACTCGTAATAGTACTTCAAAGATGGGCAATAATCTAACTAATGTACGCAAATACTAACAAATTTGCTGATTTTTTTCAACCCAATCAATTTGCTCCATTTAAAGTCGAACTAACTCGAGGCGACGAGACCCACCATAAAATTACTAATATTGCGATACTGATAGTCCTTAGATGAAATACTGGTTTAGGTTAAGACAGTCCAAAATTATATATCCAAAATTTACATTGTGCAAGGTATACAGAATGGATATATAGACAGACATGAATAAGTTTATTAATCAGAAACACCGGATTTATTCAAGACTGACAGAAAATATAATAAAAATAAATCTACAATACAGACTAGGGGTGGGAATTTGGCCCTAACGACTCTAACCCGGCCCTGACCGACCCGACCCTAAGCCCTATAAAGCCCTTACAACTAAAGCCCTCACAGAGTTTAGGGCAGGGCCGACCCGACCCTAAGGCCTTCTAGGGCAGGACTAGGGCTAAGGTTCAAACATAGGCCCTAATCTAATTCAAATTCTAACCAAGCCTTAGTTATAGTTTTAAATTTTCACTATAAATATAACGTCTGTAATTGTCCAACTCTTTGTTAAATATTTTAAATTAAAACAACATTGTCCTTTGTAATTTATCACCTACAGTCTTATACCCAAAGGTACTTCCAATAACTTGTCTTATATAACAAAAACTTGTCAACCTATATAGCAGCTATGAAGAACAATGAGCACTAGCCTAATAAAAAAATATGACTTTATTCCTTTGATCATCAAATCAAAGTCTAGAATTTATTATTCTCAATTTATTTTTTCACTTACTTCTTATAAATTATATTTTTATTCACATCCAAGCCAAGTCTATAACTAAAGGTTTCCGTCCACACCATTAAAGCGAAATACAGAGCAGTTATTTGTAACACAGAAACCAAAAAAACAACCTCTGTCTGAAAAATGGCATTTGTAAAACAAAGAAAATATATAGGCCCGGCCCTAAAACCCGACCCTAAAACCCGGCCCTAAAGCTTTTAAAGAGGGCTTAGAGTAGGGTCAGGGCTTGAGATTTAGACTTGTGACCCGGCCCATTGCCCACCCCTAATACAGACCAATATAAACATTACAAACAGTCCCTACATAAGCATTATCTATCTAATAAAACACAATGGTATGGGGCCCACAGGGCCTCCATCCAGTGGTTACCATTGTCTTTTCTAAGTTGTGACATGGCAAAATAAGCCAATCCCAAAGAGTATGCTCCCTTATGCCCTAACACTGGGATCTATTGGATCTTATTCTTCAAACAAACTATGTATGCCCTATCCTTCCTTCCTGGCGCCGTCACTCTAGAGAAAGAATTGCCTTGTTTCATTTCCACAACCAACACAGGTAAATGACGAAGCTTGAAGCCGCGAGTAAATGAGGTCTGACTTTAGTTTTCATTCTTTTAATTTATTAATCAATCTTTTGTTATTTATGTACAATGCTTTTGTTCATTCATTCGACTTCGGTTTTTATTTGATTCATTCTTTATGTACAATGCTTTTGTTCATCTCCTCGAATGATTGAAGGAGGCGGTTAACAAAAGATTGATTGCCTCATTATATGAATTTAAGCCTGCATTAAATGAGGTCTGACTTCAGTTTTCATTCTTAATCAATCTTTTGTTATTTTGTGTTATGGAAAAGCGGGAAAGAAACAAACTTAATTAAAGGTTGGACAAGTTGAAGTACTACGACAAATCGATGGTGTTGTGTTTGCATGGTACTCTTTTTTGCTCAACCAAGATGGTGTATAGTGAAAATGACTTCAAAATCAGAATTTGGGTAAATATTGGTTAATAAAATGGATTTTGACAGTAAATATTTTGCAGTATCTCGCATCTACTTCATAGATAATATAAAATTATTTTATGTTCCCTTGGTTCGCTTGTTTATTCAGTTTTTGTATGATTACTGTTGTGGTTTAATTAGTATTTTAATTATGAAGGCGGGGTTGAGATTTTAGACATATAGGTGCCACTCTGAAATTAAGTTGAAATTACGTCCATTTTCAGGCTTGTAAATTTACGAATGCATTCATCTATACCTAGGTTACATTACGGCCTGAACCACATAGAAAGATCAAAGATACATAAAAGAGCACCCTACCAATAAAGAAACAATACAGTCATATTAACTTCTTAATATGTCTAAAATAATGGAGCAATATGTCCTCTTTGTATCTTAAGTTCTTAATTAGTTTTCATTCATTCTAACTTCAGTTTTCATTCATTCTGACTTCAGTTTTCATTCATTCATTCTTTATGTACAATGCTTTATGTACACTAATAAAGCAAATATTATATGTATGCCTCTTTATGTACACTAATAAAATGAGGTCTGGCTATTGTTTGTTCTTTGAAGGAGCGGTTCAGTTCATGTGTTCTGGACGCCTCTTGCAGAAGACTGAATGTATAATTGTTCCTCTATTATTCAGCAAATATTATAAATGTAGATGACCGGAGCTTTGTGAACTCTACAAAGCTACGGGATCTTGAAATACCGTTTCTCGACCATAACCTGTAAGTTTATTCCTGCTTGAGGATAATGTTAACTCCAGTCAATGTTTCGCTAAAAAGAAAGTGTTGTTTTTAAGATTTGGTTTTAGGGGGATGTAGGTTTCCCTTAGAAGCATGTGTATCAATACATTGTTTATAGTTATGAGAATTGTTTATAGCTATCAATACATTGTTTATAGCTTGAAAATGGATATATCCGATATATATCGGTTTTTGGGTACACCGATATATTTATCGATATCGATATTTTGGGCCTTGGTTTGGACTGGTCACAAAAAAAATAGATATATATCGGTTTTTGGGTACACCGATATATTAACCGATATCGATATTTTGGTCCTTGATATGTGGTCCTTTCGGCTTTTAGGCTCTTCCCACTTACAATGTTGACTTGTACAAGATTCAAAAATCACCAAGATTTTTAGAGAAACTTCTGTCCTTAAAAAATACATGAGGATATTGGATTGTCTTCCACATGCTCTTCTTTGGGGTCCACCTTCTTTTAAACTCGAACAAATGGCAGTGATTTTTTGTCTAGCTTGAAGATTGGATTGACTTTTGAGTATAGTAATCAAAGTTCTACTATGTGTATGCTGAAATGTTAAAGGCAATGTTAAATATGTATGTATCCCTTACAGAGTGGACTTCCAACTAATAATTATTCAGAAAATATTCTTTAACGTAATGTGTGATTATTTTGTTTTCCTAATTTATTTTGTTTTATCAAACCTGTTCAACCCTTTGTAGTTTGGGACTTCAGCTCATTATACTCACCGGTTCTTCAAAAAGTCTCATGGGCGCATAGGAGCTAGAGTTGGAAGGTAAGCAAGGAAACCTTTTAGAACCTTTAAACGGTCAACATTTATGTTAGTTCTCCTAAAGTTTGAAATGTATTTTTTTTGTCTTTGGTTAAAAAAAAAATGAAACTTTGAGTTGGAGAAAAGCAAAATAAGAGCAGATGACACCCTGAATAGTGTCCCGTGTGTAGTTATATGTTTTTAGTACTCAATTTAGTCGTATTTTAAATGTGTTAATTCTATTGTTTTAAAATATAGGGGGTTAGATGTCACTCAATTAATCTAAGTAAAACTCTTTCTTTCTTATGGAGGGAAAATTTTCCACCAGAAGCGATGTGACAGTTGAAATTTAAAAGCGTGAGAGAAAGCTTGATGATTCCCCATGGGTCGCTATGATGAAGCAAGTAACTTACATGGGATGTTGATGGACTTTTTCCTGAAAAATTTGCTAGGCTTAAGCCCAAGTGCCAACTAGTCTACATTAATTGAGCTTACAACCGGTGGAGTCCAGTGTGCTACTGCTCTATATAAGTTAAGAAGTTTACCCCTGTGGAGGAATGTGGACCGTGGGTTTGGATAGGGGCCACAGTAATTCCACTCTACTCCTTGGGGGGGTGTCTCATGGTGGAGACATAGGTGTTAACACTATTCGATTGCAATATAAGAGATGATGGTTATGAACAAGAAAATTCTTTTCGTTTATCTATGATTGTTCCGGATAGAACATGTACTAATCAATTTACTGATTTAGTGTGTTTTTAAGTTACCTTTAGGTTTTGATTAAGCTGATCAAGTACATAATCACTGCTGCTTTGTCTTTTTTTTAGGCACCATTTTTTGTTGCAGATTTTCCTCTCAATGGTATGTTATCCCTACCCATCCTTTTTATGTTTGTTTCTACAGATTTTATTGAGTATCTAGCTATTTCTATTTGTTTCTACAGGATCCCATAGATAAGGGTAAACGTCCAATGGACCCTTATAAGGACCCTTGCAAGAAAAACAATAATTATGTTCCAGTTTAAGATGGACTCTACCTTCAGCCACCTACTCCTCAACGACACCTTTCGCTCGAGGTATTACAATCAACAATATAATGTTATTGATAACTTCTATTAACATACTTTGAGTTACCCAAATTATATTAACACTCTTATTGGTTTCACATCATGTTTTTGAACTCTCTTTCAAATATTTATAGCTTCCTACGCAAACCAATTCTTGACAAAGGAAAACGCCTCTATAGACTCCTTTAAGGAACCTTCAAACCAAAATAAACATGTCTTTGTTGCCCCCCAAGATAGGCTCAATCTTCAACCGCCTCTTGGCTTCCAGGTATTTCTTGCTTGCATTGTCTTATGCTAAGTTGCATTGCCTTATTTATTTTTCTACACTGTTGCTTATGTATATTGCATTGTCTTATTTCTTCTTTTGCTTTATAAATGTGCAGCGCCCATCAGATAGTGTTTCTCTATCTCATCTCCCGCCATCCGGTTCTCATGTAAGATGAGCTTTAATTAAAATGTAATGCTATAATTGCTCATGCATTGTCCAAAAGGTGTTTTTGTATACTATAATTGTAGTAAATTCACTGCAATTTAATGCCTGCTTATATGTATAATATTTACCCACCAATTGTGTTGCATGTGGTCATCCATCTATTCATTTATAATTTGCCTTTGAGTCTTCGATCACTTATTACCTTTCACTACTTTCTTCATATCTTTACATTTCGTGTTTTCTAATTTTAATACTAATTGCCATCTTTGCTATTATCCATGCATTCCTCTTTCTCCCAATCTATTCGGTTGATTATAGTTATAATTAGGTGCAGATAACAAATAGAATACTAGGATAAATAAGCGCTCTCGAAGGGAAGAGAGAGGAGCACTAAACTAATTGGCAAGACAAACTTCACCATCCAAGGTGCACAAGGTTCAACATTGAATGGTTCTCATTCACTTCCACAAACTCCACTTCAAGCTGACAAGCATCAAACACATAATAGTCCAGTTACACCTCATGCAACACCATACCGACGTCTTTCTTCTTCAGAGTCTCTTCGGAAATCTTTATCATTCCTTAATCCCATAAGGCTATTTACGCTCCCCGAAGAACGTGTCACATCAAGTACCCATGCTGATTCATCGGCTCAAAACAACACGTGAGTACTTCACTTAGTAGTTTTCCTTAATCAAAATCTATATATAACTCACTTGTGCAAGTTTCATTGTAGTACATGTATCTCTTCTGCTTCCTCATCCTTACCTCATGCAATTCCACATTCAACCAATGAGAACTTTGTACCAACACCGTCTCACCAAAATGCAAGGTTAGTACGTGGTTTATTACATCTTTCTCTTGGTTCTTTGTGGTTTGGTTACCATAAGATCCTACCTAACATCACAAGTTTCTTCGCAGTACGCGTAACTGCAGGTCTTCTACCTCATCTTTTGTCCATCCAATATCACATTCGACAAATGCAGCTTCTGCATCATCATCAACTAACCGAAATTCGCGGTATACTTCTTCACACTTATTAAAATTGGAATAACAAAAAAATGGCACCTTTGTCTAAATATATACAATTATTTCTCTTGTAGACAACAACCATTTGGGGATCCTGCACAATATTGTGAGGAGGTTCACAATAATGGTTTTGACCGTCCAATTTATGCTAATAATGCTGACATAAGTGATGATGAAGACGAAGTTGACAATATTGTTTCTAACCATCTGATTGAACAAGGAAGACACTCATTGGGGAGAATGGATGTTCAGTGTCCATTTTGTAGTGCACTCCATTGGATGGATGAACGACTAAAAGATTCATCATTATCACGTCCTCGATTCGGGACTTGTTGTTTGCAAGGGAAAGTCAAATTGCCTCCACTACGGCCATTACCTCCAGCCCTTAAAGCTTTATATGATGGAAATGATCGCAACTCAAAGTCATTTCGGAAGTACATGAGACAATACAACCAAGCTTTCGCATTTACAAGCCTTGGAGGAAATGAGCGTGTCTTTACTGGACGAGGTCCAAGGCCTTTTACTATACATGGTCGGGCCAAGGCCATAGAACTGGATCTCTAATTCCTGACACTGGGCGGCAGCCAACTTACTCTCAACTTTACATATATGATCCCAGTGCTGCATTGGATATACGTCAACTTCGTAATCCCCATTTGAACACAGATGTTCTGAAGATAATTCATGCAACTATGCTCCAGTATAATTGTTTCTCTGCTACTTTTCGCCATGCATACGATGTTCTTAGATCTGCCTCTCTTCAACATGGTGAGAACTTCAATGTACCTGCTTATTTGCATTACAGTGCTACTAGAGACAGACGTCGTTACAACTTGCCAACCGCAGATGAGATTGCTGTCATTTTACCTGGGGATGGCAGCGAGCGTAATAATATGAGGGATATTGTGATATATCTTAAAGGAGGGCAAGAATTCATGCAGATCAGTGAATGTCATCCAGCTTACTTGCCTTTGCATTATGTGCTAATGTTTCCTTACGGAGAGCTTGGGTGGTCACCTGATATGAGGCGTTCAAATACTAATGACCGATTGACACAGATGGATTTCTACTCTTATCGGATATTTGAACGCCCTGGAGAATATTCTGCAATCTTACGCGGGCACAAACTATTTCAAGAGTTTTGGTGGATGGATGGGCGTGGATCAACGTAACAAAATGAGATATTATAGGTTACAACAAGACAAGCTTCGGGCTGAACTTTATCAAGGTATCATCGATGTTGCGGTTTGAAGCTTTCGATGAAACAGATTGGAAGACGAAAGTGGTCTTACCAAAGATCTTGTGTCGGCAGCCCTAGGCACATGTTCAAATTTTTCAAGATTCAATGGCCATCACACGCTACAATAAGCATCCTGATATATTTCTCAAATGACTGCAAATCCGCTTCTAGGACGAAGTTGTTCGTGGCATTGTCCGAGTACCAAATCGCAACTCATCGACCAGAGGTCGTGGGCCGTGTCTTTGAACTAAAGCCGGGGGCCTTGATGAAGGAAATTAAAAAGAAAGGTGTGCTTGGTACTGCTGCCGTTGCACATGTCTACCCATTGAGTTCCGTAAAACGCTGGTTGCCCCATATGCATGCACTTATATATCTTCGACATTCGACAAGATCCGTATACCTACCTCAAGGTTATCGCATTGTATGTGCAGAGTTTCCCGATCCGAAAACCGAACCCGAAGTTATTTCGCACCGTCCCTCACATGTATGGTTCATGGTCCATGTGGACTAAATAATCCTAACTCTCCGTGCATGGTAAATGGTAGATGCAAGCATCACTATCCCCGGACTTTTGCAGATGCTACCACCATGGATAAAGATGGATATCCTATCTACCGTCGTCGTGACAACGGTAGATCATATATTGTGAGGGGGCATACAGTTGATAACAGGGATGTTGTTCCTTATAATCCTTATCTTTCTAAGATGTTCAACTGCCATATTAATGTCGAAGTTTGTGCTGGGATCCGTTGTGTTAAATACATTCATAAGTATATATTTAAAGGGCATGACATGACAACAATAGTGTTGAATGAGTTGGATGAGATCCAACAATACTTGGATGTGAGATACATTGGCCCACCGGAAGCAGTTTGGAGATTATTAAGTTTCCATCTACATGAGGAGATTCCCACAGTTGTGCGCTTGGCGCTTCATCTCCCTGGAATGCACCGCGTAGTTTATAAAGCTGATGAACCAATACATGATATACTATCAAGGGCGGAGCACCAAAAGTCAACTTTGATTGCCTTCTTTGATTGTTGTGCATCAGATTTAAGAGCAAGAAGCCTCACTTATCAAGAGTTCCCCGAATACTATGTCTGGAACAAACAATCTCAGACTTGGACAAGAAGGATACGAGAGGGAAAATTTGCTATTGGTAGAATGTATTTCGCCAGTCCTAATTCCGGTGAGCGATTTTACCTACGCTTACTTCTAACCGTTGTAAAAGGACCTCAATCATTTGATGATCCGAAAAGGATTGGTAATGGTCCTCCCTTCCAACTTTTAAAGATGCATGTGTTGCACGTGGACTTCTAGAAGATGACAAATGGGTGCAATGTCTACAGAAGCTTCACCATGCGACCGATATCATCTTCGCCGACTATTTTGTGTTATTCTCGCAGAGTGCAATCCTTTGCAACCCCAAACATTGTGGAATGATTTTTGGGAAAATATATGTGATGACCTTCCACATAAGTTTCGCACAATGTTCAACATTCCGAACCTACCCTATTTGAAGTGCAAGATTATGGTTTATTTCTCTTAAATGAGATTTTGATAGAGTCGTAAATCAATCGGCTAATTTCCCTCTAATGCCACTGCCTCTGTAACTACAAGATGGAACTTAGTTGTTGCAAACCCGACTCATATGGGACCAGCGACAATTTCAGTTTGATCCTCAAAATGCAAAAGCACATGGCAAATGGGTTCTCCTAAATGCAGAGCAACGCTTTTCATATCAAACAATGATAGATTATGTTTCCCAAAATCTAGGGAAACTCTTCTTTTGAATGGAGCGGCAGGAATGCAAAACTTTTTGTTTACAACACAATCGCCGCTACGGTCGTCTTTGAGGGGGCATATTGTTATTATGGTCGCTTCATCCGAATAGCTTCATTACTATTGGTTGGCGGTCGTCTCGCTTTCGCTCGACCTTTTCATCCCACTAGATATTCTTGATACCTCTGTTTGTGGGTTTAGTAAGAATTCAATGCATGCCTAATTATTCAGGAAGCTAAACTTATTATTTGGGATGAAGTCCCAATGCAAAATAAGTTTTGTGTGGAGGCAGTTGATCGCACACTTCGGGATACTCGCGACAATAATAAACCTTTTGGTGGATTAACAGTTGTACTTGGTGGTGACTTCCGTCAATGCCTTCCAGTTATACCCAAAGGGGTTCGAGAACAGATTGTGCGTGCTTCCTTGCGGTCTTCCTTCCTCTGGAGTCACATTCATGTTCTAACTCTTGCCCAAAACATGCGATTGGAAAATGGAAACTCTGCAAATATTGCGTTCGCAAATTTCTTAATGGAGGTACCAAACTGTGTATTTTTCTTTGTACTATTTTGCTTAATATTGATATTCATTTACATCATTCTTTGTACTATTTTTATTCGTACTAATATTCATTACTATTTTCTGTTTAATTAGATAGGAAGTGACCTAAGCAAGCGACAAAGTTGAACTACCATCAACAATTCATCGATGTGCAAATCTTCGTGGATCTCATTTCTACTACATATCCTCGCCTAAATCAACCTACCACAGTTACACCGAATATTTAACTGAAGCACAATTCTATCTCGCGACGCAATGATGATGTCAATGATATTAATGCAAAGACTTTAAATATGTTCCTGTGGGAAAGTACTCTCTTTCTAGCTGCAAAACAAGCCGGCGACGAGGATGCAAACGAATCCAAACCAATATTAATCAATACCCAAATGAGTACCTAAACTCACTTGATCCAAATTGGTCTACCACCGCTTCGCCTCAACCTAAAAGTTGGTTGTCCTATAATGTTGTTGCGAAATATTGCTCCCAAAGATGGATTATGCAATGGAACCCGATTGATGGTGGTCCACCGTCGACCTCACGCTTCTTTCGTAAAGAATTTTGATCGGTGAAAAAGCGGCAATCATGCATTTATTCCAAGAATATCTTTGTCACCGCTGCCTTCTCGATTTTCCTTTTCATATGAGATGGATGACAGCTTCGCGGCGTGTTGCTTATGCAATGACTATAAATAAGTCACAAGGACAATCGGTGAAGTATGTGGGGATTGACCTTCGCGACCAAGTTTTCAGCCACGGTCAATTATATGTCGCGACTATCAAGGTGCACTTCTTCGCATTTAATCAAGATTCTCCTCCCTCCAAATTCGAAAGTCACACCCCAAACTTTGTTTACCCGTAAGTCTTACTATAATCCGTAAAGTTCTTTTCATTTATAGTCACGTGTTGAGTAGTTACTCATTGAATTTATAGTCATCAAATTGATACATTTGTATTTGCTCTTACTTGGTTAATTTGCTTCGCTCAAATTATGTAGGTTTTGCGAATTGGTGTGTAATTACATTTTGTCGCATTAAGTTGAAGAACTTTTTTGCGAACCTTGGTTAGTTTTTTTTCCCATAATTTCTTCTTTTTGATCTTACAACACCTGAATATATAGTTCTATACAAATCTATTTCAATTCCTACTAAATGGTGACGTCTGTTTTATATGGTATTTAGGCTGAACGAGGAAATTTCAATTCTCATATCTTCAAACTTAGTGATCTCTGATGATTCTCGTGTATTTTCCTTTTCATTTTTCATTTTTCCTTCCCTCGGTCTTTCTCTACTTATTGTGTTGTTTAATTTTTTCATCCGTGAACGTGGTGATGGGACCTTGGCCAATCACTATAACTTAGTGATCTCTGTTGATTCTCAAGTCAAGTGAAACAGTAACATCTCTTCTCTTATAACTCAATCTCTTTGATTTTCCATGTAAAGATTCATTCTTTTTAAAATCGCTTTAGCCGAGATGAATTATTTGTTTTCTTCTATGTAAAGGTTTAGTCCGAGCTTCTTCCGTGTTGTTATAGGTATTTATTTGCTTATTTATTAAGGGTTCTATTTTTGGTTTTGGGTTTGTCGAAAAGTATTAGTTTTGATTGATTTGAGCTTTGATTTGGTTCTCACGCTTTTATAGGTATTTTAGTGCAGGTAGCATTTCGGTGGCTATTGTTTGTTCTTTCATTTATTAGTGTTGTTACGAAAAGTCGTTTATGGAACTACCCCAATGGAAACTTTAGGAAATATGGTATATGTATACATTGTAAATATCATTTGTTAAGGGTGTGTAGACCTTTTGATAGTTATGGGACTCGAATGTATGTATTTTACTTGTGTTTTTTCGGGTAATGACTTTGTACGAGGTGCTTTGATGATCCGCATTAGTCGGGACATTCAAATACTTTGGCGCATAAGTCATAATGTTGAAGTGCTCTCATTTTTGTAAGCCAATTATTTGATCGCCTCATTATCCGTCGAGACGGTTAAGTAACCGGATTAACCAATGAGAAATATATGATTGTGATTTTCAGGTTATGACAGGTTTATATTTATGAAATGTCAAAAATACGAGAGGAGATGTTTGCCAAAATTTTACTATAAAACCACGTCATAGGTTTGTAATTGTTTGAGTTTTGGGGCTACATATTTGCTTGTTCCAAAACTTAAAAGAGTCTATAGGTGAATACAATCGCTCATTGTTTCACTTCTAAATTGTCAATTTCTTCTTCCCTTCATTATATATAGTATTTCCTACTCACTCTATTTAACTTAATTTAAAATAGATAATTACATACTTCTTCGATGAAGTTTCCTTAAGGCTTGGGATTTATGATAATGACCTTGACATTGGCGAATGAGGATGGGGTTTCGGAAGAGTTATGATTGTCAACAATGTTATCCAGACTTTCGCTACTTTTTTTTTGTACTTGGCGACTTTTGTGGGTGCTCTTTTGGTACTGTTTTGATGTCCTCATTCAAACCACTTGTGGGAGTCTGATTATTTATATGTTTCTCATATTGTTCTTATTTCATTTGGTTTAATTGGTGTTCTTCTATGTTTAAGTCCATTTAGATGAATGAGTCTAGAACATCTGGCAAATCACTACCGGATTTATTGAATGAGAATTGTCTTTGCAGCCTTTTAACATGATCCAAAACATTGGAAAGTCATAAAAATAATGGGGAGGTTCTATCCAAATTACCCCTTAGGTGGTTCAAGTTAGTGTGATGTCGAAGCTCTCAACCTAATAATCATTCTTGACCATAAATGGAACAATAGCCGCGATAATAGAATCAAAACGGGAGAGGGGGGTGTGTTCAAGTTTAGGCTATTTCTTCAAAGTTAGCGTCGCAGGCGACTCTATCAGTGCCGTACGGCACGGGCATACCCTAGTAAACAAAGAATATACATTGAACATCCTTGCATGTACAAGGAGATTGTTTTTTTTTGATAATCAACAGACTATATTTACATGAGTTCTATCTTCCTCCAAGACGTCCATCAACCAACAAAGCGGCAGTGTAAGCCACTCAGAACGTGGGGGTAGATTGTGGCCATTAGAGGCTAAGCTTATGTGCTACACACGGTTTGCAGATCTACTGATCCACTTAATACAAATAAAGTAAAAAAGGCCAAAATCTAGCCGTGCATCTTCTAGTATATTCCTTGAAGTCCATGATATATTTGATGCTTTTCTTCCCAAAAAGTTGCTGACTTCTTTCACATCGACCTCTACTTCAACTGAGGAGCTGAAGTTCCTGCTCCACTTGAGTCCTTTAAGAGTTCCTTGGCATTCTGCCTCCAACAGACCCTGCCTTTACCGGTTCCTGCAGCAATAAAAATACCATTGTGATCCCTTAAAACATAGCCTAAGCCAAACCATTTGCTTTGATTTTATAACTGGCAGCTATTCTGAGTTTAAGATGCCCAGGTTGAGGTGGCATGTACGGGGAGGTAACTCAAAAAGAAAACCAACTTAAGAGGCAAAGATCACAACATTTGTCTCCTTCCACAAAGTCCATATGATGGCTCTTGGACGATGATACACTATTTACCTCGCCTTACTAGCTAGAGAGTAATAGAAGTATGAACTTACTACTCAATGCCTGGTTTCCTATACACGCCAACTAATTAATATCATCTGAAATTTTTTCTTAATTGCTTATGCAATAATGGGATTGCTAAGAATCCTACTAGTGTTGCTTGATCTGAAGGAGAAATATAAAGTTTATTACACAATTTATACCTTGCACGTGTTCTTCCAGAAACTGGTAATCTAGCACGAAACAAGATATTACATTGGTAGATCTACCAACAAATAGACCCTGATCCACGGATCCGAACATGCAACGTGGTATAATAGGTTCACATTCAAAGTGTTAATACACTCGTTCCATTATTACACAAATAAAAACACTCATACCCATAATTAAACAAAAGGATCATGGTTGCCGCAAAGAGAGCAGCTTAGGACATTAGTAAAAGAGACATCTTGATCAAATGCCAATTGTTGACCACTATCAAACACAATACCCAAAATTGGAATGACAGGTTTCAACCATGGATATAGTGCATTTTCAAGCTGTGATGAGAAAATTTTTGTTTCAAACAATCAGGCTTAAACTTAAATTGGAGAAATGCACTAATATAAATTCATAATAACAAGAATAGGCAACTACTAATTGCTACTGCTTTGAACCAAACTGATTGTTGTAGAACACCAAAACTTTTGGGTGCGCCTTGATCTTTGAGGAATCAAAACCAGATAAATAAAGGCCTCGTAAGTTTCTAACTCTAGAAAGAGCAACATAAACCATACCATAATCGAAGGCTTTTGAAAGATCAGTATGAAGGCAATCAAGAGTCATTCCTTGGCACTTGTGAACGCTAATAGCCCATGCCAGTATAAGAGGAATCTGCTTTCGAGTTGCAAGCACTTTTTCTCCCTCCATAACATGCCATTCTTCAGGCCCAATCATATGCACCAATCCTGAGTCAAATCGAACCTTGGGCAACAGACATTTAGCAAATACTCCCCGAGACTTCTTTCCAGTTTGCTCAACGAAATCCACAATGGTACCAGTCGCACCTTTCATGAGGCCAACACCCACATCCATGTTCTTAATCAACATCACCCTAGCACCAATACCTAACTCCAACTTCTTAGGTGCGATCCCCCTACTGTGTTCCCACTTCCAAAGGTTCTTTGCCTTCTTTCCAGTATCCCTTGCTGTATACTTCAAAATTTTCCCATTCAAACTTCTTAACCTAGCATCATTCACTATCTTGACATCCCTATTCAACGGATAAAGACATGGCACAGTCACCGATGAATCCACCGGTTCTTTACAGCAATATTGTTGAAGAATTCTTAAATGTTCTTCATTCAATCTCCCTCTCCTTACCCCTTGAAGCAAATCTATAAACTCCCGCTCCGATTGTCGAAATATTGCAGTAAGTTCAAGTTGCAAATAAAAAGTAGCATTCCAACATTTAGCATCAAAAGCAAATTCCCTATCAAAGGGGTATTGGTCGTCCATAATAGGTGGAAGTTGAAAAAATCACCACTAACAATCAACTGAATACCACCCCAAGGTTTATGGACACGACCCTTCAAAGTTCTAGCAATGTAGTCAAGTTTATCAAAAAGATCACCACTTATCATACTTATATCATCAATAACTAAAGCTCTAACACTTTTCCATCTTTCAAAAGCATCAGAATTCCTAACAACCATTTCAAGTAAATCATGTTTATGACCAACCCCAAGTCCTATACCAGCAAATGAATGTAAAGTTTGTCCATATAAAGCGCAAGCAGCAATACCAGTTGATGCAGTAACAAACACTTCACCAGGTTTGTATACATCATTCTTTAAAATGTCTATAGCTATTGAAACCAAGAAAGTTTTACCTGTTCCTGCTGACCCAGTGATGAAAACTGACTTTTTATTTGATATTGCATTCAGTGCTTCTTGCTGTTGACTTGTTAAGTGTTGTGTGTAACCTGTGGTGTTCTTATTGGTGCAGTAGGTTCGAAACAATGAGGTGGTGGGTTTGAAGTGAAGGAAAGTAAAGATTTTTGAAGCATGTCTTAGCATTTTGACTTTTGAGGATTAAACTCACTTCATTCCTAGCTTCTTGCCACTCACTTTCTGTTTGCTTTTACAGTTTACCAACCGAATAAACTGTGGCCGTGGGTAGTTTTTAAGGCTTTCTTGGCTCATGTGCCACTCGGGCGGTGGGCTTGTGGGCCATATTGACATCCTTAAGTGTTAAGTGGTCGCCTCAAGTTTTGGTAGCCGAAAGTTTGTAAATTTTACATCAAATTGCAGAGGGTGCTAAACGTTTTGGTAAGTGAGATTGTAATTGTACATACAAAATAACGAAGCATCTTATACGTAGGCCTGATGTGCAATTTATTATGATATTCAATATCGGTCATCTCGGTGATCGCCCGTACCGTTTGGTGGAAACCAATTATTTTTTAATGATTTTAAAATTTTCTCACCAATCCGATTTAATTACCGAATTTAAACCAATTTTTTTTTAATGATTTTTAAGTTTTCTCACCGAAATGACCAATTTCGACCGAAATGACTAATTTCAAACTAAGAGAGAAAAAATATTGGTTCTCCACCCATAAAAAATTAAAAATATATAAAATTAACAAATTGGATTCTTAGACCGTATTAATAATAATTGTAAATGAGCGTTTTAGTTTTCCTTTACATACAAGATTAGGAGGAGAAGGGGTTGAATATTGGAAAGACCGAGTTCGTTGTTAAGCAAACTGCCTACGTATCTATCTCTCGATTCTGGGGGGAGAGAAGAATCAGGTTTGACGTAGTTCATGTAGGGGGTCTGGGGGTATTTATAATTGTTGAGCATGTAGATCTGCGCAACACGTGTACCGACGGGTACAGATATGTGACTGAGATTAGAGATGCGTGTAGGGTTGGTGTTGGTAGGAATCCCATAATGATAGGGAGTGGTTGCAGTGGTTCGTATATTGCGGTGATGGGATGTGTAAGCATATCTCTGGTAATGATTGCATCTGGACAAGGGATGATGTCATGAGATGAAGCGTCCTGCGTGAGCTCGTCCGTTGGACCTGTGTCACCCTGGAGCGAGCTCGTAGGACGAATATCTTAGATCGGGCGATGGTGTCGTTGCTCGTAGTATGAGCCGAAGTAGATCACCTATATGAGGTGAGTCGCTTATGAAGCGAGCTCGGAGGACGAAGACATGAGGTCGGTGTGTTATTTCTATTTACGTTGGACACATGTATAATATACATTGGTTGTGTATATTAGTCCCTCACACAGCCCCCTCTCATTAGGTCATTCCAATTCTGTGGGGCGACCTGATGAGAGAGTAATTCCACACGTGGGAAGCACGTGGAATAGTGACTGAATATGCAAGTTGAAGATGCAAGTGAGATCCTAGAAGTGTAGGCTCTCAATTAGTAAGAAAGTTGTAGCTCGAGGGAGCCTTGGAGCTTGAGTGAGCCGGATGCTTTAGTAAGCGTTCTACACTGAGCTTATCTTAGAAGCATAGGTCCTCACCTAGTGAGAAGTGGTGGGCTATGTAGCCCTTGAGCTCAAGTGAGTGTGTTAGCTTAGGAAAATGTGTTGCTCGCGAAGAGCGTTCTCGCTGAGTTGAGCCTAGAGTTGTAGGTCATTAACTAGTAAGAACTGTAGAGGCTAAGAAGCCTAGGAGCTTGAGTGAGTGTGGTAGCTTAAGAAAGCATGTTGCTCATGGAGAGCATTTTCGCTGAGTTGAGCCTAGAGTTGTAGGTCGTCAACTAGTAAGAAATATAGAGGCTAAGAAGCCTATGAACTCAAGTGAGTGTGGTAGCTTAAGAAAGCGTGTTGCTCGCAGAGAGCGTTCTCGCTGAGTTGAGCCTAGAGGTGTAGGTCGTCAACTAGTAAGAACTGTAGAGGCTAAGAAGCCTATGAGCTCGAGTGAGCGTGGTAGCTTAAGAAAGCGTGTTGCTTGCTGAGAGCGTGTTAGCTTAAGAAAGCTAGGTGCTCGCTGAGAGCGTGTTAGCTTAAGAAAGCTTGGTGCTCGCTGGGAGCGTGTTAGCTTAAGAAAGCTTGGTGCTCGCGGAGAGCGTGTTAGCTTAAGAAAGATGGGTGCTCGCTGGGAGCGTGTTAGCTTAAGAAAGTTTGGTGCTCGCGGAGAGCGTGTTAACTTAAGAAAGATTGGTGCTCGCTGGGAGCGTGTTGGCTTATGAAAGCGTGTTGCTCACGGAGAGCGTAGTAGCTTAAGAAAGCTTGTTGCTCACTGGGAGTGTATTGGCTTATGAAAGCGTGTTGCTCACAGAGAGCGTAGTAGCTTAAGAAAGCTTGTTACTCACCGAGAAAGCGCTTCATGGGGCTTATGAAAGCGTGTTGCTTTTACGTTGGAGAGCGTGTTGTTCCGCGGAGAGCGTAAGAAAAAAGCGTATTGCTCACTGAGAGCGCGTTGATTTATGAAAGCGTGTTGCTCATGGAGAGCGTAGTAGCTTAAGAAAGCGTATTGCTCACTAAGAGCGCGTTTGCTTATGAAAGCGTGTTGCTCACGGAGAGCATAGCAGCTTAAGAAAGCGTATTGCTCACTGAGAACGTATTGTTCGCGTATGTTGGTGGCTCTTTCAGTGCGAGTTCCATGTCTGTTGATGAACTTGAACGGAGTGGGTTGCAATACTATGCATAAGTAAATTATACTAAATTGTGCAATAAAATAAAACATAGATTACAAAATGTTAGACTTTTATTAATAAATTTTTTTTAACAAATAAGTGTTCCAAGGACGTGGTAATGGTTTCTCCTCTTGGGTCTTGATCCAATACGCTCCATTGTCGACGATGCGTTCTACTATGTATGGACCTTCCCGTGTTGGTGCTAGCTTAGCTTCATCTGGTGTCTTTTTCAGAACTAGGTCACTAGGTTGAAATGATCGAGGATTGACTTGCTTGTTGTAGAATTTCTTTAGAGTCTGATGGTAAGATGTCACTCTGATGGCTGCTAGGTCACGGTGTTCTTCCAGTAAGTCGACCTCTCGAGCTAGGATGGAGTCATTTTGCCCAGATTCGACGAGCTCTGATCGGGTTGTGGTGACTGTCAGTTCGGTAGGAATAACGACTTCTATGCCATAGCATAATGTAAATGATGACTTGCCTGTGCTAGAACGAGCTGTAGTTCGGTGAGCCCATAAAATGTTCTCTAGTTGATTTGGCCATTGACTCTTGTTTTTTTCAATCTCTTTCTTCAAATTTTCCAAGATTGCTTTGTTGCTGGCTTCTGCTTGGCCATTTTTTTGGGCATACTGGAGAGTGGAAAATGCATAAGCAATCTTCCACTTGGCCAAAAACTCCTTGATTGTTTTCCCCTTGAATTGGGAACCATTGTCCATCACCAGTGTGTGTGGTAAACCAAATCTGGTGATGATGTGTGTCTAGATGAAGTTTCTGACATGTGATTCCTTGACATGAGCTAAAGGAATTGCTTCGACCCACTTAGTGAAGTAGTCAATTGCGGCCAAGACAACCAAAAGCCAGTGTTTTTTTGTGGGATGAATGGTCCCATGATATCTAAGCCCCACATGTGAAATGGCTAAGGGCTGACAATATTGATTAGCTTGCGGGCTGGCTGAATGATATTGTGGCCAAAAGTTTGGCATTTGATGCACTTAAGCACGTACTTTTTGGTATTGATCTGCATTCGCGGGGCGGCCGAGTACCCCGGGAGATCGCTTTGTGGGCGGACCTCCAAAGATGGTTCCCGCGATTCGCCCCATGGATTTCTCGCAAAAATCAAATCGACCTTGTTTTGGGCTTACGCACTCCTCGAGTGGGGCGCCAAAAATATGCCAAATGCACTTTCTCGAATAACTTGTTATTGATTAGGCAGTAACGACGTGCTTGATATTGAACTTGTCTGGCTTTGGTATGTTCTTCTAGGATTGTACTGTGTTGGATGTACTCTATGATGGGCTGCATCCATGTTTGACTCATCTGACTGTTATAGAGTAGGCATAGGTCGCTGGTTTCCAAGATGTGTTCGGTTTGGAAAGCAGGTCGGTCAATTATTTCGATGAGTATTTGTCTAGGGACACAGTTTGGTGTCTGGGTAGCCAGATAAGCTAAACTGTCTGCGTGACGGTTCTTGTCACGCAAGAAGTGATGTATGGTGGCTTTCTTAAAAGAATGGAATAACTGATAAACAACTTGAAGATATTTAGAAAGGTTACCTTCATGGGTAGTATACTCTTTAGCAATTTGGCGAACAACCAGTTGCGAGTCACTAAAGACTTGAAGTTTTTGTACATCGAGCTGTAGCGCCATTCTGAGCCCCATGATTAGTGTCTCATACTCTGCCTCATTGTTGGAGGTCGCAAAATCGATGTGAACTGATTTCTCTCCATCATAGCTCCATCTGGGGACACTAAGAAGACTCCAATTCTGCTCCCTCCAGGGTTGCTAGAACCATCAACAAAGAGAGACTAGATGGACTTGTCCTGCTTTTTCATGGATGGGATATCTGTTTCTGGTTCCCAATTCAGGTAATCGATAGGAAAATCTGCAATGACTTGTCCCTTCTGAGAAGTACGTGGGACGAACTCGATGTGATGTTCTCCAAGCTTTTCTGCCCATACTGCCATGCGAGTTGTTTTGTTTTCCTTAAGAAGGATCTTCTTTAACGGAGGTCGGTGAGTACTTTGATGGGATGGGCTTGAAAATAATAAGGCCTGAACTTCCTTGCATAATATAACAATGCGAAAGTACTGCTCTTTCAATGTAAGAGTAGTTCTTTTTAGCTGCGAATGACTTCTTTTAAATCTTCAAACAATATCCAATAGTTTGTGATTGTAACATAGGGATCATGGAGTGTCACATATTTCAACTCATACCTCTCCAACTTAAAAATAAATACAAAAAAGTGAAAAGTACCTTTATGCAACTACAAGGAGATCATCACCAGAAGCATCAAGGGGAAACGTAATGGAAGTAATGGAGCCTTGCGACTAACCGAATATGTTGACTTGGGCTAATGTTTTTTTCTTCGATGAAATCAAAACAGGAAAGATCGACGTCTCTCCAAAGAAGATTCGATGGGCGGGAATAGAGATATTGGAACCCAATATTTGTCGTGGGCGGGAGATGAGAAATTAGAGAGGAGAAGTGAGATGAGGTGAGAGAGAAGGAGAGAAAATGTGGAGGGAAAATGCAGAAAATTTGATAAAGGTGAAACCTGAGTGGGAAGATGGCTATTGAAGGCCACTGCTTTAACAAGGCCAACCGCTTTATATCAATTTTTCAAATTTTGGTATTATTTAAAAAGAGAGTGATTAGAATAATTAAGGGAGGTGGTTCTTTTTTCAAATTTTTAAACCTCCTAAAGATCCGCTATCATAACATTTATCTGATAGTATGATTTTTTGAATTCTAGTTATAATCTAAAAAATAATATAAAACATTAGGAGGGGTTGAATATAATTTGAGTGACATGAATGAGGTTTTCTAAATTATTTTAAATAATATGAAGCTAATTCTAATTTCAATAAAGTGAGAGAGTTTTTGGTAAATTATTTAAAAATGAGGGAGCTGATTAGAATAATTAAGGGAGGTGGTTCTAAAATCATAAAATAGAGAGATTACAAATACACAGTTGGGTTGAGAAATTTTGCTCCTAAAGATCCGGCTATCATATAGTGTAGATATATAAGAGTGCCTGAGTGTTTGCTCGTTTCTGCTTTAGCTTAGCTTCTCTATTATCTCGTATACTATCTTAAATTCGTATTTCAGAAACCTGACTTGGCAGTGTGCCCACTCGAGGAGGGTCTGTTGAAGGTTCCTGATTCAGAGGCCATGAAGGCGCTGATACGGTTTTAGCTATTTCTCACTCATGTTTTATATTTGTTAACAGTTCATTTATTTAATATCCTTTGCTTTCATCCTCATTTTGACAGTATCCTTACCAAAAGCAGCTTAGGTTGCCTACCTGCCCACGGAACGGAGTGATAGTGTTGGTCGCCTACGTGCCCCTACAAAACTATTTTTTGCCGGAAGAGAGAGATGCGGCTAAAATTCAAGTTGCTGCATAAACTCTGTCACTACTCTCTTTTGTTTTATGATACTTTGATGTGGCTTGTAGTTTGTTAGTTTGGGTATGCATATTAGAACCACTTGAAATATACCCAGCAAAACATCTACACCAAAAATGAAATTAGAACCAAGTGGTTTCAGCTAGTTCTGATCAAAACAGATCTTTAGAGGGATATTACTACTTTACTTGGGTTTTTTCCGCTTCCTTGTTACAATTCTTTGATTGAAGTTACCATTATGTATCCTCACTATATTATAATGCGATAGTGCAAAATACTCACAGTGATCTTATGGATGTTTGGCCTTGTTTGGCCTTGTTTTGAATTGTTTGTAATGCTGTCGGTTATTAGTTCATCATGTATGTTACTTTGGATTGATGTGAATGGAACTGAGCTTATGTACTTTAAAATGCAGTAGAGGCAATTTGTTTTACTAGTTGCATTATCATTTCTTAGTCTATCTTGGTAAATGATCTTCCTCCATAGAAATTCCAAATTTCTTAAATAGAGATATTCCATATCGTGTGTAGTTAGGTTAGGATAGCACTTAGCTTGCTAGTTTCTTGTGTGGAGAGACAACATGGTTTTCATCTCCAGTTAACTAATGGCAGTATCACTTTTGTTGTGGTGAGACTCACTGGAATTTCTTGTCTTCATTTATCTATGACAGTATCAATTTCATTGTCCTATGATATGGACTATGAATATGTACTAAATAGCTATAGCATACTTAGATGGCCTATGGATGTTTACTAGATTGATATTGTAATTCTTGTATATACTATAGAATTCATTATTCGGGTCCATTATATGTGTTGGTAATGCTCTGATTGATATTGCAATTCTTGTATCTACTATAGAATTCATTATTCGGGTCCATTATATGTGTTGGCAATGCTCTGAGGCGGAGCATTTCTTTGGTCACTGACCATAGTGTGCTATGCATGGGAAGGATGATATTGTTGTTGTTGTGGGTGTTCCCTCGATTGTATGCCTTATCTGACTTTAAAAATAAGTCAGTTTGTTGGTTCATGAGGGTAGATAATGGTTCTGTTGCTTGGAACCTTGGGATTTATGATGCTCTCTCTAATAGGGATGTAGCAAGTGTGGCTGCACTCACAATGAAGTTAGACTTTATTCCTTTTGTGAGACTGGAAAAAGATAAAAGACTTTGGCATACTGACATTAAAAGGGTATTTTCTTGTAGATCATTTTACTTTAAACTTCACTCCATTGTTCCTCATCGGGTCTGAAAGTCCTTCATAATTTTTCGAGTCAGATTATTCGGGGTTCCAAAGTTCTTTTGAAAATTTCTGTTTTTTGTTTGGTGTGCGTCGTTAGGTAAGATCTTGACTATAGACAACCTCAGAAAAAAACACATCAAAGAGGTGATTGTTAATTTTTGTCCCTAGTGTTTGAGAGATGGGGAGTCTGTGAATCATATTCTCTTATTGTGTCCTTTCTTCTTGGAGAATCTGGTGTTCCTTTTTGTTCGAGTCCGGTGTATCTTGGGTGTGTCCTGGTTCGGGGAAGAAGGTCTTAGCCTCTTGAAATTTGATGGTTCATTCTCGGAAGGATTGCCGTCTTTGGAGCATGCTTCTTTTTGCAATCCTATGGGGTATATGGTTGGAGATGAATGATAGACATTTTGAAACTACTACAATGTCTATGGGGAAGGTGGTTTTGGCCATCAAAGCGCGTTTGTTTTTTTGGTTGAAAGTGCGCGATGAGTTTCGAGACATTCCTTTTGAGGCTTTCGTGTGTAGATGGGAGTACATTATGAGTTGTTGATAGGATTTTCTATGTTTTTTTCTTAGTTTTTTGTAGCTTGTACTGTAGGATATCTCATCCTTTTTCTTTTCGATATATATATAAAACTATACTTTACCAATAAAAAAAAAAAAGATGATAGTGTTGTTTATCTCTGTTTTAAATACATACTTCTTTCTGGGGCAATGATCTTATTGATCATGGTCATGTTTTTTAAGGTATTTTCAGCCTCAAAACCATTTCAGAATAGGAAAACTGGCGAATTCATATTTTTCTGACAGGATAGTCTGGTTGTTTCTGGTGTTTCTCAATTACAAGTACCTGAGGATCTTTTCTCATGGAGTGCCAAGTTTGAGCCATTGGTAGCTCAAAACCCTTTCAGGTTATTGTTCTCTAGTCTACTCTGTTTATGCTCCTGTGCGCATGCCATAAGCATGTACTTTTAGACTCTCTTACTAGAAAGCAGAAACCTTTTATGGGTTGTTAGTAATTGCCAGCTTCTAAAAGCTGGGGAAGGGTTTGGTTTGGTTGTCGAAGATGGAATGCCATTCCCTCTCTGAAAAATGCAATATGATATTGGCTTGTTCGACCTTTGTTAGGGTCTGACAGTTGTTCTTAACAATAGTATTTTGTTTTCTAGTTGTTTCATTATCATTCTCCTTCACTGTGTGTATAGGGCGACAGATAAAATATTTTCTTAAAGATTGGGGATACTGGTACTTTGTTTGTTAGTGATTGAGACACTTTCAACTGATAAGGCTCTCTTGACCTTTGCTCATATTGGACTTCAGAGCCCCCCCTAGGAGCCTAAGCAGTTAAAGGTGAAGGGCGAGCCTATAGGAAAAGGGCAATAGGGTGAGCGTAGAGAGTAGGCAGGCATACAGGAACCTTCGACTGCATAGGTAAGAGCTTCCTGAGTAGGATACCTTTTAGTAGTAGTGGGGTGCTATAGGTCCTAATTGTGTGGATATTCCAATAGTTGCCTACGGAAGTCTTCAACTACTAAGATCACTAGTTAATAGTTATTGAAAACATGACAGATTGGAGTTGATTCTATACACTGAAGAAAATCCTTTCACATCGTCAGTCCTTGTGATAGTAGTTCGTTTTGAACAGATTCCTAACTGGTGCTTGAAAACTTTTGTGAGTTAGAATGTAGGGTTGTTTTAATTTTGTGGTTATTGCTGGGTTGCTTTCAGTAGCGAGGGAGCAAGCAATAAAAGTTTGTCCGCCTTATTTTGTAGTTCCATGGTTTGCGTGGGGCCAGTGTACTCATCTCATCTCTGGTGTTCAGCAGGAATGTCTCCTGGGAAATGAGACTACTGTGTGTGAAGGTTTGGAAGATAATAGAATTACCCAAGTCTATACTTCCTTTCATCCTTTGTCAAAGGGATCAACACAATCTTACTATGAATTACTTAGGATCTCAGTAACATATATCTATGCTGGGAGTGTGTACTGAAATGATTTCTCAATTCCTTAAATAATTTCTTAATTACTTGGGATCTCAGTAACATACATTTATGTCGGGAATATGAACTGAAATCGTTTCTCAATTCCTTAATTTGGTGTTTAATGCGCACGATCTTTTCTTTTCTGAAAGAGAATACGATTTGTGACACATGCCAACATAATGGAACCTATAGAATGCACAAGTCCAATACACTGTGTGCATTCACAAGCTCATAGTTTGGCACTAAATTATGGAGACTCAAGCGACTCAAGCCCTTGGGCAATATTGTTGAGTCATAGAAATCAGTAAGTTGAAAAAGAAGATGGATACAATAATTGTGGCCAGTTCCGTATAACAAACATCTGATGTCTGTGAAGAAGTGACATCAATTACATAGACACATCGATTACTATAATTGGACCAAGATAATATATGATCTAGAAAATGTGGCCAGATTGAACAAAGTGAATTCCGTGAAGGTTGTTCAGGACTTCAGGCGGATGCATGATAGTTGGTTGTGTATGATGTCAAAATTGTTCGAACTGATCAGAAACTTGATTATATGTATAACTTTAGCATTTTTTTTGTCTTAAAAAATCACTATGGTAGTTACTACATGCTGTCACCTTACTTTGGTCAAGATTCAATTAGTTGCTACAATTGGGAATTTGGGAGGGTTAACTAGTATTACCCTCCTACTAGATGAGTCAATTAGGATTTTTGCCCCCACTAGATGGGGAAATTAGGGTCACCTCCACCCCCCTACAAAAAAAAAATCAACTTGAGTTCACCGTGTTTTTTTTGTGTATATTTGAGGAGGGGAGACCCTAATTGGCCATCTAGGGGAGGAGAATCCTAATTGGCTCATCTAGGGGGTAACACTAACTAACCCAATTTGGGATTGTGATCTTTATAACTGTTGCCACTTGATAAATTTTTGTTTGGCGATTCTTAGCATTGTAGTTGCATATGAAACACTTGCCTGAAAAATAGAAATTTGCAGGTAGTGAGCATTTGGTCATGATTTTTTTGAATTTTTGTGATTATGTAGTGGCCGGAAACTTAACTGCTATGATGTTCAAGATAACTAATAACTTTTCTTGAGTTTTGGAAGTTCGCTATACTGGGGTCACAAATCTGCTTATTATAAAGCCTTAACCTTCTTTCGGTCTCCCATTATGCACTAAAACCTTGGTTGTTTTATCTCCAATAAATCTTATCAAATAAATTTTTCTATAAACTTTTTTTTTATCTATTTATGGGTGTGCGCTAATATAAAGTAAATTAATTAGGGATTGAGCATCAAGGATTAGAATGAATATGTATACTATCAGCTCTTTTGTTTGAGATGTGTCTGATTTTTTGAGCAAGCTAGAATGGCTAATAACACTTTGCAGGCTAATGCATGGATGTAAGTATCGAAGTAGATTGGTTGAGAGTTTAATTTGAGGCAGAAAATATATAGATGGAATTCCGAATAGCCAGCAAATGGTGGAGGCAGACAGAGATTGTGAAGATAATGCATGAAGTCATGATCCGGTGGAGGTAAGCAAATTGATTGAGGAAATTACCTCCCAAGGTAAGCAAATTGATTGAGGAAATTACCTCCCAAGGGAGATTTGGACGTTCTCCATGCAAATCTCTATATTCATTGTCTCACACAATTGACAATAGAACTATTATCTCTAATATGAATTAGGCTTTCTTCTGTTATATATTTTCAGTTCTTCTTTTGGTTTTTTATATTTTCCATTTTTGTTTTCTCTTCTATTAAAATGCATTGTAGTAGTCCACTAATTGCTAGGCAATTAGAATATTCTGTTCTATTACACATAGTTACAATACTACGTCTCACACACTCTCCTCTCTCTGTTCATCTGTTGTAATTTAATCTATGTGTTTTATTGTGTGAATAGGCTTATTGTAGCATGGTGCTATTGCCAGTGTCCAATGCAAGGTGAGCTTCACTTCCTTAGGTCCTCAATTCCCAATGAGTGCAATAATAAGACATGTAAACTCATATTGTAGCTGAATATATTATCTTATATTTATTTGTTTATTCATTATTAGTGTTTGATTCAAGGTCTTTTAAAATAGAAAATTGCATCTGAATTTCAATCCCAATTCATTTGTATATTCAAATTACACATATAGGGGGTCAAGAATGCAAATCAAGAATTGTACAATATAGATTTAAAACTATACACATTGTTATGTAAACTTAGGTAAGGGATTTAGGGTAGTTTTTTTAGGTTGTTTTGTGATGGTTAAGTATAATCCACCCATTTTCTATGTGTGATCACTGATCACGACCCCAATATAATGAAGAAATCTCTATTCCACATCCATCCCAATATCCCGCTAAATGAAATTTGGAGAGTTTGGACTCTGATGAAGAGTTATTCTTAAAGTGTGTGCCAAGTGGTTAGAACTTCACCTTATTCTGTCTATGTAGCCCGCGATTTTATGTTTTTAATTTGCTGACATTAGTTTTTGAATAATCAACCTACACAATATGTTAGTTGATACAAAATTTTGAAAATGGTATTAGCACTAACTATATCAAATTTAGGATGTTGGATATGACTACAACCGATGAAGCTATCATTTATGATTAGTTAGATTTGTTGTTATTGTAGTTGATTGTTCTATAATCTGATGCAATACTTCGATCAGAACTGAGAACATGGCTATGGATTTAATGGAAAAGGTTCTAATTGCCTCCAACGTATTTTTGCGGATGCATGAATGCTTGAACTGATTATGAACTATTGTGGTGTTATGTTCACGTTAGTATTAACTTTTCTGACAAGAAAAATGTTTAAGTTTGCATGTAAATTGGCCACACTTATATCATTGAGCGCATATTGATACGTTACAAAACATTACAAAACATTTGGATTGTGTTTGATTGGGTGATTATGCATTTATCATTAGCATATACATGACAGGCAGTATACTTCCTATTAATTGACTAATACTTGCTTGCAGTGTTACATTGCTACATTTTAATCCTAGCAAGAATGGAAACAAAAAAGTTCTCAACAGACTTGCAGTTAGTCATCTCTTCACACCTTAGAAATAACTTTTTTCTGTTAACTCTTTCGGCATCTCTATGTGTTAGCATGAGCTGTAAATATTAGTATATAGGATGATTTAGTTTCCTTTCTCATAAGAGTAGATTTAGTTTCCTTCTTTGTAAGATTCTTTCCTCCTGTATATGATTGTAATCCCTCTATATATTGCCTCTATCTTGGAGAAGATAGGAAGATTGTATATGTAACCATCGTACTCATATTCTAACACTATATTTCTTCATAGACTAGGAGCTCTTTTTGAGGTATGATATAATAAGCATGCATGTATTATAAATGGCGCATCATTATAAATATTACTGCATTAAT
Organism: Coptis chinensis; assembly: GCF_015680905.1. Lineage (NCBI taxonomy): Eukaryota > Viridiplantae > Streptophyta > Magnoliopsida > Ranunculales > Ranunculaceae > Coptis > Coptis chinensis. The sequence goes on along the minus strand of NC_141461.1, from coordinate 1,116,056 downwards.
TATTATAAAATTTCTTTTCATACTGCTAATTGTATCTGATATAGGTAGGTACAGTATATTTGGTTATGCGATGTCAATAGATTGAATGGTAACAAAATCAATAATGGAACTTGCGCTTCAAGGAATGATGAAGGAACGTGGAGTCGGTTGATGCTATGAATTATGATCCGTAAACTTAAAGACATGACAATTTTCATTAATGAGCTGAGACTGGTGTAATTGCTGAGCAAAAACTTGGTTATAAATTACTATCCGAAATTTCAGCTATGAAGTCTTAAGTGGAACTTACTTGCACTGTGTATGCATGCCTATCTAATCATCAGCCCATCTATACCTACTATTTTAGTGTCTTATAAGAAATTGTTTGTTATATGGTGAATCAAGGGCTACAATTGAAATTTTGTAGCCAATTTAAAAACTTTGTGTACATCAAGAAAATTACATCTAACAAGTTTTCCAAAGCTATCATTTTTCTAATGGTGAAATAAATTAGTAAAAATTAACTTGAATGCTATTAATTTTGGCATCAAGCTTTTGTTAAATCTGATATTCAAGTGTGCAATTGAGACTGAGAAACTGAATGTGAATGTCACACACAATAGTCCGATATATAGCAGTAGATGGGTGTTAAGCAAGTTTTAGATACACTGTGTCCATGATAAAAAGGTATATCATGAGCAAATGTGTACAACTATGCAATGCAAATAAATATTCAAATTTGCTACTTCCCTTAAAAGGGAGAAGTGAACAACTCAAAAATTATTGGAAAGCAAATTACAAATATCAGTGTTAAGAAGTTTACCGCCTTTTAAGTTTACCAATGAATTTAAAAAACCAAACACTCTAAGGAAAATTTCTAAAAGAGTTGGGGATACTGCCGGGTCGAAAACAAAAGAGGGGAGAGTTAAACTTGGGTTGGTAGTTAGAGAATTGAAGTTGCAAGACTTACAACCAAACAGTCCAACACACTATTTTTATTTTTATTTTGTCTAAATGAGAGATGGAGAGTTTAAATATTTATTTACCGAAATAATAGAAAAAGTATTTTCTAGCTAGTTTTCTTTTTTTTTTCTTCACCGAGGACCACATATATATAAAAGTCCGACTAGGCCCCGCCCCCACAATCTCAGGGCCGGCCCTGACATTAAGCCATCTTATTCTCAGGATTCCGTTCGGGACATCAAAGGGGTGGTCTGGTGGACCGCTACTAACAAAATAATTAATAATCTAATTGATCATTGTCAATGTTTATTGTGCTTGTGGACCTAACATTCCATCATCTAGATCCAATGAACCAAACATAATGTCATGTGAAAAGGAAGTAAGAGATTGTAAATTTGTAACATCTCCCATAGTCCCTGGGATTATAGATAATCTAGTCAATTATATGATAAGAAATTTATTATGTGTATAACACCTTAGTTTAAGCATATAAAAGAATTTTCATAGACGCCTCTGTAAGACCAATGTCATGAGTCATGATCAAGCAGCATATAATTGTTGAATATCGAGGGGATATTGTCAGGAACAAGTCTAATATGAGTTATGCTTCGAATTTATACGGGGATAAAGCCAATTTTTTTAAAATTTTATTTTAGTATGGACTTACAATTCAAGTGTTTTACAAGCATAGTTCGGCATGAAAAGTTCGAAATCGTGACAATGGACAGCGGAAGTTTAAGGGTTTGATATACGGTGTCAGAATTTTGTGAAGTTTGTATAGCTGATTTTTAGGGTGTGTTTGATATGTAAAATATATGGTAGTTATTTTCCAATGTTTGATAATTTAATTGGGAGGTTGGAAAATATTTAAGCTAAGAAAAAAGTGGCGAGTCCGGCCAAAAATAAGATATTGCATCAGGAGTTCGTCCAGATTCAGAAAGCTGAAAACAAAAGTTTAGCAGCAATGCATATCATCATCATGTTCCTAATAGAGCAATAGAATATGAATGCAATGAACTTGCTTTTAACTATGAGTTCTAACAGGAAATTTGTGGATAACTATCAATTGGCAATAATTTTACACTGACACAGAGAATTTGACACAATTGACGGATACAGTGATGTAATACTTGTATAAACTAGTATTACAACCTACAATCTCACAAGTCCTCTCTAGTCTTTTTTCTTCTCCTCTCCCTTCTCTCTTCTGGATCTCTTTCTTCTTCTCTTCTTTCTTCTCTCTCCTCCCTTTTTATCCCAATTAGTCCCTTAAGTGGTAGTCCATGGTCTCTCCTCCTTCCATCGTTAATAAAAGTAAACACTTTTTTTCATATTTATTAAGGTTCCAAGATGGATTGATCCATCTCCCACCAGTAATCCAAGCAGCGGCCAACTACAAATGGTTAGGATACCGAGGATCATGATCCCGTTTAAGGTAGTTGTATGTGCCACCATAACCCCATAAACAATCATCGTCCCCACCCACCTATGTACGATGTCCAAAAATATGACATGTCGGCCATTTCTGCTTTAAAATTATGGCATGCCCGCAAAAATCAAAATCATAGTGTGCCTGGAAAATTATGGCCTATACCATACATCCGGTCCCATTGTTACCACTAACCTCCTACGTCATGTATACGTCCTATACAATACTGCAACATCAATGTTACACTATGAAAAACTACCACTGCAATATCAATGTTGTATCGAGTTAAGTAATTTGGTGCGTCGGGTTTATTTCGCTTAAACATCAATGTTGCACCATAAAACCAAAATGGCCGCAACGCTGATGTTGTACCGAAATATAAATTAAATTTAAAGCGCAAAAATCAATGTTGCACCATGAAAACCACTGCAATATCAATGTTGTACCATGAAAAATCAATGGAATAGATGGTTTGCTTTGAAGAAAAAAATGAGAATAGCAAAATAAGAATGGAAAGATGATAATAGAAAAAGAATAAATATTTTGAGTGAGAAAAAAGAGATTTTTGGCATAATATTACAACATGCCACGTCATTGGGTTTTTACTGTGTCATTTTTCCTGTATCAATATATATTACTCATCAATTGGTAATTTTTATTTTTTTTTGGGATAAGACTATCAATTAGTAACAGATACGAGTTAAGTGGTAGAATGAGTTATGCTTGAAGCCAAGGCTACATACCATATGATCCTATATCTCATTAATAAAAGTAAACACTTTTTCATATTTATTAGGGACTTCAAGATGGATGGATCCCCTATAAAGGATAGATACGTGCTTGTGAGGACCAGTAATCACAAGCTTTGGCCAACTACAAATGGTAGCAAATATATTGTGTTCACTCTTATATGAGGATCATGTTATCACGTTAACATTCGTTTAAGGTAGTTGTATGTGCCACCATATCTGCACCCCCATAAACAATCATCTTTGGGTTGGGTACCGTTATAGCGTCACCCACTACTATGTACGATGTCCAAAATTATGACATGTCAGCGCCGCCTAAAATTATGGCGTGCCCGCATTGCTCAAAATCATAGTGTGCCTGCATGCCCAAACTTATGGCTTGCCTGCGCTGCCCAAAATTATGGCCTGCCTGCGTTGCCCAAAATCATGTCATACATGCCCTGTCCAATTTTATGACGTGTTTGCGCTGCCCAAAGTTGTGGCACCATAAGCTAGATATAACAGGTTCATATTTAGAAAATATATTTGGCAAGATACGGCTTCCATATTAAGACTTTACATAATTACAAAAGATTTTGTAGCAATTAAGGAAATAATATTTCGTTATTATTCTATAAATACCCCCATTCTTTTGGAACAAAGAACTACGTTCATTTGAGAGACTTGATTCCAGAAAACGATTTGGATACGTAGCCAGCCATTGAAGGTACAATCTCAACAATTATACAACAATCTCCCTAACAAGATCATTAGTGTGTTCGGGTGAGTTCTTACCCAAACATAATTGGTGCCGCCTGTGATTCTTACCAACGGACTTTCTTCCACGATTCGGTAATGACAAAAACAACAAGATCTTAAGTGAGCAAAAATGAAAGATTACAACAAGAAGATCTACCTAATCCCGAAGTTCCGATTAATTAGGCCGTGATGGATCAACCAACCGCCCCAAATCTGCAAGCTCCACCTTCAAAATTCCAAGTGCCACAACAGCGACAGATTTAGATGTACGCGACTTCAGGCTCCAATAACTCGTTCTCAAGATCTAGAGGCCACAAATGTAAGCAAACTAGCAAAGTGGATTCAGAGAATATGGAGATAGGAGATGAAGACGTGCCTTTAGAAGTGTTGCGTCAGAGGTTCAGAAGAGAGAAGAAACATAACAACTACTTGCTGAAGTAACTGGACAAATAGAAGCAAGTATAAAGGGATGACGCCGATGCTGCATCTTCCACACCGGCAAGAGCCTCCAAATCTAGTGAAAATCGAAGTGTATTCAACCGACTAAAATTTAATTACGGTAGATCCCATCCATTGGAGCCTGTCCTTGAACATCATCAAAATCACTCAAGGTCAAGCAGACATTCATCTTATTGAAGAAGGCGATCTAGATCTTGAAATACCAACAACATTAGGCGTAGTAGTGGTTATAACACTAGGCAAAAAGAACAACAATACACGTTGTCAAGTAATCATCATATCTCTCATAACATGACAAGATCATTGAATGTTAATCATAGCGCATTAGAAAGGTGGACAACATCCACCATAAGATGCAATGCTGGACGCCAAAATCAGGACCTCAGAGACGAATTGCAACATGACCTTAGATATGGCTTGAATGCAACAAACCAATACATAAAGATTAACAAAGGTCATCCCAGAATACGGCAACACCAAAGAAACAACTCTCCCTAATTCGACAGCCTAGCCCATTTTATCGACACAGGTCTCGCAGCCTAAGGAACCAGCTAAATATAGAAGCAAACAACGATTGGGGCGACAATACCGTGAGATGCAACATAGTTAAGTTACTCATCAAGTCGAAAATCTAGAAGCCGCAAGAGCACCATTCACGAAATAACAAATAAAAAACATTATCATGTTATGGAGTTTAAAAGTAGGCTAATTCTATGACGCAGAGATGACCCCCTCTTATGCAAAAATTTTTCCATCTATACTAAAAAGAGAAGCTCTACGTTGGCTTTCCAGCTTGCCAGCTCGATCTATCGCGTCATTCCAAGAATTAGCAAACCAGTTCACAGATCGGTTTAAGCATAATTGGACATGTCCTAAGGATGACAACATCTTGCTAAACACCAAGCAACAAAAGGATGAAGCACTGGCAAAATTTGTAATTCATTTATGCCAAGTGCAAGCAGAGGTCGCCGATGTCCCTGACGTAATGATCATTCATGCATTCAAGGAAAGTCCATTTTGATAAAAACGGAATTTACAACTCCCTTGTACTGGACCCCCACAATCAAAGTCCGATTTGTTTGCACAAACCCAGCAGTTCATTAACGTGGAGAAAGATGTTAGATCAAAAGCTTCCAGAGATAAAAAATTTAGGAATAAAGAATCAAACAAAAGTAAAGGTAAACACAAACAAAATCATATGGGAATGGTAACAATAAAAATCATAATACAAAAAGTTGAACGACAATACAATAAAGCGAGCAGGGCACTTAAGGTTACCGACCAGCTTTGAATAGGGTGGCTTTTACAACATTATTTTTATTGTTGGGACTTGGGTGTCAAAATTTGTTAGTGGGGTTATATTATCTCGTATTTGTATGGAAAACATGGTAGTTTTGGGAATTGCATTAGACGGTTAGTAGTAGACCAAAAAAAAAAAAATGTATTAACAGGCAGGGCTTAAATCTCAAATTGGCTGCATTTGAAAATGTTGGAAACATCATAGTGACAATGCTGAAATCCCTAATATGTGTTGTGTACTTGTGTGTACATTTGAAGATTTGATATATTTTCCTGAATTTACCCATGCTAAATATCCAGCATTGCATAGGTATGCACAGTCTCATTTCATCGACCAACAAATAAAAGGAGTCTCATTCCTCTACAAATGTACAATTCTACATGGAGGGGTCGGGAGGTTGTTTCGCACTTTAGCCATCTTATTCTTTAGGATTCTGTTTGGGACATCAAGGTGGTGGTCAGGTCACTGGTGGACCACTGCTAAAAAATATTTAATAATCTAATTGATCATTGCCCATTTTAATTGTGCTAGTGGACCTAACATAACATCTAGATCCAATGAACCAAGCATCATCTCCTGTGAAAAGGAAGAGATTGTAAGATCTCCCATACTATGGGATTATATATAGATAATCTAGTCAATTATAAGATAAGGAAATTGTTACGTGTATATATAACACACTAGTTTAGCATATAAAAGAATTTTCATAGACGCCTCTGTAAGACCAATGTCGTGATCGAGCAGCATGTAGTTGTGGAATATGGCCAAGAACTCGGACCCGAGTGGAAACACGACCCTCACTGAGGCTGAACCCCACTCCCCGAAGAGGTAACCACAAAGTTGCAGCGAAAAAAAAAAAGTTGTGGAATATCGAGGGATTTTGTCACGAAGAAGTAAAATATGAATTATGTTTCGCATTTATTTGGGACTAAACCCATTTTTTAAATCGTATTTGAGTATGGACTTTCAATTCAAGTGTTTTACAAGCCTAGTTCGGCTCGAAAAGTTTGATATACTGACAACCTATAGCGGAAGATTGAGGGTTTGATATACGGTGTCAAAATTTTGGGCATTGCCATCCAATTTGAAGTTTGAATAGCTGAATTTTTAGGGTGCGTTTGATAATTTAGTTGGGAGGTTGGAGAATATTTAAGTTGGAGAAAAAAATACAGGCAGAGGGGTAAAAATATGTTTTGGTATCCCCATGAAAAATATTACTATTTATTTTTCCACCTCTTTTCTCTTTATAAGGGCATCTCCAATGGGGGTGTAAAATTAAAATTACACCTCCACTTAGCCTCCACATCGAAATTTTACACTTCTAAATATTCAAAAACCTATAAATTCCAATACATCTATAAAAAGTAAAAAAATTAGATTTTAAACTTCGGACGGGGAATTCCTCTTTATTAAAACCGGGAAAAGCCGAGTTAAAAATTTACTTTAAATTAGAAAGGGACGTTACTTAAAATGATGTCCGATTTTTTTTTTTCTTCGGACGCCACTTCAACACACGTTTGAAGGGGCTTTTATTTTTTAATAGTAAGAGGTCCCACCATCTCTATCAACTAATACTTTATTATTAAAGAGGATAACACTTGAAAAGAGTTTTTTTATATTTGGAGTGTAAAATTTCCACTCTATACGGTTTACACCCCCATTGGAGATGTCATAATTTTTTCTCACATTAACAAGATAGAACCTTATTAGCTAGAATACAACATTAGAAGCTTTCAAATTTCAAAATGGAGTTCATTGACGAAGAGTTAATTATTGGCGTATGTATCAGTAGGGATGTCCATCTTGCCCGTAACCACCCAAAATCCGAACAAAATACTTGCACCAAATCCTGTCCGAACTCGACAAAATTCGAACTCGAACCCAAACCGAAATACATAGGGTAGGGTTTGGTCACACTCTCTAAATCCCAACCAACCCGATAATTTAGCCCTAAACCCGTATAACTTAAAAAAACCGATATATCGAACCCCAAATATACTTTCAATTGCATACTACTAATCTCATAAAAATAATGATAAATTTTGGAAATCTCATTTATGTTTAAAATGAAGTATTTAATATATTGGATTATAAAAAAATTATGCCCGAAATTTAAAAAAATTATTTTAGAATTAAAATTCCAAATCATTATTTTTAAATGATATCAAATAATTTTTTACTCGTATAGGTGATAATTACTTCGCGGATTTTTTATTTTGTTTATAGTAAGAAGGGAAATTCCCCATATATATATCAAATAATTTCTTATTATTCATTTATTCATTTATACCGGCTTTAACACTCCAAACACCTAAACCCGAGTAAAATTTCCATTCTATAAGGTTAGGATAAAATTTGAGATGTCCTAATTTGTTCTCACATTAGCAAAATAGAACCTCATTAGCTATAATACAACATTCGAAGCTTTCAAATTTCAAAATGGAATTCATTGACAGAGAGTTAATTATCATCCTATGTATCAGTGTATGGCAAAGTAACTAAGTACACATTTAATTTGCATAAGATACTGAATTCAATAATCATCCTATTTACATGACGAAGCATTGCTTAATGTGCTAATAATACATCTGGTGTCGATTCATGGAATTTTTTTCTAAAGAAAATGAGAAAAGAAATAAAGAATTAAAGATTCATGAAAAAAACAATCAGCTGAATGGAACAACAAGGATTCTCTAATTCTCTCCTTAGTCTCACCCCACTATTAGCCGGCGGGTGACTTAGACGGCAAGCACAGAAGTCTAGAACAGAAAGACACGCCTACCGCACGTCCCACATCTAAAAAAACCGTCCAAACGTGGCAAAGTGCAATAAACAGACCGAAAGTCAAATCTAACGGTTGAAATAATCTAAAAATTTCAAAATCGACGGTTAGAATGACGCAAGTCTGTCAGCCAGGTCATCCTATCTTTTCTCGTGGTCGAAATGATTCCATTCTTTAATTTGCATTTCATTTGCATTTCACTTTTTTAGCTGTTACCCACTTATTATTTATACCCTCTCATTTCTCATTCTTTCCTTCTCCATTTCAAGAGTTTTTAGAAACCAGTAAAACCAAACATTAAAAAAATAAAACACAACCTCGATTCTTCTTTTTTTTTTTTCAAGCGAAGGAGAAAGTCTCTTTTGCTTTTCTATATTTTTTTCCATCTCTACATCAAGGTGAGTTAGATCTGGTATTTGTTATTTTTTTATACGGTTGAGATTTGATTGGAAAAGTTAGATCTTTTGTTTTGTTTGCTGATTAGTAATTGTTTTATGGTTCGATCTGTGATTTTGATGAAAATGATGTGTATGTAGATCTATGATTGTTTATATAGTGAGTGATTCATGATCTGATATTTCTGATTGATTGATTTGTGTATGGTGATGAAACATTAAGAGTTTTGCATGTGTTTTTTTGCTGGATCTGTTGGTTTTATTATGAATCATTTAGATCTGCTGATTTGTTGCATGCAATCATCATGTTCATACGTTTATAAGATTTGGTGGGATTTTTATCAGATAAAAAAAACTTCAAAAATAACAAACGTAGATTAGGTTCTGTGTTGAGGTTATTCGATTTGATTTTAAGCTGAAGAAGGTTGTGTTTATTGTGTATGATTAATCTATAAACTGAAGGCAATTGATTTGAATGGTGGGAAATGCTGAAATCTCAATGGTGCATTTGAGGTCCTTAGTTGGGAGCTAGAATGATAATGATTTCCATTGGTTAGATTGTTTTGTTTTCACACCATTTTCATATTGCAGCATTTATAGAAAATGGCTGATGCCGAGGAAATCCAACCTCTCGTCTGTGATAATGGAACTGGAATGGTCAAGGTAAGCTGTTCTGGTCATGCATTTATCTTTTAATCACTTTTGTAGGTTTTCCAATATTTACAAGTTCCGACTTATCTTTAATTGACAGGCTGGATTTGCTGGTGATGATGCACCAAGGGCAGTGTTCCCCAGTATTGTAGGAAGACCTCGACACACGGGTGTCATGGTTGGGATGGGGCAGAAGGATGCTTATGTAGGAGATGAAGCACAGTCTAAAAGAGGTATCCTCACTCTAAAGTACCCAATTGAACACGGTATTGTAAGCAATTGGGATGATATGGAGAAGATCTGGCATCATACCTTCTACAATGAACTCCGTGTTGCTCCAGAAGAGCATCCAGTTCTTCTTACTGAAGCACCTCTCAACCCCAAGGCGAACAGGGAGAAAATGACACAGATCATGTTTGAGACCTTCAATGTTCCCGCTATGTATGTCGCCATCCAGGCTGTTCTCTCTCTATATGCCAGTGGACGTACAACTGGTGTGTGATCAATCTATAATCTCTTTTTGTTTCTTCTGTCTATAGGACTATCTGTTTGAGCAAAGTTTAATATCATTTGATCTACAGGTATTGTACTGGATTCTGGTGATGGTGTGAGTCACACTGTACCCATTTATGAGGGATATGCCCTCCCACATGCTATTCTTCGTTTGGACCTTGCTGGTAGGGATCTCACTGATTCCTTGATGAAGATCCTCACAGAGAGAGGATACATGTTCACCACCACAGCAGAGCGAGAAATTGTCCGTGACATGAAAGAAAAGCTTGCTTATGTTGCACTTGACTATGAGCAAGAGCTAGAGACAGCCAAGAGCAGCTCTTCAGTAGAGAAGAGTTATGAGTTGCCCGATGGACAAGTTATCACCATCGGAGCTGAAAGGTTCCGTTGCCCAGAGGTTCTCTTCCAACCATCACTGATTGGAATGGAAGCGGCAGGAATCCACGAGACTACCTACAACTCCATCATGAAGTGTGATGTTGATATCAGGAAGGATCTCTATGGAAACATTGTCCTCAGTGGTGGGTCTACTATGTTCCCTGGAATTGCTGATCGTATGAGCAAAGAAATTACAGCCCTCGCTCCCAGCAGCATGAAGATTAAGGTGGTTGCACCACCCGAGAGAAAGTACAGTGTCTGGATCGGAGGATCTATTCTTGCATCACTAAGCACATTCCAGCAGGTGAGTTTTGCAACTTTATTCTAGTCTATTGTCATTATACTTGGTATCTTATTTAGCTGAATCCTTGTTTTTGTTTAACTTGCAGATGTGGATCTCAAAGGGTGAGTATGATGAATCTGGTCCATCCATTGTCCACAGGAAGTGCTTCTAAGTTCGTTTCACAAACATCTGTGGCGAGTTATTTTCAGTAAGTTGGATTTTCGTGTCAAAGTGTCATGTGAACTTTGTTTCTTCAAGAGAAGATATGCGTGGGATGAGGTTAATTTGAGGGAGGGGGATATGGCTTATATTCATTTGCTACTCCATAGCTTCTCCTAGGTAAGATAATATGTACTCTTGTTATTAGGAGAGTTTGAGTTGAAATCTTTATTTGTGATGACTGGTTGTTAGGTGTGAAGCACAGACAAGACTCATCGTTTAATGTCTCCTCAATTTTGTCTGTGTTCAACCTAGTAGCTTGTCTCTAGAAGTTAAAGGAGAGAGGGACCTGTTTTCTTATCTTTGTTTTTTTCTTTGGGAATTTCTGTTAATATTTATTGTATGAGTATCAGATTTTAGAGTCAGTTTGCGGTTATGAACTATTTGAGACGGTTAGATAGTATGGTGCTTTATTGTAATCCTTGTTGGTGTGGATTGAAATTTTTTATCACGAGTTCCGTTATGACTATTACAGGCTTGTCTTTTTTCTTGGTCAGTATTAGTATGTAGTTTGATCATGGATTTTGTTCATCCTTGCAACTATTTCAAGACATAGAAAATGTCTCTTTTTTTAGTTGGAAGAATATATAACCATTTTAAGTTGTTTCTTATCTTCTAAATATTTGGTGATATCCTCATGATGTACACCTGACACTGAATTTTTATTGGAGAAGGGAATAGGTCTAGGTCGACTTATGACAGTGGGCACTGAGGTTACTTGGCAGTGGCTATACTTTCTTGTTAGATATTCCTAGGAATTAGTGCAGCTGATGCTTGCAGCTGGGACGACACAGTGACTGGCTTTCCGATAACCCTATTTCTAGCCCTTTGTATGGTTGAATTGACCCTGGTGTGCAGAGTATGGGTTCTAGTCTTCCAGAACTGTTGCTTGTGTTTCAAACTTAGATTACCTTTAGTGTCCATTATGTAGTCGCGAACACTGAGGTGGTGTTTGGATAGAAAGCTATAAAGGAGAGTGCGGAGGTTGGATCGATTTTGGTTAGGTTGGGTAGAGCTTCAAAAAAATCGAAGCTAGTCTCTGGTTCTTGCTTCTTGTTTTGGTTCCTCTCTATGGACACAGTGATTGAAATTGAAATGGCTTTCTCCTTCGTAGATTTTTTACCAAAAGTCCCAAACTCTTGGGCGCTCATGTACATATATATGGTATTAAGTAGCTGCCGTGTCGTTATATAGTATTAAGTAGCTGTTGTACCCTTTGAGACGACAAGTGAAGTAGCAAGTTATTTTTGTGGTATCCTTGGTTGGAATTAATTGTCCCTTAAAATTTAAGGCCATGCTTCCATTTCCCCCTGTTACCCCAAATACAATATCCCGTCTAGTGAAACACCTGTTTTTATTCAATAAGGGTGCTGATAATTTCTTACTACCTGCTACTGTGTACGCCACTAGCTAATTTATGCAATTTATTCCGAAACTTTTTAATATAGCAATTGACCAATTGTATTATCTTTGTTTGTTGATTAAAATGGTAAACTGTTTATAGACAATTACCTTGTATGTTGGTGGTAGCCACAACTTTTGCCATGATCAAATTATTTTGCCTTCATGGCAATCTATACAGTAAAGTTCTCCACCTCCCTAGCAAATCTAGTCATTGTTCAATGTCTCTCACTTCCAAGACAACCCTATTCTATGCCAAAGAGCATTTTGTGCGTTAAAATAAGACCGAAAAAAAGAGCAGAAAAAAAATTTCTTGGTTACATCAATTCTTTTAAGTATTTATCATACTTCAGCTTCTGATAAGAGGATTTTTGTTTACCATGTTTTTGACCTCAGTGTAGTGGCTTGTCATTATATTGAACATTCCTACCTGATGCTCCATGTTAATGAGGTCGCAAGAATGGAATGGTAAAAATAACTTCGATTAATCTGAAGATTCAAGTTGATTGCATTCCAAATGTGGATCCAAGCATTATAGGAGTATATAATATTTGTGATTTGTCTTATAGTTTTGTTTTGGTTGGGTTATACTAATTTCGAACTTTACTAGACTCGAAACTCTTTCTTCTTCCCTTCAGTGCGCTAATGTGAGAATGTACTTGTACTTGGCTAAAGCAAAATCTGCACTTCAATGATTGCAACATTAACTTATTGATCACAATTGGGGCGGTTTGGGTTTCTTGGAGGGCACTACGATTTCATTCCAAAATCCAAACCAAGCTTTTCATTCACGTGAATTGACAGTCTGGGGCCATGCTTCTCGTTCACAAGAACCACTATCAAGGACAGTAGATTAGAAGATAGTTCAAAAAAACAATTTTATTCATAGTTTTTACTCATGGTTCAAAACCAACAGAATCCCTCGAACACACTCATCCAAGACCAATTGGAACTTATATAGTGGTGCAAAGACCCGACACTGTGACTCTAAGTTGCACAACCATCGAAGTCATTTACGCTGGGGCGTGAAGTGTATGCCACATTGCCACTGTTCTTTAGGCACTTAATTTAATTTTCGCCATCATCTGCATAAATTCTCCGAAAGCTGCAGAAAACAAATTTATGTATCAATGTCCGTGATAGTCTAAGTTAAATAGCAGTTAGCACTAGATTGAGTGTGTGCAAGTTCAACGTACTACGCGTACTGAAGTGTGTCCGTGAAACTGTGATTGTACAAATGCTTGTAAAGAAGACAATGCTGGATATCCTTCAATGCGATTCCTCTCATATAGAAATGCAATTGGATTTAAAAAATTTCGTGAAGGCATATAAGTCAATAAGTGTGATTGGTAGAAATGGATATACTACCATAGTCCGAGTCATGTGGTCCTGGTGAAGCTTCTGGGTGATACTGAAGAGACATGACATTTAGGGCAGGGAACGCCATGCCGGCACAAGTTCCATCATTCAGGTTAATATGAGTGACTTCTACACCTTCTGGAAGTGATGCAGGATCTATAGCAAAGTTGTGATTCTGCCACACACAGAGAAACATGAAATTGATTTGGTCATTGGCATACTGATCCATAAGAGAAACAGGAAGAAGTTATAAAACTTCATAAGAAATGAGCGAACCTGAGAACTAATCTCAACACGGTTGATCCGGAGGTTGCGAACGGGCTGGTTCCCTCCATGATGACCATACTTCATTTTAAAGCATTTACCTCCCAATGCTCTGCCAATCAATTGATGACCCATGCAAATCCCAAAAACAGGGACTTTACCAAGTATTTCTTTCACTATTTCAACAGTATCAGGAACTGCAGATGGGTCTCCCGGGCCATTGCTGAAGAAAACACCATCTGGTTTCATCATAAGAGTCTCTGAAGCAGGCCATGTTGAAGGGACAACAGTGATTTTACACCCATGAGATGCCAAGCGCTTCAATATGTTAAGCTTGATCCCGAAGTCATATGCAACAACCTATATTCCATACACACACACACACACACACACACACACACACAAAAGTTTACTTATAGATTGATATCTAATGCAACGTAGTTTTTTATGACTCACGAAACTAAATACTAACATGAAATCCTTTTTCATCTATTCCTTTGCAGTTGAATTCCCACTCTGAATCTGTTTCATCCTTCCATTCATATGGAGCCTTGCATGAGACACCGTGTATCATGTCAACACCTGCATAATTGCAACAAGAACAAGAAGTTTGTTAGCTGATTTTATTTCTTTACAATTCATGTACAATGCTTTAAACATTTTCACTACTAGCAGTCTACTAAAATTTAATTTTAGAACAGATGTTAATATAATCATGGAATGGATTAAGTAATGCTTTCTTGCTAAGAACTTACCAGCAATGTGCCACGAACGAGCCATTTCCAATAGTTCCTCATCAGTTTTAGATTTTTCGGTGGTCAGTATACCTGTGAGACTTCCATTGTCTCTAACTTTCCTTGTTAGTGCACGAGTGTCCACATCGTCTATTACACATTTAGATGAAGAACATGAACACAATTAAAATGGAATTTGGAAATTTAAGAAGTACAGCCAATATGTTCTGAATTCTGAAATACCACTTACATATCCCCATAATATTCTTTTTTGCCAAGTAATCAACAAGTGAATCTGAGCTTCTCCAGTTTGAAGTACTGAAATAAGGACATTAGAAGGATGAAAAAAGACGTCAAAAAAGCAGATCACACGTGCTTTCTCAAAGCAGTACACCAGGACTGATTAGAAATCAATTTACCTGATACTCAAATTCCTGATCAATAAACCGGCAAGGAAACATTCCTTTGCTTCTTCATCATCTGTAACAAAATGGTATAACCAAGTTTAATCCCAAACGCCATGTCATAAAAACAAATGGTTACTTTCTTTTTTTGGGACTGAAACTTTCCCTACCAAAAGTAACTCCAGTATTTCCAATTTGTGGATTTGTTAGCAGGACAAATTGGCCAGCATAACTAGGATCAGTGAGTATCTCTTGGTACCTAAGAAAGCACTCAAACAGTCACACTTGTTTGTTAGATGACGATATATATATATATATATATATGGCTTGCTACGTCGACATACAAAAATAATAGAGTTAAAAACAACAGAATCCATGTAAGTTCGTAATGAATATTTTGGCATCACCTTAATCAAGTACGCACAAAATTGATTTTTAACTTTCCAAGAACTCCATAATTTTACTACCTCTATTTTGATCAAATACCAATTCAATTTCGTTTTCATTTTTTTTTACCAAATTTTTACTAAAATTTCATGATAAAAAGAGAAAAGAGTTCCAAAAATAATTCTAATCACATAAAATGAAGGGTTACCCCTAGATCAGCCAATTAGGATCGTATATATATTTTTTGAATGTGTGTGTGGGGAGGGGGTTGTGGTCCTACTACAAATGTACTAGAAAGAAATTAAAATTGTATGATGATTAAATCAGAAGGAAATGGAAATCCAATTACCCAGTCATAGATGTGTTAAAGACCACTTCACCAACTTGGGTGCCTGACGCACCAAATGACTTGGCTTTCCAAACAGATCCATCTTCAAGAACCAACCTGGCGTCAGCCACCTTCCATGGTGCTTCTGCCAGGCTTAAATCAGTATTAACGTTTGAGGAGTTAACAAAACATTTGATGACTCCAGAACGTGCAGTTTTAGTTGGCGGTGTCCTTTTGGATGGCCAATCATTAGAAAGATTTCTCAACTTGAAATCCATAGCTACTTTGATTGCCATATTTTCTTCTCTCAAATGCAAGATGGCCTGAAGTCTATATCAACAACTAGGAACCAGTAACCCAGTACTTATAGAAGAATGGAACACATAAAAGTTCATAACACAATCTTTCAAAGTCAAAGGACTATAATTTGGAGAGGAAAGATTTTCTTTCCAATTATGGTTACAGAATTTTGTTGTCAAAACATGGAACATAACAAACATGATATTCCTTGGGCTCCACAGATGCTATCTATTCAATTAAAATTCGCAGCCCAATAAATGGTGAAAATAACTTGATAATCCAAATTTTAGATTTATATAGAGAAAGTTCATTTCGAGACAGAATTTGTATTTAAATATAGAAAATAAATCTTTTACACTTAATAAGAAAGTGGAAATGTGGCGATTTGAAATTGTAATGTTTAAATGATGATATATTTGTAAAGCAATTTAATGTGCCAAATTGATCAACATTCCCAAAACGGAGGGAAATTTATTGTTTAGAAATGGAAGGAATTTTGAATTATTATCTGTTTCTTTTTTCAAAATTTTATCATCACCAAAAAAATAATAAGACTAGCAATTCAAGAAGAGTCCAAGAAGAATGTTTATTAAACGAGCTTTAAAATATGTTCAAGATCGGTTCTTCTATTAAATGAACGAGGCGATAAATGAGCAAGCAAGCCTGAGCAACTCGGCTCAAATTCCACTTCTATGCTCTAATGCGCACATAAGGGAAGAAATGCAGTTCTTTATGCACCAGCGGCCAGCCCTACCAAGAAAATGCTATTGTGAAATGTCGCTGTATGCCTGTATCTAATTTAAGATAATTAAATTTTAAAAATTTAACAATGCACTTATGCACCAGTATTTTTGCTCTTTTATTTTTCGAAAGGTTCTCAAATTCCAATTTTCTATATATTTTGTTTTCAAATGTATCTGGTTTTATGATAGGTATTCTTTGAATGTGGCGGGAATGACCCAATCAGGTATTCATTGAATATGTCATGAATGACATGTTAGTGTAATGATAAGTGATATTTCCTAATATGCGGGATAAATTATGTAGTATCAATTAGACTTCAATGTCTTAAATGAGGTTTTGATTATGAATGGAAGTTTGATTGGTTGAGATAAATTCTTTTATTGTGATCAACTCTGTTTTTGCAGGAGAGTAGGATCCGTTAATCTTGTATGCATGGGACATAAATATTTTACCCTAAGATGACGTGTTGGCTTAAAGGTAAAATATATAAAACTCATATTTAAATAAGTTATCATATGTGTATTTAATAAGTGAAATGTAAGTGGTTTTTATATTGTGAGTTAATTTGGAAAATGGGTTATTAGGGTTTTATTTCATCCTGAGTTTTTAGATAATTGAATAGGGTGACGATTGAGATAATTATATCCTGGAAAATTCTCTATTTTAGATTTTAAGAAAATTTGGGGTGTGACAGTTTGGTATCGGAGCTTAGGTTAGCCTAAATTTGAAAAGTTTAGGTGATCCTCGAAATGTGGTGATTGGGTGTGTTTGAGTTTAAGATGTTTGGAGTACTAATAGAAGTCCGTTTTGTTTTAAGGTGGTGGCTGGAGATGACAATAACATTACTAGTACTGGAAGTAATACAATATCTGTTGATTTGAGAGCAATATTAACTTAGTTGGTGCAAACTATTTGGAGGGGTCAACATGCTAATTTAGGGGATCTTTTTGCTAGGAGAAACAATGATTTTGCAACTTTAGGAGGCCAGAAGTTTAGGAGAGAGAAATGGGCCATTGATGTTGAGAAATGGGTTACTATGTGTGAGTCCGTGTTTGCTAAGATGCAACTCACTGAGGTGCAGAAGTAGGAGTTGGCTTCTTACCAGTTGGAGGGGTCAGCTTTATTTTGGTGGAGGTCTATCAAGAATAATGTGGATGTAGAAACTATGACTTGGGAGGATTTCTAGGTAAGATTTGAGAGAAGGTTTGTTCCTAATGCTGTTAAGGAGCAATTAACTGAGAAATTCTTTAATCTGATCCAAGGAGGGAAAACTGTTACGGAGTACGTGACTAGGTTCAATGAACTATCAAGGTATACTCCTTATCTAGTTGATACCCAAGTAAAGAAGAACTAGAAGTTCATCCGTGGACTAGAGCCATATCTATCGAGTTATTTGATACCCTTTGATTCAGAAACTTTCGATCGCGTGTTAGATTTGACATTAAAATATGAACAATTGGATAATGAACCCAAAGATGAGAAGTTTAAAGAGAATGCCCAAAAACAAGTCAGCTTACATCTTATTTCTAGTCAACCACGTCAAGGGCAGAGAAATAAAAGTCGGCATCACCCATATAATAGGCAAACAAGTAAGCATGTGAATAAGGCCGCTAGTACTTCGCTAAAGAAATTTGATGGTAATTGTTTGAACTGCGGGGAAGTTGGGCATACTATTCGAAGATGTTCTAAACCAAATGAACTAGTAGGCAAATGTTATAAATGTGAATAGTTGAGACCCTATGTTAAGAACTGCATTGGTTAATGTTAGGTATGTTTGAATTTGTTATTTACTAGTTCCTCTATTGGTACTTAGCATGTAAGAATTGATCGTATGATTAATTATAAAAATAAAATGCTTGTTGTTTTAACGGTTAGTTTCTTATGAAATTTATAATCGAAATTGTTCAGTATGTTATAGTGTTGTTTTCCTAACGGAGTTTTCTATTTTAAGTAAGTATTGGCTAAAAAGAAATTGTTATTTTAAAATTTCATATTTGAGTAATTTGGAATTATCCAAGGAATAAAGAAACCCTTTTGGTAAAAGTTGGATTTGGAATTGTTGATATTGTCCAAGTTATGTATACTGTTGGAGTGTGATCTAGTGTGCATACCACACATCATTAGTGTTTGATCCTATGTGATGGTAGAGAACTTGTATGCATCGTTGGTGTGAGAACTAGTGTATACTTGCACATATCGTTGGTGTGTGAGCCAGTGTGCATGCCTCACATTGTAGGTGTTTGATCCTATTTGATGGTGGACATAGTGTAGGTCGCTGATGATATGAATCAACCTATACCTTTTATATATTCATTTTGAACAGGTGGTATTTGTGAGACCCTGAGGGAACGGTTAATATTTTTTTTAAACACCAAGATGGTGGATGGAATTTGTGAGTTTTTTTTTTAGCAAAAAGATTTGACTGGGAAGATTGTTAGGAAATGAAATTATTAGATATATGTACATTAAATGTGGAACGCTTAAACTAGTTAGGAAATACTAAGAAATGAACTAATTGCCTCGGTGTGATAGGAACTATTTTGTCTTCTTAGTATGATTTAACTCGAAAAATATGAATATGTTGAACTGAGAAAGAATGATTTTAATTAAGTGTTGGCAATTGAAGAAACTAATTACGTTTATTCTTTTGAGTTGTGTATACTAGCGTATATGCGTGTTTCTTGGGTTCTATAGGTTTATGAATACACTTTCAAGGTTAATATACCCTGATGTTAGATATGTTACATTAATAGAGCATGTATGTCACTAAATTTTCTTTTTGTCATTTCTATTATACAACTAAGTTGCTATGATATTACTAATTGCTTGCTTGCTTCTATATACTTCGAATCTCGGGACGAGATTCCTTTTGAGTTGTGTATATTATAACACCCCTTTTTTTTTTTATATTTTTTTTCCTAGTATCATAATAATAATAATAATAGATAAAACAAAAAAATAGGATAAATATTAGTTAAGGATAGAAAAACCATGTAGGTAAAAGATAAACCTTCATTCTTGTTTTTTCGGGGGTTTTAAAAAACAAAAACAAAAAGGAGTTCACACGTAGAGATTTTTTTTTACATAGAGAAAACAAAAAGAGAGTTTTTCACATAGAGGAGAAGAGAGGTTTCTTGTTGGAGATTTACTGATAGCTGATATCAGTGAATAGTAGGAGCGTAGAGCGTATCACGAGTGAGTAGTTATATTTTATTTTTTCTATTTTACCGAACCTAGAGTTTTACAGTTTTACGGGATTGAAGAAAAAACTAGTTTTCCACTCAGTATTTTTGTTTTGCTTATTCTTATGTCAATTTTTTTTATCCTGTCGAATTGATAAATTGTTAAATGTTAACATATTGATTTGCTTAACTGTGAAACTATGAAATTGAATTGTTAAAGCTTTATGGGCTGTTAATGGCGGCGTAAACCCAAAAGAAGAAATCATCCTGCATTTTGTTTGAACTCTTATTGTTGTGGTTTTGGTTGGTTTATTATTGGTGGTAGTGGGGTGATTGAGTGATGGGAAGTGGGGCGGCGCGGCGATCCAGTTGGAGAGAGTGTGATCGAGGTAATGAAATCGAGTTTTTACTATATCATTATGTTGGGTTTTGATTAGGGATTAAAACCGAGCGGTTTCGGTGGGGTTTGGGGGTTGTTTGAGTGTTGTCGAAATAGCTTAGGGACGTTAATGGCGTCGAAACGCGACTTCTAACGAGTGATGGAATTGGGTTTTAGTGGTGTCAAAAGATTGGATTTTTTGTGAGGAGTGAAACCGATGGGGTTAGAGTGGAGGAGGGTTGGTGGTTTGTGGTGGCTAATCGGTGGAGGTGGCGAGCTGTGAGAAAGAAGGAGAAGAAGGTAGCGATCATGTTCATTTCTTTTTTGTTGGGTTTGGGCCGAAATCAGTTATGTGGGCTTGGTTGTTTTATTTTTTTTTTTTTCACTTATGGGCTTAAGTTTTAGTTGGGATTTGGGAAAGGCTAAAGACTTTGGGCCTTAGTTTTTGGGTTTTTGGGTTAGATGAGTTTAGGACTGGTTGACTGCTGTTGACCCTTGGCAGGTTGACTGATGTTGACCAAGGTTGATTTTGACTAGTTGACTTTGATTAGTTGACCAAGTTTGACTTTTAACTCGGATGATGATTTGGTCTATTAGGATAGGTCTAGGGCTATTGCGTGCTTGGCTTTATGCTACGACTTTATATATATACGTGTGTATGTGTATTAACTATTATGTGATATTTCAGTCTTTTATAATATACGACGCTATAACACTTAGACATCAGGAAACATGTCACCCATATCTTTATAACTCTACACACCTTCTAGTTGAGATAAAAAGAAATGTTTAATTATGACTAGTGAAGTCATGGAGGAAACCGCCATAGAGAGGAACTAAAGTATTTGTCTTGCGGGTTGGTTCTATTCCTCGAGTGTATACGAGAATGTAAGTCTGGATTCCATGAATATACGGAATGGCCTGTTAGTTTTATGCCCATAAGAGGCTTGGTTTTATGAGCATTAAAAGTCCAGAGATGGCTGTGACTCACAAGTACGAGTTTACAAGATGGATATATGATATTTATGCGAGACAAATAAAGCTAAAAACTACGAAGGCTTGATTCCAATCTTGAAAGATTTGGATACGTATGCAGCTTTGAGCAAAAGTGCAGCCACCATATTATATATTATATACATTAGTTTTAGTGATAACTATATGTGTAAATGTTAGTATTAAATTGTGTACGTGATAGTGATGGTTTAAAAAGATATTAATTAAATGTGTCATGAAGAACTTGTTGGTGTTATGATAGATATTCTTTGAATGTAGCAGGAATGACTCAATCAGGTATTCATTGAATGTATTATAAATGACATGTTAGTGTAATGATAAGTGATATTTCATAATATGCGGGACGAACTATGTAGTATCAATTAGAATTTAATGTCTTAAATGAGGTTTTGATTATGAATGAAAATTTGACTGGTTGAGATAAATTCTTTTATTGTGATGTCTAATTCTGTTTTTGCAGGAGGATAGAATCCGTTAATATTGTATGCAGGGACGTAAATATCCTACCCTAAGACGATGTACTGGCTTAAAAGTAAAGTATATAAAACTCATATTTAAATAAATTATCATGTGTATTTAATAAGTGGAATGTAAATGGTTTTTATATTGTAAGTTAATTTGGAAAATGGGTTATTAGGATTTCGTTTCATCCTGAGTTTTCAGATGATTAAATAAGGTGACGATTGAGATATTTATATCCTGGAAAATTCCCTATTTTATACTAGTAAATAGTAAAGACTAGAGATAGAGATGGGATCCAATGGCTGAATCACTGCTGAGTAATAAAGGAAATGTAGGGAACTGAACCATATATGCTAAGAAATAACGGTCTGGATGTTCAATCTGATTACTTCAGTGCACCTGTTCTACGAGTTAGTACTAACCAGAGCTCAGTTTATAATGTACTATTGTACTACTTGGAAATTTAAAACAAAGCTCCTAGATTAGCATAAGATAAACGTTAACTAAGCACGAAATTAAAAACTAAACTCAACCAAGTGTTAAGATCTAGGCATTATAAAAAGAAAATGTGTGGGTACATATGCAGTTATTCTTTTCGCTCCAGATAAGCTTATGCAAGTTCAACTGTTACACTATCGTCAATGGCGGGAGAAGGTTCCCATATTGTATTAATCTCACCCTGAGCTACCGGACCAGGATAGTACCTCCTGCAGGAAACGACCATTGAATTGGAGCTTCCAACAATTGAATTTGGCAAACGAGTCACAATGCAAGTCCTACCCTCTCATCAAATTCTTCGGCCGGGCATTCATTTACTTCTTTATGTATTGCATGTGGGAATCGAGCTAAAGAGTATATGCATCATGTCAACAAACATTTTCTCTATAAAATCATGCAGATCTTGAACGGAAAAGTAGTCATGATGACTGACAAAAGTTACAATGGCACCTACTTCATCCCCTATGAAATCAGAAGGCAATGCAGTTTTTAGCCCTTCAATGATCACAAGTGCCCGCTGCAAGCTGGATCCCTCAAGAATTACAGGAAGAAGGCTACTAAAGTTGTAACCTGTCCATACAGCTTCTGCAAGTTTTAATCTCTTCCTATTCTTCAAGCTCACAGAATTATCTCTCTTACCAATGAATTGAATCACTTCATGGGCTCCTTTGTACCAGAGATTCACCAAGTGTGGGTGGTAGAGAAACTTAGGCGATTCTTACAAGGAGTGCCACTGAAAGGGAGGACACTTCAATACCTTCTTGATTAGGATGAGCTGGATCTTTGAGTTCCATTGTGTGCAAATCTTGAGAGGGATCAGGACTTTTTGAGAGGAGTTGGGACAGATAAATTAGTGACTCGCTCGCTCTCACTTGCATCCATCATTTCATTTCCTTCACACTTTTCCCCAGAGACCACTCATCCAGCCTTTATGGGAATCAGATGTTCATAGTCCTCTATCTGTGTGTTGTCTTTATATATGTCTTCAAAACATGGTTTGCAGATGCAGAGAAGAAATGCAAACACACAGTCAAATGGAATGTAGACAATAACAAGTGCACAAGTAATCACATACCGCATTAGAGCCTCTGTCAGATTACATAAATGCTGGCTTAGCTTCACTGCGAGAAAAGGACTCGAATTTCTTGGATCTCTTTCTTCGTCAGACTTATTCAAATTTTCTAAATCTATTTCTACGTCATGTGTATAATAATTCATTCTTGTCTTGCTATACAACGCAAAGAATCTAAAGCTAGTGGCAAAACTTCCCACGATAATAGTTACAATCTGCATCACAACTATTATCCACAGGCAGAAACCCCTCGACAGAACTCCAAAGTATGCGTTCTAAATACATCCAGCTAGTATCAATATAGCTAAACAAGGTATGCAATCACACTCACAAGTTGACAATTTTGGTGCTTACTTTGTACAAATTGAGGATTTGAGTTATGCCCATACAAGTAAGCCAACTTCAATCTCTCTAACAAACTTCCATGGCTCTTTGTGAAGAGATCTTTGTTAATATCAAGATAAAGATCCTTTTGACGGTTAATTACGACAGCAGAGAACCACATCAGAAAGAGCAGTACTAGCATACAGCTCATTATTATAATATGTTCTGTTCTGAACGTGAAGATAACACCCGTGTTAATTTGTATACAAATGTCGACTACAACCGTCACCACCAAAATGCTCAAGGCCGCCATGTTTGTCAAACATTCCGACTTCTGATTTGCTCCGAGAGAAGGCATAAAAAATCCCATTGATATGCATATAAGAGTGGTCGCAGTAAGTTTTGAAATTTGATCAAGAGCACTTGGCATTGGTGTTGTAAGGTTCACTGGGAGTTTTGCAGTTGCAGAAAGTAGAGTCAATGTCACTGAATTCAATGAGAACAGTCGACATGGTATCCATCTTTTCCTGTAACGAAATCCGGATACAATGTCATAAAGCATAGCTACGAGACATACCAGAGAAGCTGTGGTTATGTATAACCCAATCACAGGCACAGGTAAAGAATACTTGGCAACATCCAACTCTATTTTTTCACAACCCTGTTTCTCCATGGTCTCTCCTTGATCTGTCTCACTGGATAGAAGAATTTTCTATTGATCTTGCCGTTGAGGAATTTGGAGAAACCAAAGTGGATGAGTTAGACAGTATATGATGTTCAAACAAACAATTAGCAGATAGAACTGCTATTTATTTAATTAATTGATATTATCAATGCTTGAAACAAATAAACCTAGGTTACATGGACACGCCATATTTTGAAAAAAATCCGTGTCGGATACGTATCCATGTATCCGTGTCAGACACATATTGCATGTAATTTACCTCGAATTTTGATATTTTGCTGTGTCCGACAATTTGTACCCGTGTCCGATACGGACACGACACACCTACCCGTGTCAATGTAGCCTAGAAATAAACTGTGATAGAACCTAGTCAGCAACAGGGGATAACCTGGCTCACACGCACATAGGAGAAAGATTTCATCCTTTTTGTTTTCTGATCTTTCTATGAATTTCATAGGGAACAAACAGTATTACATACCTGTCAATCTTTTTTTTCTTTTTCTTTCTAATAAATATATTCTCGTATCCTAAAAAAAATATTATCCAACTAATAGAACATCATCTAAAACTAATGGAGCTTCATGAGACAGCAAATAACATGGAAGTATATTGAAAAGTACAAATGAAGCACATTTAGATAGGATCAAAATTGATACGCAAAAAATATCAATATCACACACTTTCTGATACTTAATTCTGATGTCCCCAAACTTAAGGAAACAAAAACAAGATAACCAAATTAAGTCAATCAAAGCTTACCTTGGTATAACTCCATAAGTTCAAGGGCTTTGTCCTTATACTTGCCCACAAATTTCTTGATGAACTTTTCATCAGTGATAAACAATGCATTGGCAAGTTCTACGTCTTTCTCAAGTAAACACTTCGAGATCAGAAACTCAATAACATTCAACCTCGGAATAATCCGCTTATACAAGCTAAGACCGAGTACGTTTGAGTTTTTGGCAACACGTTCAGCCTCCCAATTCTTTCCGTTCATGAAAAAATCTAATCCAATCCTAAGCTTTTCCTCTGAAATAGCTATGCACGTAGGTTGGCTTCTAATCGCCAAACGAATTTCCTCATCTGACCAGCCAAAACTTCTAAAAATTCCCATTTTCACTTCTCGCTTAGCCTTACACATACTTGACAAGTCACGAACAGCATAGACGAACATCTTGCGAGAAGGATCAAAACCCATTTCAAGAACTTCTTTGACCGCGTCACTAAAATTATCATTTTCTTGCCAACATGCTCGATGTCCAATCAAGATTATTTTGGTTATACTAGAATCTGGTACACCAAGATCACGCAAGATCTGAACTTTGGGCACCAAATGTTTCTGAGGATCCAAACGAAGAAACTCAACACTACCCACTTTGATTATTGCTGAAATGACATTCTCTTCTCTTGGCAGTAACGTATTGAGCAGTTGGAAACCCGGGATGATCGTGTTTTCTAAACTGGAATGTAAAACGTTATAGCATTTTGTAAGGAATTGACATATGTCAGTGTCGGAAAAACCAAGCTGTTTGAGATATTGAAGTTTGGGTTCAAGGGTTTTGTTTGGATTGGACAAGAGAACCACAGGTAATTTACTGATCATAAATGTGATTTGAGCATTGGTAAATTCATATTTTTGGAAGAACTTCAAAACTGAGTCAGGATTAGTTGTGCTCTCAAAGTGAACTCTTTTAGCAGCTTTAATAGCTGCTTCAGTGGAGAGACCACACGAGTTTTCAAGATAGGAAACTGTGAACGAGGATGAACAATCATTTTTAGTACACTTTGAGAATGGTTTGGAGAATGGGATTTGTATATAAACGAAACGGGTATTCAGATTTCTACTTCTATTGGCTTGAAACAGCAATTTTCTACAAACAACTAAACAAGACATTGGCATACTATGAAGAGCAAAGGAACTACAAAACGAAACGGTTTTGGGGCAGAAGGATTTGAAGAAGACTCGAAAAACAAGTTGGACAAGAAAACGCCGTCATTTTGTTAAACCCTTGGGGCTTACTGAAAGGTGTGAAACAACTATCGATATATTGTGGTTAATGACCTTAATGCACCGCAAAATCGATATCTACCGAAATTCCGTCACCAAACCCAAACAAAAACAAACCTGAAATAACTAATTAGAACATCTTTAGCATAACAACAAAAAAAACACCAAAATTTTGAACCAAACAAAAAAAACGCCAAGCAACTTTAGGAGCAACATAAAAAAAAACCAAGTAACTCCGCGGTTTTGCCAAAATCGCGCCACTAAAGCCCAACTAACATGCCAAAGCCCACAAGGTTTTGGCAAAACCGCGCGGTGTTCAGAACACCGCGTGCTACTTCTATATAAACAACTCCAAAGCCGCGCGGTTCAGTCACTTTCACCTCTTCTCACAATTATAAAACCCTCTCTTTAATTAAAAAAAAAACAAAAACCTACCTAAACTCTTAAAATTTGATATGGATCCTTTTGAACCTTTTGACGGTGATAATTGGCGATTACCGCACGACATTGGCGATGAGGAAGTAGAATACGGTGGGGGAGAAGACAGTGGGGAAGAAGAACCCGAGGATGTCGCTACCGGGTCGATAGACATCCCTATGTAATCGAGTATCGGATGAACGACTTTGATTGACAATTTGCACCGAGAAGCACTTGATATGGAAGTTGTGTCTTCTACACGTGATACAAAACACGGTCGAAAGTCGCGATGGCTAATGCTTTCGTAATTAATTAGTTTTGATTAAATATTTTGAATATTAATTAGTTGAGTTGGACCAATTAATTATTTATCTTATACGCATTATTTTTTTTTTATAATATCAGCATGTTGTTGACTACAGAGTTAGATCGGCTTTACTTGGTGTTAGAGAGTGGTGGAAGGTTATTAGGAGTTTGGATGAGTTTGTACATATTAGAGATAGTATTTTGTATACACCTTTAGGTATGTATTTTGATTGATACGGGTTATGAGAAGGCTGATTGGGCAGTGGTCATAGCTTTAGTAGAAAGATGGTGGAGTAGAACTCATACATTTCATTTTCTTTGTGCGGAGTTAGGGTTCACACCACTAGACTTCAGTATGATTTCTGGGTTGAGTATCGGTATAGGCCAACCGATACCTTTTCATACAAATTATGAGAATATGGATAGTATGCTTATGAGTTTTCCTCGTTTGGGTGCGGATGCTTATGATTCTTCTGGGATTAAGCTATCTCATATTAAGATTGCATATATGGAACCCCTCTTGCATCCTGATACACGAGCGGAGTTAGCTTTGACTGTTCTACCGGGTAGTGAGGGTGCTGATCAGTATGTTAGGGCTTTTTTGATGTTTTTTTATTGGACATGTTTTGTTTCCCAATGGTCATTCTATGGTATGACTGGGATATTATGCTTATGTATCTGATTTGCATACTATGAGAGATTATGACCTAGGTAGCTCAGTATATGCCACATTGATATCGGTGTTAGATAAAGCTTCAAAGACATTCGAAGTAGAAGTCCTCGATTTAAGGATTCACGGGACTTTTAGAGATTTGGTTTTATGAGTACTTTTCGATGTCTTTGTCCTAACATAGACATGATTCGCCGATACTAAGCCCTAGATTTGCTAGTTGGTCGTATCTCACTTGACTCAAATGAGGCGATTAAGAATAATATCCAGTATGGCTCGTGCTTTCGATTGATATTAGATCATTGTCATCTATTGAGTGGAGACCTTGGCGTTTGTCTCACCGCCTTTGACGATCCAAATGCAAAAGATGCTTGTGTGTTGTCACGCCACGAGTTGTTTTTTGCGCCGCGTGGGATTTGCCGGTTTGGTAATCTTGTGGAGACAGATGTTGGAGGCAGATGACTGGACGTTATGGAGTTCCATGTGCTCCCATGCCAGATGTTAGTGATGCAAAGTCGTGGGGTAGAATTCAAGTTCATGAAGTTCATGAAGTTCATGCCAGTGGTGGTCCTTGGCCAGATGCATCTTCTTTTGTTGTTGATCAGACTGCTGATCAGTATTATAGATGGTGGAACCGTGTCTCCATGGGTCCGTTGTTGCCTCCTGTTGGTCGGGCTAGCAACTTCGAGTTTGTAGGCCTGGAAGGGATGAGACGTGAGCTACGTATTCCTCATCCGCCACAGCCTGTTTACAACCCACAACCTCTGAATGCATATCGGCCCGGCTCACGGTAATCCGCCAAGAATCCTCAGATGTTTGCCGTGTGTGGACCTGATGGGGAGCCTACTTATATTTCCATTCCTGAGGTGCTTCATGCTCGTTTCTCTGAGTTAGAGCCGCAGATTGATCAGTATACCATGATGAGTTTAATTGTTTTATTTATCTTCTTCATTATATATATAATATGTACTCACACTGTATTTTCTTGGATTTTCAGGCTGAGGTTCGGGAAAGATATGAGAACCAGGTTCTTATGTTTGATGGGATGATGACTGCCCTGTATTATTATAGCCAAGAAAGAGAGGAGGCATATTCTCAGACATATCAGCAATCCCAACGTGCGTATGACGAGACTCGAAAATCGTATAAGGATATGCAGCAAGTGTACACGCAGCAACAGGGATATGAGGAACTTCAGGCTGAAGTAGTTAACCTCTGTGCAGACAGAGAAGATCATCAGTCTCAGACTAGGAACTTAGAGGAGTAGCTTCGGAACGTCCAAATAGAGAGAGGATAGGGATCGAGTGGTAAGGGCCGTAAGAAGAGAGCTAAATAAATTTGATGTAATATGATAGGTTTTGGATTATTTTGGATATTATATGATTATATCATAATCATAGATTTTGGACTGCATAATCATAATCATAGGTTTTTAATTTCTTTAATTTTTTTGATTTTGAATTACAATTCTTAATTTCTTCAATTGCACAAATGTTAATTTCTTAACTTCTATGCACAACTCATAATTTTCAAATTCTATGCACCACAGTTCTAATTTTCAGAAAAAACCCACGCGGTTTTGCCAAAACCGCGCCATAGAAGCCCATTTAGCAGCCCAAGCCCACGCGGTGTTGCCAAAACCGCGTGAGTGATTTGATACAACACCAAACCTGGAACCAAATATTGGTCGATTTGGTGTTTGGTTTGGTATTTTTTTGGTGTTTTCATCAACATGTAGTTCTCCTGAAGTTGAAAAAACACCAAATTCTTGATAATTTGGTGTTTGATGCTAGGTTGATATCACTACTAAAGATGCTCTTATAGTTGCTTTAGGGGTATCCATTTTTGCTGTATGTAAATAGAATTTTGGAGCAAGGAATTTATCCGATTCTTGTGCAAATAGAATTGTATTAGTTAAAATTCATTCACTCGGGGAGAGACTCATTTTGAAATGAATATCTACTAATCTTTTGACTAATTAGTATTCGACGTTGAGAATATATATTTTTCTCTGATCAGGAAGTTATATTTTGATTTGTAAACTTTTCTAGTCAGACTGGCACTTTTTCCATGATTCAAATTCATTTAGCTTACGAGAGAGGTATTGTCTAGTTGTCCACAATAGATGATGCTCCTAAACAAATTGGCCTGCTGCAGTCAACTACATTGACATAATCATTTTTGCGCCAGCTTCTTGATATTGAATGGGGTCATGGGGAGCATATATATGACCCACTATAGAAAGTCTTCGCGATGATTGAAAGTAACCAATAAACTGATACTGTTTTACAGAGTAATCAATATTTACCAGTGATATCTGCAACTGTTTTGCCGTTAGTGAATGATTTCTACAGATTCAAGGTCCCAGTCCCCATACTACAGCATCCTAGCATCGCTCTTCTTGTAGTCGGTACAAAAAGGAAAATCCCATGGCCATTGCTTCTAGGTATAAAAGTAATAGATAAACATAGTATCTACAGCAAATTTTGGTGAACTGTCGTGACACAATTCACAGTTAATGCGCAACAGTCTAAAAGCCTGATCAACCAACATACAGTAAATGACAAAAACAACAAAGAAAGTTAATACCTTTCTCCGCCAGTTCAGTTAAGATAGTTTACTTAGTACACAAATCCAACAATTACCACCTAAACAATTCTAGACAAACCACATGTTTAGAGGACAAGCATCAGGAACTGTATAGAAACAAATCTTGCATTAATTTTGTTCACGTACCTCTCGTCCATTGCAGGTTTGTACAAATGGAAATAGAATGTAAAATATGGTATTCGTAATGTCAAAGCGAACTCTCGAAGATGCTCTCGAGTTCCAGTCACTTCAGATAAACCGTGCAAAGCAATCCTTAACTTCAGATACAATGAAAACCATGTTGAGCAGAGTTTCCATGATGCAAATATTATACCTGTGGTAGACACATCAGAATGTGCTCCCAAGCTTCCTGAAGGTAATTACCATCTTTGATGGCGATCGAGATAATTGCCTGTAAAGAGGACATATGTAGTAAACCATCTTTTAGATATGGTATCTAAGGAAGAAAACAATGCTTATCCGACATGCTTATCTCTTTCTATATAACAAAGCCTATTAGGCAAAGAGTTCCAAAATAGGGAATCAAGAATCTCAAAGAAAGAAAAAATATGTAGCTAGTGTAATCTAACCATTAGGGAGAGACAGACACACAGAAAGAAAGAAAAAAGAGGTAGCCAAAGAGTTCCATTGATGGTGGACACAAGTAGGAGGACAGGACGCAAACACTTCAAAAACAACTACGCTAAAGCATGTTCAACAGGTATGTACCATAATGAAATAAAGAGGTCTTCCTCTGCTGAAACTGTAAAGATGTACAAGAAAAATCCTATCAAATGCATGTGTAAATGTGTACCTTCATGGCATCAACATTCTTTTGTTTC
Source organism: Coptis chinensis (assembly GCF_015680905.1). Classification (NCBI taxonomy): domain Eukaryota; kingdom Viridiplantae; phylum Streptophyta; class Magnoliopsida; order Ranunculales; family Ranunculaceae; genus Coptis; species Coptis chinensis. The sequence goes on along the minus strand of NC_141461.1, from coordinate 1,084,849 downwards.
ATATCTGCAGCATTATGAAGGTGTGTGAATTTCACTACAGTAGTTACAAAAGCATCCCGCTGTGTCTGCATTCCCATCACTGCAGTGACATGCACAGCATGTTGGAACCCTAGTAAGCATTGAAATGTGGCTACCTTATCATCACTCTGATCAATAGTCATACTGAATGCAGCTAGCATTGGTAGAACCCTTCATCGTTACTATGAGGTCATCTAACATCTGATAAATCACAGGAGAACAAGGGTGTGTTTTATCTGCAACACGGAAAGAATGGGTTTCATTGCTAATGGTAATCCAACTGCACCCTGGCAGCTTCCTCAAACCTCTTCCTTTCATTTTTCCTCAGGTCTGCCACAACATCCCACCTCTTGACCGAAGCATATGGTTGAACCTATCTAAAGGGGTAGAAATGTAGAATACAAGCCATATCCTTAAAAAAGTGCTATACATAAAGAATGGATCCTAACACAAAGATAATGTCAAAATTCATTACAATCTCAAATTAAAAAGAACAACCAAGGTAGACAAGATAGCCTCAAGGCAGACAAAATTCATTTCAAACAACATCCAAAATTATGAAGAACATATTATTTTTTTCTACACAAATTTAAAGTGAACTCAAACAATTGCATTAAACTTGAGAAAGAACATTGGCTACGTGATTCCAAGGTCTTAAAGTCTATTTTAGCCATAATAGGGCGAAAGCTTCAACAAATATAGCTTCCTACCAAGTCAGTCTGAATCACTCAGAATCACATGGTCGCTGAAATGATCATCTCTGCAAGAGACAAGTGGAAATGCATCAAAGCGAGACATGAAATATGATTTCCACTCATCTGCGATTTCACGATGATGTTTTTCCCAAAACGTCGCGATCTTTGGCATTGGACAATTTGCTTCCAAATTCAACTTTAAAAAGTGGTTTGGAACGCGCCCAATACCAATGACTTTATAGTCATTCTCATTGAATGACAACACTTTAAGCGGCAGAAAAGTGTGACAACACGCCATTGAGTAATACCATTGAGTAATTTGGCACAATACCCATGTTCTAGCAACATCCATTTCTCTTGAGGAGCATCACCCTTAAAGTGTAATAGACTTCCCTCACTGACCGAACATCAGTGCTTACTTGCATGCAACTTTGAAATCAGATTAACTTCGTACTTGGACCCATTGTCACCAAGATAAAACGGTATACATGTTCGAAAAAAAAAAGGAAAAAAAGCGTAAAAAAAAATAAAAAAAAACGGGTTTAAAACGGTATCCATTTCTAAGGAGTTTGATTTTCTATAAAAGTGGGAAAAAAAATAGACACATAAAATAATAATAATAATAATACATCATGAAAGTATCAAATTATCATTACTCATCCAAATACTAGAAGTTTTAGATTGATTGCCAAAACACTATTCAAAATAAGATACTACACAACCATAATGGCATAATGTTAATAACTTTAAAATTTTTAATTAATTATTAATAGTCTAAAGCAAAAATAGAACGGTCTTTCAATGACCTTCAAAAGGTAACAAAACCCTTTTCTTTTCTAGCATTTTCTTTAAAAAAAAAAAAAAAAAAAAAAAAAGCTTTTCAAAATCTTTTTAAACGTTGCATGCAAATCGTTTAAAACTTTGAAATCGCATTTTGTTGAAAAACCGGGTTTTAAACTGGAACGTTGGAATATCCCGGTTTTAAACGTTTTAAACCCGTCAATGCTGCCATACCCCTTGCCATACCCCAATGCCATGGCCAAGGCCCTAAATCCACAATTGCCGCCACCCTTTGGATCTTCAATATCCAAAATTAAAGGTTGTAGAATGTCTTGGAAGTAATCCAGATAGCGATAGAAGGAGCAATCACCCATATCCTTACCAAACTTAACCTAAAACAATAACAAATGGTTATCTTCGTGCTTGTAACAAGTAAAATGAGTATTATGTGAATGCACCTTTTTCGTTGCTACAATGGGGGTATTGTCTAAAGAATCTCTGACACACACCGTTTTAAGGGTATAACAACATCTCACTATGCAACTATTTTTCTTTTCATTAATATAGTTTCTACTTAATCATAAAATCCTTAGCATGAATTTACCTTCCGTTTTGCTTTCATTGTATCCTTTATCAGCTCAGGAGTGATAGGTGAAACATCTTTATATCTAATAATTGGCACAAGAGTATTCCCTAGTTCCATTAAAGCTGCTTCAAAACGTCTCATCTCAGGATCATTCTCCCATTTCTTTGCTGATATTTCCAACTTAACTCTATCCTCAATTTGGTTGGCATGGGACTCTAAACCTTTAAAACTCTCATCAAGATACGATTTCATTGCACATAAATCTAGCTTCACGCCAACCACCTCCTTATGTAGTTTTTCCATTGGAACCTGAAAATCAAAACTAAATAAATAAACATTAATATTTGAGGCTTCAACGACATATTGATAACTCTAGTCGAGCATAACAATTGACCATTAACATCCTTTAGACGTTCATTTTGACTCGCAAATGAGAAGATGCAGTATGTAAATATATGAGAACTAACATAGCAAAATTTAGAAAACAGTCAAACTTCTATTACTTCTATTACTTCTATTACTTCTCAAGAAGAAGGTACGGGTATTATCTGAACTCTATCAATAATTACTACCTGGAAGACATAATGAAACTAAGTAACAAAACCAAGGAATAAAAAGAAAAATAACATGACAAACTAAAAACTTCTAAGCAACGGGAAATGGGCGTATACCTCAGAAATGTGAAGTCCACTGATATCCTTTAATGAACCAATGCTAATAAAAGTATCACCTCTAAGGGTAATGAACGTTGTAGAGGAAACAAATTAAGAAAACGACTAGAGACGTGGGGGTTTGAACCTTGTTGTGGGATATTGTAACCTTCCAAATATAACTACTCAATATGCAGTACATACCTTGTGATTGAGGGTTAGGCCATGTGCATGTAGTCTTCGTAGGCCCTGTTTCACTGCAATTTCCACACCTGCTGATTCCAGATCTTCCTTTCTTTTTATCAGAATTCTCTATAGCAACAAAACCACGCGCACCTATATTAGAACAAAAATTGAGAATTATATTGAGCTTTGGAAACCAAAATTGAGCAAATGGCAGTACCTACCACTCATAGAATGTATCTCCTCTTCTTCGCTCAAATCGGCTAATCGAGCACATTTCCTCACACGTTTTGAGTTTGTACTTGGACCTATTACACACACATAGCATTGTAGTTATTAAAAAAATAGAAATACTAGCAACGCAACATGTTTAAAAATTATAGTTCTTCAATAATATAGATACTTGTATTGGAAAAACTAAAGCGGTGAACACAACTAGTTACCCCCAATTTCTCGATGTAATTCTAGGCACGTGGGTTTTGTATACCCAACAACACCACATTCGCCACAACTTTTCTTCCTTGTCTCATTGTGTCCTTTAAGTCTTTTTGGTCGACCCTTAGGTGCTACCTGGGGTGGATCACGTATCAATTCTAAGTGGGCCACATCTCTGTGAGTATCTGATGGCTCCTCAATGGGAACTTGAGGATTTTCTTCAGCAGTTGATGGGATCTCTTTTGACATAAAATAAGAATGTAGGAAATCTTTGAACTCTTCACTAGCTTCTTTAGTTTTAGAGGCCTTCAAACAAATATTCTTGCAAATCCCCATAAGCTCACTATAACAAATAGCAGAAGTTGCTTCATTATGAACATTAACCGAAGTAACAGTAGAAATGACCGTTTTCACATGCATGTCGCGTCCACCTTAATAAAATGCAACTAGAGGATATTTCAGCGACGTCTTCATTTTTTAAGACGAAAATTATGTATCGGCATGGAAAACCAAATGACTCAAATAGACCACAAGAACACTTATCATTTTGATCAACAACATTGTATTCCACAATAGACTTGCAGTGCCTATACAAATGACGATGCAAAGTGTAGTAACGAATATTGTCACCTTGATAATCCTTCATTGAATCAACAATGTACAATGCCTCGATCTTGCTGCAATTGCATCTTAAACACATTAAAAGCCGCCCGTGTATAGATGGAGTTCGCCTAATTTTCATACTCAGTCAGGTGGGTCACAATTACCGGCTTAGTTGTCAGAGTAATAACTTCTTCTTCGTGCTCACGGTGCCGGATCTTCTCAAGTGCTAGCTCTATTTTTCCATAGAGCTCAACCATTTTTAAATCAGGCTTTACATGAAACCGTATAACAGAGTTCATGCTTTCACAACGTTGGTTGGTTATACAACCACCAAAGAATGCGCCTCGAAGATATGCCTCTACCCACCTCATCCTCTTTTTGTATATCTTCTTCACCCACTCATGGTCATGGACCTGGTGTGCTTCTAACAAATGTTCCCACATTTGGTCAAACTCTTCTTCTGAACATTTCATAAACATGAGTGAACAAAAGTCCTTTTGAAACCCAGGGACATGTACATTGTCAATACAATTTTTCAGAACATGCCAAGCACATAAACGATGTCTAGCACTAGGTAAGGTAGCTTTAATAGCCTTGCAAATTGCATGATCACCATCTGTTATGACCGACTTAGGTGCCTTACCGCCCATCGCTGTAAGAAAATGCTCTAACTCCCAAATGTAAAACTGCTCTGACTCACTAGTCATAACTGCAAAACCAAATACAATAGTTTGTCTATGATTGTTCACTCCAGCAAATACGACAATTAGCATTTTGTATTGATTTGTCCGGTATGTTGAATCAAACAATAACACATCACCAAAACAACTGTAATCTGCACGAGACGTCAAATCTGTCCAGAACAATCTGACCAATTGGCTAAGTTCATTCAGTTCATATAAGTAGTAAAATTCTGGATCAATCTTCGACTTGTTTTTCATGCAGGAAACAAGTGTGCTAGCATCTCCATTCATATAATAAATTTTCCTCATCCTAGTCATATAATTATACAAATCCTTTCTTATGTAACCAACTTTACAAAACTGGCCAGCCCTATAAACAAGGATATCCATCACTTGACATTGTTTAACTCCCACATCAATTAGACTCTTTGCCAAAGCCGCATCTTCACTGCCCATATTTCTATGTGAGTGACCAACTATCGAACTAGGATAAGACACAAGTGGATGAGTGTGTTCAGCAACAAACTTATTAACAACCCACATATTGCATTTAATATCAAAAATCACTTCAAAAATTGCAAGACACTTGCATCTAGACAACTCACGTTGTTTCCTTTTGTGTTCCATATTCAAATATTTCGCCTCTCTCTCACCTTGGCACGAGCACACAAAATTTCTTTTAACCGGGATATCTTTATGAAATCGGTAGACACCCTTGCGTACACTAAGCCCAACAACCTTGGCATACTCATTGTAGAACTCAAATGCCTCGTTGCTGGTTTTAAAACACATTGAAAACATGATTGCATTTTCATCTAGATCTTCCCCTCCCAACTTACCACTGAATAGATTGAAATTATTCTCATTAGTTTGTTCACTTCTTGCATCTACTTCATTTGACTGTCCTTCAAAACCTTCAATTTCACTAACGTTATGGTCATCTGATTCATTTTCGTCTTCCAAACTCACATTGGTTGAACCTTCCACAACATTTATTTCGGTGTCTGAAGAATCACTTTCCTCATACGGACATGCGTCATTACACATATTTGTAGCCCAATCTCCGTCTTCATTAGAGATATCCACCATCACTTGATCACTATAATATAAATATGCATTCATTACTTCTTGCACTATAAGTGGAAAATAAAATAAACAACAAATAAAGAGCATACACGTGAAGCAACGTTAATTTGAAGTTAAAATTTCATTTTAAAATAAAAAATAAAACAAACAATAGCATTGTAGGTTCACAAATAAACAATTAAAAGATTCACCTTTGTGTCATAAAGGGACAAAAGGTGAAGGTGAGTAATGCGTAACGATAATTTAAGCAACGGAAGCAAATCAAAAGAAACTAGCAGTAAAATTAAACTCCCCTTATTATGTGACATAAGAAGATAAGCAAGTTCAATATGTGATTAAACTCCCCTTATGGAGCTCAATATTTACATGTCTTGAATCCTAGTATTGAAATTCTGATCAATTTCAATTTTCAAGGAGTAGAATACCTACATAATTGGCAATCCGTCCAGGCCAGGAATCTACTTATAAACTATCACTACTTCTCTCGTTATTACGTTGTATAGTACTATAGTTCTTTCAAGATGTGATTCCAGAACTAGAAAGGAGGAGGTAATACTGTTCCAACATCATTTTTTTTTTTTTTTTTTACATTTATCCTAGAAAAAGTGACAATTCAGTTTCTCTGGTCTCATGGATTGTTTCTGCTCTTGCATGTGTCATGTGTGCTACTAAAATTATAGGATCAACTAACAATGCCAGCAGTGATATCAGGATGAAAGTAAATAAGTTTAATTGTTTAACTGGTACACTTTTAACTGTTTAACTGGTACACCCTCCCCCTCCTGTGTATGCCTATGCCGAATCACATTTCTAACTAATAATTCTTTTTTCTCAGCCACTTGCTCATTTATTTCCTCGCATTTTTGGCCATGAAGCATCAGGGTTCGTATCTCTCAACTTTTTTTCACTACCACATTATTACTGTACACACTTTAGCACAATCACATAAATATTCTAGATTATAATTTGGTACCTACTTTAACTGAATTTTGCAATCCCGCCATTCGTCTACTACACATCCCGCCATATAATGGGCCACCTCTGAGTTAGCAATACATACATACTCCCCAACAACAATAATATATAATGCCAATTTCGATCCTGTATGATTTAACTCCTCAATTGATTTATAAACACATTAGTACGTTACAGACCCTGACTATTATAGAATATACACAGGATTGTTGAGAGCGTAATGTTTAACTGGTACACTTTTAGGTGAAGACTATGTTGTGTACGTGATCTCCAGACAACCAGTGCATCTAGTACAATCCCTATGCAAAAACATTGTGCTATTAAAAAGTTTGGCACTTCTAAGGGCAGTTAAGTTGGTTATTTCAAGAATAAAAAGTAAAAATCTCTTGAGAAAAACAATTTTTGCATTTTCATTCCAATGGACAAAGCTAATGTCACAAAGTAGATTAAATATAACTAACCGTCCTTACAATAGAAGGATTCAATTGCCTCTTATACAGATTATCCAAAAAGGACCATTTCGAATCATCAGGTTATGAAACTATCCTTTGTTGATTGCACTATTGCAGCACTTCAGCCATGAAAATAAAGTTGTACGTGACTACAGTCTACATTCTTAATTGCTTATACATGTTTTTAGAGTTTGAATTAAACCTACTTTAGTCTAAGAGTCTGTACTAATATTATAGATGGATGCACAAAACTTGAGAGGGAAAAATTGCTCTTGAAAAACTGAAGAACTAAGATAAGGAGACAAAGAAGCGAGCGTCTGAGCGATCATTGCTCTTAGCCTTAGTAGATAGTACTACTCTCGCCTAGCACATTTAATTGCTGATTGTGGATTCTGATGGCATCCGTGCATTTATATAGAGGAAACCATAATATATGTGTGAAAGTCATAAACAAGCAAGAAAAGCAAACCATTGAACCAAAATATACATGTAAAAAACTTGTGTTTGCCATTGAAGACCAAGCACCACCATATGTAAATAACAGATATTTTGAAACTAGATATTAATTCACTAATCAATCCATATAAAAATTTCATGAACTAAGCCTAAATTACTAAATACTCATATCCAAACCTGAAGGAGTACTGAAGGAGTATTTGAGAGATGCCCAATCCAGAGTTTGAAATGCAGAGGATTTCTCTTGGAAGATAGTGAGAAAGGGAAACAATGGAGACGAACTCAGTTTAGTGGAGATGAACCTGAAAAGAGTATGAGAGTTTGGTGCTAACTGTTTTCCTTTTTTTTTTTCGAACCAGCCTGAAGTAAATAGCGAAGTATTTATTTCACTTTCCAATTTTCACGATGGTTATTAGGTTGGATTAGTTTTTGGGTAAATTTGGTATTTCATGTATTTGTTTTTTTTTACAAACCAGTTTATCCAGTTAACAAGTTTGTATTGGATCATGGATTTCCCGTCAAAAATGAGATGTGGGGCTGAGATTAGTGCACATTGGAATGCCTGCCCATGGAAGCAAACCTCTTGATTTAATGATATGTATATAAGTCATACATAAAAGCAAATCTAACCTAACAAGTAATAACATAGTTAAGTATGAAAAATGTAGATGTTTTAAGAATATCATCTCTTCCACCATTTCTATCTATTATTTTTTTTTCTTAAAGGCATAACAATTAGTTTTGTATACTTAGTTAAAATTGATATATATATAATCAAAGTATGATAAAAATAAATAAAAAATCACAAAAAAAAAAAAAAAAAAAAAAAAAAAAAAAACTAGTCAAGTATAATTAGATTGGGCCCGACCCGGCCCTCATTTGGCCCTCAAAAATGAGGGTCAAGAGGCAGGGCGGGTTAAGAGCTTGAGTTTTCATGCTTGGCCCTACTCGACCCGGCCCTCAATACAAAATAGGGACGGGCTAACCCGGCCCTCAATCACGAGGGCTTTTATGGTTTGAGGGGCGGGCTAGCCCAGCCCGGCCCTTTTATCACCCGTACTTGGTAGTTGGCTCTGGGTCGGACTTGAGCACAGTTGACTAAGGCAGCTTCCTTGGGCCTCCCAGTCTCAGCCGATCTATTCCTAAACTCTTAGGGGTCCAATTAGCAAACAGTGGTCCAAGGCCGAAATTCTTTAGCAAGTGCTAAACCCCTGTTCCATTGGGTAGACAGAGTGACAGACTGAATTACATTGACGAAATGAAGGCAAACAACCTAAAAGGACTACTTGGCAGATTTCCCCTAGAGTCCAAAACAACAATTTGAAAACGTAGTGTGTGTTTGAGTGGGAAGTTGAGATATGGAACAATTTGGGATTTGTATATGGACTGGCTGGTGGAAATCGTGTGGAAAACACACTCTCCCAAGTCCCAATTTACTAACAATATTTCGTGTTGCACTTTCTCTCACACTGTGACCCAGTGCTCTCCTATTCATCAATCCAAATGAATATTCTCAAAGAAGGAATTATATAGTCTTCGTTTGTATCAGTTGTCTATCTATGTAGGCTAACCTGTTCGTATATATATCACTATGTTATAACTAAAGGAGGGTATAAGTAGCACTACATATCAGTTATATACTAAAGTACCTGCTTGGAATAGATTTACCGAAAAAAAATAGTACTATACAAGGTACAGATGAGTGCGCAAACCAAAAACATATATGTAACACAGCTTTGATAAAGAACCGCCTCTGATTAAGTTTAATTCATAAGTGCACATCACTATCAATCTCATGCTTGAATTTACTCCCATAAATACAGTAATGAAAGGCGTGAGTCTACCACACTTCTTCATCCACTCCACATTACCATCTTGTATACACAGTACACTTTCATTTCCTTGTTTGTTTCCTTAATGGCGAATGATCATGACCAAATATCCCTTAGCCCCATCTGTCAGACTATCCATGTCGAGCAACAACCTAGCTCAATAGTAGTTGAAGAAAAGGAAATTGATTACTCCCAAAGGGCCCAATGGCTTCGAGCTGCAGTTCTTGGAGCAAATGATGGTTTGGTGTCTATAGCATCCTTAATGATAGGAGTTGGTTCTGTAAGACAAGATGTCAAGGTCATGATCCTTACTGGATTTGCTGGTTTAGTTGCTGGGGCATGCAGTATGGCGATAGGAGAATTCGTCTCTGTTTACTCTCAGTTGGACATAGAATTGGCGCAAATGAAGAGAAACGATGATTTTGAAGAAAATAATGAAGCGGACAAGAAGGAAACATTACCGAACCCAGTGCAGGCAGCTTTAGCATCCACTTTAGCATTCTCATTGGGGGCATTGGTGCCGTTGCTAGCTGCAGTGTTTATAAGGGACTATAAGGTGAGGTTGGGTGTGGTGACGGGAGCCACAACTGCTGCGTTGTTGGTATTCGGAGGTGTGGGGGCAGTATTGGGGAGGGCTCCTATATGGAGGTCTTGTTTGAGAGTGTTGATTGGTGGATGGCTAGCTATGAGTATAACCTTTGGGTTGACAAAGTTAATTGTCTTCTGATCTCTGAATTTTTTATCCTGTGTGTTTAATAAGGCATTTGGACTAGGACTGAAATCCATTGACGGAATGAAATTTCCTTGGGTCCAGCATTTGACGAGGGAATGAAAACTTTGTGATAAGAGTATTTAGTTGTAATGAATAAGAACAACTGATTGTGGTACATACTCAAAATTTGGCAAATGTTGTACAGTTGTTCGGTTGCGCCTAAGCAGGTTTGCCAAACATGGCATCTAAGAATGCCCTCATGAAAAACACGTACATTAGCTGGTTCATGCGTGCGTGAACTGCCAGATCTCAGACTGTCCTAAGATCAGTATATATAATCTGGTATATTACCTAAGGCAAACTGTAACATATAGGAACTCTTTCACCAATGCGGTATACAGATATGTGGGGCGTGCCTATGTGTGTGTGTGTTTTGCGGGGGGATGGGGATTGGCATCCTCCTCCCTATACAAAGTTACATCATCAGTCATACTCCTAGCTAATAACTCTGCCGATTAAGTAGAACAATGCCATTTCACTAATGGGTCACCTGGCCCAATCAAAAGAACAAGACTCACTAGGCACTACTGCAAAATATTAAGTATGCCTTGGGTTCGGGTAGTACTCCAGTAAAGGGCAGTAAGTTAGTCATTCCATGCATGGATCAAACATGAAAATATCCAAAATATAGCTGATAATATCAGCCATCTAATTTCTTTTCAGGCACTGTTTATATATACTTTCTGCTCTCACCAATCTGGGACAATAAATTGACAATATTATAAGTTGACTTTATTTTGCCAATTGATCAATGCTTCTAGCTTAGAGGTTATTTCTTAGAAGCGTAGTATCCGGGGTTTTTTTTTTTCATTTTGATAGTTAGAGGTTTATTGACAAGTTGCTTACGTTTTCTTATAGGAATATTGGTTACCTTGAGTTGCCATAAATTGAGTTATCTTCATATATATAGCAGCATGCAGCTACATGGTATCCGATTACCTGAAATCGAATCGGAACCGGAACCGGAATTGAAACTGTTTATAGCGGTTATGGATCCTAAAATGTTAGACCTCTTAAAAGTGGGTCTTTAAGAACCGAACCAATAAAAAATTGAATAGTAAAAAATCGATGAGTACCCGAACCAAAATCGGAACCGATTATTATGATTTGATATATAAAGTTTAGGTTTTGGCCCCAAAACGAACTTCACAAGGAGGCCTTATATGACAAAACTATTCAATTGATTTCGCAAAATTTATGTGAGAAATGTGGCTTTGAGGAGTCGAACTAACTAGTGACATACTAATTTAACACAACCAGGACACCAATTGGGCTATGTGAACAACATGATTGAAATGAACAAAAACACTAATACTATAGGGTTTTTTTTTCTATAGGATGGGTCTTCCCGCTCCTGATAAAGTTTAGTATTATATTACACTAAATAAGGGTAATATAAACCCAAACATTATAATATATAGTTTTTGTTTGTTAGGTGTAAAAGTCTATTAAAAATATATAGTGAATGTGTGTTATTAAATGCATGTTTTATAATATATATTACGTTAAACAAGTGTATTAAAAATATTAACGATAATGTCAACGTCTACACGTATACTATTAATTAACTAATACACTATATATCTTTACTAGATAGAAAAATGTGGGGTTGAGGAATAGTAAATTTGGTGTACGTCCCATGGGCAGTTTGGTAATTTCACTGTCTATTGCGGGGGTATTTTGGTCTTTTCCTATCTAAAAAGAAAAAATGTGGGGGTTGAGGGATAGTAAAGTTGGTGTACGTCCTATGGCCAGTTTGGTAATTTAATTGTCTAATGCGGGGGTATTTTGGTCTTTTCCTATCTAAAAAGATTATCTCCTTTGTTCTCGAATATTCCTCTCTCAAACTCTATCGCCTCTTTCTCAAACTCCATCAAAGAATCACCTTAGAAAAAAAAAACACTCTTCACCCATCCAAGGAACAAATTGCATTAAGGTTGCGTCATCAATTGTTAGCGCATATTTCTTAGAAGAAGTATCTTTGTAGTTTAGATAGTGTACAATTGGTTTGACAATTTGCAAGAGTATTCAAGGGATGGGGTTTTCTGGTTGACCATTAAGGGTGGTTAAATGGGTTGTTCTATCGTGAAGATTCGAATGGTCAAGATTAATTGCTAAAGTAGAAATCCAAACCTTGATTCCTTTATTCTTCACAAAATTCTCCAACAGGCGTATAATGCATGATTGATTGCTGGAGCAGAAGTTCTTTGGTATCTAGGTTTTCAGGAGGGATCAGTACATTTAATGACAACACTACTTTAAGATACATATTCGGATGTGTCATGTACATTCAATAGACCGTATCAAACGAATTGCGCCTCAATCAACCTCATTGAAGCTTGCTATTAATTAGCTTACTCTTTAACTGCTATATAAGGGGAGGAAATTCAATCGAGGTTTCTCCTTTTTCCGTTCATTTTTTTTTCTCAAATTTAAGTAAGTTAACTAAATTGAGGCATGTCTGTTCGCAGATAAAGGAATACTCATAAGAATGTAAAAGAAAAATAGCAAATGGTTTGTTCATGTTGAAAGTATATCTATATATAGCTGGTTAATTTCTTTCACCCTTTGGGTTTACTATCAATCTTTGTTACTCTGATGGTACTGTAAGAGGGCAAAAGCTGTTTTCAAGGAGTTTAATCAGTCGCCACATATCATTGAACTAGGTGAGAGAGGTTTAACGATACTTCTTATATGAATTGAGGTTTGTTATGAAATTCTTAGGACGTTGGGCAATGTAATAATGACAAGTAAAGTGGTTATAGCATCCGGTATTGGTTTTATATCTTTTTTTTAACAATTCTGGTTTTAGTCATTTGTACTCTTATTGTGCTTTAACTGCTTGATGTTACCATATTTTACATTCACGATTTGACATTGATCGTTATATTTGTTTCATCTCGCTGATACTTGATATATTTATTTCTAAAGTTAATTGCAAAACATGTTATTATGAGATCATATAACAAGCATCCTTTAAAAAATTGATCATGTCTATTTTCTATGACTCATCTATTAACCCTTAAGTATCTTGGCATACATTACATTCACGATTTGACGTTATCATGAATAAATTTTATATTCATGTATGCCAGAGAGGATGATAAGGTGCATTGCATGAATGAAGGGGCAGTTTGATCACTTTAACATTATACAAGTGTTATGAGAGACCAATAGACTATCAGATAATCGTACCTTATTTCCACTTCAGATTGTGAAAGACCATTAGAATTTGGCAAACAACTTTATCCTGGAATAAACCAACAAAGGTGTCGTCATATTACCAACGACTTCAAATCACCATCTTATACTTGAAACTGACAATCCAAGGGCAATAAAAATGCCTATATTCAAATTCATTCAAAGTTTCAAAAAAAATGTTCAAAGAATGAAAGGAGACGTTTGTGGGAAAAAAAATCAAACACATTCGAAAGAGAACCTACCTGAGAGAATAGGAGTGGTGCATCATGGCGATGAGAGAGACTAGAGTCAGAGATGTTGAGTTAAGTGTTGAGAAGAGGGGACATTAATTAGACAACCATTTTGGTTGTGTAACTGTAACCGGCTTTGTTTCAAGCGGTACTTGATGGCGGAGTTAATTGGCTGGTCTATTAGAAGTTTGACATTTTGGTTTCTTCCTTTACGTTTTGTTTGGTGATTTGGTTTCTAATAGAAACAAAGCCCAATCTAGGGGGCATTAAATTTTTATTAATTAAAATATTAATTAAATTAAATTAGGCATCCAATATATGAATTGGACACAAATTATGTGGTTCCAATGCTTACTCTTAGCTCATTAAATTACTATTAATAGAAATATTGATTACATTAGGCATCCAATGTATAACCAATGCGAACATTGAATTTGTATTATAAAACCCTCTAGTTAAAATAGTTTATGCAAATCCCTACGCACATTTAACTCAGATTCTAAGACGATCCCAACCACCCTTTATCTATCCATTTTGCTTTATATTAATAGATGGCTTATCTATACAGGGAGGATATGGAATGTCTTTCCATATGATGTTATTTGGTCAAGAAATGAGGCTCAGTCCCTTGGTTCTAACTCGGTTGAGTATAAACTCCCTCACATCGACCCATATCACATAACCTCCCTATTATTTAGGTCTCGTTAAATAACCTCTCTATTTTCCAAAAAAGAGATAAAATCTAGTCTGTTTTTATTTCCTATTTTATCTTATTTCTTTTTTTTACCCTTTTAGGATTGAAAATTTCCCGACTATATGTAAATGTATTTTTACATATATATATATATATATATAGTCATTGGACCTATAAAAACTTAAATTTACATAGTAACTTTTGGGATTAAAAATTTTCCGACACCTGACAGAATATATATAAATGTATTTTTACATAGTTATATATATATAAAACTATATTTATATAGTCATTGGAGCTATGAAAACTTAAATTTATATAGTAACTTTTGGGATTGAAAATTTTCCAACGGCACCAGACAGAATATAAATTTAAATTTTCCTATGAAAAAAAATTTCATATGAAAATTTAAATTTAAATATGTTAAGAAGACTATGTAATTTTATATTGTCATATGTAAATACAAATTTACATAGGACGACGTCATCCCGGTTTGTCCTTAAGCCGAAATTATAAGTAAAGATTGATAACGTTAGCCCGGTTTTCACAGAGATATTTTGGTCTGTTTTGGCTTTGATGTTATGTTTTAAATAATAGGGAGATTTTATGTATTTGTTCGCTTACAAGGGGTTTTTGTGCAACCATTTAAGTACCAGGGAGATTAAACCTATTGTCTGGTTATTTGGTATACATGGAAATATGGAATACACACAACAAGCAGTACAACCATAGTAATACATTATGGCTATCGCTTGATATTGGATCGGAGGTCTAACTATTAATCTAGGATATCGATTTCAGTAGATTGTCGCAAACTGGAATTCTTTGTTTCGATTCTAAACAGAACCAAAAGTAAAAAACGGTGGTATCGATCTGTCTCGTCTATTGTTTTCTTCTCCTTATGACACCTAAGGTGTGATCTTCTCCATCACTCTTTCTAACTGTAATACACTTTTTCTCTTTTTAATAAATTCTCAATTATCAAAAAAAAAAAAAAAAAAAAAAAAAAAATAGTGAAATTTCTACGACTCTCTCTCAAAAGAGGAGAAAATGATGAAATAACTTATACCAGACAATCAGAAAATTGGTTTAAGGGAGTCCGTAAAGAATTGTTTGGACTCCAAAACCAAAGACATAATATTTTTAGTTTTTACATCCAAGTTTGACCAAACCCAAAATCGACACATGTCAACCCACTTTTGAAAGTTATGGATAAGAATACCCTCTTTATTTATTTGCAACTACTGGAAATAACGAGATTTCCTCCTCCATAATCTCTTAAAATTTTATAAATATTAAAATGCACTTGATTTAATGCATTTTAACTCGATAATTAAGTTATTTTAAGTACTCAACATTTTAAAATAAATAGTCGAGAGAATTCACTTATAATAACATACTTTACATTTTAAAATGCATATGGTGTAAAAACTTAAAAATTGTTACGCCTCCTATATTGTAGAGGCATTTGACACTAGACCCTAAGCATAAACCCTACACGTCTGGACACTAAACCCAAAATTCTTATAAACTAGACACTAAGCCTAAACCCTAAATCCTTACAAACTAAGCAATAAGCCTAAACCCTAAACCCTAAACCTTAAGACATTAACCCCTAATCCCTATAAACTAGGTCCTAAGCCTAAACTCTAAACTTCTAGACACTAAACCATAAACCAACTCGTTGCATTTCATAGTAGTTAGTGGAACCCATATCATAATAAAATACATAATGTATATGCATTTTAAAATGCATTGTGCATATGCATTTTAAAATGTGTAAGCAAGTTTATAATGTGGGTGCATCTGCATTTTAAAATGTGTTGTGCATCTGCATTTAAAATGTGTTAAGTTTATAATGTAGGTGGTTTAATTTTTGTGGTTTTTGTTTGTGATATACCATATTAAAATGCAAACCACATGGTTATAAGTGAGTTCTATTATTTTATTTTTAGTGAAAATATTTGGTAGTTATTTAAGGATAAAAGAGATAATAAAACGGTTATAAAACTCCATAACTAAATTGTCCACTTCCACAAAACATAGGTAGTTATAGTCAAAGCATGAAAATCCTATTTTTTCCTTTGTACAAGTAGTTTTCACTATCTAAAAAAGATAAATAGCAGTAAATCTATAAAATAATATTCTTCAATCCTTCAAATGCAAACTTTTCTAAAACAGGCTTCCTATTTCCTAACCCAATTTCTTTACTAGACAATATGGTTTATGTACAAAGCATGAGCAAAATAAGACAACAGTACTTTGCACTTTTTTATGTTGTTATATAAACTTATAATTGGGAAAAAAAAATCTATATCATCTACTCCGGATGTTAATAATCTCGTCGTACATCACTTCTTCTATTTTGCCACACTTAGGTTCATCGTGATTTATTGATTGCATACTGTATGTGTGTGTTTGGGGGTGGGGTGGGGTGTGGGGTGTGTGTGTGTGAACTCATCAACTTCTGACTGGTAAAAGTTACCATACGAAAAACCTCGAAATGAATTTTCCGAGCTAATACAATGAGTATGTAGTAGTCGATGATTGGCAAGAATAAAAAAGATCGAGTTTATTAGGCCGTTGTCCATTTGAGGCATTAAGCCACGTTTGGCACTGCAAAATCACTTTTATCTATTTATCAACAAACCCCGCATTGAACAAAGACACTTTTACATGCACCATTCAAACTGAAGCAAACATATAGTATGATGCACCATACATGTTAACCAATTAAACATACTTTCAAACTCAAACCAACAAATGAGCGTATGTTCAGGCAAACATGCATTTTAATGTGTTACAGAATACCCTCAAATAAGACCTCACCACAGTCCACAGGTGCCTTCCCTAAGTGCAGAGACTAAAGCCGCCTGCAACTGATTGGGCAAATGTTATCGATATCTTTCATTCTTGGTTTCTCCAACATTTCTCACTTTATTGTCCCTTTTTATTTGAGCCAATTCTATATATGTCCAATTGCGAGTAAACAGACACAAATTCTCTAAACTGCCATGAAAGACAAGTTCGGCAAGGCATCTTACCACCAGCAGGCTAAGTAAGGGCACCATGAATAATCCTGTTTATGATCTCGCCATTCTTCAACAGCTTGGAATTGAATGCAGACCAAAACCAACCATTACCATCAAACAAGTCACTTGGATCTCACCTGACAGAGACACAATCAAGATAAATTGCGACAGTTCGATTTTTGGAAACCCAGACAATGGTGGACTCGGTTTAATTTTCCGAGATGAATTCTTGAATCTTAAAGGAATCTACACTCAAGGTCTGGGCATAGTCACAAACTACGAAGCGAAATGCAACGCAGTAGTAAAAGCAGTGGAGTTAGCTATCACTAAGAACTGGCTAAACATTTGATTAGAAACTGATTCCAAATCAATCGCCCAAGCTTTTAACAATGACGTCATCCCATGGAATCTGAAACCGAGATGGATTAGAGCCACTTCCAAACTACACCAGTGGAAGTTATCACATAACTTGAGGGAGACGAATTTCAACACGGACTCTGCCGCTAAACATGTGTTGTAAAAGGGTTAGATAATCGAATAGAACAAAAGGACAAAAGAAACATGAACAATCAATGCGTGTGAATACATTGTCCTTAAGCAGAGATTTCACCCCCACTCTCCGATGTGTAAAAAGCTTCACAGGCGTTTCTACTCATAGAATTCAATGGCTAAAGTAGACTAAGATACACTTCTATATTTTTCTCTACCAAAACAACATCACAACTCTCTCTGGCGGCTAATGCTTGAATGAAAGAGATAGGCTGTTTATGTCTCAATTATTAAATATGTTTGGTTGATGATGACTACAAGCCTTTATAGATGTTCAAGATTCACGAAGGTAACTAACCAATGTGAGACTAAAACAATAATAAATACTACAAAACTAGTTTCCAAGAGTTTACCAACCAATGTGTGACTATCACACAAAATACAAGGAGAGAAACAACATACTTGTTCATCTTCTAAACCAACCTCACATAAGTAATTTGAAATACCAAAAGGAAAATTCCAACAACATGGTGCTACTTCTAAACCAAGGGCCGGGGAGCATATATGGAGCGAATGTAGACAATCATTTGTTTCTAGACTAGAAAACCCAGACCATATCTATTATAGATTTGTTTAAAACTCGTATGTTTTTTTGTGTCCATGATGTAAATCAACTTGTCTCACCTGTACTCTATTTATATATTTAATATAATTCATATTTTCCTGCAAAAAAAAAATACTACATTCCCCAGCAACGTAACTAAACCTGCAAAGCCACCAATAATTAATCATGGCCTTAACATCTTGTTTCACAGCTCCAATTCCCATCATTAATTAAGGATGCAGTGGAGACTAAGCCATCGTTAGCTCCAAGAACTGTGGCGCGAAGCCATTGAGACCTTTGGGAGTAGTTAAAATACTTGTTTTCGAGCTCTAGACTTGTTTGTTCCACAGCTTCACAACTTCAATTATTTCTATAATTTCTAGATAGTTTTGGTTGATCATGAGATGCCATGAAGGAAAAGAAGAGAAGTATAAACGGAAATAATTGATGAATTGGCAACGAAGAGAAGGTATTTATGGAGTTAGATTGTATTGCACATATGGAGGTACAGGTGGAGTGGCAATACTCTTTGTAGAATCTAAAGAAATTTTTATAATTAAATCTTTTAGAGATTTGAAAAGATAATTCACATTATGTACTTAGGACTTAGGAGAATATGAGAGTGTTTGCTAAGCAAGTCCAATGGAGAGCTGCTAAATTGGGCTGCTAAAAGTACTACATACGCTTTTTAGTTTGCCTAGCTAGCTAAATTTGGCTCTCCAAAATAAAAACCAATCCAATCGCATTATCTGTTTTGAAGTGCTAAATGATACAGACAGCATAGTTTCTGCCATCCGTCCATTATTTTTTGGACGGACGGCACAGTTTCTGCCGTCTGTCAAAATTTAACACACGGACGGCAGAAACTATGTCGTCCGTCTCCCGAACTTATTATAGCAGCTGCTAGCGAAGGTCTTAACTTTGGTTGGGTTTTTGACTCATTCCAAATTTAAGACCCTTTTAGCAGCCCCATTGGAATGACATTTTTGTGGTTGAGGTGCTATATTTGACTTTAGTAGCCCATATAGCCCCCCATTGGACTTGCTCTAAGGGATCTAACGTCCATTTCAGTGGCCTGTTGTGGTCTCTCAGTGCTCTTGAGAGAAATGGAATGTTATTGGAAACCTTTGTCAACTGAATTACCTACTGAGTTCACAAGTATCAAACAAAATTTCAGGGTATCTCATTGAGCTAAGGGAGTAAATTTACACACCACATATTGTACAGTCTGAATTACACTCGAAACCGATTGGATGAGTGGAGCAATAGTCCTAGAATTCGAAGTATGCAAGCCCTTAAATGTATGATGTAGATGTTGGGGTCCCTCACCATGTGCTAGTACGATCTGGTTGAGTTTATACAAGGGGTACACGCTTTCATGCCGTGCACAGTTAGAAGTCCGGTTTTCAACAGACAAACCGAGTTAGTGCACAGTTAGGAGTTTGATTTTCAACAGACAAACCGAGTTAATTTGGAATTTCGTTTCACACCGAAATTTCGGAATCCTATATATATGAAGTTAGGGTTGTTTACTCATAAGTCATACAAGAGAGAAAACCAATTTTGAGAGCAACCAAAATTGAGAGAAAATCATTACAAAGAGATAACACTTGTAAGGAGAGATTAGTGAAGAAAGATCTAGTAAGTTTGGAGAGACTTGAGAGCTAGAAGAAGATGAGGTGAGAAAATCCGAGAGAGAAAGGAAAGCTTCAACCAGGTACCCACCACATACGTATGTTTTACTATCCGATGGTGGATAACCTATTTACTATCAAGAGACTCTTGAAGGTACATACAAAAAGAAGTGGTTTAAGGTCATGCAAGATGAGATGGGTTTTTTGTATAAGAATCACACTTAAACTTAGTTGAGAAACTGAAAGTAATAAAAGTTCTCAAGAATAAGTGGATTTTCAAAGTCAAGCATATATGAAGAGAATAATCCACATCCAAGACACAAAGCTCACCTAATTGTGAAGGGATTTGGTCAAAGAAAAGGTATTGACTTTGATAAAATTTTCTCTATTATAGTTAGGATGACTTCTATCAAGGTGGTATTGAGTATGGCCGTAATTATGAACCTAGAGGTTGAGCAACTAGATGTCAAGACAGCTTTTCTTCATGGTGATCTTGAAGAAGATGTCTACATGGACCAGCCAGAGGGTTTTAAGGTCAAAGGCAATGAACATTTGGTATGCAAACTGAGAAAGAGTTTGTATGGTTTGAAGCAGGCACCGAGGCAGTGGTGCATGAAGTTTGAGTCATCTATGGTGAAGCATGGCTACAAGAAGTCTGCATCCGATCATTGTGTGTTTGTTCAGAAGTTTCTAGATGGGGATTTCATTGTGTTCTTATTGTATACGGATGATATGTTGATTGTTGGCCGCCAAAACATCAACAAGATATCCAAGTTAAAGAAAGACTTGAGTAAGTCCTTTGAGATGAAAGATTTGGGTCAAACAAAGCAGATACTTGGTATGCGGATCACTCATGACAGAAAGAGTTGGAAGTTGAGGCTTTTTCAAGAAAGCTATATTGAGAAGGTGTTGAAGAGATTCAACATGGATCAAACGAAACCAGTGAGTTATCCGCTTGGTGGCCAATTCTGCATGACCAAATATAAGTGTCCGAAGGGTGAGCATGAGAAGAAAGAAATGCAAAAGATTCATTATGCATCCATAGTGAGCAGCTTCATGTACGTATGCAATAATGTGTAGAAAATCGGATATTGTTTTTGCCATTGGTGTTGTAAGCTGATTTCTGTCAAATCTGGGTAAAGAGCATTGGGAAGGTGTTAAGTGGATATTGAGATATCTCAAGGGCACTTCCAAGGCGTGTTTGTAATTTTATAAGAGACTTGAGAGGAGTGATTGTAATCTTCTTTCCCACACTTATAAATTGATTTGCTCTTGTAGAATGATGCATCATTAGTCGAATCATGTTATATCTTATGTCCAAAGAAGTAAGTTTGGAGAGACTTGAGATGAGTGATTGTAATCTTCCTTCCCACACTTATAAAATGATTTGCTCTTATGAAAGTAGGCATCATTTATATCTTATGTCTTATTATGGTAAGTTTTACTTTACATTGTTATTGCTTGTTTGTGATAGTTAATTCCATAACTTAGGTTTGTGGTTGTTGGTTGTAGTGAAAGTTTAGATTTTTCGATTGGAGTTTAGAGTGTTCATATTCAAGCTATACTAGTGGGGATCGATTGGTATCGTTTTTCCCAACAGTAGAGTCAATATTTTTCTATTTTTCTAACAAATTCTTCGTGACCATGAAAAATAGGTCTTAACACACTTTTCAAGCTTTTTCGCCTCTCAAGGAGAGATGCATTGATTGACGATGTTCGGTCTTCGATCACAATAGAATAACTTCATGGGGTTTTTAGGTCTGGGTCCTAATAATAGTTTGTTTATTAGGGTTTGGTCCAGAAAAGCTTGAATATTAGGGTTTGGTCTTACTTCTGGTTCTTGACTATAAGTCAACTCAGTTGACTGTGGTCAGTCTGCTTGTATTTTTAAATGACAATAATACCCCTCGCGTGCAACATCATGTGAATATATAAGTTAAACTTTGATACAAGAAATAAGGTCATCTTCTAGGACTTGGTCCCTATTGTTATTTGACAAATTAGAGTTTAGTCCTACTTGTCAACCATTAGAATTTTCTTCTAAGTGAGATTTGCAAAGGATGAATGGGGGGTTTTTTTTTTTTAAATCACAGGGTATCTCATTAACAAATGCGTACATTTGAAATACGCATGGGATAAAAAAAAACAAATTCTAAAAAACAATGGATTAGTTAATTGATATGTATTAGTTATTGGATATGGATATGGATATGTATTAGTTAATAGATATGGATATGTATTAGTTAATAGATATGGATATGGATTAGTTAATGGATCATGATATGTATTACTTATTGGATATGGATATGTTAAACTTCCAAGTGCTTCCCTTAAATATAGGCCCAGACATGATGGGTTTAAGAATAACAGGCCCGGCCACAGGTCGGGCTGCATGGCTAGTACCTACTAGCTTTCGAACCCTCAAGTCACAAGATTGCAAATGCAGTCTCAAGTTGTTACTAGAGCCCAGCTGCAGCCATAGTTGGGGATTTTGGAATTCTCGGAATTCCGACAAATTCAAAAACCGAAATTTATCAAATTTCAATCCCTATCATATTCGGAATTTCAATTGATTTCAAAATAATCAATATTTCGGCTCTTTATTCAGAATTCCGATTTTTTTGAAAAATCGAAATATTAGACGGAATTCCGAAGTTTCGTTCGGAATCACGAACACTGATTGCAACAACAACAACAACAGAAAAGCTCAGGAAAAAAAGGTAGAGGAAGGGCTAAAGGCTCGGGTAACAAAGGGAAAAACAAAAGATGATCTTATGAAGATATGCACTTATAATGTTAGGGGTTTAAATGATTTGAATAAAGTGAAAGCTCTAAATGCTTTCAGAACCAAGAACAAATTAGCTTGTTTTTGCCTTTTGGAAACTAAACTTCGGCAAGCAAAATTTTTGAGTATTAGCAAGGTCTGTTGTCCTTCTTGGAAGTTTGAATACAATTACTCTAGTGCAGTTTTTGGACACATTTGGTTCTCATGGGATCCTTCAGTTCTAGGGGTTCAAAATATTTTGGAGAGCGATCAATTTATACATGCTCAGGTCACCATCCTTGCCTCAGCACAAGTGTTTCATTTTACGGTAGTCTATGCAAGCAATAATAGATCGGAAAGGTTGATACTCTGACAATATCTCATCAATCTTAATTTACTCATCCTTCCCGAGTCATATTGGTGTGTGGCTGGCGATTTTAACAATGTCCTCTATTCTCATGAGAGGATTGGTACTAACTTGGTGCATCTTAGGGAAACTACTCCCTTTGCAAATTGTCTCAACACTGTAAGTCTCTATGATCATAAATACAGTGGCTGTTTCTTTACTTGGACTAACAATGGTGATGGTTCCATGAGGAAATGGTCTAAGATAGACAGTTGTCTTATCAATTCCTTGTGGGCTACTCAATTTTCTTCTTCTGAGTGGAATTTTTTTGCCGCAAGATCTTTCCCACCATTAAGCTACAGCTTATCTCGATCTCCAACTCTTATTCATGCAGGGCCCCGTTCAGGTTCTGTAATTACTGGGTTGTAAATCCTTCTTTCAAGGACACTCTTATTAAGTGCTAGTATATTCCTAGACAAGGAAATATGAAGAGGGAATATGTGAATATGAAGAAGGAATTAGGGAGATTTGAAATCCTCCTTGATTAATCCCTAACATGATAGTATAGAGTTTGTTGCAACCCTAATCTTTATGTTTTTACACAAGGTTCAACATAAATGTTAGGTCTTTATTATCCCTAATTATTCATGATATCTCTAGACAACTAATAATTAGCAAGAGAGGAAGTTGAAACTCATTCTTATGGTGAATGAACTACCCTCTAGTCTAGGTTATTTTACTTATTACTAAATAGAAAATCCTATACTTGAAGCTCTTTAATACAACTATTCTATACTAACACATCAAGTCTTCATCAAAACTTCAATCAAACCCCTCTAATGGAGGTTTAGCTATGATTCATTAGACTATCATGGAATAAATAATGAGAAGAAGAAGACATAATTAAAGGAATACTTGTATTAAAAATAACTTGAATTGTTTTAATGGTGGCTAGGCTAATAAACATAAATTAAACCCTAAAAACTATATTGAACTAAAGAGAAGAGATAGGAGGTAGTTAGAGTTTTGCCTTAGTCCTCTTTATATAGAAGAGGGCTAGGTTTACAATTTTGTGCATGGGCTTTGGAGTTATGTTTTGGGCCACTAAATCAAGCCTAAAACCTAATTACTTAACTTCAAAAAGGGTTTATATGCTGAAAATTACTGCAACAACATTTTCATCTACTTTTACTGCTCTGATTAGGTCAGGGCTTGGACCATTAAAAAGCTCTTTCCGAGCCAGGTATTTTAACATATAATAGGCCAACTTCCGAGGTCTGAGTCCAAAGATACGGCCTGCAGAAGTTTTGTTGACTTTTATGTTATATTTCTGGCTGTGTTGACTTTGACTTTTCAGCTTTGATTAGGCTTTAAAAAGGTTTTTTCTCCTTGAAACTTAGGCTTTAACCATAGAACTTCTTTAGCAACCAATTTTGCTCCTTTCTCTTGAATAAGTGACATATTTATTCACATAGTTGACTCCAATACCTGAAATACACAAAAGTACGTAAATAATACTAACTCTTATTTATTATAAATATAATTGGTTTAAATGTAATATTATTAAAGGGTTAAAACTACAATTTTGGGCTCTTATCAGAACTCCATATTCCTAAAATTTGAATCTTGGAAGTTCAAGTTCTTAAAAAAAAAAATAGATCTTGGAACTTCAGGTTCCTAAAAAAATATTGAAAGAAAAAAGAAAGAAACAAAATAAAAGAAAAAAAAAATCAAATGAAGTTATAGATTAAGTATGAACAGTAATATTCTATATTTTATATCCGATGATCTAACTGTTGGATTTTCCTAACATTTTGATATGTTTGTACTTTATGAGTATGTACAGTAAAAATTTCAGGTCAATCGAACTACGGAAAGACCTTCATCTAAGCGGAAAACAAAAAACTGCTCTGGTAAAACAAATTGGTTAGTGTTCCCGTACCTTTGCTTTTGTGCAGTAGATAATGAGTAGAAGAATATGGTACTTAGCAATTGATAGCTCCTAGAGTCTTCGTGTTGATAACGTATTAAAATTAAATAACCTTAGAGAGAACACCACACTAACCAAAGTAGATTGAATAATAAAAAGAATGAAATAAAGAAATCTTATTAATAGAAGTATGCATGAATGGGAGGAGGAGGTGCCCCATATGAGCTCAATGGTGGGCATCCATATAGGCTTACGGATTTTATAACAGGGACCTTATTATTCGGCAATTATAAGCCTGGATCATAAAATCCGTGTATTATTCATATTACTAGGGTATGCCCATGCCTACGGCCCGCGAGACCTCGACGCGCCTGCGACATTATCCCGACAACTCATCGCTCGCCGCATAAGGCGCATACACGATCTTAGGCGAAAATATTCGCACAAGACCAGGTACAACAACTCAATTTATAAATACAGCCGCCAAGGCCATCCCAATTACCCATTATCTATAAGCCCAAATCAATTGGAGGCGCTAACAGTTTATGGGCTAGCCCAACAATTTATAAGTCCAGCTGCAATTGTTGACTTTTGGATAGATCCCATAGTATTGATTACACTTAACAAAATTACACAAACTCTCCAAACACTTGGATCTGCCATGTCACAACTTAGAAAAGACAATGACAACCATTGGATAGAGTCTCTGTGGGCTCCACACCATTGCTTTTTATTAGATAGATATGTAAAAATGTATAAAACGGGTATTAAACGAGAATCTACGTACTAGCTATGCTCGGACTGACCCGAGAGAAAATCTATAGTTCCAATAGATCTAATATTATCTCCAGTGGTGGGATGAATTTGAGGAGTATTCCCGATCACTGGGCCTTTTTGCCAAACTTGATTCACCGTAGTATTTCCCGGGGGAAGAACCAATGTAGCAAAGATGGTCATCTCATTATTATTGGCAAACTCGGCAAGAATAGAAGGAACTTGAAAAGTAAGATTTCCAGTGCCAAGGTCATGCTATAACTAGTAACGGAGATGTATAAGCGTTCATTTGACCGCCAGCTTGAAAAGCAACAAGAGCTTGTGATCCAACCATACCTCTTCCAGTTGGATTTATCGCCCAAGCAATCCAGCTAGAGGGGGTATGCCCGTGCCGTATGGCACTGATAGAGTCGCCTGCGACGCTAACTTTGTAGAAGCAGCCTAAACTTGAACACACCCCCCTCCCCGTTTTGATTCTATTATACTGGATATTGTTCCATTTATGGTCAAGAATGATTATTAGGTTGAGAAACTCGACATCACACTAACTTGAACCACCTAAGGGGTAATTTGGATAAAACCTCCCAATTATTTTATGACTTTCCAATGTTTTGGATCATGTTAAAAGGCTGCAAAGACAATTCTCATTCAATAAATCCGGTAGTGATTTGCACAGATGTTCTAGACTCATTCATCTAAATGGACTTAAACATGGAAGAACACCAATTAAACCAAATGAAATAAGAACAATATGAGAAACATATAAATAATCAGACTCCCACAAGTGGTTTGAATGAGGACATCAAAACAGTACCAAAAAGAGCACCCACAAAAGTACGCCAAGTACAAAAAAAAGTAGCGAAAGTACAGATAACATTGTTGACAATCATAACTCTTCCAGAAACCCCATCCTCATTCGCCAATGTCAAGGTCATTATCATAAATCCCAAGCCTTAAGGAAACTTCATCGAAAAAGTATGTAATTATCTGTACATCAACATCCCATGTAAGTTACTTGCTTCATCATAACCTGACCCATTAGGAATTACTATTTCTCTCCTGCTTTTAAATTTCAACTGTCACATCGCTTATGGTGGAAAATTTTCCCTCCATAAGAAAGAAAGAGTTTTACTTAGATTAATTGAGTGACATCTAACCCCCTACATTTTAAAACAATAGAATTAACACATTTAAAATACGACTAAATTGAGTACTAAAAACATATAACTACACACGGGACACTATTCAGGGTGTCATCTGCTCTTATTTTGCTTTTCTCCAACTCAAAGTTTCATTTTTTTAACCAAAGACAAAAAAATACATTTCAAACTTTAGGAGAACTAACATAAATGTTGACCGCTTAAAGGTTCTAAAAGGTTTCCTTGCTTACCTTCCAACTCTAGCTCCTATATAATTTCCATGAGACTTTTTGGAGAACCGGTGAGTATAATGAGTCAAGTCCCAAACTACAAAGGGTTGAACAGTTTGATAAAACAAAATAAATTAGGAAAACAAAATAATCACACATTACGTTAAAGAATATTTTCTGAATAATTATTAGTTGGAAGTCCACTCTATAAGGGATACATACATATTTAACATTGCCTTTAACATTTCAGCATACACATAGTAGAACTTTGATTACTATACTCAAAAGTCAATCCAATCTTCAAGCTAGACAAAAAATCATTGCCATTTGTTCGAATGTAAAAGAAGGTGGACCCCAAAGAAGAGCATGTGGAAGACAATCCAATATCCTCATGCATTTTTGAAAGACAGAAGTTTCTCTAAAAATCTTGGTGATTTTTGAATCTTGTACAAGTCAACATTGTAAGTGGGAAGAGCCTAAAAGCCGAAAGGACCACATATCAAGGACCAAAATATCGATATCGGTTAATATATCGGTGTACCCAAAAACCAATATATATCGGATATATCTATTTTTTTTGTGACCAGTCCAAACCAAAGCCCAAAATATCGATATCGATAAATATATCGGTGTACCCAAAAACCGATATATATCGGATATATCCATTTTTTTGGTGACCAGTCCAAACTATTTAAAATATCAG
Source organism: Coptis chinensis (assembly GCF_015680905.1). Lineage (NCBI taxonomy): Eukaryota > Viridiplantae > Streptophyta > Magnoliopsida > Ranunculales > Ranunculaceae > Coptis > Coptis chinensis. The sequence goes on along the minus strand of NC_141461.1, from coordinate 1,056,873 downwards.
AAATATAATATCGAAAATATCAAAAATATATCGGAAATATATTGGAAATATCGGATTTATATTAAAAATTGGTCAAAAAGTCAACCGATATATATCATAAATATCGGACATATCGATTATATCGGCGATATAAAGTTTTATATCGGAAATTTCGATATATATCGGGAAAAAAAGGGTTCTATATTCGGTGGATATATGTCGGAAATATCGATATCGGTGTACCAAAATACCGATATATATCGGCGATATTTTGGTCCTTGGTCCAAAACTATTTAAAATGTCGGATATATCGGAAATATCAGAAATATATTGGAAATATCGGATTTATATTAAAAAATGGTCAAAAAGTCAAACGATATATATCGTAAATATCGGATATATCAATTATCTCGGCAATATAAAGTTTTATATCGGAAATTCTAATATATATCGGAAAAAAAGTTCTATATTTGGTAGATATATATTGGAAATATCGATATCGGTGTACCAAAATACCGATATATATCGGCGATATTTTGGTCCATGCCACATATATAAAAGTAGTAGGGTAGTGGAGGTCGTCTTCCCCATTCCCCGCCCCAACCCCAACACCAAAACAAAAAATGAAAAAACATAAGTGTTTTGAATTTGAGCAAAAGAAAAATGACACCAAAAAATATTAACCTTCAAGGAAAATGGAACCAAGAGATCTCGATTGAAAGTCAAGCTAAACCTTTCCAAAAGGGAGATTGAAAAAAAAAAAAAAAAAAAAGAGACCCATCCGATCCATTTGAAGGAAAAAGTCAAGAGTCTTTTTTAACCACATCAACACTAACCATAAAACCCTACGACAATCTCTCCCATGTATATAAAATTGTATATAAAAGTAAAAGTGTATATAAACACATCAACACTAACCATAAAACCCTACGACAATCTCTCCCACGTATATAAAATTGTATATAAAAGTAAAAGTGTATATAAACACATCAACACTAACCATAAAACACTAACCAATCTCTCCCAGATTAAACAAGAAAAACAGACAAATTGAGTAAACTCATACGTGAATTTGTTGGGTATGTTCTTGATCATGACACATGTATATAAAAGTAAAAGAAAGGAAAAAAACATTTGCTTTAGCCTGAATAGCAAAATAAGAGCAGATGTATCCAAAAACATTTGGTAGACATTGACTTCGATAAAGTCTGGAAGGTATTCTTTGCTTTAGCCATTGAGAGTGAGCTCTGAAAGAAAAAAAAAAAGGAGTGGCGCAATCAGGTAGAAACGGTATTTCGAGATCCCGTAGCTTTGTAGAGTTCACAAAGCTCCGGTCATCTACATTTATAATATTTGCTGAATAATAGGGGAACAATTATACATTCAGTCTTCTGCAAGAGGCGTACATAAAGAGGGAACTTACAGGTTATATTTACGGTATTATTAACACATGAATCGAACCGCCGCTTCAAAGAACAAACAATAGCCGGACCTCATTTTATTAGTGTACATAAAGAGGCGCATATAAATATTTGCTTTATTAGTGTACATAAAGCATTGTACATAAAGAATGAATCAAATGAAAACTGAAGTCAGAATGAATGAACAAAAGCATTGTACATAAATAACAAAAGATTGATTAATAAATTAAAAGAATGAAAACCGGAGTTCACTTCATTTACCTTCGGTTTAGCCAGCCATAATACAGGCAATCAATCTTTTGTTAAATGGAATTAAAGATGCACGGCCCAAAAATAGCCATGCATGTGTTGTCTGCAGAATGCTGATGAGTTCTTTCAATTCACAATATCTTATTCTGCAAAATAACCAATTAACTAACTTTAGTACATTCTTTTTTTTTTCCAACTTCTGTAATAAATTTTGATATTGGAATACTTAGATAGGCGTAGCAGCGCAAGTGCGCAACCACCATCTTCATGAAAATAATAACCTAATACATCATTTCCCTTTTCCTAGACACTAAATTAATCAAGACTGGTTCTTAGAAAAAAAATTAAATGGTTAAACAATACCTTTTTTGGATACGGCGAGAGAGAGAGAGACGTAAACCAAATTATTGACTAACTATACATGCGACCCATATGATATGGACTTCGACTATTGGCGAGGATGTTTGGATTTCATTTTGCTCTACAAAGGGACTACTTGTGGATCATTAATCCTATCCAATCATGAATCATCCAACAGAGTAAGCATCATTCATGTAACAAATCACAAACAAATTGGTCTGAACCATTAGTCTCCCATTCCATCGAACGATTATTACCAATCCGAGGGCAAATAGTTCAGGTTAATGAGAAAATATGATTACCAAGCATACATTCCAAATGCTAAACGCACTTCTATGTCAAAGCTCTTTGTTTAAATGGTACATGTTTTGATGTTTAGCACTCGCCACAACGTAAAAACCCGACTCATTATCTATTGATTATTGTTGATTACGTAATATGGCTTGGGAAGACACGATCGCCGCAAAGGAGATGTATTTAGTTACGGGTTCTACTCTTAGAGTTGATAACAGAAAAACGGCCTCTTGACATTCCGCTTGATCAAGGTTTGAGTTTGGGAGAATGGGTGAAGAGTCTCTATCCATACAATCTTGAGCCCCTAGTTAAACAAACTTTGCTAAGGTTTTCACCACCAGAACCCCCAGTGTACTCTGCCAAGACTTTGCAAGATGTTATCTTTGAGATGATTGAGCTTGGTCTAATGTGCACACATCGATCTCCTACGATGAGACCAAGCATGCTTGATGTAGCTCATGAAATGGGTTGGTTAAAACAGTATCTTTCTAATCCTTCCACCCCGAACATTGAGGAAGCTTCTTCTTCAAAAGATGGTGCTTCATGTTAGTAAACGACATAAATGAAGTTAGCTAGTGCAGGGCTTGTTCTCCTTTCTGAATTTTAAATAGTCCTCGTTCATTTTTGGTTCTTCCAATATTTGTGAAACAATTCATTGTAAGACTCTGCAATTCCTTTGTACACAATGTTTAAAGCATTCTTTGGTTATTCCAGTTTATATTTTAACACCAATCAATTGATAGAGATTTTGAGATTGATTAATAAAACAAAAGATTGATTAATAAATTAAAAAATGAAAACCAAGTCGACCTCATTTACCTGTGCTTCAAGCTTCGTTATTTATCATTTACCTGTGTTGGTTGTGGAAATGAAACAAGTCAGACCTCATTACCTGTGTTGTTTGAAGAATGAACTCTAGAGTGACGGCGGCAGGAAGAATGAATGCTAGGATAGGGCATACATAGTTTGTTTGAAGAATAAGATCCAATATATCCCAAAGTTAGGGCATAAGGGAGCATACTCTTTGGGATTGGCTTATTTTGCCATGTCACAACTTAGAAAAGACAATGGTAACCACTGGATGGAGGCCCTGCGGGCCCCACACCATTGTGTTTTATTAGATAGATATGTAAAAATGTATAAAACGGGTATTAAACGAGAATCTACGTACTAGCTATGCTCGGACTGACCCGAGAGAAAATCTATAGTTCCAATAGATCTAATATTATCTCCAGTGGTGGGATGAATTTGAGGAGTATTCCCGATCACTGGGCCTTTTTGCCAAACTTGATTCACCGTAGTATTTCCCGGGGGAAGAACCAATGTAGCAAAGATGGTCATCTCATTATTATTGGCAAACTCGGCAGTAATAGAAGGAACTTGAAAAGTAAGATTTCCAGGTGCCAAGGCTGTGCTATAACTAGTAACTGGAGATGTATAAGCGTTCATTTGACCGCCAGCTTGAAAAGCAACAAGAGCTTGTGATCCAACCATACCTCTTCCAGTTGGATTTATCGCCCAAGCAATCCAGCTAGAGGGAGAAACACCGGTGTTACGATAGGCTAGATTTACAGTTCTGTTCGACGGTATGTAAGTCCAGTACAAGGAAGAATTCAAAACTGGTAGATCATTACAGGAAGCAAAAAATCTATTAGAGAAGGTATTATTTCTACACGTTTGGGCGTTTGTTGACAAAACAAGAGTTGTGAGGATCAGACACACAAAAAGTAGTAAGGATCTGAAAAACATGGCCATGGTGAATATGATGAATGGCCCAAAATGATCTCAATACACTCTACTTTTCAAGATCCTGGTTTCGATCTCTGGGCAAATGAATGATCTAAACAGGAGAAGTAATGTTCTTCTCTGCACAAGGAAATATTGAGACAAGAAGAATATTGCTTGAATGAAGTTGTGAGGGAGATGGAGGTTTTTAAGGGGATATAAGGGGAGTTGGGGGTGGCTGTTGACTGAGCCGGCACAGGAGAAAGGTTCTCCAAATTGTTATTCGTCTCTTTCCTGGTCTTGAATTTTCTAACTTTCTTTTGTCCTAATTTGCTCACTTTCTTTTCCCACCGGCGATGCAAAAATTAATGTTCCCATTCCTTGTAGGGTGAATTATTAAAAAATTAATGATTCGAATTAACCAATGATTCCATATCATTGAAAGGTACGACCATTTTAAACGTTTTCGAATTAAACGACAACTATGTTGAAAAACTTGCATTGTGGATTTTAAAAAATTACGGAACAATAAACCAAGCTATTCGAGAACACGAACTCTGTTATATATAGACGTGATGCTATATATAGAGAGTAAAATAGAGATAGAGAGTAGAATCCTTTGTATATATAAAGAGGAAATTAATGATAAAGAGTAAAATTTGTTGACTTTAGCCTTACTTTTAAAGGGATAGGGAGCCATTGGACTCAGCCTAAAAGAGGGGTGCATGTTGAGATATGGTTATACTCTGACCCTAAACTGACTCCCTAACTAGTAAGTAGTAACTAATCACTATCGATGGAGAAGTCAAGGAAACTCAATTGAGAGGTCATAAAACAAGTTACAAGGAAAATTGTAATAAAACCGTTTGAAGATTTGACTCAGTCCAGAAATAGTTTGAAGATTTGATTTGTTTTGTTTAGTAATACTTTCGAGTCTCCTTTTTACCAAGGCCCAAAATATCGATATCGATGAATATATCGGCGACCCTAAAACCGATATATATCGGATATTTCGGATATATCCATTTTTTTGGTAACCAGTCCAAACTATTTAAAATATCGGAAATATCAGAAATATAATATCAAAAATATCGGATATATATCGGAAATATATTGGAAATATCGGATTTATATTTTAAAATGGTCAAAAAGTCAACCGATATATATCGATTATATCGGAAATATCGATTATATCGGCGATATAATGTTTCATATCGGAAATTCCGATATATATCGGAAAAAAAGAGTTCTATATTCAGTGGATATATATCGGAAATATCGATATCGGTGTACCAAAATACCAATATATATCGGCGATATATCAGATATATCGGCGATATTTTGGTCCATGCTTTTTACTACACATGCCAAGGAAATTATACTCCTGTAGCCAAGATATGTTTACTTTAAGAACATTGAAAAAGGGGGCCTTGAAATAGAATTTATTTCAGCCAAAATGTATTTCTAATTAAACATGTGATCTCTGACAAGTTTCAACTGCTTTTATACACCCAGTGGACAAACAAGGAAAATGTGCTGAAAAGTGTTAAGCTAGAGATTTTGGAATGTTTTAGTCGGATTCAAGGAAATCAAATCATGTAACAATGGGTATTAACAACACTAATTAAGCTGAAAAGTAGTTAACTGTGATTTGTCTTCAATTGCCAGTCAACTCAAGCTAGCCATCGGCAAAGGGGAAATCCGTTATTTCAGTCAATCATTCAATCCTTTGAATTTAGAAACTACTCACCATAAGAATGTGGGCTTAAAATGAAATTCTAGGTGACATCTTTGAATTAAAAAAATGTTTAGAAAAAGATGTAAGCTGTGTTTGGTTCACCAAATATGGTTCATCAAGAAATCAAATTCGTTGAAAGTGAACTGCCAAAATTCATTTGTCAAGAATGTGTTTTCTGGGCGTTTGGTACATTTGTGGAAAACTATTTCTGGATTGAATCAAGTCCATAGACCATGAGCAATCAAGCCCACTCACCCAGAGCACTGATCAGCACCCGAGAAGCAGCCAACAATACCCCATAAGCCTATCTCCCGTAAACAATTTTTTTCTCTTTATAAAATCATTTGTCTATCTCAATAGTATTATTAGGGAATACTAGCCATGCAGCCCGACCTGTGGCCGGGCCTGTTATTCTTAAACCCATCATGTCTGGGCCTATATTTAAGGGAAGCACTTGGAAGTTTAACATATCCATATCCAATAAGTAATACATATCATGATCTATTAACTGATCCATATCCATATCTATTAACTAATACATATCCATATCCATATCCAATAACTAATACATATCAATTAACTAATCCATTGTTTTTTAGAATTTGTTTTTTTATTATCCCATGCGTACATTTGAAATAATGAAATAATGCGTAGCTTTGTTTTTTGTTTTAGCATAACACATGAAAGGACAATTTTAATTTATATTAAATTAGAGAGCAGACCAAATTCAGGATTAGTTTGGTAAGAAGGCAAGTAATTATTTTTCAAATAGGGACTATTTTAAAAACTTTGCTGATGTGGCTCACTATTTTAAAAAACAATGGATTAGTTAATTGATATATATTAGTTATTGGATATGGATATGGATATGTATTAGTTAATAGTTAATTGATATGTATTAGTTATTGGATATGGATATGGATATGTATTAGTTAATCATGATATGTATTACTTATTGGATATGGATATGTTAAACTTCCAAGTGCTTCCCTTAAATATAGGCCCAGACATGATGGGTTTAAGAATAACAGGTCGGGCTGCATGGCTAGTCTTAAGGAACTTATTTGACCACCCAAAATTGGATCAAAATCAAGGGTACAGCAAAATAAAATCCACTTGGCCTTCTTTTTAAGGAATTTACATCCATGGATTGTAGTCCAATCTTCTTTCCAAATTTAGTTGTTCTTGATTCATAATTTATTATTGAGATTGTATCCAATTTGCCAAACTTCTGGTTTTGTTTGTTGGTTAACAAAGTACCACTTGTCATTTTTATGGGGGATGAATATATAGAAACGAATTAGTTGGTCTTACTATGAGAAAAAACTCCTTCCTAACTTTTTTTTGGTAACTGAAAATTCCTTCCTAACTGATGTAGTCTAATAGCTGGCATTATCGCACCATATGTATGTGCGCATCTTTCCTTCAAATGTGTGCAATTCTTTTGACTCAAATCAAAATCTAAATTTGAGCTCCTTGTTTGCAGGATGGATATCCTTAGCATTGCAACAACTTTATTTGGCAACAAGTCCTCTTCTACCTCCTCTTCTTTCTCTTCATCAACAAATGATACAACTCAAAAGACAGAAAATGAGCCAGGTCTCAAGTCATTAGCAGCCTCACCTCATCGCAATCGTTCATGCATTAGTCGTACAAATCTATTATGCTCGTCTCATTCATCATCAGAACCTTCATTTTCTGTCATGGATACTTCAAATGAAAAGAAAAAGATGAAGAGAGAGTTTCCTCCACCTATACCTCTTTTGGCTAGAACAGAAAATATGCTCTGTCACATGCCATGGGTTCTAAAGAGAAGCTACAAAGATGGTAGGCTTGTTATGCATGAGGTACCAGTAAAACATCACGAGTTCTTTAAGGTTCATAGATCCAATGGTCGTCTTGTTCTAAGGATGATGTACATGGCCGATGATCAATTAGCCCCCAAGAAGAACGACATTGACCAAGTTCTTGCCAATGATTGTGATAATGACGATAAAGATATCAATATACTATCATCATCCATATCGACACTGAGTGATGGAGAAGCTCCAGAAAAGAATGTCAAGTCTGATGAAGCCGATGATGTTGTTGTTGTTGATGATGATGATGATAATGAGAAGAGTACATGTCATGAAGAGAATGTCTTGAACTTGGACGCAATGCTGCTGGAGGAAGAGATGAATGTTGCTTCAATAGTTGCGCAGCAGCAACAACATCAGGATATAAGGAGGGTAGTGAGTGAATCAAGGATATTGCCTTCTTCAATGCCAGAAGGAAGAATAGGTTGTCTTCCAAAAGATACCAGAAATGATTTCCTGAGAATGGGAACACCAACTGTAGGGGAGCAATATCCTCATTAAGGAACATTGCAGGCGAAACATAAGCGATCTCAATACATGCAACGACCCCCAAGACCGATCTGTGTAGCAGCTCTCTAAGAAACGTTGCATACGCGACTTCAATACATCGACCTCCAAGAACGACCTGTGAGCAGCTCCTTCCGTATAGGTGGTACGCTTAAATCCAGCCCGAGGCATCGCAAAACAGGCAGAAGACTGAACGCCTCGGATGAAGACATACCCCACTTTATGTAATCATCACCAAAATCTTGCCTTTACCGGGAAATACGGGTTACCTCACCCACTCCCAATCAGCATACAACTCATAGGAAGGGTTACTCAACACCTGTTCAAGATCTCCTCCCTACATTTGTTCACAAGGATCCACGTGTCCCAAAGATCTAAACTCCCCAAAGCCTATAAATACCACCTAATGGAACTACGTCGGACCTGATTCTTCTCTCCCCGAAAAAGAGATCAAGAGAAGATATCGTGGGGCTTCGCTTCGAGCGAACTTCGGTCTAATCCAAACCCTAATCACCCCCTTTAGCTACAGTAATCAGAAAAAGACCTAAACGATCATTTACATTGGCGCCGTCTGTGGTTTCGATTCCTTGAGAACCACCTTAAATCAGTTCATCCATCACCAATTCTCAAGCCCACGAAGCATGGTTAGCCTCGAAGCTCAAGTCCAGCACCTTGCCCACCAGTTGGGAATAACGAACGAGAGCATTTCCTTGCTCCGGGAGGAAAATGCTACTTTACGAGCTCAGGTGGATAGTTACCAGCAACAGCAAGTCGGTAACGGAGCAGAGAACGGCATCAACGACGTTACTCAACAGATTAACGAGTTATCACAAAGGATTGGTCAGAACGCCGTAAAGAAGGATTCGACACAGATTGTGCACAAGATGCTTAAGACATATCGCGTGTCCCCGTTCAGCGCAGAGGTCCTCAATAAACCCTCTCCACAAGACTTTATCCAGCCACGCTTTCCCATGTATGATGGCAGCACGTGCCCTGGTCAGCATGTGGCTCGCTACATTCAGAGTTTAGCACTTTACAGCTCACCCGAGTTTGATCATCTCCACTGCAGATTATTTCCAGCCAGCTCAAGGATGGCGCTCTTGATTGGTTCTTTTCACTAGAATCTGGTTCTATCCAAACCTTCGAACAGCTTACTGATTTGTTCGCCAGCCAGTACGTCCACAACAGGCGGAAGAAGGCAGATCTTGATTCTTTGTTTCAATTATCATTCAGGGAAGATGAGACTATTCGTGAGTTCCTAGGACGGTTCAAGGCCGAACTATTGTGCATGGAAAGCAGCTTGAAAGAATCTTTTGCCACACTGGCCTTTTCCAATGCTTGCCGAGTGCGTAACACCGACCTCTCCAGGTCGTTGATGAAGGAACGCCCCGAGACATTGTCCGAGCTCTACGCTCGCGTCGACAAATACATCAAGTTGCAGGAAACTTTGAAGCTCCACGGCTTAGACCAGAACCAGGAGGTAGCAGCCGTTTCCGATCGTACTCACCGGGCAAAGAAGCGCTCTAGGTCGCTTGTACCAAAAGCCAGTATCCGACCAGACAACAGCAGAGAGTTCGCTATCCTGACGCGCTCCCCCAGTTACATTCTAGATAAGATTAAGCGAGCCCCCTTCTTTCGGCCCGATGTGAGGCAACCAGTAGATCGACCTGACAAGCCATTTTGCGCATTTCACAACGCCAAATGCCATGAAACTGATCCATGCTGGGGGCTTAAACATTATCTCCAGGATCTAGTGGAAGCCGGACATATAAAATAGTACACTAGCATCCCTGACGGCGACTTGCGTCACAAACTGATGGCTCGCCGAGTACGTAGTCGATCTCCACCTCGCCGTCACTACCGCGAGGTTCCAGCTCGTCCTCGCAGCAGAGGACGTCCACGAGATCGTTCGCGCCACGAACGAAGGCCGCACTCCTCCGATCGTGACAATGATCGAACTATTCACGTGATTACTTTCCCGGACGATTCCGTCACCTCATCCCAAGAGAAAAGACGTCGTGTCGGCGCTCTTCAGGAAGTCTATCATTTCACTTCACAGGCCGCTCACGCCCCGCGTGGTTCAGGTCGCAGCGCAGGCGATATCACTTTCACGGAGGCCGACTTAAGCAAAGTCTGCCTTCCTCATAATGATGCATTGGTAGTCCATGTCAAAATTAGTGACTGGACAGTTAAGCGCGTCCTGATCGACCCCGGCAGTTCCTGTGACATCTTGTTCTACCACACCATGCAAGAGATGAACCTTCCCAAGTTCGTCCTCCTCGACCCGATCGCCCCCCTTTATGGGTTCAATGGTTTCAGGGCCGATCCCATTGGTGATATTATACTTCCAGTGTCGGTGGGATCTAGAGAGGACAAGATCAGCTGCAATACACGGTTCTGCGTTCTAGATAGCAAGTCGTCATACAATGCCATACTCGGACGCCGTTGGATCCATCAGATGCAGGCCGTACCGTCAACGTTGCATCAAGTTCTCCGTTTCCCAGGACCTAGAGGAATGATGGAACTTCGAAGCAATCAGCTTGAAGCGTACCATTGTAACCAGATCATGTCAACCAATGAGACTGCCCGGGTACCGGCCCCCGCACATGAACCCACCAGTTACACCATGGCACATGACTTAGTTGCCGAGGTCCAGCCCCGAACTGCCAAACAGAGCGCTGGGGGCTCTAGCAAGCAGTTTTTCTCTCCAATGCAGTTACCCGCACTCGCTCCCCGAGTCCTTCCTTCGCCAGCACAGGTCTCCAGCGTTGATCCAATGTCCGTACCTTCGTCAGATAGAGTATCCGAGGTCGTCTCAGCTCGTGTTAGGCCGCCACAGATGCCCGCCGCAGCCACACCATCAATGTGCCTGCAGCCAGGTCCCACTCCCCAGGTCGTGGGTATCCCTGTCAACGTTGCCGCACAGGTCGCTCCACCCTCAGCGACCAATCCTGTCGTAAGATCCCTCACAGTGTTCAAACCTCCCCCGGTAGCGAATCGCCCCGCAGCTTCGCCATCAGTTGCAAAACCTCCAGCAGCAGAATGAGAAAAAGTGAACCTAGGCACCGAAGACGACCCCAAGTTTGTATATGTAGGGGCTAACCTCGACCCCACCATCAGGACCCACCTTGTAAATTTCTTATCTATGAATAAAGATGTTTTTGCTTGGTCGTATATTGATGTGCCTGGCATAGATCCTGCAATCGCATGCCATAAATTAAATGTTCGTCCCAATGCTAGACCAGTCGGACAACGACCCCGCCGACTATCCCTGCGTTTTCAAAAGGCCATCAACGACGAGGTCGACAAACTCAAGCAAGTCGGTTTTATCAGAAAAGTAGACTATCCGGAGTGGATCGCTAACATCGTGGCAGTCCCCAAAAAGAACGGCACAGTTCGCCTATGCGTCGATTTTACGAATGTAAATCAGGCTACACCAAAAGACAGTTTTCCCCTACCGCGTATTGACCGACTTGTCGACCAGACCGGGTCATGAGCTTCTCTCCTTCATGGACGCGTACAGTGGGTACAACCAAATCCCACTCGCAAAGGAGGATCAAGAGAAGACCTCTTTCATTACCGAACAAGGGATTTATTGCTACAACGTTCTCCCGTTCGGCCTGAAAAACGCTGGAGCAACGTATCAACGCCTGGTCACTGACATGTTCCAAGACATGTTAGGCGACACCATGGAGGTCTACATCGACGATATGGTCGTCAAAAGAAAAAAAGCCGGTGATCACCTTGACCATCTTGCACAAGCATTCTCCAGACTACGCCGTACGGGCATGAAACTGAATCCAGAGAAATGCCTTTTTGGCGCGTCCTCCGGCAAATTTTTAGGGTATCAAGTGTCTCAGCGAGGGATCGAAGCGAATCCAGACCAGATCCGAGTGTTCTTAGATATGCCCGATCCCCGCACGAAGAAACAAATACAGAAATTATCCGGCATGGTCGCTGCACTCAACCGATTCATATCAAGGGCATCCGATCGGTGTAGACCGTTCCTGCAACTCCTTAAAAAAGGCGAGCAGTTCTCATGGAGCGATTAGTGCCACCAAGCATTCGCCACTCTCAAAGAGTACCTCACCACTCCCCCCGTCTTAGCCAAACCCGTTGATGGAGAGACTCTGGGGCTCTATCTGGCAGTATCCGATTTCGCCATCAGCTCAGTTCTCTTCAAAGAGGACAACACTTCCGAAAAACCGATCTACTTCACAAGCAAGACGCTCACGCCAGCGGAAAAGAATTACTCCTTCCTGGAAAGAGTCGCGCTTGCTTTGTTGTATTCAGCACGGAAGTTCAGGCCTTACTTTCAGGCGCATCAAATCAAAGTTCTTACCGACCTCCCATTGAAGAAAATCCTCCACAAAGAAAACAAGACTACTCGAATGGCAGTTTGGGCCGAAGAACTCGGGGAACACCATTTGGAGTTCGTACCGCGGATTTCTCAGAAAGGCCAGGTCGTCGCCGATTTTCTAGCAGATTTCCCTGTTGATGAACCCCATTGGGAACAAGAAACCGACCTCCCAGATTCGAAAGAGCACATCAAGTCCGCCTGGTCTCTCTTTGTAGACGGTTCTAGCAATCCTGGCGGCAGTGGCATAGGGGTTGTCTTAGTTTCACCCGATGGAACGGTGCTGGAGAAGTCAGTTCGCATCGACTTCGCAACTTTCAATAACGAGGCGGAGTACGAGGAACTGATAAGGGGACTTCGTATGGCGCTACAGCTCGGTGTCAACGAGCTCCAAGTCTTTAGTGACTCACAGCTGGTTGTTCGCCAGGTTGCAAAAGAGTACACTACCCATGACGGTAATCTTTCCAAATATCTTCAGGTCGTTCATCAGTTATTGCCTTCTTTTAAGCAGGTACACATCCGTCACTTCTTGCGTGACGAAAACCGTCATGCGGACAGTTTAGCTTACCTAGCAACCCAGACCCCGAGCTGCACCCCAAGACAACTACTCATCGAAGTCGTCGATCGACCTGCGTACCAAGTCGAGCACACCCTGGCAATAAGCGACCTCTACCCTCTCTCCGCCAGTCAGTTGCGTCAAACATGGATGCAACCTCTTATCGACTATATCCAGCATGGCGCACTCCCTGAGGAGCGTACCAAGGCTAAACAGATCCCCTATCAAGCACGACGTTATTGTTTGTTCCATCACAAATTGTTCAGGAAATCCGCTGGTGGCCCACACTTGCGGTGCATCACTCCAGAGCAGGGTCAGTTAGTTTTCGCAGAGATCTACGAAGGCGAATGTGGAAATCACGCCGGCGGTCGCTTCTTTAGCCCATAAGGCCATCTCTCGCGGGGATATTTTGGCCCAGATGCAGATCGATGCTAAAGCATACGTCCTCAAATGTGTCAAGTGTCAAACTTTTGGCCACAATATCATCCAACCTGCGCGCGAACTGATCAGTATCGCAAGCCCATGGCCATTTCACATGTGGGGCATGGACATTATGGGATCATTCGTCCCCCAGAAAAGCACTGGTTTTCGGTTCGTCTTAGCAGCAACCGACTATTTCACCAAGTGGGTCGAGGCCATTCCTTTAGCCCATGTCAAAGAATCGCATGTCCAAAATTTCATCTGGACTCATATCATCACCAGATTTGGGCTGCCACACACACTCGTCATGGACAATTAATGGACCCCAATTCCGAGGACGAACCATTAAAGAATTTCTCGCAAAGTGGAAAATAGTTCATGCATTTTCTACTCCATAGTACGCTCAGAGTAATGGTCAGGCGGAAGCCAGCAATAAGGCCATCTTGGAAACCTTGAAGAAAAAGATTGAGAAGAATAAGAGCCAATGGCCAAATCAGTTGGAGAATATTCTATGGGCTCACCGCACCACAGCTCGCTCCAGCACCGGTGAATCACCATTCTCCCTATGTTATGGCACAGAAGCCGTAATTCCCACCGAGCTGACCGTCACTACGACTCGATCAGAACTTGTCGAGTCGGGACACAACGACTCCGTGTTATCACGCGAAGTCGACCTGTTGGAAGAAAAGCGGGACTTAGCTGCCATCAGAGTCGCATCTTATCAACAAACTCTGAAGAACTCCTACAACAAGCGAGTTCATCCTAGGTCTTTTCAGCCTGGCGACCTAGTGCTGAAAAAGACACAAGACGATTCCAAGCTAGCACCCACATGGGAAAGCCCCTACATTGTGGAACGCATCGTCGGCAATGGAGCATACTGGATCCGAACCCAAGAGGGGCAGATGTTGCCTCGACCTTGGAATACCTATCTACTGAAATTTTTTTTACCAGTAGCGCCATTCATGTCGTATATCCTTTTGTTCACATTAATGTAATATAAGTTTCTTGTGTTAACTAATACAATATAATCTATTTACTTGTATTGCCAAGTCCAACAGTTTACACAGCATAGATAATCAACACGTTTACTTGGTTGGCCACCCTTAGCCAGTAGCACACTCTCGCAAACGCGAACGCTCTTCGCGAGCCCACAGCTCTCTGGAGCTCACAGGCTCTACAGCCTCTCCCAGTCTTGTTACGTCAAGGACCTATATTTCTAGGATCAACCACACGAGAACGCTCTCCGCGAACATATAGCTCTCTGGAGCTCACAGGCTCTACAACCTCTCCCAGTCTTGTTACGTCGAGGACCTATATTTCTAGGATCGACCACACGAGAACGCTCTCCGCGAAATATATATAGCTCTCGGAGCTCATTGTGCTCTACATCCTCTCCAAGTCTTGTTACGTCGAGGACCTATATTTCTAGGATCGGCAACACGAGACGCTCTCCGCGAGCATATAGCTCTGGAGCTCCACGTGCTCTCTGACCTCTCCAAGTCTTGTTACGTCGAGGACCTATATTTCTAGGATCGACTACACGAGAACGCTCTCCGCGAGCATATAGCTCTCTGGAGCTTACAGGCTTTACAGCCTCTCCAACTCTTGTTACGTCGAGTACCTATATTTCTAGGATCGACCACACGAGAACGCTCTCCGCGCCCATACAGCTCTCTAGAGCTTATAGGTTCCACAGTCTCGTCACTTATCATTCGTCGAAAACCTATACTCTAGGGTCGACCACATGCGTACACTACCAATGGGCATTCCGTTTCTATACGCTACCACGCCCTGCCTAAGCAAAACATTCCCGGCAGCATTATTTATAAATTCAGAATGAATACACCTAACGAAGACCTCTTCAGCCTCGCGTCATAACTTCTAAGCAGGCTCCTAGCAGTTCTCTCTTATAAACAAGGTGACAAACGAAGTATAGTCACAGTTACATGGAAAACACTTCTGCGCGCTGAGCATTGAACTACCAACCACGCGCATAATAAGCAGGAGAATATATGCAAACCATCAACAGTAGCCATGCGTTCTAAATTCAATCCATACTAGTGCTTGGCCATAGCCATTACAGCTCGTTTTACCGATCTGCTGGGGCTACCCAGAAAATCCAGATCGGTACGTCTTAAACAAACCAACGAACTGCCACCTCCGTGGAAACCAGTTCTCAGTACCAGTGCAGCGAACTGCTCAGGCAAGCCTGAAAGTACAGCTCTATTGTTTACTCCCATATAAGAGAGGCAAAATCAACACATCATCGCAAATTCCCATAACGAAATACCTTACATCATTAAACATCAGTTAAGACATGCTTATCTTGTGGGGTCGCACTCCTGCCAGCGTCATGTCGAGCAGACCTCGATCAGCATCACCCGCATCCCTTGTTCCTGCGCTTCACCATCAGCCGCTCTCTTCAGGACATGATATTTCTCGTCCATCTCGGCATATTCGGCACAAGCCAGGGTGTATGCTTCCTTTGCCTCGCGAGCGACCCCTTGGCATTTCTTGGCATAAGCAGTCACTTTCGCCACCTCCTTATCTAGCTTCGGTCAAGTTCAGAATCCCGGTAGCGGCGTTCTCGCCACGTTACGATACCTGCGTCGTCATTACTTCCAGCTTCCTTTTCTCCGACTCTCCCACGGCTGCCCGATATGACCAAATCCACATGCGCGTCATTATCAGCTTCCATGCCTTGCACAGCATTCTTCAGTCTATCATACCCTGCAAGAAACTGCACAACCAAAGTTCACAGACCGAAAAGACATTCGAAACTACCATAAACACCTACTGCATCACGCGTTTACCAGACAAGCCGCCATATCCATCGTCCCTAGAAGCGTTTCCATGCTTTCATCCTTTACCTCCGCCTTATCACCATCCAGCACGACCCCCTTCAGAAGGCTACTCGCTATGGGGGCGGAGTGGAAACTACTGATCGGCGTTTCATCGTCGCGTTTCTTCCCCCCGTTTTCCCCACGTAGTAGAACTTCGCCCCCCCGCCCCTGTGTCGCGGAACGAAGTTCTCACCAGCGGATTGCCGACACGGGGACTCGCTTCTGGCCACCAAATTCTCCCTAGGTCGTTTGTTGCTTCTAGTTCCCACCAACGCAGCCTTCCGCTTTCCCCGGTCTCCATGCACGTGCGGGGAGAACTCTATCTCCTCCATGACCAGTGGCGAAGTTTCTCTCAAACGCCTTTTTCCTTTACTCCGCTTGCTGCATTCTGCCATTATTACACCTACGAACAAAGCAGACACAATCGAACTTAAATACCGGAGCAGGATTATGCTTAGCCAGACATGTTTAAACGAGGAAAGCAACGTTACCTTTCAAAGCAGAGGTAGTAGAAATGCACAGTGCGAAGAAGAAGAGAAGCTGGAACAAGCGTTCAAACACCTTTGGTATTCCGCGAACAGTTTCACTTATCAAGAAAACGTCTTTTCCAAACCACGTCATAATTACCTTGAGACGCCAAACGTCAGCCAAACTGTCCACCATCATTGCGCCCCTCGAGCCACTCGCTGTCTTACACGTGGCATTCCCCTCAGAGCGATCTGATATCATCAATACAGGAAACGCACAAAGAGAAACAAGTCTGCAACAACGCAGGAAAGCAAATAACGACCTTCTTTACACAACACTTTCATACAGTTCGTTCTTTAGCCGGGCTGCTGAGACTACTCAGGAAATCCAACCCGGCTACGCAAAAGTTAACTTCATATGGTTACCCCGAACTAGTACTACGGGATACCAACTCATTCAACAAAACGTAATACGAAATGCAAGAAAGGCGCGAATCGAGTTACCCTGAAAACCAGTTCTCATCAGATCGCAAAGATCTAAGCTGATAAACGACAGTCAACAAATTTACAACTCGCCCTCCCCGGGCCCCACAGGTAGTTCTGCAACCTCAAAAGCTTCATCGACCTCAGCATCCCTTCCGTCCACTACGATTGATACGCCATCAAGTTCCAAACTCATCAGCGCGTCGGGTGCAACAGCTCCAGCTTCAGACACCACGGCCTCTGGCATGATCAAGGAGGAGGCAATCGCCCCACCACCGTCTCCTCGTACCTGTTCCACTGAGGTACGGGACGCGCAGCGCGCGTGTTCCTCCTTCAAAGCCTTGTAATCCGCTTCCAGATCTAAGAAGTCCGCATCCAGATTATCATAGGCCTTAGTAGCTGCCCCGAAAGCAACCTTCTTGCGATTAGTAGGGTATAATCGTTCAAATTCTAATTTCCACGATTCGCGGACGCGAACGTTCCCTTCAAATTTCTTCTAGCTTCGCCTTCCGGATCTTCAAATTTTCAAGATCTTTTTCAAGATCTTCGCCAGATTCAGATTTTCATCGCCTTCCACAGTCCTCAAGCTCCTCACGCTCCATCTTAGCGGCGTCACGCACATTCTTCACTCCTCGGCGGCCCGGCCCGGACTCTCTATCCGTTTCAGCGAACTGCACTATCTTGTTCAACTTTTGGAAACCACTGACAAGCTGCCATAGTCAACGAATATAAACAAATCAAAGCAACGAACATAACAAAACACGCTATATCAAAGGACGACAAACCCACGTACCAGACATTGCGCGATTTCCATCCGCCGTATGTTATCCGCCAGTCCCTTCTCATCCAGTTCCTTGCGATTGCCATCTAACGCGATCTGTTCCAGCAAGCAAGCCGATACCTTACTCGACCTGAAACTGCAATCGATGCGGCTTTATCGTTAAACGCCTCCTCGTGTTCATCTAAATACACGAACTGGGCATCCAGGTCATCAGCACTCACAACAGCCTTTCCACTCGCCTTGCGGGGAGCCTTCGCTTTTGCTAGCGGACTGGGTTCCCGTCCTCCTCGAGATGGACTAGCTCCCCCACCAAAGGTCGCCAAGTCCATGACCTGCTCAGGCCTCGTCCGACTCCGGCGCCCACCGCCAGCACCACCCCCCCCCCCCCCCCCACTAGAGCTCTCCCCCCGACCGTGTCGCACAACCTTCGCCATTCGAGCCCCCTCTGGCTCCGCCGCTTCAGCTCTTCTCTTCTCCGACCTACCCCTGGGACGAGCAGTGAAGGCTACAGTTTCCAGTTCCACAGGAGCGTCAATAGTTAACCCTTCAGGACGAAAACTCGAACTACCAAATTTCGGTTCCACCACCACGAGGAGGGCCCCGGGGCCTCGATCTCGGTCCTCCCGTTTATCGATCACTTGTCCGCTTCTCCATCACCACCCGCTTGTTCGACCCGAGCTCGCTCTTTTTGAGCCTTCCTTTTCTCCGCGATCGCAAAGACCTCCTTTTTCCTCAAAGAAATGAGCAAATTCGAAGCTTAAGCCGTTTTTCTCTCGACTCAACCGCGAACCTTTCTATCTCCCCGCGTCGGTTAAGTTTCGCCGCAGGAACTCTACAAACAAAGAAAAGAGATGAACCAGTTAGAAACACAGTCCCTCACCCGTTAAAGTGTCAAAAGCAATACAAGCCTACCCACCAGCTAGGCTACACTTCCTAGTTCGCA
This sequence comes from Coptis chinensis, assembly GCF_015680905.1. NCBI lineage: Eukaryota > Viridiplantae > Streptophyta > Magnoliopsida > Ranunculales > Ranunculaceae > Coptis > Coptis chinensis. The sequence goes on along the minus strand of NC_141461.1, from coordinate 1,037,891 downwards.
ACCTACATCCACTAGCACAGTAGTTGCCAACTAACAGCAACGGCCTCTTCGTCCAGGCCTCATTGCTTACCCCATCGAGCACAGCAGAACGAGTCGTCATGGTTTGCAAGCTAAAGTTCAGATTACCAGACCGCCTCATTACGTAGTGCTCTATTACGTCAGACACCCCTATGTGGTATTCACCACTGGCATTCAACAGGTCGAACACCTTAAATAGTCGCCAAGTGTTACCAACGAACTGGCATGGAGACTTCCCACAGTAACTCAAGAAGTCACAAACCAATTTCGAGAACGGTATCTGCATGTACGCTTTTAGCTGACCTTCACAGATGATTATTCCACCATTCGGAGGATCGTACCTCTCACTACGGACGCCTTTCACTTTCGGCGGGTTCGTGATATTTCCGTGTCGGGCACATTGATCCCATAAGCCGCCGCTCGGAAACGAAGCTAGCAAAGACGATGCTCTACCGCTCTTAGGCGTAACTCACCTACCGCCGCTATCTCCCTCGACCCGACGTACTAGCCACGCCATCCTCCCGACCCGGATCGACCGTTAACCTCCTCTACCCTAACTTCTTCATCCACCTCGGTCCACCACCACCACCACCACTCAATGAGTCTTCATTCTCCTCTTCATACTCTCCGCGGCTCGGTGAAATCTCCCCGAACCTCTTCCGAGCGAAGTGTCGCCGAATCCGACATTGTAGTCTTTCCTTTTTCTCAAATTACCCTACCTTAAACCCTACAACCTAACACCGACCCTCCCAACTTAACAAACCCTACCGAACGAAGAAAGCAAAGTGAAAATGAAAAGCAAACAGCAACAGAAGCACTCACCTGCAGAGCCCTAGTTTGCGTTTTTGCGGAAGAAGAAACCTGGAAATGCCTTTTTGGTTATCCCAAATTTGATTTTGCACAACCGCCTGTTCAGTACCCAAGAAGTTATGATTACGGCCTATCATATAGCCCACACACGTGTCCAAGGACCTGTCTTTTCATGGGTTCCGAATAACGCGGCGACACGACTCCTTTCCAACTGCTATCATTCTGTCACGTGCCACCCATGCCCTAATTTTTCTTTCCCGCCAAAACCATCAAGCTACAAGATTTGAACTCAGCGCCATCTCAGTCACAACGATCACCATAGCTCGCTCATGCTTCACCCAAGTGTTGTTTCTTCTCTCAGCAGCTCGCTTGCACGAATACAACCAATCTACTGAGAGGGGGCTGTGTAGGGGAGCAATATCCTCATTAAGGAACATTGCAGGCGAAACATAAGCGATCTCAATACAACGACCCCCAAGACCGATCTGTGTAGCAGCTCTCTAAGAAACGTTGCATACGCGACTTCAATACATCGACCTCCAAGAACGACACGTGGCAGCTCCTTCCGTGATAGGTGGTATGCGGCAAATCCCGGCCGAGGCATCGCAAAACAAAGCGTAAGATCGAAACCGAACGCATACCGGATGAAGACATACCCCACTTTATGTAATCATCACCAAAATCTTGCCTTTACCGGGAAATACGGGTTACCTCACCCACTCCCAATCAGCATACAACTCATAGGAAGGGTTACTCAACACCTGTTCAAGATCTCCTCCCTACATTTGTTCATAAGGATCCACGTGTCCCAAAGATCTAAAATCCCCAAAGCCTATAAATACCACCTAATGGAACTACGTCGGACCTGATTCTTCTCTCCCCGAAAAAGAGATCAAGAGAAGATACGTAGGCAGCTCGCTCAGAAGCGAACTCGGTCTAATCCAGACCCTAATCACCCCCTTTAGCTACAGTAATCAGAAAAAGACCTAAACGATCCTTTACACCAACTATTAGGCCTATATTCAGTTGACGTAGCTTCATGGATTTTGAAGGAATGATTAGTTGAGTATATGTATGTAATATGTTGTTTGATGTTCAATGCACAAACCATAGGTACGGTGGTCATATACTATTATCAGCTAATATTTGATTCATCTCTTTTAAATCTTTCATTTCACCAGTCAATTTTCAGGTTTACAATAATAAGTTAATCATTTTTGAAGTTGGGTTTCTTTCAAAGATTTTAAATGGGTCGATAACATATAGAACTTGTAAATCCTTTTTTGCAAGCACTGAACATGTCGCAAAGACCTTTTCTTCAATATTCTTCGGTCTTGAGATGGTCATACTGCATCAGTGATTAATATGAGTGATTTTCCTTTTTCTGGAACTCATATTTAAGATAGGTTCTCGCAAATTCGGACCCAGGTAACATTTCATAAAATTTATCGTGTTCCCAGTAAAAATACACATAGATAATCAGGTGGTAATGATATATATGTGGTTCCAAAAAACACTGGATATTTGCAATGACAGTTCTTATGTATGAAACCCAAGTCACACACTAACAAGGCCCATTTTCCAGACGTTGTAAACAATAACATAAATATAAAAATATAAAACAAACGTAACTGTCTGATTCTTCAATGCATTGGGTGAACCGTGAACACCAATTCTCATTTTCGGTAACTTTTACCCTTCAACCAAAAGAAAGATTAGATTTTGAAACTTGAGTACCGTTCAGAATCATTCAAAGCTCAATACCCAAGCTCAAAATCTTACTTCTTAACCATATATCAAAGCAATGGATGTTTCAGATGAACCAGTGGTTTTGATAACTGGTTGTTCAGGTGGAGGTATTGGTCACTCCCTAGCACAAGCTTTTGCTTCAAAGAAATGTTTAGTTGTAGCAACAACTAGATCTCTGGCTTCAATGAAAGACCTTGAAAGTGATCCTAGATTTTCACTTCATGAACTGGATGTTCAATCTGATGAAAGTGTTAGAAATGTTTTAACTAGTGTGCTTGATAAGTTTGGTCGTATCGATATCGTCGTCAATAATGCTGGTGTTCATTGCGTTGCTCCTTTGGCTGAAATCCCTTTTTCTTCAATAGAGCATACTTTCAATACCAATGTCTATGGTAATCTGTTCAACTCATCATTCAATATTTGCTTACTTTCTTGTGGTGCTGATTATGTGAATTGATGCTGTATATAAATTGTTTTTTTTTTTCCAACTTACACAGTTAAGCACTTTGCTCCGAAAGAAACCTTGAATACTTAATAGTGATCTATTGGTCGTAAATATGTCAAAAGATAAGTGTATCTTAATCTATTTTTGTGTTGTAACAGTTGTAGCTTATAAGTAGGAACTATGAATTATGAATGAACTCACAATATGTTCATCTGATTATCTTAATTATTTATCTTACAAAATTAGCTTACAACATTGCATCTGGTTTAAAATCTCTGAGGAGTATGTGGAATGATTGAACATATATGAAAACTGGAATACAAGCAATGTTTCAGAAAATAATATGTTTCGAGTGTCTTAGAATGCTATTTATATCCATTGAGGAATTCCGACTAAGCTTCGTTTTGAAGCTGTATGTCATGTACAACGATGTAGGGAAGGTTGCCCGGAAATTTCATTCTTGTTTGTTCTGAGAGGGCCGCTCTCTAATGCTTAGCTGTCTTGTTCACCATGACAATAAGCATCTTAAGCTGTTTAGAGTCTAGGCAGAAAATAGCTAATTTTATAAGTACTGTGATACTGTTCGTCTGGGTCATTTTTTTAACCTATTTTTTTGTTCTTAACTTCTGTTCTAGTCCCCTACCCCGCGGTCATTTGTTATTTACTGTCATAATGGTCATACAAACAATTACTCCAAGCAGTTGTACTACAGTACCAACAGCTTTTGAGCCTTGGTCATGAGTACTAAATGTTTGGCGCATCAAAGTTTATCACTGATCCTATTTTATGCTGTGGTAGACATCTCTTTCTGCCTCTTGTGCAAGATGATCTCTTAGCTTACTTTCCAGATATAGTAGATATATGCTCGTGTGTATGGTCTCTGTTTATTTATACTTGCTGATGCAACAACTAGTTACAAACACATCTGATTGCATGATGCCGGATTGAGAATTGTGTAGTTTGCTTACCTCAATTTGTTCATGAGTTCTTTCCTTGCATGTCTACACTACGCTTAGAGGGTTGAAATTAAAAATTGGTCGGTAGACTTGCCATCTAATAAGGGACCTCACACACTCTGATTCCATTCTTGGAATCTTCTCTAGGAAGTGATATTCCATGTCAAATGGGGCAATCTGACCAAGCCACTTCTACCCTTGTGCTGACCCTCTTGAATTGTAAATGGTTTCTTTTTTTAATTAATGTTCCCTGAGTAACTAGGAACCTCTGTAGGTTACAAACAGATTCGATCAAAATGATAGACACATGTAACCTAATGTGTAATTGCAACATCAAAAGGAGTGGGTTGGTGCAAGAGGTTTCTAAAAGGGCATTCAGAGCATGTTAAGAGATTAAATGGAATTTTGTAGTTGGTAGAGATATGAATCACATCAAGAGAAGATTTAGTTTGAGAAACCATATGGATGCTGTTAATCTCGAAGTTGCTTAGACTGTATAATGCAAAACAAAGCTGTCACTGAACCTGATGTTGTTTGTAATGTACTTGTTGCAGATGTTGTGCAGTCCTTCATTTTTATTTACCCATTTTGTTTTATAGGTCCAATGAGGTTAATTCAGGCTGCGGTGCCTCACATGGCCGCTAGGAAAAAGGGAAAGATCGTAAATATTGGAAGTGTTGGCGCTTTGGCACCTGGTCCCTGGGCGGGTGCTTACACTGCTTCCAAAGCTGCTCTTCACTCCCTGACTGACAGTTTGAGGTTTCAAATGCTTACCACCTGGTTTCTTCTTTAGCTCAACAGATTTGTAATACATCTCTTTTGTTTGTATACATCACCATCTCTCTGCTGTATCTTCTGCATCTCATCCTGCTTTAATACAATTTGTAAATCCACTGGGATTAGTAGGTCTAGTCTAATGTCTCGCCAACTGGTTGCATAAAGTAGGATCTTATCTATTTCAGACATTATGCCAATTGTTGACTTTGTATATTCTATAGCTTATCTTTGCAGTCATTTAGTCGAAAGATGATTTATATTCTTAGACTTTCTGAACGTGAACTTTCTTGCACAAAATCTCTTTGCAGATTGGAACTGCGAACGTTTGGAATCGATGTAATTACTGTGGTTCCTGGAGCAATACGAACAAATATAGCTAATACTTCCACAGCTAGCTACAAGCGGATGCCTGAGTGGAAGCTTTACAAACCATTCAATGATGTCATTCGTTCAAGAACCACCCTGTTACACACCATGAATCCTATCACACCTGAGGAGTTCGCTAAAAAGACTGTTGACGCTGTTCTTAAAAAGAATCCACCAGCGTGGTTCACGTATGGTCCGTACTCCACAGCTTCGGCTATTCTGTATCACCTGCCACTTTCTATCAAAGATTTTATCCTTAGCAAGTCAATGAAATGTTGAAGCCTACTGCAGCTGTGGTCTAAGGCTCTAAGCCGAAGTTTTGCTTCAATTTTTTTTGCTTAATTGCAACATAGGTTCATGCATTTCGTTTACTAGTTTTCTATTTTTATTTTTTTATGTATTAGAACATCTGAAGAAGTGTTTTATCTATGGTTGTCTGAAAGTGTGAGTAATGAGTTTTTTTGGTTGCATCTTGAAAGTTTTACCTGGCTGGAAACTTGCCTGGCTGTCAGACGCCTTGTGCGATTTTAGATAGATTGTTTGGCAAGTAGATACGCATGTCTTGTATCATTTTATCATAGAAGAGAGAAGGGAATCAAAATTGGTTCACCAATCACAGTCTGATTCTTGAATAAACATAAGACGACAATCCTTTACGTGTATTTCATTGTTGATATATATGTATATTTTGAGTAAAAAATGGATGATCACATGACTGTTCGTTCGTTTCGATATTTGCACTGAATCTATATTTCAAATTCCACTTGCGTGGACAAACAAACGATACCCCAACTCCAAAATCTAACGATTAAAAGCACTAGCCATTTGGCTCGGCCCATGACCGGACTTGCTACATAGATAGCTAATGACTCAAAAACCTAAAGTCCACTTGAATAAATAATATATGCATATTGATATCTAATGATTCATTGTTTATAATATATGGATACTTTGTTTTGTTTGAAGGGTTTATATTTTTCTAATTTTTTTTGAAGGCCGGGTTATTTCTATTTTTGGGTTATTATTGTCCTAATTAACAATCCTTAACATCCTCACCTATTTCCAAATGAACCTGAGGTTAGTGAGTAACTGGCTCCAACTGTTTCATTATCAAAGTGAATTTTCTCCATTGGCGAGTGTATGTTTCAATAAGAGTGCGCATCAAGAGTAGGGGAGTCATACTCATATTCGAACTTTTCAATTTTTAGCCGGAGTAACTATAAAAGATGACTTAGGTTTAGTAATTTTGGCAGCATCCTAAAACAATTGACTCAACACTCCAAACCTACCCAAAACTTTAGCTCCTGGGCGAATGTCTATCATAGACTCATAGGTTCAAAAAGTTGACATGATTCATTTGCATTGAATGAGAACGACACTTCATAATCTTCCTTTATTAGCCACTGCACCCCATGGATCAGTAGAATTGAATTTCAAAGAAATCTTTTGTAGTAATAATTTCTCCTTCCCATCTATTCTTGACAACCTACATTCTCAAATTAAAAATTTGCTAACGGTGTTATGCACCCATTCCTCTAATTTTTATTCTGGAAAAAGCAACATGTAACAGGATTAAAAGCATTATCGGTAACAATATATGATAAGAAACTATAAATTCTACTATAAATTCTAATGAATATCAAAGTTCGGAAAAATTATATAAAGATCAACAATCACTTAAAGAAGAGAAACTTTATGAACTGTACTAAATAAGGACATAAAAATAACAGTGGCCAACTCTTTCTGTCAGAATCATGAGCAACTACTTGCTTTCCTTCTAAACACTGCCTGCTCTAGGATGCCCATTCATATCCCACCTTTCAAAATCCAATTCTCTTCATGCTAAAACCAATAGGAATAATATCACCTTCACCCCTAGCTAAAGTAGGAGCCCCTTTGGTTGTTGTTGCATCATCTACAACAACCAAAGGGGCTCCTACTATGTTAATAATAGGATTAAAATATGAACATGTTTAACACTATTAATGAAAGTGTTACAAACCACAACGATAATGGGTATTTTAAATATATTATTAACTACAGGATTAAAAGCCTGTGGTTGGGCCTGCTATTCTTAAACCCACTTAAACCCATTATGTGTAGGCCTATTAATTTTCAGGCTTTTAATTTTGGTTGATGTACTTAAGCCCATTTGTATAATATATATATATATATATATAGTTCCTAGCGTTAGCTTTTGCCGAAATAGTAACATTATGAAGTTACAAATATAATTAACTGAAGATTATAAGTTCAATTCCATTCAAATTAATCCCAAACTTGTTAACATAACAATGGAGAAAAATGAATGTTATTGAAGAACAATTTTAAGAGTAAGAAAGTTCTCACATGTTATTTAACAATATTAGCAAACCATTGTATTCAAAGCTTCCCAGTGAACGGAAATTACATGAGTTATAACTTTTAAAACGTGAACAACACTAAGAACTTAACATGGTCTTATATTGATCAATGGTCTTTTATTCCTATTATTTATTCATAGCTAGCCAAAGAACCTCACCTAATGATTGTGTGATGCAATCCCAGCCATGAAACAAAAGATAAGGTAAGGGCTATGATGCTTGCAACTTGGTGAAAAGAGAAGATATTTCCTGTTCAAGAGTAGTTGCAAACTTCTAACTTGCCTTGAAAAGAACATAAAGTTAAAAGAAGACTAAAAAGCTTGAAGAAGTAAAGAGAAGATGATCATTGGAAACACAAAAATGAACTGCCATTGTCATTGAACATATCAATAGATAAATAGATACACAAAAATATCAATAGACATAAAAATATGACAAAATTCTGCACGTTCAACTTTATATTTCACTTTCACATAGAGAGCAATACATTTACATAACTAAATGATCTCATTAGTAGTCCTAAACTCTCACATACTCCAAAAACTCGTTCAAGTTATATATATATATATATATATATATATATATATATATATATATATATATATATATATATATATATATATTTTTTTTTTTTTTTTTTTCCATACTTTTTTTTTTTTTTGCTAGGTAAGTTTAAATTGTATTAAAAGAAAGGGGAAAGAGTACAAAAATGATTAGTGTAGACAACAGCCTACCTTACACCATATTCTAGCCAAGTCAGACCTAAATCTAGTTATAATTCATTTAAACCTATAGAAGACTTGGAAAGGAGCTTCCCACTTGTGAATCCAACTTGGTCTTCCTAGGTAAATGACCTTATCTTGATTTTGCAGACCACCACCAACTCGTGCAAGTGCATCTGCAGTGATATTGGCCTCTCGCCAAATTGCAAAGCGGAATTTGATGGATTGAACTTCAAGTTTGCAGCTCAACCATCTCGCAAAGCTCCCAAGGGATCCGGTCATTCTTAAAAGCCCTCGACAAATGCTTCATTTAACCCATAAATGTTTCCAACCTTTGTGTAAAGCCGTTCTAACAATAATTGCTAGACACTATAATATTCTCCCACCACACACGCAAGGAATTCTCCCAAGCAGCTTTCTAAAACTATACCAATGCCTCGATGGACCTGGGTTACCCATAGATGAACCATCGGTATTAAGCTTGATGATATTGTTGTCGGAGGTATCCAACAACATTGCTTGATGCTTGGTGCTCTCCTTGGTCTTGGATTGCCATCCCGAAACCTTAGAATAACATTATCACCCCGGTATTCCAAATATGTGCTTTGGAGAGTCTAGCCGACATCTTTACTTGTATTTTGACGAACTTACATTCCCACAAGTTACCCACTTTATTGTCAAAATACACTCCGTTTTCAAATGCTTACCATTCCCTAATGATGGTCGAGCTCCATAAGTGTTGTATTCTCTCCACTCCATAGTTTAGCTAAATTCATCATTTGAACCAAGTCAATGAGAGGGGTGAGCAAGTTAAAAGCTAATGCAATCCACTTCCAAAGCTTTTGAGAGAAGGTGCACGCCCGTCTGGGTAAAGGACTCAATATGATCTTTAACACCAACTTTCTGAACACGCACATCTATGGGCAGACCTCGTCTTAGTATTTTCCACGCCAGAGCTGCATAGCGAGGGTGGGTATACTGATTCCATAGAAACTTGCTCCATTCAGTGATTGGCTTCTTTTTTCTGATTTGGTCATACGCTGATTTCACCGAGAACTTACCTCTTGAGTCTGGACACCAAACCATGAAATCCTCAAAGTGGGGGTCACACTTGTGAACAAATCAATGCTAAGGTTGACAATCGTCCATCGGTTGCTTCATAACATCGAATAACCCACTTATCTTCTACTAACAAATCACACACTATCTACACCCCTTAATCTGCAATCGATGCCGAGCTTGCTTCAAAGACCGAGTGCCCAACCAGTTGTCGCTTAAAATCCACTTGTTCCCCATCCGCCACAACCCACTGTGGATCTCTTCACCACTTCCACCAAGGCATTCCTTATCCCAACTTTGGATGTAGGCTTATGGTAGTTTAGAATTTCACCATCCTCATTGAAATATTTTGCATTCATGAATCTTGCAAAATCAGTTTTCTCGTAAGATTTCCTGTGCCAACTTCATAAGCATAGCAGTGTTTATATCCGCAAGCTTTCTGATCCCAAGCCCACCTTCCAACAAAGGTTTGCACGTCTTCTCCCAACTTACGGTCACACCTTTTCTGATGGTAGGGTCACCTGACCACAAAAAGTTTCTTATCAACCTTTCAACTTCATTGATCATCGATGCAGGCCACTTGAGGATTGCCATGTTATGAATGGGTAAGCTGCAAAGAACAGACTTGATAAGAATCACTCGCCCTTGGAACGACAACAAGTTTCCCTTCCAACTCGAGAGTTTTTTCTTTATTTTATCTAGAACAAGCGAAACAGAAGCTCTTGTGATTTTACCTTGGTGTAGAGGTATACCAAGGTATTTTTCTGGTAAGAAGCCCTCTTTCATATTCAGCTCCTGCATGGCTGTCTCCTTTCTTGCTTGAGTGAAGCCTCCAAAAAAAATTTTACTTTTTTCTTTGTTCACATATTGGCCGGATGCTCGTTGGTATCTTTCCAAAACATAATTTATTTTTCTTAGCCCTCGAATATCTCCATTTGCAAACACAATGATGTCATCGGCAAAAAGCAGGTGACTAGGAGCATGAACACCTTTGATAGAGACCATTGGCTTCACATGCTTCATACTCCTTAAGTAGAGGAGGGTTCGGCTCAAAGTATCTTCAGCAATAGCAAAAAGCAATGGGGACAGTGGGTCCCCTTGCTTTAGTCCTCTGCTCATTGGGAAGTACCCCACAGGACCACCATTTAACAGAATAGAAACGAGTGCTGAACTTATAATAGTTTTGATCCTTCTGATCCACATCGAGGAAAAACCAAGTTTAAGCATAACCTGACATAGGAAGTCCCAGCTCATTGTGTTTTTTCCATACAAAAAAACTATCTGCATAGTCTAATCACTCTCTATGGTATACCACATAATATAATTGTTTTCTACGGTGATCCTTCATTGTTTGGTACTTGTACGACCAAATATATTGCCAAATGCAAATAAATATATTTAGTGGTAGTTCTAACTGCATATATCATATAGATCACAACCATAATATTTTTTAAGCATATGGTTGTGCACCATGAACATATCTGTTGTGCACCTTGAAAGTGGCCATGTGATTAACCACTGATCTTTGCATCCCTAGAGTTTGTTCTACCACTCGTCCTGCAATGCCAAAAGAAGGTCAATATACCACACCAATTCAAAAGTCTATACAAAAAATATAAACTATGTGCTTATATATATAACAAACATGCATATTGTGTACATGTCCGTTTTGTATCTGTGCCAAATTATGTTGTTACCAATATGTCTAGCCTAAACTTTGAATAGAATATCTAATATATTGCCAAATGCAAATATATTTAGTGGTAGTTCTAACTACATATATCATATAGATCACAACCATAATATTTGTTAAGCAGGATATGTTGGACTAATCGTTGGCTCGTAATGGTCTTGTTTCAAATCACCATACAATTTTTCTAGAGCCTCCAAGCGAGTTCCTTTGGTTATTCAATTCTTTAAGCTTCTATAGCTGCTGAAATTATTGATGAAAACAATATTAGAAATTTTAAATGCAAGAGTAAATAGATTATCACATTTGTCACTATTATAAATGCTGACCGACATCCCTAGCATAGGTAACAAAGTGCCTGATCAAAACTAATGGAACCATTCTATGAGACAACTCCTTAAACAGTCAAACTCACAATTAAAACCATCTGATCACATAAAAAAAATAGCCATTAATATGACTAAAGAATAGGGAAAAAAATCAAACTTTCATAGAAAGCAAAAATCTATATTATTAATTATTAGGAGGGACAACCAAAAGCTACCGCAACGTCTAAGAGCTCCAGAAAATGCTAAGCATTCAACAAACTGAAACATTTTACATAGTAAATTGATGTCAGATAATATAATACTATTTTGATGAGAAATAGAAGTTACATTAACAAATGAAAATATAATTTTTATTTAAATAAAAAGTAAAACTAATTGGGTCAAATCAAATAGATTAAACATACCTTGAGATGTATTGATGTCGTTAAAAGCTTGAGAAGGATTTGTTTCACCACCTTTTCCAAACCAAGAAGTGAATGCTCCTTTGAACTTGTCCACCACACCTTTTCCAGGGCTATCATTACCAGAAACATGAACCCCTTTCACTCTCTGAACTACCCAACCGATCAGCTGCCTTCTCTGATTCAGTCACCTTACCCATGGGCTTGTTCTCTCTATCCATTTCTTCTTCACTGTTACGCTTGTGAAAAACATCTGAAACACCCTGGCCCATTGCCTTCTTCTCATCACTGTCCACAACCACTTTCAAGTGCTTTATCTTCTTCACCAGGTTTCAACTTCTCTACAATATGCCCCTTAACTGAAGCAACTCCTTTATCTATCTCTCCAACACCCCTTCCTGTGTCAACCTGAGAACCAATACCCATATTGGTGTCAACACCAATACCTTCATCCGTGTTTTTTTGGGTAATCATACCTGTACCAAGGATCTTGGAAATAACTGCACTCCCAGCCCCAGCTTCTTTCCCATATATTGGTGCATTCTCTTCACCTTTATTTAATTCAGCTCCGGTCGACGAAGCAGAATCAGGACTGAAATAATTGCACTCCCAGCCTCAGCTTCTTTCCCATATACTGGTGCATTCTCTCCACCTTTATTTAATTTAGCGCCGGTCAACAAAGCAGAATAAGACTGCCACCATATCCAAGCTTGGAAGCTGCCATATTTTTTGCCGAGACTGCTGCGGAAGAGATCTTCTTCGTGTAGCTGCTTTGCTGTGTTGTGGGCTCTTCAACAGACTCTGTTGTCACAATGGGTGCACCAACAGATGGCACATTTTCTCCTCTGTCAGTTTGGGCTCCTGCAGTTTTGTCATCTATTTTATCACCATACCCAATCTTAGATGCCACAACGTTTTTTGCCGAAAGAGCTTTATCAGCAATTGCCGAGTTTACTGATGGCATCTTGTCTGTGTAGCCACCTTGGTTAGGCTGATCTACGTTCATGTTTTCTGGATTGACTTAACTCAGTCTTCAACTCTGCAAATCCAGCAAGAATCAGTCCCGAAATATTGGGCTGGCTGGTGGAAGCATTGATGTAAAACTGTGTCGCCAGTTCAGTTGTACGTCTTTCTCACATAGTTTTGACTCTTTTCTCATCGAAGCCTACAAACCTAGCAGCAGACTGGCCTCTTCTTCTGTATTTCTTGGGAAGATCAACAGTAAACCTATGGATAACCCATTCCCGTCCATGACTATGAAGCCAAACTTATCCTCAGATTCCAATAGTGCATTCAGAACTTTTGTGTGGAACTTGTTATCACAAAGGTATAGTGATGCATTAATTAATAGGCTTGAGAGGCTCAAAGTCAACTGTAACCTTCTTCTCCTTTCCCTCATCAGTCACAATAGTTCCGGTGTACATAACCAACCCATTGGGAGGAACCTTGCTGTAAAGCTTCAGCCTCTGCTGAGCTGACGTAATGGCACCCAACACAGATTGGCGGTTAACTCTACTCTTTATGTAGGTTTTCTGGATGGGTTTTGTATTTCTAACGGAGAATAGGAAAATCATGCGTGTGTTTACTTTTTTATTTTAGACACAATTGAAAAGACCAAAAGGTTCTTTTATAAATTATTATACACACCAATAATAAGGTTAACTTGGTAATTAACCAACTAATTATTTGTTAAGTGAGGACTTTCTTGAAAGTTTTGCTGACGTGGCTCACTATGAGCATACCGACATGTACACAATATGCATGTTTGTTATATATATAAGCACATAGCTTATATTTTTTGTATAGACTTTTGAATTGGTGTGGTATATTGACTTTCTTTTGGCATTGCAGGACGAGTGGTAGAACAAACTCTAAGGATGCAAAGATCAGTGGTTAATCACATGGCCACTTTCAAGGTGCACAACAGATATGTTTATGGTGCACAACCATATGCTTAACAAATATTATGGTTGTGATTTATATGATATATGCAGTTAGAACTACCACTAAATATATTTATTTGCATTTGGCAATATATTAGATATTCTATTCAAGGTTTAGGCTAGACATATTGGTAACAACATAATTTGGCACAGATACAAATCCGACATGTACACAATATGCATGTTTGTTATATATATATAAACACATAGCTTAGATTTTTTGTACAGACTTTTGAATTGGTGTGGTATATTGACCTTCTTTTGGCATTGCAGGACGAGTGGTAGAACAAACTTTAGGGATACAAAGGTCAGTGGTTAATCACATGACCACTTTCAAGGTGCACAACAGATATGTTCATGGTGCACAATGAATTGCAACTATGTTTGGTCGTACAAGTACCAAACAATGAAGGATCACTGTAGAAAACAATTATATTATGTGGTATACCATAGAGAGTGATTAGACTATGTAGATAGTTTTTTTGTATGAAAAAACTATATATATATATATATATATATATATAGGGGTGGTGTCACAGCCCGAATTTCTAAACAATTAAAAAAAAATGAATATTTGAAATATAAATATCTCAAACATCACTATGTTCAATTGTCTAAAAACCCAGGCTATGACGGGGTGGATACAACACATGTCAAAACCTAAAACCCACATCATAAAAAAAGATCTTAACAACAAAAAATCTCCAAAATTCTCTTTATTACTTTATGCAAGTCTATCTTCCATAAAAAATCATCAATATAACATTCTAAGAATAATAGGTCCTCAACATCGTATTCTCATGTCATATGAATGGGAAACTACGTTATTACATTACATCCTTCCAAAAGATCAGACCTAATAAAATAACCTCCCGGACTGCTCCAGGCAAGAATCCAAATCACACGCCGCGGTTCCACTGCCTTCCACCTATGTTCCCAAGAACACACCCACGTTGCCAAAACAAAGCAAACATAGGTCAGCAAAATGGAATTTGCTGGTATAAGTAGACTAACCACATATAAACCTTTAAAATCTTTTCTTATCCAACTAATACTTTAACTCTTTCATAACCTAATCATTCTCAGCTGGGAAGAAAGGTAGTTCCGTCATCTCAACCGGCATAGTTTCTTCCCAAGCAAAACTTCCATTATATTAACTCACCATATGATATCACATTAGGATTCATAGAACATCAATAAAAATCACATTATGGTAAAAGTGCCTCTTTTCATAGAACATCAATGAAAATCACATTATGGTACAAGTGCCTGGCTCGTGGTACCCGTCCTTCCATTCATTGGTACATGTTCGATTTAGACGGTTTGTATGTGAAGTCAGATGTATCAAAGCACATACTGCTTATGCAACAAAGAACACAGAGATTAGAGAAGGGTTTCGTAGTAAGAATTGCAAGAAATTGACTATAACAATGAAATCCAATGTAGACCGCAAATTCACTAAGAATGCACGTAAAAAATGACTCCCTACATATTTGCCTCAAGTGTAAATAGAAATGCAAGGAATTTATGGAAGTAAAGCACACCTTTTCCCTTGTCCGTGCGCTCCAAGCATTATTTCTATTTGGGCGATCAAGGGTGCCAACTGCAGGTTCGCCTGTAGCAGGAGCTCCCTACCTGTTTTTGAGTGGCTATGGAACTTGACACCTGGAAATTACAAGGTGCTTGTCATCACTTTCATAGCTTCAGAATTCACACAAATATAAAATGTAGGACAGTAACAAACGACAAGTGAAATCATTGATAAAAAATTCCTCGGGCGGAAGCTCAAATAGTTTTTGGAACGCCGTATTTGTTTCAGGCGACGGCATGTTGATCTAAATTGAACATCATTTTCAAAGATAAATGAATCTAAGGTTCGAAACGTAAGAACACCACTTCTTCATCATCTATTATAATTATGTGTCTCTCTTTACAGGCTTTTCTTTCTACAAAGGTTTTCTCTCAATCTTGATAGCTTTCAAAATTGGGTTTTCTCTCTGTGTTAGGTTTTCCAAAACCTTGTTTCTGTTTATATAGTAACCCAAATCTCGCAGCTATCAGAGCAAAATAGAAATCGCTAGATTTAGACACGGGCTGGTGCCCTTTGTCAAGGCAAAATCGAGCACGCGCGCCCTATGATTTTCTCCAAACTCTTGTTCAGCTCGACTTAACAAGGCTTGGAAGGAAGGTTGGTGCAAGTATGAAATAGGAACTACAAATCGCTTCTTTTCATTTTCTCCAACATATACTGCAACGTGGCCTTTGGGAACATTTAAGGTACCTGAATTTGAAAGAGATCTTTGAAGACTTCTCTTAATATGAGGAATACCAGGTAAATGAATAGCCATTGATAGTACTTATAACACCCCGTCTTTTATTTGCTTTTCCTATAATAATAGTAATATTAATAATAATAATAATAATAATAATAATAATGAAAATAGATAAAACAGATATAGGATAACTATCAGCTTAGGGATAAAAGTCTCGTAAGTAACTAGATAAGTATTATCCTTGTTTTTCGGTGAGTTTTTTAAAACTAAAAATAAAAAGGGGTTTCTCACGTAGAGTTTTTAGGGAAAAACACAGCGAGAGTTTTAGAAAAAAAAATGAGTTTTACTGAAAAAAGAAAAGGTTTTGAACGAGGAAGATCGTCCTTTCGCGCTACAGTCGACTTCAGTCTTTCGGGATTTTTCCCGCTTTCGGAAAGTTGTTTGGTTTATAAACAATGAGTAGTCTGACGATGTTTATTTTGTTTAATTATTTGTTTATGCTAATCATATCAGTAATACTATTTTCCATATTTGAGATATTGTAAACTCTGTTAATAATGGTGCCGGCTGTTAGATACAAAACTTTGAAATACTACAGTAAATAAACTATGACGAATTTTAGCATTGAGTCGTCCGGCCTTGACACCGATTGTTAATGGCGCCAACCTCGTAACCCAAAACGCCCCATTTTCTTGTGTGTTGGAATGTTGGTTTTGTTGGAACTTTGTGGTGATGTTGTAATCGTTAGTTTGAATTTTGATTGATGATGTTTGGTTGTGGTGGTGAAGTGTTGGGTATTGAATTGGTGTTTGGTTTGATCGGGTGAAGGGAAGCTTTGAACAAAGCGCGCTAATGGAGGTCCAAATGGGAGGGACGAAATTGTGAATCAATGAATCGGGTTTATGGTATGAATTAAAGTAGTAGGGTTTTGTTGTAGGTTAATTTCGCTAGTTGAGATTTAATTTTGTAGTGGGTCAGGGTTGTTGAAGCTCCGCAGAAGCCATTAATGGCGCCGATTCGAAGTTTTTCATCGTGATAATGGAATCACGATTTGTCGGGTATAGGTGTGTAGGGTTTTCTTAAGGAACCCAACCCGGGTTCAATGGTGGTGGCGAAAGTGATGGCCTAAGGGTGGCCGTGGGTGGTGGAGTTGTTGTGAGGAAGAAGATGAACAAGAATTTCGATTTGGGCTTGGGCCAAATCGGGTGGGGGCTTATTTGTTTTAAATTTTAGATTTTTTTTTTGGCCTTAAGTTTTAACTTTGGGCCTTTGGCTTTGGGCTTTGTGGTTAGAGGAGTTTGGGGTCGGTTGACTTTGACCGTTGACCGTGAGTTGACTTTTAACTCGATTATGATTCGGCCTATTAGGATAGGTCTAGGACTATTAGCATGCCGGACTTTAGGTGAAGACCTTTCTAAATATACTTGTGTAATGCAGTATTTACTACTGCGGATATTTCAGCCTTTTATGATATACAACATTATGACACTTATACATCCATGAAATTAATAACGCCAGAAACCAAAAATACATGAATCAAGATATTCCTTCGCTCTCCAAATAATTTATGTAATAAAGTTCAATAATGCGTAAACAAAATTTACCACACCCTTTTAGAACTCTCCACGCAAGTTTTGAATTGAGTTTTATGACCGATAATGTCATATGTTAGGTGGGCATTTATTGAATGTGCCATAAATGGCTCATTAGCGCTATATATGGGTATTCATTGAATGTGCCATGATCGACTGGGTATTCATTGAATGTGCCATGAATTACCGTGATTGTTTGACTACCCTAAAGACCTAACCAAGGTATTCGCCTTGTGGGTTAGTTGTATTCCTTGAAAGTGTAATTGAATGTAGGGTTGGGTATTCCTTGAATGTGGCGGAATGACCCGCATTCATCAATGTGCCATGAATGGCCCGTTAGTGATATGATAGGTATTCCTTGAATGTGGCGGAATGACCTAAGGTATTCATTGAATGTGCCATGAATGACCTAAGTATATGTGCCCAAAGAGGCTATGAAATATGTGTATGAAAGTCCGTGAGGTGGCTATGATATGGTGGTATTCAAAGGGGAGAGAGGCACACAGAATGTGTGATTTGGCAAATATATGGAGTGCAAATCGCGGAGTAGGTATTAAAGCGGTGGGTGTATAAGAAAAGAAATTGATTAATTGAGAAGATAAATTGATTTGATTACGCGAGTGTGTTTGGGGCTTACTTTTGAATACCAAAAGGATATCTACATATGTTATATAAAATTTCTAACTTTCTTTTGCAGGAGGGTAGGACTTAATAATATTTTGTGCAGGGACGTGGTCCTACCCTTATACAGCAGTGGATATCGGTAAGTTTTACTTCAATTATTTAGATAGTAAAACTAGTTATTAGAATGAGTTACTATAATGGAAGTTTTGCTTGGGAAGAAACTATGCCGGTTGAGATGACGGAATTGCCTGTCTTCCAGGCTGAGAATGATTAGGTTATGATAGATTTAAAGTGTTAGTTAGATAAGTAAAGATTGGAAATGTTTATATGTGGTTAGTCTACTCATACTATCAAATTCCATTTTGCTGACCCATGTTTGTTTTGTTTTGGCAACGTGGGTGTGTTCTTTGGAACATAGGTGGAAGGCAAAGGGAACCGCCGGGCGCAGATTTGGATTCTTGCCCCGAGTAGTCCGTTAGTTCTTTGTTAGGTCCGATTCTTATTGAAAGGATGTAATAACGTAGTTTATATTTTCATGACATGAGAACATGGTAGTAAGGACTATGATTTAGAGAGTCCGCTTGATGTTTTGTTTGGATCTCGATGATACCTTAATAAAGTAAAGGCGATAATTATGGGGATTGTGCGCCCAAGTTGTTTCTTTTATGATAGGGCTTTTGTGGTGTTGTGTGTGTTGTATCCACCCCGCCATAGTCCGGTTTTAAAACAAATGAACATAGAGATGTTTGAGATATGTATATTTCAAATATTCACTTTGTTATTGTTTAGAAATTCTGGTTGTGATATTTTATAAGATCAAAAAGATATGACCGCCAAAAAGGTTATGCGTAAACGATGTGGAAACTTGAGTTGTATGACACTCGAAAGTGTGTATTTATAAAGAGGGAAATGGTACATTAGAAATTCGCCCATCATGAGAATAATCAATAAACTTACTTTCATAGGTCAATTTGGAATAAGGGTGGAATTCGAGCTAAACAAGCCGAGCTTTACCATGCTCAATCTCGGCTCGCTAATTACACGAGCTTTAAATTGAGCTCGAGCTCGGCTCATATAGTTAAACGAGCGAGCTCGAGCCGAGCACAAGCCGCTCGGTCATTTTACACTATAAATATGCTATTCGAGCTAAACGAGCCGAGCTTTATCAAGCTCATTTGTTACACGAGTTTTAATTTGAGCTCGAACTCGCTCATATAGTAAACAAGTTTGCCTCGAGCCGAGCTTAAATGAGTTTGAGCCCAAGCCGAGCTCCGAGCGCTCGGCTCAAATTCCACCCTTAATTTGGAAGGCATGACTTGGCCCTAGCTTGTATAAATATTATCACATGGTTTTGTCTGAAATCTTAAACAATAAAGAACTAGCTGGGTGGTCATGTATATTATCTCTGTTCTGTTATGAGTTTATGTCTTTATGACAACAGAATGTCCTACCAAAAAGAAAACAATGTCACATGGATGGATGCTAGCTTCTCGGTTATCTACTAATTTTCTTGTCAAGAAACATTTATCAATTAGCAATTACAGCCTTGTTGCGATAAACAATTAGGTTAGCCTAAACACGTGCATATATAGTCCTTAAATAGTTAAATGTGAAAGGTCACCAGTCAACAGCAAGGTAGCTAGATAGAAGATGATGTCATCGGCAAATAACAAGTGACTTGGTCCAGGCATGCCTTTAACTCGTACCAACGACTTAATAACATTGAGATCTCTAAGATGATTTATGCCTCTACTCAAAACATCCTCGGCTAAAGCAAATAAAAGAGGGGACAAAGGGTCGCCTTGTCTAAGGCCTCGCCTAATGGAGAAGTAACCAACTAGACCCCCATTAACAAGCATAGAGATTTTAGTAGACTGCAGGAGAGTCATAGTCCAACTGATCCACTTTTCTGAGAATCCAAACATTTTGAGTACGCACTGCAAAAATGACCAACTCAAAGTATCATAAGCTTGGGAAATATCAATTTTCAGCATAGCATTGCCTCCATGTCTCTTCTTTTTTAATTCATTAGTCATCTCGGAGGCAAGCCCAATATTAGATTGCACACATCTCCCTTGAATGAACCCTGCCTGCTCCTTGGAGATCAGTTTATCAATCACTACCTTCAACCTCAATTGTAAGATCTTAGAAATGATTTTTACTAAGAAATTACCCATATAGATGGGTCTGAAGTGTTTGAGCTGCTCAGCATTTCTCTCCTTGGGGATGAGAGTAACAAAACTTGAGTTAACACCTGCAGGCATGTAAGAATCCCTAAAAAAAGATTTTACTACTCTACTAACATCCACCTGAATAATCGACCAGCATGTTTGGTAAAAAATTCCTTGGAATCCGTCTGGTTCAGGAGAACTGTCTGCATCCATACTAAACACTGCATCTTTTATTTCCTTGTTGTCTGGCATCGCATCCATCATGTGTCTATCTTCCTCAGATACATTCGAAGGAATCATTGAAATCAGTTCTTCATCTGCTAAGACTTCCTGCATTTTGAATTTGTTTTCATAGAATTGTACTATATGGCTTTGAATGTCTTCTTGTGTAGACAGAGAAACCCCTTTTGGTGTGTTTAGATTCGTAATTAAGGCCTTACCTTGTCTAATCTTGTACATTGCATGAAAGAAAACTGTTTCCTTTTCCCCATATTCCCTCCAATCCATTTTAGATTTGTTTCTCCATAACACGGCCTTGTTGGTCAATGCCTGCTCCAGTTCTTGTTCTTTTTCTCAGTCTCTGCTCATATTGTCCCATGTCTGCACTCAGTTCTGCCTCTGTCTGTATTTTTTCTAGTTCTGTTTTGACCTTGTTGAGATTAGTATCCACATGACCAAAGACTTCTCTATTCCATACTTTAAGCTCCTCCTTAAGTCTCTTCAACTTCTTTGCTACCAACATCAAGGGACCACTTATCATGTCTTGATCCCAGCTTTGCCTTACCACCTCCAAGAAAGTAGAATGCTTAATCCAGCATTGAATAAATCTGAAGGGAGCATTTCGGGGTTTAGGGATGTGGACATCAAAACCACACAGAGGCCCATGGTCTGATCCTACCCTGCCTTCTACCTTATATTTCCAACTAGAATACTTCAACCTCCATTCAAAGTTTGTGAAACCCCTGTCTAGTTTGGAGTACATTCTTCTCAAACCGACTTGATTGTTACACCAAGTTAAGTGAAGACCTTCTAAGTGGCATTCAAGTAGCTTACAATCATTTACTACACCCCAGAACTCTTCCATCGAAGTTCTAAGGGGAGCCCTCCTCCTCTTTTTTTCCTCGACTCTGAGTACACAGTTAAAATCCCCCAAAACCAACCACGGAATCCTACCAGCAATTCCCCTCAATTCATACCATAAACTTCTTCTTTCCCTCATAAGACAGTGGGCATGGACAAAAGTAATAACATTACCATTGACTGTAAGTCTGTAATAGTAATTTGTTGCTCTGACATGCACAAAACGGAAACTTGTAGATTTCTATCATACAAAATCCACAGGTTACCCAATCTCTGAGTGTTATCGTTGTGAATTATTGAGTTGCTATATTGGGAGAGACCCAATCTAGCAATATTTTCCATCTTCGGCTTTACTTTCGGTTCAGCCAAACAAATAATTTCTGGTCTATAATAAGAAACTAAATCTCTTATTCTCTGCACGGCTTTGTCTTTTTTTGCACCCCTTATGTTCCAAAAGTGTATCTTCATTGAGAAACAGTGGACAGATTGTTCTTAAGTTTCCCTCTTGTTTGTGGCGGACTAGTAATCCACCCATATTTTCCTTTCTCCGCTTGATTCTGCTGCCGGCCTTCTTCAGATGCATTACCGCCTTCCAAAATGCCAGCAATTCCAACTTGTGTTTCTGGAAGCTCTAGTTCCTCCCCCAAAATTGCAAAAGAATTGGAGGTAATTAAGTTCTGAACTGGCGTGGAGATCTCATAAGGCTCCTGCATTCTATCCAACTCATGGACACCACCAAACAATTCAATCACGAATTCCCCCCTGTGTTCTCCTGTGTATGCATTGTCACCAAATAAGGCGTTTTTTTGAAAAAAACGCGTTTAAAACCCGAGATATTGGCAAGGTCTGGTTCCAGTTTAAAACCAGAGTTTTTTATAAAAAAAACGCGTTTTAAACGTTTTAAACTTAAAAAACTTTTAAAACCCGAGATTTTGAAAATCTCCCGTTTAAAACTTTACATTTTTTTTTTCTCTAAAAGAAAACGCTACAAAAGAAAAGGGTTTTAGAGTTTACCTTTTTGAAGAGTTGGCGTTAGATTGACTTATTGAGACCATTCTATTTTACTTTGGACTATTAATAATTAATTGAAAATTTTAAAGTTATTAATTTATTTGTAGTACTTAATTATGCCATTATGGTTGGTAATTAGTAGTATCTTATTTTGAGTCGTGTTTTGGCACCGAATCTAAAACTTCTAGTATTTGGATGAGTAATGATAAGGGTAATTTCCCAATTAGTAACCCATAATGTCAATGTGTTCCCAAGTAGTAACCCACTTCCAATTTTGACTTTTCAACGCGGCTTTTGACAATTTTGCCCTTCAAATAAAAACAAAACACTTTTCTCTCCTTTTACAATCTCTCACCTCTTACACTTTTCTCTCTCCTTGTCCCCATGATGTTGACGTATTTGAGTTTGTTTTTAACAAAACAGTACTATCTCTCCTCTTACACTTTTCTCTCTCCTCTTACACTCAATCATTGATTTTTGAGTGTTTTTTTTTATTTCTTAACTAATTAAAATGACTAAAAATATAATAGATAAAAATAAATAATAAATAATAAAACAATAAATTTAACACAATCCATCTTCATTCATATAACAAAATTCATATTCCTTGCAAAATAATAAAAGATACCTCATAATAAAATTAACAAAATATATATTCCATTAAAATGATAAAATTTATATTCTTTTCAAATTTATTACATCAATCCAACAAAATTGAAATTCTAAGTCATGAAGTAGTTTCATCAGTAGATGGGATAATTATTAGTCAATGTACAACGACATCAAGAAAAGTTGTTTATATACAATGCACATGAGTTTGTCGGTCCCTCACTTATAAGATGAAAATAGATGTATGAATTTGGCGGAAAACTATTAAGCGGAGTAATTGAGCTGAAAACTGTTAGCTTAGAAAACAAATAACAAGAGTAAAGTTGCCGATATACAATGCATGTGAGTTTGTCGGGCTCTCACTTGTAGGACAATGATGTCATCATAAACCCAAACCCATCGTTTTTTCCTCTTAATGGCGCCCACTTCTTCCTATATGTATCCATCATCGCTTTCTTTGTATACCAATGCATGCAAAAGTCATATGCACATATCTTACCGCATCGATTGCCTTCATAGCATGGCTACAAGGAAGACCAAGTTCTTTGAAAAGAAACCGTAAGTGCAAGTCTTCTCCAAAAGGTCTACTGCGGTCGTAAGACGATCCATCGACATTGCAGAGTAAACGTGCTCACTTGCTTACCAATCGCGGAAAGGTCTACTCATCGATATCTCGACGAGATGAGCACATCCTCTACCGATTTGGTCGGTTTTGTCTTCAACTTTGACGCCATCACCCTGTAGGTCATAGAAATGTTTCATTATGTTCAACCCGATACCATTGACAAAATGAGATGTCACTTGCATAGCTCTCTCCGAAGTATCATCTTATTCCAAATTTATGTGATTTGTGTAACAAATGCAATGCCTTCTCCTTTTAGCAAAAGCACAACACCACTCTTTTTTGAATCTTAACAATCTTTGCATAACATTTGTTGTCGCGAACAATACATTTGCTCATTAGTCTTACAAATTCTCCGCTCAGTAAGCTTCACCGCTTCTTTTCACCTTCCCTTTTGTCTATTGTTTAATCACACAATTTGAAATGTGTTGTGCACAAAAGCAATGAACCTCATTAGGAAGTATTTTAGGCACGACCTGAAGAATGCTTGCATGCCTATCGAGAGAAGAACAAAGTTTAGCTTAGTCCCAACAACAAGGTCTCTCAACTTTTCCGTAAAACCAATCCCAAAGGTCATAGTTTTCCTTTCGACTATAGCAAATGCAATTGAAGCACGCGGGCTATCACCATCCGCCGCGATAGCAGTTAGTATGACCGACTTGTACCTACACCGTCATGAAAGTGCCATCAATCATAATCCATGGACGAAGATATCTTTTGTAAGCTCGGACAAAGGACGCCAGAAGCTAACAAACAAAAACGCTCAAACTTGTGGTCATGAGCGGACGACGCTAATAGCTCGGTGAAACAATCTGAATGCACTCTTTAAGTTCTTTACAATAATTTGGCAACATTTGGTACGACTCAATCAAGCATTCCCTTATCTCAAGAAGCAAAAAGGCAAACGAACATAGGTTAGTAGTTGCTATTGTCAAGGCTCATCACTTGATGATATAGCTAAGGTTGTTACCTTCTGTATTGCAATTTCTTTCGCTTTCCAAGCAACTTTATACCACACATTTGTCTGGTGCGCACTCTTCACCTCCAACTGCAAATGTTTCGGGGCCATATCAATATTGTCCCTAAGTTTCGATTTCACAACTTCTGAAACCCATTTTGCAATTGCTTGATGTTGTGAACATATTCCTTAGTATGTAGCTCGCTCACAGTTTAACAAATTACAACGTAGAGAAACTTAAAAATAAAATAAAATAAGAATAATAAGAATAATAAAATTAACTGAGTTCAGTTCCAAAAACCATAAAAGTTACTGACATATGTTTTAAAAGTAACTACCAGATACATACAATAGATCCAAGAGATATTTGACCCAAATTGTACTTAAGAACCACGAGTTCAACATTCAACCAATATCACTGATTACAGGTAAATAAATTACAACTTAGAGAAACTTAATAAAAAAGAATAATAACAAAATAATCATAGATATCACTATTTTAGTACCTAAAATATTAAAAGTTACTGACAGATGCTTTGAAAGTAACTACCTAAATATGTACATTAGATCCAAGAGATACTTAGCACAAAATGTACTAAAAGAAACACAAGTTTTGCCTTTAACCAATATCATCGATCACAGGTCAATAAATTACAACTTAGAGAAACTTACTTGAAAAATATAAAAATAAATAAAAATAAATAACCTACATCATTTGAGTACCCAAAATCATAAAAATTGCTGATAGATGTTTCAAAAGTAACTACTAAATATGTGCATTATATCTAAGAGATACTTAGCTCAAAATGTACTAAAAAAACACAAGTTCAGCATTCAACCAATATCATCAATCACAAATCAATAAATTAAAATTTGTAGAAACTTAATTGAAAAAAAAATATAAAATAAAATAATCACCACCATTTCAGTATCCAAAATAATAAAAGTTGTTGAAAGATATTTCGAAAGTAACTACTAAATATGTGCACTAAATCCAAAAGATACATACCCAAAATTTCCAAACTTAAAATGTACTAAAAAAACACGAAGTTCAACATTCAACCAGTATCATTTAGAGAAACTTAATAAAGAAAAAATAATATAAAATAAAATAATGATCACCATTTCAGTACCCAAAATCATAAAAGTTGCTGAGATATGTTTCAAAAGTAACTATCATATATATACATAAGGTCCAAAATATACTTAGCCCAAAATGTACTTACTTAGCCCAAAATGTACTTAAATAACACGAGTTCAACATTCAACTAGTATTTTCTATATGTGACAAATATATTTATCAGTTTATAACTCGATCACAAATCAATAAATTAAAACTCAGAGATATTTATGCTAAAAAAAACAAGCATTTTAAAAAATGTATATATTTGGTATGTAAGAAATAATATTTATAAGTGACAAATAGATTCGTCATTATGTAGCTGATATATTGTTTGAAAGTAACTACCAAATTCGTATATTATAGGCAAGAAATTTTTTACACAAAATGTATTGAAAAAAAACACAAGTTTGTTTTCCAGGTTCTTCTAAACCACCTGCTCCACAATCAAATATCCAACACTCATTGTCAATTCAACTTATCACATTGGAATTTTTTCTCCATTAGATAATTTACCTTTCAATTTTGAACGTCTTCAAACTACTAAATGAAAAAAGATAGATTGGGAATACCTTTTGACAAAGTTGTTACTTGACAACTTACCTTTCTTACATCTTGGAACTATAACAAGTTGATATTTGTTTATTCCGTGTGAATTATATATGAACAAAAACTTTAAAATGGATAATATAATTGGTTGTGAGAGATAAATGTATGATAATGAAAATGGTAAATGGAGAAAAGTGAATAACAAGAGAATTGAAGGATTAAGAAAAAAAAGTTGAAAAAAAATAAAAGAAATTATGTGGAAATGAGCTGAGTAATAAGAAATGTAAGAAAAAAAATGAGATATCTTGGTTGCTTTTTCCCTAACTATTTTCCTTCCAATTATTCCCTTGACTATTTTCCCGCCCAATTTATTATGTCTTTTGTCACCTTACAAGTGAGAGACTGACAAACTCACATGCACTGTATATCAGCAACTTTACTAGTGTTAATTGTTTTATCGCTAATATTTTTCCCGCTCAATTATTTCCCGCCTAACAGATTTCCCGCCAAATTCATTTGTCTATTTTTATCTTATAAGTGAGGGACTGACAAACTCATGTGCACTATATATCAACAACTTTACTGTTATACATTGACTAATTATTATTTCATCTACTGATGAAACTACTTCATGATTTAGAATTTCGGTTTTGTTTGATTTTGATGTAATAAATTTGAAAAGAATATGAATTTTATCATTTTAATGGAATATATCTTTTGTTCATTTTATTATGAGACATTTTTTATTATTTTGCAAAGAATATGAAT
This sequence comes from Coptis chinensis, assembly GCF_015680905.1. NCBI lineage: Eukaryota > Viridiplantae > Streptophyta > Magnoliopsida > Ranunculales > Ranunculaceae > Coptis > Coptis chinensis. Next base: position 1,010,886 of record NC_141461.1, on the reverse strand, counting down.
TTTGTTATTTGAATGAAGATGGATTGTATTAAATTTATTGTTTTATTATTTATTAATTATTTTTATATATTATATTTTTAGTCATTTTAATTATTTAAGAAATAAATAAAAAAATACTCAAAAATCAATGATTGAGTGTAAGAGGAGAGAGAAAAGTGTAAGAGGAGAGAGAGTACTCTTTTGTTTAAAAACAAAACTCAAATACGTCAATATCATGGGACAAAGAGAGAGAAAAGTGTAAGAGGTGAGAAAAAAGTGTTTTGTTTTTATTTGAAGGGCAAAATTGTCAAAAGCCGCGTTGAAAAGTCAAAATTGGTGGGTTACTACTTGGGAACACATTGACATTATGGGTTACTACTTGGGAAATTACCCTAATGATAATTTGATACTTTCATGTATTTGAATTTTCTTTCATTTTTATTATTTTTATTTTTATTTTATGTGTCTATTCTTTTTTCCACTCTTATAAAAAATCAAACTCCTTATCTATTATATTATTTATCATCGGTTTTTACTTTTTCTTTTACGTTATTATCGTTTTTTAAACTCCGTTTACCGCTTTTAAACTCATTTTTATGCCTCACGCTTTTTTACGTTTTTTTTCTATTTTTTTTTTTTTTTTTTTTTTTTTCCGTTTTTTTTTTTTAACGTTCCGCTTAAAAACACCTAACTAAGTTTTTTCAAGACACCGCTTTAAACCCGTACCATACTTGGTGACAATGCCTGTATGTAGTTCATCTGCCTCCACATTACTACCACCCTCTGGGGTTAGCTGCCTTAGCTCATCACCCATAGGGGAGTTGGTGTCAGGTAGATTCTTATATGCTAGTGTCATCATTCTCATTCACCACATTTTCAGTATCTTTGTTCGCTTGAATCACTTGAGTACTCTGTGTGTTGACTTCCTTCTCACTGAGAGTTGCCTCCTTCTCAGCTTCAGGAATTGTTTCCCCCCCCCCCTACTGGGAGAGAAGAAAGGGCTTCGCCTTTCTTACTACAAACACCGAATTGACTGTTACCACGATTCTGATTATCAATCAAGCACCTCCACTGAATTGTTTTGTGCCACTGTTACCGTATCAACCACCGCTTTATTCTTGATTCTCCACCTCTTTCTCTGGTTTTTGGACAAAACGGTTTCATCCTTTTCCCCATTATTTTCTTGCCCATTTTTATCCCCATTGGACTGTGTCTCTGCTTGGTCATCAATAGAGTGTTGTGTAACCACTGCTTTTCCCTTACGTGCCAAGTCCTTCTTCAGGAACTTGCAGTTACTGATAGTGTGACCCACTCCCTTACAATGATTACAAAAATCTGGCATCTTCCCCAATTTAATATCTTGCCAGAAGGCAACTCCATGTTTCTTAGATTCTACCCAGATCTTATCTGGGATTTTTTTGGACAAATCAATATCTACCACCAACACACTCGCAAAGTATCCCAACTGCCTCATTGCCGTTGTCTCATCAACATGCATAGGTCGACCTAGAGTTTTGCCCATCGCTAAGAGATTTTTAACTTCCTAGTATTCAAGACTTAATCCATGGAATTTCACCCAGACCATAGCGTGCGACTGGGGCTCCTTCTCAGTTGAGAAATTTGGAGTCCACTTACTCAGTCGAAGAACTTGAGTATCGAACATCCAAGAGCCTTGTTCCCAAACCTTCGAGTAGTCCTCCTCTTTATCAAACTTAAACATCATATAACCCCTACCAAGAGGAATAATCATACAATTTCCTGCTAGGGACCATTTCTCAGCAACCAAGTCCTTAACTTTACTTAAGTCCATTTTTAGCAGATCTAATCTACCCACTAGAGATTTCATACAATACTGAATACCTTTGTCTACTTCCTCTTCTATCAAACATATGGTGGGAAACTCACCCTGAAGACCTGGAGTTGGAAGAGATGAAAGTACCAATATTTCTACCATATTTAGGTCTTGCAGCGGCAGCTGCATACGACCTCCTCTGATCTCGTTTTTGTCTCCCTTCTACCACCTCCTTAAGACTAGTATTACCTTGAGTCGGTGCTATTGCTATTGCTACAGTTCCCTGAACTACAACAAGATTTGATGGAGCTCCTGCTTCCTTCCTAGCATCTGGAGGGACCTCGAATTCTGAAAGATCCATCCTTTTTTGGTCGGCCTCTATCTGATCACCACCGAGTCCAAAATAGATACCCCCCATAAGGGGAAAGGAATGTAGTTCTTTCCCTCCAAGTTCGGTTTAAACGGATAAGAACTACCTATATTAAGTAAAAAATTATTGTATGCACTCCGTAGTCAGCTAGCGTTAAAAAGCATACAGTCGCCTTTAAATCGCCTTTAGAACAAAACTTAAACTATAAAATGGGATTCTCATTTGGTGTCAGAAGTGGGATTCTCATTTGGACTATGAATAATGAATGTTCATACTCTTGTTAGACTATGAACATTCATTGTTCATACTCTTATTGGACAGGAGTATGAACAATCATTGTTCATATTACAATGGGTGTATGAATATTTAACAGAAGTATGAAGATTGATGGACTATGAACATTCAATGTTCATACACCTACCTAGTGGACTATGAACACTGAATGTTCATAATCAACTATGAATGCTGAATGTTCACACACTTGTTGGATTATGAACATTCAGTGTTCATACACCTACCTAGTGGACTATGAACATTCATTGTTCATATATCTGGTGGACTATGAACAATGAATGTTCATACTTTTGTTGGACTATGAACATTCATTGTTCATACAACTATGAACAATAAATGTTCATACTTGACCTTACATCAACCGAATAATGTGTATACTTTGCTATTTTTTAATTTCAATACCTGACCTTCATTTATTCGTAGAACTTACTCCAAGGGATGAAAAGCAAATCAAAGAACAAACCAAGGAAAACAACATGTTTGAAATCTGCAACTAAGGGAAAGAAGCCAGCATCGAGCATCACTCCTACCAAGAAAAGGAAGAAAGAGTCATGCAGCAAAGTAGTTCATAACAAAAGGAAAACAGTTTCTAAGAAGAAGGCAGAAGAGGAGAATGAAGAGGAGGAGAAGGAAGATCAAGAAAAGGAACTAGTATTAACTAAGGCACCAGCACCTTAACTGCGAAGCAGCTTCTCCTGGATAATAAATCTAGTAAAATTTCTCAAGGAAAAGAAAATTCCAGAAAAATATATTGAGGCAATGAAGAAGACACCATTATGGTTGATGTTTAAAGCATTATGGGAAGAGGAGATTGTAGAAGATAACGTAAACAAGCTCAACAAAGAAATATTTGATCTCTTGGACAAATATGATAACAAATCTAATGAATTTCAGATAGATGGAAAAATCTAAAGCTGACTTATGAGGAGATAAGTCTAATGTTTGGGCTGCCTATAACAGAAATATTTTTTAATCCAACGGAGAGTATTGGTGACAAAGATAGAAAAACAAGATTCATATCAAAGTACTTGGGTGGTGGGGAGAAATCAATAATCAACAAGGCTGATCTTATTGATGCAATATTGCAGACCTTGAATGAGACAAATGAGGAACATGCAGCTGAAGATTTCTTAAGGCTGATGTCGCTTTACATGTTCACCACTTGCTTATTCGCTAATACAAATTACAGAGCAACTTGGCCCTTAATCAAGGCTGTAGAAGACTTGGAATCATTGAGAAAGCTGTCTTGGCCCAATGCCATACATGATGAATTGATTGCTGCAGCCAAAACGCACAAAAAAACGAAGATAAAGATGATCAATGGATGCACAATAATGTTTATGGTATAGTATTTCAAATGCATCTCCTTAATATATGTTTGTATGTTTGTATAACAATTGGTAGAGTATGAACAATGATTATTCATATATGAATGTTTATGGTATAATATGTTTTTTGCACTAAATGTGGGTTTCATCATACACATTGCAGTTTTGGATATGTGAGCACACCACACTCATCAAAAAGGCAGAAAATCATGAAAGCAAATTCCCAAGGTGTGCAAGATGGAATCTTAAGAAATTGATTGAACTATTCCGAAACACAACACTCAACATGTTAAAAGCAGATCAAGTAGATTTCGACCTATATGAAGTGTATAAATACACACTATAGTATTAGTGTATAAATATAGGGGTTTTTAGGTCTGGGTCCTAATAATAGTTTGTTTATTAGGGTTTGGTCCAGAAAAGCTTGAATATTAGGGTTTGGTCTTACTTCTGGTTCTTGACTATAAGTCAACTCAGTTGACTGTGGTCAGTCTGCTTGTATTTTTTAAATGACAATAATACCCCTCGCGTGCAACATCATGTGAATATATAAGTTAAACTTTGATACAAGAAATAAGGTCATCTTCTAGGACTTGGTCCCTATTGTTATTTGACAAATTAGAGTTTAGTCCTACTTGTCAACCATTAGAATTTTCTTCTAAGTGAGATTTGCAAAGGATGAATGGGGTTTTTTTTTTTTAATCACAGGGTATCTCATTAACTTCTACCTGATTAGGGGCTTTTTAAGGTAATGTTAGGGTGGAAATATTCTCTGTAGGACATGGTTCATCATGAGCAAAAGATTATATGCTTTCAACTGGTGTAACAGCTTGATCCCGATCCACAGCATTATACTCGGTACCTTCATATCTTTCTCTCATATTTTGTTCGCCTGCAACAAACTAGATTTGCTCAACCAATGTTTCACTATTGGAAGCGAACTCTCTAGCTTTAAGACTTCGATTCCATCAATTATTCTGCTCTTCATATATATTCTGAAGTATGACTCCGAATGACCTCTGCTTTTGATATACCATCCTCAAAATTCTCAATTGAATATGTAATTACAGTGGTACCAGCTCAACTCTGCTAGCATTAGAAGATCCACCAATAACCTCGACAGCGGAATTCAAATCTGCACTAGAACTAGGCCGGTCTACTGGATTTTGTTCAACAGAATGTGTGCCCATCCTCTCATCTCCATCAACACGAGTACATTCAGTTTCAGTCACCAGAGCAACTTCCTCTTCTTTTGTATCTTCGACTGAAATATCTTCTTTGGTACAAATTTCCTCATGTGAAACAGATTTTGTACTTCCACCAACTTCCTCAGCTTGATCACAATCCACAGTACTAGCACCTTCACACTGCTCCACACAGATTCCAGTTATAAGCAGCATCACAGTCTCCACCATTATTACATCATTACGTTGTTCATCCTCAAAAATCGCAATTGTTTCTAGTTCAAACCCATTACTCTCTGTAAACGCAATATTAGAAGTTAATGAGATGCCCTGTGATTCAAAAAAAAAAAACCCATTCATCCTTTGCAAATCTCATTTAGAAGGAAATTCTAATGGTTGACAAGTAGGACTAAACTCTAATTTGTCAAATAACAGTAGAGACCAAGTCCTAGAAGATGACCTTATTTCTTGTATCAAAGTCTAACTTATATATTCACGTGATGTTGCACGCGAGGGGTATTATTGTTATTTCAAAAATACAAGCAGACTGACCACAGTCAACTGAATTGACTTATAGTCAAGAACCCGAAGTAAGACCAAACCCTAATATTCAAGCTTTTATGGACCAAACCCTAATAAACAAACTATTATTAGGACCCAGACCTAAAAACCCCTAACTTCATCTATTGCTCCACTCATCTATTGTGACCGAATAAATGGAGACTACTGACCGGATAAATTTCACAGCATGCCACAATAAGAACTCATTGTCCTATAGATAGTGGTTTATGAGCTGGGGATATTGTTCTATCCATAGTAGTATCCGGTTTTTTTTATTTTGATAGAGGTTTATGGACAAGTTGCCTACATTTTCTCATAGGAATATTGGTTATATATATAACTCAATTTATGGCAACTTAAGGTAATCAATAGTGGATTTATATATATACCTCCTGTTATATGAACTCCACTTAAACGAACTCCAAAAAAACTCCATCATGAAAAACAATGAATTAGAAGCTAATTTTTTGTGGAGATGTTCTTCCCACAATATAGATCATCCTTGGAAAAAATTAGCACTTTTGAAGATGTCTAGACGTATCAAAATTTATTTACAGTGTAATAAAATTATCCAACGGTTCTGATTTTTCAAATTCCAAAACAACTTTTGACAAGGTTAAACATTTTCGTTTGGGCTGATTGTTTGTAGGAAAATTCTCTATTATGAGAAGACTATCTTCACCAAACATCAGCCCTTAATTCATCTTATAAATCTATTTTTGGTGATAGAGTAGTTCATATAACGGGCTCGTTTAGCATGCAACTATCAATACATCTATAATCTGACAAGGTAAGCACAAGTAAGTGTACAAGTTATCATGTGAGACAAGTGTCTTACTGGCTTTCTCCTTCGTATAGTGCTGCAAAATTTGGATAAAATTTGCTTCCATCGATCAGAAAAGGAAGTAGAACAAAGAAACTACAAAATCAGAATAATTCATTAAAATGATAGAGCGCGCGTACTTCGCACAAACTATTGCTTCCAAAAGGATAAAATTCACAAAAGGTGCTTAGAAGAGAAGTTTTGAACTTCAACTTTAAAACCCACCTTTCAAACAGAAAGAAACATGAATACATCTTTGAAAATTTACTGAATGAAAACATGCTTATTACAGCCCACTGGAGCCTATTAATTTTGTTAATCCGAAGGTTATGGCCATGGCTAACCATCCCCCTATCAATACCCTCAAACAAGACCACTTGACAGGTGCCTTCCCTAAGATTGCCCCCACTCCTCCAAACACCAACAAAGCCAAGCTTGCTGCACCAGCTACCACTCCCAACCTCACCTTACGCTCTCTTATAAATGCTGCAGCGAGCAATGGTACCATTGCACCAATAGAAAATGCAAGGGCTGATGCAAAAGCCGCTTGGAATGGATTTGGCAAACCGTCCCTCTTAGTTTCTTCATCGCTATCTTTAACATTTCTCACTTTGTTATCTCTTTTAATTTGAGCCATCTCTATATCCAACTGTGAGTAAACAGAGACAAACTCTCCTATCGCCATACTACATGCCCCAGCAACTAGTCCTGCAAAGCCAGCAAGGATCATAGCTTTAGCATCTTCTTTCACAGCCCCAATCCCCATCATTAAGGAAGCGGTGGAGACTAAACCATCGTTTGCTCCAAGAACTGCTGCTCGAAGCCATTGAGACCTTTTGGAGTAATTGAAGTCCTTCTTTTCGGGTTCTAGACTTGTTTGTTGTTCAACATCAACTGTTTGTTTGAAGTCTGTAAAGGATGGTGTATCATGAGATGCCATGAAGGGAAGGAGTAGAAGTATACAAGAAGATATATACTGATGAAGAAGTGTGGAAAACACACGCTCTATAAGGGGGTATTTATTGAGGTGAAATTGGAATGTACAGAGCTGATAGTGATAGCCACCTACGGAGGTAGAGCAGAAAGTCACAATATATTAAAGGAGATTGGGAATGAATACGTGATATAAGTTTTTGATGTATGCACTACTTATGAGAAATGCTCAAAGCTACCTCTCGAAAGCGAAAAACTAAGCTGGTTAACATATAGCCAGTCAATATCTTGTTTGTTCGGAACATATATAGGAATGCACAAAAACATTGTCTGTGCTAGAGTAGCTTATTGGTACGTGTTTTCGTTTCCAAAGGTATCGCCCTGATTAGCATTAAACATGCAGTTATTTGTTGTCTCTGTACCTATAAATAAAGAGACACGCTATGAAGCTACTTAACCTTTTGAATTGTTGCATCATGAAAAAAGTAGTAACTAGCAACAACAATTACAAGATCTCTTATGTCCCTAATCTAGTTATGTATTTATAGGTACATACACTTAGTATAGTTTCAACTCACCTTTCGTCAAGTTCGTTGCTATATATTCTACTATTAGGATGCAGGGATTGAACGAAGACATGTATAGTACTTGAGAACAAACCATATGGTAGTATGCAAGGAACCTGTTATTTTGAACAAGATTTTCGTTGTGTTTTAACTTTTAAGTAGTTTTGTATATGTGCCTTAGAATCCATTACTAGTTTGGATAGGTGAAAATTTGCAATCCTAAAAAGCCATCACCGAAAGCCTGAAATTGCAACTTCTATTAACCACTTATTAAGATTATATTGAGAACTTTCAAAACCGAATTTTAACATTTTGCTAAGAATGACAAGGAAAAGCAGCTTAGAATTTTTACCAATACCGAATGCAGCTCTAATCAAATATGGAAATAAAACCACTAACAGGAATTTGGATCAAAAGAGTCTTGCAGAAATGTATTTACTATGAAAGAAACATACTCTGGGCGAGAGCATTGCAGACACACTTGAAACTCCCACATAGTAATAAATGTTTTGGCCAGACTTCAGCCTTGAGTTGAATACTGCACAAAATCAACTTAGTACGTACCAAAATTTTGTCTAAAACAATAATTAGATCATCCATTAAATTGAAATTTGCGGATAAATTTATAAGCATATTTGTTTTCATAAGAGTAAAATTTCTATGAATCTCTCTCAAAAGAGGAGAAAAGGACGAAACGCTTTAAGGCAGTTATACCAGACAATATGGTTCATGTACAAAGCAAGAGCAAAATAAGAGCAAAATAAGACAACAGTACTTAGCACTTATATATATATTATATTGTTATATAAAGTTATATATAGTTGGGGAAAAAATCTATATCATCTACTCCGGATGTTGATAATCTCGTCGTACTTCTTCTATTTTGCCACATTTTAGTTCATCATGATTGCATACTGTATGGGAAACACTAGGGATAAGATCATAAGAGTAAGGATCCGTCAACTTTAAAAAAAAATGGTACGTAAATCATTTAGAACCGCATAATTTTGCATGATTCGATTTATATGTTAAATCAAACTCTTTCCGACTCTTCATTTGTAAACGTATTTTTCCAAATGTATAATCCTACTGTGGATTGCCTATTTACCTTGTACGTAGACTACATTTGGAGAGAATGTCATCTTTTGGATCGAGTAAGGCAATTCGTTGCCAGGTTATATTTGTTTTTTTTTCCGAGTACTTAATGATGAAAAGATTCATCGAACAAATTGGTAGCCTGGTTGGTCTAATAACTCACTCAAAAAGTCAAAATATTTTTAGGACGAGTGGAATGAAGAATGATGCAACATAATGCAGTAGGAACATACGTACTGTACCATGAGAAGTAGAAAACAAACTTTGAAGTCTTATTTCAAGGATAAAAGACCACAACTGAAATGGGAAAAAAAGGAGGCGTTTCAAGTTCGTTTGGATGCTTTTTTTGACTTTCTATTCTAAAGCACAAAGAAAAGTGAGATCATTATGTGAGCCACAAGAACAAGTAGGCCGGTATTTTTTTGCTGAAAGGTTGTTTCATACACAAAGTATTTGATTAGATATATTTGATGGATTGTTGAATTGGATAGCACTTGAGCCTTAGTGACTGGGAAAAAGTGTATTAAGATAAAACATTAGAAAATTTGAGGAGTGTGCATTCCACACGACAGCCACCAGCTCGACATTACTATATTTTATAAGCTCCACATCTGGTGTTTTCTCCTCCCCTCGTTTAAAGTTTAAACTTCCCACTCCAATCCATTGAATTTCAATTATCTATGCTCTCTTAGACTCTTGTGGTTGAGTATTATACTGCAAACTCATGATTCATCCTCTTTTTTTTCATTGCTTTAAAACATACCATCATCAACAATTTATTACAATTTCCAAAATCAAATCAACTTGAAACCGATTACTCGAACAATTCCAGCAAATTGCTAGTATTTGATCTGGACTAAATTCATGTAGAAACTTGACTTGGTCAGTCCATGTCCAATGAGCCATAGACATGGGCCTCGTTTGTAAGTACAGCTTATTGCTGGATTTTTGTCATTAGTCCTTGTCAGATAGAAACCCAAGAAATAAGCCTGCCTATTGGTGCCTCACTGCCTCCAAAGTTTGTGGGTTGGGTGGGCTTATTTACAGCAACAAGTATTACCACTGCGAAATTAAAGCTTTGCATCAGAGTAAAACAGGGTAAATGAATGCTCTCCCAGTCTCCCTAGACCTAGTCCCCTACTTCCGATTAGAGAATCCTTGAGGAACTAATGGCAGAGAATATTAATCACATATAAAAAAAACATATTCAAGAACACTACCTATCTCAAATACCTGCAAAAGAAGTAGAAGTCTCAAATATGAAATAGGTATCCAGCAACTCTCAACTCAGCATCATTACTTAAATGTGTTCCTGATATCCAACCATAGCCGCATCTTCACTTAAATAGTTAAATCTACCGCCCTCAGAAATTAAATTACGAGAAGAGAGAACCAGCCCCGCCAAAAAGTACGAAACGAGAGCAAGTTAGTTGGGCTTGATGTTTTCGGTCTTAGACTCTTAGTTGGTGATGAAATCAGGCTTCAGTTCGGATATTTGAAACTTTGGGTGGACCTTTGTAGGATCCAAGCCCGGAAAATAGACTCTAGTACTCTACGCCTTCAACGTTCATGCTAAACAAAAAGAGCTGCAGGCGCAAATGTTGAACCTCGGTAACCATCCTATTGCAAAGCACAGCTAAGTGCTTATAATAAGTTTTGGTAAACACTCTTGACTCTTCATCAACTTAAAAGATTGACATATGGCAAAGATCAATGTAGCTCGATGGAGGTTATATATGGTACGTGTTGTTTTCTGAAGCAACCCCAATTTGTTTACATGTTAAGGAAATGGGATCATTGAGGTTAACAAGTAATACATAACCAAGATCATGAAGTAATTAAATTCCTTTACAATGTTTAGAGATTCAATTAATCCATTAGTTGGCCCTGCTTCATGAGTTGCGTTTCGACCTTGAACTCACTTTTGCTAGAAAAGTGAAAAGGAGAAGACCATGTGAACTATACAGATTGCGAAAACGACATAAGATTTGCCCAAATGCCCAATGCCAACTAACTAAAGAAGTGGCAACTAACTAAAGTGATAAATTTTGTCTTTTCACCTAACCTACACTCCTTGTAGTCGCCGGCAAGTGGCAACTCGAAACATACCACACAACAGGATTCAGGAGTCAGGACAAGCAATCTCATTGATAAAATTTTAACCCGGAAAAAGATATTGCTCGACACTTTGCATCTTGACGAAATTCTTTTGCGGGGGATCTCACTGCTGAAATGAGAACCTTTTTTTAGAGATTTAGGTATCAGAAGATGTTGACTTTCGGCATGGACCAAATGTACCAAAACTTTTGTCACTTATAGATTACATGGATGAATTGTTTTGCAATGTTCTACAAAAAGTTTCATTTTCGATTGGCTTTTGGAGAGAATTTATATTTGAGTACTGAGCTAAAAGGGATCGAAGTACATTTTAGTGAGTTCTTTTTGCGGTCCTCAGTCCTCTTGTCGACTTTTTCTTCCGAGTAGGAGTAGTTCTTGAGATGACTGGTATAACCAGTTATTCTTTCCGTTGTATCTAACTTGAGATGATAACTGAGTGGGTGGGGGTGTAATATTGGTGAACCCTTTTTTTTTTTTTTTCTCTTGTACATTGTTTTTAACTTTCTTACCCTCAAAAACTCTGTTGTTGTTTTCCAACTTTCTTAGGTGCGCCATCCCACCAAATATAACGGAAATTGTGATCAAATGGTGCGTCAAAACGCTAATCCGCCAACGCTATCGCCATTAATTTACCTATCTATACAATCATTTTTAGCGATATAGCATATGGTCTGCGCGCCAGTACGAATGGCAGGTAGAAGAAATCTACCTACACGCCTCACATAGTGGCGGTTAGAATTTTGGCTCAACATTTCCACCCGCCACTCACAATAGCAGCTAGAACAATGTGTCCTTACCAAAATTATTTTAAGCTATTTTGAAGAAATTAATTTGTACAATTACCTTTATATCCTACTATTTTGGGTGAGGAATAAAAGAGAGATGTGAGAAAAGCCAAAATGGAGAGAGAAAGAAAAATTAGTTTGGCATAAGCCTTTGGGAGTGGCAACTAGAATTTTGATTTCTATTTTTAACTTTTTCCCGCCCACCTATGTCAATGGTGGCTAGGAGTTATGATTTTTTTTTTCCTTTTCTATACACCTATTGCACTGGCGGGTGCAATAAAAACCATTGGACCTCCAAATGTCAGCCCGCTAACTTTATGCACTATTCTATTGTGATTTGGTGTGATGCCGCAACAAACTATTGGACTTAGCCTTACACAAATTTGAACATTCTCAAGTATAAGGCTCATCACAATTTACAACCCCTTGTCTTTGTCTATTTGAATAGTACATTTCTAGATGTTGAAGTAGACCAAACTATTTTCTAGAGTCTTTAGAGTTTGCGTATGACTCTAGAGTCTAGATTGACCATGAACAATAGTGTACTCATATAGCATGAAACATGAATAGTACAGCCAGTCTATTGGGGCTTCAGACTTCTGCTTTGAAAAGTCTTTAAATAGTCTTATTTCTGTTATGGCATAAATATGGTTGTCAATGGATCGGTTTGTGTCGGATTTTGGAAAATCCAAACCTAAACCAATAAGTGTGATGCCGCAGCAAACCATTGGACTTAGCCTTACACAAATTTGAACATTCTCAAGTATAAGGCTCATCACAATTTACAACCCCTTGTCTTTGTCTATCTAAATAGTACATTCCTGGATGTTGAAGTAGACCAAACAATTTTCTAGAGTCTTTAGAGTTTGCGCATGGCTCTAGAGTCTAGATTGACCATGAACAATAGTGTACTCATATAGCACAAAACATGAATAGTACAGCTAGTCTATTGGGGCTTTAGACTTTTGCTTTGAAAAGTCTTTAAGTAGTCTCATTTCTGTTATGGCATAAATATGATTGTTAATAGATCGGTTTGTGTCGGATTTTGGAAAATCCAAACCTGAACCGATAAGATAAGTAGATATCCGAAACCAAACCAAACCAATCCATGTTTTAACTACTTTAAAAATTCCGGCTCCCACTTACAATACGTATTGCAATAGTACTATAATATTTTTTTATGCGCGTGACTCTTGGTCTATTTTATGTGACAATTTTTCCCAATTTTTTTTAATTGAATGATTGTTTTGCCCCAATCTTCTTTGATGACTGTTTTGCCTCTCTATTGATCATTAAATTTCAGCAATTTACAACCCCTTGCTTGTCTTTGTCTATCTGAATAGTACAATCCTGGATGTTGAAGTAGACTAAACTATTTTTTAGAGTCTTTAGAGTTTGTGTATAGCTCTAGAGTCTAGATTGACCATGAACAATAGTGTACTCATATAGCACTAAACATGAATAGTACAGCCAGTCTATTGGGGCTTTAGACTTCTGCTTTGAAAAGTCTTTAAGTAGTCTCATTTCTGTTATGGCATAAATATGGTTGTCAATGGATCGGTTTGTGTCGGATTTTGGAAAATCCAAACCTGAACCGATAAGTGTGATGCCGCAGCAAACCATTAGACTTAGCCTTACACAAATTTGAACATTCTCAAGTATAAAGCTCATCACAATTTACAACCCTTTGTCTTTGTCTATGTAAATAGTACATTCCTATTCCTGGATGTTGAAGTAGACCAAACTATTTTCTAGAGTCTTTAGAGTTTGTGTTTGACTCTAGAGTCTAGATTGACCATGAACAATAGTGTACTCATATAGCACGAAACATGAGTAATACAGCCAGTCTATTAGGGCTTCAGACTTCTGCTTTGAAAAGTCTTTAAGTAGTCTCATTTCTGTTATGACATAAATATGGTTGTCAATGGATCGGTTTGTGTCGGATTTTAGAAAATCCAAACCTGAACCGATAAAATAAGTGAATATCCGAAACCGAACCGAACCGATCTATGTCTTAACTACTTTAAAATTTTCGGCTCCCACTTACAGTACGTATTGCAATAGTACTATAATATATTTTTATGTATGACTCTTGGTCCATTTTTTGTGACAATTTTGCCCAAATTTTTTTAATTGAATGATTGTTTTGCCCCGATCTTCTTTGAAGACTGTTTTGCCTCTCTATTGATCATTAAATTTTAGCAATTTCAGATGAGTGTGTTTACCCAGAGGTGCGTAGCACCTGCATCAGACTGGTACTGTTTTAAAAATCGCAAGCTCATCTACAATGATAGTACATTGTTTTATTATTTGTATGTATCTCTTGCCCTCTTTATCACTTTTTTTCTTGACTATTTTGTCCCTATATGTTTTGTGTATTTACGAATTTACTCCGTTTTCAAAAATTCGGTCAATTATAATGGTTGCCACAATTGTTAATGTGTGTAGCACGTGTTTTTTGCTAGTAAAGATATATTGCCAACCGAAAACCAAAAAAAAAAAAAAAATAAATTAAATAGATTAATTTCAACCACACAATTGATAAAATCTATACAAAATTAATCATAAATATTACTAAAAATATAATCTTATCGAGGTTCAGTTCATATTAGTTCGGTGGAGGACAAACCTGAAACCAAACCAATATCTTATCAAAACTCAAAATTGAATCCATTACAAACTGAAACCGAATTACCAAAAACGAAACTGCTTTTATCAATTTGGTTTCGATAGATCGGGTTATCATAAGATTCATAACCCATTTGACAACTCTTGACATAAAATTTCATTCTTTGTGTTTCATCCACTACACCAAAACAGCAAATTTGTGACGGCTATTTGGCGTCACAATTATTTTTTGTGACGCCATTTTGGCGTCAAAAATTTGGCGTCTCAATTTGTGTCACTTTTTTTGTGATGGCAATTGCATGCGTCACAAATATTTGTGACCTGCCATGTTGGCGGCAATAATTTGTGACAACACTGTGGAAATAATTTTTTTGTAACATTCAATGTATTTGTGGACGATTCTAACCAGTCCATATTTATGACAGCCTTTTTCATTATTTACAAAAGGCCACAAAATATCATTTAATTGAAAAAATAACTTTTTTTTTTGGTTGCCTTCTTTTTTTTTTCTCCCCTTAAATCACCTGCATAAATACAACCACAAAAACCCCAAACACCAAAATTTGACAAAGCATGTATCACAAAATGATTAACACAAAATATATATCAAAAAATCTATCAACATACCATTTCAATTAATGTAATCACTTGACTACAAGTTTACAACTCAAGATCACATATTAAGTATTCAAGTTCATCTATGAGCAAAAAGTAATACAAAAAAATTCATCATACATTTGTTTTGTATTCTGCAAACGAGTGAACATATAGCGCCAATTGGCCCGGTCAAGGAATTGTGGCTAATATTCTTGTGCACAACAATAGAAAAAATGCTCGGAGGTTGACATAGGCACCCAGATGCTACTAGCCAGTTCCTCTAGCAATACCTACACATTACAGTCCACATCAATTCAAAAACTTTTTGAAAAAAAAAAAAAGATGGTCAAACACTAAACTCTAGGATTTGTATCTAACCGTTAGTTCCTTGTAGGCTATTCATAATAACTTAGATACAAACTAAAAAAGAACCATTGCTATGACATAATCTACCACCTCCTCATTATTGTAATGTATACCATAATGTGTCCTCAAAAAAAATAGATAACAAAGATTGTACATATAATTCCCAAGCTTTTGGTATTGTTGTGCCACATAAGCTTGACCAACATAGTGTTGAGAGTGAACTCATCCGTTGTCCGGAGTTGATTGACAACACCAATAAAAAGAAAAGAAGGTTAAAGTCTAGGGGTTGTTAGAGGTTGAACATTTCTTGAAAGTTTTAAAAACACAAAAATTTGAATGTCACCTTTTCAAGATTGCAAGCACGCGGCTCCATCTCTTTCTTGGCATAGTCGAACCTTTCTCCAAACTGCTCTTGGCTCTTTCTAGTAGATCTTGCCATACCTAGAAATAGGACCTAAGATAGTATGATGAATTCATAATTCAAGATACAACAACCTAAGATAGTTAATAATTCAACCAATAAAAATGTTACTTAAACCAAGGAAATCTAATTCAACAAAGTATCTCAAGAGCGATAAAATGAACGTGGTAATTACTACTACAAATCTACAAGACAAGGAAGAATGGGACTAACGAGTAGAGGAGATTTGCCCGAGATTTACAGCAAGAAAAGGTATATTATAGCATCCAAAAGCTCCAAAACTCGTCCCGGCCCTAATATTGGTCCCGTCTTAATATCGACGGGGTTATCACATGGTTTTCACCCCTAAATGAATGAAATGGGTCTATCTTCTAGAAGAAGAAGATAGATAATGTAATGTCACTGATTTTTCGATTGAATATTTAGGTAAAAGAGCTCAATCTGAATATTCAACAATCTAATAAACCAAGACGTGAACGGGTTTGACTCACACGAGTCCAAACTTTAACTAAAAATAAAATCCTCTCTGAACATTGTGTTCTAAAAAAAATAAATAAAAAAAATTCGGCAGAGTCTCCTCTGTATTTCTAACATTTCATAAATCTACAACATGTCCTAACCTGAAAATCAAATAATACACTTCCATTTATTATATTAAAACCTCAGCCATAAACCCAACTACTAAAGATATTGATTCGCGGCACCGCTACTTAACCATCTCGACAAATGCCGCTTAAATCAAGTAGTCAGCTGCGGCACTATACCCCGATCGGTCTTTTTCCAATTGACGCTAATCCATGTCATAGTTTCTAACTAATAGATGCATCCTAATATGGACTCATTATTAAAGACAATAAAGAAATACTAAGAATTATTACAAAACAACTTAAATGAATAAATTTATAAACAAGAAAGAGCTAAAAGAACCGCCTTTAGCCAATCCGAATTTTCACGTTAAATTGTTCTTAATTTACCCGTGATCGCCTTTTCTTGTCTTATGGGAGCACCTCAAAGATACTCCAACGCCAACGTTGGATCTGAGTCAATATATAATAATCCACTCGAAATGAAATTGAAACAAAAGACGAGGTTAACACATACCTTTAGTCGCTTAATACCACTTTACCGTTTCCTTATTAAATCCTCGTTTCAGTGCATTGATTAACATACTCTCAAGAAAAACATTAGCATTCAATATAATTCATACTCACAAGATTTCTATCATGCTTAACACGTGGGGCAAATGAATTGTACTAGAATTAACTAGAAATAAAATAACTTGAACTACCGATTTTCTTACTACAAGGGGTGGGGGTTTTCCTATGGAAGCGGCTGAGCCAAGTGGCTGCCTATGTACCCATTTAGGGATCAAGCCAATCGTAGTTCCCCTATTCGGGTAAGGATCTATGGGATGGATTAAGCCATTTCCGATGAGGAAGGCGGTATAGGTTCCTCACTCTTGTTCTAACCATGTAACGTCCCCTCACCGATTCTCAGCCTTGAATCGGTATTCTACCTAGTATGTCACTTCACTTCTAGTTATTCGAGGTTTTTCCCGAATTCTCGAGTAAACGCACCATATATATATATTATTCAACCTAGACAAAATAAGTATTTAGCTCAAGAGAACCTATGATAATCGCATGTCATTAATATACTTATCTCAATACTATTTTAACAACCAAGTAATTATTAAAACAATAAGTTAATAAAATAGACACGGATATATTAAAGCTCATTGCGGCTTGTGTCCGTCTGACAATGGCTCGCCGCGGACCTAACATGGTCTGTGGAACGGCCCGGCGGTGGCATGGCGATATGGCATATTAGTGACTTGATGCCGCCTTAAAAAGCTTAACACGGCCCGGTGATGGCCTAGTGCAGTCCTTTGATGTGGCTCGACGTGACCTTGCTTATTATTATGGTTTTGACAACGGCTCGACAGGTTTGTCGGTCTTAATAACTTATATATATATATAAGCTAATAATTAATACCCAACTTAAGGTGAAATACACATATTGTACACTAAGAAGCCACGTAAGAAATTAGAAGATATGGGTAGTGTCCAATATAAGTATATTTGTTCAATATATACACATGATGGTCTACTATACGACAAGTCAAACAGATGAAGTATGCACGATTAAATTACCCGCTAGCTAATGATTTCGGGTTCACAATTCCTTCAAGATAAACATGAAAACCAGGTACTAAAATCTCCAGCCATCTCTCTTCCAATAGCTCCCCGATCCGTAGAGCAGTTGAGTGCTCAAACGACATAATCAAAGTCGCTCCCCTTTCAAATTCTCTCAACACCACTCTTTTTCCCTTTAGTTCCCGGGTTTCCCTTATTAGTACCGAAATTAATTTAAGTTGTGGATTAACAACGGATGGTGGTGGCGAAGAAGTTTTGATTAAGTTGAGGGAGACGGATTTCGGGAAATCAAAACCGAGATATTTCTTCAAAAACCCCCGAGAGAAGAGTGCGATCCCCTTTTTCTTCTTTTTTTGTTTTCGCCCTTATCCCTCCATAAGCTCTGTCTCCCTCTAATAAAACGGGCCCAAACATATATAGCCCACTCCCTAATCTCCTAAGTCCACTATAATAGCAAGTCTAATACTTAACAGGCCCACTAACATAAAAGGTGGCCCAATAATATAGAGCAAGCCCAATAATTATCTAACAACAGAATAACAAGCCCAATACAATAACCAGGCCCAATATAAAAATAATCATCAATGAAAAACCCTATATCAATTAATCCAAAATTTTGCCAAATGATAAATGTTCAACCTCGCCATATACGTAAGTACCTAGAGTGGCACTGAACTAACACGTAAAATGACCAATTTACCCGTAGGTAAAATTCCGGGTCATTACAGATAATGAGATGGGTCTAGGGGTTTCTTACCTTATCCGTTTGTACTCGGATTAGGTTCTGAAGATCAAGTTAATCCCAATTAGTTGGGATGTCCATCACTCAACATTCTATGCTAATGGGGGTCTTTAAACTAAAACCAACTTAAGGCCCCTCAAAGCCCATAAGATGTTTACTTCCTAATCCAAATATACGGGTTCTACATTTGGAGTTTATGCAAAGTGGAGCACACACTAAAAGAGAGCAAAATAGATTAAAGGGGTCAAGAATATAATAGGCCTAGAGAAACACATAATTTGTTCAATTAATTAAATAAGTTTTTAGACATACCCCTATCCTATATCTTACAAACTCTATATAAATTAATCATATGCTCAATCAATTAATAAGTCCTTCAATTCTAATTAAAAGAACATACTTGTGCCACTAAACTTACACATTGTTCCTACTTAATTGTGCGTGTCATTAATAAAGGCAAATAGTGAGAATTTAGAAGTTACATAGACAAAAAAGTTGTATAGGAGTGCTTCAAGTAGTCAAGTAGCCAAAAATTCACATGATTTCATGCAATCTAGTCCGCCACTAGCTAATTACAAAGGGATCACTTTAATGATATATACATTATAATAAATGGATACCAAACGAGAACACTACATAATAAAGGATTAGCAAGTACTCAAGTTGCAAATCGGGCAACAAACAACTATCGAATATTGAGAATTGGACTCTACGAAGTCTACAAATCTAGAGTCGCTAGCTTCAGCTATGCAAACAAAGGAACCATGATTACCTACCATAGTCCCTGAATCCGCATAAATGCACATGAATTGAAAATAAAGGCAAGCAAAGGATAACGCAAAACATTGGAAATAAATAAAACTAGATACAATTCTCACCTACTATTGGTGAAATAGTGCTCCAATGTAAAGTGCAATTACCAACACCTTGGTACTTAACAAAATGAAGAAATGCTTGACACCATTCCTTCCAAAAAGAGGGTTTTGATGCTTTTAAATGAGTTTTAATGATCATTGAAGAAGCCACAATCGTTTTCAAAGAAAAACACTAAATTGTGATGCATTTTGATCCTAAAAATTAGAGTCAAACACTAAAAAATCATATACCCGAAAGCAGCTACTTTGTAAACGCATAGCATCATCTTTATGTTCAACAAGGTATCAATCGTTTTTCAACATCAACATCAACAACAGCAAAAAAAAATTTCAGAGAAATTGAGAAAGTAAACCCTATAAATTTTTGTTGATTAAACAATCAACGATTGAAAAAGTAAACCCTATAAATTTTAACTTACCTTTCAATTTTAATTTTCATCTTGATTACTGATTTTCATCTTGATTACTGATTGAGAAGATATATTGGTGGTTTCACCATTGAAGCCGCAAAACTTGAAAGAGACGAGTGAAAACACGAAAATCGGCATGGGTACCTAGTTACCCATTCTTGCCGGTTCGATAAGATTGAGATGAGGAGGAGTTAGGGTTTCGTGATAGAGAACTGAATTCAAAAAAGGGGAGCTTGAGAGTGAATGAGAGATGAGATCGTGGGAATTGATTTTGAGTGATGGCTTTCTTTTTCTTCATAAGTTTATTCTCACGCTTTAAAAGACGAGGTCTTGCCGTAACTTAATTTGATTAAATTCAGCCATTTATTTCGAAAGTAATTGTATGAGTTTTAGTCACAGCTTTTACCAAATAAATGACGCTTACCTTTTATCATTAACTTATCGACGCAAACCGGCCACAAATGGAAAAAACCATGGGTCACAAAATTGTTGTTATGGTGTAGTGATCCTTTGATATATATTATAGTTATACCTTTTTGGCTCTATTTTTTCAAGGCTTCACCGAGTTTCCATTGTTTTGTAAACTCTAATACTAATTACCAAAGAAAAAAAAAATAGACCTGGTATCTTGCGTTATTGTTGGCTATATTGTGGAAATAATATTATTTCTAACATTCAATACTGTACAATGATGGGAAGATCCTAACCAGTCCATGTTTCCAACCTTTGTCATTATTTACTGTGGGGCTGAACTTAAATCTTTCATTCCTAGTTTCCTAACCTGCTTATTTATCTATTTATCTATATGTAAAAATGTCACTGAAAAGAAAAACAATACACAAATAAGAAAAAAAAAATGGCATGAAACTGAGACAGCTCTGCTACCATCATCAACCAATCGTCATCATTCCCAACATTGCTATCGACTGCCTAACTTACAGGTCCAACAGCCCAATTCTTCTACGTTAATGGATCAGTCCATCAACAATTGACCCAATTAGAACCCGGACACCTGGTACCTAGAGTTCTAATAGGGACCCACCTAAAAAAGTAGGTCAGCCTCATATCCCGCCACCTGTTCAGTTGTCGAAAAAAAAATTTAACATAAAAAACGACTTTCTACACTCTCTCTCTCAAAAAGTCAGAATGGCGTCGTTATCAGTGTAATAAACTACACTCCATCCCCACATCATCACTACTCCAACCACTCTAGCACAAACTTTTCTCTTTCTCTCTCCTCAAAAAATGGAACCGCAATTTACGGAAACCCTAACCGGGAAACAGCAATATTCAGCTTCTCCCGTTGTCCGAAATTCCAATATCAACAACTGTATAGATATCGACGGCATGCCAGATACACCCAAACGTGGGTCCCACCACAGGAGAGCACAATCCGAAACCTTTTTCCGGTTTCCAGACGACATAATATTTGATACTGATGTAGATTTCAATCTTTCGAGTATGGACATAATACCATCCATGTCAGAAGAAAACGTAATTATGACCAACGTTGATGATTCTGGAAAATCAGAGGAATCCAACGGTGGTGGTGGTGGTGGTGGTGGTGGTGGGGGAGAGAAGAAAGTGAAAGGGATTAATCATTTCAGGAGTTTGTCAGTTGGGTCTGAATTTTTTGATGAGATGGGTTTTCAACCGTCGGTGGTTGGAGGGAAGGTGAGAAATTTGGAGGAGGGGTGGAGAGGAAGATGCTTCATAGGCATAGTTTTTCGATGGATGGTGGCCTTTCGTCTTCGTTTGAAGCGGATTCGCTTGATAGTGCGAAAAAGGCTATGGCACCGGAAAGGTTGGCTGAGTTGGCTTTGATTGATCCTAAAAGAGCTAAAAGGTTGGACATTTTTTTTTTTTCTGTTTGCAATTTATCTTAATTTATGTATGTTATAATTAGCTTTAGTTACTGTAGAACAATTTGGAATTTAAATGAGTAGTTGAGAAGCAATTAGGGAAGGGTATTGATATACTTAGTCACAAACTGGTGTAGTGAGAATATGCCAATTTGTATAATATGAATCGTTATGTTGTAACTTTATAAGTAGCTATAGTGCTATGCTGTATTTGGAGTTTTAGTAGATTTGTTAGTAAAAGGAAATAAAGAAGGAATCTTGTTTTGTATCACATTTCTCTTGGCAGTTTTTACTCGTGGAATTATTGCTTTCTATATGAGTTTGTGTTGGATAGTCCAAGTAGCTGTTGTACTCTAAACTTATAACACTCGCGTAGTTAAGCTGCTCTCATGGGCATTCTCTGCTAGCTAGAAGACCTTATGGCGTTTCCCCTTGTCTCACATCCATTTCAGTTTGATTTACACATTAGATTGATCCTAAATGAGCCAAGAGGTTTGCCATTTTTTCCCCCTTAAATGAGTGTTTTGCTCTTTGGGGATATTTCAAGGTGTTTCTAATTTATGTTTAGTTATGTATTTTTTTTTAAGTAGCTTTAGCTGGAGGAAAAAAGCATTTGGGGAAGGTGGAGTGATATACTTAGTTATTAACCACTATAAGTAGCTGTATTACTCTATAAGCTTATAACACTCTTGTAGTTGAGCCGTTCTCATGGGCCTTTTCCGCTAGCTAGAAGACCTTATGGCGTTTCCCCTTGTCTCGAATCCATTTAAGTCTAGCCTCCTTTTTCGGTGGTAGATCATTTCTTGTTTGTGTTGTTTTATTAGGGTAATCTTTATGGGTATGCAGTTTTCTACAGAACTTAAATTTGCTCTAGTTTTAGACTTTTAGTAAACTTTCTTTTCAGGAACTAGCGTGATGTACCATCTGATTTATGCATTAGATTAGTGGAATGTGGAAACTTACTTTTCACAAAATCAGCTAATAGTAGTTTCCAATGATTAGGAAGTTATTTGAAAGTTATTTGAGTCACCTAATCACTATTTCCCACATCTATTTATTTTCTGGTTTTGACATTCCTACCTTTTCTCTGTTGTTCTTGATGAGATATGTCATATGTATGAATGTATCATTTATTTCTGAATCTGCATTTTCTTATTCTCTAAAGAAGAATCAATTCGACTAAATATTTTCTCCGCTTCCAACATAGGATTCTTGCGAATAGGCAATCTGCTGCAAGATCAAAAGAGAGGAAGATTCGTTACACCAGTGAACTTGAAAGGAAGGTTCAGACTCTTCAAACAGAAGCAACCACCCTATCTGCACAAGTCACAATGCTACAGGTATGAAATCTTTAGTGTGACGTATGTGCAACACTGCAAGTGTTATACATGTTGTGGTATTATGTGATGGGATTTGACCGCTCTAATGTGGCTGGTTTTATATTTTTTTTATTTGTTTTCCCTGTGGCACCCATTTTGTAATTTCTACTCTAGCATGCAAACGCTGACCATAGATTAGAATTGGACACTGCCTCCTAGTGAAGTAGCATAAATAAAAAAAAAATTAAAATCAGACTTTAATTTTTCTTGAGAAATTACAATTTTTTGTATAGAAAAGGAAATTTTAAGTTAAATGGACAACCTGTAATGAAAGTAAGGTGTATATATAGTTGAAGTTCAAGGAAGATATTTAGTAGTTTATGTTCATGTTGATATTCCTTTACTATTTATTGTCAAAATTTTGTTGGAAAAAGATAAAAATCATAGAGGCGGCTTGACAGCTTCTGACTAACACTAATACTAGATAGATTCATAGCCTAAAAGCGTAGACTATAGAAGTTAACATGGTGTTACCTTTGTTGCTGTTGCTGATTGACATAAAATACTTTTGTATGAGCGTGACTTCTGGAGTGTTGTACTGTTGTATTAGATGAATACTAATTACTCTTATATGGAAGAATTTGTCCTTCTCTTTCTCTCTTTTTTTTTTTTAAAAAAAAGAAATCTTTCTCTTCAGCTTGAGCAATGCTTATACACCATTTGAGATGCATTATGTTGGAGTTCAAATTGTAGAATTGGAAAAACAAGAATATATTTACATATATAAGATCTCTCAACTTTATTGCATTTTTCTTGGTTTTGTAGAGGGACACCACTGGCTTGACTTCGGAAAACAAGGAACTTAAATTGCGGCTGCAATCCATGGAACAACAAGCACATCTTCGTGATGGTATGCGTGTGTTTGCAAATTTTTGTTTTAATTGGATACTCATGCTTGTAGGTTTAAAACCAGTTTAGTGTACCAGTTAGTTACATGGTTAAGCTAGTAAGCTACACTATACAATTCGTAATCTCTGGTGCTTTGGCAGCTTTAAACGAAGCCTTAAGGGATGAAGTACAGAGACTTAAAATAGCCACTGGAGAAGCTCCACCTATCAATGGAAGTATCTACAACAGAGCACGGCCTCCAACATATTTCTCCCAGCCGCGACCGTTTGGCCATTTCAACATTTCTCAAAACCATCAGCAACAGCTGAACATGCCACCCTCATCTGCTAATGGCCAGCCAGTAGGGGGACAATCCCAACATGGCACTATGGACTTCAATCAGAGGGCTTAATCTTCTGCGTTGGGTGCTGAGTTGAAATTTCAGAACCAGATGTTCACGTTTCAAATGCTTGTGTATATATATGTATATGAGCTGCAGGGCTTGTGACGAGTGCTACTTGGTTAAGTCTATGCATGTGACTATGTGCTGTCATTTTAATTAGCGGAGACATTGTGTAACAATTAAATTATAAACAGAGTGGGGGATGTAGTGGGTGTATAATGTGTACACGTAGAATAGTTGATCAACCAGTAGAAAATCAGGTTATTTATTCCTAACGTATCTACGAGCACTTTTTCCAGTCTTGAATGTCTGCTGATTTTATTTTTTATTTCTAACAAAGTTGTAAAATACTAAAACTGAAGACAAGTGAAGACTAGTGCAGGTGCCCACCGGCAAAGTCTGTAAAATCTTTGGGTGATAATACCAAATTTGGGGTTGGTTTGAGCTCCGTCAGCGTTAGCGTCAGCATCAAAGAGAGTTACTGATCTCATTTAAAACAGATTTGTCCAAAAATAAAAAATAAAACAGTAAAGACTAATTGTTGTAAATTATTAGTTACTGATCTTATTTAAAACAGATTTGTCTAAAAATGAAAAATAAAACAGTGAAGACTAGTTGTTGTTGTAAATTATTAGGAGCAAAGCAGGTGTTATGCTCAATAAATTTTGTTGTTTCTTGGAATGGTTATGTCTATCCAGAAAAAGGAAAGTACTGAGTTTTACTAACATCCGAACTTGAATTGCGTCCAAGAATTCTGAATTTTTTTGGTTAGGAAATTTCACATCGTTGACTCCTTTTTTTTATCATTATTCGGAGCATATTGGAGGATACAAATACCGTAGTTTGTTTAACACAAGCGACAGGCGTCACACAGTTTTCATTTGTGATTATGTTGGCAGTGGATATAACTTTTGGAGGATTCTAAATTCATGTATACAACTATTACAATGTGATAAACAAATGATTAATTTTTTTCTCGAGTAGGCAAATCAAGGTATCACCTCCCTCGGATCAATTCTGGAAAAATGAGACGTATTTTTAGACCGGGTTCACTAATACAAAGTTACAAACACTTGAAAGAGTCCCATTAGGCATCTCCAATAGGGAGTATAAAATTACCTCCACACAGGTGCTATTAAGATGTCATTTTAAGTGACGTCCGAGTTAAAAAATTATAAATTATGATTTTAGAACTAAAAAATGGCGTTACTTAAAGTGACGTCCGAATATTTTTTTGTTCAGACGTTGGTTAAAGTGTCACCCGAGTTATTTATCAACTAATAGTGAAATGGAGAATTCTACACTTTCTCTATCAACTAATAGTCTATTGTCTACAATATACCACTCCTATTGAAAAGAGATTTTTAACACTTACACTCTAAATGTTTACACGTTACGCTCTCTATTGGAGATGCCCTTATTCCTATTAAGAGAGATTGGTCTCTCTACCCAAAAGAACATATTAATCTCTCTACCGTCAGATTGACCAAATTTTGACCCTCAAAGTAAAATTTTTGCTTGAGTTGACAGCTGACGAAGACCAAAGCAAATTACAATACAGTACGAAAGAGACCCTTCAATCCCCAGTCCCCACATCTTCTTCCGCTTCAAGTTTTTCCATTTTTATTTTGGTAATAAACTATAACGAAATAAAATGATAAAGTAGAAGGATTTAATCAACAAGATGGACCAAATTTTCATTAAAGATGATTAGGAAGTTTTAAGTGCAACATGGAGATAAAAAGACAAAAGAAATTATAATACTAAATTTGTAAAGATAGTGAATTTGTGGACACGTTTGTTCACAAACATCAGTTTCTTATTGGTCCAAACTATTTTCGAGCACATAAACAGCACTTGTTGTCCCCATAGTTCGTGATTCCGAACGGAACTCCGGAATTCGATGCGAATTTCGTTTTTTTAAAACTAATTCAACATTAAATGTCCTAGTCGAAATATCCGAAATTCAGAATTATCCGAAATTCCGAATACAACAAGGGTCGAAATTTAATGAATTCCGGTTTTTCAATTTGTCGGAATTCCAAAAATTCCGAAATTCCGAACTATGGTTGTCCCACAAATAATAGCCTGTCCACAAAATTATTCTGATTTGTAAAACCCTAAATCTCTTCAATCCTTAACATTTGTTAAAGAGATGTACCAAGAATGGGTTGCGTTAAATTGGTTAACAATTTGACCAACCCATCTATTAAAACTCTGTTAGATGATTAAATCAGTACACTTTGATTATGTTAGAAAGAGAGGAAACCTGGGGAACGTTGTTGAAACTTGAAAGAGAGCTGGGGCAGGAGGCATTAAGGGTTAAAAGGTCAAGTTATTATTTCTTTCTCTTAATTTATTGCCACTCACAGTGTCTTTTTTGAGATACGAGTTGTGTCCATCTAATGGCTGCTATCCTCGTGCGCACTAAATTTAGAAAGACTGATGTTTCCTTCTTATCTGTTAGCCTCCAGTCTCCAGGCAATAATAAACTTGGTTTACATTTGTTCAGATAGTTCAATTATCAGTTCGAGAGATACTAGGATTGCCTAGCGATTAGCGAACCCATTACATAGGTGATGGGATACCATCTACTAAATGACAAGAAAATTTGACTCGCTACCTGTTTAACAGTTTTACTCCAGCATTTTATCTCTCTTCTTTCTACTATCTTTAGTCATTGTTTTTTTTTTTTTACATTTCTTTAGTATTTTCATATGTGAGCGTATTGGAGACATTCGGATTTTTCGATGATGTCCGTCCAATTTGGATCAAACCACAAATCAACTATATTAACTCTCCTTTTTCACCCACCGTATCATATGTTCTCCTTCATAGCAGCAAAGTTTATGGGTGTTTCTCTTAACAACGAAGAGACCTTCCCCACTTTTCAACTAATCTTCCAGTAACACCTTAGAATACTAATTAATTCAAAGGATTATTGGGAAGTGTTTTAGAGATATATTTTATCTTGAGACATAAATAAATTTAAAATCGTTAGGACATTTATAAATTTTGGATTAGACTAATTTTTTGTAGATATGATCTCTTAACTATTCTAAACATTGTCATAAATAATCAAAAAAATTAAAAAATTCTAAACTTGTCAAATGTAGTTAATAATTTATAAAATTTGGCTAATTTTAGACCATTCATTTTCACCATTTTTATATTATATCTAGCAAGTTTAGAAATTTTTAGTTATTTGTGACAATGTTTATAATAGTTATGAAATTATATCTACTAAAAATTAGTCTAATCCAAAACTTTTAAATATCTTAACGATTTTGAATTTGTTTACGTGTCAAGATAAAATATGTCCCTAAAACCCCTCTCTTAATTCAATTCTTAGTAATAAACAAGAGCATAAAAAGTAATATTTTGATATGAAATTTGAAGATTGGGTATGTGGGTTATGGAATCCAATCCCAATTTCTATCAATTAATCTAATACATTTTTTTTTTTTCCCCACTCAAAAACAGTTAATGAAGTGTGAAATGGCCATATCTGGTGGAGCATATTTTGAGGACGAAGAAAAGTAAACAATGATGTATGTGACTTAGCTTTAACAGGAGGAAGTAAAAATTTCCTGTCATTTAGTGGAAGGTATCCGAACGGCCGAACCCATCACCTAAGTGAGGGCTTGCTAGCATTCCTCAAGAATTTTCTAATCTTTTCTAATGGATCATTCTCGAGATAAGCACTAAAAGATTCCTAGGGAATTTTTGCATTATGGAGAAGATCTCTGCATTGTTTGCCTTCAGGAGCTGAAGGTGATGTTTACTTGCTAATTTTGAAACCATGATTAAATTGAATAAATAAAGAGCCAAGGGTGATAAACAAAGCTGATAAAACATTTAGAAATACGTTACTCTTGTAAGTCACTTATGAGCTGATCTCCCACGTAGTCTTCAATAACTATTGTCTTTATTGTCAACTCGATTTGTTATAGAGTTTGACACAAAAATCAAGGAACTCCATTGATAATATCTACAGAACAACTAGTAATGATAATGAGATATACTATTATAACGAACTCTTCTGGTTTCCCTACTATATATGATCTTATGCTTGGACGTGAATACTAGAAGCACGTCGGAGAAACGCTTACATAAATCCAATCATTTTGAAGGTCATAACTCGGTGCCGCGATGTTGCTAGTCAGTCTACTGATTTTGGTGTTCCTGGTTGTAATTCTTTCAGCTCTCATACTACTTCGCTCACGGTTTACTTCAAGAACAATGGGAGGAATCCCAGGCAGCATGGGCTGGCCTATTGTTGGAGAAAGCTTCTCTTTCCTGTCAGACTTCTCTAGTCCATCTGGTATTTACAGCTTCATGAACAAGAGGCAGCACAGGTTGGTTGCTAAACCTAATTGTATATGACTACAGATTACGAATTTTTAACTCCTGCTGTATTTTCCTAGATTCGGAAAGGTATTCAAAAGTAGTGTACTAGGGAGACTTACTGTCTTCATGACCGGGAGAGAAGCAGCCAAATTCTTATTAGCAGGAAAAGATGGGATGGTGAGCTTGAACCTGTTCTATACAGGGCAGCAGGTTTTGGGTCCAACAAGCTTATTACAAACTACTGGGGACGCCCACAAGCAGCTTCGGAGATTGATAGCCGTGCCTTTATCTATTGATGCACTGAAGAAATATTTTCAGTTCATCAACACTGTGGCCATCGAGACATTAGATCAATGGCCAGGACGAACAGTAAATGTCCTCGAGGAAGCTTCTACAGTTAAGTAACAAAGACTTAAAATAATCAAGAAATAAATGATTATACTAATAGCAAGTAGAACAGATATCTTGAACCAGATGGAGATAAATTTAACCTTTCTGGATTTTACAGTACACACTCAAGGTGATTGGGAACATGATAATGAGCTTAGAACCATCAGGGGAGGAGCAAGAACAGTTCCGTGCAAACTTCAAACTCATATCTTCCTCATTTGCTTCCATGCCTTTCAAAATCCCAGGATCTGCATTCTATAACGGTATTCGGGTAATGTTCCCTAACAACATTAGAAGGAAAATGAAAAAAATAACAAACGTGTTTACACAGTTTAGGCATAAGTATGGAACTAAACAGTTGTACATCATATCTAACAAGGCATTTGATTATCAGGCTAGAGACAGAATGTACTCCATGTTGGACACAATAATCTCCCAAAGGAGAAATGGAAACCACTATCAAATGGATTTCTTGCAGTCTTTACTAAAGAAACAAAGCAAAGAACAATCAGGGGACGGTGAAGAAGATAAACTTACAGACCAGGAGCTGAAGGACAACATATTAACTCTACTTGTGGCAGGCCATGATACTACCAGTGCAGCTCTTACATGGCTAATCAAGTTTCTGGAAGAAAATCGGACTGTCTTGGAACGTCTCAGAGTAATATAAACTGATAATTGGTTCAATTTGGATATTTATTTTATATAAACTGGTCTTGAACTGACGATATATTGCAGGAAGAACACAAGGGAATTCAGGAAAGCAGAGGAGGGGGATCGTCACTTACCTGGTCTGAAGTCAACAACATGCCTTATACCAGCAAAGTAAGCAGTATATTAACCAAGTCAATCATAGCACATTAAGTATTGGACTATTGGCAGTAACATTCTAAATTGTTTGTCCTTCATAATTCAGGTACTTAATGAAACCCTGCGCAGAGCAACAATCTTACCTTGGTATTCAAGGAAAGCAGCCCAAGATTTTGAAATAGATGGTCTGAAGTCATAAAAACACGCTAACACTTTCTCCATAATACACTAGTACTTTCTGTATAATACAGAGATCAGGAACTCAGGGATCATTAATTTGTTTCAGGATACAAGATTAGCAAAGGGTGGTCTGTGAACTTGGATGTGGTTTCTATTCATCATGATCCAGATTCTTTCCAGGACCCTGAAAAGTTTGATCCCTCGAGATTCGATGTAAGTTACTGAAGCATTTCATATATTAAATATAATCATCTTTTACATTTTTTTCTGACGTCTTTTTCTGACAAGAATCTGTCATGACCCACAGGAACCTTTGAAACCATTCAGCTTCCTCGGGTTTGGTAGTGGACAACGAATGTGTCCTGGGAACAACCTTGCAAAGCTCGAAATCTCAGTCTTTATCCACCATCTAGTCTGCAGATACAAGTAAGAGAGCACAAAATTAACACGACTGCTCACACCACTGAAAGGAGATAATCCTAATTTCCTACCTATATGCATGAACCATTCAATGGTTCCGCAGACAGAGATATTTTACACCCAGGAGAGAAAGTTATGAGATATAACTTACACGCCCAAAACCTCCTGATAATATAAAGCCCCTTGCATGTCCTCCGAATCAAGAGCGTAGAAAGGAAAATTACTTGATATCATACTAGCCAGATTTTAACATTTTGCGCTTTTAAACTTGATTGCAGGTGGAGACCTCTGGAAAAAGATGAGTCTGTCCAGCCCACACTCGTCCGGATGCCCAGGAACAAGTATCCCATTATAGTTCGACATTTGTAAAAGTCCTGGTAAAGGGCTATCGGGAAACCAATAACAACAGCACACTGAATGTAAACAAGAATAAATGGGAAAAAATAAAGGGGGGAAAAAGGATTCTCACACAGATCCATCTTCGCGAGTTTTATTAATAACACAAGTTTTCAGTACAAATAGCACAACAAATGCTAGAAAACTACAAGTCTAACTTAAACACATGCATCACTTGTGTAGAGCACAAGCACAACAGTTCTTTCCTATCTCTGCTGCAATACAAGGAGTCTGGGTTTTTCCATCGTGGAACCATGTTGCACGCTTCTCGATCAATTCATTCAAGAAATCATCTAGCTTGTCAATGGTAATATTTGGCATGACCACAACATGGGCGATGTTTCCCTGGCAGGCTAATTGCCACCGGCGAACAAACTCCTCGTCTTGTGGCCGTTCAAAAACAACTGTGCTGCTAAGCTCATTAAGCATGGCACCAATTCCTTCTTCTCGAAGACGGTCTTTCAAGTAGTGAGCATTCCTAAGGCACTTCTGGACTTCTTTCTGGAACCCCCTGTAACCTTTCCGGTTCAGGGTATACCAGAGAAAAATTGGTGCATGACCGTTACGGCTGCCCATGATGGTGGCATCTCGCGAAGCGAGGTACTCAACATTCCTTGAAAGGGCGTTGATGTGTTCTAGTCTTGTTATCTGAACACCACAAGGCATTGGGCAGCCAACAAACTTGTGACCAGAGACACTCACACTTCCAATTGGCTTCTTAAATGAGACTTTTGGTGCCTGTTAGACATTGAGACAAATCAACACAATATACAAACATGCATTCACGTAGAACTACCACCAAAGGATACAGTAGCTTAAGAAAGGAACAACTAAAGACATACACGTTTGACAAAAGGCATCATGAGCCCAAACAATGCCCCATCACAATGAATGTAGAATCAGTCATGCGAGAATCCCGTTTCTTCAAGAGTTTTTATAACTAAATCAAGATCATCAACAGCTCCTTTAACCGTTGTTCCTGCAAATACATAACTAAGGTTGAGCATGAGTTACTGTAAGAAAGATAGAAATTAGAAGGAACAACTCTGACACACCTATGTTAACATTGATGATGGCTGGCTTCTCCTTATTCATTTGTAGTTTGTCCTTGAAATCTGCACAATCAATCTCACCAGAGACCAGAGTGTTGACTTTTACACAGTCCATTCTATACATTCGTGCCGCTTTGAAGACAGAATAGTGTGTATCTCGTGACGCATAGAGAATTCCATCAGGAAACACCCTCCTGCACATTGTCATATCAGTTTACTATTCTCAAGTAAATAACGGTCACGTTCCTACTCAGTCCCAATAGTGACAAGAAAAAAAAAATTTACTAACCCGACAAGGATACCATGAAGGTTGCCTTCTGTACCACAATTTGTAATATAACCCCAATATTCATCCTTCTCTAATTCCCAGAGGCGAGCAAACCAATCCAAAACACCCACTTCAAATTGCCTGGAATGGACACCATAGTTGCTCTCAATAAACGGATCACCAAGGTTATTAATCGAGAAATGTTGCAGTTGTCCAAGAGCACCATAATCAAAGTCCAGATTATACGGGTACCCTGTTTAAAATTTCAAAATACCAACACAGTCATTATTCAGGACGATAATTTACTTGTAATCTCTACAATAGGAACATGTATGTATACAACCGAAAATGTACAAATGGACGTATAGCACATCGACATGCTCATATTCTAGTTTTTCAAGATTTAAAACGCATCGCATTGTCCACATCATGCTTCCTATGTGAAGATTTAATTGAAACACAACACAAATCAAGTTCTTTAATCTTCTAAATATTGTCAATTTTAGCATGTCATCCAATGCAATAACAAATATAATGAAAAGTTAAATATAGCCCCATAGTACCTAAATGATGTTTGGTCCTTTCTTCAAGAGATTTTCGATACCTAGCTAAAACACTAGCCATATAAGCTTCTCTATCACCGGTAACCTCATCATCAGCATCGGGTTCCGTCACAGCAAGACAAGATGTGTGAATATTTCTACCAAGTACCATCTCTCTTTTTATTCCTTCTTCTTCTTTACCAACATTATTATTCTCATTTGTACTTTCTAACACAGCAGTTGGATCTAGTTCCTCAGGTAATGCCTCGGGTTTTCCATTACTTGGTTTCAAATTTTCAATATTCTCCACACTTCCTACCATGGTTATATTAGATCTGGGAAAAAAAAAAATAAATGTGTGTGAGGCAAAATGAGGAGTTTATATAAGATTAGCCGGTATTCATATTTATAGGGGTCAGAAGTATGAGCCCTGATTTTGAAGTAGGGTCCGTGGGATGAGTCATGAGACTATTGTATAGAACTATAATGAATCCAAAACCACGTGTCCAAGCAGCTAACAGAAGTTAACCTCCGTTTTCCTATTTATTTTACAATTATTTTTTATTTTTTCTATTTTAAACACAAAAACCCACAAATTATTTTGGAGGGAGAAAGAGTCTATGGCTGGTCATCTAGCTACTGGCGAGTTTTGCTATACTCGAGCTCGACTCGCACATGCAGAAGCTTAACTCGAACTCGCATTCGAACTTAATATTGAAGCTCAAGTTCGACTCGTCTAGTTTTACAAATAGCTCGAGCTCGACTCGTTTTAGGTTCGAACTCGAGTTTAGTTATGCTCATTTGAACTCGAATTCAAGCTTAAATTCGAAAAAAAAATGTAAATAAAATATTAAAATTAGTATAAATTGTAAATTATAGTTGGATATAAAATATAAAATGACGTATAAATTATAAATTATATACTACGTATGGGTTTATAAAACGAGTAGCTCGTGAGCTCAAGCTTGACTCGAGTAGCTCGCGAGCTACTCGAACTCAAACTACTCGCTATCTAGAATGAGCTTTAAATTAAACTCGAACTTCGACTCAACTTTTTAGAAAATGAAGTTTATAAAACATTAAATAGCTACTTGATGACCGACCCTAGAAAGAAGGGGTGGAAATTATAAATGGAGCGGGTTTGGGATGGATACTATATCCATGCCCGGATCTATTTTTTCAATACAAAACCGATCCAAATTCCAAAATGGCATACCATATCCTAACCATTTATGTAAATGGGATAATCGATCCGATCGACCGACCGATAAAACAAGTTATCAATCACCCACGTGTCTACAAACAAGAGAGACCTATTATTATTTGGAAGATATATTAACAAAATTTTATATTTTGGATTCGGATCTAGGAGGATCCGAACGAAGTTTGAATCCGAATTAAAAATGGATAATCCATATCCGACCCATTTTCTTAGTCGGACTCATTATTAAGGTCCAAACCCGTTGAAATGGGTTTGGATCGGGTCGGATTCGGGTCAAAACCCGCACCATTTCCAGCCCTACAGACGAGGTGGGTTTTTGTTTTATTCGTAGATTTTTTTATCTTCTATTTGTGAAAAATGAAAAAAAAAAAAAAAAAACGAGTTAACTTCCGTTAGGTGTTAGGACACGTGGTGTTTGATTTCACACGGTTACTGGGATGGGATCCCAGTACCCAGTTATTGCATAGCTCGACTTTATCTTTCTATTTAGTGGGACCAATGATTGTGTGGTAGTGAAATGAAATCTGATTGATCAATGGCAAAAATTTGCAATTGCCACCTTTTTTTTTTTTTTTTGTTTTTTGTGCGATTGCCACCTTTTTAGTTAAATAATTTGGTCGGCATACTATTTGGAGAACAAAAATCGTGGATACAAACCAAATAGAGTGTGTACGTGCAGCAAAGGCATGTGTACGGTGTATATGTGACCACTTAGGGCCATTTGTTTTTGCATATTATAAGACCTCGAGGTTTTATAACCTCTTATAAGATGTGACCCAGTGATTTTGGACATATTTTTGGTTTGTTTTTCCTTTTATAAGAGGCTCAAATTCTATCAGTACAAAATTATATATACTTCAATTCTATAAGTTTTATAATTTGAAAAATAACTCAAACACCCCGTCCATATACCCCTAGCCTCATTTCTCTCTTATTCCCTTTTCATTATCTTCTTCTCCAAATAACTTTATTGCCTCTCTACCACCACCACCCACCACCACTACCATCTATCACCACCACCCACTACCACCACCACCATCATCACCTCTACCACCACTACAACCGTACTATTAAGATTATCACCACCCCACCACCACCGTGCTATTAAAACCACCACCATTTCTACTACCACAACTACCACCATCACTACCACCATGCTAATAAGACCAATATCACCACCACCACTACCACCACCACCACCATCTGTTATTAAGACTATCACCACCACCACCACCGTGTTATTAAGACATCCACCACTTCTACTACAACTACCACCACCACCACCGTCGTGTTATTAAGACTAATATCATCACCTCCATTACCACCACCACTATGCTATTAAGACCACTACCACCATTGCCAATTAAGATACTTTCCTAAATCGATATTTTAATTATCAAAATTGATTTGAAATCGAAAATCAAATTATACGCTTATTTCAAATTAATCTATTCAAGTTAAATGTTATATAAAGTATGGTTATATTTGTCAAATAACCATCTATAAGATGTCATGTATTTGTTTTTTCTATTTTTACAAGTGCTTATAAAAGAAACTTTAAATGAAAAACAAACCACTTTATAAGATCATCTTATAATTAAGACCCTCTTATAACACAACACATGGTTTTATAAGACCCTCTTATAACTTAACCCAAAAAAAAAACAAATAGCCCCTTAACCTTCAACACCATGACATTATTGCTGCCAACAAATTGGCCATGGGATCAAGTCGTGGTGACAAAAAAAAAATCATCTTAAGACACAATTATAGAGACATATGCATATGATACCACAATGTATACGATTTTGAGAATCTTAAATTTTTCTAAGATCACATCAATTGGATTTTGGTGGTTGTTTTCTAATGAAGATAAATGTTGTTAATCGTTTTCTAATCAATCTATAGTTTGTGTTTTTAATGAAATACTGGAACTAAAATGGAATCAGACTGGACAAGTTTGACATGTGTAGGGCCTGTAGGACCTCCCATCCAATAGTTCAAACAATTATTCAAGTTCTCATATTGTTTGTGACATGGCAGAATCTAGAGCTCTTTGGTGGTATCTTACTACTTTAGAGAGAATTGTCTCGTGAACAGTAGCATTTTACGATTTTACCCCTATCCGGCTTCGATAATTATGGATATGTATCTTAATGATTTTTGTAATAATGCAATTTATGGAGGGGTAAAATCGTCCGTTTCCATAGTGAAATTCATACGCTTCTCCCTCATTTTAGCACACTGCCATCAGTTTTGTTAAAAATTATGAAATTGCCGCTGACCGAATTTTGTATTTTTGTGATGCACGGCCCAACCCAGCTAACCGCACACGTGGCATAATATATTGCCTTTATTTTTTCAGTCATTTTCGATATTGCCATTGACCGAATTTTAAACTTTTGTGATGCCCAGCCCAACCTAGCTGACCGCACACGTGGCGTAATATATTGTCCTTATTTTTTCAGTCATTTTCGATATTGCCATTGACTGAATTTTAAACTTTTGTACTGCCTGGACCAAAAGCTGACCGCACACGTGGTGATTGCCACATGCCAGTGTACTAGTGTTAATTAATAAACTTAAACCGATTCATATGATTGCCTCTTTTTCTTTAAGTCACACTAATAAAGTAGGCGGTCAATAAAAGTTGCATGGACTTGACACTAACCATTTCGGCTTGGATTTTTTTTACGTCTGGCCTCTTTATACTATTTGGGCTATTGCAACATTGATCCCTTGAACACTTTGTGACTGGACACTCCAACCATTTGGTATGGGTTTTTTAAGTCGGTAGTTTTGGGCTGGGATTTTTACGTCTGTGTCGTACAACAAAGCAAATACTAATCTATCTAATAAAAGAGGTCGGAGTGGAACCCGCGTGGCTCCATCCGGTGGCTACCATTGCATTTCACAAGTTGTGACATAACATTTTCAAGTTAGCTCAAATAGTGTGATGGTTAGCTAAATGGTTGCTGAGTGACATGGGATCAAACTTACAAGTCAACAAAAGTTATTGTGTTTGAGCCTTTGTGGGAAAAGGCTTAAAGGGTCTGGGGGTGGATTGTTCTTCACCGGGTCATAGGCACGGGCAACCCTAGTCATGAATGAGAAATATCTTTCTATTTAGTGGAACCAATAATTGTGTGACGGTGAAATGAAATCTGATTGATCAGTGACAAAAATTTGCAGCTACCAACTTTTTTGCGTTTTTTGTGGAATTGCCACCTTTTTTGCTAAATAATTTGGTCGACATGCCATTTAGGGCATGCTTAATATCTGGTTTTCCCATGGCAAATCAATATTTTCTCGTGATAAAAGCCCATTTGTCGCTGCTTGTTTCTAAATACTAGTCCGGCAAAAAGAAATAACATTTGCCGGCAAATCAGGCACGTGACCATATTTTCTCGCTTCATGCGGAAAAATTTATCCAGGTGGGAGCTGGATATATTTTGCTGGATGAAAACTCTCAAAATTTTCTCACTTCGCCCTAATTTTGGCAAATCAAAATCGCATTCTCTCAACCACACACTCTCTCTCTCAAGCCGCCGACAGTTCCTACAAGAGGAGGAGAAATCTACTCATCAGGTTTGTATATTCTCTTTTTTTCTTCTCTATTTTTCTTGTACATGATCTTTTGAGTAGTTGAAAACATTATGCTTCTCAAATGATTTCAAGTTTTACTTGATCAAAGTTGAAATAATGAAACTCAATACGATGCCTACAACTCTACAAGTGATTATTTAAATATTTAATGTATGAGTGTGTGTTGGTGGAATCATTTTCGAATCACAAACATAGTTGGTTACTGAATGTTTGAAATGGTGATTAACTGATTATTATTTGTTGATACGAACTAGAATTATCTTTGTTGAATGTTGATACGAACCAAAACTAGAGGGACGACCATTACAAATTAAATAACTTGGACGCGATTCCATCTAAAATCGCCCCACTTCAGTGGTTGTTTTGAATGTTTCTAAATAATGGGTGCTGGTGGGGAAGCTGACTGATTCCATTGGACCTGGAAATAGATATGCTTTTGCGACCTTTCCCGATACTCCGGTCTCTGGTGTCTTTACCCCTGCCTTTGGAGTTGGGCCCTTTGCCTACCTTTTCTTAATAGATATATATTCCTGGCATTTTAACCGAAAAACTTGATGCGCAAATCATGCGTTTCTGTTTTTATGATGAGAATTTTTTTCTTTATTTTCATTTCAAATTGTTCTCTGGACTTTTTATCAATATGAGGTGATCGGTTTTCTCTAAGTCGATTCTAAGACATTTTTTTTTTTTTGGTATTTGATTGAATTGATTGAATCTAGTAACAGTTTGGATTGCTTGTGTTAAGCATCTGATAGATAGCTCCAATTTGTGACCGGTGAGTTGTACCACACTCGCTCGGTCGGCTTGCGAAACAACCGAGCCACCCTTCGTTTCGATAAGGTCGGATATTCCATTTCTTTTTTATTAGACCAAGTAGAGAGACCACACCTAGCTAGCACTTGGCTTACTTGCAGGTCACAACCAATTAGTGGATCGAGTTGAATCCGCTTCTGTCGATTAAGTTGAAGTAGTTTCTTCTGCATCAGTAGATCGAGTGGAATCATAAGCTTTGGATTCGGTTGATTGTGTTTACGCTTCCTTATTCTGATTTTAGTTTTCGTATCATGGATGTTGGTTCGCGCTTTATGGCATTTCCACAATTTTTTCATTGTAAAAAAGTTTACCACACTATCGATTTTGCCTCCCCAACATAGAGGAAGTGCGCTCCTGCTCCCCGGGGGCCAGAACAAGCCTTCCGGAACGGAATGAGACTTAGTCGGCGCTTAGATGTTAATTCCGTCAAGTGCGCCAACATGAAAACTATGGCTTGGAAGCCGCTTCTTCCTATGGTTGGCACGAGAATCCCTCTCAAAGGGGAAGAATCAAATTCGATCTCCGGGCTTATAACCAACCTATAACTTGGTTCGCAACTTCAACTTCCGACTCTAGGGGTAACAGGGGTTCGTCCGTCTGTCTAATATAACCAACCTATAACTTGGTTCGCAACTTCAACTTCTGACTCTAAGGGTAACAGGGGTTCGTCCGTCTGTCTAATAGGAAACTGATGTTTATCAAATGATAGATTTAGCGACACTTATTAATGATTAAATGAAGACGTTTCAAAATCCGAGTGACTAACTTACTTGACAGAAGACTGAGCAGCTGACTTTGAAAATGTGTTGGGAAACATGCCTTGGTGTTTTAGTGTCTAGAAAAAAAAAATACGTCCGTGTTCAAAATACAATGCAAGTCTCTTTTTGACGTAAGAGACATACACCAACAACTTCTATTAAAACAAGATTACTTAACATAAAATATAGTAATCCAAATCATTAAAACTTACGTAAACTTTCATGCATATACATATTCTGTAGACTTACTAAAAACCATTCCGCCTTCTTCGAATGCGGTTTATTGGTGGAACCAAACTATTAAAGCTGATGTAAGTAATGGGTATCAGGGTAATGCGTTTAATTTATATTGTTTAATGCTTAGTTTAAACTGGAAACCTGATGGTTTTACTTACCTATTTGTACTTAAAGCTTATGGGGAGATTCAGTGTGTTTGGCGTGGGGTTTTGGTCCATAGTGTTGTTTGTAGAAGTGGGTATG
The DNA here is from genome assembly GCF_015680905.1 of Coptis chinensis. Classification (NCBI taxonomy): domain Eukaryota; kingdom Viridiplantae; phylum Streptophyta; class Magnoliopsida; order Ranunculales; family Ranunculaceae; genus Coptis; species Coptis chinensis. The sequence goes on along the minus strand of NC_141461.1, from coordinate 971,104 downwards.
AGTCGAATGTTTGTTTGTAATGCTTTTGTGGCCATGTATGCTCGGTGTGGCGAGCTTGATGAGGCGGTAAAAGTGTTTGATGAAGTGTCTCAAAGAGGGATTAGTGATGTCATGTCATGGAACTCTATTGTGGGTGCTTTTGTGAGGAGTGGGGAGGTGGGTAGAGCGTTGAATATGTTTGGTGGGATGAATTCGAGGGGTGTGGGGTTGAGGGCAGATGTGGCGAGTCTTGTTAATATTCTTCTAGCTTGTGCTTATGTCGGGGAATTAATGCAAGGAAAGCAAGTGCATGGGTATGCTGTTCGGAGCTGTTTGTTTGAAGATGTGTTTGTTTGTAATGCTTTGGTGGCGATGTATGCTCGGTGTGGCAAGCTTGATGAGGCGGTAAAAGTGTTTGATGAAGTGTCTCAAAGAGGGATTAGTGATGTTGTATCGTGGAACTCTATTGTGGGTGCTTTTGTGAGGAGAAATCTGCATAGTATGTCGTTTGCTTCTTTGTTAAATTCCTCTGTCGATAGATTTTTCAAAATTTCTTAGCCTATTTTTCTATTTGAGAATCCCACAATATAATAAATTTTTTCCAATTAAACTTCGTCTTCTTCACTAAAAAAAGAGAAATTACACCATCAATTTATCACAACTAAAAAACGAATAAATTATGCCATCGATTCATTACAACAAATCGTATGGGAATATTAGAAATTTAATGGGTTATTGGATTGCATTACATGACACTAGCAACGTTATGCCATGTTGCTAGTTGCTACACACAATTGGTGTTCTTAGCTTCATTGTAATGGTGTTTAGGGCATTAGGTATGCTCACGAGTCACAACTCACAACAACTGTTTCTAAAAAGGGCAAAAGCCATAAGGACGCCAAAAACCACAGAAAATTCTTTTGTGGCTATATATTGAGCAATCAAATCTTCCATTAGATTTTTGATTCCCCTGTAGTTCCACTTCTTGCTCCAAAAATGAAGAAAGACTTGTAGGAAATAGCAGGTTGGGTTTGTCCAACCAAGAAAGACATAGGATGCACCCTTTCGAACCATGTCTCTCGGAGAAGCACTTTTTCAGCTACCCTCGAGATATGGTGTGAAGTGTGTATCTGGTGGTGTGAAGTGTGGTGGAGGCTGTGAGTATATGGAGGTTTGTTTGTGTGTGGTGGAGGTCTGTGTAGTGTAGTGTAGTATGTGTGCAGTGCAGTGTAGTGTGTGTGGTGGTCTAGTGCAGGTGGTGTGAAGTGTGGAGGAGTGGAGGAGTGGTGAAGAGTGCGCAGTCAGGTGGTGTGAAGTGTGGAGTGGTCTGTCTTTGCTACCTCTGGCCGGGTGCCTTTGCTACTTCTTCTTTGGTGGAGTTGGTGGTGGCTGTAGCTTCTTCTTGGTGGAGAGTTGGTGGTGGGCTGCTCATGTGCGTGGATGTTGGGGAGTTGGTGGTTCTTCTTTCTTTGGGTGGTCATTCATCTTTGTTGTGGATCTTTGGTGGAGTTGGTGGTGGCTGCTGCTGTTGGTAGAGTTAGGTGTGTGTGTGTGTGCTGCCTCTTCTACTGCTTCTAGGTTAGTATGTGGAAGTATGTGGGATGAGATTCAAAAGTACGTTGAGGAAATTGATGGAAGAATGGGGTTTGACAAAGGGTGTGGGGTGCAGTTGGATAGGAATCGCGAGTTAGTGTAAATACTTGTTCATATTGTGTTGTGTTCAGTTGATCAAACTGATGTTAGCTATTTGATTTTGGAGCTTGGCCTTACTATAGGTCCATGTCCATAGGTTTTGATTTTGGAGCCTGGCCTTACCATAGCTATTTACATGAAAAACTTATTTTTCAAATATTAGCCACTACTGACACTTGCACTTAGACCGCATTGTCTTGCTTTTCATGTGTACAATGGGACTCTTTGAATGCTCATGTAGGATAGTTTGTGTGTGTGTGTGTGTGTCGTGGTGTGTGCTCCTACTAGTTGCCTATGCATGCGGCTTGTTGCTAGTCATTTCGTATATATGTATTTGTATCTCGACTTTGTAGATATTTTAGTTGTTAATTATTACACTTTATGAATTTTTGAAATAGAGAACTACACGTTTCATAGGGCTGCCGCGACTTTGGTGATTGTTGTTATTGCTCAAAGTGATGGCATACTACGATTGGTGATATAGGATATATATGACTAGGCGTAGGGTTGTTAGAGCATCTCACCGCCTAGGGCTCTCTGCGTAGGAATATGGATTGGAGTGTTGTGTTGAGGAGGTTTTATATGGATAGTGACTGCTATTGTCATAACATGTTGAGGATGAATAGAGAAATGTTTAAATTAAACCGCCTCGTTTCTTGCTGACTTGGTCTTAATGACAGCCCATCACATCTGTCAGTCAAGGAGCAAGTCGCGTATTTCTTGTACACAATCGGGCATGACATGCGACAACAAAATATTGAGTTGCAATTCTTCCGCTCATATGAAACAGTTCATCGTTATTTCCATGTGGTATTGCAAGTGGTTTTGAGGTTATATAGAGAAGTGGTCATTAATACTACCGCTGCAAACTCTCCTAAGCAGTGCTCGGAAACAAAAGAATGGCATCAGTATTTTTAGGTTAGAGAGATATAGAAGCATGTTAATATCCATTCTGTTAAATTAAACTTTTGACTTATAAAATTATCGTTAACAACCATTTTTGGTTTTAGGACGCTATGGGTGCTATTAATGGGACTCACATTGCTACCAAAGTAGATGTGGAAGACCAGGGTAGATATCGTAATAGAAAGCGTGTCGTCAGCCAAAATGTGTTGGTTGCCTGTACATTTGACATGAAGTTTACTTATGTACTTACTGGATGGGAGGGTTCTGCCCATGATGGTCGAGTCTTGAGGAGTGTCGTATCTCGCCCTGGGCACAAACTTACTCTACCCACTGGTATGTCAAGGTTTATAATTGTAATCTATCTTAGTACATAAAAATGTCATATACTAAAGTTAATATGACACCGTCCCAGGATCGAAATACTATCTTGCGGATGCTAGTTTCGCATTAGTCCCGGGATTCCTCACACCCTTTCGTGGCACACAATATCATCATCACCGACATAGGCACGTAAGATGCTCAAGATTACAAAGAGTTGTAATTTTAATTTTAGGTATGGTTGTTGAGAGAGAACAATCGGGTTGTTGAAGAAACGTTTTGCATGTCTTAGGCATGCTTCTCATTATGATACGAGTGTACATACGAAAGTAATCCTTGCATGTTGTGCTATCCATAATTTCTTGAGGGAAGAAAACCCAAACAGTATGTTAACCGATGAAGAATCGAGCTCGGATGAGGAAAATGGGGATGCGGGCATTAATGAGGATGACACTAATGGTAATGAAGACCAACAAGTACCAATTGATATGGTACCTACCCACGGTTGGTCAAATTGGAGAGATGCTTTATCTTTAATGATGTGGCAAGATACCATGGGATCACATTAAATATGTGATGGTGTTTTAATTATCTTTTATAATGGATCACGTTGTCTTTTTAATGTGAATTTTTATTAGTGAATTGGTACTTGTATTAATTATGGTTTTTAATGGATATTGTTATCTATGAATTTGTTTAATGAATACTTATTAGTGGTTGTTAGTTATTAATGAATTTGATATTGTTTTTTTATTTATTTGTTTGTATTTTAATGATACTTCTAACAATTATGGCTAGGCAGGCGGGCAACTCATCCAAGGGTAAGGGTGTGGTTAGTGAGGGTGAGGTGACCAAACCACTTGTTCCCAGGCAGAAGCAAATTCGTTGGTACCCCTCAATGGATGAGATCTTAATCGAGGTCTTGTTAGAAAAGACTTTAAATGGTTTAGGTAGGAAGTCGGACAATGGGTGGAAGCCCGAGACCTTAAAAGAGGTTGTTGAAGCTGTGAATCAACGATTGAATATGTCAATCGGGAATGACAATGTACATTCTAGGCTGAAAACAATGAATAAATATTACCTTGCTGCCAAGGCGGCTGTCGAGGTCTAGTGGGTTTTGGTTTTTCGTACAACCTACAAACCAAATGTATTGATGTTGATCATGTGGCATGGGAAGAGTATTGCAAGGTAATATATTTTACTAACTTGTAACTCTAAATTACTACTTATTATTACAATATCTTATAAGCAATTGATTATTGTTATAGGCCCATCCTATAGCGAGACCTCTCTAAAAGAAGATGTTTCCTCATTTTGAGGAAGCTTGTATTGTATTTGGGAGTGATGTGGCAACTGGGGAAGGGGGCAATGCTAGACACGATGATGAGGAAGTAGTGATTCTAGATGAAGAAGTTGGAGATGAAGGGGCAGAGAATACAGAGGAAGAGTCAAGTCAACCTCCAAGTCCACATCCTAATGCCAATGATGGTGATAGTTCACCCGGTGAAAGCTTTGTAGTTGGTGATTCTACACAAGCTGGTAGTCGGCGCATTACTACCCCTCCTTTAGTGAAGCGCAAGAGGTCTCGTCTTGGTCTTGAGGCCATGCCTCCACCCCCAGATTTCAAGGAGTTGACCGAGGCAGTGCGTCAACTAACTAATGCCTTCACTCCTGTTGACCCTTCCACCTTGTTAATCGCTGCTTTAGAAGAACTTCTTAACATGGAACCTGATCTCATGTTGAGGGCCCTTGATTTGTTGGTAGAGAATGAGGCCTTGCTTAAGTTCCTTTTGGGGATACGTAATCCTCAGTTGAAGTATTCGTGGCTTATGAGAAAGCTTGAGCAGTCAGGGAAGTAGATCGAGTAGTATAATGTAGGTCGTTAACTTGTGTCTTTTGGATATTTTAGAATGATATTTTGATTTAGAATTTGCTATATGTATGATATTTTGAATTAGAATTAACTATATGTATGAATGCATGTCTTTTATATAGATTAACGTTGGTTATTGTGTTGTCTTTTATATAAGGCTTGATGTCTGGTTGTTTAAGAATACAGTTTATGTAGTTTTCTTTTGATACGAGGATAGGTTTCTACAAGCAAAATCCAAAACTCTTCTGACACGTGGATCGAGTGACGGTGCTTTTAGCACAAGAGCTGGGAATCATGTGAGTTGAGTTAGGAGCAATGATAGTAAACTTTTTGAAATAATTGTTTGTATATGTGACTTGGGGTTTTGATTTAAGTTGGTTTAATTCTTGGGTTTACGACTGAGGTATGAGGTTTTATATAAGCCTTAGATGTATATTTATTGGATTTTCAGGTTAAGACAGGATGTGTGCATATGAAATGTTAGAAATACAAAGGAGGCTCTGTCGAATTTTTTATAGAATGTGATGTTTTATAGTTGGTTTTAGTAAATAGAATATAGTTGGTTGGTCCATCACCTCTCAACTCCAAAGGCAGGGGTAAAGACACCAGAGACCGGAGCATCGGGAAAGGTCGCAAAAGCATATCTATTTCCATGTCCAATGGAATCAACAACTTCCCCACCAGTGCCCATCATTCAGAAACATTCAAAACAACCATTGAAGTGGGGCGATTTTAGATGGAATCACGTCCAAGTTATTTAATTTGTAATGGTCGTCCCTCTAGTTCTAGTTCGTATCAACATTCAACAAAGATAATTCTAGTTCGTATCAACAAATAATAATCAGTTAATCACCATTTCAAACATTCAGTAACCAACTATGTTTGTGATTCGAAAATGATTCCACCAACACACACTCATACATTAAATATTTAAATAATCACTTGTAGAGTTGTAGGCATCGTATTGAGTTTCATTATTTCAACTTTGATCAAGTAAAACTTGAAATCATTTGAGAAGCATAATGTTTTCAACTACTCAAAAGATCATGTACAAGAAAAATAGAGAAGAAAAAGAGAGAATATACAAACCTGATGAGCAGATTTCTCCTCCTCTTGTAGGAACTGTCGGCAGCTTGAGAGAGAGAGAGTGTGGTTGAAAGAATGCGATTTTGATTTGCCAAAATTAGGGCCGAAGTGAGAAAATTTTGAGAGTTTTCATCCAGCAAAATATATCCAGCTCCCACCTGGATAAATTTTTCCCACATGAAGCGAGAAAATATGGTCACGTGCCTGATTTGCCGGCAAATGTTATTTCTTTTTGCCGGACCAGTATTTAGAAACAAGCAGCGGCAAATGGGCTTTTATCACGAGAAAATATTGATTTGTCACAGGAAAACCAGTTATCAAGCAGGCCCTAATAGAGAACAAAAATCGTGGATATAAACAAAAGAGAGTGTGTACGTGTAGCGACAAAGGCATATATATGGTGTGATCTGACCACTTAACCTTAACACCAGGGTTGCCCCTGAGATTTAAGAGGCCCTAGGCGAGCTCTCAAAGTGGGGCCTTAAGCTAGCTTTAACAAAAGAAAAAGAAACGAAATAAAATAAAATAATATATATAGGCAATTTATTTATTATTTTTATTTTTTGTGAAAGTAGGAGAAATGAAATCTTACCCCACTAAGTCACAAACTAATTCTATCAAGTAAAGTATCATTGAAAATTTCCCCGTCACATAGTTTTAACTGCAAATTCAGTTATTACATTTGCATAGTCAGGCTCCTCTGCCAAAGTTTCTTCAATAGATAACATAGCTAATCCATTTAATCTATCTTGCGACATGGTCAATCGAAAGTAAGACTTAATCATCTTCAACTTTGAAAAGCTCCTCTCTGCATAAGCAATTGTATAGTTAATAATATTCTGTAAGCAATCCACGCATTTGGAAAGCAACTAGCCCTTCAGTTCAAATGATTTAGCATTTCAATTGCCTTCTTTGTGTCACTTGGTAAAACTTCTTTCAAGAGTTGCGACATGGTTGTTGGCGTGGACCGAATAAAAACAATAACCAAACCTTATTGTTTGTTTTTGTTGGCATGGGCTTAAATTAGTTGGGTCAATGTAATGTTTGGGCTTTATTATTTTAATATGTATTTTGGATATGGGCTTTATTAGAATTACATATATATTGGGTGGAGAATTGGGGGCCTTTTTTTTTGTCAACAAGTGGGGCCCTAGGTGGTCGCTATAAAAACCCCATTTTTATTTTATTAAATAATTGTGGTATTATTATTTATTTAATTTAATTTTTTGATATAATTTTTTTTAATTTCAAAAATATAAAAAAATATAAATTTTGGTTTAGCAAAACTAGGAGAGAAATCGTAGGATAGTTATCAAGGATAACTCACGTATCTAACTTTTTTTTTTCTCCTACGTTTTCAAAAGAAAAACCATAATTAAAAACCCTACTGAAAAAGAAGGAGAAAATAAAAGAGGAGAAAAAAAGAGAAAAAGGGAACACAAAGTATTGAACTCACCGCACTATTGATATTCCTAGTTGTTTATATCTTGTAGATTTAATAAGGTGAGTTATATTTATTTCTTTTTTTGTTTCTATAGAAATAGCATATGTTGTTTATTATGTGTGATCATATGGATTGTATATTGGGAGTATAAAGTCATTAATGAACTGTATTGAGTTTTGTGAAGAAGATGAACAGTTAACAGTAAACATTATTCCATAAAACTTGTTTGCGCAGTCTTTTGATTATGTTTAGATGGAGATCTTCCCTTACTCGTCTGTCTCTCAAATTTAATCCTTAGTTACCTGATAGTCTGATACATTAAACTTTGACATATATAAATTTTAGATAGATCCAACGGTGGTGTTTCTATCGAGGCAAGCGCATGGTCGTATTATATATTTCGCAGTCATACGTTTAGGCATAGATGAAAGATGACTCAGTACTGGATTTTTTCATATTTGATATGTATATTTGGAACACACAGTCGTCATACCCATTAAAATTTCAGGCCTATTCGATGGTGGGATGTCAAGCGAAACATTTAAATACAAGACTATTGATTTTTGATAAAGTTGTGAATGGAAAATGGTTAATTTTATTGAATGAATTGTTGCTTTATGATCATTGTGCATGATTTGCTACTGCCTGAAATTAATATATTTACATCACAAGTGTAATTTTGGTTTATTTGAATATAAACATGGAAATTGATTGAGCTTATGCAAACTGTTGCTCTTGGGAGTAGGAGTATAAAAAAAAATCGTTGACCCATCATCCGGTAGGGTATCCGATCTTCACCCGCCACCCAAACCCGCACCAACCATAAAACAAACCCGCCCCGCCCCGCCACTGTTTTTAGTGGTCGGGCTATGTGTGTTGGTTTAGTGGTCGGGCTATGTGTGTTGGTTTTATGCTCAAACCTGACCCGTCAAGCCACCCGACCCGCACCGTGTCAAAAACCGTTGACCCAACTCCGTTGACCCGCACAATTTCAAGACTCTAACTCTAATATTTTTGTATTTTGTTTATATTTTCTTTTAACTTTTGTAGAAATTTGGGAGATATGAACACAAACTTATGAGTTCAACATCAATTTCAAATATTCAAGTTTGAACATTGGGCAAATATCAAAAGTTTAAATTCAACTTTCAAATTTTGGAGAAGATTAATCATTCATCTTTGTATTAATTTCGAATTCTTTTAATTTATATTTTATTATTTTGTACCATAGATTCTTGCTCCCATTTTCATTTTATCATGCTATGGAAAATAATCAATTTACAAATGATAAATCACGAGAAAAATTTTTCAAATTTACAAATATGGTTTTGAGTTTTAATTCAAGTTTTTTTTTTAAAATTGATTGATTATATTTTTTTTTTCTCTATGTTGTGGATTGGAAATATATTACTTGTAGAATTAGAAAGTTTTTTTTTTTGGTGAAATTGGGTTAAAATGATAATTTCCACTCGACCCGGATGACCCGCCCAAAACCGGTCGGGTGATGGTACTAAGACATGACACTTCAACCCACCCCGCCCCGCCCCGTTGGTGACCACTGGGTTTGTATCTCTTAAACCCGCCCCAACCCGACCCATCATTATTTGACCTGCGGTTGACCCAGCCCGCCCCGTATTACACTCATACTTGGGATAAGAAATATTGCCTGGAAAGTATTGTTGATCGTGGTAATTTATTTTGTTTTGTATAACATATATATTATATAAATGTGAAATCATTAGAAAAAATATGATACTATTAGAATAAGATGGACATTTCCCATACTCATGATATGATGATTACGCATTCCATTTCTAGGAGATGTGATGTGAATGCAGGTTGGATACATTTAATGTTTTGATGCATTCCATCCTTGTGAGATGTGACGTAAATGCGGGTTTGGATATGTTTTATGACGCAATCCATCATTGTGAAATGTGATGTAAATGTGGGATTAAAATTTATAACAAGGTTCCATCTTTTAGGGGAGGAACTAAATGTCCTTTGCCTCACTAAGAGATGTGACGTAAACCTTAGATATGTGGATTCATATGATATTTTATGACACATTCCATCTTTGTGAGATGTGACATAGATGCGGGATTAAAATTCATTGCAAGGTTCCATCTTTTAGGGGAGGAACTAAATGTCATTTGCCTCACTAATAGATGTGACATAAACCTTAGTTATGTGGATTTACATGATATTGGTATTTCACGCGGTTGTTTACACGTGTCCAAGCGTCCATTGTGTTACTGCATTTCTAGTTATAGTCCCAACGGAAATGTGAGCACAAAGTGGACTTGGGTGTGAATGAGAGTCATGCTTATTGGGCAGGGCATGTTCCGACATGAGGTCAAGGTGCGGAAGTGGGAAATGGTCCTTTAGGAAATAGAAAAGATGTCTAAGATAATTTAATAAATCGTTGGGGAGTCTTAATTAAAAAGAATATTAATAATTTATATAATACATGAGACATTATTTTTATGTGTTATTGTTATCATTGAATTAACCCTGTTTTGTAGGAGGGTGGGCTACCATATCCTTATTGCAGGGATGAAGCCCACTCTAGACTGTTAAGCACTAAGGTACTGTATGCTTCTTAAAGTTATTATTTAGATAGTTAGTTACAATGTTATATTAAATTTTTATATATTATATTGGTATGTGCTACATGGATTGCACGTTAAGAGAAACTAAGTTTCTCTTGTCAGTTGTCTTGTCAGTTGGTGACAAGACATCTACTGTTAAGATAGCCCACTGTCAAAACTAAGTTAAGAGAAACTGACAAGAGAAACTAAGTTTCTCTTGTCAGTTGGTGACAAGGGATCGATGTCTTTAAGATAGCCCATTGGCAGAAGAAGACCAAGAGAAAACATCGTTCGTAATAGAATAAGACATCTACTGTTACAACGTCCTCCCGTTCGACCTAAAGAACACTGGAGCGACCTACCAACGATTAGTCACCGAAATGTTTCAGGACATGTTAGAAGACACCATGGAGGTCTACATAGGGTTGTAAAGAGCAAGAAATATGGATATCACTTAGATCATCTCGAACAAACGTTCTCCATACTCAAGCGAACTCAGATAAAGCTCAACCCAGATAAATGCCTCTTTGGCGTGTCCTCCGGGAAATTTATGGGGTATCAAGTATCTCAACGTGGGATCGAAGCAAACCTAAATCAGATTTGAGCTATCTTGGATATGCCAGATCCAAAAACAAAGAAGAAGATACAAAAACTATCAAGAATGGTGATAACTCTAAACCGATTCATATCTCAAGAAGGGCGAACAGTTCTCATGGAACAAACAATGCCACCAGGCGTTCTCCACTCTCAAAGACTACCTCACAAGTCACAACACCACCGGTTCTAGCAAATCCAATTGATAGAGAGACGTTGGGGGCTATACTTGGCCATCTCTGACTTCGCCATCAGTTCGGTTCTCTTCAAAGACGAACAGAACGCTGAAAAGTCGATCTACTTCACCAGAAAACTCTATTACCAGCTGAGAAGAACTACTCACACATTGAAAAAGCAGTATTGGCACTTCTTTATTTAGCAAGAAAGTTCATGCCTTACTTCCAAGCACACCCAATTAAAGTGCTCACCGACCGCCACTAAAGAAGATATTTCTCAAAGCCAACAAGATGACTCGCATGGTAGTATGGGCAGAAGAACTCGGTGAACACCACATTAAATTCACCCTAGAACCTCCCATAAGGGCCAGGTCGTTGCTAATTTCTTAGCAGATTTCCCAGTTGACGACCTGAACTGGGAACTAGAAGACAACGCCCCGACCTCTAAACAACTAGACCCATCGGTATGGTCAATATTCGTGGATGGAGCTAGCAATCCGGGGGAGCATAGTCCTAGTATCACTAGATGGCTCTATGGTGGAAAAATCAGTTCGCATCGATTTTGCGACCTCCAACAATGAAGCGGAATACGAAACCCTGATCATGGGACTCCATATGGCGTTAAAGTTCGATGTTTAGGAGCTCAAGGTCTTTAGCGATTCACAACTGGTTGTTCGCTAGGTCACTCATGAGTATACCACCAATGAAGGTAACCTTTCTAAGTACCTTCAAGTTGTAGATTAATTATTACCGTCTTTCAAAAGAGTCACCATACAACATTTCCTATGGGAAAAGAATCACCACGCTGACAGCTTGGCATACCTCGCGACCCAAACACCGAACTGTGATCCTAGGAAACTACATATCGAAGTAGTCGACCGACCTACTTACCAAAATGAGCATGTCCTAGAAGTTACCAACCTATGCCCACTTTCTGACACTCAAATGAGTCAAACATGGATGGGATAGATTACATCCAGCTTGGCAAAGCACAAGAAGATCGCACAAATGCCAGATAGGTTCAATATCAGTCAAGTCGCTATTGCCTAGTAAACGACAAACTTTTCAGAAAATCTGTCAGAGGGCCCTATCTGAGGTGCATAAGCCCAGAACAAGGTCAGACGATTTTTGCAGAAATCCACGAAGGAGAATGCGAAAACCACGCAGGAGGTCGCTCGATCTCTGGCTCACAAAACGATATCACAAGGATACTTCTGGCCACGAATGCAGATCGATGCCAAGAAATATGTACTCATATGCATTAAGTGCCAAACATTTGACCACAACATCATTTAGCCAACTCGTGAACTAATCAACATTGCCCCTTGGCCATTTCACATGTGGGGCTTGGACATTATGGGTCCATTCATTCCACAGAAGAGCACAGACTTTCGGTTCGTCTTAGCTGCAACATACTACTTCACCAAATGGGTGGAAGCGATTTCTTTAGCACACATCAAAGAGGCTAATGTCATAAACTTCATTTGGACCAACATCATTACCAAATTTGGCCTCCCCATGCACACATTGGTAATGGACAATGACTCTCAATTCAAAGGAAAAATAGTTAAAGAATTATTGGCTAAGTGGAAGATCGTTCACGCATTCTCCACTCCCCAGTACGCTCAGAGCAACGGTCAAGCAGAATGCTAGTAATAAAGCAATTATGGAAAACTTGAAAAAGAAGATCAAGAAGAATAGAAACATCAATGTTACTATCACCAATAAGACAGAAAGAGACCACAGAATGTTAAAAGCTTACCAAACAGCAAGTAATATTCATGGTTTTAAAGTATTGTCCAAATCTTGGCCGTCCAGCTACTCTTTGTCACCTTCCAAGACAATCTCGCCCCTCCAAGAGACAATTAGCTATGGGTGCCAACTCGAAACTGCAGTCAGATCGTTTCACTGCACTCTCCTTTCCCGTCTTCCCAGTATAGACGAAGTCGCTCCCAGGTCGTCAGCCCGCCTCCCCAACGCACTAGCTCCAGAGCTTATTCCAGCAACAACTTTTCCCTTACCTGCCACAGCACGATTGTGAGCGCCCAAGTCGACCCCACCCCTATAACTCGGGCTCCTGAACACCACACCTCCAGTTCGCTTGCGCTAACCAAAAGCAGAGCGGCCCTCGTGTCAGAAGCGATTACCTTCCGTTTACCCAGATCGCCATGTGACATGAGATGATGAGGGCGTCAAGTTTGAACCCTTCTCAACAGTGTCATCTTTCTTCTCGACCTCATCTCTCTTTCTTCTCAACACTATCGTCTTGACCCATCCCCCCTCCCTCCCCAATCTCGAATCATGAAGAAAGTGAGGGTTTCCTCTCGGTGTTATTACTGAATAGTTATTAGGTTGTCTCTCAATCAATTATTAATTAGATCTCCTAAAGGTACTTCCTTTCCTTAATATTAATTGTAATTTATTTTGTATTTGCATTTTTACTGTTATCACTGTCTCTGATGCTGCATTTTATACTGATTAATTTCCATTCTGTGTGGTTCTCAGCATCTGTATTGATAAATTGGAATAAATCAGCAAGGCCTCCCAAACTCTCTTTTTTGGCGCGCAATCAGGTAGTCTTGTCTGACCACCCCAAGCAATATCTGACAGGTTTTTTTATTTTTTTTTGTGCCTGAATTGTTTAATATTTATATCTATTTAGGACATTGGGGCTTTGTTTGGCTTTTGTTAATTGTTGTTGTTGGTTTGACAATATAGTGTTATTTTACTTTGTGAATGCTTTGACGTTTGACATAGTTTGATTGTGAATGTGCTTTTGAATGGCTTTGAACTTTGAAGTCATTGTCTCCCTGATTTCTGTTGGTAGAATGGTAACTCGAAAAATTGTCAAGTCTCTCTATTGAAAATATTTCAAGACTGACAAGTAATTGAGCTTAGTAGTAATAGTGTTAAGTCATCTATGATTGCTTCAAATTAACTAACTAACTCGAGAGTTATATTTCTTTTTTCTTTCTTATCTTTGTATCTACATAATGGTAGAATGTCATGGTCAATTAAGAAATAGTGGATTCATTAACCAAACCGATTGAGCACTGTCTATAGGGAAGGGGTAACTAGTTTTATTGATTTGGCACAAAAAAAGTATGAAGGGTTCACAACAACATGTCCTTGTCCTTGTGTAAAAATGTTGGAATGGGAAAAGATTGGTGTTTGACGAAGTCCGAAGGCATATAATTCAAATTTGGATAATAGTTTCCAAAACGTGACCATTGGCTTCGAGAAATAACTATAGAACGAAAGACCCTAGGCTCTTTGGCTAGGTTTCGCCAGGAAGAACAGACCCCTTGAGCACTATAGAAAACTTCAAACGGCCCAAGTTTCATAAAGATGGTAATCATAACATCTTCAGGCAAATCAAGCCAGTTTGTCGTCACTCCTGAAGCTGCTAACATTTTAGTCATCGTCTTGTTTAAAGAATATAATAAGTAGGGTTTTTTAAGTTTTAGTAGGGGTTTAAGGATTTTGCGAAGTTGAAAAAATAACTATAACAATGGAAAGGAAACAAAACGAAAAAAAAATAGGATGTAAGGTTTTTGCTTCACGGGTAAGTGAAAGTTGAAACTGAGCTTGCATGTTTTGTGAGGAAAGAATAAGAAACTTGGAAAGTTATGCCGCACTAAGAAACTTTAGATGTTTAACCATGCTTTCAACCTTAAGTTCACCTAGGCAGTCTTTAGGTATATATATCTAGATTCTAGAGTTCTAGATACTAATTTAACTTGAATTTTTAATTTGTAGGAGTATTTCTAGTGTCAATGAATGCTTATATATCAAGCAAACGACATAGAGTTAGCTCTTCATTTTTGGCTAAGATTATCTCAAAACCTTGGAGATAAACACACGAAAAAATCAGCTCGGTTGTAATCTTGCCACATCGATCTAAATCACAGTTTTCAAAAACTTTCATTTTACTTTTCGTTGTCAATTTCAAATATGTGCACAACTTCATCCCCTACTTTTTGAAGGGGAACCTCTATGTATTCATAAATTTTCATACTAATAATACATAGAACATAATGGTTCTTCAAAACCTTTGGGGCCCCCCTCTCTCCATCTATGTGTATTTGTGCCTTTCTTAGTAAATCCTTTATCTACGTGAAATGTGCCTAGATTTTTCTATTGTGTTGTTAATGTACAGCCATTAAATTTTGCTACTCTTTTCCCTAGCCCTTTTGATTCCTAAAATGCATGGTCCACTCTCCGCTCACGCCCAACTGCTATGCAGTTATACTAGTGTGTATATTGGACTTAAAATTTGTTCCTCTGGACGGACCTCCAAAACAATAGTCCACCAATAATCTGGGTTGGGCTTTGGGCTGTACTCCTCTTAACCCGCCCAAGTTCGACCTGCTTAACCTCTTATAACAATTCTCATTTTCAAATGAAAGAAAACCCATTTCTGTGAATCACAGAAGTGATCATAATAAGGTGCGTATTTTTTATTCAAATTGTTTGTTGTACATATCAATCGATACGATTCCGTAATCACGTAATAAATAAGTTACATTAATATGTTTATATTGAAGTCCCTTGCTATGTTTTTTTTGTGTGTTTAGGTACATGCTACATGGATTGGTTCTTAGTTTTTATCTTTCTACTTTTACTTTGGGTTGTTTCTCTATGCAAAGTTCTCTACGCCTCGCGCGTACCCATTGTTTCATTCTTATCTAAAGGCGAGTTTATTATCTTATGTGAATTTTCATATTCTTTTGCTCTCATGATATGGATCATTAAGTACCATATGTTTGTTTGTTTAAACTATAGGTGAAGATTCTCAGAAGAGAAAGGTCATACTTGTTGTCGCACACCCGGATGATGAGGCTATGTAAGTTTTAATATTAATGTTCTCAATTTTAAAATGTTATTTGTGATGTAATTAATTTACGTATCACATTATTGCAGGTTTTTTTCGCCAACTATTCTTTATTTGACTTCGAAAGGGCACACTGTACACATTTTATGTTTGTCAACAGGTATGTTTGCATTGTCAATATGTGGTTCATCTTATTAGTAAAATAGTAAGTGTCTGTATATTGTTGTATTGGTATTGTTTTTCTGTTGTTGGCTGAAAAAAGTAGTTGGTATAGTACGACATGAGGTTGTTATGGTAGAAAACGCCGTTTCTAAACAATCTCTATTGTAATTTCTTGGTGTTGTTATGGTTCCCAGAATTTACTCCTGTCTATAATAGCTGATGCAACTGTACACGGGTAACTTGAACCGGGACTTCTGACCTAGGAGTTCCCTCTTACCTGTACTTGTTTGTTGATTTCTTCCTTCAACCATCCCATTTCAACCTTGTCTTTTGAATTCTTGTATGGCTGACAATTCCTTTTAGTAATGCTATAACACCAGAAGATCATGTGCAAGTTCCTCTTTATTTTTTAGGAGATTCAAGTTTTACGCTTTTCAGTTTGCAAACTATTAACGGTGTCCTTATCATTTACGAATCAAATGGAGCCTGATTTTAAGTTGAGACTAAAACATTAATATTGATATCCCATATTTCATATCGTGGTGGTCTTTTATATAGGAAATGCTGATGGCAAAGGAAATGTAAGAAAGGAAGAGCTATATCATGCTTGCAGTAGCCTCAAGGTGATGCTAAAATTAAGGTGGCCTAAACCAATCAAGGTGGTTTGGAAATTCAGTTTCCAATTAAATACTGACCAACTATAAGTTTTAGTGAAGGCTATAGGTCGATGACAAGTTTATTTATTGGTTATGACAACCCTAGCCAACTGAATGAAGTATAATCTCAGAAAAAAGAAAGTTCGAATTCAACTGTCATTTCACTTGGCTATCTTTTTGGCATTGGTCCTCAATTTATTTTCTCGTGACATTTATGAGCAGGTTCCTCGTCAACATATTAAGATCTTAGATCATCCAGATTTGCAGGTGATCCCATGCATCTAGATGTAACTTCTTTTTTGTTTGCGTAGCTATTTATAGATTTTTATGTTTGTTCAAAACAATATTGCCTGGTTATGTGTCAGTTACAACTTTGTTATGGTTAAACAGGATGGATTTGACAACATGTGGAGTTCTATCCTTATTGCAAAGATTATTAAGGAGGAAACTGCATCTCTGGGCCTTGACTTGGTAATTATTTTGTCTCAACCATAAAGTGTTTAATGTTAAGTCCCAACCATAATGCTCTCTAGACCATATATATGACCTTAGTGCAAGATTATGAAATTCTAACTTACTATACACCTGAGTACTGTTGTGCATTCCCTTTCCCTACTTCTCTCACCTTCTCTCAATTGTAGAAATATTCAATGGCATACTCTAATTTGATTTGGCTTTTCATGTAGCTTATCATTTTTAATTTTGCTTGATTTTCTAGTTGATTACTTTCGATAGCTATGGGATTTCGGGTCATCGGAATCACCGTGATGTGCATAATGGGGTTTGGTAAGTTGCTTTTCTTTTGTGATGGGTTCCATTTATAGTATTAATCTCAGTTCTGACTTTTATGATGGCTAATATAATTGACTAGATTTTGATTTCATTTATTACACAACACAAATCATTTCAAATATTTCTATTGAGTTTCTTGTGACCAGTACTTTGTGAGGTGATGGTCCTATGAGGTTTTGATAGGTGAAATGCAACAGTAGTTTGAATTTGAATAACACCATTGTTGAAGTGTGAGACATGAATTACTGCTAATCAAATGCATTATGGATCTATTTAAGTGCTACCCTTTGAAGAATGAACTGTAAGGAACCAGGATTTTAGTAATTCCTTCGCTGAGTGCGCGGCTCTGTTCTGTAATGTTAGACTTTGTTCAAAACCACTACCATACAAGCCTTAAGAATAGGTGTTAAATGGTCCTCTAGCACCCTCAAACCAGACCAAACCATAGTCACTCGTGCCTTTGACTTGGGCGACCCATACAACCACAGATTGCTTAATGAAATAATTGAGGATTGAGTATCTAATAGGAACCAGTAAAGTATCATGAGGTTTATTTTTCATATATTTTTGGCACAGATGAAGACAGAAATAGGAACAGATATCTTATAGAAATATCTTTGACTAACAATTACATCATCTCCTTCATAACACCCAAGTGGAGAAGTATTTGAAAAGAATAATAAATTCGAGCATATTTATAGAGAAATGTGAAAGAGATAGTTCCTTATAGCTTCAACTAGGTAACATTTTGGAACATAATAAGTGTACATACTATCTTTATTCTTGGTATCAATTGCGATAAGCACTAATGATCAAGGAAAGCATATTTAATATCTTATATTGATTTGTGCACAGCACATTTTTATGCGAGGATTCACAAAGAGGTATTGAAGCTTGGGAACTTGTATGTTGTTATTCTCCTTTGAATTGTCATAATTCTTTTATTTTATATCCCTGCTACTATATTTATGTTAGTTGATGTTGTTATTTTATAAAACCAGTAAAGCTCTCTAGGTTATCAGCGCCTGAAAGTTTTCTAACAGGTTACTAACTTTTTTCCCCTTGGTAGCAATTAGTTAATTTGGTCTTGATCAAGACGATGTCAGACTATTGTTGTAGTTCATAGATTCCTCTTCACTCAACCTTAGTTTTCTAAGACCAATAGGCACATTAAATTCTAGCTTAGAGCACAACTCCAGTTAGCTTCAGCTATTTCAGGAGTTTGCTTGAGGTTTATGGAATAATTTTGAGCCTGCGTCAATTCTTTAGTAGTCTGAATTTCCTTTTTCCTTTTTTCTGTCTAATTCAAGTATCTAGTAAATTCATCAATTTGTCTATCATCAGCTAATAAATTACCTTTCATTCAAATAATAACTGTATTCTCACACTATTATATTCTATATGTAAATTGTAGCTGGAAATTTTTATGATGTATCAGTAATATGGCTCTATGTCAAAGCAATAAGATGAGTAGCTCTTACAACCATGAATAGGTCTTACAACCGATGTGCTATACCGATTAAAATCACGTAATGTCACATATTTGCTTCAATATGCCTTGATATTAAGGAAGCTGACCTTTTGTGTTTGTCACCATCTCCATTGTGCATTAGGACCCTGGTGAATCTCATAATCATTTCCCTAGAAGAACAGACTTTATTTCTTTGAGGATTCTAAGGTTGAGAATACCTTGGACTTCACTTGCTAACTGGTTCCACGTAATCAACCGAGTTTTTGTCTGTGGACTGCCATAAAAAGTCATGAATAATGTTCTCAGGACACTTCCCCATATTGGCAATATACAAGCAGCGAATGTAGTAGATAGGCAGATTAGACAAGGTGATCTTGATTAATTGGAGTGAGGTTCTAGAGCAGGTGCGACACTCCTAGAGGGAGGATCACGTTACTAAGAATAGAAGTATTTGGTTGACATATTTCCATGAAAAATTGATTAACTGAGGTTTCAATAATGACCTATATTTGTTTTGGTACCTGTAGATTCCTGATAATAGTGAAATAAATGTTTATGGTCTTGGGGGTTCTAGTGATCATTGATTATCTGGTTGTTGTTGATATATTTCCAGTTAAGTACAAGCATCATACGCAAGTATAGTGGACCCATGGATCTCTGGTTGTCTGCCTTATTTGCTAGTAGCTCAAGAGGGCAGATGCATTGCCTGCTAAATGAGCATCCTGTAAAAAGCTTCATGGCGATGGCACAACACCAGAGCCAGTGGATTTGGTACGTGTTCTGTTAATTTTTGTATTTGTTTTTTAGATTTACTTGTTTGTTTTCCCACCTCATCATTCTTTCTACATTGGTGGAAGTCAGAAAGCCCATATGTGAGTTTTCAAGTGATGTCGAGGCTCTTAGAGATTTGAATTTCAATGCGTTATTTGCTTTTGAACAATTCATTGTGTAAAGGTGGTATGTTGTAGTATCAAATTGTGATGGTGTGGTAGATTGTTTCTCCAGCTCTTCGTTAAGGTGGATCTAACTAAAATTGGGTTGTATTCTTGTTTTCTTGGGGATGAATTTTTTATTTTTGCTGATGAGACAAAGAATCCCCTGCATTGAGCTGAGTCAACTGAACTTGCTCTGTGATGTTTATATCTGATTTCAGTCTAGTTAGTTATCTGTGTGTAAGCCTTTATTGACAGCATTCATCTGTTTGCAGCCTTTAGCAGAACCCAGTAAAAAATTGAAGATCTTACCTCCCTTTTGATTGCCTTTTTCCTGTCATCTTTGCAGGTTTCGGAAACTGTTTGTCATATTCTCTAGCTACACTTATGTTAACACTCTTAGAAAGATCAATATTTAGGTGCTCCAGACTCCAGAGGTTGATTATTCCACTTTAACGCCATTACGTCAACAAATTTAGTGACTAATCTTCTGGAAAGTATTCTATTGTGCAGTTAATATATATTTTTTGCAGTGGTACAGGATTTGTATGTCCACATTGAGGAGTTCTGTCAATTAGATGATCATATTGTGGTAAGAAAAAATTCACGCTGATTATTTACTCTCTATGTATCCTATACTTGAGGCAATGTAAGGATGGAAGAGGATATAACTACTCAAACTCTTTTTGAATTTGAAACTGAAACTTTATCCAATTCTCAGAGTTGTTTCTTTCCTCAAATTTCCTCAATAGGAATTTTATGGGAATACATGGTCTCCTACTTTATCATTGATTTTCTTACTTCAGTATATTTGAACATATTAGACAAGTTAATTATCCTTTGAATCCAGGGTTGAAGAGCTCCGGATCTAGCTCGCTACTATTTGATTTGCTCAAGATACCCCAGTAGAAGGACAAAGTAAGTGGATCAGAACTTATTCTTGTCTTCTGTTTCAACTTCAAAGCAGTAAAGCCAGTAAGCAAACAGAAAACTCTCCCCCATATTCTTCAGCAGTGCATCCAATGCACTAAATCCTACCTACATGTTCCTTCACTATCTTTTCCAGTGGCATAGGGGTCAAGCCACTTTTCCATGTAATGTTTAAATTTATTCAACTACTCAGGTAGTCCTTTTGAATACATTTGCTGTCAAATCGACTCTGTAAATCTGTATCAAGATTTCTCCTACTCGTAACAGGGAAAAGGGAAATTAGTACCTTGAAGACGGGATCGACAAAATTTGTTTTCATAAGCGCGATTGCTAAAGCAGCGCAAATTAACTTAACGAGATTTTACTGTAAGCAAAACCACAGAGCAAACAAAACAACTCCAAAACGAAACCTACTGGTTTTTCAATAAGTTCAATTTTGGACAAATTCTTAGGGCCTGCTTGAAACCTATTTTCCTGCTCAACATTTTGTTATATTTCGGACCGGCAAAAAGAAAAGAAATTTTCCGGCAAAACAGTCACGTGACCGAATTTTCCCACTCAAAGCAGGAAAAATATATCCATGTGGGAGGTGGATAAATTTTGCCAAGGAAAATTGATCCAAATTTTGCAGAGGAAAATGCTTGCGTTGATCAATCCTAGTATGTGACAAACCCATTTGCTTCTCTCCCTTTCTCAATTTCAATTTGGTTGACTGTGATTTCTAGTCCAGATTTGGGGATTTCCTCATCTCTTTCTTAGTTCTTCGTCACTCTTCTTCTTTTCCTCGCATTCGAAGAGGTAAGCTTTTTTCGATTTTTTGCGACTTTCATTTTCTTTATTTATTTTAATGAATTGAGTTGATTTAGTTGATAGTTATTGTGTTTTGACACTTGGGTGTCTTTGATTTGGTTGTTTTATGTAGTTAATTGAAATGAGTGTTTGATTGTTTCGCTAGTTAGAAGATTGTTCGAGTGTTAATGATCATTTTGTTAATTTGGGGCTTGAATATATTTGATTCTAGATTGTTGTGTTTGAGAAAAAAAATGTCAATTTTATTTCTTTCTTCAATGAAAGCTAGATTCACTATGGAAGAACTAGTTCGTGTTTGTGTGCTTGGTATAAGCTTTGAGAAAAATAAATCCTCTCTCCAGAAAGCTTGGCTGGTGTGTCATATTCCACTATTCTTCCTGCAAATTGATCAATGAATATAAATATCAATTTCTCTGTCATATTTATTTGTTTTATTAGTTTGATTAGTTGTTAAATTTGAAGTTTGATTAGTTTCACATATGTTAAAAACTTAGCAGTTGATCGATCTTCTTATTACCTGATCACCTTCATCTACTTTGGTACTACTACTGGTGCTGGTGTAGTTAAGAAAATAGTAAGTAGTATTGCTGACCTGCAGATTGAAACCTAGCTTAGAGTAGTAGTAGTAGTAGTGCTAGTATTACTGTTTTGGTGTGTGTCGGTGTATAAAACTAATTGATTAGGTCCTTTGTTAATGTAAATGTTGCTATGTATTTTTGAGGTTCTGATTGTACATGATACTGGATTTTTTGTTCTACAAGGGTTGGTATCATTTTTTTCTACCAGTACAACCCAATGCAGCAGTATGGGGCGACATCGTATGGGGTCACTCGTATCGAAAGACCTGATCAAGTGGTGGTGATGTGGTGTGTGGTGTAGGTGGTGGGATATGTGTGGTGTGTTGTGCAGGTGTGTCGTGTTGGTGGTGCAGATGTGTGATGCAGGTTGTGTAGGTGGTTGTGCTGGTGGTGTGTGGTTTGGTGTGAGTGTGTGGTTTAATTTGGTGTTGGTAGTAGAGTGGTGTGTGTGTGGGAGAGTTTTTGGTAGGGGTTTAAGAGAGAGGATAAAGAGATGCAGTGAATAATAATAATGGATTCTTTTTTGCCATTGAACTCACCACAGATGTAGCACTTCTTACATGAAGAAAAACAGAAAGCAATGGTTCACCAGATGGTGTCAAAGTTTACAAATGTTTGCTGGGACAAGTGTATTACCAGTACCCAGGCAACAAATTTAGCTATGGCGAGTCAACATGCATGTCTTTCCAATTGTGCTCAGCGATATTTGGATATGAGCTTGCTCACCATGAAATACTTTCAGTCCATGCACAGAAAATGTCTGGAAAACTATATTAGAGGAGATTCTTCATTGTTTTTTGTGTTTTTTCCATATTGAGTTTGTCAGTTTTATTGTTTAACTTTACTTTGGAAATTTCATGTTAAAAAATGATGTGATTTAATGCTCGTTTTTTTTCAGAAGGAAGACAAAACAATGTGGTGTCAATAGAATGAGATATGTAATACAAACTTTCCTGCCAAGAGTGGTGTGTGTGGTTTGGTGTGATAGTGTGTAGTTTGGTGTGGTAGTATGGTCTAGAATTATCGACAATCCGAACCAATGCAAGTAAATGATAAATTTGTGAAGGCTAACCTTGAGAGAGAGTGAGAGAAGTGAATGAGTTGCAACTAAGGTTGAATTGATCAAAGTAAAATTATTTGCTGATGGCAAATTTTGTGTTATCAAGCATCGGCAAACTTGGCAAATGACATTTGCCAATTGATGCAAGCAATGGCAAAAATTATTTTCCTATTAGGTATATTCCTGGCAAATTTTTAAAGTGAGAAATTATTTGCCCATTATATATTTGTCGGGCAAGTGGGAATTTTTTATCAAGCATGCCCTTAGTAGAGTCTTCTCCCATTTGCGTTCAGGTTACTTTCCACACTGCCAACTTTCTAAGATGTTGCTGTTCAAGTTCATCTTGTTATCACAATATCCCTTACTCTGTTTTTCTCTACCTTCACATACAGGGAGATTGTTTCTCTAATAAACATAAAAGTCCTCATAAAAGCAGGGGCGGAACCACAAACTTTTGTTGGCTGGGGCTAAGATGAGTTTCTAAACTGGTAACAAAACACGTATAGGAAAAGAGTGATATTGAATGTCAAAGAAAAAATGCGTTCCATTTGAGATATTTATGAATCTAGCGATTTGTCAGTTTTTACTTGTGAGCTAAAAAATATGATTTTGCTGTAAAAAGAAAATTCCGGCAGAAAGTCAAGGATGAAGAAGTTGCTGAAATTCAAATAAAAGTAAAAATATCAGCCTTGGGAACTCAATTCAAAAAGCAGGGGATGAAGTTGTGCACATATTTGAAATTGACAGCGAAAAGTAAAATGAAAGTTTTTGAAAACTGTGATTTAGATCGATGTGGCAAGATCACAACCGAGCTGATTTTTTCGTGTGTTTATCTCCACCGTTTTGAGATAATCTTAGCCAAAAATGAAAAGCTAACTCTATGTCGTTTGCTTGATATAAGCATTCATTGACACTAGAAACACTCCTACAAATTAAAAATCCAAGTTAAATTAGTATCTACAACTCTAGAATATATATACCTAAAGACTGCCTAGGTGAACTTAAGGTTGAAAGTCGAAATATCTATCCCTTTAAAAAGTGTGTTAAAGTAAATAAAGTAAAATTTCTTATTCTTTAAAGTCATAAAAAAGGCAAGCTCAGTTTCAACTTTAAAAGTTATAAAGTGAAGCAAAAACAACATATTTCTTATTTTTTTTCTCTATTTTGTTTCCTTTAAAATTGTTAAATATGTTGACTTTTCAACTCCTTTTATCGACCTTAAACCCCTACTTTTAAAACTTTTTAAAACCTACTTTATTGACTTTAATTTCTTTAAACAAGACGACTACTAAAATGTTAGCAGCGTCAGAAGGACTCGACAAACTGGGTTGAAACTGCCTGAAGCATGGTTAAACATCTAAAGTTTCTTAGTGCGGCATAACTTTCCAAGTTTCTTATTCTTTCCTCATAAAACACGCAAGCTCAGTTTCAACTTTCACTTACCCGTGAAGCAAAAACCTTACATCCTATTTTTTTTCGTTTTGTTTCCATTCCATTCCATTCTTATAGTTATTTTTTCAACTCCGCAAAATCCTTAAACCCCTACTAAAACTTAAAAAGCCCTACTTATTATATTCTTTAAACAAGACGATGACTAAAATGTTAGCAGCGTCAGAAGGAGTGACGACAAACTGGCTTGATTTGCCTGAAGATGTTATAATTACCATCTTTATGAAACTTGGGCCGTTTGAAGTTTTCTGTAGTGCTCAAGGGGTCTGTTCTTCTTGGCGAAACCTAGCCAAAGAGCCTAGGATCTTTCGTTCTATAGTTATTTCTCGAAGCCAATGGTTACGTTTTGGAAACTATTATCCAAATTTGGCTAAGCATGCCGTGGATAGAAGCTGTGGACAAGTGGCGGAGATCTCTTTTGACGGTTGGGATTGGGACTGCGGCTGGTTTTTACAATATATTGCAGATCAACCAAACATGGTGAAACGTCTTCGAATGAAACATTGCAGTAAGAGATCTGATGTTCTACTGATTAAATATGTCACTAATTCCCTTTATTGGAAGAGCTCGAACTGAAAAGATACTATTTTTCGAGAGAGGCGATCAAAGACGTAGGTCGCTGAAAATTTGGCAAGTCTATTCGGAGAAGCAAAATGCACCGGCGATGAGGACGCATTTGCCATTGCAGAAAGCATGCCTCAACTACGTCATCTGACTCTCCTTGTAAACTGTTTGACAAATGATGGATTGCGAGCCATTATTGATGGATGTCCCTAGCTTCGACAGTGGTACATTAAATTTGAAGTAGAGTTGATAGAGAAATGTGTAAGCAGAATTAGAGATGTAAGACTTAGATAATTCCTCTGAAGTTACTTTTAACATGTTGTTTTAAAAATTTGTCGAAAGAGCAACTACAAACCTCTGTTACAAAAGCAGATGGTACATTTATCTCATTGGAAAACATGAAATTCAAGGGTCACAAAGAATTTTCTGTCAAAGAAGTATTCTATCTTTCACTAAGAAAATCTTTATTGGGCTTAACTTTACGATTCAAAACAAATGGTGGGCATATATTAGAATATGTCCTATATGTAAAGCCCCACGTTTCTATAAGTGTGGACGTACATATCTAGTAGTTTCTATTATCATGTTTTAGATTAGTATAAATATGTAATTCTGGTAGAAAACAATAATTCTCAATCACTCTAACCCTAATCAATCTCTCTCTCTCTCTCAATCAATCTTTATTATTCTCTATTGTTCTTCTTCTTGGTTTCTCTTAATATATCAATGTCACAACTCTCCTAGTATCACCACTAACATATAATTTAACATGGTATCAGAGCGTCAGGTTCAAATCAAAATTTAGTGGTACGCTAGGAGAGGAATACCTTACCATCAATCAAAATCAAAATCAATTTTTTTTCAATTTTTAGTATTCAATTCAAGTTTCAATCTTTCTCACAAAAAGAAGTTTTTCTATCTCAATTCAAATTTCAATCTTTCTCTAGATGGATTTACTGTTCACTAGCACTGTTCATGGTAATGTTCATCGCTCCTGTTTACAGTACTGTTAATCGTTACTGTTCATACTACTATTCATCGTTACTGTTCAATGTATTGTTCATTGTCATGTTCAAGGTACCGCAATCTCTCAGTCTCATTATTCTCCATGGTTCGAAAGCCAGGTAATCTCTTTGTCTCCGTAT
The DNA here is from genome assembly GCF_015680905.1 of Coptis chinensis. Taxonomy (NCBI): domain Eukaryota; kingdom Viridiplantae; phylum Streptophyta; class Magnoliopsida; order Ranunculales; family Ranunculaceae; genus Coptis; species Coptis chinensis. The sequence continues at coordinate 945,062 of NC_141461.1, read as the reverse complement.
TGATCAAGGCGCGCACGCGTTTAAGATTGTCTTCGTACAAGCGCGCACACCCTCTTCAGTATTCAAAGTTCGTTTCTAGTAGAAGGCGCGCACGCGCTCAGTCTAAGTCTTCTGCTAGGCACACATGCCCTCATCTCTATATCTCACAATTGCTGTCATTATTCTCTATAGGCGCGCCCGCGCCCACTTTATGCTATCTCAGAGCGCGCCCGCACCCTAACCTCCAGTAACCTAAGTTTGCATTTTCTTCAGTTCAAAGTATTTGTTATATGTTTCAAGTTGTTTGTTTGAAGTATTATAAGGGCACACATCCTCTATCTCACGATAAATTATTCTTTCTATCTTCCTCTGTTCATCACACTGTTCACTGGTACTGTGCACAACAGTTTCTTTTCGTCTCAAATAATATGATTTGGTAGAATTCCTGATTATTGGTTGGTTGATAAGTTCTTTCGTTTGTAAGGGTTTGACTCCTTTTCATGTCATGGTTATGAGTTCTATGATGTTTCACCGGCTTTCTATTTTAACATTCTTATTGAGGAGCTTCTCATATGCTGCTGTCGTTGATGGTTCAATTTTTAATTTCTTTTATGCCACAGTGGTGCCAAGTACTCAGTATTAATCTCTCAGGTTGCAGTCACATCATCACTGCACTATTCAAATTCATCTATCAGGTTGCAGTCATCTCACAGGTGTTATGTTTCCAGTTTGTGCCTGTGCTACAACTTTAGTATTCAGGTTATGCCATTGTCTACACTGACAGTTTCACTTTCCAGAACGTCTCATCTCAACAATTGTGTGAGTTCTTCAACTAAAGGCAGTTCTATGCAAAAGGGAGAGTTGTATTTTTATCTTTTCTTTTTGCCATTCAAGTTTGCGACATTACAACTTGAGGGGGAGTATTAGAATATGTTCTATATGTAAAGTCCCATGTTTCTATAAGTATAGACGTCCATATCTAGTAGTTTTTATTCTCATGTTTTAAGTTAGTATAAATATTTAACTCTGGGTAGAGAACAATAACTCTCAATCACTCTAACCCCTAATCAATCAATCAATCTCTCTCTCTCTTTAATCAATCTATATTATTCTCCATTGTATCACAACTCTCTTAGCATCACCACTAACATAGAATTTAACAACATACTTAACATAATATATTGTCATTTACAGTCAAATATCACTATATTTGTTCTAGAAAATTTTGAAACTTTGCCTCTAATGCAGATATAAACATGCACTGATGCATATAAGGCTTTGTATTTCAAAGGGTTAGATAGGGGATAATACCCCCGCAAGTCGATAAAAAGGGTTGTTGCTCTGTGCATGCACACATGTTGCACACTAAAGTTTTATGGAGCTTCCTCAGGTTTGGGAGGCTCTAAACCTATGTGGCCTTGTGGGCATGTGAGCACCCTTATATCTCCTTACACCACTACATTTATGCAAAGACATAAGCCATATAAATATAATAACTTCAAGTTCTTTCTCCAATGGGACTAAAGTCGTCACACCAAGTGTGGTAAAAGAGTAAAGGTCATGGGTTCAAACCCAACCAATTAAGGACATGTTTCATACATATTAAAAACTAAGAGCATCTCTAATGGGGGGTGTAAAATTACGCCTCTACCTAGGCTCTACATAGGTGCCATTAGGGTGTAACAGAGAAGTGTAAAAAAACATTAGATTTTAAACTCAGACGTCATGTCCCTCTTTAATTTAAACAAAAAAAATTACTTTAGAATTAGAAAGGGATATTACTTAAAGTGATGTCCAATTTTTTTTTTTCGGTGTTGGTTAAAGTGTCGCTGAACTATTTATCAATTGATAACAAGATGGAGAATTCCCCACCTCCTCTATCAACTAATACTCTATTATCTACGTTATACCACCCCCATTGGAAAGAGTTTTTAGATATTTGGAGTGTAAATTTTACACTCTATACAGTTTACACCCTCAATTGGAGATGCCCTAAGTAATGTGTTTATAACATCTATTAGTGTTTAGTTTGTGCAAGTCCACTCTCGGTGCTAATGTTTCCGATTCCTATTTGGAATCAGGCTCCACAAATTTAACACCCAACACACTTACCAGATGATTTATAAATAAGAGCCGGGTCATTATCAAACTGATTTTAAGGTATAGCTTCCGTCGAACCTTGAATCCTTAAAAAGAAAAAAAAAAACCGTTCAGTTTCTTCCAGCAGAACAATGACAATTGCAACTTCAGGAGGAGTTACGAGGAACTGGCTTGATGTGCCCAACGATATTATGATTATCATCTTTGAAAAACTTGGGGCGTTTGATATTCATTATAATGCGCAAAGGGTCTGCTCCTTGTGGCACGAACTAGCCAAAGAGCCTCAGCTCTTTCGCTCTATAAATTTTAGAGATGTATGGGTACAATACAAAAGCAGCGATGCTTTTCTAAGTTCAGCCAAGGATGCCGTGGCCAGAAGCCGTGGACAATTGGAGACGTTATCGCATAATGGTTGGGAGTTGGATAAGCTTTTACTTTATGTTGCAGATCAACCGAATGTGCTGAAACATCTTCGTTTAGAAAATTTCCTCAATATATCTGAGGTTATATTTGCTGAAACAGTAATTGAAGCTGTAAGAAAACTTCCTTTATTAGAAGAGCTTGAACTAAAATGGTTTTCTTTTCCTCCAGAGGTGCTCAAAGAGGTTGGTTGTCGTTGCCCGGAATTGAAGTGTTTACGTTTGATACCAAGTCAGATAATAAGGACTGATTACTATGGTATGGCGTTTGCCATTGCAGAAAGCATGCCTCAATTGCGTCAACTTAGTCTCATAGGGAACGGTTTGTCAAATGATGGATTGAAAGCCATTCTTGATGGATGTCCCCACCTTGAATATCTTGATCTTCGACAGTGCGGTGAGGTTTGGTTTGCAAAGCGTAGTAGAATAAAGAAGCGCCTAAACAAAATCAAAGTAGTAAGGTATCCAGATGAACCCTTTTACGACTAGTAGCGTGAAGTATGGGGATTATATAATGGGAATGATTTGCAACTACTTGTTTGGATCACAGGGGATTAAGGCTCATCATTTGCTCTTATTAAAAGCCTTTTAGGTACAATGCATATCTATCTATCTATATATATATATAAAAGCTCGCGCACATTCTCTCTCCTCACCATATTGCTCTATTTTCTAACCCAAACAATATTAGTGGTTCCTAAAAAAGAGGAGACCCTAATAATTAGAAACACCTCCCTGTGTTTGTTTAATTCTCCTTCGTGTTTATCAAAATTATTATTATGTCCCTTAAAACCCAAAACAGGATAACAAGACGTAATAACCCAAACCAACTCTCTTATTAATACTTTTGGTTATCGAAAAAAAAAAAACCTCTCTTAATACTTTCGGTTTCTCTCAAACCCAAAAGCTCCATACCTTTATCAAATTTTTTTAAAAAAAAAACAAAAAATCCATAAACCAAATTAGTTTCTTCTGGTATTTCATCCAACCCCTTAAACCCTCTATTCCTACAAGCTATTCTTTTCCTCATATCAACCTTATCAATTATCCCCACGTGTACTTCTGCCGATACAAAACCATTTACCATTATAGCGGTTGTTATTTTTTACTGATTAACTGCTGTGCATCTTCTGCAGATTGATATGGTTGGTCTTAAAGTACTTTTATCGATGAGGATTTCAATGCTTTAAATATTCCTTGGTAAAACTTTCGTAAATTTATTGTTACTGCCGTTGTTTAATGTATTCACTTACTTCTATTGTGACTATCTATGGTACATTAGTACCAAACTGTGCTTGATTTTGTTACCTATCGGAAAAACATGTAGTTTGTCGTCTAGCTTGGTGACCAAAGTCTTGGCGCACTAAGATTTGAATTTTGGGAAAAGGGTTTTCTTACCAAGATTATACTCTCCAAGAGACCCTTTATTCACCCCCTCAACTCTCTCGCGAATAGCCCGAAAGTTACGCATGGCCGGGCCGCAATACAGAAGCGGTAAAGAAGGAAGGGCATTCACTTAGTGTCAAAGTGTTGCATCTGTCAGTCAAAAACGGAAGACTTGGAACATCTACTGTGGACATGCCCCCTTGCCAAAGTTATTTGGAATTGGATTTCAAGCAAATTCAAAACCACAAAGAAACTTCGAAACCTCAAAGAAGCATGTGCGAAAAGGGAAGAGCTTCCTCTCATAAGTAAAGCCTTGTACCGGTTGCTACCGCCCCACCATTGGAGATTGCATTAAGATAAACACCGACGGAGTGGCAAAGGCAACCCGTGCCTTACCGGGTGGGTTCTACCTTCGAGACTCCGTGAAAGATTCTTATTCGTATACAAATGAAAAATTGACAACCGCGACAAATTATATTGCAAAGATGCTCGGCTATATTGGAAAGCACCAAGGAGGCGAGAATAAGAAGTTGGCATTCTTTATGGGTGGAAACCGATTTTGTTGCAAATGAACCGCTTTCAATACAGGAAGGTACCGTATGTGGCATATGCAAACAAAGTGGAGACTACAACGAGGCGGATACACCCCTCTGAAATCACCAAATTGGAGGAGGTGAATTTCGCGAGACATTGCAACCAATGTAGGAGTTAAACATTGCAGCCAATCACGGCGAGAATTACCTATTATAGGTTTTAATTTGGCAGAAATGCACATTCACATTCTAATTTCCATTCTTCTTCATCATCTTTTCTAAAAATCCCTTCAACACCTTTTCTTCTCTTATATAAACCTCGAACGGTACCTTAAACTTACGCTTTACATGTAACATGTTCGAAGTCGCCAGAACTGATTTTTGTTCTTCTCCACCAACCCGACTCGGTGAAGAGTTATGAAAGCGTCCCTCATCGATCGAATCTTGGCACCATGGGTACAAAAGTTGGGCCGTCGGATGAAGGGTTTTGAGTCCCAATTAAAATAAACTTTCTATTAATTGGAGGCCAAACTCGAAGGCGTACTCAACACCTGACTCCTCACTTTGATTGTGTTGTAAGAGAGAGGGTTACCATGAAAACCATTACTATCTTGTGTTTGTAAGAGAGAGGGTTCGTTGAAGGGTCTTAGTTTATCCTTAAATCTGTTGAAGATATTGCATTGTCGACATGTCAAAATACAAAAAGGAAAGGTATGCCTCACTTCATTATATATAAAATGTGTCAATGTTGCATTGATTTTCTACCATCACCGTTATTTAGGTGGAATTTTTATAATGGATTTTTGATAGATTGGGCTAAGGTGGAGAATAGAGAAGGAAGTTATATCCGGTAAAGGTAATTTATTATTTTCATGTTCCTTTTTGGACCCCATTCTTTCTCATCAAACTTACGATTATTGGTTTTTATTAGTTATTTTATTTGAACGTAGTAATGCTTCCAAAAGATCAAATGACTCATTGCATTGCACTTAATTGGCAGGGGCAGCTCATATCGAGAGCAAACAAGGTGACGAAAAAAGATGGAATAGCAAGTTACGAGGTTAGGGTTCTCCTTATATTCTCATTCTTTGGTATGTGATTGAATATATTGTATTATTGTATAGGGTTATGCTTTAAAAATATTATGACAAGATTCCGAACATAGTGAGGCATAACCTTTAAGAAGATGCAAGGCTTAGTGTAATATTGAATGAGAGAATGCTCAAACAGTTGTAGCAATGAGAACATTTCAAAACAAAACTAGAAGGATGAAAGAGAAGCTAAAATACATTATATCTAGGCATGTTGAACAAAATCAATCCTAATAAGCCTAAAAGTATGAATTTTTTGATGCAGCCTTATAAGCAGTAAGAACATTTTATTATATTTAAAATATACTACTGAGATACTGCTCATATACATATTCTAATCTCATCATAGGTTGGTTTGGTCTAGAATTTGAAGTTAACTACAAGCAAAAGGATCTGTTTTGTTCATTGAACGGGTAGTATATCTTACCCAATTTCCAACCGGTATTGATAGGTGTTAATGGGAATGAGTTTTTTGGATATCAACTTCTGTACACTATGAAAGAAGCATAGCTTTTCATCACAGATTCACATGTTGGGAATTCTTCTCTTTATTGATTTTTAAAGTAGGGCTCAACTATTTGTTAATGATTTTAGTGGTAACAAGTTGTTGGCATATCTACACAATTTATAGTTCATAATATCATGTAACAATTGTATCAAAACTACTAGCAAAAGCTTATTAGGGAAAATGTTTGTATTACATTGGCTTTTACATTATGTAGATATGCCAACAATTTCAATTGATAAGCCTGAAACATCAAAATAACTTCTGGAATGGAAATCGTTACTTCAGAAATTCTTTTTACTTATTGATTAGATAGATTGTTTTTGGTTTCGGATAACATCAAAATAACAACCCTTGCAATTCATTATTCCTGCTAAAGTCCTCTAATAAGCAAAGCTGCAAGGGTTGTCTATTTGAGCTATTGATTCAAATTGATAAAGTCGTGTGATTCTATCATTTTTTTTTTGGTAAAAACTTAACTAGGAAAGTATCAAACTGGTAGAGAATTATAGTTAAGTGTCTTCTTTAACTCTTTGCAATCATATTTATTTTGTTTTTTGCTCAGCAAGTTATTGCTTATCAATATTTTGTAGTTTGCCATGTTCTTAAATTTTTTTTTGTTTTCCATTTTCTCCTCAGCATGGATAAGACACAAACTACTTCTACCAGTGATCGTGCTGCATTTGCTAAGGTATTTTTTTCCCTTTGGTTCCGTTTTATTCTTACATGAATTGTAAAACTCCACAATCTATATAATGTTTATTTTCTTACGTTAATAATTTGTGAATTTGTGATGTATTTAACCTTTCACCGATTACAAAATAAAGGTTATGAACAAACAGTTACATGAAAATCATCAAGTCCAATCAGCTCATGAGGTTGTCGAGATACCTCCACGGTCAACTCGCTTAGTGTTATTTCTTCTAAAGCAAGTTGGCTCAATGCACAAGAAGAGAGAGAGAGAGCGCATAAGTGCTAATTCGTCAACCTCATAAATACCTTTACATCAAGTCCAATCAGCTCATGAGTTTAAAGGATGATTCATAAACAAAATTTGAACGACAAAAGATAACAACAAATGCCCACGATGTATGATCAAGTGCAAAAAGTTGTTCTCTAGATCATTCATCTTCCTGGCTACGCAACCTAGCCAGTTTGTTTGTGAGAACAATATCAAGTTGTGCAGCTCGCTCAACATGATATTCTTTCAGATATAATTTTTTTTGTATCTAAGTACCCTTGGTTTAACTCTAATTTGATTATTCACTTGAATCACATGCTCGTTCTTGGCTAAAGCAAATTTCTTTTTTTATCTTTTGGTTTTGTTCTTCATTTCTAATTTGTTGTTTTCTTTATTGAATATATATGGGATTAGAATTAAACTTCCCAGACTGTTTGTTGAAGTGCCTAATAAAATCATTTATATTCTAATCTTTAATATTGTTTGTTAAAATGCCTCAATGAAGTAACTTTTTTGTTCTTAACACAGGTCCAATGAAGAACTTGCAGTCGATCAAGTCCAGCAATCAAAACTCAACTTTGATCATTAATTGGAAAGGTTGCTTATGGTAAAACGTGCTTTAACCAAAGTAGAGTTAAATTGGGCATCACTTTTCTCGTCTTAACCAAGAAAGTCTCGTAAGTTTTACATTCTGATTACATTACATTACATGTCCTTAGTTGACCATGCTTGAAAATGAAGTTTTGCTATGCTTCTTACTATTTTTTTCTTAATGTTATTAGTCCATTTTTTGCATGTTTAGTCAAGAATGGTCGCCGCCTTGAAACCTTTGAAAAAGTTTGGTTATCAATGTAGGGTGGATTTTGTGTGTCTGGGTGTTTAGCTAATGAAGTTTTTTAAATGGAGAAGAGTATCGGATGATTTTCGATTTGGGAGGGTGTAAAAGATGGGGGTAGGTCGGTGAGGCTACTCAGAATTTGATGGAGGAGTATGAGGAGGAGGAATCTGAGTTTGGCATTGGTCGCTTTGAAGAATTGTTTTTGTTGGTGGTTCTGGTGTTAAGGTTGTTAAGAATTTTAGTAATGGGATTAATGGAAGGGTGTTTATGTGAAGTTTGATAATGAGAGTTCTAGATTTGGTTCACATTTTGGCCATTTGGTTTCGACACCGAAAAAAGTTATTCTAATTATGAGGTTAGTTCTCCTTCGATTGGGCTTCATTAGCTTGATATTGAAACGGGGAGGATGGTTTCAGAATGGAATTTTGAGAAAAAGTGGCATGATATTAGCAATAGTAAGGGATCTCAGTTGGACCATTCAGTATCGACATTCTTGGGTTTGGATAATAATAGGCTTTGTAGGTGGGATAGCAATAGTAAGCGGTCTTGAATTGGACTCAAGGACATCAGTTTTCTAGTCTGCTTCATTTATTTAAAGATTCTAAGCTATTACTCTTGCCAAATGATTTGCAGGTTGAATAAAGCTTGGATGATGTTTAGTATATGGAAAGGTAATAATTATCTAAGTAATTTCCCCTTTCAAGCAGTACAATTTGAATTTATTTCTTTTAAGCGAGCGATTCTAAGTTACTCGATTTAATTGCAAAAATCAATGTTCTTCATGCTGATTATGTTCTTAAATTTGGGTTTCTATTCTTTAAATTTTGTAGTCATTATGGAACAACAAATAGTAGTTGAAATTCATTGGGAGTGGGTATGATATCAATTTCGCAATTGAATTGTGGAAGATGCTTTCGTATGTATACTATTATTCGCTATAGTAACATATTATTTCTTCAATTGAGATTACATTATGATATGTGAATTAAGAAAACTTTTTGAGTTGATTTAGGACTGACTAGATAAGAGCATCTATAAAGAAGCGTCGAGATTTATTCAAATTTTGCTACCCATATGAAGGATTTCTAACCCTAAAAAAATGCATCTCTAGAGGAAACACAATCTGGTTGCAAAAGGCGGCAATAGGTGCACACTTACCCGACAATTGATTTGTGATTCATGTGCGCGTTTATTTGTATTTCTGTTATTGTATACCTTTTTTTTTCATTCGTGGGAGTTGTGGCAGCCACAAAGAACACAACCACTAATGAACACTAACTTGGTTGGATAAATAGTATTAATTAGCCACCGCGAGGTTGTGCGTGGCTACGGAGGTTGTAATTAGCCACTAAGGTTTAATTTCTATTATTTGTATGTGGCTTCCTTTGAACTTCATTTGTTTCTTCATCCATCTAGGTTATATACCCACATCAACCATTTTGAATTTTTGTGTCATGCGGCCCGTAATTTGAGAACACATCCACATATTTTATTTCATAGTTTGAAAGACATGCATGGCAATGTGTTTGCACTTTGCTTAAGAGTTGTTAGAAAAAATTAGGATAAGGGCCAAGCTCAATATTTAGAGGTTAAAAGCACCCCTTGGGTTTGCTTTTTCGAGCATCTTTTTTTATCTTATTTTTTGTTAGTTGTTATGTTCCTTTTTTATCTCTTCAATTTTTTTTTTTTTCTGCTTAGTTTCGGCTCAACAATTTATGAGTTTGTTTCATACCATATTTTAATTGCTACTTTGTATTCGAAATATGTGACTCATAAAATTGTTATTGCGCTTAGGTTAGTGGGGTATCGTGCGCATGTTTATGGATTGAGTATTTTTTTTTATTGCATATGTCTTGCCTATTTTAATGGCAACCAAAAAACATATGGTATAAAGTATGGTAGGAATTCATTTCTTGGCTATAATGCTTGCTTTTGGGAGAAATATTGCATAGAGATTATAAAGGATGTGGAAAGTAGCTAGAAAAACTTTGAAGGAATGAAGGATTACGCTTATAAGTTGTAGGCATATTTTGCTTCGTGCTTTTTTCAAGGAAGGCAAAGATGTTTTGTCAAATGTTGAACTATTATTAACACTCTGTACTAACTAGATGGTGATAAATAGGATGAATATGTAGTGCCCCAATAGTGTTTGGTAGATACATTGTGTGTATGGTGTACTATTTTCATTGGAAGATTTAATTTAAAATTCAGTTTGATTACATAACTTGAAGACTTGGCAAGGAGATTCTCAAGAGAACATGTATTAAATATTTATTTAAGATCGCATGCAGCCTTATAGCAAGCCCTCAAATGGGCATCATTTATGTGGTCTTTCTTTTCTTTGCTTTTCCCGCATATTTTTGGTTGTTTGTTATTGGCCACACTTTGAGACTTGGGATCTCAAAGAGGAAATGCAAAAAGTTGTTTAAAGTCGATGAGGACCGGGGCTTTTAACGCCTAAGATTTGGAATGTTTTAAAATCGCCTACTTCTCGGAATTTGTGGTGTTTCTCTTATGACCCCATTAGTTCCTTGCTTCTTTGGGCTACCATGCCTACTCTCAACTGATTTCTTCTCTAATTGAAGGCCCCTTTCGGTTTCATATTTACTTGCCTACATTAACACCAACTTTGAAAATGAGATATGTGTTGTGAATTAATCAATATACAAGTTGGTTTATGAAAAATAAAATGGCATCTATAATGCGACATTCTTGCATTGTGTGATTGTGTCTAGAGTGCTTGATCATGTGCAATCTCAAAGACAATAAGTCCTCACAGGTGCATCATCACGATCTAGAGGTCCGAGACATTGTGCATGCACCAAAAATTTCTTGAAGCCATTTGGTAAGTAATGGCAAGTCTTCTTATCTGATCCATAACCAATGTTGGGCATCAAGGTGACCCCTTGAACTTTCTTCTCACCCAAGAATCAATACCCTTGGGCCTTCTCGGTTTTGCTTGACACATATCTTATGGTCACTCATTGTAGAAATAAAAATGACATGGATCTCTTCTTTCCAGTTCAAGTAGCCTTTCGTCTTGGTATCATATCCTATCAAGGTTATATATGACATATATTAAGATTGACAAGCCATTGTGAGAATTCATTAGAAGCATAAAGACACACTTTCTTCTGCATTGACCACTGTGCAAGTGAGAAGCGGTTCTACTTTTCGTTTATCTCCATGAGTATTTTTTTATCAAGTAGAGCAACACTTGGGTGCCTCTTAGTCCCACTTGGCCTATATTTTACCCTACGCCTTATAGTGATGAGTTACTATAACTTAATGTAGCAATTGGATTGCCTTTTAGTCTTTGTAAGTTACGTTTAATAGTGATACTGAAATGTTGGAATGCTACTTTTGGTTTATTTTGGATTGTTTTACTATTTGATAAAAATGATGAAAGCATCAAACTTGATTTTAGCATAGGTAGAATGTGATTATCTTCGGTAGTGCTTTTCGTCAAACATATTATATCACTATAGAATTAGATATGGTTTAGCTGTTTAGATATGCTAAGTATGGTCTTCGTCATTTGGGGAAGTTATGCATCTCATTGAGCACAAAAGCTATAACGTAGTTGAGCATATTCATCTTCGGATAGTGCTATTCATATTTAAGCTAAACAATTGTACTGTCTACAAAATTTTATTCTCCTGAACTTTATTTCTTGCTATAGGTTGCAAGTATCTACATTGATGGCTGATTTTAGTATTGATTATGTGTTTAGTCTTTTTTTTTTAAGGGTGGATTGCAACAAATTTCTTGGTTTCAGTTTCTCCCTTATGAATTTGAATTAAACACTGTTTCTGAAAAGAGGTAATAACTGAGTTAGTTTTCCGTAGCTTGAACTGTATGATCGTAAATATCTAAACATCTGGGCACATCTATAAAACACACATCAAGTATTACATACAAAAAAGGTTGACAAAATTTTGTTCAACTTTTTCGATTGATTATGACCGCTGTCACTCATTTTTCAGTGTTATTTTTTATTTTTATTTTTATTTTTTTTGGAATGGAATAAGTTGTTGATTATATTTGATTGCTGGAATTTTTGGTTGAATAGGATTTGGAGTCACTGCAATTATCTTCTTCATCGCCATAGAGATCACACGACTTATGTAATCGGGTGGCATGGGTAATCTCCATTTTGTCAATGTTTGTGTTTCTCTTTATATACACTTAAGTTGCAGTGTTAAGTGTATAAAATGTTGACTAATCTTTAGATTCTTTTTTTTTAAAAAAAAAATAAAAATCGATGAAAAGATCGAATATGAGGATTCTCTACTCATATAATCTTTTTCTTAACCACGTGTGTATGGAAACATTGTGTCACTTAATCTGATTATCTAATATGTAGATGATGATCATCTATTGGCTTTGATATATTATATGAATATAATGTTATAATGTTAGTTATTAAGTGTGTCCATGCACATGCATCTAATTGTTACCAATACTTTTTTTTTTAATATAATGTAACACTATAATGGGATGCTTCCTCGCATGAAATAAGAATTTTGTAATCTGATGAATATATTTGTAACTCAAATTGTAAGTGTTGATTCCTATTGTTTGTTATCGTGGTTGCAGAATTTTTTGGAGCAGTTCAAACTGATGGAAATCATATTTGCAATCCTACCAAGCCATTACAAATGTAAGCATTCTACTTTTATCGTGTATAATAAATGAAATATCGTTATATGGTTTTTATGAACCTTCTTACAAATGGTCTCACCTTCTATATCCTGAAGTGAGTATTGGCAAAACCATATTTTTGAAGTGGTTCAATATTTTGGATGCTACTTGACTTAATTACCCAAGGAAATTAAAGATAAAACACAACCGAAGTCATTTTTAGGTTTAATGGTTTTACTTCTTAAGAGTGAAATTAACTTATGACCGTTGTATCTCAAATTCACAATGTTTTGGTTAACCCACTTGGCCAAAGGTGTTGTAGTTGTAAGAAGGGGATCCTTATATATGGTGCTTTTACAATATGCTACACAATTTGATAAAATGGTGATAATCATGACCAGTCTTATCAAATAAAAAAATATAAAAAGAGTCTCTTCGATATAAGCTTTATTTTTAGGCAAGTTTTGTTCTTATGAATTTATTGTTTCTCATAGTTTTGATCTCTGTGTCGGTTGAATTGATTTAATTGTTTAATTAAAAAGATCAATTTTAATGTTAGTTTAGTTACTGCTTACCCTTCGTTAATCATGCACAACATGTAAGTGATGAGATGAAGAATGTCCACTAGCAGGATTGAATGGGAGATGGATGTTATGCTTCCAAAAAGAGAGCACATAATGGAATATTGGATTCTCACACTTCATCTCCACGAGGATTTTAAACTTTGTACTATGTACTTCAAATGCCTCTTAATTCACTTTGTGGATAATCTCAAGCAAGATCCATTTATAAAGTTCCTAGGATAAAGAATACTATATACATACCGGATATTCGCAAATATCATTGGAATAAACTATTTAAGTTGTGAAGGACCCGACGAAGTTAAGGAATACATGTGGGGTTTAAATCGAACTCTTAATTGAAGCTTATTGATAAGCTAGATATGGTTATGGGTTAGTAAATTGCTTTACCGACGTGAACATATTTATTATCGAAATGTTTATAGGAATGTCGCGTGGTATGTCGCCTCGTGGAGAATTAACACATGCATAACATTGTAAAGGCTATCGTATATAGATCACTATAGCATCTCAACAAAATGGCCATCTAAACAATGTTTGATTAAGGTACATAAAAATGGCATTAGTATTCTTTCCTTCCCTTTTTTTTTTTTGTTCAGGCCACATTCCTCATATTTGTCTTTAACGGACTTCAAATATAAGTCCATTAGTGAAGTTCCCCGAATTCTTTGGGAAAATGGATCTTTGAACAATCTTGATTTATTACCCTCTTCTCAATGTTCTCATGGCATGTCAAGTTCTTTATGGACCTATTGTGTGTCAATGCATACCATTCACTAATTAAATTCTTTGGTGATGCGGGAAGATTCAATTCACTTCAGGGGGAACATTGAGAAGTGTGGAGCAAGGTTGCATATTGAGTTTTAGAGCAATGAATTCAACAACCATAGCATAAGAGTGATATATAGGGCTGCCATTAGATATTTGTTTTATACTATGTTGGCGTTTAGTATGTTTGTTTTTCTTTCTGAACTATAATAACTATTATCACAGCATAGCTCATTGCACAAAACTACGTGCACCTTTCAAATTGAAGCAATGCAAAGGTAACGCTTCGACAAGTGCCCATGCCATAAGGCAAGTTCTTTGGTTGTCCGCAAAGTTCAAACATAAAAGAAGAGTTGGTCTTTACATATACACGAGGCCTTCAAGTGAGTAATTCATTTTAATAGGCTAAATGTGACTTTCTTTAAATATTAATTTGCATGTCCAGTGGGTCAATGAGATTGGAGAACTATACGCCTTTTATACCAATTTAAGTGATTATATATACATTTTCCCCCCCGATAATTAGTGATTATATATGACTTTTCCATATTTTTATTTTATGATTCCATAGGTATGGTATTTTTTTTTGTAGATCTATTGACCGGAGGAAATATTTTCCTTTTGTAGTAAATTGCTTATGTTTTAAGTGATTTGATCATCTTAACTTTTCAATCTACTGTTGAACTTGAGGTTTTTTGCTAACGACACTGTGCACAATCAACATGTCAATAAATCATGAGCGGAAGATATTTTTTATACACAGGAGGGTCAAAGAGATGAGTAAGTATTGTACCAGGAACTCAAAACAATGGAGCTAGGACTTAATATCTATATGGGTAGCAAAGCATCAATAAAGTCTCTGTCTGTTCAAACACTTTTAAGAAAATTCAAAATCTCAAAGGGCTTAGAGGACGCACCATGGCATTGCAGAAACTTGCTTGCAGCCATAAAAATATCTACAGGGATCAAACTCTCAACTACAACCATGTGTGCTGAGAAGTAAATGGTGCACCCGATGTAATGGCTAACTTATCTCATTCCATAAAGGTTCTCATGTATGTACTATTCTTCCACTGGATAAAAGTCTAACTGATATTGTAACAAACAAAGTTAATCAATTGATTTACATAAGGTTTTAATGCAAAAGCAGGGTTTGCCTAACCCTATTATCTTTGTTTTTTCTTCCTATTTTAGTTAGTTGGTATAAAATTGGAGAATACAAAATGAGATGTATATAATTGATTAACACAGATTCAATTGGAGAAAGCCGAAAAGGGATATATAATAATCAACATAGATGACAACTTGATCAAGGTAGATGACTATATTTGAAGTCATTAGACTTCAATGTACTTGCAAAAAATTGTTTTTAGTGTTATTAATCTTAATCGTTGGTTTATGTTTTCATTTCCTACTTTTATTGAAAGTGTATGCTATTCTTGAAGTTAGTGGCATTCTCATGTAGTTAGAGAAGTTTGCACTGTAAAATCATCTCTTACTTTTACTTAATATCATTAAGGTATATCAAATTTTTAACTCTCTCAGATCATTTCATTGACCGTGGCCTAAGCTTCATGCACTGACTTCATAATGAAACTTATGTTGAATAAGTAGATATTGACTCAAGATTTTTAGAGTTCATGCAAGTCATGTATAGATCAGAATTGTTCATGATTTCATGAATAAATGAAATTTTTATTGAAGGAAAAGTATATAATCTACTGATTAATGGCTAATGTGTCATGTTTATAGCTTTACTACAAATACTTGCAAGTCTTTTAATAAATACTTGCAAAAATAATTTCATTTAATGGCACCCGCTCAGTAAATTCCAAGAGAACCTATAAAACAATAAATAAATAAAAATACATATAAGACATGGGAAAAAACTTTACTAAAATTTGACAAGAAGAACTTCAAACAAAACATTCTTCAAATGTAAAGATACCTCTAAAAACTAAAAACAATCAGTATATCAAAAACACTAAGAATATTATATGATTTAAATATCCAAGTACACTACAACTATATGGTATACAAACTTTCACTCAATGAAAAAAGCATAGGATGCTTAAGTAGCCGTTTCTTATCTACAAAACCTTCATGATCAATTCCCAATTTACCCACCAACAACCTATAAGTTTTAGCATATATTGGATTTCTTTTTCGTGACAGATGAAAAAAGGCAAGCTTCATACATTCTATGTACAACATCAAGCTTATCATGAACTTGGCAACGAACAACTAATGATGAGATCTTCGTTTTATGAGCACCACAAATTAAATGTCAATAAAATCCATTTCCAAAAACATGATCAAGCCTTGAGCACAAAAGACATAGAATTTTCAATTTGACAGAAATTAGCAAATTTTGTTACTAAGTATGAGAACACAACATTAATTAATAGTAGAAAAAAAACAAACAACTACTCAAGGACACCAGCCAGATAAAACCACCCGTGAAACCCTTCATAATACATCAATACTTTGACAGATTTAACTCTTCGTAGTCATTCCTAGCTAAATGCTTTAGAAATCAATCAAGAGATGAAAAATCTATAAATATCCCACCAACAACCTATAAATTTTAGCATTGGATTTCTTTTCCGTGACAGGATGAAAAACTTTACTTTACACACTACGTACGTTTACTTTACACACTACGTGGTACATCGATGAAGCTTATCATGAATATGACAAATCGAACTAACGATAGAAAATTAGAAAACTATAAAAACGAGCGAAGTTCAAGGGATATTGGGAAAAATAAAAGTACATTTATGAGCGATCGAATTTACTTTGTTGCTAAAGTCAATCAAGATAGATACTTTCGAGAGATAGGTTTAATAGGAAGGGATCGGTCGGGTTCGGCCGATATGGCTATATCCAAATCCGAATCGAATAGTTTCATAATATCCGAATCGAACCCGAACCTCGATTATATCCGAAATTTAATATTCGAACCCACTTCGAACCCGATTATATCCGACTAATCCGATCGGATAACACTAAAAATTCAAAAAGCCCAAAAAATATATCCAACCTGAATCCAATCCGAGACCGGACCCGACCGAATAAATAAATACGGATATAAAAATTGATCCGAACCCGAATTATTCGGGTTCAAGTCGGGTCAGGTTCGGGTCAAACCTGACCGATTCCCTGCCCTATAGGTTAACCCATTTGTTTTCTTAAAAAAATAAGAGTGAGAATACACGTGTGGAAATTAGAGATACAAGTGGTGAAAGTGAGACCACATGCTAATTAAGTATACAAATGGGCTAAGAATTAAGCCAACATTTATCATAAAACCCATTAAAAAAATGAAAATTAAAAGACAGCCCAAAATTTGGATATCTTAATACACTATAAAGGCCTATTGATAAAAAAATAAAACCCCCATTTAGTCTAACAAATTATTGGCTGAACTTCAATCAATTAATTTACTTTCCGAGTTTCAATATAGTTTGGAAGTAAGATTTTTTATACATAATAAAACAAATGAAAAAAATTATATAAAAACGGTCACCGTTCGTTGAACGGGTCCAAAAATCTAGTTATTACTATATTAGACAGACTAAACATCTTTTGTTTCTTAGGAGTACAGTAAGGTGAGATTTATTTGTGCATCTTGCAATCAAGTTCAGGACTAGTTTTCTGGCATGTTTACCAATGTTTATCAATCTATTTATAAGATGGTTAATTCTTTTGAGTAATCTATACAGTCTCTAGCTGGAATTGAGCATGTTGCTTTCCATATCTTGGTCTATATCCAGTGTCTTGGAAAAATTATTTGGATTGTACTGAAAACATCTTTAATTGTTTTGGATTATGCTTAGTTATTTGTGTGGTGGGGGTTTGTTCATTGTTTGTATATTCTCATTAATGATGTTTGATAATGTGAGATGTCTTTGTTAAACAAGTTGTCGTTTATAATGAATTAATGATACTGACAACTATTTGGAATTAGACAAACGGCCACCTCATCTCGTATATTGTTTTTGCAAAGAGTGAGCTGGGGTTAGGCTGCACCTACATACCGTCTTTTGTTGCTTGATTTTGATTTTCGTTATAGTCAGTTTGATTTCATCATTTGTATTATAAGCCCCAAAAAAAAGTTGGCAGAAGTTTTTTACGGTAAGATTATTGTGGGTCTTGAAAGGGAATTTGAGTTATCTCCTCGATAGAAAATAATCATTGGATGTTTGCAGTTGGAATATGCAAAAGATTTTCTACTTGCTATTCCGATTGAGAGACTTAAACAATATATGTCGCCGGTGGAGTATCGTGTTATTCTCTGCGTCTCATGACTGCTTTGTACTATGATAGTGGTTTTTGCCTTATATACAAAAAAACAACTAATTGGATGCTTTCGGGGACCATGCAACACATTATAGACATTTTTTAGGTTTTAAAAACCGACATGATAATATTAGATACATTTTATGTGATGCATTTTGGATAGCTGAGGTACAGGTGAAGAAGGATGCTCCCATCAATTTTCTTTTACTGGTTCAAATGATGGAAGATCGACACTTCGGCATGCGGATGTCTTGATTTATAGTTGGTTTGAGGGGAAACTTGCATGTGTTGATGTAACTGGCATATATCCGTTAGTAGGGCTTGTGAATGAAGAATTTGAGGTGGGAGAATCAAGTAATAAAGTAGTGACAAAGAAGATGAAGAAACACGAGAAAGGTTGTAGGGCTAAACAACATTGTTTAATTCTGTTCAGTTTTGACATTTTCGGTTTCTTGACACAACAGTCCGTTGAACTTCTTAAAAAATTGCATAAAAAATTTCTAGACAATAACGTGACAGCTGGTATCAACGAGTTTATATTTAGAATGATAGGATTTGCAATTCAAAAAGGACTTGCGGCGCAATTTATTGCACGCTTGTCTTAATTATTTGTAAAACTCGCTATTAATAAAATTTCTATTTAAAAAAAATGAGAGTTATAAAGATTTGAATAGAGAAAATGGACATTGGAGAGGATGATAGAAGATGATGCCCAAATATAAGAGATTAAATGTTATAAGTTTATAACATTTTGATCAACATCTACAATTTTGACCCATAAGTCAATATTAAATTTTAAAGGCTTTACATTTACCATTTTAAACCTTATATATTTTGACCAGTGTTCACAAATCCAAACGAAATGTCAGAATTCTGCTGGATATTTCAATTTTAAAAAAAAATTGGAAAATATAATATAGGGTCGAAATATTAATTATTTTGAAATCTTGTTGAAATCAAAATATGACATGGGGTGAAATATTGTCAATTTCGGTTTTTGGATTTGTTGGAATTCCAAAAATTCTGAAATCCCAAACTATGATTTTGACCCAATTTTGGTTTTTCAACTTTCCGTGCATTCCAAAATCAAATCAACAACTATATGAATCAATTAAGGGAGATTAGTTTCCAACTATAAAAGACAATTTATTCTTTGAAGTTGGTGGACTCTTCATGAATTAAGTAAGGGTGGCTAGTGATTCCGGGATCTTGTAGAATTAATTGTCGTTTGGAATCCTAATGCTCACCTCAATTGTAGGAAAAGACTTCGGTCCTCAGCGCTTAGGACCGAAGTGTGTCCAAAGCGGCTGAGGACCACACATTTGGTATTTTTTTTTTTTTTTTTAAAATTTTTTGAAGATTTTTTGTGTGAAAATGCTGATGTGGATATATATCAAATGTGTGGTCCTTAGCCGCTTTGGACACACTTCGATCCTAAGTGCTGAGGACTGAAGTCTTTTCCTAAATTGTAGTAGATGAAGTCGGAAGTGGTACACACAAATTGAATTCAACAACGTATTGATTTGGTTGACTGCAACAATATTCCAAGATCTTCATCCTTTCCTACCATTACAGATGCAAGGAACTTTACATAATATATAACAAACTTTTTTTTATTTGGAGAGCACATTTGAACATTTGAACAGAGAACTAATGCACTCATCAGGTTCTCTTTACATCTTATGAATACTAGCCTTGGGCACGTGGTTCCCACGTTGCCAACCACGTGCCTCTCTCTCATTTTTTACGCTCTCTCGTACAAAAACAGAAACACCTCTCTCTTTCTCTCTTCATTTACGCTCTATCTCTCTCTCCTTTCTGGTGGGCCAAATTACGGTATAAGAGCATTCCCAATGTAGGTGGAATTGAAGGGAATGTGAAATTTTTTACCTCCTTTTTGTTCAAATGCAGTGCCCAATGCATAGGTGAAAACAAGGGTGACTATATTCCTAAGTCATTACGTGGGTGAAACTTTCAACCGAGATAGTGACTGATTTGTGAACTTTGGACGGGATGCTAGATTCCGTCTCGTGTGTGTGTGTGTGTGTTTTTTTTTTTTAAATTTTTTTTTTTCGGACCTCGTGTGTTTTTTCGACTTTTTCGGTTTTTTTATTTTTTTTTAATTTCAGACAAAATACCAGACGGGATGTTACATTCCGTCTCAATCAAAATGCCTCCAGACGAAATCCAACATCCCATCCGAAATTATTTTTCACCTTTGCATTGGGAAGCTTCACCTTGCTTTTCGCCAAAACGGTAGAAAATAAGGGAAATACTGCCTACGTAAAGGTGAAAAGAGAGAAATTATAGTTGACTACATTGGGAATGCTCTAAGTAGTAGAAATATATCACAACTATTGGATACTAATAGGTCCCACATGCAATTTTAGGAAATAGTTAAATACTTAAATGGGTTGCACTTGAACTAGATATTTCGATTTCGGTTTGCCTCCCACCTAAAGAGTTAGGGACAGTTTGTGAACACAAATTGTCATTCTTTTTTTTAGGAAGTTTAAGAATTTGTGAACCCCATCTAGAGAGTGACCTAGAGATGCTCTTAAATCTAATCCAACGGGTGGTATATAAGGAGTTAAAATTTGTGTATCTAAATCTATAATTTAGTTTGGTTTGGTTTATAAAAGTTTACTGAGACATAAATTTGTGAACGGAATCAACCTAGCAGTTCTTAATTTTAAGAACCGAACCGAAAACCGAACTACGCCTCTCTCTAGACTAGGGTGTTGAGTTTGGTTTGGTTTCATGGTTCATGGACACCCCTAATAATCCCTAACTAATGGGAGTGCAAAGGAGATACTCTTAGCATCAAAGCTTCTTGACCTCGCATTCTCGCATCCCAGGAAATTGATTAGCAATTGATCAAAAAAAGAAATAAAATAAGAAAGGAGAATGATCAATGCTCAATATACAAGACACTTTGCACGGGGGGAGGGGGGGGCGGGCATCGTTGATCTAGGAACCAAACCGCGTGTGTCAAGAAACTAGTTCTTGGTTTCTAGTGAACACCCCTATTGGCAATAATTAGGAGATACTTTTAGCATCAAAGCTTTTTGACCTCGCATACGACTAGGGGTGTGCATGGGTACCCAATTACCCGAAACCGAACCGGAATCGTTTGTACCGGTTGTAGGTCCTAAAATGTTAGACCCATTAAAAGTGGGTCTTCAAAAACCGAACCGATAAAGTACTGAACCGTTAGAACTGAATAGTAAAAAACCAATGGATACCTGAACCGAAACCGGAACCGATTATTATAAATTTAGTATTATATTACGCTAAATAAAGACAAATCAAAACATTATAACAATATATAGTTTTTGTTTGTTAGGTATAAACGTTTACTAAATATATATATAACATAATAATTAATGTGTGTTTGAAATGTTAATAATAATGTCAACATCCACACATATACTATGAATTAGTTAATACACTATATATATTAACTAATACGCATGTACGTGCTTGATATATTACATGTGTATATATAAGATGATAAATACGTATAATGCTAACTAACGATATAATTGTGATACATGTATTTGTTTTATATATGACGTATGTATGTATAGTAGTATAGTATAATGTACATGTGTGCATATAATTTATTAGATATACTTAAAGTTTTAGAAAACTTTGAAAAACTATTGAATTTAGATTTTTTTTTTTTTTTTTTTTTTTTTTTTCTTTTGAGAGAACAAAAATATCGGTGGCAAATATTATTATCCCACTAAAAACCAGTTTTAATATCGATAATGTATAACCCGATAAGGAACCGAGATTGTGGGAAATTGTGATG
Source organism: Coptis chinensis (assembly GCF_015680905.1). Classification (NCBI taxonomy): domain Eukaryota; kingdom Viridiplantae; phylum Streptophyta; class Magnoliopsida; order Ranunculales; family Ranunculaceae; genus Coptis; species Coptis chinensis. The sequence goes on along the minus strand of NC_141461.1, from coordinate 923,138 downwards.
TAGGTGAGGGGTAAATAAGGAAAATAAAAAAGATGCTAACAGACAAAACACACACACAACTAGAATACAGCTCACTTTGGTGTCATCACCTAATCAAAACCAGTCTCCTTCCGACCAAACCATTTTCATCGCCCAACAAATAAACTCAATTTCATTTCATTTCACAAAAAAAAAAAAAAAATGGATACATCCCCACTTCACCACCTTCCACAAGACACACTCAACCAAATCTTTTCCCACCTCCCACTTCGTCAAATCATAATCTGCCGATCCGTTTGTAGATTCTTCAATCATATCTTAACTTCACAATCTTTCTTAACTCTCATCTCCACCAGATCACCCCCTCTTCGTCTCATCGCACTTCGTCCGTCCTCTCACCACCACCATCGCCACGTGTCATCTCTAATCTTCCTCCACGTATACGACCCCAACTTAAATCAATGGCTAAAATTTTCTCTAAATTTCCTCCCTTGTAAAATTCCCATCCCCGTTTCTTCCTCACTCGGACTCGTTTACCTCTGGGTTGACTCACCCAATTCAAATAACAATAGTCATAAATCACTCGTTGTTTGTAACCCGTTAACCCGGGTTTACCGAGTCTTACCTCAACTCGGGTCGGCTTGGTCGAAACACGGAACGGTTTTAGTTGGGTCAGCTCACAGAGTCTTGGTACTCACTGAGCTAGCAGCTCTTTTCTACTCTGGTTCAGGTTCTTGGCTCAAATTCTCATCTAACTTACCATCTAAACCAAGAAGTCCAGTTTTAGTACATGACTCAGTTTTTGCATTATGTGATGTTGGTTCACCATGGAGAAGTCAATGGAAATTATTCAATTGCACTATTACTGAGCTAGAAAAATCGCGAGGGTGGAATCGATTGGAAAAACACGAGTGGGGGGACGTTTTTGATATTTTGAAACGGCCTAGATTGGTACATGGGATAGGAAATAGGATATTAATGGTGGGTGGGTTGAAATCGTCGTTTTCGTTAGCTACTTCGTGTTCTACTATATTGATTTTGAGGTTGGATTTGGATACATTGGAATGGGATGAAGCGGGTAGAATGCCGTTAGATATGTTTAATTATTTTCATGAGTCTGGTAAGTTTAAGGTGTTTGGTGGAGGAGATAGGGTATGTTTTTCGGCAAAAAGAGTGAAGGGGTTGGCAATGTGGGATTGCGGGTTGGGAGCAGGGAAAGGGGAGTGGAAATGGATTGATGGTGTTCCTGGGAATGGCGATGGACTTTGTAGAGGTTTTGTGTATGAAGCTAGGCTTGATGCAGTTCCATGACAGGTCGAACTGTTGAATTCTGTTTCATAATTTATATTTGTATGTGAACAACTTCATTATACTTGATTTTAGTATCGGATTGTCATGTGTTACACAAGTATTGTACTCTGTTTGGATATAATTAAAATTTGCCAATTTATGCATTATTCTGTCTTGATTCCGTCTGCTCAAGTGCTAGAAATTTTGATTGAGTTAATTTAATGGCGATAATAGTGAAAAATGGAGATTGCTTTTATAAGCTTAATGTCAGTGCATGTACATGTTTATCTTTGTTTAATTCTCTTCGTCTATATTGAAACATTGAATTAAAAAGCTTTGTAATTGTTAATTTTCTTCAAATCAACAGGGGAGTATCATGCCTTAAGTAGATATTGTAGGGATGCAACTTGGGCAAGGTCGGGCTCTGAGTCAACCCGAGATTAATTAATATACAATTTACCAGAGGCTATTTCTAATGCAACTCCTTATTTCAATTATGACTCATCTAAACACAACCTACATTGAGATTCTGTAGGTTCTTCAGCTTGATCCATTTTAGGCCGTAAAGTGAGATGTGTTGATGAGTATTCTGTTGCCTTCAACCTCTGCTTTACTCTATTCTTATTTCAATTATGACTCATCTAAACTCATCCTACATTGAGATTCTATTGGTGCTTCAGCTTGATCCATTTTAGGCCATATAGTGAGATGTGTTGATGAGTATTCTGTTGCATTCAATTTATTTGTTTAGTTTAGTAGATATTAACTTAAACCTTGTTTGCTGAGATTATTTGTAAGTTCGGGAAGGCAATAGATGTGGATTTGGTTCCACTTCCATGTTTTCTGATATAGTGCTTCACATTAGTACTGTTGTTTAGAGAATCATGCAAATCGTGTTGTTGTTTCACTTTGGGTAAATGTAGGGTGGTCCTCATCAAAAGTATTAATCATTAATGGTTTGTCCTTGTCTGGAGCTAGGCATCTGAGAATGATTGGTTAATGTTGACATTTTTAATAAGTGGTTCTGGCGTCTTGGGGAGGGACCTTCAAGTTTTAGAGGTAAATTGCTCAAGTTTGTGGAAGATTGTCATTGAAGTTTGTGGGAAATTGTGGTGGCGGAGTAGTTGAGTATGAGAATTCCTCATGGTTGTTGTGTATTGCACAGGAACAATATCAAAAAGTTAAAATGGAAATTCACCATGTAGATTAAGCTTAAAACTGGGGTGGGGGAATGGTGAGGTGTTGCAGAGTTAACAGCTAGTGGATTTACTTTTTTCTGTCTTCAGATTATTTCATTGTTTTATTACAAGGGGTGACACACCCTCTCTGTTACTTCAGGATGGCCTTTTGCAGAACTTCATTTCTAGAGGGGACATAGATGGTAATGGGTTTATATCTAGTTCCCTTTTGTTAATGATGGAGTTGTCTCCTTTTCCTCTCTTGATATGAATAAAAGGAGTCTGTATCAGCTGCCGAAAAGATTTTTCCTCCTCTGAGTCTATTTGTTGGCTCTTTTTGCAATTTCCCTGATGTCATCCTATAACCACTTACCCGGCTTTCCTTCAATTCTTAATGGAAAAGGTAGAATTCCAACAGGATAGTATTCTTTACTTGGTCTGGTTGAGGTAAATCCCCACAGAAGGATTACTATCTTGGATTAGTTTGTATCTGGGTGTTGAATGGATGTCTCATCCGCACATTTCTTCTTCAATCTGTGATGCAATTTTATAGCTTCCATTTTCTTAGCAGCATGAAACATTGTGAAATTCAGGCATGAAACATTGTGCAATTTTTTTTTACTTTGCAAATGAGGCAGATACATGGTTGCTGCAGCTGTCATCCCGGTTGTGGACTTGTGGTGTACTGAAAAGCTATAGTAGAATTTCTAAAGGCATCTGGAGAAGTTAATATTTGAACTTCTAATGTCTGATCATTTATTTTTGCAGCAGCCAGCACAGGTATCTGCAGATTGTAGATGGCTACACCATGTTCTTACAGAATGTTACCTAACAGTACCTATATAGTGATTATTTTCCATTACTAGATTTATCAAGAGCATTCTGCAACATAAAAGTCAGACTCATTGAATTGTGGATCCTCATATCTTGAATATGTGAAATGAAAAAAGAGTGTAGCACCTGTACAAATGATGGTTTGTTTTCAAAATGAATAATTGAGATTAGAACAAAGAGATCTTATACAAATGGCCAGTGCTAAATTTTCACGATAGCGGCATATAAAACTTATGCCAAATTTCGGTGTTTTTTCTTTTAAAAAACCAGTCTAACACTTCACAACGAAGAAGAAGTTGATTCGTTAGAAGATTTATAGCGTTCAGCGAACAAAATTTATTCATTATGACTGAAGAATTAAATAGCGATGAGACAAATGGATTGAATCTACTGAAGCAATTGGAACATATATTGGAATCTGATACTCTCATGTAAGTTATATTACTATTATTACTATATTTTCTGTCTATGGTAATTTTTAGAGCCAGGGAGTATTAAAATTGGATAATCTTATAATTTATGTTTGCTACATTTTTATCCAGAGATGAAGTAGGGTTTATTCATCCATCACAGTTTGCAGCATTGAATGACGGTTCAAGTGATGATTCACAATATGACAGTACTGTTTTCTGGAATAAGGATAATAAATTGGCTATTTCCACTGATGCCCTTTTCCCTTTATACAATGCTGCTAAACACACTTTTATGACCACGATGAAGCTATATAAAATACTTATCAGCTCACCAGGAGAGGCAGATACAAATTTGGATGGGATGGTGACTGGTACAATATCAGTGTCAGGAGAATCTCTTGAAACTGAAGTTATGAAGCATAGCAAGGCTCTTTTGTTGCTAAGCTGGGATTTCGGCACTGCATGGAATTCAAGGTTTGCCGCTTAACTTATTTTTGTATTGTTAGTGACATATTATAAAGAAGCTCGGTTTAAATATAATACTTGTTGATAGCTTTCTCTTACAGAATGCGGTATTTCTACAGAATGTTAATATCAGGATATCATAATACATGCATAAACTGCTAAAAAGAACTATTGTAAAGTTGATATAATGGAACGATTTTGAAGTCATATGATCTCTTCTTCATCTTATACTGTGTGTTTCACCTATATTTTGCAGGAAGCTAGTTGTTTTAAAGAAGCAACAATTCTTGCTATTTATGGATGAGCTATTGTTATCTGCGCTGATTCTTTCGTATTCACCTAAAAGTGAGCATGCTTGGAGCCATAGGTAACATAGAGTTTTTATATTTTGTTCTTTCTCTTTTCCCTTTTAGCAGTATAATGTGATATTAAGTTCATGATGGTCACTCATCACTAGTAATAATAAATTATTCCATACTCGTTTGTAATGCCTTCCAAAAAAAAATACTCGTTTGTAAGTAGAATATAGGCATCGTGCTCTTCATTCTTGTCCTTCCTTTATTAATTTGTACATTAGCTCTATTTTATTTTGTTTGTCAATACATCTGAGCTACAGTACCGAGATACTTTTTATTTGGTGCCACTTTCAGTTTTTATTTTCCTTGTATATTTGTAGATTACTTTTTTTGGGTGTTAAAGCATTTCTACTGTTTGTTGGTAGGCGTTGGGTGATCAAGAGAATTGATGGAAAATGTCCAAATTTCCAAGACTTAGTAGAAAGAGAATCTGAGCTAGTGGAGAAGATAGCTGAGGTTATTTTTCAGTTCAGGAATTGATACCATTAGATATTGAAGGTTTATTGACTCTTCAATTGATTTATTTTTATGTTAGTATGGCCTCTTAACATTAAAATTTTTAAATTGCTTCCAACCTTTATGAAAGTGTGAAATGAGTCATGATGCGCCAAAGACTCATTTAGCTTGTTTTCCAACCTACTTTCCTCCCGTAGTTTTGGTTTTACTCGGTAAATACTTCATTAAAAGAAAAACCTGATATGATTACTTATATTACCTAGGAACATTTGTTGTCTCAAATTTTCATCATGGAATTGCATATATATATATAGGGGAAAGATCCATATACAACACTTTATACAATGGCCTATATCTCACTCTGCAAATTTACTTACGACTTGATTTTTTGTGGATGTCATCTTCTCACCATGGATAACATCCCTGCAAAAAGTGAGGTTATTTGGAAATTTCTAAATATGCCAAAAGTGGGTTGCAAAATTTTAAATCCTGGCTGTTGAAATAACTCGCATTTTCAAATCAACTTTTGAAAGGGGTAGAGATTTTGAAATGAACTCAAATTTTATGGATCCACTTGAACATGTTCATTGGTTTCTTCCGTCCTAAGCAGTTTGAGTTGTCATATTGATACCTTTCTCTTTCTCCATGTTTAGGGTAAGGGTAACATCTCCCTTCTTCTAACTGCATTTTCAGTTGAATTTTTACAGAAATCAAAAATGAATTACCGTGCATGGAGTCACCGGTGCTGGCTCATCGCCTACATGACAAAAGAACAGGTAAAGTTTGAAAAAAAAAAATTCATTCTAGTTTGGCTACCCTACATACAAAGGGAAACTACAGACATCAGAAAAGCGATTGCTTGAAATATTTTTCTTCTTTCTCGAATTGTTTTGCTGCATTCCTTTCTTTTATCTTCCCAAATTTTGAAAAACATTCGTTGTAATGTCTTAATGGGGTTTTTCAGATTAAAAAGCATTATAATAGTGATGTCTTGTGGTTGTTTAATTTATCTCATAGTGGTTCTCATATCATTCATGGTAGTCTATTTTATGCACTTGAGCCATTAGACGAAAAAGAGTTTTCTCATGCTTTACTGTTATATGTTATATGTTTCTGGTTACAATTATTACCAGTCCAAAAAGATAACTTGTTTCTGGTTCTGTTGTTCTGCTCCTTTCTATGGCCCTTCGCTTTATAGTGTTTTGAAGGTAAACTGGTAATTGTAAAGAAAGCTTTGTTTTCATTATAAGTTCGAAACTACCCATTGTGGTTTTCCTGTGAGGCATTTATTTTCTTTGGTGCTGATTCACTAAGCTATAGAACTACCAATAACTTGATTTTGTGTGTGCTCTGTCGGCTAATTTTATCTAGATGCATGTTTTAGGTGCGAAATGAGTTGAACAAGTCAAGAAAATGGGCTGAATTGCATGTTGGAGATAATAGCTGCTTTGACTATCGCCAGGTCAGGTTCTATAAATCCTATCTAAAAAAAAACAGGACAGGTTCTATAAATTAATTGGTGGATATATATTCCCTTATTGTTGGTTTTATTTTCCTCTGAAGTCTAGACATCCATGTATACTAGGGCTCTAGAATCTCAGTTAATGGCCAATTTCCTGAGTGCAGACTTTCTTCATGACTTTTATGGCTCAGGTTGTCTTTTGAGCACACCCAAGACATCAATATAGCTATATTGATTTTACTAAAAGCAATACAACAGATAGCACTAATACTGATATGTTTCACTTAAAAAATGTTAGTATATTTGTGGTTTGAAACTTTCCATATCGGACTAATTACTGAAGCCGTCACCAGTCTTACATATTCTAGGTTTATATTTTCGCCAGTTCCTTTCCCTTTAAAGAGAAAATGAAAAAAAAAAATCAGTTACCAGTATATCCCTTTTGAATGATTTCAAAATCTAAATGAATCTGTATCTTTCTTGCTTCGTCCTCATCAAATTTTGTTTCAAGCACTCTGTTGTATACTTGTATCCTATGTTGCACCTCATACAGAACAAACTTACTTGTTCATACAGATGTTAGTTCAATATTCTAATCCTCTCAAGTTCTTCCTTGATATGCTGCTGTGCTATAAAGATCTTGATATTTGTTCTACTTATTGGGTGTTACTGTGTTTGTTGCTTTGTAACAAGATGTGAAAATTTCAAGACGTAATCCTTTTGTTGCTATTCATTTCAGCATCTACTGCATAGGATGTTAGAACACAGCTACTCAAAACTCGATCCTTCTGGTTCCTCGTACTGCACGCCTGATGTTTATCACTTCTGGATGGTAAGTCTCTGTCACCTGATACATGCATATTTATTATGGATTGTACTTCTTTTCACCCAAGAGGATTGTTTGAAATGTTCAACGTCTACATTACTTGTTCTTTGTTCCTAAGTGAACGTCATAGACCTCTACTTATAATTTGTCACCAAGAATTCCTTGTATTCATCAAATCAAGGTTAAGTGTTGATTATGCAAAGATAAAATACTTGGCCGCAGTTGGACTCTAGTTTAAGATGAAACATCCTACAGAGGTTGCCAATTTTTATGACATGCCTTTCCTTAGCTTCAACAGAGACCAAAATGTCTTGGATTTTGGCACATCTTGGAGTCCATTTGGTTTCATTGTTTTTCGTACTCATTTATATTTGCTTGTTTCAGGTTGCATTTCTTATTAATAAATCTTTGTAAGATGTTTCTATTTTCGTTTGTATACTCTATACGCTATGAACCTATAGGCATATCATATCAATCATATCATATTGTCCTACTACTTGATCTTATTTATTGTTAATCTTTAGTTGGTGTTTTTTGCTGACCCTAAGGATAAGCTCTTCGGTTTAGTTCATGGTAACCAGTTCTATGCCTAGTTAGTAAATTTGGGGATGGGAATTCTTCGGACCGTGAATCCATTGGGTTTAATTCGGTTTCAATTTCAAAAAAATTGGGTAAAAATTCGGTCATATATTCGTTGTATGGAAAACATTTGTCTATACGTTTGTTTGTGTATAATTCGATTTTCTCTAATAAAAATTCGTAATTCGTTTCCAAAGATGCTTCAAAAATCCGTGTTTAATGCGCGAATTTACGTAGAACTTCTGCCTATAATAGGGTTTGCAACTTTGCACTTTGCACTAACCTGGGCGGTTCCTTCACGATGTATTGGATGAAATCGTAGTTCATACTGTGTCAGACTTGAAATTAGGATCTGCTTGTCTGCCAGTTATATGACAACATCTTTAGGTTGAAAGGCAAGAGGGAGGAAGTAAAAAAAACGTTGTTGACTTGGCAATGTTTCACTTATTAGTTTGTGGTTTCATTGTTTAAACAGGAGGAGCTCGACTGGAATGAAATGTTGATAAAGCGTTATATTGGAAGAGAGGTAAAATGTTAGACTCTTTAACTCATTCACCAGAATCTTATGATTTGGCCCCGATTGAATAGCAAGCAGGATTTGGCGGATCAAACTTAAAACCTTTTGGTCAGCTCATATTTGCTTGCTTGTGTACAACATTGCAATAAAAATTCCACCCCACAGCTGCACTTATGTTGACCTGTCATTAAATTCTTTCATTGCTTCCTTATATTGCATTGTTTTTGACAGTCTTTGTGGGTTCATCGCCGCTTCCTCTCTCAGTTTGGGCTTAAACATTTTTGCTTTACTGACGGTTCATGGTACCCTTGTGGAGTTGACATTGACAACTTTGTCCGTGGTGAATTTCAACTCTTCCAATCCTGCTTGACTATTTCTGATACTGGATTTGAAGATGGTCAGGCACAAGGGTTATTTGCTGCTGCTTACATTCTGCGGGTGTCAAAGGTGAAGACTCTTTCTCCCCTCTTATTTGTTCCATGGATGCAAGTATCACATTGTGTGGTTTAATAAAAACAATTTCTTAACCTGCAACAGCAATTACTAAACTCTGGAGCTATCGAGCTTCAAGAAAAGCTAAGGGACTTGGGAGCATTGAAAACTGCACTGAATCAGTTATGCCCAGAAAAGACATTGCTTTGGAATGATTTGATTGGTGGAGTTAACAACAATTTATAGTAGCATGGATCATGTGTATTAGAATTTGCAGCATTTAGCATTTATCAATGCTACTTTGTGTTGTATGAATTTCTCTGAAATGTTGTAATAATGTAATGTGGAAAGTAAATTCAGTTGTGTGTGTTACTCCAGTCATTCTTATTCCAAACCAATTACCAAAAAAAAGAGTAAGCACCAAAAATGTGACACATGCTACAGCAAGGCCCACTTAAACTTGGTAAGAAAACCAGGAAAAAAAAACACCACCAACTGATTTAACGGTAACAACAGTCAACCCTTAAAAACAATTCCCCTCTCCATCAAAAAAACAAAACCCTTAAAAACTAATCTTCGCATGGTGGAAGAGAGAGAAAGTAAGGAAAAGACCAAAATGGGTTCCATAACTGCCCCTACACCAATAAAGAGAGTTATCAACAATGGTGGGAACAAGTCTCAATCTTTAGCTGAAACTCGATACCCGGTTCGTATTCGTACACCTAGTTTAACTGATTGTCATGTTTGTGGATCACAAATTAATTCAAATAGAAATAAAATACAAACCCTAGATAGTCAATGGCGCATTGTTATTATTTGTAATTCTTGTTTGAAAAATGTCAAAACTGCAAGAGTTTGTTCTTATTGTTTTAAGGAAAAGGAGGATGTGAGTATTAGTTGTCGAGTTTGTAGTTGTAGTGTTCATAAAGAATGTGTATTGATGTTTGGGAGATTGAATATGTACCCAAATTTGGATTCGTTTAGGTGTATTGATTGTTGGATTCCAAGAACGTTAAAGAAAGTGGTTAGGAAACGTAAACGGAGTAGTAGTAGTAGTAGTAGTAGTAATGTTGATTGGGATTCTAGTTCATTGGATATGCCTAGGGTAGAAACGGAAGGTAACCCGAAATCTATAGAAGATAAGGTGAAGGATGCAAAGTCAAATGCAGAAATGAAAGTTGCAAATGCAGCTAAGGTTAGAGAGGAGGCTTTGAAAAAAGCTGCAATGGCGAGAAAAGCTGCTCAGAAGGCAGCCAATGCACTGGATGTGGCTGTTGCTGCAAACGGAGAGGTCCAAGGAGATGGTAGTTGTTGTCCAGTTGTTGATGATGCAGAGTTGGCATTGCGGTTGCATAGAGCGATTAACAGCTCGCCAAGGATTTTCAGAAATATGCGGTCAGTTAAATTAGAAAACTTGGTTGATCCAAAAGAAGTGAAATTAAATGCTTCTTCCTTGAGCAGGCAGTCTGATCCTGAGAAAAGAGTTTTGAATGGGGAACTTAAAGTTTGCACTGGAAACATTGGGAAAGCTGCTTCAGGAAGGAAAAGTTCTGAGAGTGTATCAGATATAGGTCCTGTAAAAAAATCTGATCATGCAGATTGTAATATAGAGAATCCTACGAAGGAGGAGCAAGCCAGCTGCTCCAGCAAGGTAGCCATTTCCAGTGAGAATGGCAACAGCACAGACTCTGGATCTCAATCTTGTCAGAAACAAGAAGGGTCGAAATTGAATAGCAGAGAAACCCCATGTCAATCAGTATATGACAAGGATTCTTCTGAGCAGGAAGGGAAAAGTCCCCATGGACCTGATATATGTTTAAAGACGTACAGCAGGAGGCACAAAATTTCAAAATGTATACTTGATCAGAAAAACAATCTTCTTCCCAGAAATTGTCACCTTGAAAGTCAGACTTCAGGAACGGCATTACCCTTGACGCAGATGGAGGCAGAGCTGACCTTCAATGACACTTCTTTGGATTCTCATTGTGTTCCTTCACGAGCTTCTACACCTGCAAGTAGTCTAGCTTGACACCACACATGAAGTTGCAGGTAATAAAATTGTCAATTGTTTCCATCACATGCTGCATACTATTATGTAGTTTTGATCTGTAAAATCCTCTAGGGTTATTCCATAGATCGACACGTAGAGGGTTGTGGAGTGGCACAGCTGGTCAGACCTTTTGGGGTTGTATGTACCCAAGGTCCTTGGTCTGTTCCCTCTCAAAGAGGGAGGGGAGTTTTGAAGTGTAAAAGTTTAGGAAAAAGAAAAAAAAAAAAAAGAAATCCAACGCTTGACGTCTTGGTTTATTAAAGAGTTTGGGGTGGTAAAAGTTTTTAAATTACCCAAAAGAAAAGAAAAATATATCCATCTCTAGATCTCTAGGTTTATTATTATTTACTAAAATTACTATTGTCATTGCCATTATTAGTATTTTTATTATCATTGTTTAAGTTTTTTTATTAATTGTTTTAAGCATGTTATGATGCCTTGTTAGTTGTTACTTTCTTAGACTAGATTTTTGTTGACCGTGTGGATCTTCCTGCAATTCTTGTGCGCTTCTACTGAAGTTTTTTTTATGTGATATCTGTGTGGCCAAGCTGCACAATTGAAGGGAAAAAGTGAAAACGGTTGAAGTGATTTTCCATTTGCGTGTGTTTGTCTGTTGTGAGGTTTTAACCTATGTAAATGCTAATAGGAGATTGGATTCCATTTATGGGTGCACACCTGTGTTCATTCTTCTTATTTAAATACCGAATTTCTGCAGCTTGGTTAGTCTACCATCATCTGGTGCGGGATTAAAATTCCTATATGTTTTATCATTATTCAAAAAAAAAAACACACACACACAAGCAAACAAAAAGCGCCTAAGATATAGACGCTATAGGAAATATTCTCAAATGGATAGGGATATGGGCATGAAATAAGAAGCTTACTAAGCGGCTCCGCAGAAGAACACAGAGATCTCCAAAAATCATCTTTTGCTCTTGCAGAGTTTCTTGATGGTTGTAAAACAACTTTTGATGAGTAAAGGTGGAGATCCTAGCCTCACCAACAAGGTGCTAAGTGTTATCCCAATTGTTGGAGGGCTGTTGGATATCAAAATACAACAAAGCAATTCCATTTGCCACAAAAATTTGATCCTTGGTTGGTAGTTTCTTCCTATCTGACATGGCATAGAAATCCTCAAAGTTCCTACATAAAGTTCTCCATCATCCCAAAATCTTATTCTATTTCCTTTCCGCAATTAATATCTGATATACTTACACCTCCCTCACGATTCCATTCCAAACACCACACCCAGAAAAAATGGAAACATTGCGGATCTCCCAATCTGGAAACTCATGTACTCGATCCATGCCTAGAGACAATAATGTTCATAATCTTGTGGAGAAGGTCAAACTTAAAGGGATGATGGATCATTTCAGTCTAATGGCAGAGTAGAAAGGAGAGAAATGGTGTGAAGAGGAGAGTGGACTCACATTGCCTTGCATGGAATCACAAGTGAAGCAACAGTTATTAAGGAGACTTATTTTATTATCCTTTTTCTCTTTCTAACGAAGGTGAGGGGAATCTTATTTTGCAGCTGAGATTTGCCACACTTTTCAGGGATGCACTATTTTTTGGTTGTTAGGGTTTGTTCACACTTGTAAGTTGTAATAGAACACCAAAAGGTGAGAGCAGTATTTTATATTCCACCAAGGATCCCTCTCTATGGTGCACTGTGGATATACGCAGTATTTAAAGTCTGAGGGATTTGAAGGAGCAAAATGTATACCAAAGAGGATATGAGACGAAGCGTTGAGAGCATATTTGTATAACTAGAGCTATAAGAATCTGTTTGAAATAGAAATATAGGATTTACTTGAGGAACTTGCTTTGTTAGCCAACCACTTGAAGCAAAAGCGTTGGGAGGCACTGTTGTCTCTTTTAATTTGTAAGGTGGTAACTTAGACCGAAGTGTCACATCTTGGATCATTTGAACTATCAAGTAATCTGTAAATGCAAATTACAGTAGGATGCTGGAAGATGGTGACCTTTGTTGTATGTTATTATCAACTTATAATACTGTTTGTGATTTGGGTGTGCAAGTCCCACACTCCTACATGCTCTTTTATTCTATCCCATCTACTTAATGAAATTTTATTTTTATTTCCGTTGACCTTTGCATGCCCAAACATATTATAATCATGATCGTTGGACCTTTCAGATGATCACAATCTCTACTGATATGGTTCCCAACTGTAAATCAATGATGATGGATATGAGGAATTAGGCGAATGCTCACTTCATTTGGCTTTGACAATTCAGACATTCTCACCATGATGAACGGTTCCCCGAGTATCTTGACTTTGGTAGGAGGATTGGAATGCCATGAAAGTGTTGACATCAGAAAGTATTCCTCTGCTTGGTTCCAGTTTTGTTTGAAATGCTTCACACTGTTATTCTCATTAGATGTTTCTAGTTCAGCCAGAGATGCTATGCGTACACTAAGTACATTGTTTATAATTTCTTCTGATTTCTAACTGTAAAGATGATTGATTATGTTCAATTTATACTGATATAGATGTGCAAGCATGTTTGTGACTAGGCAGGCTAGTTGGCCATAGCTACAAGATAATTTCATATATGGCTGGGAGCTTGCTATCTAGTCAAAAGTCCCTCGGCAGGGTCCTTTCTGAAACCCTTGAGTCAATAAGACAACCGTTATAAACAACTTCCTTGGCAAAAGTGAAAGACTATCCAAAGCCACGAATACTCGATCCTCCACTGCATTCCTGTTTTAAGTTGTGCTTTTTTAGCAGGCAACTAGTGTAGCAAACTTTTCTCCTGGTAGCAGGCAGGCAGGACGCCAATACATTATACCTCTGAGGTTTTGCTCTGTCACTGCCAGATTTTCTGATTTGACTGAATGATAGTTTACTTCAGTTCAAGACTTCACTATCCCACTAATATAATTTGCTTTATCTGAAAGTATCTGTGAAACCAGTTTTCATTTGAAAAATTGAGGACAGTTACCAAGTAGAAAAAGGACTCGTGAGAGGAAGATGGATTGCGTATTGTTATCACACTAGTTAGAAAGAATAATCATATTAAATACATTGGAAGCTATTATATTGTTATCACACTAGTTAGAAAGAATAATCATATTAAATACATTGGAAGCTATTGTAAATGGAGTCGGAATTCGGAATCATCCGCAAGACGTTTATACAGCTCATAAAAACTAGCTGACCTGATGAACAGAGAACCCTATTTGAGGTACCTTTAGATGGGTTGACAAATCATTTTCACCCTTCTCCAAAGCAAATGAAGGAAAATGTAATAACAATGTAAAGAGACCAATGGCCCAAATAAGAGGCAGCAATTTTGATTAATGCAGTCAGGATACTAAAACAAAGTATTCAGTAACATTGATCAAGGTAATATTACATGGCCAGAAAATCAGTCAATTTGCACTTAATTTGCCAAGAAGTGCTCATTAGATTGCATTTCATAAAGGTTGAACCAAACTGGCAACAGTTTCTGATTTTCTCATCAGAAGCAAGCCTTCATCTTGATTGTCTTGGATGCTAACTTCCATCTCCTTGCATCTCTAACAAAGGAACCTAATCAGAGCTTCTTCAACCAGGCTTTCAAGTGTGGCTGCAGACTGACCAAGTTCGTGGCCATCTGAACAACATAGGAGAGTTCACCATTGACCACCTCAAATGTTCGAGTTATCTCTTTCACCTGATGATAGAGACTGTCAAAATGCTTCACCAGGAATTGTTACAGACAAATGTTTTTCAATATGTACTCATGCATGGTAGCAAAATGAAATAAAATTTGATGAATATAGAGCAGAAAATACTTTCCATAAAATTTGATTTAGCATGTACTTTCTAAATCATATAGAAGCATTGAAAATCCAGTATGTTATTGCAAAAAATAAATATTAGAGGAGCAAGTGATAACGTGTATGTCACCAACCATAAAATAAAAAGTGTAAATATGTCAACGTATAATATGACATTTCCATATGACGAGGCAAACAAGCAATGTGATGCTCTAGGGGAATCATAAGACTAGAAGAAAAGCACGGATAATCTTGCCCAGAAGAATGAAAAGTAAATAACCTTTGAAGCGTTCCCGACAAGTTCGCTTTGAAGCCTCACGACCTTCTTTTCAGCATCATATGTTCCTTTCTGAAAACATGGTGGCACAAGTACAAGAAATAATAAATAGTAGCAATCAAGGGAAATTTGCAACAAATAACAAAATTAGAGAAACTAGCAAACAAGATCAACAAAAATCTGGGTGGTCAGAGCCAACAAAGAAACAAATCAGAGTGTGTAGTTTGCTGTTAATGTTGAACACACCTAGTCCAAGCTAAGAAAAATGAAGGAGAAAGAATGCAGGTAATCCTTCTAAACCTCGGAAAATTGAACCTAAGATTGAATCCATTGAGAGAGAAGCCATTTTATTCTTGAAAACAAAAGCACTGTAATGTACAAGCTCTAACTATGATTGGAGACAGCCCCTGATGCCAATTGATCTCGATAACATTTAAGCTCAGGATGATGTATAGCTTTCACTCAAAATGAGCAGACAAGTGAATAAGACGAGCATGGTCTGATCTTAACTATAGTGTCTCAACCCTTGTAGACACTCTCTTGAGTTGGTGTTTCTAACTGAATCCAATTATCTGTTTTCCACAGTCTTGATGTGCCAAAGGAGAGCCAGATTTCATCTGGAAGTCCTAAACTGTCTGTACGAGTTCCCTTAGGGTGAGTCATGATTCGAGAAGTGGAGGAAAGTTCAGAAGAAGACTGCTAAAGAGGATGAAGACACTGTCAGCAGGGGATTTACAAGGGGATAAAAACAGACGAGAGATTACCGGGAAGTATATAGAGGGGGCTGCATCATTGTGAATCATATGACATTTTTACTAGGTAGGCACCTCATTTGCCACCAACCATATGCAGAACCCTCTAGTTCAACTCTAGCAGGGACTCCAGGGAGAACCTTGTGTAAATCAATGAATTTGGTTCAGATGTTTTGGTAACGACCTTTATTACAACTGAGCAAACTGTAAAATGATAAATGGAGGGCTTTCTTGGTTACTTTTCTATTGGATCTTGGAAAAGCCTGTTGGTTACCATTTTACCAAACCCATTGTCAAGGAAGATGCCAACAAGAAATTCAACTGCATTTTCGTCATCCTCGATATAATTTTGGACTAACAAATATACCAGGAATCACGCATTTTACCACCTCATAGCTCATTAATTATCACAATCAATCAACAGTTATTACCCAATGGTACCGAAAGAAAGTGATACATATTAGCTATACACTCCATATATAGTTAAGACTAGTGATCTACATACAACTGTGAAGCAAGAGTAAAACTTGAGCTTACAGTGAGGAATTGGATATTACCTGAACCTCAACAAGACCAGTGCTCTGAGCAATCACGACGTCGATGGACCCATCTGGTTTCGGTCTCCAGTAACCACTCTCAGCATGCATAGGCTCACCAGATGCCAATTTCCATGTCTTTTGTGAATAAGCTATCACAGGCTACACTTAAAAAAACATACATAATTAAATTTCAGCACCCAACATACAAATACACTAATATGTAGCAAATAGAGTAAAGAGATGTTTGTATATACTTTGCCAGAGTGAGTGAAAGTGAGTTGTTCACCATACTTGAAGGAATTGATAGTTGGGAAACCACCTTCACCTTCTCCTTTCCAAGTGCCTAGTAAATATGTGAGTGGTGCTAATGATGGGTGTACAGGAAATGTTCCAGTTCCAGGTGCACCATTTTTTCCGTCCATGGTACTAATTAACTCCTATATCCGATCCCTTTAATATAGTTAAACGAGATCATAACTCATTTTTGGATTTTTAACCTGGGGCTTTGATGTGCCCGTCATCCACATTCTTTCATTTTGACTCTTTCTTATTAGGGGCACTTCAAAACCAGCTCAAATTTTCGACTCAAATTCCAGAGGACCTCAATTTGAGGGCTTTTTTTAGCCCATGGGCGAGCTGAGGGCTTTTCTTACGCCCCACATGTTGAATCTTGTAGGTTTTTACGGTTTTACTCCCGAAGAGAGGTGCACTCCTATTTGAGGGGGTAAATTCTTGATTCGGTCAGGATAATTACACATGAGTCCTATATTGGGCGCCACATAAATTGGATTGGGCAGCCTCCAGCCCAAGCCCAAATAGCAAAGTCCAAAAGAAAGCCCAGTACACCCCCACCTAAATTGTGAAAACCGAGAAAACCTTTTTAACCGGTATCATCTCTCTCGCGTATCAAACCAAAAATCAAAAACGAAAAACAAACCAAAAACAAAACTTGGTTTTGTGCAATGATAGTTTTGTTGGTGCAAACAAGGATTTCTTCAGTTTCGAATATCAATTAGTGAGTGCATTTTGTTTATTTTTTTTTTAATTCAACTCTAGTTTCTCAATTTGTGGTTTCTATTGTTGAATAATAAGTATAGTTATTATCGTTGAATAATTTGTGGTTTCTATTGTTGATTTTTATACAATGCAAGTTGTTTGGACTGTTGGTACAAAGTATTGTTTAAGAAAAATTGAAATGACCCAGTGAGGTCGTTTGAATGTGTTTTTTTTTTAAGTGGAAATTTTATTAATACTGATAAGGATTTTTACAAATAATTAAGACAAACGTGCAACAAGCTGCGCCAAAATCCTTTCTGAATAGCAAATCCTATTATTCTAAAAACAAACTCGTTAGAACTAGCTGTCATAACTCGTTAACAAATCATATTCTACCGATTTTATTTATTATTATTTTTTTAATATTCTTTGTATTGTTGTATAATTTGTGATTTCTATTGTTGATTATTATACAATGCAAGTTGTTTGGACTCCAAAACGACAAATTATACAATGCAATTTGTGGTTTATATTGTTGATTATTATACAATGCAAAATGAATAATAAAATCGGTAGAATGTATAAAGAGGTGAGAGATATTTTTGGGTATAATGAGGGAGTCTTGGCTTTGAAACTTCGGGGTTATGAAAAATTGGGTTTGAGTTCACCTACTGTTGTTAAGTTAGTAAGTTGTAGTCCATCGCTATTGGTTATATATATTTTTTATTATTACATGCAAGAGATACATATTAGCCAAAATATACTAAAAAAAAATGCAAGCTCAACATTCAACAAATATCATATATACAAAACAAACAGATTTCTCAGTATGTAACTTGCTCAAAAACCAACAAATTAAAACTTAGAGAAACTTAAAAAGATAATAATAAAATAACATAATCATCAATAGTTTGGACTCGATCATAGATCAACAAATTACAACTTAGAAAAACTTAATATGCTCAAAAAAATGAAATAAACAATCACCACCAGTTCAGTACCAAAAAGCATATAAGTTGTTAACATATTATATGAAAGTAACTACCATATTCATACAATTAATACATTTAAAAAAAACTTTACACAAATGTACTGAAAAAAAACACAAGTTCACTTTCAAGTAAGTTCTTTTGGAGCACCTATTTCACAATATTCATATCATTTTTTGTATAACTTTTAGTGTAACTAAACTAAATGATGAATTAGTTTTACCAATTATTATTGAACTGACTTTTCATATCTATAACAAAAGTGAATTTTTGTAGATGAATGATGAATATATCAGCACAACGAAACAAAAAAATGACACAATTTTTTTTTTATTCCATGTGAACTAACTACTAAAAATGGAAAATATAATTGGTTGTGAGAGATGAGTTATTCAAATGAATAAGAGAAATATATGAGAAATGAAAATTGAAAAATGGAAAAGGTGAGTGATAAGAGAGGGATTGAGAGAACTAATGATGAGAAATGTTAAAAGAAAATGTTTTCGTGTCTAACAGTTTTCCCGCCAAATACCTAATGTCATTTGTCATGTTACATGTGAGGGACAGACAAACTCATTTGCACTATATATCAACAACTTTTTTATCGTGCATTGATTTTATCATCATCAGATCAACTATAATGAAGTTTGGGAATGACAATATGACTTGGAATTTTGTTTTGTTAGATTGATGGAATGAGTTTGCAAAAAAAAAAAAAAGAATTTTGCTATTTTAATGGATGATGAATGTTATTATTTTAAGGAAAAAAGAATTTTGCTATTTTAATGGATGATAGATATTATTATTTTAAAGATGATGGATTTTGCTATTTTAATATTTTCTTGTGTATATATTTTTTGCATTTTGATTTAATTTATTATCTAATTTATTTCACTAATTTATTTTTGTACTTATTTTAACTTCTTTTTTAGTAATTTAAATTGCCTAAAAAAACAAAAACCAAACTCAAAAATCAAAACTCAATCTGGATGGTCTATCTTGAGTGTAATGATCTCCATGAAATCGAATGGTTAATAGAAATTAACATGTCTAAATCATGAGAGGACAATGATAGAGAAAAGTGTAAGAGGAGAGAGAAATTATCTTTTTGAAGCAATTCAAATTGTGTAGGGACAACAACTACATAAAAAAAAAAAAAAAAAAAAAGTCAGTTGCAGAGGAGAGAGAATTTTAATGTTAAAATTGAAGCTCAAAAAAAGTAAAATTTTTCTCTGTTTAAATTACAAAAACTACTGAAAAAATTGCGCAGGAGAGAGAAATTGATACTTCTAGATTTCAAAGTTAACTATTTGATTGAATCTAAGACACCCATCACGCAGGAGTGAGGGTGTATTACACCAAAAAGTACTGCAATCAATGTCTCTCATGCCTGCGTACAGGTGCACCCTGCGAATATTAGGCGTCCTCTTAAAATTGAAGCTCAAAAAACGAGGTAAAATTTTTCTCCTGTTTAAATTACAAAAAACTACGAAAAAATTGCTGACAGTAGGTCTGTAAATTGCTACTTCTAGATTTCAAAGTTAACTAATTGTGCCAGTATAAATTACTACAATGTTTTCATTTTATGATGGTCAAAATCCAACTGTCTACAATCGTAGTTTGTATCGCTAAGAGAATCTAATAGGTCACTGTAATTTCTCATGTCAACATCAAAAGTACAAAAAAAAAGAGAGTGTGGCCAGAAGAAAGAGAGTATTGCAAAAATGGGTAAAAATGTCAAAACCCGTTGAATGGGTCAAAATTAAAGGGGGCTTAGCCGGTTGGAACACAATGTGCAATTATTATGGCCAACTCAATAATTTACCCAATTTGTGGTACATCCGCACGTGTTTTGTTTTACTATGTAATAAGATTATGTTTTACATGGAAAGTGTTCCATTAAATATCTAGTTGCACTAGTTAACAATATAATAAAAGGTATTTGTTATTGACTGACCCCATATTGTGTTGGGCAAACTCCAACAAAAAAAACAATTATTACAAGTGTGTCATTGGTCTCAAAAAATTCAAAAAAAAAAACAAATATTACAAGAGTGTCATTGGTCCCAAAAAATTGAATTCGAAAATCCCAAACTTAAACGATCCCAATTTAAACGACGATGTGGCCATTTATCTTTGGAAACCCAAACGATGTGGCCATATCATTTGACTAAGTTCAAAACGGTTTGAGATTCTTAATCCAAACGGTGTGGCCACACCATTTGAGATTTGAACTTTGAAAAATATAAAATTTTTGGCGTTTGAGACTTAATCCGGCGGTGTTATTATCACCGGTCAAGAAGGCCAAAAATAGAACTTTATATTTTTCAAAGTTCAAATCAAATGCCATGCCACAATCCGTTTGGACTAAGTCTCCAACGATATGGTCACACCGCTTTGAGATTTGAATTTTGAAAAATATAAAGTTCTGTTTTTTGACCTCTTGACCGGTTTGCCACACCGCTTTTGAATTGCTCAACGATGTAGTTAAAACGTTGAATTTGAGTTCAACAACGATGCCACACCGCGCGTTTGAGACTTAGTTCAATGGTGTGGCCATTTGGATGGATTTTTGCCGAATTACATTGTCTTTGATGAATCCACCTACCGGCCGTTTAAGCTGAGTTTTCGAATTCAATTTTTTGAGACCAATAATACACTTATAATATTTATTTATTTTTAGACTTTTTTAGAATCAATAGCACAAATGTAATATTTTTTTTTTTTTTGTCTGCCGAACACAATATGGGTCCGTCAGTAATAGGACTCTAAAATCCTCCGTTTTTCGTGTCACGTTCTTGGTTGAATTTTCATCTAGACTATTTGTTGCTCCCTATTTTTAATCATACATGTTTCCCAAACTGCTGTAGAAATTCAGTTCAAAGTGATACATGAAGACAAAAGCTATATCTCAAAATCTGCCTTCCATGGATGAAACAAGTCCAACAAATCACAATATTGAAAAATCAAAATAACCAACCAAACCAATCAAAGAGAAAGTCCTAACTTTTGAAAATATTATTTTGGAATTTTCTGCTGTCAATTGGTCAATCGTAGACTTGTAGTAGGTATATCCGTATATGAAAGGTTAGACTATTGCACGACCTACATCTATCGCATACCCCCATTTTCCTGATAACCCCACTTTAAGATGTTAGACTTTGTATTCATTTTTGTGCTTCCTACACATTACACATGCAGAGTTTTGACAGATTATATGAGGACACAAATAGCTAATTGAAAAAATCAAAATGCCTGTGTAACTAATTTTATTATGTGCTAATGATTAGTGAACTCAATAAATTTTCACGACACAAGCTTTTTCCACGAAAATCTTACGAAATCTTTTTGACCGCCATTTTAACTTCTAAAAAATGAACAAATCATATATCTCCACTGGTTATAAGTTGTCAATCCACCACAGAAATATTGTGCTCCAAAAATTATGGAGCACACCGATTTTAAATGACAACCAATGATAATTGTAATAGAAGTAACTACCCACCAAACAATCAATGATAATTATAATAGAAGTAACTATCCACAACATGGTTTATGAAATCAACTAAATAACTCATAAACAAATAGTAAATAATGTAAACCACCCACCAAAATAACAAACCAATTAACCAAATAAGATAGACGAAGATTTACGTGGTTTGGATTGCGCATAATCCACAACTAAATAGAAGCTCAAATTGAAAAAGAATCAAATAATATTACACACTCACTTTGGTTTAATAGAACTCCTAAATTCCATTTTCTTATGACTTCACAAATCTCTCATACTATAAACAACTAATTGTGTGGACAACTGAGTGATTTTTTGCTCCCAAACGATATTCCCTCCAAGGGCTCCAAGTCCAATCAAGAAGCAACACTTGTCAACTATATTGGAGATCCAACTAGCAACATATTTATTTAGATTTGCACTTCCGATTTTACCCTTAGAATATTGGTCAACAACTCCTTATTTAGTTCTTTTATTTAATAAAAAAATCAATAATTATCATTTGAGCCATAATAAAAAAAATTTTTTTATGGGGAATGACTCTATTCATGAGTCAACATAGAAGATGAACACATTTGAAAGATCATTTTCTATTTTTTTCAACAAATATTTTAGATTCTCTCTTTAAATTTTGACGAGGGCAAATTAGTAAGTCTAAAAAAAATGCAGGTTATTAGTAGTTGGATTTCAAAATATTATAGACATGTGTTGATTGTTGATTGGGCTTGGAGCTGGGGAAATATCGCTGGGAGCAAAAATTCACTATGGACAACTACCAATGAGTTTGGGCATAAACAAAACTCTCAATAGAGACACCAAATCTCAAACCTTAGCAACCAAATTTATCTCATTTTCTAATTTATAAACCCTAACTTTTTTTATATAACGTAGTTGAAATTTCGGTGAGATACAAAATTTCAACATATTTCGGCAAATGAATACCAAAATGTCATACTTCATTCAGTACCGATACCTAAAAATCCAACTAGTCCAAGTTGTTTTCTCAAATTCGGTAACAAGATACGGAATGAACTTCACTTTCTCGGTAACTAGATGCCATCTCCAACTCACTTTCTCGGTAACAAGATGTCATCTCCAACAAGAAATACCTTTTTGAGGTTATATGAAGTCATCGCTTTGAAATGCCCATGACAGCATACAACGTCAGGGTGGTCTCTGTGGGCGATTGATGAGGTTGCTATGATCTAGTCTTGGATTCTGTGTAATGTAGCTTGTTGCAAGTCTGTGCAATGTTTTGCAAGTACGAAATCTGTTTCGCTTTAGTTCACTTTATATTTATAGTTTTATTCTTTGACTCTTATAAGTGATTATGTACAATGCTGCTGGTTGGTTTATTTGTAACACATTGTACTTGACAACAGATTCCGCTCCTTTTCTAACTAAATTAAGCTAGTTGACACTTGACACCAGAGTTTACAGTAAATTTATTATAGCCATCAATAATACTTCTGAGAACAATCTTCTTTATTAACTCAATAAGATATGAGCTTGTCATATGATTGCATTACATGAGATGGTTTCGTCCGTTTTTTTTCATCCTATAAAGAACTCCAACAGTAAGTATACTACAAAACAACACTCGTTCTCTCGCAAAATAGAAGTGCATCTCCTTCTTTATTTTGATTATTTCGAGCCTAAGAAGAAGTCGTCTTGCCTGCAGAAGAATGGAACGAGTTATTATTAGCATTCTATAATGAACTACATTCATTGACACATTTGCTTTAGGTAAAGTTTTCTACGGCATGCATTGCTTTGAAAATATATATCTATTTAAGAATCTCACCAGGCTCAGCGAAGGTGGTTTCTTAGTAATGCTGAGGAGGAGGTGGTGACTTGTACTTGTAAACTGGAGTTGGTGGTGGGGGAGACTTGTATTTGTAGACTGGGGTGGGTGGTGGTGGCGACTTGTAAACTGGAGTTGGTGGTGGAGGTGACTTGTACTTGTATACTGGAGTAGGTGGTGGAGGTGACTTGTATTCCTTCTTTGGGGGTGGAGGTGACTTGTAGACTGGCGGGGGTGGTGATTTGTAGACTGGTGGTGGTGGCGACTTGTATTTGGGTGGTGGGGGTGATTTGTACACTGGAGGTGGAGGTGACTTGTACACTGGTGGTGGTGGTGACTTGTACACGGGAGGTGGAGGGGACTTGTAAACTGGTGGTGGAGGGGACTTGTAGACTGGAGGTGGTGGGGATTTGTAAACTGGTGGTGGTGGTGACTTGTACACTGGAGGTGGTGGTGACTTGTAAACTGGTGGGGGTGGTGACTTGTGCACTGGGGGTGGTGGTGAGTATTTCTTGGGTGCTGGAGGAGGTGGTGAAGTGTAACGATAATCAGCTGTGATCTCTAATGGTAGACTTAGAGAAACTATCAGTACTACAAGAGTAGCAACCATAGAGGTTGCTGAACCCCTCTTTGCTCCCGTACTTCCCATATCTATAGAATGGAAAATGTTATGATTCTAAGGAACCCTTCTCACACCTTTTTATAGCTTAGCAATTTACCACTTTCTACCTAACAAAACTTGGTAAAACATTTCAAACTTTACCAACCCCACCCTAAAGGTAATGAGAGATCTGAATTGGTCTTTGTTAGACATCCGTCATTTTATTTACAATTACAATACATGACTCAAAGATATAGACTTTAGTGCTTTTTTTGCTTGTATATGCATTATGCAATAAGTCACGGAGCGTCTCTTGTATTAGTCATTGTTTATTGCAGATAATGTGGCGGATTGACAAACTTCCCAAAAAATCTGATGGACTCTCTAGCCTCCCTCCCTCTGTCTTCTATATTCACACCGACATCCTACGATGACATGGTATATTATTTCAGTGAAGTCAACTCGAAATTCGACCAAGATGGATCCTTATGGGATTGCCTGACATACTCCGCGAGTTCACTTTGATTGTATCATTCATCCTCGTTTCTCCAAAGGTACTGTTACAGACAGTCTAATCAGTGAATCTCGCAAGTATACTAGGCATTTAGTGCATAAAAAAATGGTATGCTGCTCTTCAGGGCCGGCTCTAAACTTTAGGGGGCTCTAGGCGAGCTTCCTTAAGAGGGCCTATATTATTTTGAAAACATAGGTTTTTTACAAGAGCTCGTGCATCCAATGTTTTAAGTGGTCTACTGTAAATTGTAATTACCGGACTGGACTGGACCAGACTATGTTTGGTTGTAGCCCATTGGGTATTAGCCTATTAAGTTATAGTTGGAACTTGGAACCTAAATTTTGACCAAAACATTGGGGGACGTAGGCGGCTGCCTAATTGGCCTCTCCGGCCCTGACGCTCTTCAAATCTTACTTTTATTTTATGCCTACTAATTTCCCATACAGAGGAACATAGGTAACAGAATCCAAAGTTTTTCTCTTTTTGACAGTAGGATCAGAGTTCTGTAATTTTTATGCATTGCAATCAGATATATTAGAGATAACAACAAACTCTTGACTTCATTTTTCCGTATTGTTCTAAAATGCAAATAATACAGCTTAACCATCGAGCAACAACCCCACATCTCATTTATATATCTTACTAGGATGAGTGGATGACCATATCTTATTTTAAAAATATCGTTCTTGCGAACTGCCAATCATTCGCAAAGTGAACCGGCAAAATTCTTCAATCTTTCCATTTTAGTCACAAATGGCAATCAATACAAACATTTAATATACGCTTCAAATTTTGAGCTTCAATAGTCAACAGTTCATAATGTGGCGTCATTTAAAAAAAACAGAATTCAGCTTACAATACTTGTATTATCATCTATGAAATCGTAAGCATACCACTTCATTGTTCAATGTGTCTTACCAAATTTTGAACAATCTAATCATACATTCATACCTATAGGGGTTCTGATATTCTCTATCAAACATCAGGATGCTCGAAACTCTGAACATGGTGGAAATGACACACCCGATCTATAGTTCCATTACAGTACGCATCTATGATCTAATAGAAACCATAGGCATCTTTCGCAACATCCAAAGGCGAACTCCTATCTGTGGTAGGTTCCATTTTTTCTTTGCAACATATCCCTTCATGGGAAGTGTTCGATCATGACTAAAGATGTACTTGCAAAAATCTTGGCCATGGGTTTGAACCCCTTTGTATCTACTACAAATGTACTTTTGTCCCATGCGGTTGCCTTAAGACTCCACATCATTCTGGCCGGAACATGAGGGAACTAATACACCTCACATGCTATCTTGATCTCCACCCCTCATTTTGGGACACCCTTTACATCGTGGTGGGCAAGGATACACTCCAATTTCTATAAATACCTCTCCTATGAACTCGCCCGGACTGATTACGCTCTCCCCACAAAACCAAGAGCAAGATATCGTGGCGGTTAAACTCCCAAAAGCGAACTTCGGTCCATCCAACAACCCATTCCGGTCCCCAATTGATCTGTGTGTAAGGGAAAGCTAAATCACACCTTTACATTGGCCGTGGATGGTCTCGATTACTTGAGAAACCAAACCACTTCCAAAACAAATCCGTAACCAAAACTCTCGAGCCCACGAAATATGGCAAGCCTCGAACTCAACTCCACATGTTAGCGGGGACAACTAGGGAATATCACATCACACCTTTACATAAGCGAGCAAATAGCTCAACTTCGGTGGCGAAAAAACGTTACACTTCTGGCGCAAGCAAGTGGATACACGGAACCCACTAGGTGCCAAATTGCCCACTTCGAGGGGCGACATCATCAACGCGTCGGTCCACAAATCAACGAGTCAGCCAAAGGCTCGACAAAAATCGCGGTAAAGAAAGACTCCACCCGGATAGTGCAAAAGATCGCCGAAAACCTCTGCTGGCTCTCCATTTGTTCTTAAATGCTTCACAAAGTTTCTCTTCAAGATTTCGTCCAACCAAGGTTCCCAATGTACGATGGCCGCACATGCCCAGGCCAGCATATATATAGCTCGGTACGTTCAAAGTCTAGCACTCTACAGTGCACCAGAGTTCGACCACCTTCATTGCAGACTATTTCCCGATAGTCTAAAAGATGGCCCACTCGACTGGTTCTTTTCCCTCGAGGCCGATTCGATAAAAACTTGAGCGACTCACCGACTGTTACCGAGCCAATCGTCCATAACAGGGGCGTAAGAAGGGCGATCTCAATTCACTCTTCCGGCTTGCTCACCGGCAAGGAAGAAACCTTCCACTCCTTCCTAAGTCGGTTCAAAACATAACTTTTAGACATGGAGAGTGGCCTCAAAGAGTCATTTGCCGCGGTGGCTTTCACAAAACGCTGCGCGCCCACAACAACTTCACCTCACCGGTCGCTCTTAAAAAACGACCGAACCGTTGGTTGGCGGTACTTTTCGAGTTGATAGGTACATCAAGTTACAAGAAGGTTTGAAAACTCAGAACCAAAAAGAAGAAGAAGCAGAAGAAGGAGAGGTTTACGAGGTAGCATCATCCTCTAAAAAACGACCCCGACAACAAGGGCAGCCCTCCAAACTCAAACTAAGCAATGACCGAGAATTCGCCGTACTCACCAGATCTCCTAGTTACATACTAAAGAAGATCAAACGAGCTGCCTACTACCGACCTTAGATAAGACAACCAGCAGATCTCCCCGACCAGCCTTATTGCGCTTTCCACCGAGCTAAGTGCCATGAGACCGATGTGTGCTGGGGGATCAAGCATTACTTGCAGGATCTCATAGAAGCCGGACACATCAAGCAGTACACCAACATACCCGACGGCGACCTGCGCCACAAGCTCATGGCCCGCAGAGTACGAAGCAGATCCCCACCTCGACTTAGCGATAAGAGGGCCCAAGGTCGTTCTCACAGCAGAGGACGTTCCCGAGACCGCTCTCGTCAAGACCGTCGCCAACCGTCAACAGGTCGCGAGTACGACAGAACCATTCACATGATCACACTTCAGGATGATTCCGTTTCAACATCTCGAGAAAAGAAAGGGCGTTGGTTGCCCTTCCATGAAGTTTACAACTTTTCTTCACAAGCCGCACCACACCACATGCGGCTCGGGGCCAGGTGAGGGGAGATATCACCTTCTCAGAGGCCGACCTCAACAAGGTTTGCCTCCCGCACAACGACGCACTCGTGGTCCACGTCAAAATTAGCGACTTGACCGTCAAGCGAGTTTTGATAGATCCTGGAAGCTCCTGCGATATTTTGTTCTACCATACGATCCGAGAGATAAACCTGCCAAAATCGGTCTTCATAGACCCGATCGCACCCCTCTTTGGATTCAATGGCTCCAGGGCAGACCCAATAGGAGACATCATACTCCCGATCTCGATGGGCTCCCGAAGATAAAGTCGAAACTTCAACCGCGGCGTTTCAACGTCCTAGATACCAAGTCGTCCTACAACGCTATTCTAGGACGATGATGGATCTATCAAATGAAGGCAGTGCCTTCCACTTTGCATCAAGTGATCCGTTTTCCTGGCCCGAGGGAAATGCTGGAGCTTCGGAGCAACCAGCTCGAAGCCTATCATTGTAACCAGATCATCCCAGCGAACAAGACCACTGAATCCCCCATTAACGTCAGAAACGAACCCACCAGCTATACAATGGCCAAAGACTTAGTGGCCGGGAGAGCTAACACACAAAGCAAAGCGGCTGGGGGCTCAACAAGAACTTCCTCTCACCGGCCCGATCCGACCTCCACTAAAGGCGGATTTGTCCCAAATCACAAATCCTTGAGGTCGCCCCCATTGAGAGCATCCCGCGAACAAGTAGAGCCTAGAGATCGGCCCCCACCACTCATACAACCAATGCGACTGGCGACAAACTACCATTTCTTGTTGTCATTTGCCCGCGGAAGTCACCTCTCTGACCACTGTTGTCGTAACCACGAAGGCACTCCGATTCTACGGCTACTACTGACCATTTCATCGGACCGGCACAACATCGCAAAAATGCAATTCTCGAGAGCACTCAAACCGCCTGAAGAACCGGCACCGGCTCAAGAAAGGCGACAAGTGAATCACGGGAGCGAGCGACCTTAAACTCGTCTATGTCGGGGCTAACCTCGACCCCACACTTAAAGCTCATCTTGTAAATTTTCTGTCCATGAATAAAGATGTGTTAAAGCAGTGGTATATCGATGTGCGGTATAGATCCTAGCGTTGCATGCATCGGTTAAACGTCAACCCTGGTGCCAAACCAGTTCGACAACGACCTAAAAGATTGTCATTACGTTTTCAAAAAGCAGTCAACGATGAGGTCGATAAACTCAAACAAGTTGGTTTCATCCGGAAGGTCGATTACCCAGATTGGGTAGCAAACATAGTGGCCGTTCCAAAAAAGAATGGTACAGTCCGCTTGTGCGTCGACTTCACCAACGTGAACCAAGAAACACCTAAAGACAGCTTCCCACTACCTAGAATCGACCGACTCGTCGACCAGACTTGTGGGCACGAGCTGTTATCATTCATGGATGCATATAGTGGGTACAACCAAATACCACTCACTGAAGAAGATCAGGAGAAGACCTCATTCATCACTGAGCAAGGAATTTATTGTTACAACGTTCTCCCGTTCGGACTGAAGAATGCGGGGGCGACATATCAACGACTGGTAATTGACATGTTCCAGGACATGTTAGGAGATACCATGGAGGTCTACATCGACGACATGGTTGTCAAAAGCAAAAAAGCAGGCGACCACCTTACTCACCTTGAGCAAGCGTTCTCCAGATTACGACGAATTGGAATGAAACTGAACCCAGAGAAGTGCCTTTTTGGAGCGTCCTCCAGAAAATTTCTAGGATATCAGGTCTCGCAGCGAGGTATTGAAGCGAATCCAGACCAAATTCGGGCGTTTTTAGACATACCCGACCCACAAACAAAGAAACAGATACAAAAGTTGTCAGGCATGGTCGCTGCACTCAACCGATTCATATTGAGAGCGTTAGACAAGTGCCGATCGTTCCTACAGATCCTGAAAAAAGGCGAGCAGTTCTCGTGGAACGATCAATGCCACCAAGCATTCTCCACTCTCAAGGAATACCTCACAACACCTCCCGTCTTAGCTAAACCAATAGACGGAGAAACTCTGGGGCTCTATCTGGCAGTATCAGACTTCGCCATCAGTTCGGTTCTCTTCAAAGAGGAGCACAATTTAGAAAAGCCGATCTACTTCACAAGTAAGACGCTCACTCGAGCCGAGAAGAATTATTCCCACGTGGAAAGAGCAGTGCTTGCTTTATTATACTCGGCAAGAAAATTCAGACCTTACTTTCAAGCCCATCCAATCAAAGTACTTAGCGACCTTCCATTGAAGTGGATCCTTCACAAGGAAAATAAGACTACTAGGATGGCAATATGGGCCGAAGAATTGGGCGAGCACCACATGGACTTCGTCCCCCGCACGTCGCAGAAGGGACAGGTCGTTGCAGATTTCCTAGCAGATTTTCCAGTCAACAACCCCAATTGGGAGTCAGAAGCAGAGGTCGCACCCACAAAAGCAAACATAAAAATAGTCTGGTCCCTCTACGTAGATGGTTCCAGTAACCCAGGAGGCAGTGGTATCGGAATCGTTTTAGTATCCCCCGAGGGAGCTATGATAGAGAAAGCAGTTCCCATAGACTTCACAACCTCCAATAACGAAGCGGAGTACAAGGCACTAATAATGGGGCTGCATGCGGCAATTCAGCTCGGTGTAAAGGAGCTCTAAATCTTTAGTGACTCGCAACTGGTTGTTCGCCAGATCGCAAAAGAGTACACTACCAACGAAGGTAACCTTTCCAAGTACCTTCAAGTTGTTAATGATTTACTTCCTTCTTTCAGCAGAGCTACGGTACACCATTTTTTGCGTGACGAGAACCGCCACGCAGATAGCTTAGCGTACCTAGCCACTCAGACACTGAACTGTGCCTCTAGACAACTGACCATTAAAGTGGTCGATCGACCAGCTTACCAAGCGGACCATGTCTTAGAGATCAGTGACCTGTGCCCACTCTCTGGAGATCAGATGAGTCAAACGTGGATGCAGCCTATTATATAGTACATCCAGCACGGTACGCTCCCAGATGAGCGTACCAAAGCCAGGAAGATTCCGCACCAGGCACGTAGCTATTGTTTGGTAAATGACAGGTTATTTCGCAAATCCGCTGGGGGACCTCATCTGAGATGCATCAGTCCAGAACAAGGTCAGTTAATTTTCGCTGAGATTCATGAAGGAGAATGTGGAAACCATGCTGGAGGTCGCTCATTGGCCCATAAAGCAATCTCCCAAGGATATTTCTGGCCCCGTATGCAGATCGATGCCAAAACGTATGTCCTCAAGTGTGTCAAATGTCAAACATTTGGGCACAACATCATTCAGCCAGCCCGCGAATTGATCAACATCGCGAGCCCTTGGCCGTTCCACATGTGGGGCATGGACATTATGGGACCATTCATCCCTCAGAAGAGCACCGGCTTCCGCTTTGTCTTGGCTGCCACAGATTACTTTACTAAGTGGGTCGAAGCAGTTCCATTGGCACCACGTCAAAGAGTCACATGTCGAAATTTCATTTGGACTCATATCATCACCGGATTTGGCTTACCACATACACTAGTGATGGACAACGGTTCCCAGTTCAAGGGCAAAACAGTCAAAGAGTTCCTGGCCAAGTGGAAGATTGTTCATGCATTCTCCACTCCCCAGTACGCTCAAAGCAATGGACAGGCAGAGGCCAGCAATAAAGCCATTCTAGAAAATTTGAAGAAAAAGATTGAAAAGAACAAGAGCCAATGGCCAAACCAGCTCGAGAACATACTATGGGCTCATCGCACCTACTTCGCTCCAAAGACCGTGAATCACCATTCTCCTTATGTTACGGCCGCGAAGCCGTCATCCCCAATGAAATGACAATCCGCGACAACCCGATCTGAGCTTGTCGAGTCAGGTCATAATGACTCAGTACTAGCTCGAGAGGTCGATCTCCTGGAAGAACGGCGCGACCTAGCAGCTATCAGAGTAGCATCCTACCAACAAATCCTAAAGCGGTCCTACAACAAACGAGTACATCCTCGATCTTTTCAACCTGGGGATCTAGTCTTGAAAAAAACTCAAGATGACTCTAAACTAGCGCCAACGTGGGAAGGCCCTTACATAGTGGAACGCGTAGTTGGCAATAGAGCGTACTGGATTAAAACCTAGGAGGGGAAGTTATTGCCACGACCTTGGAACACGTACTTGTTAAAGAAGTTTTACCATTAGTTTCATTATGTTTTGTGATTTATGTTTCCATTTGCTACAAATTCAAGTGTAAGATACTCAAGATTGTTATTATAATCTATGGTATTTACTCGCATCTCCAAGCCACCACTTTCGCACTCGCACCTCGTTACATATATGCGACAACAGCTCTAGTAGCCTCTCCGAGTCTCGCTAGTTGAGGACCTATACTCTTAGGATCAACTCAGCGAGAACGCTCTCGAGGCGGCACGCCTCGAGGGCTACACGCTCTCCAGCGGCGGGGAACTCTCGGGGAGCTTACAGGCTCATAGCCTCTCCGAGTCTAGCTAGTTGAGGACCTATACTCCTAGGATCAACTCAACGAGAACGCTCTCAGGAGCAGCACGCCCTCAGGGGCTACACACGCTCTCAAGCGAGCAGAACGCTCTCAGGAGCTTACAGGCTCATCGCCTCTCCGAGTCTCGCTAGTCGAGGACCTATACTCCTAGGATCAACTCAGGCCAGAACGCTTCGGGAGCAAAGACGCCCTCGGGGACTACACACGCTCTCAAGCGGCGAAGCGGCTCGCCTCGGAGCTTACAGGGCTCATAGCCTCTCCGAAGTCTCGCTAGTTGAGGACCTATACTCCTAGGATCAACTCGAACGAGAACGCTCTCGGAGCAAAGACTCCTCGGGGGCTACACACGCGCCTCAAGCGGCGAGCGCCTCGGGGAGCTTACGGGCTCATTGCCTCTCCGAAGTCTCGCTAGTCGAGGACCTATACTCCTAGGATCAACTCAAATGAGAACGCCTCGAAGCGAAAGCGAGCGGCTCTCGGGGAGCTTCTGGGGGCTCATTGCCTCTCCGAGTCTCGCTAGTCGAGGACCTATACTCCTAGGATCAACTTCGGTGAGAACGGCTTTCCGGGAGGCGAAGACGCCTCAAGGGTACACACACTCAAGCGGCGAACGCTCTTAGGAGCTTACAGGCTCATAGCCTCTCCGAGTCTCGCTAGTTGAGGACCTATACTCCTAGGATCAACTCAGCGAGAACACTCTCAGGAGCAGCACGCCCTCAGGGGCTACACACGCTCTCAACGAGCAGAACGCTCCCAGGAGCTTACAGGCTCATAGCCTCGCCGAGTCTCGCTAAGTTTAGGACCTATACCCCTAGGATCAACTCCGCGAGAACGCTCCTAGAGAGCAACACGCCCTCAGAAATTTGTAGGGTCATGAGTCCCCTAAGTCTAAACTACTCAGACACTCACATCTCCCAGATCGCTCCCTTGAGCAATACTACACAAACATAACGCTTTACGAGAATATATCTCAGAAACAATCCCCATAAACAGAATAATAGCTACAAGCAGTCAAGCAAAAGATTCTAACCCACCGATCTGTTGGGTTTACCCAGAAAATCCAGATCGGACCGGTGAACAAAGGGAGAAAAATTAACGAACTGCCACTTTTGTGGACACCAGTTCTCTGTATCAACAAAGGCCAACTGCTCAGGCAAGCCTGAAAACACAGCTCTAATGTTTAACCCTCGTAGGGGCGAAGAACAGACACCACAACTATCAAATAAACCCAGTTTCTTACAAGACAAAGAAGAGAAATCACCATCAAGGAGTCGCGCCCACATGTTTGTCCTGAGGAGCAGTGCTGGTCGAAGGAACGTGCCTCGCAGCCCCAACAGCAACGCCGCGTACCGTCCGCGGCCCGTGCGCCTTTTTAGGCGACAATACTTCTCGTCCAGCTTGGCATACTCACTACAAGCCGTGGTATACACACTTTGACCTTTGCGAGCAACCCCCTGACATCGCTTGGCGTACTCAGTGACTTCCGCTACCTCCATTTGCAGCTCAGCCATGGCGACAACCCGGTTTAAGCGTTCTCATCGGCCCGATAAAGATGCTTCTCATCATCGCATCCAGCTTCCTCTTGTCAGCCCCCCATGCAGCTTGCAAACATCCCAGTTCGACTCGGGAGTTGACGTCAGTATCAAAACGTTGAACAGCGTTCTTCAGCTTATCATACCCAGTCAGAAACTACACGGACAAAATCATAATCATAATCACTTAAGAAACAAAGCGGCAAAGTTGACGGATAAACACTTACCAAACAACTAGCCATGTCCATGGTCCCCAGCAGTGTCTCCATATCTTCATCCTCGACTTCAGCTTTGTCCCCGTCTAACACGATCCCCTTCAGCAGACTAGTCGCTATGGGTGCCGAGTGGAAGCTACAATCAGAATGCTTTACAGCACGCTTCTTCCCCGTTCTCCCCACATAGTAGAATTAAGCTCTCCGTCCCGACCGAGGGGAGCTTAACTCTCACTAGCGATGTGACAACCTTGCCCCAGGTCGTCGCTTCCATCATCAGCCAGGGGGAGCTTACGCTTTCCGCGGACTAACAAATGCCGCCCGGTCGAGCCTACGATCCCCTAGATCGCTTGCTCTTCTTGCCCCCAGACGCCACAGCTTTCCTCTTGCCACGGTCCCCATGCACATGAGGATGGAACTCCATCTCCTCCATGAGCAGAGGGGAACTCTCTCTTACACTCCCTTCTCCCCTGACGTACGGAAAGCACCTAGCCATAAGAGAAGCTGAACACAGAAAACAAAAGGAAGCTGGTTAGAGCGGTCACTAACCATCTTCACGATCTAAAAGAAGAAAAGAGAAACGTACCTGAGTAAGCGAGAAAGGAAAGCGAAGCAAAAACAAGAGGGAAGAGAAACAGCCGAAGGAAGAAGAACAAGAAGAGCAAATGCCGTTGCTCTCCCAAGACCAGTCATATTTATGCCCACGAAACGTCTCTTCCCAAGGCACACCATTATGGCATCGAGACACCAAACGCCAGCCCACCTGGCAGCCATCATTTTATATCTCCCGACCGCCCACATTCCAACACGTGCCACGCACGCACTGTAGCTCAAACAGCTCCAGAGTACAGAACGCCCGGGCGACCTAATAGAAACGTGCGACCTGCACCGTTTAAATCGTGACTGCACGCATATGCTTACAAATGCAAACATTCATATCATACATAAGACTTAGTATAGAAAGCAAAAGCAACAAGGTTCACATTCATAAAAGGAGCGACCTAACGACATCAGGGACGCCCCAGTTCACAGACTAACCGTGCTGCTGAGAACACTCAGGAAATCCAGCACAGTTAGTCACTAAGTATCATAATCAATGGCAAAGCAGAAAAACGAGCTACCCAGGTCAACCCAGGAAACCAGCTCTATTGTTTACGGCCAGAGGCCCATTACAACCACACACAACAACGAGCTTTCTAAATAATATCGTCAAGATCTTCGCCAAGAGCGACATTCAACACAGAGACGGAGCTCGGATCACCAGAGGACACCACAACTGCCTCAACAGCAACCACGTTGAGCTCGTCGGACCCCTGAAGCTGTTCACTCATCACACCAGTGAGGGGGGAAGGCCCGACTGCAGGAACAAGGCCAGCATCTTCAGGCAGTTCGCCTTCGAGTTCTCCCGAAGTTCGGCGTTCCCGCTCTTCCTGCAGGTCATCCAGCTTCTTCTCCAGTTCCTCCACCTCAGCACGGATGGTGAGATAGGCCTTTTTAAACTTGGGGTGGAAGTCTTACATCGTTCAACATAGGTGTTGGCCGATGACTAGTCGCCCCTCAACGCCTCCACCTCATGCTTCAACCCGATCGACTCATTCACTGCGAGGTCTTCTCGAGTCGTATGGTGAATTTGAACCTCGGTAGATCGATTCGGCCTTCTCGGGCTGTTGCCGCATTTCGCAGATTCGGCAAATTGGCGTCCTCAAATGACTCAGCGTCCGCCTTCTCGGTTCAATGATCACAAGCGGCCGTCTTCAACCGGTACCCCAATGATCAATCTGCGACAACTTCGCCTGATATATCAGCGTTAGTATCAAACAACAACATGTAACGCGATAACACAGTCAAGTTGAGCGCAAAGGTTACTTACCAGACACATCGCCTTATCCATCCCCCTCAGATTCGACTCCAGCTCCTTAGCATCCAAGTCCTTCCTATCACCATCCAGGGTCATCCCCTCTAGCAAGCAAGCAGCTATGGGTGCGGACTTGTAGCTGCAGTCCGACCTCCTCACATAGCGCTTCTTCCCGGTCACCTCATCTATGTACATCAGGTTGCGCTCCAGCTCGTCTTTTCCAGTACTAGAGTGCCCCTTACTAGTCTCTCTCACACCAACCTTCCCCTTCATCTTGCCAGAGGGATCTCCAACAACCCTAGGTTGAGCGACCTCCGGGGCAACCTCCGGGGCGTCCTCACCTAGGACGCTGAAGTTGGGCATCGGTCTTGCCCTCGAGTTGCGAGCCGCCCTTCCCCCCATTCGCACTTCACCGCCCCCCAGTGCGGTCTCAGCCACCCTCGCAACCTTTGTAGGTCGAGACTCCAGGACTTCGAAGAGAACGTCCTCCACATCGAATGGAGCATCCTCTCGGCCCCTCCCCGCTCCAGACCCAGAGGCCCCAGCACTTCCAGCGGGTCGCTTCACCCCGACACGACCTCGGTGCCTATCTTCCCTCGTAACCAGATCACTCCTACGCTTCTCCATCACAGGTTTCTTCGACGTCCTCCCGCTCACCTTACCCCGCGCTCTGGCTTTTTGCACTTGCCTTTTCTCCCTAATTGCGGGTCCTCCACGTTCTTCAAAGAAATGAGCAACTTCCGGTAGCTTTGCTCGTTTCTCAGCTCGCGTCAGCCTAGCGAACTTCTCGATCACCCGTCGGCTCGACCCCTTTTCCAAATGGATATCACGCATGCATAACAAAACGAAACAAATTTAATTATAAGATCAACCAAGGCAAATTTGATATTATCAGACAACGCACTGGTACCCACCAGTAAAGTCGCATGTTTTATTGTCCACACTGAACCCGCTAGCACAGTAGCTTCCAACAAGCGGCGTCGCTTATTATCCGCGACTTCGTTACTCTTTACCATCCAAAACGCCGACAAATAGAGCTTCGAGTTTGCAAGCTAAAGTTCAGCGACCGAGATCGCTTTAAAGAGGTAGTGCTTTCGATAACATCGTGACCTCTATTCGGTACTTCACCGGCCGGCATTGATGGGTCAAAACCTTGAACAATCGCCACATGTTACCCACAAACTGAACGAGCCTTTGCCCGCGGCGTTCAGGAACTCACAAACCAAATTGGAGAAGAGGTATCGTCATATGCGCCCTCGGTACCACCACTCCACGATGATCACCCCATGATTTGGTGGGGTGTACCTATCGCTATAAACCAGAGCGTTCTGGTCAGGCTCATGGATCTCCAGACCGCTCACGGTTATCCCATATTTCTCTCTCAAATATGGGAATGCCCTCAAAGCATGTCTATCCACAGCCCTAGGCGACAGCTCGCTCGAAGACGACCTCTCATAGCGACCTGAAGTGCTTGCTTCAGCAACTACAGACGCAGATCGAGCCACATCTTTCTCACTATTAGCCCCCTCAACCGCCTCATCTTCATCATCACCCTCAACCACCCCACACACAGACTCATCTTTCTCTTCCTCTTTGTCATCCCAGCCAAGAGAAACTTCACAAACCTTATTAGATCGAGTGTCGTCGGAATCAGACATTTTTCTTCTAATCCTAACAGGTCTAGCCACTAGTAACTAACAGGTTATCCTAACAACTCTAGAACAGAGGCTAAGCATGAAATAAGAAGAAGGAGTTCAACAATGGCAGAAGACTAAGCTGAAGGATGATGCGGTAATGAAGTAGTTTCTACCAGATGAAGCAGCCAAATGAAGTTTCAAAAGAGCCAGCGAAATTTTTGAGCAACCGCCCCTCCAGTTTCCAAGGCATCATGATTACACCCCACCCCTAGCTGCACACGACTTCCAACCAACCGTCCCTTTTTTCACATCCCAAAACGCGGGCGCACGTTTCTTTTCTCGAATCGCCGGATCCCCGCCACGCGCCAAACACGCCAAAACGTCCACACCCACCAGCTCACATGGTGAGCATGAGCCATTCCCCACAGATCGTTGGGAATTTCCACCTCTAGCATTCCCCGCGCTGGCTATCTGGATCTCTCTCGGCAGTCGTTCACAACCCACCGAGAGGGGCCGGTGGGGAGTGATATTCTCTATCCAAAGCACGTGCCTAACATGGTGGAAATGACACACCGATTTATGGTTCCAGGTCGCATCCATGAGCTAATAGAGCGCTATAGACAGGTCGCAGCATCACGCGAACTACGCTAGGAAGTAGCTCAGATATCCCTTCCAGAAGCAATCATGACTAAAGATGTACTTGCACAAATCTTGGCCGTCAGCTAGTGGCCACTGCCGCAAGTACTTGTACAGACTGCCACTCCACATCATTACAGCAGACCTATGACGACAGTTCTCACATGCTATCCTGATCTCCACCCCTCATTTGGGACACCCTTTACACGTAGTGGGCAAGGATACACTCTCAATTTCTATAAATACCTCTCCTATATATGAACTACGCCAGACCTGATTTTGCT
This sequence comes from Coptis chinensis, assembly GCF_015680905.1. Classification (NCBI taxonomy): domain Eukaryota; kingdom Viridiplantae; phylum Streptophyta; class Magnoliopsida; order Ranunculales; family Ranunculaceae; genus Coptis; species Coptis chinensis. The sequence continues at coordinate 884,758 of NC_141461.1, read as the reverse complement.
CTCCCCCACAAAATCCAAGAGCAAGATACGTAGGCAGTTCGCTCCTAAAACGAGCTCGGTCCATCCAACAACCCATTCCAGTCCCCAATTGACTGTGTGTAAGGGAAAGCTAAATCACACCTTTACACATACCTATGTGTGTTATCACTTTCTGGATCCACACAAACATCAGGATGCTCGAAACTCTAAAGTTATTTTCGGCGTTGCTTGCTTTAATAGTTACGTCTTTCTTACTTCAGATTTTGGAGTTACAGTACGCATTATCTCCATCTTTAAAATCAAACCAGTAACTGCATCTTTACGATTTTACTCCCGAAAGGCGCACTCCTATCTGTGGTACGTGTTCCGTTTTTCTTTGCAACATTATTATGCTTTACATGGGAAGTGTTCGACTAGATACCTAAGTTGCACTAGTTAACCCTGTAATATATCCTCTGTTATTTGTGTCACGTCATTGCTTGAAGTTGCATACTTGCATCTAGACTATTTCTTGCTCGCTATTATATAGTCTATATATACACATACACGTCTTTTTCAAATTGATGGAGAAGTTCAGTTCAAAGTGATACGTGAAGACAAAAGTTATATCTCAAAAACTGCCTTCCAATCCTTCCATACACGAAACAAGTACAACTAATCAAAATAAAAAATACTGGAAAATCATCATAGTAATCAACCAAAGAGAAAATTTTGGAGTTTTCTGCTGTCAATTGGTCAATTGTAGACTTGTAGCAGGCGCATATGAAAGGTTAGACTATTGCATGACCTATGAGTGGGTTTGGCATACCCCAATTTTCCTCATAACCCCCTTAACATTTTAGACTCTGTATTTATTTTTGTGTCATTTTGGTGCCTCCTAGTCTCCTACACATGCAAAGTTTCGACAGATTGAGAAGGAGTGAAGGACGCAAATAGATTATTTAAAAATTAAAATGCATGTGTAACTAATTTTACTATGTGCTAATAATTAGTCAACTCATGCTTCAAATTTTCACCACGCATGCATGCTTTTTCCTCGAAAATCTTATGTAATTTTATTGATATCCATTTTAACTTCTGAAAAACGAATCATATGTCTCCTACTGGTTATAAGTTGTAACTCAACAACCTAGTCAATCCACCACAGAAATACCATTTTGACGTTATATGAAGTCATCCGCTTTGAAATACCCATGACAGCATACAACGTCAGAAGGGTTGGTGATTTATGAGGTTGCTATGATCTAGTCTCCTATTCAACCGGATTCCATGTAATGTGGCTTGTTGTAAGTCTCTGCAATGTTTCTTGTTGCAAGTACGATATCCGTGTCGCTTTGGTTCACTTTATATTTATATTTTTATTCTTAGACTTTATAAGTGATTGTATACAACTGTACAAGGCTGCTGGTTGGTTGGTACGGTAAGTCGGTAACACAAGGTATATGACACACAGCTTCCGCTCACTTGACACCAGAGTTTACAGTAAATTTAATCTATCCATCAATAGTTTTGAGAACAATCTCCTGTATTAATTCCATATATGATATGAACTTGTCATATGAATAATGCATTACATCATATGCTTTTGTCCATTTTATTTTATCCAAATAAAGAACTTCGATTCAACATTAAGTATACTATAAAACAACGGTTGTTCTCTCGTCAAATAAAAGTGCATCTCCTTTCTTTATTTTGATTATTGCCAGCCTATGAAGAAGTCATCTTGCCTGCAAAAGAATGGAACGAGTTATTAGCATTGCAAAAGTTGTCTATAATGAACTACGTACATTAATCATTGACACATTTGCCATAGGTAAAGTTTTCTTTACATGTTGATGAGAGTTTTATCCATAATGGTCCTCCTCTCACTAGTGTGTTAACTGAGATAAACACAAACAATGTAAGAGGAGAAGTTATGTAAGATTATAATCTTTTAATGCAGGTAAGGGTCTGCCTAACCCTAATAATCCTTTTAAAAAAAAAAGTTTTCTAGGGCATTGCTTTGAAAATATATATCTATTTCAGAATCTCACCAGGCTCTGCGTAGGTGGTTTCTTAGTAATAGTGAGGAGGAGGTGGTGACTTGTACTTGTAAACTGGAGTTGGTGGTGGGGGAGACTTGTATTTGTAGACTGGGGTGGGTGGTGGTGGCGACTTGTAAACTGGAGTTGGTGGTGGAGGTGACTTGTACTTGTATACTGGAGTAGGTGGTGGAGGTGATTTGTATTCCTTCTTTGGGGGTGGTGGAGATTTGTAGACTGGTGGTGGTGGTGACTTGTAGACTGGTGGGGGTGGTGACTTGTACACTGGAGGTGGAGGGGACTTGTACACTGTTGGTGGTGGTGACTTGTACTTTGGTGGTGGTGGTGATTTATAGACTGGTGGTGGTGGGGACTTGTAAACTGGAGGTGGAGGTGACTTGTACACTGGAGGTGGAGGTGACTTGTACACTGGAGGTGGGGGGGACTTGTAAACTGGTGGGGGTGGGGACTTGTAAACTGGAGGTGGTGGTGACTTATAGACTGGCGGTGGAGGGGACTTGTATACTGGTGGTGGTGGTGAGTATTTCTTGGGTGCTGGAGGAGGTGGTGAAGAGTAGTGATAATCAGCTGTAATCTCTAATGGTAGACTAAGAGAAACTATCAGTACTACAAGAGTAGCAACCATAGAGATTGCTGAACCCCTCTTTGCTCCCGTACTTCCCATATTTATAGAATGGAAAATGTTATGATTCTAAGGAACCCTTCTCACACCTTTTTATAGCTTAGCAATTTACCACTTTCTACCTAACTAAACGTGGTAAAACATTTCAAACTTTACCAAACCCCTCAAGGTAAATGAGAAATCTGAATTGGTCTTTGTTAGACAGCTGTCATTTTCTTTACAATTACAATACATGACTCAATGATATAGACTTTATCACTTTAGTGCCGTGTTTGCTTGTATATGCAATAAGTCACGGAGCGTCTCTTGTACAAGTAATTGGTTATTGCAGAAAATGTAGCTGATTGACAAACTTCCCCAAAGATCTGCTGGACCCTCTGCCCCCCTCGGTCTTCTATACAGGGCCTGCTCAAGGTGAGCTGAGGCCTTAGGCTGAGTCCAATAGCTCCCTATCCCTTTAAAAGTAGTGTTAAAATCAATAAAATAGAGTTAAAGTCAACAAAATAGAGCTAAAGTCAACATATTTTACTCTATCATTATTTTTCTATGTATATATCTGAAAATTTTTTTTTTCTATCTATTTTACTCTCTATATATAGTAGAAAAAAATGTAGATAGATAAAATAAAATATGTTGACTTTAATTTACTTTTATTGACTTTTAAATTTACTTTATTGACTTTAACACTATTTTTAAAGGGATAGGAGCCATTGGACTCAAATTTTAAAGCGAAAACCAAATGTGAGGCATTTTTCTTATGTGAACCTTTAGGAAGAAATTTATAGAATTACAAGGCAAAAGTATTGTTAAACCTAAAATCATCTAATGACCAATCTTAGTCTTCTAAGTTCCAACTGTGTATACCAAATCAATATTTTTCCTCAAGTTGGCATTCAAAAGATGAAATATAGAAACAGAGAAAGAGTATTTGAAAGACTTAAAAAAAATTCATTAAGGCTAACCAAAGATTGTTTCATAGCTAGTAAATTCACGGACAACAAAAATCGATACGAAAATTATTCGCCAAAAATCTGAAATTTTGAATAATAATACGTTTAAAAATTCGCAAAAAAAGCGAAAAAATGCCAAACATACAATTCGTCTTTTATACGGGTATAATACGGAAAAAATCGGATATATTTTGTCGCATTACAAGTTTAGAAAGTAATAATTTGTCAGAATTGCTCATTAACTACACGCATAACTCAATTTTTCATATATATTTACTTGCTAACACTTTAGTTCTTCGATATTCTTTAGGTATGGAAGTTTCTAACTTAAGTGGATTTTCAAAACCTTCTATTTTGAAGTTGCATCATACCTTTTATAGTATGTTTTTTTTTCATTTAAAAAATACAGACCTTATTTTTCGGCAATTATAAGTCTAGATCATAAAATTCGTGTACTAATCCCTAGGTTTGAAACGTTCGCCTTATTATTCATATTATACGTAAAAATGTATAAAACGTATATAAAACGGGTATTAAACGCAAATTTACTAGTTATGTATTGTTTCATTCCGTTCAGTTTTGACACTTTTGGTTTCTTGGCACAACAGTCTGTTGAGCTCCTTAAGAAGTTGCAGAAAGTTATGGACAATAATGTAATGATAGCTGGCTCTAACGAGTTTGTATTCAGGAGGATAGGATTTGCCATTCAGAAAAGACTTGCAGCGCAACTTGTTGTACGTTTGTCCTAATCATTTGTAAAACTCATTATCATTATCAATAAAATTTTCACATAACCCAAAAAAAAAAAAAAAAAAAAAAAAAAAAAAACCCAGGGGAGAGATAAGTGGAGCCTATGGAGAAGAAGAAAGGTACATTGGAAGTTAATTAAAGCTTTCTTTGATCTTATTTTTTTTCAAGTTAGAGTCTTACTTTAATAATGACACCCTCCTGGGAAATTAAGATAGTGTTGCACTTATGACTTAATTGCCACTTACAAGCATAGGATTAAAGATAAACCTCAAGATACAACATATGATGGTGGACTACTAGATTTTGTACCCAATACCATTAATGATCTCCCTAAATTTAGTGTGTGGAGAGAGGTTTTGTTGTAAACCTTTATGGAATGACGGTGGTATCCTTTTAGTCCCAAAACAATGCTAGTAAAAGCATAGAATAAGTGAATATGTATGAGGATGTTTAAGGAATTTGAGGCCTTCCACAATGTCAGACCTTAAATGGCTGCCTAAAAGTTGCCTAATGGACAAGCCGGCATTGCTTCTATATTCACATCGACAGACGTTTACGATGACATGGTTTATTATCTCACTGAGTCAACTCGAAATTCAACCAAGATGGATTGATATGGGATTGGTTGAAGTTAACCCACAAGTTCACTGTGATCGGATCATTCATCCTAGTATCTCCAAAGTTACTATTACAAATCGAATCGGACTTTGAAGTGAATCTTGCAAATATACATATACCTATAAGTGTGTAAAGGTTAGGTTTCGTCTAACCTTACAAGTGTAGGTAATTTGGAGGAGATAGAATGGTTGATTAGGTTTGACCGAATTCATATGGACGAACTGCCTACGTATCAAGTTCTCTCATGGGGGGGGGGGACTTGAATCAGGTCAGACGTAGTTCCTGTCTCCTTTATATAGAAAACATTGGCGGTCATTCCTCTTCTTTAGCGTCAGGTTAGATCCTGGTATTTAGGTCATGATAGCGAGTTATGGCGATTGATGAGGTGCGCGACTGAAGCTGCGACCTTGAATGCATCAGTAAAAGTGTATGTTACTAGCCGTTATGGAACAGGGTGAGCGAGCACTATAGAGGTCACTCCAGGACGAGGTCGTCCATTCGACTCGAGTCACTTTGAAGTGAGGTCGTGGGGGTGAGTGTATGAGGTCGTTAGGTGAAGTGAGTTTGTTGGTTCTCTGTGAAGCGATTTGTCACGAGTTCGTCGGGGGAATGTAAAGGTGTCTTTTGATGGTGTCAGTTCGTGACAGAGAGACAGTTTGGTTCGCTATGAAGCGAGCTGTTATGAGGGGGGGAGTGCTATCTTAATGAGTTGTGATGGACACGTGTATAATATACATTAGTTGTGTATATTAGCCCCTCACATAGCCCCCTCTCATTAGTTAATTCCTGTTCATTGGGGCGAACTTATGAGAGTTTAAGTTCACACGTGGGAAGCATATAAGGTAATGACTAGACATCCTTTACTTGTGAATGATTCAGACTCTGATTCGGATTTTGTCATAGGGAACAAGGTGGCTGAAGCTGCTGTGAACGAACCGAGAGGTGTGTGTCTTTCAGCTCGGATGAGGACTGGTGGTAGCCTTGGGGGTAGTTCGAATGCTAGAAATAATTTGACGCCATGCTCACGTAGCAAACGCCCCGGGGTGAAATGATCGGGAACGCCTCTTCGCACCCGTAAGACTCTTTCTTTAAGCTGGAGGAGGTGACTGTGGCAATTTGACCGCCAAATTTGAAAAGGAAGGTCGGTGATGTTGCTGATAATGTGGGGACTGTAGGAACTTGTGATAGAAAGGTGGCGATGGATGGTCCATCTCTCTCTAAAACTATTGACCTTAGTGAGTTTGACTTGGATGTTTTTGAAGAAAAAATCAGACGATTTAGCTGTGGAGAAGTTCGGATTGGCTTCAGAAAATAGCGATCTGGACGTCAGCTCGAGATGGAGCGAGCTAAGTTGGTAAAAGTTGAAGATTTTGCAAATAGATGCAAGTTGGCAACAAAGTTGACTAAAAATCTTTATGAGACTTCGTTTAGTGAAGCCGAAGGTGGTAAGTATGTACTTTCTACAACAAATATGACATATGATATCACTAATTTTACATCACTTTCAGTGAAATTATGTCATATAAAAGCTATGACATCACTTTTCTCAGCATGTGATGTAATAATTATCACAATTTTTTTTTAACATCACTTATTTCAAAAGCTGATATAGTAGAGTTGTACAACATCATTTTAATAAGTGATGTAGTAACACTTTTTTATGTCACTCACTGTGTCACTTATAAAGTGATATAATATCTATGTATTCAACATCACTTTAAAGGTGTCACATTCAACAGAAGTGTTACTTATAAAGTGATGTAATATCTATGTATTCAACATCACTTTAAAAGTGACTTTGCCAAGTTTTCGAAATCACTTATAATTTGATTTCCATAAGTGTTATTATTAATATAGCTCCTTTTAATTTTAATTAAGTTAATTAGTTAGAAAAATACCGTGAAAAATATAAATGAAACAGGTGCGCGATTGGTTTGCTAGACTAGCCACCTTTAAACAAAAATTAGAAAATAAAAAACATCTGGACTCTTTTCTTGCACCAAAAATAGTCCAACCAAAAACAAACGGAGAAAACTGGTTATCCTCTTCATCCATCTTCTATTTCAATCTAGCCTCCAACTTCTGAAAACATTTTGGGTTCCTCTTGTCATCTTCTCCAATTTGCGGTGTGACATCGCTAATGAACTAGGTAAGGTCACTCTCGAAGTCTCGATCTGTTTACTTTGATTTCGGTTTCCTCTCATTCTTACTTTAGAATATTCTTGATTAAAAAAGGTTGGTTTTGCTTTTCTGCCGATTGAAAATTAGATGGTATTGGTTGTTTTCAGAGTGATATGATATATTTCTTTAATAAAGATCTCAATCTTACTAGTTCTCGCCCATAACACGCCTCTCACCTGTCTCCGTCGCTATTGCTTTTGCAAAAGGGAGTCTTTCAGCAATCTTAGAAGCAATTACAAAGTCAGGTTTCATTGCCGCATTCACATTGATTTTTGTTTATGAAATCGGGGACAAGACATTTTTATTGCCGACCGCTAGCTATGCGGTATGAGAAAAGGCTGGTCTTGTAGGGATCTATGGGCTCTCTCGCTTATGATTGTCTTGTTCGTGGTAATTGGAAGAATATTTCAAACCAAATAAATATACCATCTTCGAAATGCCGACACGTACCCGAAAAATTCTTGAACCCAGCCATGTATATTGTCCTCATCCTATTGCATCACCTAAAACCTCAATCAAGATATATGTGTTCCCTCTAGAAGTATGTTATTTAGTTAAGACTTAAGAATGGTACGGTTCCCTAGTTAGTGCTGCAAATGTTCTTACCGGTGAATCTTTTAGTATGATTAATATTCACTTGAAACCTACATGGCAGGACCCTATCATCAAACCACTTCATGAATTGGATTCAAATGCCTTGCACGATCTTTTGGATGAGATTCCTCAATGGATAAAAAATCCGGATTATGATAGAGTGAGTATTGAAGTTAATGGAGATTTTTTCATTTCTTGTTGTGCACTTACCGATATTTTGGACTTACGGTCTTTTCTTTCCACACAGTGACTGATTTCCTTTTTGTGATCTTTTTAGGTGGACTGGTTGAATAAGTTTCTATCTTATATGTGGCCCTACCTCGATAAGGTGCTTTTAAGTTCAGATAATCAATTAATAAGTATATGCACAACTATACCTCATGCCTTGTACTGGAAACTGAGATATGGATTACATGTTGTTTTGGTTGGTTATTCTTCCTCTCTTATTACTTGTTGTTCGATCTTGTTATGTACAGGCTATATGTGGTATGATAAAGAGCACGGTAGAACCAATATTTGCAGATTACATTGGAAAGTACCAAATACAATCTATTGAGTTTGAAAGCCTAACTTTGGGAACTCTTCCTCCGATCTATGGTGAGTTTTCCTTCTTGTATCATTGACTGAATAACAGTCGCGTCACTACGCCACCATTAGCTTTCTTAAAAGAGAAGATCATAGCTTTTAGTTTACTGTATTGATTTGAGCTAAGTATTTTAGAAGAAACCGAACTCACACAATGTACTTGATAATTTTTAGGAATTAGTTTGATAATTATAGTTTGCATTATTTGATTCTTCATTTGTATTTGTGCTTAATAGAGAGCTGAAGTTGTCAGGATGTACAAAACTTTGCTTGGGAGTCGAGGTTTTCGAAAAGTATGAACATGGATTTTCCTTAACCTGAAATGTTTATCTTGTCGCATTATAGCTATATGTACATTTACACAAATGTGGATTCTGTGCTACTTCCGAATGATGTTATTGTACTAACTATTTTTTATGGAGTGATGACGTACACTCTATGTGTTCTAGGGAATGGATCTCTACTTTAAGAGGCATGATGGATAGGCTGCTACTTGTGAAGATTTGTTTACTTCCATATAGGATTCAAATGATGCGAACTTCCAGAATTTCTTATTATGGTATGTCCGCGCCCCTTCTTGTTATGTTCAGTCTCTACTTGTTAACATTATTGTTGGTGCTTTTGGTTTTGTAATGTAATCATAAATTATAGGTACTCTCAAGCGGGCACGCCTATTGTGAAGGTTACATCATCTTTTTGTCCCGAAGCCAACACTTATTCCTTGAGATTTAGGTACACATAATGTTGTTATATACAGTAGGAATGTTTGTAGTTTCAATTATGTTTATGATTTATCTTTTTCCAGTCAAGAGGTTTCTCCAACCCCTGGCCAGCAAGTGAAAGTACCCATGTTCATACCTTTGGCAGTTGGTCTCCTCGACTCCAATGGAAAGGACATTCCTCTCATGTCTGTGTACCATGAAGGGTTGCTTGAGTCACTTACACCAAATGCCCATCCAGTTGACATTGTCGTTCTTCAAGTAAAGAAGGTCAATTCTGATTGTTTATCGATGAGAAATTGTGTCAGAATCCAATCTTATGTTTAGGTGGGAAGGCGTTACCCAAGAGGTACCCTGATGTAATTAGGGATTACCAGTCAAAATATAAAATATATTGTAGTTTTGCACTTTTGCTGACTTTAAAATCTTTTCCATGTGTTTTTGATGGATGAAATATGATTTATCTTGCAGCCAACTGGAATTACATTGGGGACTTTGATGGGTCTATTTGTACCATGCTTGCAAAATATAATGGGAATCATCTATTTTATCCGATTTTCTTGGTAAATAACATCTACCCTATGCTATTAATTATTATCCGTATTAGTTCATAATGGTAGACTTTGCATGTATAAGTTAGTAGATCAGTTGGTGTGTCCAATTCTATTTTCAGAAATTAAGAAAGAATGTTAAGGGTTGTAATATATGGTCAAGTTAGGATTCTCGATCATTGTATAGGAACCTTCTTGTGGATATGATACAACTAATCCTATCGAATGATTCACCTGCTTTGAAGAAAGATTAGTATGTATGCTACTGAAAGAGACAATGACGGAAAGGAATTTAACCTTGGATAAGGTATTAAAATGATTTGAAGAAGTAGAACAAAATAGGTGGTATGACATACAATATAAAGGGTTGTAAAGTGAGAACTCTTGTGGTCGACGCCATTCGAAGGGATCAAGGCAAGAATGGTGAGGAGAACAAACAACCGAGGTTCTGCCTTAGATAATGATCTTTTGCTTTTCTTTGTTGTTGTTTTTCATTTTTTAAACGTGCTCTCTAGTAGTGTTAATGGAAAAATACTACCCTCTTCCCTTTTCAGGATAGTTGGTATGGCTAGCATACTGGACTCGTTATTGTTAGTCTCCTTTTGTGGCTTGTGCACTTTCTTGACTACATTATCGTTAAGTGCTATTGCTTCTAATGGTGCAATAAAGGTATGTGATACACGAAATATGCCTTTTATCATTTTATTGATTATTGCTTGTCCACCTTTTTTTTTTTAATAAGTTATTATTGCTCAAGTTATCTTTTCTTTTAGTTTATGCACTAGAATTTACTGATAAATGGTTCCAATCTTTGCACAGCTGGAATCACGGGGTTGAGCTCAACGACATTTAAAGACAATTTGAGTTCAGAATTTCAACACACCAACAATGCAGGGTACGATCCCCGGATCAATTAACTAGAATTTTAAGTAAGCAACACAAATGCTTAATGGTTTTCGTAGGTATACCTATTCTGTTTTGTTATGGTGAATATGTGACTTATTTGGGATCTTATGGGCTCCCTTTAATTAGTGCCACTATTGTTTGATAGATTCAGAGCTTCCTTCTTCACACTTTTGGATATGCTTTTTATGTCTACACACATTGACATTACCATGTAGTATCTAGTATTGAAGTGGGTCTTTAGTGGTAAAGTTGATTTTGTGATGGCTGATTTCACTTGTTTCTTCAGATTCATAAATTCATTATACGTACAACCAAGGGAATCAACTCATAAACCTGGGTGTCAAACATTTTTTTTTTTCTTCTTTTCATTTTTTTCACTCGTTTATCTTGAAGAGAAATAGATCTTCTACCCAAGTTCAATCCAGGGAAAAACTACCTTTCTGTTGCTTTATAATCTTGTTCCAAGTGGCCACTGAGTTTTTATAAATGTTCATTCCATATATGTTTTTGTGCAACTGTTGAATCTTCTTTGGATTCTCTCGTACAAACTAACCTCCTATTCTAGATTACTTCTAAGTTTTCTAATAAAATTGTTCACCATTCCAAAGCATTGGTGAGTCTTTTTTTTCCCGCAAGTTATTGGAATTATGGCTGGTTCAAATCGCCGCCCTCGTTGAAAGATAATGAACGCTCGATACGGATGGAACCCCGGGCCGCTTCTCTTACGACAAACCGCTTTATATTTAATCTCTCGCGCTGTTATTTGGAGCTCTCGCAACCAAAAGAAAAAGCTCTTGAAAGACGTGTACTCATTTCTTTTCAAATTTATTATTGACTTTAGATGGATTGTGTCTCTTACATTCATTTCTTGGGATTCAGGATCCCTTACTGAATTTCACCTAGTTACCCTGTGTGTGTGTGTTTTCCCCCCTTTGATTGAGTGAGAAATATTAAGAATATGATTGAAAAAAAAACTTATAAGCATACAATTAGCATTCATCAAAAGAAGAGAAAGGCTCATCAATTATTAATAATATAGTTTACTTCCCACATTGACAATCTCTCAATTATGCTCAATCCTGCATAGCTCCACAATGGCCTAAATCTTGTTTGAAATGGATACCAGTCATTTGATCTTCCAAACCACGTTGAAACTATTTGCAAAGATCTAAGACAGTTAGTTGAAAAAAAACGTAGTCAATGTGGTCGAAAAAGGTTTTTGTTTCTTATAACATATTTTCTACGGTGTATCATGTATGTAGTTGAAATCAGTTCCATCACTTGAGGTAAACTGCCTTTTCAGTTCCATATTTGCAACATTCTTACTGTACTCCTTATATTCTTTAACCATGCTCCCTTACCAGAGTATCTTTTTGATGCTCATCAGTTTCTTTGCTACTGAATTATAATTTAGCAAAAAGTTGTATTTTTAATATCCTATTTTAACCTTGGAACATAACAACGAGTGTCGACATTGTTTGTTCAGTCCATATTTTCCTCATTCCATTGATTAAAACCTTCTTCCAAGTTATAAATTCTTGTCATATACAAAGTGCACTATGGATCTGATATTTTTCCTTGCGCTCTCCTCTTTTTGCCCAAAATATAATTTATGTATTACTACCTTTGACATATAGCCAAGCTGGACGTGCAGGACTGTTCGACGCGACAACACTGGTTCACCCTCTCTTGCAGCTAGTCGTCTATTGCATCATATCAGGATGCACTACATCTGTTATTTATAAAGATGTTATGGCATATGTCTTCTGCAGTCTCATTTATAAGGTTCTTTCTTTTCTTTGCCAACAAACACTTTTTGTTCCATTTAATAAACGTTTCACTCAATTGAGTATGTCTCTGCAGATTCAAAGAGAGCCTAGCATAGCTCCTCTATCTTTTTCTTGCTGGTTCACTAGGGATATGTTGCTTCTTTCTACTTGCAGTACTTTGTTTTCAAGGGTTAAAGCTCGAAGGCCTTTATGATACATTCAAATGTAGGTAGATCCATATTGATTTCTTATCAATACAAAGTACATCTTTGTTAGTCTTACAAGCTGGAATAAGTTTGCGTCAGAAAAAACCTGGATGCATCATTTATGGGAACAAGTAAGTAGCTAATGAGACAAAGTCTCCCGAAAAACAACGATATATTAATAAAAGTGGGACTTATTCTAAATTTAGTGAGGGAAATGTTTCTAAATTAAGTAAATAAGGAGATCTTAAATTGCCTACTCGATATTGGGAGGGTATTCCGGAAGACCCGGCTATCATATAGTGTAGATGTCAGAACCAAATAATGTTACTCATTAGTTCTAACTACTACTTGATAATTTTTAGGAATTCATTGCAAAGGTGCTTACTCTTCCTAGAGATGGGGAGATCATGGATATGATGGAGGTTGCAGATCCCGATGTTGTTCATGATGTCAGCTCTTTCATCGAAAAACTTCTCACTCGGAAATAAAAGTCAATTCCTTAGCACAAGATGACATCTTCAAATATAAATATCATTAAATCAAAACAAGATTTGCTTTGATTGTTCTTATTCTCTATCCATTTGGTCTTCCTCGTTTCATTTAATGCATCACATGTTCTAGGTTGAAAATAATAGGAGTATTGAGCTTTACATCTTTGACCATGCTAATATCTCCAGACGTGCTTTGAAGAATATTTCTCTTGGTGAGTCTCCAAGGGTTTGTTTGTGTAAGATGGATGTAGGAAAAGTTGTTATGCTATCAAGTACATTATCTGACTGCCTGGTTTTGTTCCTTGTATAGCCTATCTTGTTTCTCTTGAAGATCCAGACATTGTCAAACTATTCTTGCATGAGTACAAGTCTCGCATTGATTTTCTAGTACAATGTTTCATAATCGCAGAAAAAAAAAAAAGAGTGATTTGTTAGGGTCGTGGATAGGTTCTTGGATTAAATTGATTGCATCAAGTCAGCCGTGATAGGTTCTTAGTTGGGTGATTGTGGTTCTCTTTGACTCATTTCGGCATCGCAAATTAGATTTTGTTGGTTTATGTTGGCTCGTTACAATTTTTTGTATATAGTGTAATATTTTTAATTGGAGATGATATTTGTGTGATGAATGTGATTTTAAGATACGTTTCATCTTTATTTGATGATAAAATCTTTATTTGATGATAAATGACCAGGAAAATGGTATTATATTGGGATGACATTGGCAATTTTATTTATTTTTTATTATTTTGATAAATGGGACATCACTTTTAAAGTGATTTATAGAGTTATTTCACATCACTTTACAAGTAATTTAGAATCTGAATGAAACATCACTTCTTAAGTGATGTTAATTGACCTTATTGATTTCACTTAAAAAGTGATGTTAAACGTTATAACATCACTTGTAGACATCGATTAAAAAGTGATGCAACGTTTTAACATCACTTGTGGACATCGATTAAAAAGTGATGCAAAGTTATAACATCACTTGTGGACATCAATTAAAAAGTGATGTGAAGTAACATCACTTGTGGACATTATTTAAAAAGTGATGTTGAAAACCCTGACTTTTCACGTCGCCACCAGTTACATCACTTACAAAAGTGACATCGTATATTTTTGACATCACTTATGGAGTGATTTTAAATGTCTTTTCTGTTATAGTGTATGTACATGGAAAGCGTTCGACTAGATACCTAAGTTGCGTTCGACTAGATACCTAAGTTGCACTAGTTAACCCTGTAATATATCATCTGTTATTTGTGTCATGTCATTGCTTGAAGTTGCATATATACTTTCATCTAGACTATTTCTTGCTCGCTATTATATAGTCTATATATGCACATACACGTCTTTTTCAAACTGATGGAGAAGTTCAGTTAAAAGTGATACGTGAAGACAAAAGTTATATCTCAAAAACTGCCTTCCATACACGAAACAAGTACAACTAATCAAAATAAAAAATACTGGAAAATCATCATAGTAATCAACCAAAGAGAAAATTTTGGAGTTTTCTGCTGTGAATTGGTCAATTGTAGACTTCTAGTAGGCGCATATGAAAGGTTAGACTATTGCATGACCTATGAGTGGGTTTGGCATACCCCAATTTTCCTCATAACCCCCTTAACATTTTAGACTTTGTATTTATTTTTGTGTCATTTTGGTGCCTCCTAGTCTCCTACACATGCAAAGTTTGGACAGATTGAGAAGGAGTGAAGGACGCAAATAGATTATTTAAAAATTAAAATGCATGTGTAACTAATTTTAGTATGTGCTAATAATTAGTCAACTCATGCTTCAAATTTTCACCACGTATGCATGCTTTTTCCTCGAAAATCTTATGTAATTTTATTGATATCCATTTTAACTTCTGAAAAACGAATCATATGTCTCCTACGTTATAAGTTGTAACTCAACAACCTAGTCAATCCACCACAGAAATACCATTTTGACGTTATATGAAGTCATCCGCTTTGAAATACCCATGACAACATACAACGTCAGAAGGGTTGGTGATTTATGGGGTTGCTATGATCTAGTCTCCTATTCAACCGGATTCCATGTAATGTGGCTTGTTGTAAGTCTCTGCAATGTTTCTTGTTGCAAGTACGATATCCGTGTCGCTTTGGTTCACTTTATATTTATAATTTTATTCTTAGACTTTATAAGTGATTGTGTACAACTGTACAAGGCTGCTGGTTGGTTGGTACGGTAAGTCGGTAACACAAGGTATATGACACCAGTACAGCTTCCGCTCACTTGACACCAGAGTTTACAGTAAATTTAATCTATCCATCAATAGTTTTGAGAACAATCTCCTGTATTAATTCCATATATGATATGAACTTGTCATATGAATAATGCATTACATCAGATGCTTTTGTCCATTTTATTTTATCCAAATAAAGAACTTCGATTCAACATTAAGTATACTATAAAACAACGGTTGTTCTCTCGTCAAATAAAAGTGCATCTCCTTTCTTTATTTTGATTATATATTGCCAGCCTATGAAGAAGTCATCTTGCCTGCAAAAGAATGGAACGAGTTATTAGCATTGCAAAAGTACGTACATTAATCATTGACACATTTGCCATAGGTAAAGTTTTCTTTACATGACGAGAGTTTTATCTATAATGGTTCTCCTCTCACTAGTGTATTAACTGAGATAAACACAAACGATGTAAGAGGAGAAGTTATGCAAGATTATAATCTTTTAATGTAGGTAAGGGTCTGCCTAACCCTATTAATCCTTTTAAAAAAAAAAATTCTAGAGCATTGCTTTGAAAATATATATCTATTTCAGAATCTCACCAGGCTCTGCGAAGGTGGTTTCTTAGTAATAGTGAGGAGGAGGTGGTGACTTGTACTTGTAAACTGGAGTTGGTGGTGGGGGAGACTTGTATTTGTAGACTGGGGTGGGTGGTGGTGGCGACTTGTAAACTGGAGTTGGTGGTGGAGGTGACTTGTACTTGTATACTGGAGTAGGTGGTGGAGGTGATTTGTATTCCTTCTTTGGGGGTGGTGGAGATTTATAGACTGGTGGTGGTGGTGACTTGTACACTGGTGGGGGTGGTGACTTGTACAAGTACACTGGAGGTGGAGGGGACTTGTACACTGTTGGTGGTGGTGGTGATTTATAGACTGGTGGTGGTGGGGACTTGTAAACTGGAGGTGGAGGTGACTTGTACACTGGAGGTGGAGGTGACTTGTACACTGGTGGTGGTGACTTGTACACTGGAGGTGGGGGGGACTTGTAAACTGGTGGGGGTGGGGACTTGTAAACTGGAGGTGGTGGTGACTTGTACACTGGAGGTGGTGGTGACTTGTATACTGGTGGTGGTGGTGAGTATTTCTTGGGTGCTGGAGGAGGTGGTGAAGAGTAATGATAATCAGCACTGATCTCTAATGGTAGACTAAGAGAAACTATCAGTACTACAAGAGTAGCAACCATAAAGGTTGCTGAACCCCTCTTTGCTCCCGTACTTCCCATGTTTATAGAATGGAAAATGTTATGATTCTAATTTCTAAGGAACCCTTCTCACAAGTCACTCCTTTTTATAGCTTAGCAATTAACCACTTTCTACCTAACAAAACTTGGTAAAACATTTCAAACTTTACCAAACCACTCAAGGTAAATGAGAGATCTGAATTGGTCTTTGTTAGACATCTGTCATTTTCTTTACAATTACAATATATGACTCAAAGATATAGACTTTAGTGCCTTTTTTGCTTGTATATCCAATAAGTCACGGAGCGTCGAGCGTCTCTTGTATAATATATGTAATTGTTTATTGCAGAAAATGTGGCTGATTGACAAACTTCCCCAAAGATCTGCTGGACCCTCTGCCCCCTCTGTCTTCTATACAGGGCCTGCTCATGGTGAGCTGAGCCCTTAGGTGAAACCAAATGTGAGGCCTTTTTCTTATGTGAACCTTTTGGGAAGAAATTTATAGAATTACAATGCAAAAGTATTGTTAACCTAAAATCAAATCTTAGTCTTCTAAGTTCCAACTGTATACCAAATCGAATATTTTTCCGAATTTGGCATTCAAAAGATGAAATATACAAACAGAGAGAAAGTATTTGAAAGACTTAAAAAAAACTTCGTTAAAACTAACCAATATTGTTTCATTCCGTTTAGTTTTGACAATAATGTAATGACAGCTGGTTCTAACGTGTTTTTATTCATGAGGATAGGATTTGTCATTCAGAAAGGACTTGCAAAAATGATTTGCCATTCAGAAAGGACTTGCAATTTGTTGCACGTTTGTCCTAATTATTTATAAAATTCAGTATCATTATCAATAAAATTTTCACATAAAAAAAATAAAAATAAAAATAACCCAACCCCACAGGTAGAGATAAGTGGAGCCTTTGGAGAAAGGTGGAGTACGTTGGAAGTTAAAACTTTCTTTGGTTTTTTTTTTTTTTTTTTTTTTCAAGTTAGAGTTTTACTTTAATAAGGACACCCTCTTGGAAAATTAAGATAGTGTTGCACTTATGATTGAACTGCCACTTATAAGCATATGATTAAAGATAAACCTCAAGATACAACATATGATGGTGGACTACTAGCTTTTGTACCCAATACCATTAATGATCTCCCTGAAATTTAGTGTGTGGAGAGAGGTTTTGTTGTAAACCTTTATCGAATGATGGTGGTATCCTTTTAGTCCCAAAACAATGCTAGTAAAAGCATAGAATAAGTGAATATGTATGAGGATGTTTAAGAAATTTGAGGCCTTCCACAATGTGAGGCCTTAAGCGGCCGCCTAAGTTGCCTAATAGACAAGCCGGCATTGCTTCTATATTCACACCGACAGACGTTTACAATGACATGGTTTATTATCTCACTAAGTCATCTCGAATTTCACCAAGATGGATTGATATGGGATTGGTCAAGTTAACCCACGAGTTCATCGTGTGATCGGATCATTCATCCTAGTATCTCCAAAGTTATTGTTACAGTCGAATCAGTGGACTTTGAAGTGAATCTTGCAAATATACCTATACATATAGGTGTTTGGTCTATTATTTAGGCATTTACTACATAATAAAAATGGTACACTCTTGAACTCTTACTTTATGCTAATTTCCCATGCAAAGGTACATAGGTGATAGGTAGCTAGCAAAATGCAAAGTTTTTCTCTTTTAGACAGTTCTATAGTTTCTATGCAATGAAATCAGTTGATATATTAGAGATTAGGGTTACCTGTGCCTACGGCCGACGATGAATAGTCAAAACACATACCCTTTAAGCCTTTTACCTATAGGCCCAAACCCAACAGCCTTTGTTGAATTGTAAATCTGATCCAGTGTCATCCAGCAGCTTTTAGTTAACCATCACACTATTTGAGCTCACTTGAAAGTGTCATGTCACAACTTGTGAACTACAATGGTAGCCAGCCATCGAATGAGGCCCTACGGGCTCTACACCAAGCTATATATATATATATATATATTAGCTACTTAAGTTAACTTAAAATAAGTACATAGGTAAAACTTCACCTAGAAAATTAATTCAACCTCAATGTTTTGTGGATATGATATACCCACTATAAATATCATCTCCATAAAATTTCAACTCATTTGAAAACCTCCAACATTGGCAAAATATTATTGCAAAAACCTGACATTTCTAGACCGTTAGATTTATTTTTAAAGATGTCAACAATTTTTATCTATGTTAGAGGTTTCCAAATAAGCTGAAATTTTGTGGAGATGATCTTTATGGTAAGTGCTTCATAACCACACAAAAAATTAGGTTTGAATTCATTTTATAGGTGAAGTTTTACTTACGTACTTATTTTAAATTAACTTAAGTAGCTACTTTTAAGAGAATGATTATATATATATATATATATATATATATATATATATATATATATATATATATATATATATATATATATAGTTTTGCTCTAGTCAGGACTTCCCGGATAAAAAAACTTCCGAAGTAAACAAAGTCACGTGATTTTTTTTCTCTCTCCTTTCTTTCTACTTTTTTCTCCAACCCCATATTTTCTCTCTCCTCTCTCACTCATTTATTGATTTTCTTTGACCACACACACTCTCTTTCTCTCTCCTCTCTCTCTCTCCACTTTATCAAACAATTTCACGTGATTTTTTCATTCTCAATGTTTTCTCCCTTCCGACCCTACACACTATTTCTCCAACTTTTCTCACTCTCTCTCCTCTCCCCCACACTCTCTCTCCTCTCCCCACACTCTCTCTAACATTAAATAGTTTAGACTTTTCTCTCTCCTTTCACTCTTTCTCCATCAATCCCAGCAACCCAATCTCCCTCTCTCCTCTTTCAAATCTGCCATTAAAACACTGAATGTGCTATCATCTATTTCACAATGTTTCTCTCTACGGCTGGTTCAACAAAGTTGCATGAGCCTAGAGACTCATGGCATTCTGAATGGTGGTTTGCCAAGATATTCTTGTCGATTGGATTTATGGTTGTTCCATTTTTCATTCCAAATACGTTTATTGCGGTCTACGGTTAGTTTAATCGACCAAACACTTGTTATACTTTCTCTATTCGTTCTCTTAAATAATTCAATATTTTTATTGAAACCCACACAACTACATTGCAGGGGGAGGTAGCATTTTGGTGCCGGGTATCAATACTTTCCTGTTGAGCATTCATCAATTCTTATCTTTGCTTTAAAGTCTATAAATTGGCTCAACAAGCGCTAAACGGTTTTCTTTGTAACATTTCCCACACTTTTCAGGGTAGGAAAAAACCTGACTGATCAATATAGCCACATGGAATAATACTAATCACCATGAGACACGTCAAAGCACCTGGACGGAATGAGCCACTTACTTCATAAAGAAGTTGAAGACGAATTCCAGGCTTAATCTCAAGTTTCGCTTTCGAGTAAGTCTCGCGGTCTAATGAACTTTTATTCGTTGCAGAGTGAAAAAATAATGAAAGAGATTGGTACTCTTCACTCAAAGGTTTGGATCCAAAAATTTTGAAATCTCATAGTTAAATGATAACTGCAATTTGGAAATATTTTGAATATGTTACTGAAAACATGATATGCAATTTAATGCGAGAGAAACTAACCATTGCATTACTGATAGAGGACTACAATGCTTGGCATTTGGGATTTAAGATGAGCTTTCTATTGTGTTTCATAATCTCATGGGTATTCTGTTTGCCCATTAGTCCTTAAATAGTTTATCAAAATCGTATTTGTAAAGTTGCAATAGTTCTTCGTTTAATATTTCTCAACTTCTTACATTTGTTTTCTTTTTTCGCTTGTACTGTACGGAAGTGAAGGGAAAGCTACTGATGGAAGAGAATGACCGGCTGAGGCAACTAGTGAGATTTTCCGTTTGATGGTTCTTTCTTTCTTTTTGTTGGTTCCTATTTCTTTTATTAGAATGTGACATTTTTGGTATTTCAGGTGGAAGAGATGTCAAAAGGACAACCTCAGGTCACTGGAGACTCGGAGATTGTGGTTTTTTAGGAAGGCCAGTCATCAGACTCTATCACCAACAATGGAAGTCCTCCTAGAAAGGTAAAATCATACTGGTCCCAATTTGAATATTCTACTCTGTTTTGTTCTGTACAAGTGCATCTTTTGATTTTTTTTTTCCAAGAAAAATGGTAGTGATCACCTCATTTCCAAGAGAGAGAGAGAGAGAGCAGAATGGAGAAAATGAGTGTGGAGCAATTGAAAGCCGTGAAAGAACAAATAGATCAAGAAGTTGTTTTTCTTCAAGACAGCTTAAACAACGTACGGTCTGCTAGTACTCGTCTCAAAATCGCATCTAATGCTCTTCACGATCTCTCTCTTCGTCCTCAAGGAAAGCAAATGTTAGTTCCACTCACAGCATCTCTTTATGTACCTGGAACTCTTGATAGTGCTGATAAAGTTGTCGTTGATATCGGCACTGGTTACTTCGTCGAGAAAACCATGGCTGAAGGCAAAGAGTATTGTGAACGCAAAATGAACTTAATGAAGTCTAATTATGACCAACTTATTGAGGTTGCATCCAAGAAAAAGAACATAGCTGATGAAGCAGGAGCCTTCTTGCAGGCAAAGTTGAGGCAGGCAGCTCCAACAACATAGTGAGAAGTGGGTTTGAGAAAGGATTTTCTAACTTTCAAGTAAATGTTTGCTAGCTGGGTGAGTAGGATCAAGCTAGAATGCTAAAAAGAAACTGTTTAGAGTGACTTAGATACCATGTGGTGCCGAGTTTCAAGTACCAACCAAACGTATTTGTGCCAAGAACTCTGATTTTAGCTTTACACGTGGTGTGGAACTTTTTGTGACACCAATTTGTGGTGTCAGAAACAGTGGAACCAGAGAAACAGTAAACTTCACTTGGTTGGAAACTTAGAATCAAATTCTTTAGCAAACTTGTACCGAGAACTAGCTGAAAGTCATTAAAAGTTATAAGTTTAAGAATTCATTAGCTTAAAAAAAATAAAATAGAAACACCTCAATTCATATGCTAAGGAACAATGCTAATTCTAGCTACGAACCCCATTTAATTTATCGAAGAAAAAAAACTACTAACTCCATTTCACAAATGGATAGCGCCACCAGTTCACTATATGGTCCACTCAAGGCAAGTGTTCAACTTCTGTAGAGGCTGACGAGTTACCACCACCATCAGCCGAACTTTGAGTGCCAATTGAACCTATAAAATCCAATATTAAGCTCAGTACAAATAAAAATAAAAGAGTACATATTAAATAAAAATAGTAAGCAATCGAAAATTACCAATCAATTTCGGACAATTTCTTTTGTCATGTGATTGCCCAAAGAAGTCCACATCCATTACAACTTTTAGTTGACTTGCTTGAACATGTGCCTTCTCTTTTCCCCCTTGTAATCTATGTTTTCCACTGCCTTTTGCTTTAACAGGATTAGGCTCATTCAAAGTCACATGTTGATGCATTTTTTCTGTTGGAGAAATTCCAACTCCTTTAATAGCCAGCACTTCCTTAATCTTTTCATGTACAACTTTCAAATGTTCTTCATATACTTCACTTGCCTCTTCACAAGCTACAGCGTCATCAAGTACCCTTGAAGTAAGATGAGATAATTTTGTGTGCCTCAACAACATAAAGTTGTTACTATTTTCTTTCACCTCTTTCCCACCATCTGATATTATTTCTTCCAATTTTGTGTCTTTCCTCCATCTACTCAGTATATAAGCATCCGGCAAGTAAACAATTTGACTAACTTTCAAGTAAGTCAAAATGTGTCTACAAGGAATTCCTTCAAATTCAAATTTCTTGCAGCTACATGTAGCAAAATTTAGAACCATATCATATACAATTTTTCAAGGGTCTAGAATCTCTTGCACTTGGCCTTTTCACAATGTAGACAACCTGATTTTCATCTTCTACTGAACTTTCAATAAAGTACTCCAAACTCTCCCACAACTCATTCTGAAATCTAAGAAAAATAGACAATGTATAAATATCTGCCATCTGCTTCTCCATAGAAATTGGGGTTTTCATCACGGGACGCTCATTGCTATCAACATGATCGACTTTGCAATTCTTTATGACGCTGGTATTCAAGTGCCCTATTAAATTGCGTAACAAATTCATTTAAAGAATTTTCTTTAGAGACATACCTCTTGAAAAATGCATGTGAACTTTCCTACTTTTTGACTACTTGGCATGCCGGCAAATGAAAATGTGTTTCACAATGATGGCGAACCCACTTGGACCGCGATACCATACAATGCGACTAACCAAGTGTTATCTTTTAGTTCGCTTTTTCCTATTGTTTCTTGCCACATTGCCTCAAACTCTTCCCCAGACTCTGTATTCCAAATGCAATTTTGAAACGCAGTATAGTGATCTCTATAGATGACTGCATCCAATTTTTCAGAAAACTTGTTCAGAATATGCCAATTGCAGTATCGGTGATATGTATTTGGAAGAGCTTGAGCAATAGCTTTTGACATAGCGGGGTCTTGATTGGTGATAATCATTTTGGGAGGGCCAACTGACATTACTTCCATCCATTTTTGGAGTAGCCAAATGAATGATTAAATGCCTCGTCACCACACGAGAATGGACAACCAAATATTACAAATCATGTAGATGTTTATTCACCCCTACAAATGGTGCAAATATCATACCATATTTATTGGTTTTGTAGGTTGTATCAAACACTACTACATCACCGTAAAGCTTGTACGCCCTTATTGCCTTTGCATCAGCCCAAAAACAATAAGTTAACCTATTTTCGTCGCCAATCTTAGTTTTGAAAGAAAATGAAGAATTTTTTTCTTGCTCTGACAAAAAATATTCCATCAATATCTCTGCATCATGCCCATCTACTAAGCTCTTTGAATCTCTAATAAAATTTGTAAGGTCTTTTTCTGTACAACCAATATTTTCTATTCCACCCGCTTCCATTGAAAGAATACTAATTTGCTGGTTTATAGGTATATTAGCAGATGATAAAAGATTAGACAATGACTTTTTTGTATCAGATACGCCACGATGAGATCTCAACAAATGTACTTTATGAGGGGTAGAAAGTGAATGGTTGTGGACCTTAATAAATTGGCTGACGCTATAACCCGACTTCAATTTATTCTTCAAAACTGACAATTTTGCCTTGCAACCCTCACGAACAATCCCCCGTTGCCTTTTCTTTTCTCTCTTATTTTTCTATTTAGGTTTCCCTTCTTTGAAACAACAGTACTCCTTCCTAGTTATTTCATTGCCTTCTTTATCCTTCTTAGTAGAATTACTTCGTATACTAAATCCAAACCACTTTTGCATAAGTGTTGTTGTAAAAATTCATAAGCTTCATCCAAAGAGTGAAATTCTTGTCCTATTTTAGGTTTTGCAATCTTCTTTTACTTCAGGCATATAAACCATATCAGACTGTTCTTCTTCATCTGAGTCAAAATGTTCAAACTCCATATCCATTCAATAGATGCTACACATAACAATTTCAAAATATGAGCAAAATTATAATTAGTTAGCATTTAATAATAATTCTCGAGAAATTAAATGTATATAAATTAAATATACCACCCCAATATGTTGAAAACGGAATATAATTAGTTAGCATTTAATAATAAAAATTTGAGAAAAAAAAATAGATAAAAAATTGAGCTTACTAGTGTACTTTTTATTTGAAAAAAGCAAAGAGTAGTATAAGCGTTGACTATTTTGTTCCACGTTGGAACACTCTTAAAAAGTGAAAAATAAAAAAGTGTGGTGGTGATATTGATATGAGAGTGTGAAGGTGGAGTCGGAAGTTGGGAAGTGTGAAAAAAGAAATTAAAGATAGAGTGGAGAGAGGCGTGAGAGAAAAAATTGAGGAGAATGAAAAAGTCCCGTGAAATTGTTTGATAAAGTGGAGAGAGAGGAGAGAGGAGAGAGAGAAAGAGAGTGTGTGGGGTCAAAAAAAAATCAATAAAGTAGAGAGGGAGAGGAGAGAGAAAAGGTGGGGTTGGAGAAAAAAGTAGAGAGAAAAAAAAAATCACGTGAAATTGTTTGAAAAAGAGGAGAGAGGGGAGAGAGAAAGAAAGTATGTGGGGTCAAAGAAAATTAATAAAGGAGTGGGAAAAAGTGGGGTTGGAGAAAAAAGTGGAGAGAAAGGAGAAAAAAAAAATCACGTGACTTTGTTTAGTCTGGAAGTCCTGACTAGAGCAAAACTGTATATATATATATATATATATATATATATATATATATATATATATACTAAAGCAGAGACCTTTAAAAGATGATTTTTTCTTTCCTATGTGGCACTCTAATATGAGAGTTAGTATTTTCTCTATCATATGTGGCACTCTAATATGAAATAGTATTTTCCAATAGCCTACAATCCCACATACATAGAACCTCTTTGGAGAGTTTGAGTGTATTTCTAATTCTTATATTTGGAGAGTTTGAGTGTATTTCCAATTCTTATATATTTGATCAAATAAAAAAAAATTGCTAAAAAATAGGTGATTTGTAGAAGGTAATTTCCTATTACGAATCAAACACTTTTAGTGTTCTAATTCATATATATATTTGATCAAATAAAAAAATTTGCTAAAAAATATGTGATTTGTAGAAACTAATTCCCTATTACAAATCATACAATTTTAGTGTCTATGATAAAAGCACCGACTTTATTTCAAATATATCTTTAACACAGCCTCAAAACATAATTAAAAACAATTATACAAAAAAAAAACAACATCACAAAATATATAATAGAAAATGAAAAATAAAAATAACGGAAAAGCAATAATGACAAATATTTTAAAATATGTATAATACTGAATGAAACTAACGTCAAAAAACAATTAATGGGGAACTGAAAACTGGATGTAAATGTATTGAACTAACCTCAAATAATATTTAACGGGAAATCGGAAACTGGATGCAAATGCAAGCATTAAACTAATCTTAAAAAGTAATTAATAAAAAAAATCAGAATATGGATACAACTTCATTAAACTAACCTCAAAAAATAATTAACGGAAAATCAAAACTTGGATGCAAATACATCAAACTAATATAAAAAAAATAATTGTCGAAAAATCGGAAACTAGATGCAAATACATTGAGCTAACCCTCAAAGATTAAATTAACATAAAATCGGAAACTGGATGTAACTGCATTGAGAACTGGATGTAACTGCATTGAACTAACTTCAAATAAAAATTAATTATAAATTGGAAACATAATGCAAATGTGTGGAACTAATCTTCAAAAATAATTAACGGAAAATCGAAAACCGAATGCAACTGCACTGAACTAATCTCAAAAAATACATTGGATGCAAAACCTCGAGAAATAATTAACGAGAAATCGAAAACTGGTTGCAAATTCATTGAACTAACCTCAAATAATAATTAACATGAAATCAGAAACTAAATGCAAATGCAAATGCAACTTTATCAAATAATAAACTAGAAATCAGAAACTGGATGCAAATACATTAAACTAATATCACAGAATAATTAACAGGAAATCAGAAACTGGATGCAAATGCATTGAACTGACCTCGAAGAACAATTAATAGGGAATTGGAAATTAGATGCAAATGTATTGAACTAACCGAAAAGAATAATTCACGATAAATCAAAAACTGAATGCAACTACATTGAACTGATCTCAAAAAATAAATAATGGGAATTGGAAATTGGATGCAACTGCATTGAACTAACCTCAAAATATAAATAACGGAAAATCATAAACTGGATGTAAATGCATTGAACTAACCTCAAAACATAGTTGGATTATACGTTGTGGGAATATCTCGATAAATATAATTTTGCATTTAAAATGGTATTTATCTTATCTTTTTCCTCAGATGATTGGGAACTCCTTGCTATTCAAGTAGCTTCAATATATATGAATTTTACCTTATTAGGCAATCTCACAAAACTTCAATCAAACTTCTATTATTAAACAACAAAATGAAGCTGAAGGATTTTATCAAATGTGAGTTACTGTTTTTTAATGGAGAGTGAGGTTTTCATGTTATAAGAAATTTAGTTGAGTGATCAATATATAATAGTTTTGCATATTTGCAAATATTTTCCAGAATAATTAATATAACAATATCCGTTCGTAGATAATATTTGAAGATTCCACACAGTGAGTCATGCATAATTTAAATAATAATTAACGGGAAATCGGGAACTGAATAATCTTCGATGATCCCACATAGTAAATTAAGCATAATTTACTTTTTATGTCATGTTTGCAAGGACACTATAGATGGATCAGTAGAAGTTGGTATTACACACCACATTGGATAATTATAAGGAAATCGAAAACTGGATTCAAATACATAACTGAGCTCAAAGAGTAATTAACGGGAAATCGGAAACTTTATGCAAATTGCATTAAAATAACGACAGAGAATAACTAACGGGAAATTAGAAATTGGATGCAAATCATTGGAAAATATTTAACGGAAAATCGGAAACGGTATGCAAATACATCAAACAAACCTCAAATACTAATTAATGGGAAACCGAAAACTGGATGCAAATGCATTGAACTTAACTCAAAAAATAATTAACAGAAAATAAAAAACCGAATGCAACTGCATTGAACTAACCTCATAGAATAATTGGTGGGAAATCGGAAACTAAATGCAAATATATTGAAATAACCTCAAAGAATAGTTAACGGGAAATCAGAAACCGGATATAATTGTATCGAACTAACTTCAAAGCATAAATAATCATAAACTAGATGTTATATAATTGAACTAACCTTAAAGAGTTATTAACGAGAATTGGAAACTGGATCCAAATGCAATGAACTAATCTCAAAGACTAATTAACGAAACATTGATAAATGGATGAAACTGCATTGAACTAAATTAAATGAATAATTAATGGGAAATTATAAATTTGATGTAACTGCATTAAACTAACCTAAAAATATAATTAACGGGAAATCGGCAACTTGATGCAAATGCATTGAACTAACATCAAATAACAATTAACATAAAATCAAAAATTGGATGCAACTGCATTGAACTAACCTCAAATAATAATTAAAGGAAAACAAAAAACTAGATGCAACTACATTAAACTAAAATCAGAGATTAACTAACGGGAAATCAGAAATTGGATGCAAATGCATTGAAATAACCTCAAAAAATAGTTAACTAGAAATCGGAAGTCGGATGTAACTGCATCGCACTGACCTCAAAGCATAAATGCCCACTTTTTTAGTCTTCTCACATGAGTAATTACGAGTAATTAGGAACCCAAAATAAAAGTGAGTTTATAAAAACAGACTCTTACATGTATGCAAACTGTATAGAAATTGTAAACTACCGAACTAACCTAGGAAAACAATTAACGGAAAATCATAAACTGGATGCAGATGTATTGAACTAACCTCAAAGAGTAATTAACTAAAGATTGAAACTTTGATGCAAATGCAATGAACTAATCTCAAAGACTACTTAACGAAATATCGGAAACTAGATGCAATTGTACTGAATTAACCTTAATGAATAACTAACGGGAAATCATAAAGTGGATGCAATTGCACTGAACTAACCTCAAATAATAATTAACGAGAAATCGGAAACGTGATGCAACTGCGTTAAACTAACCTCAAAGAATAATTAATGAGAAATTGGAAACTGGATGTAACGTACTACATTAAACTAACCTCAAAGAATAATTAATGGAAAATCAGAAGCTTGATGCAAATGCATTGAACTAATAACTTTAAAACATATTTGTATTATATGTAGGGGGAATAAATGTCTCGACAAATATAGTTTGCATTTTAAGTAGTGTTTATTATAATTATTTTATTGTGATCATGAATACCTTGTGTTCAAGTAAGTAGCTTCAATATTATCTTAAGCCACATTGGGCATTCTCACAAAACTTCAATTATTAAGCCTAACAATAAAAATAAGTTCGATGAGTTTTATCAAGGTTTAGTGCTTCATTTTATAGAGAGTGGTGCAAGAAATTTAAATGAGTAATTAATATAATTTTCATATCTCATAGTTATGCATAGTTGCTAATATTTTTAGAATAATTTAATATAACGCAACCGTTAAGTAGGACACGTTCATGTGATAAATCTTTTCAAGTAGGAGTAGTGTATTCTTTGAGGATATGGAAACAATTAATCTGTTTTAGTGATTTCGGTTTATTTTCAATAAAAATATATTCTTATTCAAAAATTTGCCGCTAAATCATCATAAATCAAATAAAACTATTATACAAGCTATATCGAGTTTAAGATAATTTCATTTGAAAATTACGGATTAATATTCTAAACCACAAAGTGAAGAGGCTATCTCAATTTGATCATTTAGTTTCCAAGTACTTATCCACCATAATTGCTGTTCATTAACGTATTTCGGTTTATTTTCAATAAAAATATATTCTGATTTGAAAATTTGTGTGAGACATTTTGTAAAGCCTTTTCAGCACACAAAATATTTAATAGATCCCGGGCGTATGCCCCGGGTCCAAAATCTAGTCTATATACTAAAGCAGAGACCTCCAATAAAGAATTTTCTCTCTCCTATGTAGCACTCTAATATGAAAGATAGTATTTTCTAGGAATCTCTTTAGAGAGTTTGAGTATATTTCTAATTCTTATATTTGGAGAGTTTGAGTGTATTTTCAATTTTTATATATTTGATCAAATAAAAATAATTGCTAAAAAATAGGTGATTTGTAGAAAGTAATTTTCTATTACGAATCAAACACTTTTAGTGTTCCAATTCTTATATATTTGATCAAATAAAAAAAATTGCTAAAAAATAGGTGATTTGTAGAAAAAAAAAATTGCTAAAAAAAATAGGTGATTTGTATAAGATAATTTCCTATTACGAATCAAACACTTTAAACACTTTTAGTGTTCCAATTCTTATATATTTGATCAAATAAAAAAAATTGCTAAAAAATGAGTGATTTGTATAAGCTAATTCCCTATTACAAATCATACACTTTTAGTGTCTATGATAAAACACCAACTTATTTCGAATATATCCTTAACGCGGCTTAAAAAACACTACATATTCTTCAGTTAATAACTTATTATGGGGTGTAAAATCAGCTTCCGACAGTTCCCCACATTATCTAAGGATTATGTGAGATATACCAAATTAGAACACTCAAAATGTTATTTGCATAACCCTTTCATATACTTGGAATTTGCATCTGTTGTTGGTTATTAACTTCTTAAGAAGTAGACCAATATACTTCCCGAGTAACTGCCTGAATACCCATCATGCACTCTCACATTTTTAACATATGCACTTTTCTTCATTTTCGTTTTTCTTTCTTAGATCTCATTCTGATTTTCAAACACATGCAAGCTACAATATGATAATACATATTGAAAGTCGTCTAAACCTATAAAAAAAAACACAGGCTTATTATGAAGGGGTGTTTTTATTTGCACATTTGATTTATGTTTCTTTGTATGACATTGTTTTTTTAGACAATCGAATGATATATCTAATAATCATCAAAACACAACCTCTCACATACATACACTCGAACACTCAATTCAGAAAATGTCAAAGTTAACACGAGATCAAATGCCAAGGTGCAAACTCTCCTAAGTTCTTTCTTATTAATGTAGAGAATTGTTCTTCTATCGGTTTAAGAACACTATGAAAGGATTGGACGATCACCGATAGTCATATTTGGAAGACAGATAGATGTAATGCATTGTTATGCATGTAATGTTGTTTTTCTATTCAATGTATATAGAGCAATAAAGTACGTTTACATGTGAATCCATAAAGTTTTTTCCATCACAATGAGTTGACTATAACAATCTAGATTTTGTATTCAGATATCATCGGAAAACACAAATGAACTCAAAAGCAAAATTTTATTTGGCACTTGGGACGGTTTCCTTTGGGGCCCAAATGGTAAGCAAAACCTTAAGTATATGTACTTAACTAATTTTATTTATAAACAATACATTGGCTTTCTTTGAACTGAATATATACAACATTCTTACATTTTATTTTAGCTTCTCGAACATAAATTAGAACTGACTCTTATAACAAATACAAGATACAGTGAGTGAAATCACTTCATTCAGGAGCGATTATTAAATTAACTGATCGAGGCGGCTGTCTTTGGTTTCCTAAGTTTTGCTCTCTTTTTTTCTAAGTACAAGAAGATGGAATAGTGCTAAAAATAAAATTTCAAAATGTGTGCTCATTCTGAGTACAGGAAGATGTGATAGTACTAAAAGATATGGGTCAGGATGCTTATAGAATGTCCATATCATGGAGTAGGATCCTGCCAAGTATGTTTTATCTCTCTAACTTCATAAATGGGTGTGGATGCTTATAGAATGTCCATATCATCATGGAGTAGGCTCTTGCCAAGTTGTATAATAATATGATGTCCTATATGAGCTACTCTTGGTATTGCATAAGAAAGCTATTATTGAATTTGCATTGTGATGAGCATTTCAAAAAGATGGAACTACAGTTGAATTTGCAATAGCTCAACAACCTTTATTCGATACACAACAAACTTTGGTTGCAAAGAGAGCCACCTAAACATTTTTTTGTTGTAGAAATTTTAATAATTTTGGAGTAAAATATATCGAAGCTTAAAAATTCTTACGAGTGTGTCTACTGATAATTGATGGATGATAATTCTTTGGTCCAAAAGAATGAAGAGTGTTTGTGTGAAATATTGTTATACTTATTTTTGTGGCACTTTATTGATACCATCAAACTGAACCCTTTCAACATTAGTGCAATATTGGAAGAACTTTGTGGTACTATTTCTTCATTCGAACTTTGTTTTGCAATGTGCTTGCAGAAACATTGAGAATAGATAAATCTACTATAAGAAATAAGGAAAAAGGTGGAATAAGATGAAATATTTGAGCATTTTATTGTAAGTTCAAGGTGTGTATTAGAAGCTTCAAGTTTGGAAAGGGAATGTTATTTGAAAGGCACACTCTTCTTCCATCCATTTGATTATTAGATTGTTCAAATCTGAAAATTAATAGTCATTACTCATTTTACCCATTCAATCTTACGTTAACACTTTGACGTGTCCACATTGATGAAAGACATAGAACGACATGATCTTCTCTGTTATTCATGTTGGAATTGAATAAGTATATTTTGCATGTATACAAACAATTACCTAGAAAAAGAGAAAATACTAAGGGGAGTATTCTAAGTAGGTGAACGCATTTTCTTGAAAGAGATTTTTTTTTTGTATTCATCAATTCATCGTAGAATACGTTCATGTGATAAATCTTTTCAAGTGGGAGTAGTGTATTCTTTGAGGATATGAAAACAATCAATCTGTTTTAGTGATTTGATAGATATTTTAGTGATTTGTACACATTAGTACGTAAGGCGAGTAGTAATGATTTACCGCTAAATCACTATAAATCTAAGAAAAATATTATACAAGCTAGATCGAGTTTAAGATAATTCCATTTGAAAATTATGGATTAATATCCTAAACAACAAAGTGAGAAGAGGCTATCTCAATTTGATTCATTAGTTTCCAAGTATTTATACATCATAATCGCTGCTCATTAACATATTTCGGTTTATTTTCAATAAAAATATATTTTGATTCGAAAATTTGTGTGAGATATTTTGGAAAGCCTTTTCTAGACACAAAATATTTAATAGATCCCTATTACAAACCATACAATTTTAGTATCTATGATAAAACACCGACTTATTCCCTATTACAAATCATACAATTTTAGTATCTATGATAAAACACCGACTTATTTCGAATATATCCTTAACATGGCTTCAAAACATAGTTAAAAACAATTATACAAAATATATAATAGAAAATGAAAAAAAAAAACGGCAAAGCAATAATGACAAATATTTTAAAATATATATAATATTGAATGAAACTAACGACAAAAAACAATTAATGGGGAACGGAAAACTGGATGCAAATGCATCGAACTAACCTTAAATAATATTTAACGGAAAATCGGAAACTGGATGCAAATGCAAGCATTAAACTAATCTTAAAAAGTAATTAATAGAAAATCAGAATATGGATACAACTGCATTTGCACCAAGTTTATGATTTTCAAACGACAAATATAGTTTTACATTTTAAGTAGTGTTTATTATAATTATTTTTATTGTGATTGGGAATACCTTGCTATTCAAGTATCTTCAATATTATCTTCACCGCATTGGGCATTCTCACAAAACTTCAATTATTAAACCTAACAATAAAAAAAAAAAAAAAAAAAAAAAAAAAAAATCGATTAGTTTTATCAAGATTTGGTGCTTCCTTTTTATAGAGAGTGGTGCAAGAAATTTAAATGAGTAATTAATATAATTTTTATATCTCATAACTATGCATAGTTGCTAATATTTTTTAGAATAATTTAATATAACGGCACCCGTTCGTAGGACACGTTCATATGATAAATCTTTTCAAGTAGGAGTAGTGTATTATTTGAGAATATGGAAATAATCAATTTGTTTTAGTGATTTGTACACATTAGTACGTAAGCCGAACGATGATGATTTACCGCTAAATCACCATAAATCTAATAAAACTATTATACAAGCTAGATCGAGTTTAAAATAATTTTATTTGAAAATTACAGATTAATATTCTAAACCACAAAGTGAATAGACTATCTCAATTTGATCCATTAGTTTCCAAGTACTTATGCACCATAATCGCTGCTCATTAACGTATTTCGGTTTATTTTCAATAAAAATATATTCTGATTCAAAAATTTGCCGCTAAATCACCATAAATATAAGAAAACTATTATACAAGCTAGATCGAGTTTAATATAATTCTATTTGAAAATTATGGATTAATATCCTAAACCACAAAGTGAATAGGTTATCTCAATTTGATCCCTTAGTTTCCAAGTACTTATTCATCATAATCGCTGCTTGTTTCGACCCCCACCTACGTGGCAAACGTCCATTAGTAGGGGTCTCTATTTTATTCATTTAATCAACAGGGCTAAAGCCTAATTCGCAATATCATGGATCAATGTACAGGCCCATTAACTCATGTGTCTAAGGTGAACCTTAGCCACATGGCTTGCCACTAATGTACATTGATTTATGTCCAGATTCATTTCTTATCAAAGAGATAATTATCAGTTGAGAGTTATATTCTATCACAATGACTCAAGCTACAAGAATACTTGAACTACAAGGATTCTCTACTCTACCTATATAAATACAAATCTATTTTTCATTTAGAACTACGTTCTTGAGACTTGATCCCACTGATAATTTGGGTACGTAGGCAACCGCAAGGTACAGTCTCATCATTCCCCCGATCACCATCATTTTTCTAATTACTTTTCTACGTTCTTCGTCTTTTTCATCAACACTTGGTGTTTTGATCATATTTGGTCGAAACATAATTGGCGCCGTCACGTGGTTCTTATACTACACCCTCGATCACGTTCTGGCGAAAGTTATGACGATACCGAAGAGCTCAAGGTCCCGATGTGATTACTGACGATCATCACGAACATGATGGTCAAGGACAACTTGGCGCTGACAGCATAATACCTTCAAATACTGTCGTTCCACCAATGCGCCAAATTATTCAGCGTGAGGTTATTGCTTCTGACGATTCTCCAGTATCTGATGCGGATAATGTAAGTCATATGTCTCGAGAAGCACTTCTTCAAAAGTTAAAGACTGTCCGCAAACAGAATAATTACTACAGGCGTCATCTTAAACGACGCGCTCCACTTGTAGATGATGTTGTATCTGTCACACCACAACGTCACACACGCCAACGACATAATAGTGTGTGGGATCGTTTAAGTGGTGAGGATGAGATTCGCAATATTCGCAATGACCATCAACAAGTTAAGAGTAATGGGCTTACGAATTCCCGACCTCCACCGAAAATCTCCACCCACTTGGTCACGTTCTCGGTAGGCAAGGTATCGCTCATAATCGTCCGACCGCACCCCACGGTCCTACAAATTTTTCGCAAGTCCCGAGGAATTCAAATGGCGAAACGTAATAATGATCGCACTCATGATCGTAACCATCGGTATGGTGAAACACTTCAAAGAACGCTGGTTCTTATCATTCCGAACATTATCGTCTTGAAAAGCCCAACGTATTCATCCACAATCATCTCGACACGGAAACGATGAATCTTCGCCGTTTTCTTCTCGCTCGTTTCGCTCCCATAGGCGCATCATGACTATGATGATCAAACAGATAATGGATCCGATGACTCCTCAACGTGTCGGAGAAATGATTAAAAAGCTCTTACGGACAAATGATCCTTTTGAATCGACACTAGAAAATCTGGCGGTTGAAGATGGTATTTTGGACAAATTTTCTCTCGCCGTCCAAAGGGGCTACTCATAACAAAGACTTCAAACAACCGAGTTTGATCAATATGATGATGATGTCGAGGGTTGCCCTATGCTTCATGTGATTAATTTCACAAACAAACCGGTTTTATCGGGAGGTGATGATGCTTTAAAATGCAAACTTTTCCCTTCTACATTAAAAAGGGGCGTTGGTATGGTTTAGCGAATTACCTCCGCTCTATTCGTCGATTCAAGGACTTAACCGAAAAGTTTTCAAGACGTTTTCATCATAATCTCAAACGTCCAAATGGAGTCCGAAGTTCTTTTCAACATCAAGCAACAACGCGAGGAAACTCTCCGTAGTTTTATCGCGACGTTTCCGTTTAAGCCGCAAACCGGTGAGATTTCGAACAATCCGATCTAATGGTGGTTTACGCTTTTAAAGAAGCTATCTTGTTTGATAAAGATGGGTTATACAACTCTCTTGTTCGATATTCCATCTTCCCGCGTCGCGTTATACCGGCCGAGTTCAACAATTTATCAATGTTGAAGACGACACGGTACCGCTCGAACTTCTCGTGACAAAGATAATAAAGGAAAGGATTTCAATGATCGGCCGAAATAAAAACGAAGAATCCGACTTTTGATCAACAAAGAACCCGGTCGAAGCCTCCGTATAAGAAAGAAGACTCCACGAGCAGGACTGGAAAGCCTTTTACTGATTTTGAATTAACTCCGCTTAATACCAAATATGCGGTAGTTTACGACAAAATCAAGGATAAGAGTCTGCTCACTCCGCCGTTTCCCTTGCGCGACGACACTAAAACGACTCGCGATAAATCGTTATGGTGCAAATTTCATAATGATTATGGTCATGAGACGGAGAATTGTCGATCTTTGCGGGGAAGAATTGAAAAGCTTGTGCAGAATGGAAAACTTGATCAATATGTGCAGAAGAAAGTAACAACTCAAGCTTTAACTATCACTGATCACAATGTCATTAAGGTTGGACATGCCATTATTGATTCATTGTCCAATACTCAGCGGAAAACTGCTCGCCGTTCTAAAGTCAAATATCTGTCTAATTTGTAACGGTTAATCGGGATCAATTTCGTGGAAGGTTTTCGCATCGGAGACTATTGAAGATGAACCATTATGTTTCAATCGACCAAGATCTAATGGGCGTGCATGTTCCTCATTATGATCTTTGTCGTGATAACTGCAGATATCGGTTGTATCGCGCGGTACAACGATAATGATCGACAATCGTAGTTCAGCTAGTGTCATGTTTTCTCGGGTGTTATCGCAAAGATTCCTTTTATTGATAACTTGGTCACCCCTGAAAATGCTCTATCGTTGGTTTTGATGGTACCGCTACTCATTCGCGTTGGAAAGGTGTCTCTCCTGGTCACTCTTATGCGTAGGAAGTCAATATTGATTTCTTATTGATGGATTGTAAATCCCCTTACAATGTCATCCTTGGTAGAGATTGATTCATTATATGGAAGGAAGTCGCCTCAACATATCATCAAGCCATCAAGTTCTCATTCAATAAAAAGTATGTAAGGTGCGCAATGATCAACCGGCATCTCTAATTTGCCACGACAATGTTCTCGATGATTATAAGAAGTCCGGGTTGTTGGATCTAACTATTCGAGTTCCAACGCCAAAATAATTAATTACAGATCCGGACCTTCAGTTTACTCGCCAATAGAAATGTTGAAGGACCCCCGACAGTCGATCCACTTTTAGAAGTTCAAATTGGCCAACTCCCCTCAAGAGACTACTTTTATTTCAAAATTTAACTTCCGTAAGAGGAGAGACAAGAGCTTATTTTGTTATCAAGGAAGAATAATCATGTGTTTGCTTGGCTTAATAGAGCAAATGCCTGGTATAGATCCTTCGGTGGCTTGTCATAAACTCGACATTGATCCTAATGCAAAACCAGCTTCGACAAAAGCCCCGGCGATGGCCCCGATAGAAAGATGAAAGTGAAAGACGAAATCGACCGCCTCTTTGTCGTTAACTTTATAAGGCCTGTGACTTATCCAACATGGATGTCAAATGTTGTCGCAGTGCCTAAAAAGAACGGCAAATTACGTGTTTGTATCGATTTCACAAATCTCAATAAGGCTTGTCCGGTTCATCCATATCCATTGCCTCGTATATCTGAAATGGTCGATGCAACATCTGGTTTTCAGCGTTTGTCTTTTTTGGATGCTTATTCTGGTTATCATCAGATTCCGTTATTCATTGAGGACCAAGAGTTCATCATTCATTACGCACCAAGGCATTTATTGTTACCGTGTAATGCCTTTCGTCCGAAAAAAAACGCTGGAGCCACATATCAAAAAAAGCTAGTCAACACTATTTTTCTCGACCTACTTGGAAAGACAAATGGCATACATCGATGACATGGTTGTCAAATCTACGTAAGCACCTCGATCATCTTACGGATTTGCAAGCTGTTTTCGGCTGCATCTCCAATGTCAACATGCGCTTGAATCCGGCTAAGTGTTCTTTCTCGGTTTATCATCCGTAAATTCTTAGGATACATGATGACTAGACGCGGAATTGAAGCAAATCCGGATCAGATTCGAGCTGTCCTTGAAATGCCTTCTCCGACGTCAAAGAAAGAAATTCAACGACTTACAGGACGCTTGGCTGCCCTAAATCGATTTATCTCTCGGTATTCTGATCGATGCCGTCCTTTTTTCCAAACATTGAAAGACGCATCAATTTGGACGGAGGACTGTGAACTTGCATTTCGTCATTTGAAAGCATACTTAGTCCAACCTCCAGTTCTTGCCGGTCCCAAAGAACGGGCAGCCTATAGGTTCAGATTTAGCCGCCAATCGATCATGCCGTAAGTGCCGTCTTATTTGTCAACGGTGGCGATGGGCGTCCTATATTCTTTGTTAGCAAGACTCTTACAAATGCTGAAACAAGATATTCTCGAGTGGAGAAAATTGCATTGGCTTTGGTTCATGCTGCTCGACGTCTTAAACCTTATTTCCAGGGACGAGTCGTCAAAGTTTATAATGAATATCCATCGCGAAAAGCTTTTTCGCAATGCTCGAATCAAGCCTCGCTGCAGAATGGGAAAGTTACCTTAGCTTTATAGCATTGTGTTTGAAACTCGCATACCGAGAAAAGGACAAACTTTGGCTTCGCTTAATGGCTGATTTTCCAATTGAGGATATTCTTATGTCCGACGCTACATTAGATCGAAGAGAATGTCAGCCGACAACACGCCATTACCTCTCGGATGATGATTTGCCAAACTTATCGATGTATCTCACCGATTGTTGGATTGTTTACACTGATGGTTCGCATAATAAATATGGCTCCGGTATTGGGTGTGTAATCTTGCAACCGAATGGAGAAAAAATTGAGAAGTCAGTGCGTTTGGGTTTTGACGCTTCAAATAATGAGGCCGAAAGCACGGTCGTCATTTGCGTCATGCGACCGCTTCTTCACTTTGGGGCTTACTAAGCTACAATTATTCACAGATTCTAAGTTAGTCGCTAGCCAGTTTGGTGGATCGTATGCAGCTCGTGACGATAGAATGGCGGCTTATGTGGACTTAATTCATCGGATTGCTTGAAAATTTTGATTCTATCAAGATTGCGGTACGTCAGCGTCATGACGCGGCGACATCGCGGATTCTCTTGCTTATTTATCCGCAGCTTAAGTCGATAAGCCTCGCCAGATTACCATTGAATTTCAAAAGGAACCGAGTATCGACCGTCCATCGAGGATGTGCGCCGATATGTACATCACTCGAGTTGTTTTTCATCAAGACATTTTCTCGAGGAATCACGCTTATGCCAATTTGATATCTCCCCGGTTTACTCTGAAGCGCAAAGCGTGATCTTGATAATCAAGCCGCCATTGCAGAAAACGCTTTGATCCACAACTTATGCTATCGATGACCACAATGATCCTATTAATGATATTGTCTCGGTTCATACCGACGACGATCATGAAGCCGACAATGCTCCGAGGGTTCCCCGATATAGAGCTAAGTTTTCCACTTACACCTTTGTGACGAAGATGATTGGCGCCTTCCTTATATCACATATTTACATGATCACATCTTGCCTCCCGATCATAAAGTGGGTGATCGTGTAAACGCGATGCTTGGAAATATTGTCTCATATCGACTTCGAACGGTTCATGCTGCAACTTTATCGCAAAAGGCACAAGTCTTAACCCTATGCTTTCGTTGTCTCAGCAGAGCTGGGTTTGCTCGTCTCCGGGCGGAAATTCATTCAGCCTATGTGGGAACCACTCCCGGGCGAAGTCTCGCCATAGAGCAATGACACAAGGATACCGTGGCCGTGACATGCAAAAGGATGCTAAGCGTTTGTCCGAGAAGTGTGTTCCTTTGTCGAAATATGCTAACATGGGAAATCTTCCAAAGAACGGAACTTCATCCAATTTTGAGCCCTTGGCCGCTTGCAAAGTGGGGTCTTGACATCGCCGGTCCTCTTCCAAAAGCTCCCCGGCGTTGTTCGCTTTTACTCGTCGCGAATCGATTATTTTACCAAGTGGGCTGAAGCTATGCCCTTAGCCCGGATCCATGCTTCGATGTTAAAAATTCTTATGGCGAGACATTGTTTGTCGCTTCGGTATTCCAACATCATTGACTTCGACAATGGCAAACAATTTGATGTCAAGAAATTCGACAATTTTGTTCTCGACTTGAAGATTAATCACAATTTCTCGGCACCATACCATCCTCGCTAATGGACAAGCCGGGTTACTAACAAATCCATTCTTGCAATGCCTGCCGACGACTTCAACAGCCCAAAGGAAATTGGGTTAAGGAACTTCCTCGCGTTATGTGGGCTTATCGAACCACACCTAAGCATTCAACCGATTTTCTCCGTTTAATCTTGCTTACGGTACGGAAGCGGTCTTGCCTACAGAGTTGATGACACCAACCACACGAACTTCTAACGTGGAATTGGAGTCGAATGATCAAGCACTTGCTCAAGCCAAAGCCTTGATAGATGAGACAAGAGATGTGGGTCTTCAACAGTTAATTCGTTATCAAGCTGATATGAAACGAAAATATGACAAGAAAGTTAGACTTAAAGTGTTTGAGAAAGATGACTGGGTACTCTGTCGAAAGACGAGGTTGATAGATTCCGGTAAATTTGGAGAAAATTGGACAGGTCCATACATCATAGATCGCCCTACCACCAAAGGATCTTATTTTCTCCGAGATTTAGATGGGAATGTTCTCGATAAGCCGTGGAATGCGTTTCATCTGCGCAAGTTCTATAAGTAGATTTTAGTTGTGTTTTTCCGTTATCCTGGAGAAATAAAATAATACAATATCTAGTTTGTTACCGCCTGCATGTATTTTCCGTTGTTATCTTTGCATTTTGTAAGACTTCGGAATCAATAAAGAAGCGCTTATTTCACTTCGTTCAATGGTATGATTTTGGTTTTAGCGAACCTTATAATCGCTACGACAAAATCCGCGAAATTACCACGCTTAATTTCGCCGCCTAAGTTGAACGCTTTTACGCCGCTAGTTCATTACTATCGCTACACCAAAATCCGACGGTTACCGCTTAGCTTTGTCGACCTAAGTTGAACGCTTTTACGCCGCTTTAGTTCATTACTATCGCTACACCAAAATCTGACGGTTACCACGCTTAGCTTTGTCGGCCTAAGTTGAACGCTTTTACGCGCAGTTCGCTACTATCGCTACAACAAAATCTGGGCGAAATTACCACGCTTAATTTTTACGTCGGTAAAGTCGAACGCTTTTACCCAATTACTATCGCTATAACAAAAAATCCGCGAAATTACCACGCGTTTAATTTCGTCGATCCTAAGTTGAACGCTTTTACGCCGCTTAGTTC
The DNA here is from genome assembly GCF_015680905.1 of Coptis chinensis. Lineage (NCBI taxonomy): Eukaryota > Viridiplantae > Streptophyta > Magnoliopsida > Ranunculales > Ranunculaceae > Coptis > Coptis chinensis. The sequence goes on along the minus strand of NC_141461.1, from coordinate 844,116 downwards.
ATTACTATCGCTACAACAAAATCGGCGAAATTACCACGCTTAGCTTTGCCGGTCTAAGTTTGAACGCTTTTACGCCGCTTAGTCGCTACTATCGCTATGATAAAATCGGAAATTACCGCCGTTTAATTACCACGCGACTCCTAATAAGTTGAACGCTTTTACGCCGCTTAGTTCATTACTATCGCTACACCAAAAATCTGACGGTTACCGCTTAGCTTTGTCGGCCTAAGTTTGAACGCTTTTACGCCGCTTAGTCGTTACTATCGCTATTTAAAAAATCGTTTAAATTACCACGCTTAATTTCACGCCTGTTGAACGCTTTACGCCGCTTAGTCGATATCGCTACGACAAAATCCGGACGAAACTTACCACATTTACTTTTCGTCCGCCTAAATTGAACGATTTTACGCCGCTTAGTCGGGTACTACTTTTCGGCGCTGTCAACATCCGATGAAGTGCCCCGCTTCGCTTCACGCTCAAGATCGGAGCATTTTTTCGCTCAATCTAATTTTGCAAGCTTAAAGTTAGCATTGGGGGCGTTTCAACAACATTGTCAGTTTTCCATAGGTATGTTATTTGACATCACACTGATATTCAATAGCCAACACATACTTTATTTTCATAAAAATAATTTTTAGCTCTACGGTATTACATACTCGCAATCACATGTTCATTGGTTTGGGAAAATCCAATGGTTTCTTCCCAACTTTTCGCATATACAACTCGTACAAATCTTTGTAATTCATCTTCTCACGTTCTAGTTCATCTCCGCTTCTACTAAAGTCTCTCACGGGGCTTGTCTTACGGACGATTCACAAGCAGTGCCATTTGCACATGATCTTGGCCGAGCCGCTCGCTTAAATCATCATTCGCTTGTTATTTTTTCTCAACCTCTTTTTGCACGCTTAAGTTCCTCGATCTTTGGTCGCCACGAAAGTGACTTCAATTCTATCACATCTGCTTTTAAGTGTTTGTGTTCCTCCGCTATCTCACGTGCTTTCCCAAATTCTTCGTGACGCCATCTCCTCCTTCTTCTTCCGTCCGGCCGGTTAAGTTTTTGTTTTCGCCTTCTAACTTTTTTGATGGTTCCGCTTTAACGCTTTGTTTGCCTCTTCCAATTTTTGGTTGAGTATCTTCGCTTTTTTTTTTTCTTCTAAGGCATTGACTTCATTCGTAACGATATTTTTCTTCACGACTTTTTCATGAATTTCTTTTTGGCCTGCATTTCACCGCCCGCTTTTAACTCATAAAAAAATATATATATATATATATATCTGAGTTCATCATTTTTCTGACTTAAACACAAGTTTGCAATAACTGATAAAAATAATACTATCATACCTGGTTTATACTATCGAAGATCATTGACATTGCTCATTATATTCTCCGATGTTCTCCGTGATTCTGGTCACATTTTTGATATTTTTGAGCCCTTTCATTGGCGTAATCCCGGCGACTCTTTCACTTCGCTTTTCCGGACTTGAACATCTCTCGCTTCAACTACCAATTTCATCGGATTAGTGTTGACACTCATTTCTTTACCGGCCCTAACGCAATAATAAAAAATCAACGATCAACTTACCATTAACAGATTCTCGTGGTTTTCCTCCATGCGTAGTATTACCCCCCCGACGCCACTTGCCGCTGATTGTTGGATTCGTTGCTCCCGCATTTTGCTTTGCCGCTTATTTTCTTTCACCGACTTTGTGATCATTGCACTATCTTTTGTCCAGATCACTGTTTCATTCTTTTCCTCAGATATACCAAACCGTAACGAGATATTACATTTCACCACACTTTTACATATTTATGTTTTCTACGGTGCATACCTTTTCCTCTTGGTGTTCCGTGATGTATTATATTTCGTCCGATGTTTGGTGCATTGTAGTCTCGCCCCTCGAGGCATCATACATTGTACCGTGGGTTGTCTCTCTTGGTCTCCGTCACCCGCTTTCTTGTGGCACATCTTCTTTGTACAGTTCACTTTTTTTTGCTTGGCAAACTCAAAGACTAATTCTCGCCGTGTTAACTCCGCTCCATCTTCTTTTTCACTATCATCACCGCCGCCGAATATTGCATTTCGAGACTCTTATTCTTCTTTGCCATTTCGCTTTGTGTCTCCTTGGACCTATCGGGCCGTTGTTCGATACCCCCCCATAATTTCGAAATCGACGATATCATCAAAGTAGCTCAGATCTACCAATCTTTCATCGAGCATTCATGAAAGAAGAACCGAAGATTGCTCTCCACTTCCTTGTCCAATTCAATGTCTGGTAGTATACTCGCGTTTTCTGTTAGACACAAAAATAACTCGTGTTAGTCAACAGTTTAATCAGAGTATAGTTTTCAATACTTATGTTTTGGCTTACCTCGAATTTGTTCGCACTTTAAACTCGGCCGGATTCCACTTCCTCGCAAGCGTACAAAATCTATCCCATCCGGGCGATACTTTTTTTGAAACCTTTAAAACTTCTATTTGAATCCTTGAATTCAATTTCAAATTTTATGTACCCTTTCGTCAGTATGGCTTTCGGTCGTATCAACGCGAAGATTTCTTGAGCCCCGAACCTTCTGTTAAATTCATTTTGTAAACGGTGCGCTCTCGTAAAGATTAGCCAGAACGATATTGGCAGTTGTCCCGGTGCAATTTGCCACCACTCCAGTAATTGCGCTATTTCTTTGCTCAACGGAATTGCGTTCCTGCAATTTAATTGTGTGTAAGCCATTACTACTTCATCTTCTTCGACTTCCGTTTCAAACTCGTACACTTCATCCATCTCAAATTTCTCGAGTCCTAGTATTTTCTGTATTTCCTTAAGCGACCATCGACGCGTTCCGTGATAGTCGCCAGATTCTGCCACCTTCTTTCCACCTCACCAAGTCTCAAGCGTCGCCATCGAAGTTTTTTCTTCTCGATTATATTTCATCCAGATATTACGGTAGTTTCTACCTGAAAAAGCACATAGCATCGGGTCGATAGGTCGAAAATCGGGACAAAAAGCGGGAAACCGCCCAACAAAACAAAATAGAACCGGGTCCCAAAACTTAATTAAATTGGGCCCAAAACAAAACATTTAAATTACGCGACCCACACAACTTAAAATAGAATCCGGGCCCAAACCCAACCGACCCACTTAGTCTTGACCCAAGCCCAAAACCAAGTTCGGTTTTGTTATCGCTTCATCTTCTAGCTCCATCACCACTTTTTCAATCCGCCACCACTACAGCCACCACCGCAACCTTTACACAAAAAACCAGCGGTTTGGTTCTCTCAGAAAACCCCTATCCACCGATACCCAAAACGCCATTGTTATACGACAAAATCGAGGTCGACGCCATTAATGGCTCCTCTCCGAGCTTCAACAGTTCAAAAAAAAACACCATTCCAATGAACTAATGCAAGAGCAGAAGACATCAGCTTGATAAACCATCCAATCCGTCCCGCCAAAACAACAAAAGTGTCTCCGAACAAATAATGTTTTGTATTCAGGCTTTAGCAAGGTTTAGCGGATCATCACCGTGGGTCTAAACCTCCAAACTCGTTTCTTTTCAAGCCGGTAGCAATTATCGATTCCAAAAGCAAGTTCTAGCTCATCATATTCGTAAATGAGTCTTCAAAAGATAAGCCATCTCAAACGTGAAAGCTAAGCTTTCCTATAAAAAGAAGAGATTATCCCGTTCCACACCGGGCATGAATCTCTGCTTCACCGAAGCTTGCGATCTCGGGTTTCATAGAACTGAAGACGCCTATCCAACGATTCCCCGATGACCTTTAGCGCAGAAAAAGAACATAAACAAGCGCATCAACAATGGTCCATGGTCGATATCTAGCAATATCGGCAATAGTGTAACGGGCGAAGGGGTGAGATGAGCTGATGGAGAAAACGCACTGCTAGTCAAAGCCAAGACTTCCATCCAAACGGACGGTTACGCTTTATACGCCTACGCCTCTCGGTTGATTGAGCCTTATTTTTATGAGATGGGATGTGCGGCTACAAAGACTTATATAGGTTTCATGAGGTTTTCCAAACTTTGGTGGGATTCTTCTCCAACTCCGACTTCATCTCTACACTCAATTCTTATCTTATCCGACACTTTGAGTCCAATTACGTTTTAAATTCCTTTTATTATTATTATTACTATACTGCCCCTACGTTTAATTTAATCGGTCTAATCCTAGTATCGCTATTCCTGTGGTACGTGGCGTCGAAATCAACTTTCGTATATGGTCACGTAATGCGTTCGGTCCAGTTTTCAACAATCAATTTCTTTCAAAAAAATTTATGTGCATTTTTTAGTCATTTTTTAACTACACTGCGTCTCGTATATGTTAATTTGACATTATTTCATTTCCGATAATTCACAAAAAAATTTCCGATTGTTCATTTTCCTATCATTTACGTTCACACGATACTTTGTTATACATTCCACTTACTCTTTTATTATTTCACGTTTTCCGTGATTTTTCTTCTCTTCTTTGCCATGTGAACTTTGTTCACCTGACAAAGAGGGGGCGGTGTTTCGACCCCCACCTACGTGGCAAACGTCCATTAGTAGGGGTCTCTATTTTATTCATTTAATCAACAGGGCTAAAGCCTAATTCGCAATATCATGGATCAATGTACAGGCCCATTAACTCATGTGTCTAAGGCTGAACCTTAGCCACATGGCTTGCCACTAATGTACATTGATTTATGTCCAGATTCATTTCTTATCAAAGAGATAATTATCAGTTGAGAGTTATATTCTATCACAATGACTCAAGCTACAAGAATACTTGAACTACAAGGATTCTCTACTCTACCTATATAAATACAAATCTATTTTTCATTCAACTACGCTCTTGAGACTTGATCCCACCGATAATTTGGGTAATGTGAGGGCAACCGCAAAGGTACAATCTCATCATTCCCCGATCACCATCATTTTTCTAATTACTTTTCTACGTTCTTCGTCTTTTTCATCAACACTTGGTGTTTTGATCATATTTGGTCGAAACACTGCTCATTAACGTATTTCGGTTTATTTTTAATAAAAATATATTGTGATTCGAAAATTTGCCGCTAAATCACCATAAATATAATAAAACTATTATACAAGATAGATCGAGTTTAAGATAATTCTATTTGAAATTACGGATTAATATCCTAAACCACAAAGTGATGAAGCTATCTCAATTTGATATCTTAATTAGTTTCCAAGTAGTTATACACCATAATCGTTGGTCATTAATGTATTTCGGTTTATTTTCAATAAAAATATATTCTAATTTGAAAATTTTGTAAAGCATTTTCAGCCCACAAAATATTTAATAGACTTATTAGGCAATCTCATAAAACTTCAATCAAACTTCTATTATTAAACAACAAAATGAAGTTGAAGGGTTTTATCAAAGGCGAGTTATGTTTTTTTTAATGGAGAGTGAGATTTTCACGTTATAAAAATTTTGGTTGATTGATCAATATAATATCAATATATAATAGTTTTACATATTTGCAAATATTTTTCAGAATAATTAATATAACAGCACCCGTTCGTAGATAATCTTTGAAGATTCCACATAATGAGTCATGCATAATTTAAAGAATAATTAACGAGAAATCGGGAACTGGATAATCTTCGATGATCCCACATAGTAAATTAAGCATAATTTATTTTTTATGTCATGTTTGCAAGGACACTACAGATGGATCAGTAGAAGTTGTATTACACACCACATTGGATAATTATAAGAAAATCGAAAACTGGATTCAAATACATAACTGAGCTCAATGAGTAATTAATGGGAAATCGAAACTTTATGCAAATTGTATTAAACTAATGACAGAAATAACTAACGGAAATTATAATTGGATGCAAATATTTGAAAAATATTTAACAGAAAATCGAAACGGTATGCAAACACATCAAACAAACCTCAAATAATAATTAATCGAAACCGAAAACCGGATGCAAATGCATTGAACTTAACTCAAAAAAATAATTAACATAAAATAAAACACCGAATGCAACTGCATTGAACTAACCTCATAGAATAATTTGTGAGAAATCGGAAACTAAATGCAAATGCATTGAAATAACTTTAAAGAATAGTTAGCGGGAAATCAGAAGTCGGATATAATTGTATCGAACTAACCTCAAAGCATAAATAATTAGAAACTAGATGCAGATGTATTGGACTAACCTTAAAGAGTTATTAACAGGAAATCAGAAACTATATCTAAATGCAATGAACTAATCTCAAAGACTAATTAATGAAACATTGAAAAATGAATGAAACTGCACTAAACTAACCTAAATAAATAATTAACGGTAAATTATAAATTTGATATAACTGCATTGAACTAACCTCAAAAAATAATTAACGAGAAATCAAAAACTTGATACAAATGCATTGAACTAACCTCAAAGAACAATTAACATAAAATCGGAAATTAGATGCAACTGCATTGAACTAACCTCAAAAAATAATTAACTAAAAATCAAAAACTGGATGCAACTGCATTAAACTAAAATCAGAAATTAACTAACGGGAAATCAGAAATTAGATGCAAATGCATTGAAATAATCTAAAAAAATAGTTAACTAGAAATCGAAAGTCGGATGTAACTGCATCGCACTGACCTCAAAGCATAAATGTCCACTTTTTTAGCCTTCTCACATTAGTAATTACGAGTAATTAGGAACCTAAAATGAAAGTGAGTTTATAAAAACAGACTCTTACATGCACTACACCAGAATGGTAAATCTGTAACAGACCAAATTTTTCATTACTAACGGATATATTCGTAAGCAGTGTTGTCACGGATATAAGCGTTAGTGATCAGGTTATCTGTTACTTTATTTCTTTTTATTCTTTAAATTATTTTATAAACTTTTTCTTATATAACCTAACGCAATATCCGTTTAGAAAACACCGAGTACAACAACTAATTTAAGTGCAATCGGTCGCCGACCGATAGTTTACTTGCTCAACGTCCCCAGTTCGATTCTGGGCAGCAACCCTAGTTGTTTTTTTGTGACCAAAAACATAAGATAAATTAAGTGAGGATCAAAATTCCACATTCTCGTCTATCTCTTTTTTTTTTATGGTTCGCTATCTCGATCTCTTCAATCCTCTTTCAAACCTGCGTTTCCCATCTTCACACAAATCAAAGCCTTTGTAATCTTTACCATTTTTTGTCGCCATCCAAAATCCCCCTTTCTATGCATTGCTTCACTTCAACAAAGCAACCTAAAAAACTCAACTTTTCCCTTTCTGTTGCTGAAGCCGCCCAATTAACCCTAGATTTGGGTGAATAACTATCATTTGCTATCATAGGGATAACTTCTGAACTGAAGAAGAATCGTTCAAAACCCCTATGTTTTTCTCAATTATCAAACACTCATCTCATCTTCTTCTCATCAAACCCTCTTCTCACGAGATCTTTTTTTTTTTTTTAATTTTTTTTTTGTGGTGGCACATTCAAAGGTAGAAGAAGACAGCGCCCATCTCTAGGTTAATCAGGGGAATCTTCACCGAGTATTCTAAGTTTAACTCTGAGGTGAAAGTTTAAATCTATGTTGGTTTAATACTTAATAGCGGGGGTTGCTTTATTGATTGAGCTAGGTAAGTAGCCTATTCAAATAAATTGGATCCATGTTCACTTCTGGCCATGTAGAACCTGACACATCTGTCGTTGAATGGCTAAAAGTTTTACTCACTGAAAATTTTATATTTTTGTTGTAGGACACATATGCAACTCGTTTTGCTTTCTTCATTCTTTCCTATTTTGATTTTGATTTTTGGGACTGAAGTAGTGTACGAAGATCAGGTAACTTCCTTTCAATATACGCAACTGCGTGGTTCCTCTTTGATTTATATGTCAATTTCATTATCAATTTAGATGTATTTATACCTTTGCAGCTAATTTCTGTCTAGTTTACTTGATTACACATCGACATGTAGTTGTAAGTTGTAAGTGTACTAATTAGTCTTATGCCTGTATGGTCATGAAATCAGTGCCATACAAAATTGGACCATGCTTTAAGATCATTGTTTACGATTTTTCAGCAATTTTATTTAATTTAATGCTTATTGCAATGACTCAAATACTCTAACAAGTTGCTAGCAATTGCCAAGATTGAGATTTGAATTTCAAGTAAGTTAGACATCGAGTGCCTTATTAGTGTGAACGCAGCTCGAGTAGTGTGCGGTAATGGCTCAGTCGTGTCTGCTTTCATTTTTTGTACACAGACAACTTAGGAGCGACTTGACCGTATGCCACTAGTTTGTCAGTGAACTATGTCTATGGACCATGTTAGTATGTTACTAGCTAGTCTAGTATTCTGCAATGAATTTAGCAAGTAACGGGGTTATATCACTGTCTATAGACTGTAGTCAGTTTCATTTAGCAAGTAACGGGTTTGTATCAATGTCAGTTTCAAGAGTTTCACTAGTTAGTTTTATTTACAATTTGAGTACTTGATATTCCATCATTATGTACTGTTCCTTTTGGTATTCATTTATTATGAGCTTTATATAGAATGTGATTGCTTTGAAAGAGAGTCCAAGTTGGGAGCTCGGCTGTCCGATTGTGTGTAAAAAAAAGATGTAGTAGTAAAGAGTTACCAGACTCACGCTCCTGCCTTTTTCAACACTTTCTATATAAAGGCTTTTCCAGCCTAAAGAAGGAACATAATAACATACTTTAAGAACAATCCCCTTATATATCTATTTTATGTGTGACAACCGAATTCGTCCAGTTACAAAGAACCATGTTGGGATTGAGTTGAGCCCTTCCTAGAGCGCTTGAAGCTTGTAGACACTAGTACAAATAGAGTCGTTAGATAGTGCTAGCAACTTCCTCTGCCGTTGATAGCTACTTCGAGAACATTGCTAGATTTTTTCTTTTTCTCTTAAGGTAGGTTTCCTTCTCGTAATGAGAGTCGGCTACCGGATTCTGCTATATCCGAACCGAGGATGGCACTTTCGATATTTTTTAGGACTTCCATGCTTACTTATTGGTGCTGCTCTTAGGAATGAATCCCTATCTTATAATAAATCCCAAGCACTTTCTTATTTGAGCTAGGCTACTGCTACAAATGCTTGTTGTCGAAATGCCCCCTTTAAATAAGCGACTCTTAGTAAGCGGCTTTTGTGGTGCTTCCCACTATGATTGATTGATGTCTTTCCTTCTTCAGTTTGCTTTCTCTCGGGGTGCTTTCCAATGGTGATTGGTTAGAAAATAAATTGGTAAACCCTTGCCTCGCCACAAACATCAAACCGAAAACGAAGCTAAAGCTTACCTTGGCTTTACCTCCATACTGGATCGCCGGATAGCCTCTCTCATTTATGTAACTTGATCCCCGCCTCGAACATGAACTGCCATAATCTACTAGTGATCTCAGTATTCATCTGGCGATACTTGTGAGTCAGCCACCTTCAAAGGAAAGAGGTACGTTTGTTTAGTGATCACATAAAGGTACCGTAGAGAGGTTCTTCCCGATGTGAGATTGCCTACTTGCTTCAGGGGAAAGAATTTGAGTGCTGATGTAGTAAACCACCTCATTCTCTTGGTATGCCCCAAATAGGGTAGATTGATAGACCTGTTTAGCACTTGTGTGAAGGATTGACAATGAATCCATTCAAAGGGTTGAGCCCACTGGTTCTTTAACATACGGATTTCCCCCGTGAAAAGATCTTCTCCCTCCTCCGATCCCTCATAAGCCGTAAACCTCGATCGCCTCGTGCTTGAATACAGCCAAGTGAGTATGACTCCCTGGGTTGTGTATGAATGCCTTTTGAGCCAGTTGAACAAGTAGGCATCTTCCTAAACCAGCTGACAGTGGCGGGTTCACTTTGCCTATCTCTCAAGCCATAGGCCTTGCTCTATCAATCAATATACAATAACTTACACTACAATAACTTGTTATGAATAATTCCTTACACTGCAATAACTTGTTATGAATGATTTAGTGTGTGTGTGCCTCTAATATTTGTTTTTCTTTCTCTTATTTCATTCCTGAAGAGGATGAAGAATTGGCACACTGACTGATTTCCTTATGTTTTAAAGGGTGTGGGAAACAATGATTATTTATGTGATGACGGCAAGGCAAAATTTTAGTTTCGAGTCATCAGATTCAGAAGAATGAAATCCAAAGACATGGTACATTTACTTCTTACGTTGATATAATCTATTCTGTCTAGACATGGTAAATTTAGTTTTGAGTCATCAGATTTAGAAGAATGAAATCCAAGTTCACCTTCAGGTATTGTTCTTGCTCAAATCTTGGGTGTGTAGCGAAGTTCTTTTAATACCCTTTAAAGTTAGTTTTTTGTGTACTCTTTTTTTTTGTCATTAGAAAAAAGAAATTACTTGCCTTACTGAAAGAAATTATTACAAACTTAATTTGTTCTTATGAAGGAAATGGGTTGTTGGTAGTGTTTAGATATTGTTTTTTGCATTTAATTCACTTGGAAAATGGATGACTCATTAGCATTATGGTGTTTGAGTGGTAGTTGCTCTACATTTCGAATACGTTGTGGGAAATCATCATGGTAAGGACGAGGTGTTGTTAAGGTGTTATAAGAATTGTGTGATAATGTTGAGGTAGTGCTTTTTAGATTATGTTTTAAGCCTTGGTGAGAGAACCTTTTTGTCTAATTTATTTTCTACCATGGCAGACTCATGGTATGCATGCTGAATCCATGTGATCTTTTAGGGAGGGTGAATCAAGTAAAATAGATTTGGGTATGTGTAGGTTAAGCTTACTAAGTGATTGAACAAGGAGATTTATTTTTCACAATACAAGTTTAGACATCTGAATTTCGGTTGTTTCTTAGGTGCATGAGTTTAATTGTTTGCTTGTATCCTTATTTGTTAGTAATCAACGGATTACTTTATGATGGATAAACACTTCTTTGGCACGTAGGAATTTGAATGCAGACATGGCTGTTCTCAAAGCAATACGAGAGGTACATTTGATATTGCGGCATTGCTACATAATACATTTGAGATTATCAGAGAAACGGAACTATGCACATCCTAATGCCTTCATTGAGGTAATAATATGTCTGTTACGTCATTTTGTGGTATTAAACTATATTTTAGGCTTCAACTTTTTGTGGTATATTCTTTTATGTGGGAAGTATGAGATTAAGGCGAATTTTTTTTGGTAAAAACAGGTATACACATCCAACAATGTAAGGGTGAAGATGGTGGTGCTACTTCTGACTGGTACTTGGCATATTCTCAATGGTCGAGTTGGTAGTTGTGTTAGCTTGTTAGTGTTTGTCAGTTTCTATTATATTGTCTTACAATTGTTGTTGTAACTTTGGATGGATACGATTAGGTTAATTCATTTTTACAAGGGTTTGTTCTGTAAATTTGGATTTGGATTGGTGTCTTTAATTTTATAATGTTAACCGAGTCGGGTTTTCTTTTATTCACTTGTTACTTGAGTTGTAATGTAATGTAATATTTTTGTATGTAAGATGGATTGTGGATAATCAGATGTGATGTAGCTCCGTACAGGGTGGAAATCTTTTGGCACCAGAAAAAATAATTTTTTTTTGCACTGGATTGTTTTTTAGTAACGGTTATATCTATTACGCTAAATGTTAGTAATGAAAGGGCCCCAAACTTCACTAACACTTATATCCGTTAGAAATGAAATATTTCTGTGGACAATCAATAGTTGACTATCTGTTACAAAATAATTACCAACGAATATAACTGTTACTAAATTAATATACGTAATGAATATATCCGTTACTAAATTAATATACGTAACGAATATATCCGTTACTAAATTTGCCTAAATGACTGTAACACCCCAGAAATAACGTATATAAGCGTTAGTAAAAATATAAGCAACGATTATAATTGTTGCTAAACACCACTTATGGTGTAGTGATGTATGCAAACAAATTATAAACTATCGAACTAATCTAGAAAAGCAATTAACGGGAAATCAGAAACTGGATGCAGATGTATTGAACTAACCTCAAAGAGTAATTAACGGGAGATTGGAACATGTATGCAAATGCAATGAACTAATCTCAAAGACTAATTAACAAAACATCGAAAACTTGATGCAATTGTACTGAATTAATCTTAATGGATAACTAACGGAAAATCATAAATAAGTGGATGCAATTGCACTAAACTAACCTCAAATAATAATTAACGGGAAATTGGAAACTTGATGCAATTGCATTGAACTAACCTCAAAGAATAATTAATGAGAAATTGGAAACTGGATGCATCGTACTACATTAAACTAACCTCAAAGAATAATTAATGGAAAATTAAAAACTTGATGCAAATCCATTAAACTAATAATCCTAAAATATATTTGTATTATATGTAGGGGGAATAAATGTCTCAACAAATATAGTTTTGCATTTTAAATAGTGTTTATTATAATTCTTTTATTGTAATTGGGAATGTCTTGCTATTCAAGTAGCTTCAATATTATCTTCGTCATATTGGGTATTCTCACAAAGCTTCAATCAAACTTCTATTATTAAACCTAACAATAAAAAGAAGTCGATGAGTTTTATCAAGGCTTGGTGCTTCCTTTTTATAGAGAGTGGTCAAGAAATTTAAATGAGTAATTAGTATAATTTTCATATCTCATAGCTATGCATAATTGCTAATATTTTTTAGAATAATTTAATATAATGACACTTGTTCGTAGGACACGTTCATGTAAAAAATCTTTTCAAGTGGGAGTAGTGTATTCTTTGAGGATATAGAAACAATGAATCTGTTTTAGTGATTTGTACACATTACGTAAGCCGAATGGTGATGATTTACCGCTAAATCACCATAAATCTAATAAAACTATTATACAAGCTAGATCGAGTTTAAGATAATTTTATTTGAAAATTACGGATTAGTATTCTAAACCACAATGTGAAGATGCTATCTCAATTTGATCCCTTAGTTTCCAAGTACTTATGCACTATAATCGTTGCTCATTAACGTATTTCGGTTTATTTTCAATAAAAATATATTCTTATTCGAAAATTTGCCGCTAAATCACCATAAATCTAAGAAAACTATTATACAAGCTAGATAAAGTTTAAAATAATTCTATTTGAAAATTACGGATTAATATCCTAAACCACAAAGTGAAGAGACTATCTCAATTTGATCCCTTAGTTTCCAAGTACTTATGCACCATAATCACCGGCCATTAACGATTTCTATTTATTTTTAATAAAAATATATTCTGATTCGAAAATTTGTGTGAGACATTTTGTAAAGTTTTTTCAGCACACAAAATATTTAAAATATTTTGTGTGCTGGAAAGGCTTTTACAAATGTTCATTAAAAAAGTGAATATTATTCAATTTGATCCTTAGTTTCCAAGTACTTATGCACCATAATCATTTGTCATTAATGTATTTCGGTTTATTTTCAATAAAAATATATTATGATTCAAAAATTTGCCGCCGTAATTTTCAAATAAAATTATCTTCAACTCGATCTAGCTTGTACAATAGTTTTATTAGATTTATGGTGATTTAGCAAAGAAATTTTCAATCGAATATATTTTTATTGAAAATAAACCAAAATACGTTAATGAGCAAAATTTATGGTGCATAAGTACTTGAAACTAAGGGATCAAATTGAGATAGTCTCTTCACTTTGTGGTTTAGAATATTAATCCATAAGTTTCAAATGAAATTATCTTAAACTCAATCTAGCTTGTATAATAGTTTTATTAGATTTATGGTGATTTAGCGGTAAATCATCACCGTTCGGCTTACATACTAATGTGTATAAATCACTAACACATATTGATTGTTTCCATATCCTCAAAGAATACACTACTCTCACTTGAAAAGATTTATCACATGAACGTGTCCTACGAATGGGTGTTGTTATATTAAATTATTCTAAAAAATATTAGCAACTATGCATAGCAATGAGATATGAAAATTATATTAATTACTCATTTAAATTTATTGCACCACTCTCTATAAAAATGAAGCATCAAACCTTGATAAAACTCATCGACTTCTTTTTATTGTTAGGTTTAATAATAGAAGTTTGATTGAAGTTTTGTGAGAATACCCAATGTGGCGAAGATAATATTGAAGCTACTTGAATAGCAAGGCATTCCCAATCACAATAAAAGAATTATAATAAATACTACTTAAAATGCAAAACTTTATTTGTCGAAACATTTATTCCCCCTATATATAATACAAATATGTTTTAGTTCAATGTATTTGCATCAAGTTTCTGATTTTTCATTAATTATTCTTTCAGGTTAGTTTAATATATTACGTTGCATTCAGTTTCTAATTTCTCATTAATTATTCTTTGAGGTTAGTTCAATGCAGTTTCATCAAGTTTTCGATTTTCTGTTAATTATCATTTGAGGTTAGTTCAGTGCAATTGCATCCACTTTATGATTTCCCGTTAGTTATTCATTAAAAGGTTAATTCAATATAGTTGCATCTAGTTTTCGATGTTTCGTTAATTAGTGTTTGAAATTAGTTCATTGCATTTGCATCCAGGTTCCAATCTCCCGTTAATTACTCTTTGAGGTTAGTTCAATACATCTGCATCCAGTTTCTGATTTCCCGTTAATTGTTTTTCTAGGTTAGTTCGATAGTTTATAATTTCTATACAGTTTGCATATATGTAAGAGTCTGTTTTTATAAACTCACTCTTGTTTTGGGTTCCTAATTACTCAAGTTTTCGATTTCCTGTTAATTATGTTTTGAGGTTAGTTCAATGCAGTTACATCAAATTTATAATTTTTCGTTAATTATTCATTTAGGTTAGTTCAGTACAGTTTCATCCATTTTTTAATGTTTCGTTAATTAGTCTATGAGATTAGTTTATTGCATTTGGATCCAGTTTCCGATTTTCCATTAATAACTCTTTAAGGTTAGTTCAATACATCTGCATCTAGTTTTTTATTATTTATACTTTTAGGTTAGTTCGATACAATTATATCCGGTTTCTGATTTCCCGTTAACTATTCTTTGAGGTTATTTCAATGCATTTGTATTTAGTTTCCGATTTCCCACCAATTATTCTATGAGGTTAGTTCAATGCAGTTGCATTCGATTTTTGATTTTCTGTTAATTATTTTTTGAGTTAAGTTCAATGCATTTGCATCCAGTTTCCGGTTTCCCATTAATTATTATTTGAGGTTTCTTTGATGTATTTGCATATCGTTTCCGATTTTCCATTAGATATTTTTCAAGGATTTGCATACAATTTCTAATTTAATATATATATAAACTTGCGCATATTCTCTCTCCTCACCATATCGCTCTATTTTCCAACCCAAGCAATATTAGTGGTTCTTAAAAAAAAAGGTCCTAATAATTAAAAACACCTCCCTACATTTGTTTAATTCTCCTTCATCTATTCTCAAATTATATTTCCCTCCCCATCACATGGAAATTTCACCCAATTTCAAAACTATCCTGATGAAATATTAGAAGTTTTCAAAAAAAAAAAAATGGAAATAACAACCCCCCTCCCTACGTATTCTCTCTTGAGCTCATCGTAATTCTCTAAAAACCCCTAAGAACAACCTTTTTTCATCTCTTCTCCACGACTGGACGACTCCATTACTCTAAGGTAATCTCTCCCTCATTTTAATTTGGTTGTTTTCTTTCTCTTCAAATTAAAAAGTTAACCAAAACCTCCAAAGATTTATCACTTGAAACCTCTTCAATCGACGGACCTCCTATTATCTTATTTCTTTCTTCTATTTTCTTTTTCTTTTGTTGTTTCTTTTGTTTCTGTTAAATTAATGTGAACACTTCACGCTTAATTCACTTTCTTAGAGTGTAATGAAATTTAAAAGACTCCAGTACTTCACAGAGAACAGATAACGCATAATTTGCAAATAAAGGATTCCCTTGGCAAATAAGCATCGTTCGAAATTTCAAGTATAAGGTCTTAAGAACGGTCGAATTGACTACCAAATATCAAATTGTTTCTAGAATTTCGAAAATCCAAATCACCGAATAGGGTATTAGTCTCTAAACTCTAAAGCTTGGAACTATAACTCCCTATGATATTTTGTGTACTATTTAATATTTATTTCTTGCCTCTTGACAGTTTGTTTGCTATTTAGTATTTTGTATTAATTACTTTCAAAGTCTACCTTTAATTATTTATTAAGTTTCTGAAATTATTTCCTGTATTCATGTTGTTTTATACCATATATTTTATGTGCTAGCTTTTGTTGTAGTGCTTAGCAAAGGCTGCCTATTTGTGGAAATGGCCAGTAATTCGCAGCCGCCTGGAGCACAGGTAGCATTATACCCTCTTATGTTTGGATTTCGTATTCGTTTAGTTGCTTATGTAATGACTGTGGATGAATTGCATTTTTGTTTCTGTGCAAAGCCATTTTGGCCTCCAATTGGTGGGTCAGCCGTCAGCAGGCCCTCCTCAAAATTTTGGTCCTCCCATGTCTATGCAGGTAAAGATACCTCAAGTTTGACTCTCATGTATATTGTCTCCTAGCATTTTCTAGATGTGTATAAGTTTTCAAGTAAGCATTGAAAACCACCCATTTAATGACCTGCATGTTAAATGAATGCAAACCAATACTTATAGGGACTTAAGGCTTCAAAATCTAAATCAATGGAAAAAACTAACTAAGGATTTAAATAAACAAATATATCACAGTAGATATTGAAAAGAAATTGGAAAAGCAATCAAAAAAAGAAGTCATACCTGATTTGCAAGGAGAAGCTATGAATGGATTGTTAGCGTATGGTAAAAAGAGATTCAAAAGCTTTTCTTATCTCTTTCAAAGATGTTAAAGGATGGAGATTTAATCGGTTTAGGAGGCAAAAGTTGGAAGGGATGGACACCAAGTGAAAATGTTCACATAGAAATGAGAAGAAAATGATACACTACGTATTCACTCTCTACATAGTCTTTGAAGGACGACACACACTTAAAATATCCTCCCAAGGAAATACACTCACTGAAAATAGCCTCCCAAGGCCACCTTCATATCACACCACTCCAAGGTGATTATCTTGATAAGTTTGTTGGAGTTAACATACATTTTATTTTTTCTTTGTTTATAGTTCATACACATATACATTTGGGCATATATGTTTTATATGTGATTCAGTAGCGTATGCAAGTTGGCAATACGTCCATAAGGTAACATTTTCATATGTATGCTTCAATGCTTCATGCAGGCAAGTGGGACTGAGGGAGTTTATCACTTGCAGGTGGCTGCCCTATAAATCGTCATGCTAGAAACTTCGAAAGTCGGTAGGATGGATAGTACGACAGTGCAAAGAAGTCTCGCAATACATATATATATTTTGTAACTCACAATTTGTTTTCTCTAAGAGCTAAAATCTATTACATTGTCTGAAATTTTCTATTACAACTTAAAAATTAAACTAATATTTCTACTATTATGTTGGTTACATTTTTTTTGTTAAAAGAATTCTTACATTCATTCCACTGCGAAATATTATCATACGATGTAGACTAGCTTATCAACCATGACAAATAACTTAAAATGTTAGTAAATTCATTCTCTCCATTTGTTCATTAATTTCCCATATTAAGTTATTGCATACGATGGAGAGTAGCTTATCAACCATGACAAATAACTTAAAATGTTAATTAAGTAAAATGAAATACTTCATAAGTTCATATCATTCATCAACATGACAATATCATCTATCATGTTGGTAATTTATTTTTGAGTATGTTCAAGCAAAGGAAAATAGACAATAATGCAGATTATTAAGGAGAGATTCATTCCCTTTCAAATAATGATTTTGCAAACGAAGGATAATCTTATTCACATTTTTATTTTCGATAATTGGTAATCATATTCACACACGGATGAAATGTTTTGTTGTTTGACTTTTAAACATATGGCTATACATAATTACAACTAATTTAATAGTATTTTGACAAAAAAGAAAATATTTCAGCATTGTTAAAAATACATACCATGGCATCTAATTCCACTTTCGATAAGGTAGTGACATTGTATTATTTTATTATTTTGTTAGTTTTTTATTTTTTAGGATTTGGGGTCTGGGTTAAATTTTAGGGATTGTGTTTTGCAGGAAATGTTGAAAAACGGTGTGGATATGGTAAATAAACTTGAATTGTTTTCTGCTAATGAGACTAAGAAGAAATTGCTACCACTCATCTCAAATATATCATGGTAATTAATCATTTATTTAGTACTTTTCGATTTGCAAGAGTGTGGTTTTGTTTGTAATATTCATTTATATGTAGATCGAGTTGAATGAAATATTCGAGTTCGATTGTTTTGCATAATTTTAGTGTAATTATATAGAAATTGTAGTAACTTTTTATTTAGCTGATGAAACCTAATTTAAAAATTATGAGGTCAAATGTATGGGTTATAAAACATTTAATGTTACTATAATTTTCTATTTGGTCCTCTACGGCTACTCCGTTAGCTCACTTGAAGTATTACTTAGGAGTTTTACCAATTTACAAGAATTTTAGTTCCTATTTCACACAGTCCCTACTAGAAATTGGATTTATGGTGAGTTGGAAGAAATTTATGTACGAGCAAATAGTCGTTTATAGCACTATCGTAGCCAAGTAAAATACAATTTTTTGAGGTTGTAGGTTGCACTCTTCAAGTTGTTTATGGTGCGTTCTTTATGCACAATTATCATGTCCCACTATGATGAAAGAGATGTTTCAGCACCTCGAGTTGGACCCTGGGGTACCCTTGCTTGGGAATGATAATGGGGATAGCCTTAATGAGATGGAAACCCCCAAAACTTCTCTATGGGAAAAACCCATGAAAAATCATTTGTTCACTTCCATTCTATATAACCATCTTTTGATGATATTGAATATCTCTGTCTTTATTCTTCTCATATGTTGACTTTGAACACTCGAGACATACACATTACACAATAGGGGGTTTTTTTTTTTAGTAAGGGAAAAATGAACGCTTCGATTACCTAATCTAGATTAAAACCGATTGCGGCTTCTCATTTGTGAAAATATCATTTTAATGTCGGGTCCGAATATAAATTGAAGCAAAAAAGAGATATTCTGAGGTTAAATACTAAAAAA
Organism: Coptis chinensis; assembly: GCF_015680905.1. NCBI lineage: Eukaryota > Viridiplantae > Streptophyta > Magnoliopsida > Ranunculales > Ranunculaceae > Coptis > Coptis chinensis. The sequence goes on along the minus strand of NC_141461.1, from coordinate 825,040 downwards.
TGAGTATTCTAAGGTTGGTTATCTTTTATAGTTTTTTGGAATAAGGGAAAAACAAACTTAGATAGAACCCTTAGATTAAAACCAATTGTGATTTCTCATATATAAAAATCTCATTTTAATATATCGTTTATAAGTATAAATGGAAGCAAGGAGGTATAATTAATTGTTTTCTTTAGTGGGTCCAAATGTTGCAGCTATTGGACGGGGTTAAAAGCAACAAGTGCCATAAAAAAATGTCAGTGGAGGTCCTTGACCCCCATTAATTGTTACAATTGGGGTTAGTATATTGAAAGTGAAAACACAAAAGACCTCTCTAGTCACCACCTAAGGCCTCGAGTTTCATTGAGCCGACCCTGAATCGAAGGGGAAGGGTGTGATGTCAATTGGGAGGAGAAGGGCTGTCTATTTTCTATTTTTTGTATTAGATAGTAGATATAAACGAATTTTGGGAGTAAGTTTGTGAAATATTAAGCGTATAAATTTTTAACCAAACTTGTTGAACCAAAAAATGGTTACTGCGAGCAGTTTGCTTTCTTATTAGAACTAGCTTCATGCACCTGCGAAGGCACAGGCTCCACATTTGTTTTAATTATTATTTTTTTTACATATAGTGGGGCCTATAGTAGACAAAACAAAAAAATGGAACAGTAAATTAGTGTCCGTCACATGGGCAAAATTATAATTTTCCGTACTATATTACTGTTTTACTGTTTATTTATTTTTTATAATATATACTGTAAAATGATGTTTTTGTCCCTGTAACGTATGCAAAAATACTGTTCATCGACCCCATATTTTTCCCCGTAGTCAAGATAGATTTTAAGTCTCCTTAACTTTTTTTGGCCATAGTTCAGTCCATTATAGAGGGTCCTCGTTCTTATCTGGGAATTAAATTTTTCAACAGTGCACGTTTTCCTTAACTCCTTAACAAAAATGTTTTTATGTTGCAATGCAGACTCGCTTATGGAAATAAAATAGGGTAACAATATGTTTGTGGCCTTCGTAAAGTAGACATTTGACAATTATGCATATAGAGTTGTTAGAGTTGGTGAGATGCATTTATGTTATATATTGACTACTTTTTCTCTTTTGTATTAGTTGATTTACATATGCAATTAATCCGTAGCGCTTAACAAATGTAGGATCTAATTCATAATGGGAGAAGACATTTTAAGTCAAGACTATAATTTAGTAAAAGTAGTAGAAGTGTACAATTTTAGTCCCGGGAATATGTCTTCTTAGTTTGTTTCATCAACAAAAAAAGAAAAAAATAATTTTGATTTTCTATGTATATCGGCTAGTCCTTTTTTACTTTATTTTTTTTCTTTTTCATACAATTAATACAAATTTCACTTACAGAGTTCCTGAGCAAAAAAATAAAGCACGTTCCTTATTCTTGGGTCTTATTTGCAATAATTTCGCTGTTGTATTCTTTCTTTTTGTGAACATTATTGATCGATCGAGTTCTCATTTAAGAGGCGGTTGTAGAACTCTTTTTTCAATCCATCGTCCAATACAATGTGCTTATTATGGTCATAGTAAATAGTACCCCGTTTTCATTTCTTTATTTTGAATTAAAAAGGTTGATTGGGAAATAGTCCCGACCTTCCTCAATGATTACAACTTTCTTTTTTTCCCCTTATAAAGTAATATTTATGATGTTCAACGGACTTTGTACTGCTTTACGTACAATCAACTTTTAATACGTGCACAGGAATATTGACTCTTCAAAACATTACATGCACAAAAGGGAAAAAATGAAAAACAGTCACATCTATTACGCAAACTTACCAAAGAGGTGCATGTCATAGCTTGGCCAGTTGACCTAGTCAACTCAAATGGTGGAATTTTAAATTGACTGAGATGATATCCTATGTTTTTTTTTTTTTTTTTTAAAATGACTGGGGTTTAGGCATAAACCTTACAAACCCTCTTAGAATTAGATTATTAAAGAGAGTAACAAAATAAACTTACAAGTTCAACGGGCATAAAGCCATACACGAGCTTACTCGCTAGTGGCTACTTCAATTCAATTATTCAAGCCTAACATAAGAAATGACACACTTGACTATGAAAGTAGTGATATCATACTTTCTCGTCATGATTTTATTTACTATCTTAGAATGATCTTTCTTAAAATGAGTTTGTGTTTTTTCATAGTTACAAAATAAACGTTCACAAGCGCGTACAACACACACAAATGTGTCCAAGAGTTTCATCCAAAAGCTCTTTGGTGTAGTCTTCAGGAGATCTCATTTTTTTTTTTTATTAGAGACTTTATTACTTTCTTCATCATTGCAATAGTAGGCTCTATTTCTCTAGAAAAATGCTTTAGGATCCTCTTGCTTAGCTTCTTTTTGGCTTTAACAATAGTCCATTGATTTTGATTCAAGAAAAGTGCCGCATTTGATGTGCTCTTAGGCAATACAAGTGTTCGGCCACTATAGTATTATCATCAAACAACGCAAGTTCATTCTCAGACGATAGAACGTCATCTACATCCTCATTTTTGGCAACTAATCTTTCATACATGTTTTTTTCTCTACTATTCGGTAGTCGGAAAATGAGAGCATCCGTTTAGTGGTGACTATGGATTGGTGTAACCATGTTACTCTTTTTGCTTTGGTCACTAATTAAGAACACCACCTTGCACATACTGGTTGAATGAAACCACTGGATTAATTCAAAGAGTCAGTAGAACTCCAATTTAGGTAGATGGTCATTAGTAACTATCTTAGAGCATCATGAACGCGTTTCTAAATTTCGTTGTGACACATCAGCAATTTAGATCGATCCAAATGGTTAAATTAACTTTACGTACCAATGCAAATAGAGAAATTGTGGTTTCTATTTCTGGACGGAAAAATTTGCCCGTCCATACAAAAAAATTTATTTAAACTTGTCGTGTTTCTAAAATTCTATTTAAACTCGTTGTGACACATCATCAACTGTTTGGACAGACAACTTGTCCCGTGAGACTTATTTCTATTTTTTCTTAGTATTTTGGTTTCAAATTTGACAATTGTTAGAATAAAACTGGTGTTTTTGGCAGCACATTGGGGGTCAAAATTGCCAAATTCATTTTCATTTGTTACATTAGAAATGAGATTTGGCAATGCGTTTACGATGCTCTTAGGTCTTTGTTACATATGATTTTTGAGTTATTAATTGCAGAAGTGTTCAATAATCAAGAATCGTAACAGAGGTCCTGAGATTTTAAATGTTCTGACATGTGGTTCACCTTCTACTAAATCTACTAAATAGTACATTTCCATGAAAATTTGTTTGTGAGTACGTGACAATTTATATTTGAGTATGAAGAGGCTTCGACTATACTGCAATATATTTGGTACCACCATGCTACTAAAAGTAAGATTGAAGCAATGCTTAACAAAGTTAACATTATTCAGCCTGTATATTTTTTTGATGCATGGTGCATTATTCAGCCTGGTTAATATACAGAGTTTTGATTTATTTTTTTTCAGAACTATTGTATAATGTATGTGTCCTAATTATAATATGACATAGTCCTTGTTAATTATCCAAAATTTGCATGAACGACGTTCTCACGTTTTTTTTTTTCTCCATTGATCTCCAAGACCCCACAAAGCATTTATCTTGTTTTTTAAAAGCCGGCTTCATTTTCTAAGGCGAATTTTCTGAGATGCGACTGCTTTTTGTATCGAATAGCAATTATTCAGTGTTTGTCCACCTAATTCCATGAATTTGAATGATTAATTATGAGACACAAAACCCTATTGCAGATTGAATGATTGACAATTCGGCATCCCAACTTTGGACTTAATCCCGGGACAGTTCTGAGAGTGGACACAGTTAAGCAGCCCATGTTCATACTTCATAGCTCCTTCTAATTTGCTGCGAGGTTGCGAGGCTCGTAGCAAAATTCAAGGTTCGCCCCTATATTTTTGATACTCATTGGGCAGTTATCCCTGTCCTCAAACTGAAGACTTTAGAGAACCCAGAGATTTAGCGCCATTTACATTTTGTCTCTTACGAAATGTACATGAATTTCAAGTTATATTATATTGTTCTGAAATTTGAACATTGTTATCATTAATCATTACCGTCTGGTATTTTCGCATATTCGCATAATCGCATTGCTATACAGGATTTTTTTTCGTCATCTTGTTCTAGTCAACATATATGCATGTCTGCATGCATCCACTTTGTAGTAATATTATTGTTATTTATTGTTGTTAAGAAATACCCTTTTTTTAACAACTCCAAATTTTTTATCGCTAATATAATATTGGTCAGAGTTGAGAGTTCTTTACTATTTTTTTGTGAAGAGTGAAGACAAAAGCATAACAATAAGAAATTGTTGTCAATTCACATGCAAAAGGATTTGTTTTTTAATTACTATATTAGATAGCTCTCCATGCAAAATAAGAAGCTCCCATGAATTTTCCTTGATGATCAAGCCAGTTCACTCATCAGTGTTGGTGTATCCAAAATCAAATTTTGGTACGGTGTCCTTCAATTCCCAACTTGACTCGAAAATCAGTCTGAATCGACCAATGTTGGTATATGAGTATATCGATCAAATCAAACAATGAATCTATTGAAAGAAAGAAAGATAAAAGGTAATAAAAGTTTAAAACCACTTTGCTAGAACAATTTGAGAATTCAATTATTGCATTCAGTTAAACTCGATCCGAAACCACATAGAAAACATGTATCACGTAAACATATATATGTTATCAGCCACATTTATTAATTACATGATGGAAGGAATAAAATTTCAAACTTTTTTTTTGGCTACTAAGGCCCATTACAAACAAACAAGAGCGTGCCATGCATGCTAGGAAACTTCAGTTTCTTCTCAATTTAAAAGAGATCTGCATTGTGTTCCTTTATTTTGGATTGGCTATCCTAATTGAAATATTAATGCTTCCTTGCCCTGCAAGAAAGAAGACAAAAAACGGTCAGGAGACTGCACATTATAGCAAAATAATCGACATATTAGCTGATTGGACCATTTGATATCTATGAAGGTTCCTGTATGAATTTAAATGTAGATATAACATTATCGTTAAGCTTACCATTGTGTGTCTCAGTAGTGATGAGGAGGAGGTGGTGACTTGTAAAGGTAAACTGGAGGTGGTGGAGATTTGTAAATGTAGACTGGTGGCGGTGGTGACTTGTATTTGTAGACTGGTGGTGGTGGTGACTTATATTTGTAGACTGGAGCTGGTGGGGGTGGTGACTTGTATTTGTAGACTGGAGTTGGCGGGGGCGGTGACTTGTACTTGTAGACAGGTGGAGGAGGAGATTTAACAGGTGGTGGTGGAGACTTATACTTATATACTGGTGGAGGAGGTGACTTGTACTTGTACACAGGTGGAGGAGGAGATTTAACAGGTGGCGGTGGAGACTTATACTTGTATACTGGTGGAGGAGGTGACTTGTACTTGTAAACAGGTGGTGGTGGAGACTTATACTTGTACACTGGTGGAGGAGGTGACTTGTACTTGTAAACAGGTGGAGGAGGAGATTTAACAGGTGGTGGTGGAGACTTATACTTGTATACTGGTGGAGGAGGTGACTTGTACTTGTAAACGGGTGGAGGAGGAGATTTAACAGGTGGTGGTGGAGACTTGTATTTGTATACTGGTGGAGGAGGTGACTTGTACTTGTAAACGGGTGGTGGTGGAGACTTGTACTTGTATACTGGTGGAGGAGGTGACTTGTACTTGTAAACGGGAGGAGGAGGGGATTTAACAGGTGGTGGTGGAGACTTGTACTTGTATACTGGTGGAGGAGGTGACTTGTACTTGTAAACGGGTGGAGGAGGGATTTAACAGGTGGTGGTGGAGACTTGTACTTGTATACTGGTGGAGGAGGTGACTTGTACTTGTAAACGGGTGGAGGAGGGGATTTAACAGGTGGTGGTGGAGACTTGTACTTGTATACTGGTGGAGGAGGTGACTTGTACTTGTAAACGGGTGGAGGAGGGGATTTAACAGGTGGTGGTGGAGACTTGTACTTGTATACTGGTGGAGGAGGTGACTTGTACTTGTAAACGGGTGGTGGTGGAGACTTGTACTTGTATACTGGTGGAGGAGGTGACTTGTACTTGTAAACGGGTGGTGGTGGAGACTTTACTGGTGGAGGGGGTGACTTGTACTTGTAAACAGGTGGTGGTGGAGACTTATACTTGTATACTGGTGGAGGAGGTGACTTGTACTTGTAAACTGGTGGGGGAGGAGATTTAACAGGTGGTGGTGGAGACTTGTACTTGTAAACTGGTGGAGGAGGGGATTTGTACTTGTAGACAGGTGGAGGAGGTGACTTGTACTTGTAGACAGGTGGTGGTGGGGATTTGTATTTGTACACAGGAGGAGGTGGTGACTTGTGAACTGGAGGTGGTGGAGATTTGTATTTGTAAACTGGTGGTGGTGGGGATGCATACTTGTACACTGGTGCAGGAGGGGGTGGTGATTTGTAGTGATACTTGGGTGATGGAGGTGGGGGTGAAGAGTAGACATAATCAGCTGTTGTCTCTACAGGAAAGCTAAGAGAAACCATCACTACAAGAAGAGTAGTAACCAAAGAGGCCACTGTCCCCATTCCCTTCATTCCCATACTGCCAAATGTGTTTTTGCTTATGATTCTAAGGTGCTCTTCTCACCCTTTATATAGCTTAGCATTTACCCTCTCCCAAGTTAAACAAATTTTAAAGTCACTCAACTCTTGCTGTAAATTATGTATTTTCAGTGAGTTCTAGTTTGCAACATGTGTTAAGCTAACTGGAATAGACCCGGCCATTTGAATTTGTCTTTGTGTCGGAGTAGATATTATCTAACATGTACATAATTTAAGTATAGGGTGCCAGCTAAGATGTACTAAAGAAATGGTAGTTCTCTCTTTCAATGCAACATATAATACAATAAAACACTTCCTTGTGTACCATCTCTCAGTAGAAAATGTGGCTGTTACCAAAAAAAAGAAGAAAATGTGGCGCATTGCTGAAACTTGCAAAGATGTGTTGACCCCAGGCGGCTTGATGACTAGCATGTTATCCGTTTCTGTTTCTTTCAAATTGAGACAATATACTAACCATTGCTTTGGCTGAATTAATTCATACCCTTTTAACTGTTTCATATATAGTACTTTGAATCGTGTTAGAAAGAGATTAATACCGATTTGGAAAGCCGGAAAAAGCTTCTTTTAGATTGATTTTGATTCAGAAGTGGTAATGAAAAACAGGAAAATGTTGTAATTAATAAATCCTGCACACCAGATGGCGTAAATAAGTAGATCATATGGTCATGTTAATGGAGCATTGTTTTGGCTGAACTCCTTAATTACCAAAAAATGCTAATTAACTAAAAAATCAAACTAGAATTCCAATTAAAAGGTTGGCAAATCTCAAGGAATGATTCTAATCATATTGAAAAGTGAGATTAAGTTGATAAGACATGTTACTGAATGAAGCATAATATATTCACTTATTGGATTATATTTCAACAAATTAGACTTCCTCTTGAGCGCTGTATACTTCTAAGAGTTATTGTTAAACTAGGATGTTAGACAATGAAACACATTGCAAACCGATTTCAATCTATTAAATCAAATCTCCTTAGTTGATTGACTTGATTAGTTGATTCTAATGTGTAGAATTTCCTTATCACACATTCACAGTCATCACACCGAACTTGTGAGTTCAGTGAACACCCTACCCTGAACGTGTGAATCAAGTCATCAACATCCCAAGCTCTTGCCAGTGGACGATGGTCAGGAAATCATCCTGCCAAGAATCCCTAGCTTGATCGACCCACTTTTTTTTAAAATGGTTTTGCTTTAGGGTCATTATCAGAAAAGAAAAAGGAACTTAAAATTCAAACCGTATCTTTTTTTAGAATGGTTTTTGCTTTGGGGTCATTATCAGAAAAGAAAAAGGGAAATTCAAACTGTATAAATAGATTATGGCTCTTGGGTTATTGAAACCATTATTGGAAAGGCTAAAAATGCCTTCCAATGTGTTTGTGTGTTCATTAAAATAACACGTTAGTTGCTTTTACCTAATAGCACTGTATATCTCATTGTAGCATTTTAAATTGTTTGTAACGTTCAATTCGATATAAAAACATTTTAAGGGAACAACCGAACAACATGATCTCTCTAAAGAGGAGCTTGAACTCTCGTTTTATAATTGAAATGGTAATTCATAGTTTCATACTAGCAATTGTGAATGTAGTCTTGAGCATATTGATTTATAAATGCCACTTAATGGTACATGGAAACATGAATTCTAGACTTCTAGTTATGCAAGTGCAACAATTTTACAACTTATCGGAAATATTATCATGCAAAGTGAAACAAAAACAAAAATTCAACTGGTTTTATTGTAATTTATGACATGAATAATAAAAAATACTACAACAACCGTCCGTCACTTATCGAAGTAGTACGCCTTCCTAATGTCAGAGTGTCAGACAAGTTTTTGTTTTTTTGACTCTCTACACGTGAATAGCTTAATGTAGTAAAGTTTGACAGAAACATTCTTGGAAGCAAAAGTATGCAGTGGACTTGCAATTAGCAGTTTAGCACTACAAAAATGATTGATTTCGTAATGCAGATAGCTGGGAATCCTGGGATAATTATTCGTGGAGTACAGCTTGTAGGCTTGTAGCTAGTGCCTAGTGTCGATCAGTTAATAAAAAAGATAAAAAAGATGAGGCAATGTTGAATCCTTTAATGTTGATTGTTGACAAAACTGACTTTAGAAAACGCGTTCATATATGCCGGCTATGAGGCTTCTACTTAGCATCACTGGCACTTCCGTACAATGGAGTTGGTAGTGTTGGTGTTCATGAAAAGAGAGGAGAGAAACATAAGCAAAGACCTTTGAAACTTTGCACTACGCCACTAATTCGAAGCAGCTTAACTATGTAGAAACAGTAGAATGTCATAAATTGGTAAAATGTACCTCTCTATCTCTATCCGCGAAGCTGTCTCGAGACATTGCTTTAATTACACGTTATTTGAATTTAAATCAATAATTACCATTAATAGTTCGATTAAGTAGGTTAAATTAGTAGGTCTGTATATCATTACTTTTTGTTGGGAATAAATTTTGGAGTTGATAGGGGGAGGTTCATTACAAAGAAACTTAGATCGCCTAAGCAACTAATTATAATTGTAAAAAATCAACTTATTCTCCTTGATCCGTTGCCTTTTATCAGCATTTTAATAGGCCGGGAGTTGAGGAGAGTTCTATCAAATCTTTTCCCTTCTATATTGCTACCACACACAAAGGTTGCCATTTGCCATTTTTCCCTGAACAGAGACATGATATTGCCAATTTAAATGAACGTAGACGTGAAGTAAGCTACATACTTCTAGCTTGAAGAAGGTGGGTCCTTAGTGCTGCCTATCATATCAAGAGGTGATAATTGTGGAGAAAAAATATGAAGTTATGAAAGATGAACAAGTGGTGTTCAAACTGTTCATATTACCAATTAAATACTAACGAAAAAAAATAAGGAAATCGCTCAATTTCTCCATAGAGCAATAATTGTGTGGAAGTAGAAACAAGAGCGAACGTGGAAATTAGACCCTGACTCCCCGAGGCCTGTGTTGCCCACGTAGAATTGGTAGGTATATATATAGTATGTACATTGTTGTATAATATATATTCAGTTCTTTCCCAAAAAATGTTGAATTTAAGCAATTTAATAAGCACATATTGAATTTAATAGAAATGTTGACCTTATAGAGTTATAGACGAAGTGAACGTGAAAAAAAATATTTAGCAGGATTCCATTTTTCCATGACAAGTCCAGCAAATTTGCCATACGCCCACCGACTGCTACCATGTGTACAGACAAGCAAAACTAAAAACAGTAAAAAGTGTACGAGAGAAAAGCGCTTGTTTGGTTTGTTACTTTGTTATACTCAAAGCCGAAAATATCGGTTGAAATATTGATATATCATCGAGATAGATATAGATATTTCAAAGCCGAATATTAAATTTTTTTAAGCCGATATATATTGGATTTATGTCGGTGATATATCTAATATGTGTAATATATATCAATTGACTTGGCTTGACTTTTTAATTGTTTGACAATTTTTTTGACTATTGACCGATATATAATGATATATTTTGATATTTTGATTGTTTTACCAAAAAAATAGTTGAGATCTCTGACATATCCTGATATATCTATATAGACCGATATATATTGGTTTTTGGAGAGTCCAATATATCGGTTAATATGGAAAAATTGGGGCTTAGTTCTACTTAACTCACTTGTAAACACGCCTTCCCTGGGGCGGATCTAGGAGGGGGCGGGAGTGTGCTGCAGCACATCCAATTTTTCTGTCGAAAAAAAAAAAATACTAGTTATAATAGTGTATAAAATTTCTCCAAAAAAATATTTATAGTGTATATTAGCTGTAGCATCCCCTTTGAATGGCAATCCTAAATATTTGTAGTGTATATTAGTTGTAGCAGCCCTCTTGAGTGGAAATCCTAGAGGGGCGCCTTCCATGTTCACGTCACTGAGAGAGCCAGAGTAAAAATTAACAATCACGTTTCAGAAGAAATAAACTGACTCGAAAAATTATCCAGCAGGTGCTCGGGGCTATGATGTAGAATTGCGAATATAGTGAGGTCATACTTCATACTTAATAGCAAGTTAGTTATTAATTGTACCGAATCTCACATGTCTATTTTTATTTTTTGTGAGCAAAACGGGAGCTAGCCCTTAAAAAAATGCCACTCCCTAAGATGTCATCGAGAGTCTGTAATCATGTCTACTTGTTTTAATTTCCTTGAAGTTGACCCTTGTCATGCTAAAAAAAAACCGAAAATGGCAATTAGTTTATCAAAGGAGATAACTCGGTCTAAGAAAAAGAAACTAATCATTTTACTTTTGTATTGTTTCCTCTCAACCAATCCATTTTTAAGTGATAAATCATGAAGACTTCGCTCATTCAAAACTTGTTAGTCTGGCAAACAACACTAAACAACTTGATCCAGGAAAGAAACTTCCTTCATTCAGTTCATTGTCAACTTACACAGAGTATGTGCTGGTTCTTGTGCAGTTCATCAGTCTCCTCCACTTGTTCTCACGAAATATATATATATATAAAAGAAAGAGAATTTACTATTGTTCGCACCCCACATTTTTTATACTATATATATATATATATTTTTCTTATCAAAAAAAAAATATGTTTCTGTCCAGGCCCGGCCCTGAGCAGGTGCCATGTGGGCGACCGCACAGGGCCCCGAATATGCAAGGCCCCAAAAAATATGTTTAGGTGAAAATGCCTATTTGGCAAATCAAAATCCCAAACCAACCAAAAGCCCAAAAAACTGAAAATTTCACAATAAACAACCAAAATATCCTCTAATATTCTCTTTCCTCATTAATTATTTTCGTAAAAGAAAAAGAAATAAAAGATATAATAAATGAGGAGATCTTCTCAACGACTAGATATCTCTCTCTCCCTAATTAATAACGTTTTCTTTTGGAAAATCACTCCAACTAATTGTTGCTTGAGTCGCCCCTCAGTTACTTAAATACAAAAGAAAGAGTAAAAAAAAAAAAAAAAAACCCTTCATTTACCTTCTGATCATCTAGTATCCTCTCGTTCTCAAAATTTCTTTCTTTACAATTGTAGATTTGTATTAGTTTTCACTTTGATCAATCTCAATTATATTACTTATTCACCTAACTTTTGAATCTTCTTCAAGTAAGCATAGCTTATAGAATTTTGTTGACTGTTCCCGTTACTGTCGCGTCTGCAGAAAGAAGTTTTTCAAAATTAAAATGATTGAAATCATATCTTAGATCGACTATGTCACAAAAAAGACTAAATGAGTTAGCGTTAATATCTATTGAAAATGAATTTTTAGAGAAAATTAACTTTGAAAGCTTCATTGATGATTTTGCAGCTAAAAATGCAAGAAGAGCAATATTTCGATGATCTATTTTGTATTGATGGAAGATTGGAAGAGGGCCACATTTTGTTGTTTGCATAGGGCCATTGAAAACTCAGGGACGGCCCTGTTTCTGTCTCAGTTGCAGAATCATAATTTTAACGTTTTATAGTGGTAATTTCTTAATTTTATAATTTATTATTATTTTTATTATTTTTGGAGATAGGATTGTAGGAGGGGTGCCAATGGGTACCCAATTACCCAAAACCAAACCGGAACTGAAATCAAATGTTTCGGTTTTAAGTCTTAAAAAGTTATAACCATCTAAAACGAGTCATTAAGAACCAAACCGATAAAAAACCGAAACTGTATAACTGAATAGTAAAAAACCCGTGGGTACCCGAACCGAAATCAAAACCAATTATTATGATTTCAATATATAAAATTTAGTATTATATTACATTTATAATAATCAAATTCATACATTATAATATAAAATATATTTTTTACTTGTAAAAGTCTATTAAATATATATAGCATAATAGTGAATGTGTGTTGTTAAATGTATATTTTATAACAATACATTAAATAAGTGTATCATAGATGTTAATAATAATATCAACGTGTATATTATGAATTAACTAATACATTTTATATTTATTAACTTATGCACGTGTATATTTAAATATGATACACATGCTTGATATATTGTGGTACACGCATTTATTATAAACCAATATGTAGTGTTCATGTTAAAAATTAGTGATGAGATGTAATTGTAAGACGCATGTTAAAAATGAGAGTTAACACACATGTGCAAATATATGTATGCACGTAAAATATATCAAGATAACAAATATATGTGATTGCACGTGTACACGATCGAGTTAATACAAGGAAACAAATATATGTGTATGCACGTAAAACAAAAATCAATTTTTTGGGGTTAGATATTTAATTATTTTAATTTTTATATCAAAGTTTGAAATTATCACGTGAATATTAAATGTTTTAACGTGTATGATATGATTTATATATGTTCATAGATTGATGTAAATATGATTGTTAATACATCACTAATTATACAAAAAATATTATCAGGTAGGAAAATAAAAAAATAAAAATAAAAACAAGTTTTAGTACTGTTAAAATGATTGAAATTGTTTAATGATCATAATAAATAATAAGACCCGAATTATAACTGAGATTGATAAAAAAACCGTGGGTTTTGATGGTTTTAGATTGGGTTCTATAATTCTCATACTAAAACTGTTGAGAACCGAAACCGATAGAATTGTAAATAGTAAAACTCAAACCGAAACGTTAAAACCTGACCTAAAAATAACCCGTTGCCCCCTAGAAGTAGCAAAACGGTACGCAAATTTTATATTTGTTTTCTATGAGCAAAACGGTAATTTCGGCATAGTAGATGTGTGAACCATCACATTAGTGAGAATTTTTTTGCTCCTTGGGCTATATGCTTATTGTGTCATTGTCCAACCGCAACTAGCCATGTTTCACTTTTTTCTCTCACCTCACACACAAATTTAACCGAGACGAACTCTCACTTAGGAAACTAACTGACCAAAATAAATTAATAAAATTGAACCACAAAATAAGGAATCTATGAATCCTAGATATTTGGGTGTGATATCTCTCCCTCTCTCTTTTCTGTTCGTCCCTCCAACTTCTCCACTTTGTCTCTCTCTTTTTCTTTCTAACTCACAAAAAAAAGAAAGAAAAAGACACGATAAAAAAGAAAAAAAGAAAAGAAAAATACACAATTATCATTTCTCAACCCAGATAGACAACGATAAAACAAAAACCCAAAGCACTACTGATAGTGACACGTAAGTATGGGAAAAAAATGTTGAAGACTGATTTTTTTTTACATATTGCTATAATATGTCGGTGATATAGTCAGCCTTGATTTTTTTAAATGTATCGAAGATATCGGTGCCGCAAAATATAATTTTAAATCCAATAGTTTGGATATTTTAGTTCCTGATTTCATTGTTACAAGTTAGACACAATTCTGTGGTTATACTGTTATCTGTACTACAGAAGTACAGATAACATTGAAGATTACTATTCAAAGCGCACAACAACCTTCTGGGTACAAGGCCCCCTATACTGGATATGAGTCCGTAATCAATTTCATCGTGATAATTTCAAAGCCCGAACCAGTACAGCAGTTCAATTGTTTTCGGCTTTAAACAAGACTTGGGCTTCATGGCCCTACAATGATTCACGTTGAGCTAGGACCTAGGCTTGGGCGAGGCGAACCCATAATAGGGCCAGCGTTGGATTTCACTTTTCAGGCATCACTAACTAGAAACTGAAATGAAAGTATGAAACTATAAAATGATCAAAAGCTTATAGTACCAAACTACCAGATACTTGAGCAAACAGAAGGTCAAATAAACATAAACTCATCACTTGAAAGGTGTACTGTATATACCTCATACCTGACCTTACAGTTCTGTATTAGTGAGGAAGTTAGTCTTGGAACGATGTCATTCATCTGTACTATTTCGAGGTGAGCCTTTCTCCCGCTACCTGAAAACGTAAAAATCTGACAAGAATCGAGTGATAGATATACTCAGCAAGGATGTTATATATGTCCCAACAATTTAAGCATAAATTTGCAACTGCCCAAGCTTACTGCTGAAGATTGTTGATTAGGAATTAGCTCAGACTGCTGGAACATGAATGTACACTAAACCAGAGTCCTGAACAAAGATACATATATATAGCTCAACTTCTAGGTTATGGTACAACCTCTCCAAGCTTCATGATGATAGTAGATTGGTAACAATAATCTCCTAGTTGCCTTTGTATTTCATTCACAAGGTACTGAGCCGCTAGAAAGCGTCAAATACACCCCTATGAAGGTACTGAGCTCTAATAACTAGTTGACTAGTTATTAGAGCTCGGCAGCTTGCCTTACCCGCAAGCAAGCTATGTATAAAAGTAAACATCACCATTTGTACAAGTCACAATTGTGATCAATTCTGTTTTTTGTAGATTTTTCCGACTTCATTGCTGCTGAACCTGTGTGCTGATACTCATCATTTTTCTTTAGTACGAGAACTTTAGCAATGCTAAACTTAAAGGGTGAGGAATGGTGCTATACACAAATTCATGGGGTCTGAATATTATTTCTGTAGAGAACCTATAAAATTCTCGAACTATCACCAAAACATCATGGTTGATTCTCATGTTCTACACTCGAGATTTCTTTCAAGAGTGTCTTGTTCGTGGTTTCATTTCTGCCTTGCTGTAGTGCTAGCAGCTCAAGCATATTGTACATCTCGTCCAAGAAAGGATTTGAATCATCACCTACAACAAATTCATGAACTTCGTTATTCACCTCAATCAAGCTGCATCCTGGGGTTTTCCTAATTCTCTTAGTTCTTATCATTTTCCGGATTCTTGATACACTCTCCCACTCTCCCAGGTCTGCAAAAATATTGGAAAGCAGGACATAGTTCCCTATGTCATCTGGCTCGAGTTTTAGAAGTTGCTCCATTGCAATTACGGCTGTTTCAAGATCTCTACAAGTTCTGCTGGCACTGAGTACAGAACCCCAAATCGATGAATCTGGCTGTATTGGCATCTTGTGGATGAACTCAACAGCCTCCTTAAGGTGTCCCAAGCGTCCATGAAGATCGACCATACAACCATAATGTTCAACACTTGGCTCCAAAAAATAGTTTCTCCTCATAGAATCTAAATACTGGAGCCCTTCAACTAGAAAACCAGCTCGCGCACACGCAGATAAAAGACCCAGGAAAGTGATACTATTTGGTTCAACTCGAGCTTTCTCCATCTCCACAAACAACTGAATTGCCTCTCGAGCTCTCCCATGGTTTGCCAGCCCTGCAATCATGGTACTCCAAGAAATCACATCCCTGTCCAACATTAGTCCGAACAACTCCAAGGCTTGATCAATACTTCCACATTTCGAGTACATTTCAATCAGAGCATTACAAATACAAGTCTTTTGTATAAGCTCATTCTTGCTGGCGTAAATATGAATCCACTTCCCTAGCTCAAAAGCTCCCAACTGTGCACAAGCAGGCAAAACAGCAACAATGCTAATCTCATCAGGTTTCAAACCAACCACCTGCATTCTACTTAAAAACATCTAACGCTTCCAAGATAACATCCAATTCGAGTATACCCGAAATCAAAGTAGTCCAAGAAACAATCGTTTTTTCCGCATCGCATCAAAAATAGCTCTTGCCCTTCTCATCTGTCCTAATCTAGCATGTCCAGAAATAATACTATTCCATGAAACTACATTTCTTTCCACCATTTCATCAAACACCTTATAACCATCTTCCAAACTATCACACTTTGTATACATATCAATCAATGAATTATCCAACACTGTATTCTCCACCGGCCCCCATTTAATCACATTCCCATGAATCTGTTTTCCAAGATTCACACAAACCAAACCCGCACACGCTTTGATTACAATAGGGAATGTGAATTTATCAGGAAATGCTAGAACTCTAGCTTGGGGGTGTCTTAAAATCTGTTTGTAAATATTTATGGTGTGATTATAAACATGCTTATGTGTAAAAGCTCTAAGAACTGCATTATAGAGAAAAATGTTTGGTTCAAAAACTTGGTTGAAGAGTGCATTTGCATACTCTATATCACCAACAATGTCACATACATCAATCATTTTTGTGACAAGGAAGTTGCTTTGCGATAAACACAATTTAATAATGTGAGCATGAATTTTCTTCAATTCAGTGACTTTTACACAGTTTTGCAAAATGGGCACGAATTGGTTTTCTAATTCTCTCACTGTGGTTAATCCTATGCTCTTCATTTTGTTCAATAACCAAGCACCAAGAATATGGACAACGTCAAACTTATACAAAGAGGTTCTGGAATAAAACCGAGGCACATCACTATATCCATGAAGATGACTGGGAACTTTTCATTACTCGATTCAGTGTTTACAGCTTTCACCTACATATTATCAACCAAGATCACGAACCTTCTAGATTGTGCTGGCACCCCTTCTTGTTGAATATTCCTCCGTGGAACCTTTTGCTATTGGCATTTGCAGTGGTAGGGGTGATACAAGTTGCTCTTTAAACACAACAACCTCACGCTGTCCAAATAAGTAGTCGAGAATCTAGCAAGGCAACACAACCTATAGATACCCAGTATTGATCAAGAGGGAGAATCTATGCACAAGAACTAGAATAATGTTTAGATGCAAAAAATAGCCAGAGGCAAGAGCTTTAGAAGTTGTCAATTAAAACTTCAGAGCCAAATTTATAAAACTACTGCAACCTTCAGTTTTTACAAGTATAGATAATAGACATAATTTGCTTTATGGCAAGATACAGCCATACAGGGGTTTGATACAGGGACCAAAAAAGGGGGGGGGGGGGAGAAAGTACAGAGGTTGATTTAAGACACGAAAATGGAGTATATTTCTGCATGAATGATAACAATACTTTGCTCAAAAGTCACCAATAAATTTTGACGCCTATTCAAGACTGGTCCTCGAGCTTTGCTCATAATATTTTATACTATAGATGAGCTAATTTTGAGCAACTTGAATGTTGTAGTTGTGCCACGACATCATTAAAAGTAGTTAGCTAGCCGGACTTCGCTTCTGCTATCTCAGATTGCATTTGGGAATGTTGTAGTCCTCACCTAAAGCTTTTATCGCCTTCCACGAGGTCCAGAACCAGACCTTACGCCAGGAAATCTAGCAAATTGCAGCCGCAAGATGTGGGAATCAGAGTTATGCTCATCCATCCTGTAACCTACACAAGACATGCCATCACCCCTAAAGTAGAATTAGGTTTCTAAGAAGTCAACAAATGGGTCTTATATAGCCATAGATTTTGTAGAATAGATAAAGCAAACAGTACAGTTGGTGTATCAGTCTGGTACCTATTAGTTTCTCAACTAAAGAAAAGTATGAGAAATAAAACATTTACAGACGTCATGATCTTTGTAATATGAGTGCAGCCTGAACTATAAAACAATCAGCCTCATGCTATCTGGAAAAGTATGTATAGATACCTTGCAAGGCACTTAAAGCAGTTGCTGCACAGGCTGGATTGGTGAAATCCACAAAACAGAGGATAAGAGGATCTCCACCACGCTGCATTAGATTTTTAAAAGGTAGTAACATAATTGGCTAGAATAATTGTGCAGAGCCGTTGAAGAATCAAACAAGAGATACGAAAATACAACACGACAAACACAACAGAGAGCAACTCACATGTTTAGATTCTTTGGTCACGAGTCTTACTTCCTTGTACCCCACGAACGGACGAAAAATATCTGGACCTTAATAAAGGAGTACATAACCAGAAGATATGTATAGTCAGCTGTTTCAAATAAGCTAAAGCTATAACCAGAAAAGAACATTTCTTCTATAATGGCAACGACACAATATTTCATAGGATACGGGCTACTTCTCTCTTTGTGCTGTCAGGTGGAAGTCCCTCGATATACAGAGTATTTGTTGCATCTGGTGGAAGAGGAAGCCCTTCACGCTCTGGCCTACCCATTGCGTCCGCTGGAAGTTGGCCATTAAAACCCATAACACCTCGACCATTTGGTAGCATGTCTGAGCCAACAGACCTAGGAGCACCCATCAAAGAAGGCTCTCCCATTGGCAGAAGGCCTGGCCTTCCCCCAAGAACCCCCCTTCCTAACCTGGCTCCATCACCAAAGTCGGCACTAGCTTCTCCAGATCCAAAAGAAGATTGCTGCAAAAGCAACAGTATTACCAATTTAGCTGATGGACCAACTGATATCCTGCAGAAGACAAGCACCATTAGGCTGAACAGGATACCGTGCTCTGGAGATAGCGGTCATAAGCTGATCCAATAGACTGTGTATCTTTTATGCCTTGTGATCCAACACGATCACCATCTTGAGGAAAGTAATTCTGCGTATCGTGTCCTGAAGCAACCCGGCAAGTGTGAACCAAGAAGATGTTAAGAATGCAAAATGAACTTCTATATTTTTCGATAAAACGAAAGACTATACACATATAAAGGTGAGGAAGGAACACACCTGAATTTAGTCAATTTTCTACCAGAGAGGAAATAGCCAACAACTAAATAGGTAACTTATATTCTGCTCATAAGTATCTGCCTTTTAGTGTGTGTCTGTGTCTGTGCGTGTTTTGTTCACTGATTTCATATTTCTATTGTACTCTATGTTACATGGACACGCTGTATTTTTAAAATAATCTGTGTACGACACACGCACATATTGTACATGATATACTCATATTGTACATGATATACTTAATTTTTGGTATTTTTCCGTGTCAGACACTTCGTATCCGTGTCAATGTAACTTAGATTGTACTGTACTTAGAGATGACGCAATACCTCCTCCACACACTCACAGACCACCTATTATGGCAGTGATACAAACCCATGTTCGATAACAATCACCATTTCAATATTTCATTCATCCACCTTATTTGAGATTACACATTTTCCACTCACAAGCTAGATTTAGCCACGCACAGCAGCTCAGTCAGTCAGAATAATTCATAAAACGGAATGAAAAAGCATGTCTGTCATTTCTCCGCAACTCAACGTATATAAAAAGCTTACCGTAGTCACTGCGAGGTCGCTTTGCCATTCCAGCTGGAGAATGGAATTGAGCTTCTTGTTGTTGTTGTGGTTGGTTCCAAAAACCATCAGCCATGTTTCGAGAGATCGAAAGACTGTTGAACCCTAGACCATTTTTGTTTGCCTTATTCGAAATTTTGGTAACGTACAACTGAGAATTTGCAACCATTGGTCATCTCAAAGATCATCATAATAATAATAATAAGGGTTAATTTGAGATACCCCCTGTTTTGCTTTTTTTTTTGAGATACCCCCCTATTTCTCACTTCCATTGGTCACCAAATAGAAAAAAACAATTTAATACCCTTTTTGCCCTAAACCCTAATTCTACATTGACAAAGAAAATTTGACACATTCCACTAACACATGTCATGTATTATCATGATAAATGACATGTATCATATTTTTACACAATGATATATGACATATATCACGATGATACAAGATGTATAGCACGATGATACAACCATGTCATTGTGTCGGATAAATGTGTTAATATACAGTCGAGATTAGATCATCTAATTTATTTTAGATCGATGGTCGAGATTAGATCTAACTCATAGCTAATAATACTCCGTTTTGTATGTTTTTTTCGTATAATATGAATAATAAGACGAACATTTCAAACCTAAAGATTAATACTCGAATTCTATGATCCAGGCTTATAATCGCCGAATAATAAAGTCCGTATTTATTAAATGAAAAAAACACACTACAATTTGAACAAAATATTGCCTTTTAAACTTATAATGCAACAAAATATGACCGAATTTTTTTGTATTATATATGTATAAAACACGAATTATATGTTTGACATTTTTTTCGTTTTTTTGGGCCGAATTTTTAAACGAATTAGAATCCAAATTTTCAAATTTTTGACGAATAATTTTCATACTGAATTTTTGCCGTCCACGAATTTACTAGCTATGATCTAACCATTTTGGTAGTCTTCCACACGTAAACTAGTGCTGAAGAATAGACTTAATTAAACTCTGTGATAGTGTATACACATGGAAAGGCAAAAAGGGCATCAAATTGTTTTTTTTCTATTTGGTGACCAACAGTAAGGGTGTATATCAAAATGAATTTGAAAACAGGGGTATCTCAAACAAAAATGCAAAACACCTTAGGGTATCTCAAAAAAATAACCCTAATAGTAATAAAAAAATCGTGTATCCGAAATATCATTGATTTGTTGATATTTTGGTGAAATAAATCGTATGCCAGTTTGGGCAACTTATTTTGGAATTTCGAAGGTACTTATTTTGAGCAGAAACAATGGCGCCTGCCAAGAAGAGTAAAGGAAAGACGAAAGAGAAAGAGACAGAGAACGTCTCTTCTACTTCTCCAGCATCGAAATTCCCAGCATCTCTTCGTCACATCCCTCCTTCTTCTGTTGCAATAACAGTGCATGCAAAACCGGGCTCCAAAATCGCCACTATTACAGGTTTGACATCCTACAATCTCTCTGTAACTAACAGTGAATATAGTTTTGAGCTAATTAAGATTAATCTGTTAATGAAAATCAGATGTGAACGATGACGCAGTTGGCGTGCAGATAGACGCACCACCCAAAGATGGTGAAGCTAATGCTGCACTAGTTGATTACATTAGTTCGGTCAGTTTTTTGAGTTCAAGCCTAATTACAAGCATGTTTACTTAATGGATTATTGACCTGATCAAATTACTAAAAGGAAAAAGTACAATGTACTTAATTTACTCTGAATTATGTTTATACTAAAAAATATCTCATATGAGACTTTCTCTATTTTATTTTCAGGTCATAGGAGTTAAGAAAAGACAGGTTACTATAGGATCAGGTTCCAAATCTAGGGACAAAGTTGTTGTTGTGGAAGATGTGACTTTACAAATTGTTTTTGATGCTCTAACTAAGGTCTCTAGTTGCCATTGACAGTGGTTTGAGATTCCTGACGTTTTAGCAAATAAAATAACTGACATGAAGTGTACTCTGTATCTGAAGTTGCGTTCGATAAGTGATAAAGGTTAGATGCGTCAACCTTCTTTAGTTTTACCAATGTAAAGGTAGAAACCGGGGTAAACTTGTAAAGGATCGGCCAACACAAGGTGGCTGAGAAACCATGATAAGTTGCTATTGTTACACTTTGTGGATTGCAGTTCTATAGACTTGTACGGTTGTACCATTATTTTCTTTGTTCACCTTAACGTTATATAAGCCTGAGTTCAATAGATAATCCATGCTTCTTGTGTTAGCTTGTTTATTTTGGCTTTGCCTGCCTGCCCTATAGCTCATATGAGATTCATCCAGTTTTCATTATTTACCTGCATCAATTCCCCACTCCTGTGACCCCCACTAAGCAGCACTCGCACAAAGACACGAAAAGAGTATGCCTATTGCCTAATACTTTTATAAAAAGAGTGATTATATGATTAGAAGGCTCTATCTGTTAACCTTGTGATTTCATCATGGCTAGTTTACTGATAAGTTTATACGATTACTTATCACTACTCTGCAATTATATACTGATCATATCACTCTTTTTGTTGAGCATGTTGACTAGTATGGTCTGGTACAGAATTAACATTGTTGGATTATCCATTAATATTGGCTGCAAGCATCACTGGCATTTGGCCCCAGTATTTTGAACAATTCTCCTATCTGACCATATATCACAATACCCTCTAAATTATTTTTGCTCAAACCTTCAAAATGTTTCCTCAAGTCGCAAGAGAGCCAGGAGAAGTGTGTTAACTTTATAAACAGTTGCTTCATGCGGTCATTTATTTTGGTGTCACAGCTATCCTGCCAACAAGGACAGGTGTGGGGTGGGGGTTGTCCATGGATCTTCTTTTACTGGTGGTCGGAAAGGCCAGTCTGATACAATATGTGTCAATATGAATACTATATTTCAAATTGGGCTTTTTGGATGATAAAATAACGAGGCATTCCCCAATCAGTGCAATTTCAACGTTTTGTTGTTGTATCACTTGTATGTGGATCCACGTATGGAAATTTTGTGTGGTAGAAGTCCAAATCAGTGGAAGCAGAGAGAATGAATCTCTTTGGTTATATGTTCTATTTTTAGGTTGGAAGAAGGGAGTAGCTACTAGCTAGGGAAGCTGGAAGGTGACTGACTTCACCAACTCCCAATAAATAATAAGAAGTTTCCTATTACGTTATTGTTTAGGAGGAACGCTGGCAGGCATCATTTGTGTTATGCAGTCTGCACTAGATCCTAATAACCAGCAGCTCAGGTAGCGTAGGGTATCAGCACAGCAACATTGGCTCAATTAATCTCATGTAGTTAACTGAACTTTTCCGTACTTATTACGGTATACAGAGGATACATTTTGAAGATTCCATCTCCTCAGGAGCACTGCAGTCCATTAGCTTGTGATGAAAATTTATCCTTTTAGTTGTCGAGACAACTAATAATTTGGATTAAGCAATTGTCTATTCTTACGCAAGTGATGGGATGACTTCGTTCTAAATCTGAAATTATATGTCGGATTGAAATTTCTGAAAGTAAGAGCGACTGTTTATTGAATTTTGAATGAGATTACACGAGCACGAAACTCTTGACTGGCATAACGTTAGAAATCTGCTTCCCATCTTTGACGACCAATTTTCACTCTAATCGGCAATGAAGTTGGCATTGGGCGAAGTCATCCACGCAGGGCACTGCACACCCTGCACACCCCCACGAAGAATTGAAACTAACCTCGTCCAACGTTTTATAGTTTTGGGGTACAGTGGCTACTGGCTACACCCAAAGATTTAAGAAGTGTTATGTACTAGTCTGTTATTCATGAATATTGAATATCCAGATTATCCTTTATATATATATAAAAAAAAAATAGCCATTATCCCATATACAAGATCAGCAGCCAATGCGTTCTCTTTTGGCGATTTAATTATGTATAGATAGATGAATGTGAAACATGCACAGTATAGTTGAATATAGTTGTCCATTGCGCTATGCACAAGGCCGACCAAGTACATAGCTTGTGTTAAGATAGAGAGGACCCAGAACAAAATTTTGGCTTCTTGTTTACAAAGTTATCTTTGGAAATAACCTACTCTCCATCCCCATCTGCCCCCCCCCCCCTGGTTCCATCCCTGCTCACGAGGATCAGGGCCGCTATTTGTTTGTCATTAGCATTTTTTTTCTTCTATTCATGGATAAACTCATGCCATTGGTGAACTTTATTAAAATTGTAGTGCTTATGATGCCCTCTTTCCCCGAAAGGAAGGAAAAATTATATTTTTACCATAAAAAACAAGCGGTGACGTATTAACATCTTTGTTTGGATTACCGTTCGTGGAGACAAGGGTGGAATACGAGCCGGGTTCAGCTCGAGTTCATTAGTTTAACTATATGAATTGAGTTCGAGTTCAAATTAAAACTCATGTAACAAATGAGCTTAATGAAGTTCAGCTCGTTTAGCTCAAATAGCATATTTATAATGTAAAATAATTAAACCATTTGAGCTCGACTCGTTTAAGTTTGGCTCGAGTTTGCTAAAGCTGAGCTCGAATTCAATTTAAAACTCAAGTAATTAACGAGCTGCGGCTTGTTTAACTCCAATTCCATCCTTACGTGGAGAATCAGTTTTGGCAACAAAAATAGAATAAAATAATCTCTAGCAACACGAAACATGCGTGCATTTCATTTTCAAACTATACACAGTGGAGGAGTGGACCGAGGTAGGTTCCGACTTCTAGCCTGTGTGGGTCAGCGCTCGTATGGGTCCATCCATGTGTCAAACTCAACAGCTACAGAAATCAGTTTATTTCCCAGCCATAATGTAGGTCCATTAAGGAGGCATGAAAACAGAAGTTGGTCACCTAGAAAATCCAATTCAACCTGCTAAAGCCAAAAGTCACAACTCAATTGTGAGGCTACTTTTGTCAAAATAAATATACCATTTCCCAAGAACAAAAAGAAGATTCACACTCATTACTCAGTCCAAACGAATTTTCACCCACAAGATTTTTCTCTATCGTTTAGCAATCCTAAATTCTATAATATATCCCAAAATGGCTGGAACACAATTTCCAAAGTTTTAGACATAAACCTGAAGTTAAGGCAGAAAATCTTAGTTAATGGACTCAAAACAACTATAGTTAATGGGATCCTAGTTTCTTTTACCTAAAAATGGGATCCTAGTTAATTATCGAAAAAAATGGGATCCAAGTTGATCCTAGTTAATTATCGAAAAAAATGGGATCCAAGTTAATTATCGAAAAAAATGGGATCCTAGTTAATATGGGATCCTAGTTAATTATCGAAAAAAATGGGATCCAAATCTCTACACTATATGATAGCCGGGTCTTTAGGAGTCCCACTTCAAAACCGAACAGTGTATTTCCAATCTCTCTATTTTAAGATTTTAGAACCACCTCCCTTAATTATTCTAAATTTCTAATATGTTCTTTTTTTTTAAACAATTTGCAAAAAACTCTCCCACTTTACTGAAATTATAATTAGTTTCATATTATTTAAAATAATTTAAAAAATCTCCTTCACATTATTGAAAATATATTCAACCCCTCATAATATTTTTATATTATTTTTTAGATTAAAACAAAAATTCAAAAAATCATACTATCGGAGACATAGGTTAGAGCGACAAAAATCATACTATCCGAGAAATATTAGAGCGACAAGTTTAAAGACTTGAAAAAACACCGATGCGTAGCACGGTTCGCATACTTGTTAATTCTTATCATTAAGAAAAATTAAAGCTCGGATGTCCCACAGACCACATATACCACTACCATGTGGAGCTTTCTAAGCCGTTACTTAAACTAATTGACTATATTTTGGATTTTGGTAACTATGAGATCACGGTGAACTATGGACTCATAGTCTTATAGAGACTATAGTACAAAATATCAGAATATAGATATTTATTGATATTCAATTTCTTAATATGTGTTGTAGATATATTTTTTTTTCTTTTGAGATATTTGATATTGTTTCACATGTAAATATAGTAGTTATATTCAAAATATTAACAAATATTATAAATATTGTGAATATTTTTTGATATATTATGATATATTATTTATATTTATTTAAAATATAATAATAAATATTAAATAAAATTATTACATACACAAAATATTTTCAAATATCACAAATATTATCGAAATATCACCAATATTTATGTATCTTTCTCTGAAAATCTCGATAGATATTGATAAATATCGTAATATTTTTTACTATGACGGAGACTACCTACTACAAATAATTAGTAATTAGGTGTATTTCAAATGCTTGTCGCCGGATCGACTGATCTCTATGCATATTATTATTGGCTTATTAATTCATTGTGCAGTCTTTTTTGAGACAGTAAAAACACATCCAAATATAATTACACTATCGTTACGTATAGAAATTGCTATGAAAGAGTAAAAAAAAAAAAAAAGGAACCACAGAATCATTGGAAATATCAATTCACTTCTTTTAACCAGATTGAAGAAGACCTTTTGTGTAAATGGGTGAAAAGTCTAGAAGAATACGTGAAGAAATGAGGAGAAACAAATGTCCTATATTGGAATTTCACTCTCAGCTGTTTTTTTTTAATCACTTTTTCTTTCTTCACAAACGACTGCATGTTTTTTTTTTTTTCTAATCTTTGACTCGTACTTAAATCAACTTATTACAGACGCCACTCTTCAACTCTCTCTCTCTCACACATTTTCTCTCTCTCTGACGTAAGTTAACTCCGACACTCCACCGGATAATTCCCTCTCTGTAAACCACTTCTCCCAAAACCCACTCATTTTTATTTTTTGACTTCATTTATTTTTCACTGCTCTCGAAATCTTGTTTGGCAGATCTTGTTAAGTGAAAGTGAGAGGGGGTAAGGGAAAGTGAGGAAGGGTGTGTTAATGGTAGTAGCTAATAAAGGTTGTTGTTATATATTTGATTATGTTGAATATCGGAATTGTTGGAAGATCGATGCGGGTGGTGTTTTTTAAACTATTTCACATGGAATGGCAGATCTTGTTAGTTACGGGAATAATGCTAAGCGTGACGTTGAACAGGTTTTCTTCTACTTTTTGATTTTTTGATTTTTTTTCTTTGTGCAATGATGTTAAACTGTGGTGTAGTTTGCATAAAGTTTTGATATTTTTGTTAGTAGTGATAATTTTTTGTTAATAGTTCAACATGTGTGTTTTTTGACTGAAAAATGTGGAATTTTTGTGTTACTGAATTGGTCTTTGACTGTGATATTAGGCTAAATGCTTTGGAATTTGTTTGTGTTTACAGTTTACACAATTGTCACAAGTATTTTGATTGGAAAACTCCATATGTACCAATGTTCTGTGATCATGATTTTTGAACTACCACATTGATTCCAAAGTGAATACTGAGCATTTAAGACATACCGTCTTCAGTGAGATAGATGGAAAGTCCCGCTGGATGGTGTTCCAAGAGGTCATCGGTATGGTTGGGCATTGGGAGAGGGAGGGGGAGGTAAACTGAAAAATTGAATGATGAGATCAAGTTTTACTCCCCTATATTAGACAATGCATCGCTATTTTTGAGGTTATCATGCTGGAATAGTTAATAAAGATAGTAGTATATCAGTAGTGGAGATGTTTTCTAGTGAATTTGTTTGGGGAGAACGTGCTTGGTTACAGGTGGAAGTATGGAATTTATGTGGAAGATTGATGGTTAGAACTAATTAAGAACAAGTTTGGGGTGTTTATCTGTTAAAAAGTTTATTAAGATTATGTTCTGGATATTTAAGGATGACTAAGCTTAAAAATTGGAGTGCAGAAGTTCAGGGTTTGTGTCTGTATGATAATTTTCTAAGGTTTATGTGCATTGTAGTGTTTTATATTTTCCCTTGGAAAAAGCTACAACTTACAATTGAAGAACCCTAATAGGCTAGTACCACAAGAGACTAGACAAGCATTCCAAAGCACAACTTAATGTCTCATATAAGATTATGTAAGCAATGCAAGATGATACACACACATTACTAGAAAGCTTCTACATATGGTGGACCACCCACTTTGAAACCCATCTTTCTAAAGCCTGAAGTGAGGAGCTCCTCAAGCTCTCAATTCTAACTAGATGGAGACCTCTCTCATGTGATTTCAGTATATTGCATATGAATTATTGGTAAACATGAATATATAGTAGGTTTTACTTTTGTATTGTTAAAACAAATGTATCTGATAAAAACAATCAGTATAAGATTGTGATTTTGGAGTTGTTCTGATAGTTTTCCCAATGGAGACTTGAATCTTTGTTGGTATGAAATGTCATTAGGTGGCTGGAATAGGAATACTGGACATTGGAAGACGTATCTGATTCCAAATGTTGTGTAGCAGGGTGTTGTTGGGAGAATGCTTGCCCTGGCTTGTTAATGATTATCGGAGAATTGACTGTATGAGAAGTTGAAGCGCCAGACCAGGCAAATAAGGATAGAAAGGGGAACAATTCCAATATTACAAACTCAACGAACGTGAAAGTAGCCCCACCCTCAAATCATCAACAAAAACTCTCCCTCAGTGCTCTAGATGGAGCTTTTAGAGGTGCTATAAATGAACTCATAAAGTTGTTGTGAGTAGTTTTTATTTGGGTGTTTCAGTTCCATCTCTCTCTCTTGATTTGGTTTGAATTCAATACCCATGTTTAACCACTGTTTTGATTAAATTGTTAGGTGTTTATAATTTAATAGCATGTATCTACTAATTTTTAATTCAAACTCTAGTTGTTAATTAATAATTCAACAGAACACTAGTAAGAATTGAACATATTAGTTCATCTGTCTTGACTTCGAAAGTATGTTAGTTTAGCTGTTGGTACTACGAATTCAGTCTTTTATATGAAAATGACAATATGATATTCTAGAACGAATTTGTTTACATTCTTGAAAGACTGTGGAAGCTCATGTGACTTCCCAGACCTTTCTTTTATTATGTTTTTCTTCGATTTTATTTGATTCACATTCGTTGAGTTTATTTGTCGCTAAATTTGATCATAGAAATTGTATGGTTTGGTGTAAATAACTTAAATGGTAGTCTCATGGTTTAAAGAAGAAGAAGAGAGTGTGATTTGTGAACATAATGGTGGGAGGCAGACATACCGTGTTTTGAGATGCAGTTATGGATTTATCTAATAGCAATTGTTGGGTTAGTCTGTGCATTTTTGTACTTTAACATAGAAAATACATAATGGATCTTTAGCTCAAATGGGAGAGCTCTTGGGAGTTGGAGTGCATCTTCATGCATCCCAGGTGATGGTGGTTCAAATCCACCGGATCCTTTTTCTTTCTTTATCATAGGTTTGTTTATGGTAGTGTGATTGTGTATGGTTGTATGCGTGCATGTGGTTCTGCATTTTGCATGATTATGGGAGTGTGGACTGTGGACTGTGGACCTTTGTGGGTGTTGTGTGGACTGGGTGTGTGTATGTGGTGAATGGTGTGTGTGTGTAGACGTGGTAGTGTGTGTGTGTGTGTGTGTGTGTGGACTGGTGGTGACTGTTGTGTGTGTGGTGGTGGTGGTGGTGTGTGTGTGTGGTGGTGACTGCTGTGTGTGTGTGGTGATGACTGCTGTGTGTGGTGGTGACTGGTGGTGGTGTGTGTCAACTGGTGGTGACTGCTGTGTGTGGTGGTGGTGTGTGTAGTGACTGGTGGTGGTGTGTGTGGACTGGTAGTGACTTGTGTGTGTCAAGTGACTGGTGGTGTGTAATGCTGCTGCTGTTGGGTGTTGCTGCTCTGTTGCTGATGTTACTGCTGGGTGCTGCTGCTGCTGCATTGTTGTTGCTGCTGCTCCAGCTAGGGTAAACTTTTGTATCGTCCTTTATGTATTATAGCCGCATGCAGTAACATGTTTGCTTTCATTTCAGAATGTTTCATTCTCATAGTAATAGTGCTTTCAATTGTTTCAGCTCTCTCGGTAGGATGTAGCATAATGGTGAATGCCTAACTGAAATGCCACAAAGAGTTTTGTTCACTGTGATTTACCAGCACATTGCCCTACATCCCTTTCGTGGCGAGCTGAAGAAGGGTTGGTCACTGTCTTTGATGTACTGACATGAACACACTGACACTACACTCACGCAAGTTGATGTATATACGTCTGTTCATTTTTATTTATTTTGGTATCGTTACTTATATAAAATTGGAAGATGGATGAAAGGATTCTACAAATTGTTTCTAGGAACAATTCTTCTGTAAGTCTGAAGCAAGGCCCATAGTATTCGGTTAATAAAATAAAGATATCGGTGTCCATAGTACAAATATCGGTTTTTGGTGATATCCAAATCGCGATTTATATTTTGGGGATATCAACCCATATATCGATTATATCGTAAATATCAATTATATGATATAAAGTTTCATATCGAAATATATCCCGGAAAAGGATATAGTTATATTGATCGAAAAATATCAATATTGGTGTATAATTTTTGATGATATTGAGATATCGGATATTTCGGGCGATATTTTTGAGCGAACTGAACTCGGATGTTACAAATAAAGTATTAAGGTCCATATAAAAATTTTATTTAATATTTTTATCATTATGATTTTAAATAAAATATAAAATCGCGAATGTATCATAGAATATATCAAATAAAATATTTGTGATATTTAAGGGATATTATGATATTTTGTGTATATAATATTTATTGATATTTTCATTATATATCTATAAATATAAATTGTATCGCTAAATATCCAACAATATTCATGAATATCGATATTTTGGATAAATGATATTTGCATGTGAAACAATGTTAAATATCCAAGATATATATCTAAGGAAATTGAATATCGATAAATACCAATATCCTATATATTTTGTACTATGATTCGTCTATATCTTTTAACTTTGAGAATCATGTCGATTATATATGGTATACTCTCATATATAAGTTTACTCCCTCCCTAGTCCTTCAACTCCACTAATGGTATGCTAAAAATCAATGAAGAAATAATAACTTTAATTTAATTCTTGAGATTTTTCATGCACAATTGAGTTTTAAAACTAAACAAAAAACATTTTCAATATAAAAAACCATGCAAACAAACACTGGTAATACACAAGTTGGTGAAATTAGCCATGATCTGTCAAACAAAAGTTGCATTGGCTGTGTAAAAACCCAAATCCAGTCAATTAATAACCAACATAAATGGTAAGTTCCCTATTAAATGCACGCAAAACACTAGATTTTTCTTACCCAATTTAACCGAGTTTGAAAGTGTCATACTCTAGTTAGTTAGTTAGTTAGTTAGTTACATTCATTGAAAATTACTATTTCCCCTTCACTGATACCTTACTTTGTCAGAGTGTCAGACACCTCCTCATTTCTGAGAAAAACACAAAGAAACAAAAAAAAAAGCCATGAAACCAACACCACCTTGGAACAGTGGTCTTGGTTTAGCAGCAGTTTTATACATCTCAATTGATTATTTAAGACATGTTTCACCTTCTTGGCACCAAACACTACAACCCATTCTATGGATTGTACTTGCTTTAGCTGCTATTGTTCGTGTTCCTTATTATAAACATTGGTCTTCTGAGTTTCGTTCTGCAATACCTTTTATTGCTTCTATGCTCTTTATGCTCTTCACTCTTCTTGTTGAATCTATCGCTGTTTGTTTCACTACTTCTGTTGTTGGCCTCAGCTGGCACAGGTAACAACTCAAAACTTCATCTGTTTTAAATCTTTGTTAAAAAGCCCTTGTGCTGTTATTTTATCATCTGGGAATATTAAATTTTGGATCTTTACTTGCAATTAGCTATGTTTTGTTGTGGGCTTTTTTTTATTTTATAATGATTTGGTTTGTTTACTTTTTTAATCTCTGCTGAATAAGTGGTGTGGGTGGGAACTGATGGATCTAGTTGATTTGCTCAATTGGTATTGTTAGAAATCTGATTGCTATGAATTTTTCACAAGGTAGGTATTATTAAAAATTACTTCATGGATCTTAAGCTGAAAACGGAAGTGGGATATATACTTATTGAAGAACAATGCATCCTAATTTATAAGTATTCATACAGCCATATTATACTGTGGTATTTAAGGGTAATGGTAGGGGGCTAGATAACCTTTCATATCACAAATAAATGAAACAGGAAAGACATGTCATACAACTTGCAATGATCTATATACTACATTGACTAAGGTGAGACGAATCCATACAAGTTCACAAACTGAGTAGAGACTAAAATCATATTTGGTATACTAGTGATGATAAACAGTGCTTAGTACAACGTGAAAAGATTAAGGAGACGTGTTCTGCTATATTTTGAAAGGAAGATCACACTAGAACATTGGAAGCTAAACCTATAAAAGTAAGGACTGGAGAGGATGTGAAATAGACCTCAATCTTGCTTGTAGACTTTGCTTCAATAGGTACATAAGACTTTTATAGTTCGTGTTTTCATAAGATATTCTCTGTGAACAATGAGAGGGCATACTTACATGTAATGATTAAGTTTTTCTCTTGCACCACAGTTATTTTAGCTAGTGGCCTACTGGTCAGGCCTTTGGAGGTTGAGAGCATACTTTATTTTTCCTTTTTCTTTCTGGGAAGCTGAGAGCATACTTCACCTAATTTTGAACTATGTATGTCAAGTAAATATTCGAGTTTTCAAGTTAAATGACTGGACTTTCCTGTTGTGACAGAGAAATACCTACTCTTCCAGACACTGGCCAGTGGTTACTGCTAGCAGCAAATGAGAAACTACCTTCTTTGTTTGTGGAGATACTAAGAGCCCACATTATTGGGCTGCACCATTATTTGATGTTATTTATGATGTTGGCCTTCTCAGTTTTATTTGACTCTGTCAAAGCTCCTGGTCTTGGGCTAGGTGCAAGGTATATGTTCACCATGGCAGTGGGTCGAATACTTCGGACCATAACATTTGTATCTACAATTCTCCCATCGTTCTAACCCTGGTGTGCTTCAGTTCGATTTAGAGTTCCAGAATATCCTCATCCTTGGGCGCAGAAATATCATGTGCCATATGCTTCAGATGCTGGTGCTATTCACCTTCTACTGCAGCGTGATGAAGCTTACGGTTTGTCTTATTTCCAACTAGAGATTGATTATTTCGTGATCTATTTTGATTCTTGTTGATCTCATATGTGTTTCTTAATAAATGAATGCAACAACACTTGTAGTATGTGCTGTACGGATCAGCTAATTGGTGTCTTTATACTTTGATCCTTCAACAGAAACCAATATCATCATAGGATAATGTCAGGCCCCAAACTTATTGGTGACTCTCAAATGTTGCTAAAGTGTTTTAAGAGGTTAATCTGTAAAATGACAAGATAAAATACAATAAAAGGATTAAATAAATAAATGGGGGAAGTCAAAATCTTCTTAATAGTATTGGTGTTAAATTTTAGTGTAAACTGTCTCCTTTTTGAGTGGTGGTTACTAATGTCTTTCTTTGCATTAATAAGCTTTACTCCTGGTTAACATACGTTCTTCTCTAGTATTTAGTGTAACTATCCCCGATTCTTTTTCCTTGCACAGCTGATGTGGGGAACTATCCTAATGAGTACCGACCAAATTGGGGGTCAATGAGCTTCCTAATTGATTTCATACGGCCTACGGAATCTGAAAGTTCATGGCATAGTCTGCTAACTAAATCGGGTGGTGGGTGCAATGATCTTGTATATAGTGGGCACATGTTTGTCGCAGTACTAACAGCTATGGCATGGACGGTATAAGGACATCTTTTTATTTCTATACATTGTGCATAAAAGATAAAAACAAGCTGTTTTTCCTGATATGTACATGGTCTTTACAAGCCTTTCTACAACTAATGGTGGCAGGAAGCCTATGGAGGTTGGACTTCAAGTATGATATGGCTGCTTGTGTTGCACAGTGCCCAGAGAGAGATACGAGAACACCATCATTACAGTGTCGACTGTGTTGTGGCCATATATGTGGGCATACTGTTATGGAGAACATCCAAGTTTCTATGGTCTTCTAAGGACACATCGATGAAGAGAAGACTCATTAAGCTTGAAAAAATTCAAGGCCGGCTAGTCCAAGCTGCAAAAGACTGGGACATGGACCTAAATAAGAGATCTACTGAAAGGGGTTGATTTGGGCAATCAGGATAGCGAAGAATCTAGTCAGAGGACTGTGCTAATTTTTGGCGGCATCACCATCCTTTTCTCCCTCATCATTGTTCTTCTAGCCCTAACATGCACAACGGACGGGTGATTTTCATGGAGTTTTAGAGACCACGATTGTACTTTAGGATAGTGATGACTTTGTTTGTAGGTGTAGTTTTGCACCAATTGTTTTTGACTTGTTTTACATTTTGTCATGTACCACGATGTATCTAGATAGTAAAGTAGACACAAATAGGTGTTGGCGGTGGTGGTTGTTGTTGTTGTTGTTTATGTTGTTATAAAAGGATCAATTTACTAATTCCAACATTTTCTTATTGAAACCTGTTGAAGTACGTACAGGCACCACTTCAATCAAACTGCAATGTATTTAACAAGGGAACATTTCAAATAACTATAATTAAATCATTTACAACTAGGGAGTGTTCATAGCAGTCGTCTGTAAAGTAGATACAGTTCGCCTTGCATCCAGGAAAGTCTGACGAGGACATAGACATGGAAGAATTGTCTCCTAAGAAATGGTTTGGAATTCAATTCCTATTTCCTATTGCCTCAAAGGGGTTGATATCAATCAAAGGAAATGCATATAGAGTATAGACAAGTCCATGGGCTTTACTAAATGAAAATTCAATTGTTTCTCTTAACTGTGGCCTGTAACCAAACTTCATTAAAGCCCAATAGAGTATTGGCCTTTCAAACTGCATCAAGTAACTTCCAAGTTTCAACCATTTTAGCCCAAACTACTAACAAAAATGTGAGCTTTCTGCTTTCATGTGTGTGTTTTTCCAAAATTCACGCTCACAAAATTAAACCCTCAATATGTTGCAATTCGTTCTTAACTTCTTATAGTTGCACCAATGGATTATTTGAGGACTCCTCTTCCCTTTCTGCAAAGTCCAAAAGTCTCAGTAACGCAACAATTTGCCATACAAAACCTTCACATGGAAAACTGAAATGTAGTTACTCCCTGACTACCAAGACAGGACAAATTCTCTTAATTACCTGGCCGGTGGGAATTTATATCATCTAGATCTGACTGAATGCCAAACAATTCTAAATATACCCCATGGCCCATGCTGCAAAATCTTGTTTTCTTTAACAAAAGCCACCTTTAGGAGTAGCAATATAATAAACCCAAAAAAGATTATTATGGTTACTCATTTTAATTTTACTTTAGCAAAATCATATTCTTATTTAGGATTAATTAAGGGAGATAATTAAGCTAGAGGACACGTTATGATTACTGATTAGAGTTAATATGATGCTTTACAAGCATGAACTGTTGAAAGCCTCATGAAATTCCAAAACTACGTAACAGCAACACAAAAATGCAATATTTCTGTCTCTTTACCTTCCCTGAACATCTTCTATATAAAGCAAAAGCTTCCCCACCCATTTCACTCACATAGTCACAGTAGCTCCTCTCCAAGCCAATCTAATTAAACAAGTCAATGGCATTCTCTTCCAAGCAAGTGAATTTCTTCTTTGCAGCAGTGTTACTAACATGGACTATTGTAGTGTCCATGACTGTGCAAGCACGACCATTGGCCTCCGGTTCAACTCTAGCTGCTCGACTAGAACTCGAGGAACAAAACCAGTGTTGGGAATCTTTAATGGAGCTTCGAGCATGCACTGGTGAGGTAGTTCTGTTCTTTCTGAATGGTGAAACATACTTAGGACCAAGTTGCTGTCGAGCCATTCTGGTCATTGAGCACAAATGCTGGGTATGGACTGCCATGCTTAAGTCGCTTGGTTTCACAGACAAGGAAAGCGCTGTACTCCGAGACTATTGCGACTCCACAGACTCTAGTACTCCTCCTCCATCGCCACCATCACCATCGACTGTTGAACCCACTGAAACAGTGTCGGAGTCACCATTACCCTGATTACTTAGTCCAAAATGCATGATTAATTGCACTGTTTAATTTCCTTCTAGTATTATTCCAAGTGTTCTAATTACGTACTTTTGGTTATAGTCCAAATAAAGGTCTTATGAGTCTCATGTTTTTTCTGTCAATGTTAAAGTCTAGCTGTCTGCTAGCTAGGTTTTTGCAGAGTATATTAAGTCCCTAAGTTTTGGTGTATTAATGTAAGTCATGCTGGACCGTTCTACATATATATATAATATTGCTTCCATGGTAAATTTAGTATTTTGAATCATGATTCATGAAATGTGTGGAGTGTGCGCGCAGCTTGCATGGAATACTATTTCCACTGACGATGCAGATTGTTATTATTGTAAGTAAACGTTTTTTCTGTCAACAAAGGCAGCAAGCTTGCCAAACTAATTAAAGGTACTCTCAATCCTAAAACAAAATAATAGTTTGATGTGAATGTTATGAATCGCTAAGCATCACTACATCTATTAATTCTGAACCATGCAATGGCACTGTAACTACTAACAAAGGTGTGCAGTGGTCCATAGACACTAGAAATAAATAATGTCTTCCTGCAATTCTATGCCTTGTATCGTTTTAAAATCTTTTATTGGAGTACATTTTCCTGTTCATCACCAAAATAATTCTCTATACCAATGCGCCATCCACTGATCCACCTACATTTTGATTCCAAACAGAGTGTTCTTCTGTTACATACTTTACATTTGTCCTTTACATTTGTTGCTGTAGCTGTTACATACTTACATAGTTTATAGATTCAACACCACACACCAAAACCGTGGTTCAGTTTAGCATAAAACAAGGGTAAGAAAATGAAAACTCATTAAAACACAACAAAAGAACATTAATTCCGAAATCCCCAATCTACCCTTATCTTGTCCTCTTCTCAATAAAAAAAAAACATTAAGATTTTACTTAGATCTCCGGTGGGGTCACAACAACCTTAAAAAGGGTCCCACCACTCGTGTCACTAGATATTTTTACGGCTGCATGTTACAGAATATTTGTCTCATATCCAGCCCCAAGAATTTTTTTGAAAAACTTTTCATCATCATTTTTTGAACCTTTTTTTTTTGTTTTGGTTTTGGCTTATTGAAGAAGATGTTATAGAGGAGTAAGGTGAAGGTGAAGATGATGGATAGAGGAAGGCTTGTTGCTGGTTCTCATAACAGAAATGAGTTCATTGTCATCAATGCTGATGATATTGGAAGAGTAAGATGATCATATTCTTTTAGGCACCTTTTTTTTTTATCTGATTTGGTTTTTTCTAGTGTTGGTACGTTGAATATATTGTTATGTTGATCTTTCATATTTATTTGTGTTTATTCTGTTGTTGTTAGGATTATAATATGATTTATGTTGAAGCTGCATGCTCATTTTGTGTTTCTGTACATTGAAATTATCATGGCAATTTTTGTTGATTTTTAAGAATGCTCACCTTGCTTATTCATTTGCATATTGGATTTTATTATAGCTTGTTTTTTTTTTCACTTTGTGTAGTTAGTTTTCTGCATAGTATTAGAGTTTAGAAACAAAAATCCCACTGTTCATGCAAAGTTGATGAGTATGTGGGCTCAAGGTGACGTTATGTTATTTCATCATGTACAAACTGTTGTTCGGTCTTTGTTTATTACTTGATCTTGAAACTGGAATAGAAATACCTATTAAGACAAATATTTTATTGCTCTTGTTCTGTTGCTATCATAATGTGTGTTGGATTATAAATACTTCACTTTTAAACTCTTGGTAATTTTGCTTTTAATCTTGATTTTTTGGGTAAAATAGTGGTTATGAATAATTGGTTTTATAGGCGAAGTCTCTGCGAGATTCGAGTGGGGAGAGCTGCAAAATCTGTGGAGATGAGGTTGAGATTACTGCTGAAAGGGAGCCCTTTGTTGCATGCAATGAATGTGGTTTCCCTGTATGCCGAAATTGCTATGAATATGAGAGACGGGAGGGTGATCAGAGTTGTCCTCAATGCAAAACTAGATACAAGCGCATTAAAGGCGAGATTTATCTATCCTTTAACTCTCTACTCAACGGTTTAGTATTTTTATAACACGACGATAATTGTTACAGGCAGTCCCAGGGTTCAAGGTGACGAGGAAGAAGAGGAGGCTGATGATATCGAGTATGAGTTCAATTTTGGCAACATTGGCAGGAATGGCCCACAACAGATTGTTGATGCTACAGTATCTGACCGCCTTAATTCTAGCTTTGGATCCCATGCCGACATGCCTTCAACATCTTATAGTTCCGAAATCCCTCTCCTCACTTATGGTCATGTGGTGAGTTGATCGAATATCATTTGATGCACATTGTGAAAACTGAAAATTCAGAGTATGACTGATTATGCTGTTCATCCTTTTGTTCTAGGATGCTGTGATTTCTCCTGATCGACACGCATTAATTATACCGTCATTAAGTAGATCATGGGAAGCGCTTACATCCTATGCTTGTTTCCTGATTCATATATGTCTTGTGAGTTATTTGTATCTTACAATTCTATATGCGTTAATTCTGTCTTATTACTGTACTTAGTGATGTTAGCTTTGTAGTGCACCCCAGACCATTAGATCCTAAAAAGACTTGGCTGTATATGGTTATGGGAGTGTTGCGTGGAAAGAGAGAATTGAAGAATGGAAGAAGAAACAGAAGCATAAGCTAGAAGATATTAGTTATCAAGGAGGGGATGGTGGCAGTAGCTCTCATAGCGATGAACTCGATGATCCCGATCTTCCAAAGTAAGTGTTCTGCCCTCTTGGATATCTCTACTTGTTAAAATTAAAGCTAATTGGATTTTAAACTGGATATTGTTTCAACTCTTGTATTGATTTGTTCAAAACGCTAACAGTGGAAAATATGTCGACTTTTAAGAGTTTATAGAATTCCAAGTTTATGGATCGAAAATAAATAAATATGTGGTGAGTATATTTATTTGATTGCTACATAGTCAAATAATTTTTATGGTGAACTGTGTCTTCATTTCCTTTATAAAGGTTCAAATTTGTCACCTGATCTAATGTAGCACTTGGTTAACTGTTTTTATTGGTATGGCGTCTTTGAATATGGGTCACAAGACTTTGGCCAGTAAAAATTAGTTCCCTCCACCTAATAATTAATAAGTAATCAAACAATATCATTTTTGCAATTTACAGCCAAACTTAAATTTTTTTGACATGGAAGTTACTATATCGTTACAGGCAGTGAAGCATGATTTACAGGTTATGAAAGTCATTTTGAGATCAATGAATATTTATTTTTATGGCAAACTGTGCTATGAGTGATTTTCTGACAAGCTGTCTGAACTTCAATGTTTTCAGGATGGATGAAGGAAGACAACCACTATCAAGGAAGATACCAATTCCATCCAGCAAAATAAATCCATATAGACTGATAATCCTTCTCCGGATTGTGATTCTTGGCTTCTTTTTCCATTATAGACTTCTCCACCCAGTCCAAGATGCATATGGGTTGTGGCTGACATCAGTTATCTGTGAAATATGGTTTGCTGTCTCATGGATTCTTGATCAGTTCCCTAAATGGTCCCCAATTGAGCGTGAAACTTACCTTGATCGCCTATCTCTAAGGTATTTTAGGACCTCAGATGTTTTACATTATTGACTGCCTTTATGGTTAAGGTTGGCTTATTTCTGAACTTCGCTTGGTTATAGATATGAGAAAGAAGGAAATCCATCTGAATTAGCAGAGATAGACATCTTTGTGAGTACGGGTTGATCCTCTGAAGGAGCCTCCACTTATCACTGCAAATACTGTTTTATCGATCCTTGCTGTGGATTATCCAGTCGACAAGGTAGTGTGCTATGTCTCAGATGATGGTGCTGCTATGCTTACTTTTGAAGCTCTTTCTGAGACGTCTGAATTTGCAAGGAAGTGGGTTCCATTCTGCAAAAAGTTCAATATAGAGCCCCGAGCCCCTGAGTGGTACTTTTCTCAGAAGATTGACTATCTAAAAAAGACAAAGTCCATCCAAACTTTTGAGAGAACGACGTGCAATGAAGGTTTTAATCTTTTGTCCATATTTGGTTTATTTTTTTTTTCTAGTATGTCTGCTTTCAGTTCCCAGACACAGCACACACACACGCACCCTGTTAGAAGAAATTATGTTGTTGGTCTTAGACAAATTAGTTGGATGTGTTGTCTGATCTTATCTTAGTGTTATCTACGTAAACTATGTTTTCCTGATGGTTATGAAACCATTCAAGTTCAAATTAAGTGTTTGATTGCATCATTCCGTTTTCAGAGAGAGTACGAAGGCTTTAAGGTTCGGATAAATAGTTTGGTTGACATGGCAAAGAAGGTTCCCGAGGAGGGTTGGACAATGCAAGATGGAACACCATGGCCTGGGAACAATGTCCGGGATCATCCTGGAATGATACAGGTAATTCGTCATGTATATTATCAGTGTTTCCTACTATTCTTAAAACCTTAGTCCTTGCATCATCCGCTTTATCAATGTTATTTAACGTGCCCGTTTCCCTCTCTATCTTTTATCTTTTGGTAGGAGACTATAGACTAATCGATATAAAAGATGATGCGAGGTAAAGCAAATAACAAACTTTGAAGACTAATTATGTCAAACAAAAAAAGCTTGCATTTGATGGGCAGTGTATTGTGGTCTGTTAAGTAGTATACTAGTTTAGCTGGTGTTTTGTCTATTTATTGTATTTTCTCCCAAGTTTTGTTTGTTTCTCTCTCTCTATGTTTGGAGTTCTCATCATGCAATCTCTTATGGAATGGTAGTTCTACTTGATCAAATCTTTCAGCTAAATTACTCCATTGATCAAATCTTTCAGCTCCCTCTTATCTTTTATGATTGTTGGAACTACAGGTTTTCCTTGGTCAAGATAGCGTCTGTGATGTTGAAGGAAATGAGTTACCTCGTCTGGTGTATGTTTCTCGTGAGAAAAGACCAGGCTTTGATCACCATAAGAAAGCAGGGGCAATGAATGCTCTGGTAAGAATGAGTTTTAATCAGCAAAAACTTTCTGATGTTTGTATTTGCACTTGTTTTTATTATTTATTTCAGCTTTATTTCTACTTACTTCTTTGCCTGGTTGCTCAAGGTGAGAGTCTCAGCAATCATCTCCAATGCTCCATACTTTCTGAATGTGGATTGTGATCACTATGTAAACAACAGTAAGGCACTCAGAGAGGCCATGTGCTTTATGATGGACCCAATTTCAGGGAAGAAGATCTGCTACGTGCAATTCCCTCAAAGGTTTGATGGAATCGATCGTAATGATAGATATTCAAATCGTAACATTGTATTCTTTGATGTACGTAATGCTGCTTGCTTCATCCACATTTTGGTATATTTGTTTTTCTCCTGATCTTGTAGAATGGATAACTTGTTTTTTACTGTACGCAGATCAACATGAAAGGGCTTGATGGCATACAGGGACCTATTTATGTTGGGACAGGTTGTGTTTTCAGAAGGCAAGCTTTGTATGGATTTGATTCCCCCACCAAGAAGAAACCCCCTGCAAAGACCTGCAACTGTTGGCCAAAATGGTGCTGCTGCCTGTGTTGTAGATCTAGAAAGAAGAACAGGAAAATGACACCAAAGAAGGAGAAGAGGAAGAAGCCAAAGTCGAGAGGAGCGTCTAAGCAAATTCATGCTCTGGAAAATATTGACGAGGGAAATGAAGGTAAAAAGTTGCTTCCTATTGGAGGTGTTTCATGAGTTATATTTATTCATATCTTACTAGTTACACTTCTGATTCTACAGCAGAAATAGATGGCGAGAGATCACTTTTGATGCCTGAGATAAAGTATGAGAAAAAGTACGGGCAATCTCCAGTGTTCATAGCATCCA
This sequence comes from Coptis chinensis, assembly GCF_015680905.1. Classification (NCBI taxonomy): domain Eukaryota; kingdom Viridiplantae; phylum Streptophyta; class Magnoliopsida; order Ranunculales; family Ranunculaceae; genus Coptis; species Coptis chinensis. The sequence continues at coordinate 783,629 of NC_141461.1, read as the reverse complement.
CTCTCCTAGAAGATGGTGGAATTCCTCAGGATGTGAATTCAGCTTCACTGCTAAAAGAAGCCATTCATGTTATTAGCTGTGGTTATGAAGATAAAACAGCCTGGGGAAAAGAGGTAAGCTACTCTCCATCTGTCCTGCCATGCCACGTTGGATGGCTCAGATTAGAAAAAGCATTCATTACTAACAAAATAAAGCATGAAGATGTTTAACACTTTGCATTCACATCAAAATTGTTTCAGATTGGCTGGATATATGGGTCTGTTACAGAGGATATTTTGACTGGCTTCAAGATGCACTGCCATGGCTGGCGTTCGGTCTACTGCATACCAAAAAGACCTGCTTTTATAGGTTCAGCTCCCATCAACCTTTCAGACCGGCTACACCAGGTTCTCCGTTGGGCCCTTGGGTCCGTTGAGATTTTCTTGAGCAAGCACTGCCCTATCTGGTACGGCTATGGGTGTGGCTTGAAATGGTTGGAACGGTTGTCATATATAAACTCAGTTGTGTATCCTTGGACTTCCATTCCCTTGATTGCTTACTGTACTTTGCCAGCAGTCTGTCTTCTTACAAATAAGTTTATCATACCTGAGGTACATCCTACTTCACTTGTTTCTTAAATTTAACTTTTTATGTAAGAAAATTGTCACAGTTTTAGACTAATTTGCAGCAGCACCTAAACTTACCTGTGTAAAAACACTAGTTAACCCAAATTTTAATACGAGAATGTGCAATGTTTTGTAAAAATTGAGTCAACTCATTATGATTTGTTTCATGATTCTAAACATTTGGGATAGGAAGCGCACAATCTATCCGTGGGAGACTTCTGCTAAACTAAAGAAATTTGCAGTTTTAAGACTATCTGCCACAGATTTCCATTGGGACTTCTTGTCTCATATTAATGCTCTTTGTATGCAGATAAGCAACCACGCTAGCATTGTCTTTATTGCACTCTTCGTATCCATAGCCTTAACGGGAATTCTTGAGATGCGATGGGGTCGGGTTCAGATGGATGACTGGTGGAGAAATGAGCAATTTTGGGTAATTGGTGGTGTTTCATCGCACTTTTATGCTCTTTGCCAGGGTCTGCTCAAGGTCTTGTTAGGTGTCAATACAAACTTCACTGTGACTTCCAAAGTAGCTGATGATGGTGAATTCTCGGATCTATACTTAATAAAATGGACGTGGTTGTTGGTGCCTCCAATGACATTGTTGATCTTTAACATAATAGGATTGGTGGCTGGCATCGCAAATGCCATCAACACCGGATACGAGTCATGGGGACCGCTATTTGGTCGATTGTTCTTTGCCTTTTGGGTCATTGTCCATCTGAATCCCTTCCTCAGGGGATTAATGGGCAAACAGGATAGGGTACCTAGTATTGTTCTTGTCTGGTCGATTCTCCTCGCCTCAATTGCCTCACTTATGTGGGCTAGGATCAACCCATTCTTGGCCAAAAGTGATATCATCTTAGAGGAATGTGGCTTAGATTGTGACTGACATTCCTGATGGTTTTTAGAATTGAGCTTTATGCTCAAAAGGCTAGCTGGGAAATCCAAAAGAATGATATGTGTGCAATACTCATTGCACAAAATTTTGCTAGATGCAATTATCAGACGAGTTGGGAAGAAAGCTTGGTTGGTGGTTGGTGTATATAGTAAGGGCTGATACATGACCGATAAACGTCTAACAATGTGTTCGTTGATTTATGTTTTGATACACTCAAGTATCTGTGGGTCGAAAAAGGTGTATTTCAGTGGGAGGTCTTGTCTGTAATCCCAACTTTTAAGTTATTGATTAGTCATACATGTCCATGCTAGGAGATAGAAATTATTTTGTTTCTCCAAATAAATAGACTGGATTAAATTAGTGTAGTTCCTCCTGTGCAATTAGCCCCGGCAATGAAATTTCACATTTTATACGAATTGGGCCGAGTGAGATTCAGTGATCCATGAAAGCTATATATATCTCTTGAACTTTTTACCGAACTCCAACATCTATCTAGTTTTGTTCTTAGCTGCATGCCTGTATCATCACATGGATAGAGTTTCTCCAGCAGATGTTTCTGCTACTAAGCAGGGGTGAACATTTGGAATTCCCAGTGTAATAACATCAAAAAATAGTTATAACAGCTGAGGAGAAGAAAATTTTGGATAAATACAACATGGGACGAATAAAAAAACAATGCATCATTTTAGATATGCACCAACCATTGGAATTTTGGAACCATGACATGGAAAACATTGCGGAAAGATAATATGTTCCACAACCCCCCAATGTTTTTCCATTACCTGTCACAAGTCATATGATACATGCATGGACTGTAAAAAGTTAAATTGCAATCATCGGACTCTCAACAACAAATCAATGTCATTCTGAGCATCTCAGTCCATTGTGCATTAGTTGAACAGTTCAATAGACCAAATTTGGTAAATAAAAGCCATCACGCAGGAAGAATCAAATGGTATGAAATCTTACTACGTCACTCTATAATCCAAACCATGTATTTATAAAGTTGGGTACAGATATCACAGTTTTGCTCAAATCTAAACTTTTTTCACTCACATCTTTACACCAAAATCGGCCTAAACAGCCCCATACTACTAGAACTCCATGAGTTGAGATCAATGCTCAAGGTGAAACACATATTCAGTCAAGCGCTGCAGTTTACTAGGATCTAGTTTCTGTTCAGTCACAATAGGCTGCTTCTTCACAGTCAGCATTCTGGAAACAGAATCCACAGTCCAACCTCGCTGTAGTGCATCTGCATAAGAAACTCTTTATCAGCTCGAGTTACCAAAATGTCAAAAGCATGAGATCATATATGCATGGAAACCAATTAGTTAAACTATCAAATACTGGACCATGCTTTACATCAGTTGTGTACTGATGCCTGGTGTAGCTGGAAAAAGAGAGAGAATGTGGGTTAAGTATAATTACAGTTGCTGGCATCTTCTTCATTCATTCCAAGAAATAGAGCAGTGTCCCCGACGCTTATGGTTGAATAGCCAGACAATAGTAACTGGAACATCTTCTTGGTATACAGCTCTGTAAAATGTAATGACATACAATATGGAGTAATGAGATGAATGCAGCTTATGTAGAACATCAAATGTGAAAATACAACTTGATAGTTGAAAAAATTGTTGGCAGTAGTCAGCCTTTATCAAGCAAGGCCTGAAAGATTTTGAAACAATGACAGATGATTCAAAGGGGATTAAAACGAATGGTGTTTGTTCTTTGAACTATTCACCTCGCCTGGTGCCATTAGTTCTTAGTAGTACATAATGTCCACCAAAATGCTGCCTTACTAAGAATAAGTACTCGAGCACAGCAGAATAAGCAACATAACCAAACTAGCACATTAAACCACCAAACAAGACTACAAACCCCTCGTATCAGTGTCTATTAATCAATCCCAATAATTCTGAAACAGTTTCTTCTGTTTGGGCTGCAAAATGGGTGAGAATGTGAGAACAATGTCTCAAGACACAGAGAAGTGAAAAAAGTACGTTTATATGATGCGGAAACAGAAAAAAGAGAGCAGATAAGTAGGTTAAGGAAGCATGAAAAAGGAGACAAATGCATGAGATAAGACTCCAAACTTCAAAAACTAAGTTTGGTTGGTTCAATCTAGTCGTGAATGGAATAACAGTCTTGACGATATTTGATTGAATGCTACAAACCAATAATAATGAGTCATTAGTCGAACGCACCAATTTGACAAAGGTAGTTCAGGATATTTTCATGTCCAGTTTGCCCTTTCACAGGTTTTTTTCAAATATGACTTCTAATAGAACTTGTACATAACAATCATATAATAGAAAGAATGGAAAACCAAAAGATTAAAGAATTTAGTCAATGATATATCTGGTGGGGCGAAACAAAACTCCTCGACCATAATCCAATAGCTACAACAATTGGATGAAAAGACCTTTTACTCTCTTTGATAAAGAGAGATGTCAGGTATTTGTCAACTCTATAGTCTAAACCTCTATACCGAATCATGACAGGTGGTGAATCATAAATATGCTGTCAAAGGCATACCTTGCCTTATGTTATATTATGTTTTTTTTTCCTTGAAATGTTAAATCCCACTTCAAAAATGAGAAAAAAAAAACATGAAATCTAATTATTACAGTAAGACTTAATGAAATCACTATATGCTATGTTGTTTTTCCGAGTTTAAAAAACATAGGAACCGCTTAAAAACCATTGTAGCATGAGTGCCTAGGCATTTGTGGGCAGTTCACCGCCTTTCAATGGTGTATTGTATGTGTGTGTGCCCAATTCTATTCCTAGGTGTCACTGATACACAACAGTAATTAATAAAAGTAATCAAGTGAGCGGAGCAAACCATCTGGGCAGAAGGGGGGGTTATGCAGACAAAAACTAAGTTGGTTGGTTTCTGTCTGTCTGTCCTCACCTATCTCTCTCCCTCTCCCTCCTTTCCTCTTCCTCTCCCTCTCTCTTCTCCGCTCACCCCCACTGCTTAGCAGTATACTAGTTAATCAAGTGAGTGAAGCGAACCATCTGGGCAGAAGGGGGGGTTATGCGGACAAAAACTAAGTTGGTTGGTTTCTGTCTGTCTGTCCTCACCTATCTCTCTCCCTCTCCCTCTCCCTCTCCCTCCTTCCCTCTTCCTCTTCCTCTCAACCAAACCCTAACTCTCTCTCTCTCCCCACCCATTAACCCATCTCTCCCTCTCTTCTCCAACCTCCGCTCACGCCCCACTGCTTAGCAGTTATCTAGTATAATTTACACTAAGACAAACAAACAAACACTTGCCTGAGAATGCAGTGACTAAACCTTTAACCTCCGAAGTCCAATTAAAGCCGCGAATGGCCTCATGAACCCCAGCATAGTTCCTAACCCATAGCTCCTGTCCTATTTTCCAAGCAGCTGCCACTTCAGGTTGATTATCCTTCACCACTGGTGGTATTGTCTTCCACAGAAAACGAGCACTATTACTGCAAAAATATATAAACATTCAAATCTCATCCTAAACCCTAAACCCTAAACCCTAAACCCTATATCACAAAAATCAAATAAATAAACAGTACAATAGTAAACTTACACATCATTAACATAAATATGGCCTAGAATATGAATAGTGTAAGGCCACTCATCTTGAAACTCAACTCCCTGTGCAGAAACCTGAAACACAAGTATTAGTGTTACAATATATAGAACAAAACCTTGGAAAGTGAAAAAGATTATTACTTTAAGCATGAGTTCATCGCAGATATCGGCAATGTTTTGGTATGCTTTTGATTCCAATGCAGATTTGAGAGGTGTGAAATCCATGGTGATGTTTTGTCTCAAATTCAAGGCTTTGTTTTTTCTCTGGGGACAAAAAGGGAGTGAAGAAGAGGTGGAGGTGGTTAATGGGCTGGGCTGGGAAAAACCCGAATTTAAAACATGATAATATGGAGTTTAACTTGGGTTTTAACCGAATTCATATCTTGGACCCATTTATACAAAATATCGGAAATTAGTATACTGCATAGCAGTAGGCATGAGCGGAGAGGGTGTGGATAGGGAGAGCCGGAGAGGGACTAAGGCTAAGTCCACTGGTGCGGCAAAACACCAAATATTACAGAAATTTAGATCTAGTGGTGCGTCAAAACGCTAATCCGCCAACGCTATCGGCATAAGTTTACTTATATATAGCGCCAGTTTTAACAAGATAGCGTCAAGTCTACACCGCCAGTATGAGTGGCTGGTAGAATAAATCTAAGACATACGCCACACTGTGTTGCGTATGGCTTGAATTTATTTTTTTAATTTTTTTTCCCATACGCCTTTGATAATTGCGGCTGGATAGTCTAAAAAAAACCTCTTTTTTTATTTATTTTTTCTCACACGACTGTGAAAATGGCGGCTGGAGAGTCCCAAAAAAAAAAAAAAAAAATCCTATACGCCGTACATTAGCGGTTTTGAAAATAACTATTGGCTTGGGAAACACTAACCCGCTAACTGTATACACTATGCTATTGTGGTTTGGCGGGATGGAGCACTAGCCTAAGAGGAGAGATGAGAAATGAAGACAGACAGAAACCAACCAATTGACATTTTGTCCACATACCCTCCCCTTCGGTCTATAACGTTCTCTCCGCTCACTTGACTAGCTAACCGACTATTTAAAGAGGATTTGTTTGTTACATTGCAGCTACAAGAGCGAAGGAGGCATTGATTTTACTCTCAGATAAATGTGAAATGGCCAAAATTTAGATCAAGGGATTAGATTCATTGGTTGAAAGCAAACATTTATGGGGCTTTTGGTGGATTTGGTACCATTGTTTCATGCGAGCGTTCAGGAGAATATGGATTTGTTCAGTTCTCTGAGGAGAAAGCTGCACTACAGGCTATCCATGCTATGTCTGGGGTGTTTTTTAATGATGAACCAATAACTATTGTCCCATATATTAGCAAGTAGATTACAAATTCTTCCTACTCTTTATGTAAAGTTTAAGCCAGAAGATACTTCTCCCTCGTATGTTTGGAAAGTTTTTGAGGCGTATGGTACCGTAGCAGCTGTACAGTTTGTGAGGCACGACAATGAATGCGCCACTGGTACTTGTTATGTTAAGTTCAAGAGAGAAGATGCTGCTGCTTTTGCACTTCAGGAACTGAATAAATTTTGTTATGAAGGTCAGCAGTGGTATGCTGAGTGGTCTGAGAGGACGTCCAATTCTGAACAAGAAAGAAAGACGCCGTATATCTCGGAGAGTCCCCTTATGCCAAATAAGATTGTCCCCTGCTTCAGGATATGAATCTGTTGGAATTTACTGAGTGTGCAGCTTAACACTCAGTCGTTGGATTATAGACTGTTTGGATTTAGCTGTGGACGCTTTGTTTCTGTTCTGTGAAGTGTGAACAATAAATAATGTACTGGCATCATCAGAAGAAGAAGAAATTCAAGTTAACAATGCTGCTGCACCAGGGGAAGCATTAATCAATGCAACTGGTTATATTCATAATTTTGATCCTTCGGTAACAGAAGAACAACTTTTCCATCTTTTCAGTTATTATGGTGAACTTATATCCATTGAGATGCACAGATGTTCTGCTTGTGTGTGTGTTATGTCAATTACAATAGATTAGAAGATGGTATGTTGTCCAATCTGCCTGTTTATTTTACAAGTTAGTTTGCCTACAGGTTTTCAATTATGCTCTTCTTCTTTCTTTCTTTTGGAGAATCTGAATTTATTTTTGCACTTCTATGATTTGTAATTGTTTTCTGATCGTCAGAATATGCTATTGTCATTGTATTTGTATGGTACTATAATGGTAGATATAGTATTTTTTTAAGGATGGACATGATCGGCTTTTTTCTTAGTTTAGATTATTTATACTAGTACGGGTTTTCTGAAAAGTTATATGTCCAAATACATATTTGTTATTTTGTGTTATTTTGAATTCAAGATGATCTTGTTGTATATATTTTGGCTTGAATCTCATCATATAAGATGTACATTGCAGCTACAATTAATGATGTTTTGGCAAACTTTCAAGTGTATTGTTGTTGATCATTTTCTTTTGAGTTCAGATGTTAGTGTAATAGGAAGGCCAGATCTTATACAGTATTTGATCATAATGTAGTCATTCAATATAACTGAACTGAGCTACATTTTTTCTATATTAAGAAAATTCAGAAATTTTATAGCCTAACCAAACTGAAGGATATATTATTGTATAAAATCGGGATATGCATGGATCCGCACTAAAGTAAGCCAGAGCAAGAGATAAATCCTCCATGCAGTCCAGCATGTAGATCCTAATTACCAGTCCAACGTTTACGCAATGCTGGAATTGTTTCCTCACGTAGAAATATTTATCTAGGGAGTTTTTGGGAAGTAGCTGATGTACAATTTTTGCTGGACGTTTTTTTTTTTTTTTTTGATGAGATTGCTGGATGTTTATGACGAGCTTAGTGGTATTTGTAATGTTACTTCTAAGGCACAAGCTGCTGCTGCTGCGGTTGAGGAACTTGATATGATGGACATTGGTATTGGAGGTGTCTGCTGGTCTGTTGTGTGGCTTGAGAACAGGTCTGAGGTAAATTGCTGAGCTGATGTTTACTGTTTAAGTATATACAAAGAAGAAAGAGGCCAGAGAATCTTCTGTGATATTTAGGAGTCTAGTAGTTAAGATGACAAATTTGTGGTCGACTTGTATTGATAGGTGTCCATACCTTTTGGCAAGGCAAGCAAGCTGCTGATGATTCATCTAAAATGTGTGCAAATGCTGATAAGCATATTTCGTATACCATCATCCCTTCTCTCGACTCTAAAAGCATGAAGCTGTTACTAATGAAAATTATTTGAAAATTAGTAAGGGCAATAGTACTTTATTCACTTTATGTAATAACTTATTATACAGTCGACTCATTGAGTCAACTCAATTACAAATTGAAGATGACGAGTCGACTCACTCAAGTATAAATTGAAGATGCTGAATCGACTCACTAAGTCAACCCAATTATGTAGTTGTTACAATTTTGGGTTATTTAGCTTTAGGTACTTCTAATAATTAGGTTATTTGTATTGTGTCTAGACTATGCAAAGGTACTTACAGTAAAATCGACTCGGCAGTTAAATTGTTGAGTACTCGCCGAGTAATCGATGAGTACTCACTACTTGTTGCTTAACCAACTGACTAACAATTTAATCTTTGATCATGATCGGGTTTGAAAACTCTCTGTGCTTGGCCGATTAGCTGATTTACACATGCTAATTAACCGAGTAATTGTGATCACTATTTCACTATTAAACATCAAATTAAACATTTCGCTGAATCGATCAACCCTCGATTATTTAAAAATTATTTAAAGTTCTAACTTTAATCATATTTATTTTAGTTAATTGAGTGTTTTGTTCTAAAAAGAAAAATAAATCTCTTCGTTCCTCGGTTTGTTTTTTCAATCAAAGAAAGAAGTATATGAAAGTTATAACTCCTACTACTCTCGCAAAGTCGGTTTTAACATTGGGAAAGATATGAAAGTTATAACTCTTACTACTCTCGCAAAGTGGGTCTTAATCTAGAGAGGTTCTAAGAGATTTTTTTTCTTTTTCTTTTTTAAACAAATATAAAATGTTTATTATTATTTTTTCTAAAACAAACCCCATTCTCTTAAAGAAGACAGTGTTTACAAAAAGAAAGAGAGTGAGATTGTGCCACAAACATAATCTTTCCTTCTTCTTCTTCTTCTCTTTTTTATTTTTTTTATTTTTTTATTTATTTTTTATTTTATTTATTTTTTTATTTATTTTTGAGGTTTTGTAACACAGTTACTATTTATCTTATTAGATGAATACAAGTATGCGAACCATGTTGCACATATTTTTTTTTCAAGTCTTTAAACCCATCTCTCAGACATCTATCATCTATTAGAGAGGTAGTTTGGCTCTTTAAATTCTAATTCTAATTAGAAAAAGCAATATAAAAATGTTAGGAAGGGCTACTAAATTATATTATTATATTATTTTAGTGACGTGAGGGAGGTTCTTCTAAATTGTAAGATATAGGAAATATTAATAAAAAAAGACTCACTAATATCTTTACTTTTAAGAAATATTAATAAAAAAGACTCACTAATATATTGCAAAAAAGAAAAATCAAAATTACCTGCCACAGTTTGGTATCTCTGTAATCTTTGTTGGCTGGTAGGTGTGTATTCACAACACACAGTTTTGACGTCCAACATTGAAGTACAGTAACTAAAGCAACGTTTTCCTGACAAAACCAATACACACAAAACATTTATCTCTAGACATGATACGTGTATGTTTGTAGTGTTGCTCCATTACAATGAATAATTGGACAACAAAATATGCACTAACTCAGTTAGTATATAGAGGCTAGTTGCCTACTACAAGAGAAGAAGAAAAAGAAAAAGGGACCAATAGTTCATGATTTTCATAACCTCAACTAAATCAAAAGGTACTCAATTTGATGTATCTCATTTTCTATGAATGACTTTTTCAACTCCCACGATCCTAAAATCGGTTTATGATGGAATACATAATCTTGAAATACATAGTAACGGCTATAAGATAGGTTTAATGTTTATCAGGGGTTGGAACAAGATCTTATTAGTATGAACTTCCCATTCAACAATTCATATGGTTCATAGTTACAATACAGTGAACACTAGTGATATTATACAGTACTAACACAGTTGGGTTAACACCACTTACCTTATTCAAATGTTCTTTACCCACAATCTTGTTCGACTCTAGTAAGGTATCAACTGCAGCTTTGATAAGTGTCGTGAAATCAACCTACAACAACAAAAAAATGTTAAACAAACTGTATCGAAATATCATAATTAAATTCATTTAAAGGTACGGTACCTTATACTCATGCACAAGTGGGAACTTTCCGCTGCAAAAAAAGGTGGCACACCCTTGAGCTTGATCGGACTAGAAAATGTACAATTCAAGTAGTAAGTCAAACAAAACCAATATGAAGCTTAGAATCAATGTCAGATTGCTTCCACTACTGTAGGCATGTAGTGTATGTACATATGTGCAAAAAAGTTAGTATAATGTATGAAGTTATCGAAATGTGATCTTGGTGTTGACCATTGCATCAGTATAGGAGTCGCCACTCAAAACAAAATATTTGGAGTTCTTCTTGCCGAAGTGTGTTGACAAAGACTCCAAATAATTCGTTTAGGCAACTTGGGATATCGAAGTGCTGAAAATTGAACTCCTGATCTTTAAATAAAAAGTTGATGAGAAAAACAAAACTTAAATGAATACCGGATACAATCAACACACCCACAACGAAAGCGCAAAGAAGATTGATAATAACAAATAGATTGATAGGGGATTACCTTTTTTAAGCAGAGATAAAATGTTTTTTGTTTTTTGTTTTTTTTTCCCAAAAAAACCATTACCACAAGAATAATATATATATATATATATATATATATATATATATATATATATATATATATATATATATATATATATATATATATATATATATATATATATATATATATATAAGAATAATATATATATATATATATATATACAGCCCCGCTCTTAAGCGGATGTACTTAAACGGACTTTATCTAAATATTGAAATCTCGCGAAATAAAATCTACGGTCTCTCAAAACCCAAAATCTCTCTCTCGGTCTTTCTCTCTTTTATTATCTCTCCCATCTCTTTCGTTAGAACACTCCTCTCCCTCCTAGCACTCTCTTATAGCAAGTCCTAAACAAAAAGAGAGAGGCACAACACAAGTTTTGTCGTTACTGAAATTCTTTAAACTGATTCTCTCTTTCTTTCATCACATTTGAATGAAGAAAAATCATGATCTATTAGTTTTTTTTCATTAAAGATATTTTTTTAAGCCTGACATATTTATCATCCTGTTATATTAACTTGTTTGCACTGTGTTTCATGACCTACTTGAGGCTTGAGCATCGGCAATTTGAAAGAAAATGGATATGGAGATGGGGTTCCCTACTTCCCTTATGCCCTCCTCATAATGGTTCCTGAGTCCTGACATCAAACTTTGATACCATTTCAATTTTCAAGTGATCATTGATTACGAACTTTACTCTGAAGGAGGCCCAACTCTCAGTTAGGAAAATTATTACCTGTCAGAGGCAACCAGTTTTTTTTATATCTATCTTTAACAGTGTTTATTATTTGGCATTTGTAGTTTTCTGCACAAGTGAACACCTACAAGCATTTCAGTTGTTTGGTTAGGAGGTAGAGCAGAAAAGCAAGATATGTTTTGTCTGACATGTTTGAAGTTCTTGCCAGGTAATCTGAATCTTTTATCACAATCGTCACATTTTGGATTTCTTTTTTTAATTTCCATAACATATCCAACATTTTTTAATTTCCATTAACATCTCCAGTATCCGAGCCAGGTAAATTTCGTAGGTCATCATATGTTATAAATGTTAAGCGAGCAGAGGTGCTTCAGTTCCCTTTTTATCTTTTGCCTTCTGTTTTGCTAGTAGTCCAAGGTCTGTCATATATCACGAACTTCTGGTCTGCAAGGGTGTCAGAAGCTACAACTATTGAAGGTGGAAGTGGCCTCGGATTCTATGAGGGCTGTTAACATCTTGAAGAAACAAGAAAGGGAATTAAGGGATTGCAGACTGCTCATACGTTACATACTGCTGTTAACATTTCTTTATTTTTTGTAATCCAATGTATTTACTACGAACATTTCAACCACTTTATACTTTATACGTTACATACTTGATGAATTTAAATAATAGTCTGGCGCTGTCGGCTACTTAATACTCATATTGCTTTGTGCCTTTGTTGCTTCTATGAACTATCTTGTCCAGGCTACTTTAATTCTGGTTTCAAAAAGTCCGAGTCTCTGAACTGTTGACCTGTTGTTGACGAGTGAATTGTAGATTTGTTCAGCACTTCAGCTAGGAAGAAGGCTTCTTATATCTATTATCAACCAGTTACTTAAGCCAATGTATGGTTTTGCTTGGTTCACATATTGAATTCCATCTGAATTACAAATTTCACATACTAGACAATGAAATTTGGATAGAGCAGCTATTTTCTGATACATCAAACTCGGCTTCCAAACTGAAACATTGTATTTCTTCCTTGTAGGTATAAGCACCATCTTTTCAAATTCTAAGAAGCTATTGGTGTTTGTAATACCAGAAAAATTAAGCCATGAAACTTAGAAGCTATTATTCTAGAAATCATGCAAATCATTGAAACAAAGCTCCATGTAGATAGAGCACAGGATACAGAACAAATATTTTTCCCAACTTTACCAAAAAAACACTTACAATCACTAGACTAATCACTACCTCCAAATCCAAAAACTTTACAAGTTGTTAACTGAATTGACCCTACAATCTACAGCTGACAAAAATTTGCACATCCATACAAAGGACTACAGGTAGAGGATGACTAGGGATGAAGCCCTGTCGGCCTCTGACACCTCAGGTCCTTGTTTGAGCTGCTGTGAAGATCCATGGGAATTAATGTTGTTGGAAATGAGTATCCGGAGTTCTTTGAGAAACACTAAAAGGTGGTGTATGTGGTGGTGGTGATGCAGTTTGAATCGATTGAGTTGGCTGAACCATATATTGGCTAAGAGCAGCAGAATAAGCCTGACTAGATAGAGCTCCTCTCATTCGACTAGCAGGCTGAACCATATATATATATATATATATATATGTTTTTTTTATTTATTTTTTATTTTTTATTTTTATGATTTTTCATTTTGAGGTTTTGTAACACCATTACTATACATCTCATTAGATAAATACAAATATGTAAACCGTGCTACACATATAGATATATTTTTCAAGTCTTTAAACCCGTCTCTCAGACATCTATCATCTATTAGAGATGTAGTTTGGTTCTTTAAATTCTAATTCTAATTAGAAAAGACAATATAAAAATGTTAGGAGGGGGCGAACTAGTAGTGTCAAATGGGCTTCCCGGCCCTCAAACAATGATGCCCTCATGCTTTGAGGGTCGGGCCAGCCCTACCCTTATTTACCTCGAGAGTCGGGTCGGGTCGGGCCAATACTTAAATCTCGAAGCCTTTATCCGCCCCTCAACCCTCTCGAGAGGGCTTGAGGGCCAAACGTGAGGGCCGGATACTATGTTCTACATTTGATTTACAAAATAATTTAGAAACATTAGTTAAAAATGATAAAATCGAATACACTTCACAATTAAACCTTCAAACTACTAAAAAAACTTATTAAAGCTGTATTAGTCAATTAAGATCAATTAAATTCATTTAATAAAATATTATAATGAAATTATAAGGTTGACAAACTTAATAGATAAATGTTATTTTAAGTGATTTTTAGCATATAAATACTAAAATGAAATATATTGTAAAAAAATTTATTAAAATATATGTAATAAATGTTGAGGGTCTAATCAGGGCTTAAGTTTCACCCTCTCCTCAAAGGCTTGAGAGCCGGGTAGGCCCAGCCCACAAATGTGTGAGGGTCTCATTTTGAGGGCTTTTTCAGCCCATGGGCAGAGTCCGGGCGGGTGAGGATTTGAGGCCATTTTGACACCCATAGTGTCTAAGATGATCGTGGATTTATAGTAAAAAAATTTAGTGTCCCTCGAGCCTTGTTTTTCACTGTTTTTACTCAGAGATCTAATTGGATTCATCGTGGGCTTTAACCGTTTTACATACATTGGTCCCTCAACCCGCATTATTAATTCCATGATTCCTTTCTTTAACGTACTTTGATATTCCTTGTGTTGCAGCTTCTTTTATTGTTGTCAATGGCGTGCTCATCGAATAATAATGCGGCACCAGGATCATCATTAATCAATGCAACTCTTTACGTTCGTGATTTTGATAATGGGGTAACGGAAAAACAAATGTCAGAACTTTTCAGTACATATGGTGAAGTTATATCCGTTGAAATGCACGAAGGTTATGCCCATAGCGGTTATGCCTATGTCAATTTCAAGAGATTAGAAGATGGTATTTTTCATTATGCTGTTCTTTCTTTGATTGTCTGATATTGGAGTCTTCTTCCTTTTCTGTTTTCTTCTATTTTTAGGACAATGTGGATGCATGCAGTTAGTCCCCTTAGTTCTGCCAGAGTGCATGTTGGCCATTGTCTATGATACTCTTTCTTGATAATGTAAAAGAGAAATTGTCCAATCTCTTCTATTTATTGCTAAAGTTAGAATCTGACTGATGATTGAGAAGCAAAGGGAATGTTTTTAACCATGGAACTTTCTGTCACACATAGTAATAAGTGGAAAACTAGATTCATAGTAAGTGTTGTCAAACTTTTGGAAGTGAACATATTTTGTGTGTGTGTAACGTGGAATGCGGTAGTTAAACTGCAGTTGCTTCTTGTACTTTCAGCTTTTTTCTTAGTTTAGATTCTTTATACTTGTACAGGCTTTCTGAAAAGTTATATATGCAAATACGTATTTGTTAATTTGAATTCAAGATGATCCCGTTGTGTATATTTTGGCTGGAATCTCATCATATAACATGTACATTGCAGCTAAAACTGCAAAGGAGGTGTTGATGTATGAGCTTATCAATCGGAATCCTAATCCTCTCAGGATCGTTATGCTCTCAGATCAGTGTGAAAAAGCTAAAATTTGGATCAAGGATTTAGATTCAGCGGTTGATTGCGAAAACTTGGGGTTGATTTTTCATCAATATGGTACTGTCGTTTCTTGCGAGCGTTCAGGAGAATTTGGATTTGTTCAGTTCTCGGAGAAAAAAGCTGCGCTAGATGCTATTGCTGCTCTGAATGGGGCGTTTATTAATGGGATAAGTGTAGATATTGTCCCTTATATTTCCGAAGAAGAGAGAGAAGAAGAAGCAAGTCGATTACGAAGTCTTCCTACTCTTTATGTAAAGTATATGCCGGTTGGTGCTTCCCCCTATGATATTTGTGTTGTTTTTGCAGCCTACGGTACTGTAGCAGATGTACATTTTGTGCTGAATGATGATGAATGCTGTACTGGTGCTTGTTATGTTAAGTACAAGAGAGAAGATGCTGCTGCTGTGGCGCTTGTGGAACTGAATAAGTTATGCCATGAAGGTCAGAATTGGTTTGCTGAGCTGATGTCCAACTCTGAACAGGAAAGAAAGAGGCCCTACATCTCAGAGTCCCTTATGCCACAGAAGAAGACAAGGATGGTCTCAAGTTAGCTGTCGCAATCTGAAGCTGCAGAAAATCTACTGAGTGTGCAGCCGAATACTGTGGGCTAAATTGTAGACAGTTTGGATTGGGGGGGGGGAGGGGGTAAATTGTCCAAGGTTAGTTATCGACTCTTTATTTTCTGGTGAACAATTAATATTGATTTCTTGCAAACTTTCTACTGTATTGTCGTTTGTCATTTTGTTTTCATTTCTGATGTTTCTGTATGAGGGAAGGATATTTAAAATCTGGATATGCATGGATATGCGCTAGAGAAAGCTAGTGCATGAGATAAATTCTCCATGCAGCCCAGAATGTGCGTCCTAATCTCCTGTCAAATGTTTATGCAAGGACTGCCCTGAAACCAGAAATTTGTGATAAATTATGAACGAAAGATTTCTAAGTAGGCCACAATGTGAATCTTGGATGTAGCTCTTAAATTAGTGAAAAGTTCTATAATCCATACTAGAGGCGCCATATTATATGAAGTGATTAAAAACGTGAACACATACAGGAAAAAGAATAACGAAGGGGTGTTTGAACTGGGATGGGCAGTAAATTTTGGAATGGGTATTTCATAAATGAGTTCAATGGCTTTAGAGCAAGTCAATGGGGGAGCTGCTAGAAGGTGCCCTATAGTCATTTTAGCTTGCCCAACCAAATCACAAAACTATTCCAATCACATTTTTTTAATAGCTGTTAAGTGCGGGATACGGACGGCATGTAGAAATTCTGCCGTCTGTATAGTCCGGACCATTCCAACGGCTAGCTTTTATGAAATTGCATATTTATACATAACCACTTCACACAACTCTATTACCGCTCACGATTTTCATAAAAATTGTATTTACTCCAACTACAACAATCACTACTACAACTACAACAATGGATCCAAATGAACAAGCAACCACATCAAAAATGAAATAAATTTACTATAACAAGGTCTACTAATTTCTCAATTCAAGAAGACGAGGCTCTTTGCAAAGCGTGTATATATGTTAACTAACATCCAATTGTTAGTGCGGGGGAAGAAGACACACTATTGGGAGAGAATATATGAGAAATTTCGAGAGAGAACTGGCGAAAACAATGACCAGTTGCTAGTTGATTTTATTGAATTGAGGATATGAACAGTAATAGTGGAGTCGATTTCGATTGTTGTCGATGAATTTTAAATCATCTTTATAATCGTAGAGTGTAGTTTAGGGTTTGGTATTACGGTTAGACACTAGAGAATTCTCGTTGGTTTAGAGTATGACTAAATGATTAATATAAATTACCAATATTTATTTTCAGTGGTTTGGAATGGAAGAGATCTAGTGGTTGCGAGTTAACCGAGGTTTGGTTTTTTGGTTGCGAGTAGAATCTAGGTGGATATTACTTCTCTTAGTCATTTATGAAAAATATATATTGTATGATATTTTGATGTGATGTTTGTGATAAGCTTGGTTGTGTTGTAGAATGACTGGCTATGGTATTGGTTTTAGAGATGGAAGTTTAGTTGATTGTGTAGCTTGCTATATTATTGAGTTATTGTTACAGGATTGAAGCCAGGTAAGTAGTGATTAATAGTGTCAGTAATTTAAATTAGCCGCAAGCTTGTCTTTTAAATGGGCCGTGAGCTTTGTCATTTAAATTAGTTGCGGTTATAGGGTTTCTAAGAGATGAATGCTTCCTTGGTGAAATCCGGGAAATCCCACATACTTTTCTGGGCATCCATTTATCTCTATTAATTATTTAGAACGTGGTTTGATTTGTGGAATGTATTCAGGTTGTGGTAGATATTGCTATGATGGTTAGATTGGTGGTTTAAATGTTTAGGTTTATATGCTAGTCTATTATATTTATGCGTGAAATGTTTTTATGATAATTAATAGCAATTGTATCTTTCTGTTGGACTTTTGTTCACCACCTTATATCTCTTATTCCCTTTTCAAATATAACTGTCGAAGATTGCAGTACGAGTTTAGTGGAGTATATAGAGCAGCACAAGGAGTAGAAGCTTTGGAGTGAAGTTGTTTATAGTTAACATTTTATTTTCATGTATGTATATGTTTGTAGTGTAGTCACTACTTTATCTTTTGGAAGGTGTTGTGTATATTTTTTGAATTTTTGATGGTGTTGTATATATTTGGTTGGCGTTGTATATAGATATGTTTTGGTTTTCAAACTATGTAAAGTTATATATAACTTGGAAGGGCCGATATATGAATATTAGGTTATTTTGATTTTCAAGTTATGACAACTTTTGGTATTTGAAATGTTGAAAATACAAAGAAAATTTTGCCGGTTTTTTTGTAGAAAAAAAGAATGATGGTTGCTGAGTTGATTTTAAATAATTAAAATTGAACGTAGTCTTATTAACATCTCGTAATCTTTATTTGAAGTAATGTGTATGTCATTACCTTGAAGAAAGTTTTTTTTATTACCTTGATTAAGTTTATGTTTTTTGTTTTTTTTAATCTATGTAGGGACTCAGTAAATACCAACCATGAAGAACATTTTTTTATACTTGTTGCATATTTGATTATTAACTTCATCTGATGCTAGTGTATCTCGTCAGTTCTTACTGGACTTTGATTCACCTCCACCCCCATCTTCTTTAAGCTTGATTATTAGCGTAAATATGCACCATATGTTTAGGTGCAACTAGAGAGTGAGAGCTTTGTAATGAAACAATTTGTTGAGTCTTACGTATATTTTGTTGTATGTATTAAATTTATAGCCAAAAAATTGCATACCAAACTACCAGTACAATGACCACATATATTAGTAATTGCTGAGACTGTTAAAGGGATTTGTGACATGATAAAATAAAAACTTCTCATTGTGTAGAGCTGGGTTTAATTAATTATACCAAAGTGGTACTCATGACTTATGATTTCCTAACTTCAAAACATTTGAGTAATAGGGTTACATGGTTTGGCTAATTTTAACTGAACATAGTATTTCAATCTTTTAACTTAACATGGTTACGTGCGTGGTTTGATTAATCTTTTATCTTAATATTTTGAATTTTTTTTCAATGTGTTTAAATTTTAGTCCAAGGTGTGGTGGTCAATGTTTTTTTTAGAAGAAAATTTATAATTAAATAATAATAATTAAAAAAGTACATAATTATAAATTATTACCGAAATGACATACTCCGTGCACGCCCCCACTGCAATGCAGTATACTAGTAAAACTTACCGATTTAAAGAACACTAAAATTCAGAACTCACTAAAATACTCTGATAGTTCCTCAAACCCAATCAGCTCGTTCTTTACCCGATTCCAACAGAGCCAACTCATTTAAAGCTTGTAATAACCGATTCATGTCACGAACCATTCCAATTGAAGAACTCATATCTCTCCAAGCATATTTTTTTAAATAATCCCACCCAATTGAAAACATTCCTTTATAAAGACTTAATTATCCACCATCTAACTTTTCACCTATGTTTTGTGCCCGTTTCAAGCCTTCGTAACGAATGTATGCTATTTGAGTCATGAGTGAGTGGGTTAATTAGTGATAATAGGGTTCGGCATTGTTAGGGCTTTTAAGGGATTTGGTGTTGTCATTACAAAGAGAGGCGGAAGGAGATTTGTTGAGAGATTGGCTTGACTTAGGGTTAAATGACTTAAAGATACATACTGTTCTTTCAAATGTCATTACCAACTCCTCACCGTGATATGCTACCCTTTCTAGGAGACGTGCCATTAACATCAGATCAAAAGTTCACACTTTTCTATTATAATGTATTATCTGTTGCGTGTTATCGCAAAGACGAATCAGCAGAAGTTAATGAAATCAACGATTGGAAGGTCAGGAGTTAAAGAATCATTGTTGAGATACTGTCCCACAGTTCAGACCAGTGCCGGCCCTGAGGCAAAGCAACCCAAGTGATTGCTTCGGGACACCAAACCAAAACAAAAAATAGGGGTCACTATTATGAACACAAAACAGACGGTGTTTGGATCCTATTTATTTATTGCCAATAAACATTTATTAGTGAAAAAATATTTTTTTGAAAATAAACATGTTTGGTCTCTATTTGTGTAGAAAGTAGTTTTTCATGATAAATAACAAAAACTTGTTTTTCACAATAAATAGCAAAAACTTGTTTTCCAAGTTAAAAAACAGTTTTTTCTTCTCACTTTCTCATCACGCTCCAAAGGTATATGGATTGCCCATTAGTGAAAAATGGCGAGATATGCTAAGATATTTTGAGAAATATCACGAAATTTACTAATCTGATAAAATAGTTTTTAAGAAAAAATCTCAACAAAACATATTTATTTACAAATTGTTTTTAGAATAAATATTTTGTTAGAAAAAATACTTTTTTGAGAAAAACTAATTTAAAAAAAAATGAGATCAAACACCCACTAAACTTTATAATAAATAGTTCAGTTAGTTGTCACTTATTTATGACAAAAAAAAAACAACCATATTTAAGAGAAAAATAAACATACGATTTCAATTAATCCCTCAATGCTCGAGAACCCACCTTATTAAACTCTTTGGCAATACTAACTCACTCGTTACAAACAATTTAAAAAAAACAAAAAACATTAAACCAACTCACAATTAAAAAACCGAAACTTTTATCTATATCTAACAAAAAACTCATCTATCAAATAACAAAATCACATCACTCACTCTCTCTTGGATTATATTGAGTAACACAAGTAAAAAAAATTGATAACAGTAACGCATATAGAGCCACATTCTATTGTCTTATTTTAGGCCACCAAAATGTCAAAGTCGGCACTGGTTCAGACATACTTTGTTTACAAGAGGTAGTAGATTTTAATTTCTTCTTACTTCTTTAAATTGATAAAGACTGGGATTTTGTGTTGTTAAACCAGGTCCAGTTTGATCACTATGAAGAGTTTTTTAAAGTCCCCTTGCAAAGGGAAGGATATGTTGGAAGCTACGCCGCCAAAAGTTCTAATGTAAAGTATACTCTACCTTATTGTCTTTTGGTATCTGTAAATTGTTGCCCCAATTATTAACTAGTCTTTTTTCAATTAATTTTTGCAACCAAGACTCGTTAGGGTCTCCGTAGACTAGGTGCCCGTTTTAACAAGTTTGTAAACCCCATTCGCTTTTGGGTGAGAAAATTTCAGCGTTAGAGTACAAGTTTGTTATCCTAAGAGTTCATTAATATTGATTAATCAATTTTTTTATATCTCTATTAATATATGGTTTAATATTTTATGAAACAACTTATCTCTTGCAATTAATAGCCCATTTGGATGTGCGTGATGACATAAGGAAGAGAGCTGCTGATCCTAAACTTCTATCGGCGGAATGGCCATGGACCATTATTCGATTAAAATTTTGAATTTGCTTTTAAGGCCTAACCCGACTTTCGATTACGTTTTACCATATTCTTTGTATAGTAGTTGAACCATCATACCATATATTATACTAGGGTATGCCCGTGCCTACAGCCCGCGAGACTTCGACGCGCCTGCGGTACTATCTCGACAACTCATCGCGCTTTCGCCGCAAGGCATACATGCATCTTAGGCGCAAACTATTCGGCGCAAGACCAGCAAAACAATTCAATTTATAAGTCCAGCCGCAAGTCCATCCCAATTACCCATTATCTATATGCTCAAATCAATTGGAGGCCTAACAGTTTATAGGCTAGCCCAACAATTTATAAACCCAGCCGTAATTGTTGATTTTTGGTTGATTTTTAGACAGATCTCATGGTATTGATTACACTTAACAAAATTACACAAACTCTCCAAACACTTGGATCTGCCATGTCACAACTTACTAAAAAAACAATGACAACCACTGGATGGAGACCCTGCGGGCCCCACACCATTACTTTTTACTATATAGAAGTCTTTTTTCAATTAATTTTTGCAACCAAGACTCATTAGGGTCTCCGTATCTAGTTTCTATTTCAACCTCGTTTTTGTTTTTTTTTGTTTGTTTGTTTGTTTTTTGTTTGTTTTTTTTTTTTTGGGCAAACCTCATTTCTTATTTGTCAAGGAATCTTCTTAATTTTTCAACCATATTTTTTACTTTGTTGATTATGGTGACGAGGCTTTTGTTAGTTTTTGGTTTGTTTGATTGGGGTTTGTTAGTTTTTTTACGGTGTTAAAGAGAATACATGGGTGGTAGAGGTAGTTAGTAGTTATGGAGAGCTGGGCTATTAAATCGTTGAGTACTTGCCGAGTAATCGGTGAGTACTCGCTACTCGCTGCTCAGCCGACCCGACTAACAATTTAATCCCGATCACAATCGGGCTCAAATACTCCCCGAGTACTCAGCCAATTAGGCCTGATTAGCCGAGTAAATGTACATGTTCACTATTTCAACTATTTCAATGTTAAACATTGAACTCGACATTTCGCCGATTCAACCAACCCTCCATTATGTAAAGTTATACACTTTAAATTGACTTTAATCATATTTATTTTAGTTGATTGAGTGTTTTAATTGTTTATTGATTAATTGGGTTCTTAATTTGCTTCATTATGTTGGTATTTCAAAGTTAAATATATTTCCCCGACCGATTACACCTACTCTCTCTTCAAACGAGTAGCGATGGAGTAGTGATTTAACTCACAGATGGAGTCATGGAAGAAGATAAACAAAAACCGTCGGGTTCACAGAATTAGGACGGCCTAGATGATGACACATCACACATAGGTACCAACTTAAGTATGATAGGTCGAGTTTTTGGAAAGTCAAGGGTTGTTTTGGTAATTTGGGGTTGCAAGGGGCAGTTGAATCATTTTATGAACATTGACTGCATGGTTAACTGTCAACCCAATTTTATGAAAAATGTCGGGTACTAATGAAGGAACTCTATGGTAAAGAGTGCTTCGAATTCCCAGACCCACAAGGGTAAAAAAAGTTCACAACAATTTCCATGGAGAGGATTTAGAAATATGATGAAAACCTAGACTGTTTTTTTCTCTTTCTATAAGGTCCTCTTCTCAATGGTTGCAACATCTAAAAGACTTTTCAACATCTGCTAAGAAAAGAGGGGATTGAAAACTTAAAAAGTACAAAACGTTAAGCTTATAGATGAAGTTTTGGGGGAGTCAGCGTGATATTGAAAGAAAAAGAGCTTCAGCATTGTAACTTACGAGGTTCCTATATATTTCGATAAGTTTTGAGGTTCCCACATGTTAGTAATCAGTACGTAAAGTAATTCCATTTCGATAACCACAGCCGACATGCTTCCTCGCGAGTATATTGGCAGTGGAAAAAAGAGAGAAACCCCATTACAGAGAACCGATTTTGCTTTAAAGATAAGATTAGTGAGAAAAAGAGAAACAAAGAGGATGGCGGGAGAATTTATAGAGAACGTTAGAAAAAAATGTCAAATTTGAAACTTGTTGAGATGTTTGTTACAGTCTCACAAGGGATGTTTAAAGCCTTACAAATTGGTATAAAGGCTTCTGGGCTTCTCCATTTATCATCATTTGGTTTAAGTGATACCCACAATCAAAGCCAGTTATTGTGTTTGGCCCAAAATGCCTGTGTAACAGTACAACAACAATAGTTTAGCTTTTTTACTGTACTTCTCCATTAGTTGAATCACGTTTAGGACCATCTAACAAGCTTGCCGTAAAGACCACCAGCAAACAGTCAAGCTGTCAGTCCACCAAGGCCGCCTTTTGTTTCAAAAGGCCTGAGGCAAAGTCTGAAAAATTGGGTTTTTGTCTGGATTTCTAACAACTTTAGTTGGTTTTTAAGAGCTTCCCAAGGCCTTTTTCTTTTGTTTATATTGGAGGCCCTGTGCAAAGCCTTAGATAGGCTTAGGCCAGCCCTGCAGTCCACTGTCACTACTCACTAAGAAATAAAATGGGTGGTCCACTATGGAATGGAATGGAATGGAATGGAAAGGAAATAATTTTAAATGGTATGTGTTTGGTAAACCTGGGGAAAGGAAAGTAAAACTAGGGAAAGGAATAATCGTGTTTGTTTTGCAAAAGCTATGGAAAGGAATAATTGTATTGTTGAGTGGAGTGTATTAGTAGTAAGTTCCTATTTATCTATTTCCTTTCCTTTCCTTTCCACAAAAATTTTCCATTTGTTTCCATATGGAAAAGCCCATTTCCTTTCCAGTAAACAAAGCTTTAAAAAGGATGGAAAAGGTGGAATCTTCTTTTTCCTTTCCTTTCCATAGTATTTCCTTTCCTTTCCATCATAACAAACACACCCTAAGAGTGTGCACGGGTCGGGTTTGGAACTAAATCGACAACCGAATCAATCGAATCAATTGGGTTATGGTTTAACTGATCCAAACCGACCGGTTTTCACATATTTTTAAATTAAATTAATTAAATATATATTTTTTAATATATATTATATATGGCGGGTTGGTTCGGATTTGATTTGGGACTAAACCGATGACCAAACCGATCCTATTGGTTTTCACAAATACTTAACTGAACGGACTAATTAGCATAACCAATCCGAAACCGACCAGTTCGTTCGGTTTTGTTGGTTCCGCCGGTTTTATGCACACCCCTAGTTGTCACGGCGAAGTCGTAGAGAGTATTGAGAAAAAGGTGTGGATATTCCTATTATGTGGAAAAGAGAATTGCAAGGAGGAAGAAGTTGAAATATAGATCACGAAGAAGATTGAATAGCAAAAAGTAATACGCAAGATAGTCAAAATTTAGTAACCAATTCATATGATTTTGTTCTCTAGTCGTGAAGTGTAATTTCTTTTATAGAACAAGAAACTTGAACAACATGCAATTTATTCTGAAAACAGTAGGACTTCAAAATAGTGACTATTGGATATTCTCTTACTAGCATTTAGAAACTCAAAACCCTTGAACAACTAATTAAGGACATCCCAAACGACTGGTCTTGGGTGGGGAGAGGGGTTCTTAAACAGAGGAAATAAACTTTCAAGTATATAAGACATCAAATAGAAAAGGGCGGGCATACCTACATGTGGCATGATCCCTGGTGCTCGGATTTCCCATTGTTAAACAATGATCTAGCCAGAAATCTTCTGAAACTCCCTATGGATGCCTAAGTACTGATTTGTTGGGGAACGGAAGGTGGATGTGGAAGTTTGGATCAATGCAGTAAATTGCCTACCTGAAGGTGCATTGAAACATGAACACTGTGATCAAGAGCTACGTATAGTGATCGGGTGGTCTTGTCACAATCTCAATCAGGGAAGTTTACTTCCAAGTCAGCCTACATTGCTTTGGAAAACATCAAGAGAAAGGTGAGATGGAGTAACCTGCTGTGGAATAAATTTTTACCGTCAGAACACTCCTTTTGCAGCTGGCAATTACTCTACGGGTATGGTTAACAGGAAGGTACCGTCACACTCTTCATGTTGTTTCCGTGGCAGTAGATCTGTGGAAAACTATGGACATATGTTTTTCGAGTGTCATTGTACCAAGTTTGTATGGAAAGCAGTCAAGAAGGAGCTGGGACCTGGAACTACAGTTGGGAATGCAAATGAAAAACAGGCTATGATTCTGAGAAGTTGCAAGAACAGGATTAGGTATGTGTTGTTGCTGCCATTTGGAAGGAGAGAACATAGGCGATTCAGGGATAAGAGCAAACCTGCTCCTTCGGTTTCAGCTAAAGTGAATGAATCTATATTTGCAAGCACAAATAAAGGAAATGAAAGATCATATAGGGCTAGAGTTATCTTGCACAACATGGGCATATATACAAGCTACAGGAGGAGATCAACAACACCTGCATCTGGGGAAAGCATATAGCAGGAGTTGCAATGGTCAATGGATCTGTAAAGGCTAGTTGTAGTTATGGTGGACTGGCTAGAGACCACAATGGAAGAGCTGAATTCATTTATGCTGGATGTAGTAAAAAAGATCAATCCTAGGCTAGGAGCTTATGGCCAATAATGAAGGCGTAGAGGGGTGGATTAAGCTTATGAAATTCAGAGTGCAAGTTCACTCTGATTCTATCATTCTACAGATGACACCCAGATATCGAATGGTACCATTGCCCCTCCCTGGTACTTGCAAAAACTAGCTGAAGCTATATGAGGAAAAGACAGAAACTAATGGAGCAGTGTGGAGCATTGTTGCAGAGAAACTAATAGAGTGACAGACTATTTAGCCAATCAGGCTAATGTAAGTGACTAAGTGTGCTAGAATCGCTTCTCTATACCCCTCCCCCTCGGACTCTAATTTGTCGTGTATAGTCGAGGAGGATGCTACTAGGGTCTGGGGGTATCTTCAGAAATTGATTCGCAGTGCAGTCTGGATCTGCCTGACTCTATAACATCCTTTCTAAGGAAAATAAAAAAGGTAATCCCTAGCAATCTATTAATTTTTCTTGAGAAAAGTTGATTATGCAGTGTCCAATGTATTTTTTCTAATTGTTTCTCAATGTAATCATTTCTAAATATAAAAACCAAAATGACATTTGTTAACTAGCTGCAATTTCTTTCTATGTCCAAGCTACCTGTTTATTTAAGCCGAAAAAAAAAAAAAACCGAATGGGTTCGCTCGATCATATTGAAAACAATGATAAAAAAAAGTTTTTATTATTGCATTTTTATAAGATATTTTATTTTCCAATGTAGAATACCAAATATGTTGCACACCATGATATAATATTCTTATATCTTATAGGTAGTACACTCATATGAATCCAGCAAAGTTACTCAATCACATATAAATGCTTGACAAGATAATTACACAACCAGCAGCACAAATGTAAACTTCATCAACATATTACATATTTTTTTGGTAAATTAGTTTTTGGCATATGCACTAATAATTATATATTGACTATATTACACACGGTTAAATACCTCTTTGAATATATTTATTCGCAACATGGAAAAACAACAAAAATCGAATTGAACGAAGAACACAACTAGCGTATTGAAGTGTTTATTAATCTTAACATGTTACATAATCCATTCAAATAGATGCAATATGTTAATATTCTAATTTACATGTGTTCATTCCTTTAATTTTCTCCACCCCCATTTTCTTTCCTAGTACGTGCTCGTTTACTAGTTAACTTGATATCAAGTTGACTAACACATTATATAATATATATATAAGATACATGATTTTTTAAACAGTTATAGCTTTTCACCGAACACAATCATCTTAGATGCAATATTTACACTGCAGATATTCTATGTCTTCAACAATTGTTGGGTATAGCCGTCTAGACTACATTACTATAAGAGAGTTTTGTTTGAAAGAGGCTAATAAGTTGTAGTTTCGTAGTGACAAAATATATGTTACTAAAAAAACAATAATGATGAAATGTAGGGTTGTGTACTTGTGTATAGAGTATGGACATCCATAGAGTAACAATAATGATTAAATGTATAGGCTGCACGCTTGATCCATGGAGTGGACAAGATATGACAGCTGCAGATCCCAGTGGTAATTTGCGGGGACTTCAATTCATCTCCTGGTTCGTAAGTTTTCTAAACTAACTTTTCTATATTTTACTTTTATTCGGTTTTTTACAACGTTAATACACATTACTAAACATTATAGTGACATTGTAGAGTTGATTACGGGAAATCAACTTGTTCAAAATGCGGAATATCTCATAAGAGATAAAATTGGTATCATAAAGCAACTGAACTTGACTCATAGTATGACATTGGTCAGTCTCTTTCTCACACACACACACACACATTAAACTGAACACAAGCATACTGTAAATTTCGAAGGTAAGGCTATAAGGAAAGATTGGGTTCCATTTCCTTTCACTGTTGGGAGGTTTAATGGTGTTATGATCAAGTAATGAGCAGTGTCAGCTCTAATATTTTGGTGGCCTAAAGCAAGACAATAGAATGTGTGGCTCTATATGTGTTAATGTTATCAATTTTTTTTTAACTTGTTATTCAATATAATCCAAGAGAGAGCGAGTGAAGTGATTTTGTTATTTGACATAAGGGTTTTATTTGTTTTTTTAGATATAGATAAAAGTTTAGGTTTTTTATTGTGAGTTGGTTTAATGTTTTTTTTTTTTTAATTGTTTGTAACGAGTGGGGTAAGTATGGCCAATGAGTTTAATAAGGAGTTTGATTTTGTTATTTGGTAGAGAAGCTTTATTTGTCTTTTTAGATATAGATAAAAATTTGGATTTTTTAATTGTAAGTTGGTTTAGTGTTTTTTGTTTTTTTTTAATTGTTTGTAATGAGTGTGAGTGGGGTAAGTATTGTCAAAGAGTTTAATAAAGAGTTGGGTTCTTGGGATTGTGAGTAATTTTGTTATTTGGTATAAGAGTTTTATTTGTTTTTTTAGATATAGATAAAAGTTTGGGTTTTTTAATTGTGAGTTGGTTTAGTATTTTTTAATTGTTTGTAACGAGTGAGGTAAGTATTGTCAAAGAGTTTAATAAGGAGTTGGGTTCTCTGGGATTGTGAGTGATTTTGTTATTTGGCAAGAAATTTTATTTGTTTTTATATATAGATAAAAGTTTGGATTTTAAATTGTGAGTTGGTTTAGTGTTTTTTTTTTTTTTTAATTGTTTGTAACGAATGAGAGTGGGGTAAGTATTGCCAAAGAGTTTAATAAGGAATTGGGTTCTCGGGGATTGTGAGTGATTTTGTTATTTGGCAGATGAGTTTTATTTGTTTTTTTAGATAAAGATAAAATTTTGAGTTTTTTAATTGTGAGTTGGCTTAGTATTTTTTGTTTTTTTCAATTGTTAATTGTGAGTTTTATTTATTGTTTTAGATATAGATAAAAATTTGAATTTTTTAATTATGAGTTGGTTTAGTGTTTTTTGTTTTTTTCAATTGTTTGTAACCAGTGGGGTAAGTATTGTCAAAGAGTTTAATAAAGAGTTTGATAGAAGAGTTTTATTTGTTTTTTTTTTATATATAGATAAAAATTTGGGTTTTTTAATTGTGAATTGGTTTAGTGTTTTTTGTTTTTTTTTTTAATTATTTGTAAGGGTAAATATTGCCAAAGAGTTTAATATAAAGAGTTGGGTTCTTGAGGGATTAATTGAAATCCCAAAGAGTTTAATATAAGGGAGGGGTTCTACGGACATATTTTATCTTGACACGTAAACAAATTCAAAATCGTTAGGGCATTTATAAGTTTTGTAATAGGCTAATATTTTGTAGATATGATCTCCTAACTATTCTAAACATTGTCACAAATAATCCAAAAAATAAAAAAAATAAAAAATCTAAACTCGCCAAATATAGTATCAAAAATGGTGAAAATGAACGGTCTACAATTAGCCAAATTTTATAAATTGTTAACTACAAAATTAACAATATCAAAACACAACATTGTTTAATCATCTGGCTTGTGCTTATTAGCCTGTCCAAGTCTTTCTCATCTCCTGTACCTGATTTGTCAAATTCCTGATTTAAGGTGATTATTCTGTTTCTATTAGTGTTCTCAAATAGATACCCTAGAATTGGAACTGATAGTTGTTCCGTTTCTTAGGATCTTTGACAAAACTAATGGGGACACCAATTTGGTGTTTTCATCAAACTTACTGATTCAAAAGCATTTCTAGTCATTCTGACTGCAGAAAAACTATTTTTACGCATTTAACACTAAAAAGTCCTTTATTGTTATTGTGGAACTAAATTTTCTAAAGTTTCTGTTTGATTCATAAACTCCAACACATTTGCTTCTTTTCCAAAGCCTCTCTTAAATCCACGAATATATCTTTTTCGGATCCTCCTTGAAACATTGACGGGAAATTGACATAATTTTGAAACAAAGAGAGCAAACGGTCCTTTATTACTATTGTATTACTTGGTTCAAAGGGACTGAACATCACACAGCATTTTGACTCTACCAAAGTCGAGCATATTTAAGGATTGCGAATTTGCCACACAACATAATTAGAGATGTGTGGAAGGGATGAACAAGAGGTGGCTTTGCACAGCAGAGTTTCCAATCTATGTTGTTCAGGTCCTGTGTACCTGGCATGGATTGAAGTACACGGATTGAGTACACTGAATTAACTTCGTATGCCCACCAGTTATTGTGTGATTCTTTAAATAGTAACGGATGATTTCCCTGCAATTTTGTCACAACTGTATCGGTCAGTCACAGTTGGAGAACACCTTGATTGGAGCCCATCTCACATATGAAAGCAAAATTAATTTGTTTTCCACCTAATACAAATGGTGACAAAATAAATCGTAAACTTGGAGTGAACTTTTAAACGAAAATGTTTAATGCATACAACTGCCAGGTTTTATCTGGAACAAGATTCAATTTGATACTACCAATATGCACTGGTCACCAGCAGGAATGCAGTGCGTAGTCTATTTAGCATTGCCGATTTCCTGCTGGTCTTGAAGTAGAACTTTTATGATTTTTCTTCATCATTTACTAGTGCTATTTTTATTTTATTGTGTATGCCTACATACTGTTATAATCTTCTTGGAGATGGTAAATTTGAAATGTTTTTTCTACTGATAAGATAACACAATAAGATTGAGTTGATAGACAGCTCGTATTTTGAAGCATATGTTCGATAGACAATCCTTTCAAGTTTATGCATGGCAAGTTTGAAACCAAAGTCATGAACTTGATATTTATTGCATGGATTTCGTCGTGCCATTGAAATCGTACGGTCACATTCTAAAATTTTAATGTGATGTACACAAAACATGAACTTGAAGCAAACCAAGGTCTATTACTTTTTATTGGTTCATGGACAAGCACTGATTCTTCCTTGATAATTTGGTAATAATTCGTACAAACTTTATTGCTTTTGATTAAGTTATGGGGTTAAGGAAGACTTGTAAATTGATCCAAAGCATATAGCGCACATTTCTCCCTAAGAGTATGATCAATGAAGGATCATATACCAAAAACAGATAAGCATCATTAAAAAAAAAAAAAAATTGTAGACACTTGACTGCTCTATTTGTTTCTTCCTTCTTTTTCTTTCATGATAATTTTGTATGTTTCTTGTAAATTTGCTAAAACTTAAAGCATTTCCTTCTCACTGAAGATGATTCTCTAAACTCTACATTTTTAATTGATAGATTTTTTTGAAGTTCTTCAAGGGACATATTTTAAATTTGGTTAATGGATGATGCTTGATTATGAAACCCATACCTAGTGGAAAAGTGTTTGGCGGAATTGGCGCACTTCTGTAAGCATAAGACTGGATTTTAGATTAATAGGGAACAAACTTTCACATTTTTTTTCATATAGGATAACTTTGAATTTCTCTCATAGAACGTGGTTTACAAAATTTTCAAAAGGGGATTCAAGGCTGTTAACAAAATGTTGATGTGGCAAGCTCTTTTCATTCGTGCCACATTAGCATTTTGTTAACAGCATTAAGACTAGGTGCCCGTTTTAACAAGTTTGTAAACCCCATTCGCTTTTGGACCAGAAAATTTCAGCGTTAGAGTACAAGTTTGTTATCCTAAGAGTTCATTAATATCTCTGATTAATCAATTTTTTTATATCTCTTTTAATCTATGGTTTAATATTTTATGAAACAGCTGATCTCTTGCAATTAATACCCCATTTGGATGTGCATCATGACATAAGGAAGAGAGCTGCTGATCATAAACTTCTATCGGCGGAATGACCATCGGACCATTATTCGATTAAGGCTGAATTTGCTTTAAGGCCTAACCCAGCTTCTGATTCTGTTTTACCATGTTCTTTGTATAGTAGTTGAACTATCATACCATACTAGAATTTAACTCGTGGCTACGCCACTTAGGTCATAATTAAATGAACACATGTAAATTTTCTTGGCTACACTTTCATTGTGGCTTCAATTAGCTGATGAAGAAGTTCCAAGTTTATCAAACATGTAATGGTTCCATTACCACCTCATGATATGCCAAGAAATTCAACAGAAGAGGAGTTTTGGAAGCAGCTTGGTAATGGTGGTTACTGGCATTGTTTGGAACTCGATATTTTTACTGAAGAGCGTTGCGAATATATCTAAATAAAAGAGCAGGTTCTTGGTTATTGTAGCTCAGGTAAATTAAATCAGCAAGGGAATAGCTAGGATTCTTGAATGGCATTATTATTCCAGCTCTGAAAGTTAATTTCATTTGGAGAGGTCCATATGTTTTTATTGGAAACTGTTATGCATTAAGTCCTGATTGTTTTGGTTCAAAGGTTTCCCCAATAACTCATCAAAACGCTTACACGGGCCTGGTCTTATAGTTTCAGAGATTTTTTTTATTATTATATCTGACCCTGGTGAGACCTGAGTCCGGTAACATCCAGCTGACCTTGGGAAGTTTTTGGGGTGAACAGAAATTTTTTGGATGTCTCTTACTAATCAATGAGCATAGCGAACTCGTTTTAGGAGGTGGACAAAAATGTACACATGGAACCATAAAAATGAATGCCCCTACTTCTCTAATTCTTTTTTTACATATTTCTCTCATAATAATTGAGAGGTCCTGTAGGACAAGGGAAACCATAAAGTAATTGTGTGTCCATAGCAAGTGCCGACTAGCAAAGTTGGTAAAATCTTTGGGTGATGATACCAGAAGTCCAGGGCTCGAACCCGCCAACATCAAAGAGTTACTGATCTCATTTAAAACAGACTTACCAATAAAATAAAATAAAAAAATTGTGTCCAGAGTTAGAAATGGAACGGGTTTGGGTTGGGTTCTCACTCAAAACTCTTGACCATATTAGGATCCATCCGGATTCGGATATCCATATCTATTAAAAAACCCAAAAAATATACTATTTTAATGATTTTCATATATAAATGTAAGGTATAAATTAATTATTAGGCATCAAAATATAAATTTTGTTAAAATGATTCGGGTTTTCGGATATTCGGATCGGACTCTAGTCACAAACATATAAACCATATCCGTTAAAATAGATTCGGACATGCTCGGATTCGGGTTGAATCCCGTACCATTTCCAGCCCCACTGTGTCCCAACTCCAAAGTCTTTCCACAATGTTTGATCTGTTCACCAAAATCTCCCTCCATTTTGAAAACTTCTGTATAAGTTTGTATATATACAGTAGGCTCACAATCGATCAGGCCCAAATAAGAAAAAGCCCATCTCCCAAACCCTAAAACAAGGACAATTAAGTAATTTAAATAGAAAATGAGTCGTTCATATAAAATGAGGTAGGGTTTGTGTTTTGAGTCCTCTCATTTTGCAGAGTGTGTGTGAAAAAGAAGCCGCAAAAGGGTGGTGAGTTTTTGGTTATGATTCTTTGTATATAGATTGTTATTGTTTGTGTAGTATAGATGCTCATCTTCTCTGTCGTTTTATTCAGGTGAAGAATGTCTCACAGGAAGTTTGAGCACCCTAGGCATGGTTCTCTTGGCTTTCTCCCAAGGAAGAGAGCTTCTCGCCACAGAGGAAAGGGTATGTCTCAAATTCTTGTGCAACTTATAAAGTTATACTCTTTATTACATCTGTTTGTTGTATTACTTGATGCAGTGAAGGCTTTCCCCAGAGATGATGCAAACAAGCCCTGTAAACTCACTGCCTTCTTGGGTTACAAGGCTGGCATGACCCACATTGTTAGAGATGTCGAAAAACCTGGATCAAGTAAGAGTCTTTTTGATTAAGTAGCTTTGCTTATTCTTGTTGTTGGAAGTTATTTAGTCATAATATTGTATGTGCAGAGCTTCACAAGAAGGAAACCTGTGAGGCTGTGACAATTATTGAAACTCCTCCAATGGTTATTGTTGGAGTTGTTGCTTACGTGAAGACACCTAGGGGGCTTCGTACTCTCAACACTGTTTGGGCTCAACATTTGAGCGAGGAGGTCAGAAGAAGGTTTTACAAGAACTTTTGCAAGTCTAAGAAGAAGGCTTTCACGAAATACTCGAAGAAATTTGAGTCTGAAGAGGGGAAGAAAGATGTTCAGGCTCAACTTGAGAAGATGAAGAAATATGGAACTGTTATTCGTGTTCTTGCTCATACTCAGGTATATAGTTTGTTATACTCAATTACTTTTATTTAGAGACATGCTTACTAATTGTTACTCTGGTTTAACATTTCAGATCAGGAAGATGAAGGGATTGAAGCAGAAGAAGGCCCATCTGATGGAAATTCAAGTGAATGGTGGAACTATTGCACAGAAGGTTGATTTTGCATATGGTTTCTTTGAGAAACAAGTTCCTGTGGATGCTGTTTTCCAGAAAGATGAGATGATTGATATCATTGGTGTGACCAAGGGTAAAGGTTATGAGGGTGTTGTCACTCGTTGGGGTGTAACTCGTCTTCCCCGTAAGACTCACAGAGGTCTGCGTAAGGTGGCTTGTATTGGTGCATGGCATCCTGCTCGTGTCTCATTCACAGTAGCTAGGGCTGGTCAGAATGGATATCATCACCGTACTGAAATGAACAAAAAAGTCTACAAGCTTGGCAAGGCTAATCAGGAGTCTCACAGTGCCATGACTGAGTTTGACAGGTTTGTTCTCTTTGCTCTTTTGAAACCATAAAATTCCTTGTCAAAAAATAAATAAGGATGATGAAAAGTTTTCTTGTCAAGGTTTTACTTGTTTTGTCAGCACTGCTTGAACGCTTGAAGCAGTGAATGAATTTTCAGCATTCACAGACATAAGTACTGTGATGAATGCTAAATCTCTTACAAGCATTAGTGCATTACTGAATGTTGGAACCAAAAGAAACAAACATTACCTTAGTCATAATGGTGTGACTGGTTTTTAGTCTCTTTCTTTTCCTTTTCTCGCTAACCC
This sequence comes from Coptis chinensis, assembly GCF_015680905.1. Classification (NCBI taxonomy): domain Eukaryota; kingdom Viridiplantae; phylum Streptophyta; class Magnoliopsida; order Ranunculales; family Ranunculaceae; genus Coptis; species Coptis chinensis. Next base: position 749,332 of record NC_141461.1, on the reverse strand, counting down.
CTGAATCTTGTTTCTGTTCTATCAGGACTGAGAAAGATATTACTCCCATTGGTGGGTTCCCTCATTATGGTGTGGTGAAGGAAGACTATCTGCTGATCAAGGGATGTTGTGTTGGGCCCAAAAAGAGGGTTGTCACCCTCCGTCAATCCCTGTTGAAGCAAACATCTCGTCTTGCCCTTGAGGAGATCAAGCTCAAGTTTATTGATACCTCCTCCAAGTTTGGCCATGGACGCTTCCAGACCACACAGGAGAAAGAGAAGTTTTATGGACGGCTCAAGACCTAGGTATTGGGTGCTTGCATGAGGTTGTGGCTTCTTAGTTAATGAGCAATTCAGTTTTCTCTAGCTGTGAGGTTTTTATTAGACGTTTTCTTTGAATTAAGTCTGGAACTGTTGTTGAGGCTGTTGACCTCAACATCATTTTGTTATTGAACAAATTGAGTTAATATAATGGATTTCTGCAACAAATAATATGATTGTGTGCGGTTTACTTATTGTCTTGGTTATCCATTTTTGAGATTACAGTATACAGTTAGAAGATTCAATTTGCTATACTGTGATAGACAAAGGGTATAGGGCCTATTTTTTGGATGAAGATGGACCAAAGAATGCCCATCCATAATGTAGTTCTAAGTTTTAACATGCTGACTATAGCATTTTTCAGATGAAGCGCTGATCGTGTGGTTCACCCTTTTCAGTTAAGTAGAAAGTAGGTGGGATGAACAATTAGATTTTTATTTATTTTTTCAAAATGAGATACATTCCAAATTCAGGTCACTTGTTGGCCATACCCAATCAAATTACTAATGGTGTCGATGTATGCAGATAACCATCCATAATTTAATTACATATTAATGACAATTGAATGAAATATATTTTTATGGAATGAATTAATATGACAGTTAATCTTTTTTTTTAGTGGTTTATTTTAGGAAATTAAGATGATGAGATTTAAAAAAAAAAAAAAAAAAATTATCTTAAAACAAGCTATACAGGCTATGGGTTGATGACCCGATCCATTAGACCCGAAAACTAATTGGGTCTACTAATAGGTTATTCGGATTAATATATGTGATCAGAACTTAACCTGAGTTCGGCGGATCAACTCTTAAATGACCCAAAAGTTTTTTTGCCCAATCCAAACCTGCTAATTTCACATCGAATTCATGGTCGGTTAGCCGGTCGTGTACAAATTGTCACCCTTAGTTATAACTTAGAACTTCGATACAGTGTTGTGGATGAAGCGTTAGTATCGGGCATGTAGTCCATAAATCAAATCTAGGCCGTAGAAGATACTGGCACCGTTCATCATGACCCAAGGGCCCTCGGTGAGTTTTACCCAGTACAGCCATAGAATCAAAGCCTAACAACAGTTGCAGTAAATTAAAGGCTACTATGGGCTTCAAACCTAACGAGGTAAAACACTTGGAAGTAACGTGCTTATGCGCACCTGGTTGTTGTGAGAAATGGATTTGTAGTGATGCGAGAAATAAAACTAGTTGCGACATGTTTTCCACCATTCATCCCCACTTTAAAACTCTTACTGATTTTGTTCACAACTAAAAAGGCTGGCAAATCTAACTCAAAAAACCAAGAGACTCACAAACAGTATATACAGGAGACTAAAAAATTCATTGGTGTTTACCATACAAGTGTGCAGTTCGAGACCTTAAAACCCTAAATCTACAAAAAAAAACATTTGGAAAACAAGTCCGACTAAGGAAGCTCTCTAAAAATGAATCTGGAATGCACCCATGCAGTCATATAAAAATTGACTGGGATATCTTAAAAACTTTTGCCACATGTAAACAACCTCATTTGCTGCAAATACTGAAATGCATGTACATAACTACAGAGTCATTGCTAAAAGATTATGAAGATAAAATACATTTTCTGAATCATCAGTCAGTACAAGGCACGCTACCTTAGACAGGCAGTGCAAAATGATTCAACCTTAGACCCATGGGACTCGCATATGCTGGGAAATATAAAATAACCCGGGCAACAAGCATTTTCAAGGAATAAAACTGAAAAATAAAAGAATGTACTGCTCTATTATTCCTATAAAAAACGCATTGGTGACATTGTACAACTTTGGCATGTAAAACACAATTACTTTTTAAACAACAAATGAGAATAAACTACCTACCTACCCACCTACCTACAAAAACACGGCCTCCATGCACAAACAACAAATTAACGCCTAGAAATATAAAGTTCAGTCCATTCTTTAAGATGACAAACAACGAGAAGAGCAGGCATCCAGATCTCTCCCAAACTAATTGGGTGTCGATACACTATAGAGATGAAGGACCTGCCTGGACTGGTACATCTGCTCTATACTCTTGCCCACGCCCACGCCCACGGCCTCGACCCCTTCCCCTCCCACGTCCACGACCTGCAGATCACCACAAGGGATTGTTAAATATCAGATCATTCAGTGATAAGTACAATGATGTAACCCACAATGATTCAGTCCGAAACATTAATGCATCAATAGAGATGAATTAATAAGCTGATCCACTCAAGTATTTCTACATACATATTTTGCTATGCGTGCAATTGAATGAAATGCTTATCTTTCTGGATCTCTAGAAAAACCAACATTTTATTACTAAACTTATTTCTACTTAATATATTTTGCTACGAGTGCCAATGAATTAAAACATTGTCATACTAGATCTCTAAGAGCAGCAAGATAACAAACAAACGTTTCCTGACATCCATGAGAAAGAATTTACAAGGATGCACTCAACAGGGGAGGGGTTATGGCATTTGTTGTGTAAAACACTCACATTTGAGCAATAACATTATACACAGTAAACAGATGCAGAGAAAAATGATTGCATAGGTCCCATATGTACTTCAACAACATTTAGTTAAAAACGTAGTTCGATACCCTGGAACACTGGGGCTCACTGAAGTCCTCAACATGCTGGAAATTAGCCGACAGCATTTCAACCTAAACATTCAGCTCTTAATTTTGCTGAATAGATGAAATCATTTTCTTGACAACTTGAAACTAAGGAATGCACCTCTAACAAAGGAGTCCAGAGAAAACACATGACCGATATGGGATTATAGATAATAACAATAAGATATAAAATAAATGTACAGTAGAAAGTAAAATCATTTAAAAGATATAAAAAGGAGTGAGTTTGGGACGGATCAGAAGTCATTAATATCTATATTCAGTTCTTTTAAGTATTTGATACAAAGCCAGTTCTGAATCAGGACATGATACTAAGAACCATGTTCAGCCTACAGTTATATAATCAAACAGGATCCGACAACCAATTTTACCAATGATTAGGTTATTCAAATGCAATTAAAGGTATTAAAAAAAATGGACTCACAGAGCTCTTTAGAAGAACTAACCAAAAAGAGGCTTGCAGATGAGTTACAATTAGTCTATAACTCAATAAAAATAAATACAACCAAAACAGGTCATGTTCGTTTTAGTTTAAATCATTTCAAATATCTCAAATCACCATTTCTCGCCCGTTTCAGGATGAATTAAATCTAGTTTGAACCCTACACCTGTTATTGCTCTGTAGTCCCAACCATCTCATGCCTTCAAAATACTAATAGTAATAAAAATAATTGAAGGAATTACATTTATTCAACAAAACCATGTTCTTCTATAGAATCTTTATGTCTCTATCATTGTAGAGAACATCGTTTTGTCAGAAAAAAAAAAATCATGCTAAAAGCAACGACAGATAATCCATGTAACTCTGTAATTTCAAAAAGTTTACCATGAAAAGGTCCACATTCAGACACATGAAAACACATTCAGAATAATATACGTAAGAGGGCATGTTACATGTACATGTTCTACCTCCATAGCATGAATGGTAACAAGGCATTTAGAAGAAGAAGCATATGTCTGATTAAAAGAAAGAACGAACAAAATTTTTAGGACTGCTGAAAGAGGGCAGAAACTAGATTTGGGCATTTTATAATATCATTCATGATAAGTCCATTAAACAAGGCATGCAAGGGTGGATATCTTGAACTAGGACAAATGCATCTGCAATTTGGAGTCCCACTTGGATTAAACACATGCCAAACCATTGTAACAAATTTACAAAGTACATTGTGGCTGAAATGCCACAGGCATGTTAAAATCCACATATCTAGGACTTACCACGGCCTGGCAGAGGTGGTGCATCTAATTCAGCATAGTTGAAAGCACCAGGTTCTTGATGTATATCTCCACCACCAAACCCTCTTCCATGCCCACGGAAACGACCTCTCCCACGGCCTCTACCTCTACCACCATAGCCACGACCACCATCCCAACCTCCCTCACCATTGTAGTCTGCATAACCATTGTAAATCCCTGAAAACAAGAGACATTTCAAAGCTGGCATGCGGAAAGGACCAAAGGCAGAATTCAACTGAAGACAAGAAGAACGAAAATCCATTTGTGACAATAAACATCACAACCAGGCTACAAACAAAACATGCATAAAATTGGTGGGATTAATGTAATTTTCTTAGGTTAGCTGGTTAACTAAGAAGTTTGCACTCATTACGTGAGATTGATAAGTTACATCCCAAACAAAATGCCTTCTCCATAGGTTGACAAAATTTAAATAACCAAATGCTAATTGTTTTGTTGTTCTCTTTTTTCTCTCTATTTTAAATAGATAAACTGCTTCATCATTTCATATTCCGAAAAACCAAAATTAGATGACCTTTTTCTTAGTGGGAGGATTTTGTAACCCAGGAGTGACCTATCTACTTCTATTTCTTATTCTTTGTATGCAAGTTATCCCAGGTACTGTTAACTAGCCTCCTCCATTGTACCTTCACCCACAGTAATATTACTAATCTATTTAAAAATGTTAACAATGAAGAACACTGACAAGAAGCAAAAGAGCTCTGTTGTTACTGAAATATAAACTGATTACCTCTGCCTCTACCCCTTCCTCGACCACCACGTCCTCTGCCTCGCATGCCAGGGGAGCCCTCTGGTTTACATGAAATATATCAAAACCATGAAGTGAAATAAAAATGTGTATCAACAAAGAAAAAATCGTTGCTTTACCTCCTTCATTGTCTAATTCGTTCCACGGTTTCACCTGATCGGCTGGAATAGGTGATTGATACCTGAATTATATATAAATACTTTAGTAACATCTCAGAATAAAAAACAAAGTAATGAATCAGCTGACTAGTAGTTTTAGTCATTTACCCGTGGAAGATACATCCAGCTCCTTGATAGATAACGTAATTGTAATCATTGAAACATGACGTGTAGTTTCTAAGCTGCAAAAAGGATAAAAAAGATGTCAATTTCAGTGACAAAAAATTGCTTGTTTCTCAGCACAAACAAAAAAATCGATCCTTACGGAAGAAGCCCTTCTTCCAAAGGCTCCCACATGTCGGTAATATCAGTTGATCCAATAGATGTGTTCTGATGTAGACCAACAATCCTTCTCTGGAAAAACAAACAAACAAACAAATTCATCTTAGATAATGTTTGTGACTTGTCTACAAACAAACAAAAAAAAAAAAAAAAAAAAAACTTAGTACCTTAATTAGTTCACCAATCATAACAGTCTTGTTAATAGCTCTCCCCATAGCTTTAAGAACAATCTCATTAGACCCTTTATCCTAAAGTAACATTCTTTAACCCATCAAATAAGATTTAAAAGTGGGCCTATACTGAATTATAAACTTATTAATAACAAAAATTAAACCTGTAAAAGTGTGGTAGTATAAATCTCATTAGACCCTTTATCGTAAAGTAACATTCTTTAACCCATCAAATAAGATTTAAAAGTGGGCCTATACTGAATTATAAACTTATTAATATAAAAATTAAACCTGTAAAAGTGTGGTAGCATAAGTAATGTAATTCCTCATACGTCCTTGAGTAGTAATCCTTATCTCATTCTCGTTTATTGGTGTATCTGCTCTAGGCTTCTCCACCCTCTGATATCGATCCATCTATATACAACAGATTAAAAAACAAACAACATCAATCAATTCAAACAACAACAACAACAAGAACTAGAATAGATCTACAGATTGTAAACTAGTTTACTTTTGTTGATGAATCGCTTTGCTTTCTCTGAGTCTGTGTCTTGTTTTTTGTTTTGTTGAAATTTCGGCACCACGAAAAGAAAACTGGCGCTCGTTTTAGAGATAGAGAGAGAGAGAGAGAAACAGTTAGGGCTGACGAAAGCGGGTTTTTCGGCTGAGACTACCGGGTTTTTCGGATCCAACGGTTTATAATCCATATCTATATATCTATATGGGCTATTATACTATATACCAGTATACCCTTCCTGGATCTGGACCCATGACCCATGACCCATCCATGTACATGTATTAACTAACTAGATAACTAACTAACTAACTAACTGTGTTGCTCAATATCACAATTTTATGTACTAAATAGTAATTAACTATGAATAGTAGTCTCTTCATTTTTGTCACATACTCATAGAGAAGTACCTAAATTAGTTGGAGAAGATTTAATGTATAATTTTTATTATTATGTTTTTTTTTCAAGTTCATTTTTATCTATCTTCTTTTGAAAGATAAGTTTATTTTTTATTATGATGTAAGTTAGTGTTTTTTTTAGACCACTCAAACTCAGTTTATAATTATAAAGAGAGTGTTTTACAGTTTGAAAAAGCAGTAATCATACTTTCATTAAAATCACATGAAAAGAGGATACACAAAAAAAAAAAATAAATCAAATATTATTGTTCATACTTGATTAAAAAAAAATAGCAGCTATAAAAAATGAACAAACCTTAAGTTCATGGAAGCAACACTTTAAGAGATTCAATGGCACCATATCGAGGCCATCTCTTTTTTTCTCTCTTTTTATGCTCGGTAGAAAACTGTAAACTCGTATATATCGAAATTAACACCCCGATACGTTCCGATATGATTTGCAGTGCATATCGACATATCAATTGATTTCAGAAGTCGATATGCTCTCATTTAATTAACTTTTGTTATTTTTCATATATTTTAATATTGTTACGAAATAGGTTATCTCTTGCAAATCACTGCCCATCTGGATATGTTTGATATGAGGAAGAGAGCAGCTGATCGTTCACTTATATACATCCCCAACATAATAGTTTGTTTAGTTGGAAGGAATAAAAAAGATATATAATTTTATGTGATTGGTTATATAATTGATTAAACAATAAAACCAATGACATTATCTACTGTATCAATGTTTCCAACAAGTTTAATTTTTTAAATCTTAACTTCATTATCAGCGAAAATAAATTTTGATTGCTTTTGTTATTTTATATTAGTCTTGTTTCAAGTTCATTCACTATTTGAAAACCTTTGATCACATAAACAAATATATATTTTATTGGCAAAATTTAAAATTTCATAGCTGATAATACAAGCAAAATCCTTTATGTCTACGAGGCAAATTCATCATAATTTTATTTTTAGTATGATCGTAAAACCTCCTGATTTCGTCTACCTCCGAGCTTAAAAATGAGAGATAGACATCACATCTTCTTGAATATCTTGTTTTTTTTAAATATTATTTCAACTTACTAATAGGTTGATTAGGTTCTACTTGTTTTGAAACAACTCCTCTCACATATCTAACTATATAATTTTATTTTATTTTTTAAAGTAGATATTTTTATTACTACTAAGGGCATCTCCAATGGGGGTGAGACTCCACGTTTTAGGATTTTACACTACTAAAAATTGTATGTTAAATATCCACACTCTATTCCAATGGAAGAGTGAGTCGACGCCCCTCTTTAATTTAGTGGCGTCCGAAGTTAAAAAAATAAAGCTTCAAGCGTGTGTTGAAGTGGCGTCCGAAGTTTTTTAAGTTAAGCAGGCGTTATTTTAATGGCGTCCGGGTTTTTTATTAACTAAAAAATTCCCACATCTCTATTAGCTATCTACACTATTACCTACGGTTTAGCACTCCCATTGGAGAGTTTTTTATATTTGGGGTGTAAAATTTCCACTCTATACGGTTTACACCCCCCATTGGAGATGCCCTAAAAATGTTTTGATTAGAGGGTGATATCGAATATTGAAAAAAAAAAAAAAAAAAAAACCTACATTCCACAAAATTAGAATTGTTGCAGTGAGCCGGGGGCGAGGGTACACCTTGGCGTACCCTCACTTTCCATAAAAATATATAAACTTTTCATACATACTAAATACTATTCACTTGCACCCAAAAACTAAAGACAAATAGGGAAAGTCAAAAAAAAAAAAGATAAACCAACCAAAAACAAAAACCTTCTCCAAAAATAAAATAAAGTATCCTAAAATATTCTCATACCCTCTCTCCCACAAATATTCCACACTATTCTCTCTCCTTTCTACTCAAAATGTAAAAATGAAAATTGGAAAAAAGATATTCCAAGTAGAACTAGTGTAAAGAACTTAAATCACGACTTGTATTCAGTTTTCCTCACTTATTTACTCTAACACATGGCATGTTCATGATAATCTCATTACTTGCTAATTCTAGGCAATGTACCTAGATCCCGAGTTCTCGCGAAAGATTGGGCAAATTGTTCTTCTTATTTATTTATTTTGTTGTTTTTAAATCCAAAACCCAAAACCCTCACGTACTATCTTGGTCTCTACCTTTTTAGTCTCTACTTCTTCACTATTTTTTTTTCCAAACAAAAAAAAAAAAATCTTCAAACTTAAGTAATCACTCTACCCTATAGTCAATACTACAATACAAGATTTATTGTAGACACTTAGTAAGTTTCAAGTAAATTTTCTAAACCATTGGCTTATTTTATTTTTATTTATACTTTTTGGATTCTCTTATTCTTTTTCCTAATACACTTATTGCAATCGTTTTGTACGCTTTTTGACGTTCATTTTATACATGTGTTATGTGATCGGGTTTCAAATATTAGTTAAACTCAATTTGTTATTTTTTGTTTTTATTTTAATGGTTGGGCTCACTCTCACTCAATTTCCTGGCTCCGCCAGTTATAATCTTATAAGCAATTTTGTACTCTAAATAATTACCATACCAAATTGAAACAAAAAGATACATAATGAGATTAAGAATAAGAATACTTTAGAATTAGCTATGCATGGTTCTAAAGTCAAAATGGTTGCAAATATCCATCCAATTTCCTTCTTAAGGTGCAAATATCAATAAATATCACGAGAACTTAAACTTTAAATAAAAAAAAATTTCCCTTCTCTCTCAGTTGTGTGTGAAATTTAGGGTTGTCTCAATTTCTCGATCAAATTCTCTTTCTCCGGTAATTTCACTACTCTCGATTTATTAATGTTTCGAAATATATCGCAATTCAAAGTATTGTTCATATATGTTATAACTTCAAATTTGAAAATGATGTATTGTGTAAAAAAAAAAAAAAATGACTGAACCTTCCAAAGTTATTCACATTCGAAACGTTGGCCATGAGATATCCGAGGTACTTAATATAGTTTAAAAAAGATAGTTTTTTTATTGTTTTAGTTACTTGATACAATGTATGTGACCATGTTGTTGTATTTGTAGAATGATTTACTTCAATTGGTTCAGTCGTTTGGTGTTGTTACTAAGCTCGTAATGTTACGTGCCAAAAACCAGGTTGGAGTTATGAGGATTGGTTTTGTTTATGTTGTATTGGCCCCATATGATGTTTGTAGTTATGATGGTTTGTATGCTTTATATATATAGGCTCTTCTTCAGATGCATGATTTGAATTCTGCGGTTAGTGCAATGCAATACTACACGAGTGTTCAACCGAGTGTTAGGTACAATTTTACAGCTTGCTTCTCTGTTTGGATATAAAACGAGATATTAAAAAGCAGGGTTGTGTGTATCGAAAGTGTTCCTTTGCAATATCTAATTTGGGGAAGGTGGGAAGTTGAGTTTCGTTTTCTAATTGATATCTCAACAATCATCTCCCCCACATTCTGATTTGTTCCGATTATAACAACTTTTAAGTCAGTCTTGTTGCGTGGATTAAACTTGTGATTTTGCTCTTTCAGAGGAAGGAATGTTTATATTCAATTCTCTTCGCATCAAGAGCTTACAACAATGGATCAAAATACTCCAGGGCGCAATGGCGGAGACCAGGTTGGTACCCTTGTTTTGTTAAATGTTTTAACGCATTTGGTTTTGGTAGTTGCAGACACGCCTGTTTTAAATGATATAATATCAAAAAAGAAAACAATATGTTTGGCGATTTGTATATAGTGTTGGTATACTTAATTAAAATACGCATCTGAACCTGTTTGTTACTGGCGTATGGAGGTTGTTGTTAAAAGCTTAATATCACTAGTACCACTTGATTGACCTCCTTTCTGGTCAAGATATTACTTGTATGGGTACACATGGAGTGGGATAGAGTTCCCTCAAACTATATCTGGGTTCACTTGCTTTTAATCTATAGACACTAACTCAAAAAAGTTGCAATGCCAAGATAGAATGTACGGAAAATAAGGAGGCTAAAATATCTGGCGTGTTTATTTTACAGTTACAGTAGCAAAAAATGAACTAGAAGTCTATAAGGTAAAAGTTATTAGAAAAGCAAATTATGAATCGATAGTTGGATTATGTCGATGCGTGTACGACTTAATGGCAAACTGTTACGATGATATTCATAGTATAGAAAGTGTTTGTTGTAGTAAGTAAAGAATTTTGCATAAGTAAGTTATGGAGAGATGATTAGATCATGGTGATGCCAGCTTGACCAAATGAAATAAAATTCTAGTAAGGATATGTCATTGAAGAAGATCTATGTAGTATATGTTGAAGACTGAAGAGAAACGTTGTCTTATACTTACTTTCTTAAACAGTCTGATTCACTCCGGTCTTCAGTGGAGTGCCTAAAATACTACTGCCAGTTTTGGAAAGAAAGTAACTATATCGAATATTTTACTAGACACCAAATCTTATATTTGCATTGGAAGGAAACTAGAAGAAAAAAATCGGTAAAAAGGAGGACAAAGAAACCAATTGCTAGATTGAACAAATATGTTTCATTTTGGTACTTTTGTTAGAATATAGGCCTGCCATGAAGCTTGCTTATCATAGAAAAAAGTTTAAAAGTGGTAGCTCTATTTGATTGTGATTTTGTCAGTTTGGGGACGGTGGGATTCTGTTGGTTTTATATTAATATATGTCTATTAATTTATTTTTTAATTTTTTACATTGACAACTCTATGTAATTCATAGATTCCACTCATTCCGTCACAGGTAATAATACTGTATAGGAGCGGCTTATAGAGATTAGGTTATATCTAATTTTATATGAATGCTTGCCTACACTGTAGTTCAAAAGTATTAGATGGTGACAAATGAATTTTTGCATGGCTTCATTTGCCTTTGAGTTGACCTATGGAAACCATGTGTGGATCTGTTGAGTATGCAATATGGATTTAAACTTTAGATGCTTTACTGAATTGTTATGTTGTTATGTCAATAATATGTCTTATTGTCGATCCTTCTTTTTTTCCTGTACTTCTTTCTCCTTTCTCTATATATTCTTTTCTATTCATTCTTCTCTCTCTCTTTCTCTCCTGTTTCTATGCTGTTTGCTGTCGGGCGCTCTCAGGATACACAGCCCAATCGAATCTTGTTAGTTACAATACATCACCTGCTCTATCCTATAACAGTGGAAGTGCTGCATCAAGTGTTTTCTCCTCATGGGTTTGTGGAGAAGATCGTCACCTTTCAGAAGTCAGCTGGTCAGCTTCTTCAAGTCTTCTCTTTCTTTTTCCCTCTTTTCTGTACATATAGTTGAAAAAGTCCTAAATATTTATTCCTTTTTGTGAATATGAGTTCTCATTTATTTTACAATTTACCTTTTGGGATGATAAGGTTATTTCAATTTTCTGGAGGACTTCATCCAAATCTTTCCGAGTCCTTTCTGATTGCTCTAGAACCTGATCCTTCTGAAGCTGTGGACTCCTTCTCTTTTCATTTTCTTATTTGGTGCTAACTTTGTAGGTTTTCAAGCACTTGTACAATACCAAACACGCCAGAGTGCTGTTACAGCAAGAACTTCTCTTCAGGTATATATCATAGTTCTTTGTGAAAAATGAGTGCTGTTTGAGTGTTCACACTTAGTGGTAGATCTTAAAACTTAGAAGAACTCAACACATAGTGATTCGTTGCAGGGACGTAATATATATGATGGTTGTTGTCAACTAGACATCCAGTTCTCGAAGTAAGTATTCCGTTTAGTATTTTCTAGGTTATGTTTTTTCCCTCGATGTTTTGAAATAGTCTAATGTGTTTTTTCCTCTCAATCTGCTTCTGACTTCAGTCTAACCGAACTACAAGTGAACTACAATAATGAGCGGTCCAGGTGTGTCTATTGCGTCTTGTCCTCTTTGGATTTAATCTTAAAAGTGTAAATTGTTTATTGCCCCTGGTCTTGTTATGTCATCCCGACTATGCTGTTGAACTGTTTCTTTCTATTTGCAGGGATTTTACAAACCCCTCTTTACCGTCAGAACAAAAAGGCAGATCCTCGCAAGTATGTTACCTTAAACCTGCACCTGGCATTTGATTGCTTGCCATACCTGAGAACTTCCTGTATTGTTTTCATTTTTAACTTTTGTGGAATTAAGTTCAATTTTTTACCTTTCTGGTTTGTTTGCTGAATATGTTTCATTTTCCGTTACTTTTTGCTGAAAGCCTGGGTACGGTGATGCTGGGAGCCTGTACCCACTTCAACCTGCTGGTGCCAGAGGTGCATACTCTTACTCCATCTTATAATTGTTTTTACTTTCATTTTTCCAATACCTCAAGGCTCAAGCGCTGTATTTTTATTACTACTCAAATTTTGCTGATGGAAATATTGTTTCTTCTCTGTTTCAGTTGCTTTTCCACAGGTGGGTTCAAGCTCTATTCAGGTTAATTTAATTTTGCTTCTTTTCTGTCATCCAGTTTAAAATTTATTCCTTTAGGAATAGATAATCAAGATGTCCTTCATTCTGATGCCTCCTTCAGGGTTGGGGCTTATCATTCCACATGATCCACCACTGATTTTGTTTTTTAAAATTCATTAACTGGAAGTGTGGATCACTAGTGGGGTTTAATTGTAGGCATAAAGCTTGATAAAGAGTTGAGTGGATGAATGCCATTCAGTCAGCTGGACTTACAACATTGAATAACATTGATGTGGACAGTAGTGAGCGGTCTTAATTTTACTGATCACCTATGTTGATTTTGGAGACCTTTGGGTAGGCTTAGATAATCTTCCATGTGCTCCATACTGGATGTAGCTAGTAAGGAACCAGGTAGGGATAGTAAGGAACCAGGTAGGGAACACTTGTACACTCCTTGATTAGGGTATTCGTATAAAATATTTAGTGTATTCCTTTCTTCATTTTGCTTTCCTTAGAAATTGCTCTCTTTATGTATCGATGAATAACAAGATCAGTCAATGGAAATATTGTCTGAGACGTGCATATGAAGTGAAATTGTGTTTTTCATTCTCTAGATGGGCAATGCTGCAGCTGTGGCAGCTGCATTTAGTGGAGGATTGCCTCCCGGGATAAGTGGTACTAACGAAAAATGCACCGTTCTGGTCTCAAATCTTAATGAGGATGTAAGTTGTCTTTTGTATATTGGATGCTTCATCTTATCATCTCCGTGTCAGTTCATGCCTACATGGTTTAATGGCCCTGCTTTCTTTTCAGAGAATTGACGAGGATAAGCTTTTTAACCTATTCTCTATTTATGGGAATATTGTGAGAGTGAAACTTCTCCGCAACAAACCAGATCATGCACTCGTTCAGATGGGAGATGGATTCCAAGCTGAGTTGGCGGTACACTTCTTAAAGGTTTGATATACTCTGAAGCTGTTTCAACTTTTCAGGCTTGGTGGTTTTCAATTGTTTGGTAGTTTCATGGATGTAATTCTGGTGTCTGCTGAGGAGTGCTTATGAAAAAAAGGGTCTGAACTTGTTTAATTACGATGGTCTAGTTCATCTTGGTCAGATAGAGATTTCAATCCCAGGTGTAAAATTGTAGTAAACATCTCGATGAAATGATGGAATGGCTTTTTAAGTTTTGGGCACTTATTGCTATATTTTTTTCCGTGACATAGGGAGCGATGCTGTTTGGGAAGAAACTAGAGGTGAACTTCTCAAAGCATCTCAGCATTACAGCAGGAGCGGACACACATGAATACATAAATTCAAATCTCAACCGTTTCAATCGGAATGCCTCAAAGAACTACCGTTATTGCTGTTCACCAACAAAGATGATCCACTTGTCCAGCCTCCCTCAGGATGTCACCGAGGAAGAGATTGTTACCCTGCTGGAGGAGCATGGCAGTATAGTCAACACGAAACTTTTTGAGGTGAATGCCAAGAAGCAGGCCCTAATTCTGTTTGAGACCGAGGAACAGGCTACTGAGGCCCTTGTCTGCAAGCATGCCACTACAATTGACAGATCAGTGATCCGAATCTCCTTCTCTCAATTGCAATCCATCTAAAGAAGACTGTTTAGCAAAATATTGTTGTTGCTGGCAGCAGATTTGTATTATTCTCCTTCTTTTGCTTGTACTGGTTGTGTAGCCTTAGTGGGTTGCTGTGGGATACTGTTTCCTTATTCTGATGTTTATTTTCTTTTTATGTTCAACAAATTGAGCACAAGATTTCGTACTATCTGGGAAATGAACGGTCTACTATCTGGGAAATTAACGGTTCTTGTGATTCTGGTTTTCGCATCACTATTAGGGCAATATTAAGCGTTAGAACTGTTGGCATCTGATGTCCTATGGCAGTCTGATTTATGTAGTGCTTGCTGAGTTCTACCATTGATACGAGTTGGTAAACATTGAACTATTGATACGACTTGCTAAATCATGCTTGCATTGTCAGCTACTCAGCTCTAGTGGAAACATCAAACTATTTTCATTTTTCTTTAAAAACTATTGCCATGGGGAAACATCAAACATCAAATTTGCAGTATATAAATCATCAAACTGGCCCTTCTTATACATGAAAGAATGCATCATGCGACAATGTCCCAACTCATGTGACAACCATTGTTAACTTACTCTGCATAAATTTACACCTCCGAGTCCCACAGGTGACACCAATCAAGAGTGATTCTTTGAAGGAAACATCTTTATCCAGTTTGTGGACTAAAAATATTATTAGACGTGTATATAGTTCAAGATGGGTTCCATTTGAGATATTACAAAACCAAATAATGACTGAGAACAGGCCACCTAAGATGTATACCTACTGATAATGGAAAGGCTTAATCGAGTTCAAATACAAACATGCTAGGCAGAATCCCCTTCCGACTGGTCCTCACTATCTCTAAATGGTGTTACTCAGAATACAACACTCCACTCGTAAACCTAGCTCTCCAGCAAATTCTCATCTCTTTCACAACAACATCAAGCACAATGCACTAGCCATATGCATTTGGTATGGTGTCCATCAAACAACCTGCCTTCTCTCTCTCTGCGATCACATTGCATTTGGCGTACCTTTGAATAATGTAATACTGCAAAAGAAAATATTGTTTAGCACCGAATTAATAAGATTAATAGTAATAATAATAATTAAAAATAATGGCAATAAATTGCTTCAGTGAAATGGAGATAGTCATTGCATTACCTGACATGCCTATGTAATCTGTACTATACTATTCGGTTTAGAGGAATTCGGTCACCCTGACGAGGAATCCTTTCTTGAGGAGAAATTAGCTGTGGCATCGTCATACCCCCAGATACAATGATCTCTGATCATTCACATAAAGACCAAAATAAGATGTTTGTTTTTAGCTGCTGTACCATGAGAGCTTCAGTTTGCATTCGATGATAAGTTCATTAATTTGCAAAACAATGATTAAAATTAAAATTCTTAGATGTATGCAGGCTTTGTTTTACAACACTCAGATCCAGAGATTGGCAACAATAATTGGAGTTGCAAGTGACAATTCTAACAGGTCTCCACAGCAGAAAGTGCAACACAGGTATGAAAAAGACATCTTATTAAGATAGGACAAATTCTTTCATAGGCAATTTACAAAGCGCCTGATGTAGTAGACACTCAGGCTTTTAATTCGCATATTTTCGCTTTCAAAGCAAACTGGTGCTTAAAACGCGCTTTCCAATGTCACACTACACACACTCCTTAAATTTCACCATATTTTGTAAGTTTCTAAGACCAAACTACATAACAACACGTTTTTTATTTGACATTGTCAATTACTTTCTAATGTATAAAACTGAAAAGTCAGTAGAACATAAATTTTCTCAGGTCACCTCAACTATTCAATATAAGTTAACTTTTATAGTTTACTTTGTTATAAAACTTCACTTTTAGAAAGATGATTTATTTGGATAGTTCATAGTTGGCTCTTTCAGGATGCTGGTCCTTGCTACAAGCCTATAACAGGAAAATGGAAAACCAATAAATCTTGTGCAATGCTTTGGTCCTTTTTTTTGGACTGACAAACCTGTTTTAAATGAGACCAGTAACTCTTTGATGCTGGTGGGGTTCGAGCCCCAGACCTTTGGTATCATCACCCAAAGGTTTTACCAACTTTGCTAGTCGGCACCTGCTGCTTTGGTCTTTTTTATCATTGTATTATTAAAATTTTAAATAATAACATTATTGTATTATATTACTGTATAAAATATTGTTAATACACGCTCTAGAGGCGCTTTTAATAGAGGTCATTCTTAAGATTGACACTTTGGCGTTCAGGCTTTCAGTCTCGCTCTACGCTTTGGTTGCTAACGTATAACACCTAAAAACCTTTTAGAATGGAAGGATGCTTCTCTGGTTCGCACATAGAAAAGGGAAGGGAGAAGGGATAATAAAAAGGTCGGGAAAATGTACACTATAAAGGTCGGGAAACTACTGGGATTTAAGAACTACGCAAGGAACAACCAAATATAGTTAAGAGAAAAGATAAAAACAAACCTATGCCTTCTCGGATGGACAGATTTGGTCTTATGATTTCCTCAGAACTAACCAGAAAAATGTCACCAATGTATAGATGGTTTGTGGGGACATACACACTGCATAACTCTTCATCACCATGATCTCTCTGCAACCAAACAATGTTCAAGAAGCAATTAGTCAAATGAAAATTATGGCATGCTATGGGGTAGTAGCTGCCAACCAAAGGCCATCTTAACATCGCATAACCAGACAAGCATCGCTTCATCTGATGCTATATCACCTGGGACCCCAAGGACAGGACTTGTATATTGCACTAATATGGGTTTACCCCTTAGAGTTATTCAAATTGGACACCACTTCAATCATTAACAAAGCACCGAAGCAACGGCCTCACAGATCTGGGTGATCTGGTAATACTAGAGAGCATGTCATAGAAGCATATAGAACTAATTACATGGAGGACGTATCTATGACATCCTTCTACACACTCGATCCCCATGCAGCCCCCTCTCATCTGAATCAACCTTACATCAAATAAAGTGCATATCTCCAGTGTGTAGACTAACCTTTGAAAAATTATCTCCCGTACCAATTTTATTATATGCACAACTCAGAACTTCAATTATAGAACCACGACCTAACAACGTAACTCACATTACATTACTATAATCAATCCTACAGCTTGCTCCAAATTCAAGTAGTCCAACTCAATTTCCCTCAATAGTGACTCTCATACTGATAGTAAAAATACTCAGCAACAACTAAGTTTACACAGCTGTTCAGGTGATAGATATAAACATGTTCACATTACAAGCTCCTTTTAACAAGACACGCCCCTATTGAGAGATTACCTGGAGGACAACTGATGACGTGATAAATCCGAAGGCATATTCACCAACACGTGGATGACGGATTATTGCGACTTCTTTAAAAGCCATGGTATTCTGGTCTGCAAAGTACAAAAGTAAAAGTTAAAACAGGTCATTTCAGGTAAGTAGGTAACAAAGTAAAATACTAGCACGAGAAGTCCATTTTTTTTCCTTTAGTTCTCTTAGCACATACGATAAGGAGAGTACAAAATGCACTGTTGTTGGGAAAAAGAAAAAGAAACAAGTAATCTGTAATATACAATGTTCAGTTTAGAATTTTCACAACACACTACCTGGAGAAATAGCAGAACTGATCTGTTTGGAAGCTGAATATATGTGCTTTACAAAAGGCATTCGTTTTATAAACCATTCTCCAATCCAGATAACAGTGGATCCCACCCATGATGAAACAAATATACCAACAAAAAACACAAACACCAACGACGTAATGAATCCAAGACCTGCAGAAAGATATAATGTCTTGAGATATGCAATCACTGAAATATTTAAGCATGACATGCAAGAAAATAAACCATTAAATGAGCAGATTCTTCTGAATGTTTCGTTATCAACAGTCAAACCCCATTATCAATCAGTACAATTTTGAAGATACAACCTACCTACAAATGCTGAACTTGTATTATAATGCTTTTAAAAAAACACAAGGCTCGTGCTGCTGAGAATTCAAGTAACCTAGTAATTGAAAGGAAGAATGCTTTTTTAACTTATTTGAAGGTGCTTTAAAATTTCAAATTTAATGACAGCCTCAAAAACTGCAAAAACACTTCATCTTCATGGCGTGCAACCGAAACACAATTAAAATTGGTATGCTTCCCTAATTCAATTCCTGAGAAGTTTAATCCTGAGCACGGCTTCAGTTTAAGACGCAATACTGTGAAAGTTGTACAACTTTCAAAAGAATAGCAAGAGATGTTTCAACTTTGTAAAACATCCAATCACATCAAGAAATCATGCAACACAGTTGGTAAATATGTGACACAAAACTTTACAAACTTACCAAATATGTTGATGCCAAGCCTAGCGTATATTGGACTAAAGAAACCATCCACGAACTGGATAAACCACCACGTAATAAAAAATGTCACCGCAACAGGAAAAAGAACTACACTGCAACATTAAACTTACAAGTTAGATTTCACTATAATGTTTGTGACATGGTAAAAGAGGGTAATATCTGAAGCAAAAGTGAACTTCTTACCACCCAGTCATAAACTTCTTGGAAACCCAACTTTGGAGAACAACATAGCAAGCCTGGAAAAATGCAAGAAAAAAAAATGTAATGTGCCTAGACACTTAGTTGAGTTCAAGCCCATAGTTCGAGTCCATTAGTTAGTTAGACACATGTCGTGTTTCTATTGGTTTATGTTTTCTAGGTTTACTTTAAATAACGGGCTTGTAGTTAGGATTTCAGTAGTTGAGTTTATGTGTGTGATTTGTGATCGAGAGTCTTTTAATTGTGTTTCAATTAAATTGAAGCTTCCGCCAGTAAGATCTACATTAGTTACCTTATTAATTCGAACCCACCACTCACGCCCCCACTGCTCCCTCTACATGTTATGAGTCCATTAGTTAGTTAGACACATGTCGTGTTCCTATTGGTTTATGTTTTCTAAGTTTACTTTAAATAACGGGCTTGTAGTTAGGGTTTCAGTAGTTGTGTTTATTATGTTTCAATTAAAATATAGATTCAATTAAATTAAAGCTTCCGCCAGTAAGATCTACATTAGCCTCCACTCACGGCCCCACTGCTCACAATTATCTTATAAACTAAATTTGTCATCCTTAAACTTAGCAGTAGTGATTTAATAAGTAAAACTAAAACACAGATCAATCTTAAATTAAGCACGTGATAGAAAATGATAATTAAGATCCGTAAAAAAGAAGACAGACCTTACGAGTGGGAGAATTAGGTGGAGATTTAACTGGATCTTCGGCTTCATCATGAACACGATCACCATTGTTAGTTTGACTACTTTTTAATGGTGTTGTTGATGTTGACGTTGTTGTTGATGACGTGGACTCCTTTTCTTCCGCCATTTCTTCCCACAGCAGCCACAATCTAAAAAGTCAAAACTTTTTCTCTCTCTTCAGACAATTGAAAACATTTACTTTTGGGCCAAGCCCAACCCGAATTCAATTTCCATGGGCTAATTTGTTTTGCCGTCGAGCATGGATTGGTGTGGAAAATTTGAGCTGCCCATCAAGGTAGTGTTATAAAAAACGCTAGGGTGGTAGTCGCGGGGGGGGGGAAGAAATGAAGAAAATTATTTACTATAATTCAAAAAATAAACACAAATAAATATACTTATTATAGAAATGCGTAATAGTTGAAGAATATTGACTTCATATAAAAATATATTATTTGTTATAGTGACATATAATTTACATTAGATAACCAAACCACATTTTGGGCCTCACTTGATAAAAGAAAGCAAATATTGAAAAGATTCATCAACAACTTTCTAATTGTGGACAATATCTATACCTAAAACCCGTCAACACAATTAATAATCACAGTTGATCATAGGAAAAACGAAAGTAAATGGGTTTTGAAGATTAACATACCTTATTTTGCAGAGGTTGAAAACTCGGGATTGAGGATGCTCGTCGATTTGTTCTTCAACAATAGCCGTGATATTACAAAGTTTCGACAAACTGAAATGTTGGATTCACTTTTACACTGCTTTGTCGGCATACGATATTTCGGAAGTTTCTATATTTCAGGAAAAATGGTCAAATCTTAACTCTACACGGACCTTTAATTTTCGACATTTAATTATTAAAAAAAAATGATTGGACCGCCTAGAGGCCGCCTAATCGGTCCGCCTAGTCAATCCACCAATTTTTTAAACGATTTGGGCCTAAGGGAGTCAGTTGGGGACCACCTAGCACCTAGAGACCGCTATAGACCGATTTTTAGAACAGTGAATCAGGGTATGTTTTTGTAGTTGGGACTATAGACGAAACGTTTCAAATCCATGCCAAGACAATTTGGACGTCAGCTTGGGGTTTTATGTTCACCAGATTTAGCTCAAGAGCTTTCAAACGTACTTCTGTATGTTATGTTTTGTTTTTCTATCCACTGTCCTAACTCTTCACCAGGGCAAAATTACCTAGTTGGCACGTACATTTCAGTTCATGGATTATTGAGTCTCATGTCCAACACCTTTGTGGTCTTCCCCCATGGATTAAATTTGATGTCCGACGGTGTCATATTTTTATGAAGTGATTATAAATCTTTGTTGCCACCCTCCCGTCTCTCTCTCCAACTAATCAGTGTTTGAGTGCCTACTGACTAGTGTTGGCCGATGACTTGGTTCGGGGCATGATCGATATGCAATTGAATTGGTGAATGAAAATGAGCTGCAAACTCGCAATACTGATCTAAAGCTTTATTAGTTTGTACTAGTGTCTGTACTAGTGTCACTACTCACTAGTGCTTGTACCGCCCCTATCTGCACTTATACAGTGAATACAGGTTCATATCCGGTATTTTCTACTACGTCTGAAGCTTGTTCTGTTGTTTCCTATAATGCTTTGATACAGATTTCGCGGAAAGGGGATTGGAGTTTTTTAAATTAAGAGTGGGAGACGAATTTACTTTGGCGGATTGTGGTTCATTGTAGAGCAATCAAGCTTGGATTAGATTCCACTTCTTTTGTTGCATTGGCAATGTGATTTTGACTATGTACTCAAAATGTTGTCTGGTTGAAGGAATGGAGAAGGCATTCGGAGCAATTGAAGAGAATGATGGTATTTCGTGGAATACTGGAATACCAAAATATCTGTGCATGCTCTCTTTCTGGGGATTATGCGATGGGATTGAAACAATTTGAAGAGACGACGATGTATAAAGGAATTGGCGTAAGACTTGATGATTTCAAGTTTGCAATTGCCCTCGATCGCTTCTTGTGTAGGGTCATCGTACGTGGAGAGCTGATTCATGGTCCTATAATGAAGATGCGGCTGAATTTGGACGTTGAGGTTGACAGTGCCATTTGGCGCATGTATGCTAAATGCGGCAGCATTGGGTATGCATGCTATTACCATTTTTGGTCGAATGATCGATGCACCACACTCTTGTATCATGGAAGTATGGAACACTAACATAGCGATGACACTTGGAATTGAAATCACAGATTGGGCAGAAGAGCACTTAATATCTTTGAGCAGATGAGAACACTGGGACTTGAGAGCCAGATTCTTTTACATTTATTGGACTATTAGCCATTGTAATCATGCATGCAGGTCTGGTGAGGAGGGAGAAGCCTGCTACAATGCAATTGAGGAGCTTTATATGGTATTTCCCCTGAAACTGAACATTCATCTTGCCTAAGTGATCTGCTGGGGAAAGCTGGGAGATGAAGCAAAGCTCTAGAGCACGTACTTAGAGAAATCTTATTTTGGGAACTACGCTTTCTTACTAGGAAGCTTAGGATTTCTGCTTCTAGTAGGCTGCATGGGAATGTTGTAGTTAGTGTGAATGGGTGACTCACTGGCTTTTGGAGCTTCTACTTGTTACTAGCTCACCTTATGTCATGTTGTCATGTTATTGAACTTATTGTTGGGAATATACAATTTAATTGTATTTACTCTTTACCAATTACCAAACTATACAAATTTTTTTTTTTTACGTGTTTTGTACTTCTTAATTAAATCCGAGCCTAGTGTAGATACACTATGTCCTTAAGACAGATTTTTCTCCTTACGGTGTTTGAAGATTGATGGGAAACTATCTCCCAAGATAGAACGAGTTTCCTTCTATAGAAAGCTAGCACTTCAATTCTATAGAATCAGCGAACACAACATAATATTTGACTAAGAACAGAGGGAGAAGAGAAATATCAGAACTCTGTGTGATCTGGTGTGTCTTTTTCTCTAAATTCATCTACTATTTATAGGTGAGTGTTGTCTCTTCAAAACAACACAGTAACTCTTGGAAAAAAGTAAGTAACTCTTTGAAAAGTCTCATGTTTCGAAAAGACACACTATTTCAACATAAAGTACTGTTTTGAACCAGTGCCTATTTTGAAAGACCACACTTTTTCGGCATGATGCACTCTTTCAAACAAGTATACATTTCGAAAGGTCGCACCTTTTCGGCATAATGCACTGTTTCGAACCAGTGCACCATTTCGGAAAAGTTTTTCTTACTTGACGTACTGTTTCAAAATAAACCTATTTCATCTCAATGTGGGATAACTTGGAAGACAAATTACTATTTATATCTCAATGGATTTTTGCAAATCCATTTTTCTAACACTTATATTATCCTTTAAGTGGGAAGTGGAATGGTATTGCAGATGCAAGGAAGATGTTGAAAAGCTAGCTCCTTCGCAAGTAATATTTTTCACTCGTGTTGTTTTACCCTTTGGTTAGGGCTGGTCATCAGGCTCGATGCTCGTGAGCAACTCGGTGCTCGACTCGTTTTGGGCTTGGCTCGAGCTCGCTCATTTTAAAATATGAGTCAAATATGAGCACGTTTTACAGCTCGAGCTCAAAATCAAGTAGCTCGCGAGCTACTCGAAACTATTCGTATTTTAGATAATTTTGTTAAAACACAAGATAATTGTTATAATAGTGTGTTGAATTTTAATAACTTATCACATATTGATTGCAACAATAATGTGTTCACCTTATAATACTTGTTAGATAGAGGTTCATTGTTATTTCAGTGAATTGTAATCACACTCTCGTATATCGTGAGATTGTCTCTGTATATTATTTTGATATTTAGTAAGTATTATATATCTATTTTTGCTCACTTGTATCTAGAATATGTTCGAATTCAAACTTATGAACAAAACAAATCAAATAAATATTGAAAACTTGTGATGGAGTTCGAACATATAGCTCTAAACCGTCAAGATCCAGACTCGAGAGCTACTCGGATACTTGATGAGCCAACTCGAGCTCGGCTCGAAAGAATTTGAGCTCGACTTGAGCTCGCCTCGATAGACAGTTAGACACACGTGCTCGACTCGAACTCGCTAAATCTCCACTCGACTCGCTCGATGACCAGCCCTACCTTTGGTAGTGTTGGCTTTTGAGAGGTATGGTGTAACTCTATTTTGAGTATTTTCTTAAAGTATGTGGTTTATATAATTGTATTGATTTAGTGCCCTGTGAAAAATTTCACCAAACAACTGAATAAAGATATATCTGAGACATTATATATATGCTACCATGCTTTGAAAGCTTCTTAGAATGTTTTCTTCAGTAATTAGTTTAGTGATTTAGTCACATTTATTTACTTAAATAAGTTTAATTTAATCCTACTCAAGATCGGATTAATTACATATAATGAGTCAACCCATATTTCAGCGCGCATATATGTAACTGCGCTGTAAAGTTTCTCTATAATGTGCAGGGAATTCTTCAACCAGACGTGCATGGGTGTCACCCCATCGGAGGAGTGGGATTGGGCTGCTTTTAAGGAAATAATCTCCAACATAGTATATCTATGTACTTGTTTTACTTGTCTTTTGTAGGGGTTTCACATTTCTATAAACAGAGCCCTATAAATGAGTTTACTGTGTGATATGATGTTATATCAATCGATCTGTATTGTAAGGACAAGCGTTTGTTATTGTCTTTGCAAAGATACATGGATTTGCAGTGTCTTATAATTAAACGGTTTGTTCCTAGGTGATGTGAACTAGCATATGGCTCTTCAGACGAGGGATCACTTATGTTGACTCGGGTGATCTCTCCTCAGCCATATCCTAATTCGTATGTGTGGAGATGTTTCCATTTACGTTGTTTGGCTTGGTTCTAGTCATTGAAAACTAGTCTTGCCCTAAGCTCAACATTTATTACATATATTTTAATAAATTTTTTTACAATATATTTCATTTTGCTTAAAAATCATGGCTGTAGAGTTCTTAGATTTTATTATTTTTAACTAATAGTTTTAAATTTATTTTAGGAATCAATTTATTGTTAATTTAAGTCGCAAGGAAAGATGTCTTCAAAACTAGCACAAATTTGTCGGGATCTTGTTTTAAATAAACTATCGTGAGTTCAAAGTCAATTATTTGAAGAAGACTTCTAAATTCATCTATTTCATTTTCAGTTTATTCTCTTTTTTTGTTGCTTTATAAATTTCTGGATTAAGTAGTATTAACCCCACCCCACCCCCTAGATGAGCCAATTAGGATTTCTGTTAACCATGTATCATGTAAGCGACGCAAACAAAGCCACACACGCGCGTGCAATTCAGACTTCTGGTTCTATCAGCTTGCACCCTAGCTGGAAGTTTTGTATTTGATATATTTCATGTGGATTACCATTATTAGTTGTCAACTAGACCTTTACCTATTGATGTTGATTTACATAATTGAATTGAGAAGACCACAAACTTGTTTCCCAACTCTTTGGCTTGTTTGGCATATTGGATAACCTGTTAAGTTTTAAGTAATTTTTCTTAGGGTAGGAGTGTCTAGACTTTCTAGTTTCAAGTTTCTACTTTCTACTACGTGCTACAAAATAGCATTCCAAACAATTATGTTCAGAATTCCTATTCTGTTAATCACTTTAAGGCTTAAATTTATTTACAGTCGCAATACCAAAGATTATATTAAAGCAGCTTCATCTTTTGTAACTAACTTTTATTATACAAAAGCCATTAACATCCTGCCTGATCTCTTCTGGTTCAAACCTGCAAACGAGCTTGAACTTTTTATTACCCAAGTATTTTCAAGTTTTCGAATCTAAGCTGCTGGGGCCATATTTACTCAAGCCTGAAGGCCTCTGTACTATAATTGAGCACTACAACTCTACAAAGGATTTGTGTGGGACTATCCAACCTTTGATCCGTTGGTAGCTGGTTGACTATCAACAAATTGGTCATGGAATCAAATCGTGGTGACTAAACAAAAAGAAAAACAAAATGAAAAATGAAAAAAGTTCAACCTTCTGTTCACCCTTGTACTATTACGTGTCACTCTCTTTGCATTGCTACATTTGTAGAAAGTCATACATACTGTTTTTCAGAATGTGAATAATGATCTTCTTTTTTATATTTTTTTGGCGAATGTGAAAAATGATCTGCACTTTTACTTTGCAAATTTAAATGATAAGCAATCATACTACTTATCACTGGTTTCTTTTAGAAAGTAAAATCGTTCACTAAGTCACTTTCTATTTTTCTTCGTTCTTGCATTTCTCTTTAATCTTTTTTGACAATTTTGAGTACTTCCAAAACTATTGTCAAAATATGACTTGGACAATATACTATGGTCTTTGTCTAGCTTAGGAATTTGGATATTTACTATTAAGTATTGTGCACGCTTGTTATTCCATCCAAAATCTCTGTGCGCTGATGGCTGCAGCCCGATAGGGCTCGCACAAGCTGTTCTCAGAAATAGAACTCATGGCCTCCATGTCACAATGGGGCCACCTTACCATTGCATCAAGGATTGATCATGTCTCATGATTTTCTTGCAAGCAAAAGAAGCTTAATTACACATTTTGTGATTTTATATCTTCATGTACTAAGTGTTATTGGAGCACTAATTAAGCTTGCAGGATTCAGGTGCTCATCATCTTTTTGTGAAGCTCCCTCAAGATACACGACAACACATGAGGTACACTCTCAAAGTAAACTGAACGGGTTAATGTGGCTGAGCCGCTTCGTGTCACAGCCAATAAACGAACTCCTTGTGAGGCTAGGCAATTCACAATTGCCCTCAATCGGTTGTCATTTAGTAGTTAAATGATATGTTTTGTCGTAACATTACATACATAGCAGAACATTTTGTCTGCACAAAGTCACAATATTAACTGTCCAACGGGAGGGTCAGATGAAATTCAAAAGTCTACTAACTGAAGTGCAAGTATCAAACGCTTTCACAATATGGATCAACAAGAAGCTCAAAATTGTCAAAAGGTACATTGGAATATGATGCAGCCCCAGGTATGTACCCCTTTTACGTGTTCTTTATAAAAACCATTCTTTTCGCCACTTAAAAGTTTCCTAGTTTCATGACTTTCATGTTTCATCTTCCACGGGTACACAGTAGTCAGTACCCTCCATTTCAACTGTTCTTTCAAAACCCACAAGTCTTCTCTTTATCCATTTTTTTTAGCCCATTGGGCTAAAACTTTGACTTGGACTGGGGATGTTTAGTTCTGACTTTGACTTTCTGCTAGGCCACTACCAAGCACCAAGTACTCAACTGGCCCGTGAAATATAAATCTTTAACCTTGTTTTTTTGAGGTCTATTATTTTTTTCGATAAAATAAATCTTTAACCTGAGTAGATGGTGGCTGAGATTTACTCGACCACAAGCTGTAAATTCCAACTGTTAGGATGCATATAACACTCAATAAGTACATCATGTAGTTCTTTCTCATTACTCGTATATATTCTGGTTCCCTGGTGCCATTGCTGCCTGCTTGCCTACTCAGGCAGCAGCTAAGTTGGGACTTTCATGTTGCTCAAGGGAAAAAAGAAAATAAAAAATGTATTGGGTGTTAAGCCTAAATTACTGTTCACTTTATTCTTAAAAATTGACTCGTACTCTTGAGAGTAGAGTCTTGATGTGAGATCAAGAAGAGGAGTGTTTTGACCAACTAAACCTTTGGCTAAATCAATTTCTCCTTTGACAATAAATCCATACTAAAACCCATTACTCCCTAAAAACAATCTTTTAAAAAAGAAAAGATTAGAAAAGACCATGTTTTATGATTTAAAACGGTCAGTGAACGAAAAAGAAGCACAATATGATAAAAAACGTGTTATAAGCGCACAACAACAACATGAAAGTTATGCATACCGTCCATATCTATGAAAATATATTCATCTGGGACCCAAGAAATTTTGTTCCTCTCAACTGGATCATGTTGTTATGCTTGAAGAACCTTTTTCTGGTACTTCAAAATTCTGCGTACAGGGAGTTAATGGACCACGCCGAAATGACAATGTCTTATCGTGCTCAACTTTTTGAAATAAAATATATCTCCTTCTTTCCATTTTTTAAGTAGAAAAAAAAATGATTGAAAGAGAATTTGAGAACTGGAGGTGGTTTGAGGTTAATAGTAATCAAGTAACACTGAGCAAGCTTCTACCCTTTAACTGCACTTGAGATTAAAATTTTATTACTATAAACTCAGTAAAATCTTATAAGTCATAACAAATAACATAACAACTGGAAAATTGGTTTCTGGCTTTCTGCCACTACAATATCTGCCTCCACAAGGAAAAGATAAAACCAAACAAAAAAAGGCAAAAAAAAAAACACCGTAATTTGTACCTATCAGATAAGTCAAAGATAAAATCCTAATACCACTCCTCGTTATGCATTGCAATCTGTGTAGATGAGCACAAAACTAGGGCTATCAATGGATAAATTTGGATTGGATTTTGGAAAATCTAAACCCGAACCGATATAAAAAATTTGGAAAACACGAAACCAAACTATTTAGAAAATTGAGAACCTAAAACAACCGATATATTACAAATTAAAACCGAACTAACCTGAACCGAAAACTATAAAATCAATTAATTTCAGCTACACAATTGATAAATATATACAAAATTACTCATAAATATTACTAAAATGTCATTTTATTGGTTCAGATTCATATTGGTTCGGTAGAGGATAAATCCAAAACCATACCAATATTTTATCGGTTCGGTTTCAGATCGGTGAAGGTTAAAACCAAATTACCAAAACCCAAACCAATTTTTATCGATTTAGTTCGGGTCGGTTTCAAGTTATCGAAACCAAGGCCTACCACAAGGCACCTCAATTGTCTCTATCAATTACCTATAATAGAAACAATGCTACTTGACAAATGACAACTACCTATTGACAAATACTACTTTGCTTCTTTC
Source organism: Coptis chinensis (assembly GCF_015680905.1). Taxonomy (NCBI): domain Eukaryota; kingdom Viridiplantae; phylum Streptophyta; class Magnoliopsida; order Ranunculales; family Ranunculaceae; genus Coptis; species Coptis chinensis. The sequence continues at coordinate 720,713 of NC_141461.1, read as the reverse complement.
TGTTTTTAGTAAACTACTAGGCTACTGAGCATCTCTAGTTGTTCAGCTCCTCATAATTTCATGTATCAAACCAGTGTTTGTGATTCCGAACGAAACTTCGAAATTCCATCCAATATTTTGGTTTTTAAAAAAATTGGAATTCCAAATATAGAGTTGAAATATTTGAAATTCTGAAATCATTTGAAATTCCAAATGTGATAAGGTCGAAATTTAATGAATTTCAATTTTTGGATTTATCGAAATTCCGAGAATTCTGAAATCCCAAACTAAGTTGAATGAAATGTCTAAAAAGGGCACTAGTATTTAACCCAAAGTGTAATTCGAGGAGGAAAAGGGAGCTAGTCACGCTTCTGTTTGATTGCAAGAGAACGTACTAGGACAAATCAACAATAACCGGCCACCAATAGGCTTCTCTGCGAGAATTGCTAGTAGGAAGAAGACATGACTAGCCCCTTTTTTCTTAATGTGTAAATACAACTAAGTAATTGAATTTGAGGGTGCGGTATGGTAATAGAACTTCTCTACATAACTTGAGGATGTGAAAATGTGAATTCTTAGAGTTTGACCATTTTCTAGCAAATTACTAATACGTAAAATAATACATGGGATATGTAACTTTTCTAAATCTTTGGAATGCGCCCCTAGTTCCATTTTAGGTTTGGCGGTGATGGTTAACTACTTAGGCCAAGTCCAATGGCTCTGTACTCTGCATCTCTATCTCTCCAAAAAACAGTGTTATACAATAGAGAGGAGATTTCGCTGAATCAATGGTCTGAACAATCTACGCCACTTGAACTGGCGCGGTTTGAAACCCATGTGTTTTTCAACGCCACTTCGACCAGCACCGTATGTATTTCAAAATCGATTTTGTGGGGACACTTCACAAACCACTCAACTTCAAATGGCGCCGTATCAAATTGTTTTTACATTCCACGCCACCTTTAAGTGGCGCCATTTAAATTTTTACAAACCACGTCATTTCAACTCAAGTAGAATGCACTTTCCATTCCTCGATAATATTCTCAATATATAGATAGTTAAATGTGGATAAAGAGAGAAAACCATCACAACTCCCACCGATTTTGAGAGAATAGAAAGCCATTACACCCAGCCTTAACTCTTGATTCTTATACTGTTTTTAGGCTATTTCTAGCATACAACGAAGTGATTCATATATTTAAAAATCACTTTATCAATAGCATAAAATAGTTGCAAAAAAAAAGTTCCTATAATGATCTCGAATCCTCTATACCAAGAAGATCGTCGTCATAAAAAAACAAGTCTTAGACAACCTTACCAATTTGGCAATTTCCCCACAATTGCCAATAGTTTTAAGCATTTTTTAACTAATATAAAAGAGGATAAAATAAGTTCAAGGGCATTCTTGTTAGCACAAGTCACTATACTAGAGCGGTAGGTCCTACCTGGATACATAACCTACCTCATATAAAAACAACTTCTGGAAGGTTGACTACAGTCCACCTTTGCCATCAAAACTCCATCTTGTCGTAATCACTTTCATCAAACGACCCGTCACCATTGCAAATCATATCGTACCACGTCAACTTACAAAACGACAAGCCCCACCGAATCATGAAAGGTTAACATCGATCTTGAAAATGAGGCAAACGTGTTGAAAATTTGATCGTACTGAAAACTAAGTCGGCACACTTGGACTGGGCCTGGAATTGGGCAGTAAGACATATTGGAGGAACATTTCAAATGCACGTTAACTCAGTATAACGAATTGAACATCGACTTGTTCAACAAATGTTCTATTCTTAATTTCTTATAATAGAAAAAAGGAAATAAAATAATAATAATGTACAAAACATGTTTTGACAATATATGTAATATATTGTTATAATTGTTAGAAAAATAAATTTACACAAATTTATTGAGATATGAATAAGTAATTTGTCTCTTAAGTTATTCCATTTGAGATGAAATGAGTTTATCTTGAAACAGTACGTAAAGTGAGAAAAATATTTTCAAAGCGATGTATTATCTTAGAAAAAAATATGATTTTTCGAAAATGCCATTTGGTCAAAAAAGATATATCATCGAAAATGTGTAACCTTTCGAAATAGACACTAGTTTAAAACAGTGATTTATACCTCAAAACATATGACTTTTTAAATAGTTGTTTACTTTTTTTCCAAGAGTCACTGTGTTGTTTCGAAGATGCATCACTCACTTATAAATATTGGATTAATTTGGAGAAAAAGACATACCAAATCATGCAGAGTTATGATTTTTCTCTTATCCTTTTGTTCTTAGTCAAATACTATGTTGTGTTCGTTGATTCTATAGAATTGAAGTGCTAGTTTTCTATAGAAAGAAATCCATTATATCTTGGAAAACAGTTTTCCAACAACCTTTAAGCACTGTGAGGGAAAAAATTTGTCTTAAAAATATAGTACATCTACACTAAACTCGAATTTAACTAAAAAGTACAAAACACTTACAAGACAAAAAATTTATATAATTTAATAATTGGTAAATAGTAATTATAATTAAATTATATATTCTTAACAATAATAATTTATCAAACATGGAAAATGACATGGAAAATATGTGAACTATTGAAGAATGCTTCTACGCAAATGTTAGTTCTTCGAGGACTTAGTCAGTGGGCGAACTTTGTTTTCTTTTGGTCGGAGAATTTTAAAATGCAATTGTGGTTAGGCATTTCTAAAATAAATTATCAAAGGAAAATTTTACTCCTTTATGCAATACAAATAATTAATCAAACTTGTCCAGGATATTGTATGACTGCAAGAAATGTTTGGTGTCCATTAGCCGACAAACTAGAAAATTACATTAGAATTTTGAACTATGCTAAAGGCAGTGTTTGAATAACGTGTATTCTCTCTATCCATTAAAAGGAAAATTCGCATGCATGCAAAAATATATTTATATTTCTCAATTAATAAGCTTTTTCAGTTGAAGTATTCTCTCGGCAGATGCAGATTCTACTAATTCTCACTTTTTTTTTTTTTTTTGACTATTTTTGGAGTTAAAGGGGCTACAGTTATTGTCAGCGGACCTCCGCCGATTTATGTATTCCAATTAAGAGGGAATATTGAACGATTCTATACCTAGCACGTGTACATGACAATTGAAAATTGTTGTCAATTATAGACAACGTGATGGCGGTCACAGTGCAATGAGACTGAATAATGTAAACTCAATGCTTTGTGAAGGATAATAATGTTTGTTGACATTTTGTTGTAAACTTGTAACATCACCATGTCTGACGAAATGGTATTGACTATAAGAGAAAAAATAAGGTTAATTTGATGATTCGTGATCGTTAAAGAACAATTGCGTTTGGGAGAGGTGTAAGGTTAATGCCATTTTTTTATTTGGTCAGGAAAAATGATTAATAGACTTATGATTTAATCAGTGCAGCGCAATATAATATACCAGTTCCTGGTTCACACACACCAATTTCCACTTTTTTATTACTATTATTATTTCTTTTTTATACACGTGTGTTGGAGGGCAGGTACATTTTAGGCCACTCTGCATACTACGTAATTCTGATGGAACAGCACGATGCTTAAAGTGCCAAATTGTACATTGGTTGGTAACACAGTAACATTTTGCTGCAGTGAAAACTAACCCATGGCCCAGCACAAAAAAAACCTCGTAAATCAATTCTGATTGGTGTATTGAATTAAAATAAAGAGTTAAATTCTCTCTCCTCTCTCCTCACCAGCCAATCACAGCTGACTTCTGAAGTTTTTTTTTTTGTGCTGGATTATGTTTGAATTAAAATAAAGAGTTAAATTCTCTCTCCTCTCTCCTCACCAGCCAATTACAGCTGATTTATGAATTTTTTTTTTGTGCTCCCAACACAAAAAAAAACCTTATAAATTAACTCTGATTGGTGTATTGAATTAAAATAAAGAGTTAAATTCTCTCTCCTCTCCAGCCATGACTTCTGAAGTCTTTTTTTGTGCTGGGATATGTTTGACAGTGGCGCCCAAATTTTTAACCAAACCAAACACCAAACAAAAAAAAAAACACCAACTAACTTTAAGAGAAATATCAAATATTCGACATCAAATGATTAGTTTGAATAAACCACCCATATTATCTACACAAATCAAAACTTTATTAAACCTTTTTCTTAAAAGCCTTTCCCACTCTCAAGACGGTTTCGCAAAACCGTGTGATTAAAACTCACATTCTAGCCCAAGCCCATACGGTATTAAAAAAACTGCGAGAGAGATTTGATACAACACCAAAGTTGAAACCAAATTTTAGCCAATTTGGGGTTTTGTTTAGTGTTTTTATCAACATGTGTCTCTCATGGAATTAAAAAAACACAAAATTATTAAAATTTGGTGTTTGATGTTAGAATAGTATCTCACCTAAAGATGCTTTAAAAAGAAGAATCTAGTTAAGTAAGCCCCAAATAAGCCCTAAAACGAAGAAACAAAATAACCCAATGGGCCCTTGTCGGCAGAACTCAAGTCATATGAAAACTCTCTTTCTTTTGTGAATCTAAATCTTTGCTTCAAAGGCACCGACTCATGTAATTGAACAGAGACCACTCCTAGAAATCAAGAATCCAGTCAAAATCTTGGTGTGAACAAAACCCCAAGTTGGCATTTCGTATGTATCTTCTTATCTAATAACACTATTAAAAATCTATAGAATTAGAAAACATATTAAATAAATAGAGATAAAATAGGAAGCACTTTTTATCACATATACGTCCATAATATATAATAAGGTGGCAAAAAGTTACTATGTCAATGGCGGCGTAGCACGTTTGAATTCCAACTTGTTTATATAGAAGTTACTACTCAGCAAGTTTTTGAAGTTTGAAGTCGGGTACGTTTGTTGGAGTTGTGATAAATTATACCAAGTTGTGCTACTTGTGTTTTCATGTGTGTGTTAAAGGTGGCGAACCAAGGAGATAAAACTGACCAGTTTGGTAGGTGTAGTGTTGAAGATGAAGAAAAAAATGAAGAAGCATCTCAAAGTCAAGAACAATTTCTAGCGCCTCAACAACAACCAAGTATGTTTACAAGTTATGATCAAAATAGGAGTAGAGAGATGTCTGCAATGGTATCAGCTCTAACTCATGTTGTATCGGGTGAGGGAAGTGGAAATGAATGGGGGTATGGCGGCTTTGATTTTGGTGGTTCTGTTTCAAGGACTAGTTCTGTTTCTTTGTCTTCACCGTCTTCCAGTTCTTTTTCTTTGCCTTCACCGTCTTCCAGTTCTTATTCAACTTCTTCTTCTTCATGGGGTGGACAGAAGAGAGGTAGGGAAGAAGAAAGTGGTGGTCAATTAAATGAATCAGTTTTGAGGATGTATAGAAACTTTGGTGATTTTAGAACTTCACATGGGGAATCATCTTCTGGTATTCCAGGTTAGTCATTTTGATTCATTCATTAACATTAATGATCTAGCTTTCAAATTTTCATATTGAATATCTTCAATGGAACAGTATTGTTAGTCACAAGGGGAGAAAAAAACATATAAAATTATAGAACATCGTCATTCATAATTATCCTAATAATTTTTTGGTACTTGTATATCAGTTCAACTCTATCTGAACTAAATATAGGAAAAGTTAAAAGATGAGAGTCTCTAGGACATCTGAACATTACCTCATAGGTTTGTCAGCATCATTATCCTTTCATTATTGATATTATTTCTCAAATGGATATCAAAGTCTAATACTAAACAATAATAGTGTCCTTTTTATTATTCCTGTCTCATTTTCAATTATTTGCTTCATTTAAATTTTCCTATGAAACATTTCTTTAACATACTTTTACAACACTGTTGGTGAACTAATACTATTTCATCTTTATGGAACAGTACTATTTCTCCTAATATATATATTCACTTCCAAGTAAAAATTAGGCCACCTCATTTGAGGGAATCAGGTGTTTGTTTTGACTTTATTTCCTCTTTCTCTATACAGTAAAACAAGAAGGTGGAAGCATTACATCAACTACAATAACTACCACAGCTGAAACTCAAGTAGCAACTCCAAAAGAAGAAACCACTACTTACAATGCAGGAGGCCGAGAAGGAAGTGCTGCTGTTGTTAGTGGTGGTGGTGGAGAAAGTAGGAGAAGATATAGAGGAGTAAGACAAAGGCCCTGGGGAAAATGGGCAGCAGAAATAAGAGATCCACACAAAGCAGCTAGAGTTTGGTTAGGTACATTTGATACAGCTGAAGCAGCTGCGAGAGCTTATGATGAAGCTGCACTCAGGTTCAGAGGAAGCAGAGCAAAACTAAATTTCCCCGAAAACGTTAGGCTTCTACCGCCTTTACCCGTTTCTCCAGCGACTCATTTCATTACTTCTGATTCTCCAGCAACCCTTTTGCCAGTTTCTCAAGCAGCACAACCTTTCTTACAATCTCATCATCAAGATCTTCAGCATCAACAACAACAACAGCTACAGAGTTCTGATATAACTAGAGACTATATTCAGTATTCCCAGTTGTTACAAAGTTCTAGTGATTTTCAGAGACAACCTACTTCTCTATTAGAACAAATGTTTTATTCTTCTTCTTCTTCTCTTTCTTCATCTTCAATGTTCTCTTCTTCTTCTTCTTCTTCTACCTCGTTTCCTCTGCTTTATTCAGATCAACAGTTCATGACTTACTTTCCTGCACCTGAAAACATTGATCAGAGTAGAGAAACAGGCTTGCCGTCGCCATCTTGGACAGATTCCGCACGAGATCCTCCTAGTTCATCAGGTTGAATGAAAAGCAGAAATGTTGTTTTGGTTGAAAATATTCTTTAGCCTTCCTCTTGTTTTTTATGTTCTTTTGAGTTTGTTTTTTCATTAGTGAATTTAATGTGTTCTTTGATGAACTACAAGACCTGTTTCAAATTTCATACTGAAAATAAGATAAACAAGAATGATTTTGGTAGGTTGACGCTGATATTTTACATTTGTGTTTTTTATCAGGCTGTCTTGTATGAGCTCTGAAGTTGGGGGTCTACACTACAGTTAAATTTTTTCTGATGGTTCAGCTAGAAACTGGTTCTATGTCTCTTCATTGCAAGCCATTTCTCTATACAAAAGAAAATTTTCATGGCAGTCCAATATTGTCATACTTACCATTCATGTGTCAGCTAAAGCAGTTACAAAGAAATCTAGAATGAAACATTTGTGGCCTCATATTTTTTTGTTTTATTAGTTACATTAGCAATTGTCTTAATTTTGAGCAACAATAAGAAAAAGCAACACGCCTACAATCGTTTTAACCCACAAACTAACCACTATATCATTGTACCCTGGCCTAGAAGTGCTCCTCAGTACAACTGGTTTTTCGGAATAAGAACACGCCATCTCCCCATATAAACGAAAACTTCCATCCGAGTCCAATGTCGCTCTGTACACAGGGTACTAATGCCATTGAGCCATCGAGGTCCATAATCTCCTCCTGCTGGTAATACACGTTCTAGATGACAAAGTAATTCCAATCAACAAGCCTCAATTAACCCTTTGAATCAAGATTCAAAGAAACAGGGTTCTGTGTAAAATCACCTCCCAGAACATGATTGTATTTCTTACTCACTATGTCGTAGATCTGAAGTGCACCGTCTTGTTGCATCACCAATATGTAACGTCCAGTAATAATATAAGGAACTCTAGAGTCGCCATATGATTTGAGAATCCGAATCATATAAAGTGAAATTGTCATTGCCAAGCATTAATGCATATTGATGCCGGGGATGAAATCATGTTTCCAAGCAAAGGTTTCTTGTTACCTACTTGAACAATGAACAAGCCATCTTGATCAAATACAATAAATGCAAGATAACACCACTAAGCTTCCAGCTGCATCAGGATGTTTAGCTTGTACCAATACGTATGGCCAGAGCGTGCAAAACTAGAAAGAACAGTAGGTAACACAAAATATTACAGAACTATTTCATAAAACTGACAGTAAAAGATTTACACAAAAGAATTAAGCCAGAACTAAGATTCAAAAACTGAGTGTAAAAATCACATATCAGTTGACCCAAATGGTACTGAGAAAAATTGGAATATATGGTGATCTTCAACAACTAAAGACTCCAAATGGCTTCCAAGGGGTACATTTTGCATCCCCAAGAGGATGATATTCGGTTTCAGAACAGATCTCAAATGCTTCCCAGGGGCACTCAGGTCCATTTCTATGTGATCCTGTTAAGCAAAACCATGATAAACCATCTGGATCAGCATCAAAATGATTAAGGTTACTTTGAACCACCTGCTTTCACGTGCATGATCAGAGTAACAACCACGTTACTGATTGTTGTCGTTTCTGCTCTTCAGAACTGCTGGGTCCATTGCATGACTGTCCTGCATAATGTCCCAGCTCCCACTCCTGCCCCGACTTGAGTAGTGAGCCTCTTGCCGATTCAAACCCAAAGCAAACTCTGCTTCAGATGAATCGCGCTGCTGTTTTCCATTGCTGCCTCTGCTGCGCAGATCTACATTTTCATCAACTTCTTCAAAGTTACGGCGCTGAGAAATAGCCAACAGATCTCCACCAATCTCTAGATCATCTTCTACCTTCGAACGAGGGTTCCCACCGGCATCATCTACTTCTGGTTCCTGAGTATGGACAACGGGAGGCATTTGTACCTCCTCTTGCACAGATGCACGGAAGTTGTTTCTGGAATGTTTTGTTCTTGCACAGAATACTTCGAAAAAGTTACTGAAGCAACCACGGTTGAAAACATTTAGCCGACTGTCAGCTCTGTACCGGAAATTCTCATATGTGGTCTGAAATATTACAGAAGTAGTAAATTTTCAGAAAATTAAAATTACAGAATGGTGACCATTGTAGGTTGGAGAGAAGTTAAGTCCAAACCACTAAAGCAAACAAGAAAAATGGTAAATGAAAGTTGAAAATGTAGTTTAAGATGATACGTTGGGGACAATGACCACATTAGGTCATTAAATTGCTTAGAATAAATCAATTTTCAGGCATATAGACAACGTCTCGTGGAATGTCTACCAGTTTCTTCTAACACTCCTAACCCCTCACGTCCTCACCCCTAAGAAGAAACAAAACGCCTCCAGTTTGAATAGATTTTGGAATACCAAACACACATAAAAGCAAATGAAGATATGGGAGTACACTTTTCAACAGATAGAGGTTTTTCTATCCTAGAGATAGCCAGACAGACATCAACTTCAACGACAACAGACGACATGCTTATCAAGTTATATCCCATGCATGAAATACTTCCATGACAATACACAAAAAGAACTGGCCGGCATGACCTAAAACTATAAGAAACTCAAGGAGGGATGCAACCACTGCTAACAAAGTTTTCAGCTGATGTAATATTTTAAACTCTATAGTAGAGGAAGATGTAATTACAACCTATTTGAGATATTAATACAGGTGGGGGTCTGCCAAACTTCAGCATCATTTCAAAAAAAAAAAAAAAAGTTTTCAGCTGATGGAAGAATAAACTTCACAACCTGCAACCTCTAAAGTGAACCAATCGACGAAAAGAAAATAATACCGTCAAGTCTGCACTGTTTCCTTTTTTTTGGTAAAACAAAATCCCAATGATGATAAACATCAAAGAGAGGGGGTACGTAAGCACCCCAGCCTCTTGCTTCCTTAACAAGTCTTCCACTAAGTTAAGATCAAGACTTGCATACTTAAACACCACTCAAAAATTGCATTTAGTGAAGGCAATTAACCAAACATGGACATTTACCATTAACTTCGAGCCTTTCAGCAGAAGAAAAGAAAAAGAATATCAAATTAATTATACTTGAAGCCAAAATCGTAACTGTAATTAAGGTTCCTAACTAATAGAGAAGTTGCAGAATCCATGCAGGAGAGAGAGACTGACCTGGTTGGTGCCAATAAGGTACGAATGAAAGCCTGTGAGGCCACCAACAAACCACAAGGAAATGAAACAATAAGCCATGAGTACCACTGATGCAGGAGAATCTCTCATTGCCGCCCAAACTGTGCCATGACTGTTATTCATGAGAACCTTGATGTACAATGCTGACATGGAAAATATGTAGACACAAAGTATAGTTGAAGAAGAAACGAATAGAAAGAAGTAGCGGTAATTGCGCTGCACATAAATGGAGGTAATTAGACATCCAGAATTACCAAAAAGATGACTTTAGCTACAATGAAAATGGAACTAATAACAGACACAAACGCATAAGTGAATACATTTAAGCCAACAAAGCAGAAAGAATTTGAAGAGCAAGGCTCAAGTAATAAAACTTCTGAGGTGGGTGTTGAAGGAAATACCAGTCCAATGCATTGGCCAACCCAAGGGCAATGGTGATCAAAACGCTCTATACAATTATTGCAGATGGAGCAATGAGAGCAACGGGGAGGACGATAGAGCATGCATGTTTCACAATATTTGACCCTCACAGCCACGCCATTCACCATAACTTCTTTTGTGCGAGGGAATTGTAGGCTTGGTGTGCGCCTTCCACCAACCTCAACAGATGCTGAGGATTCATAATGGAACTCTTCCTCTGGTGGATGGGAAGCGCGTGGAATTATACCTGGATCGCGGGCTGAGGTAACAAGAAGAAGGACCAATACCTGCTAGGACCAATGTACAGCATGAGAACAATTACTACAAAACCACTCAAAATGGGGAGAAAATGCAAAAGAAAATATAAGATGGAGCACGAAAACAACTATAGCAAAGGAAGAAGGAGACTAACATAGATAGTAAATGCAATAGCGACAACTATAATGGCGTATCCTGCATTATAAGCTCGAAACTTCGTGGCGAAGATGCCTGGCAACAAGTGCACAAAAGACAATAACAGGCACAAGGATAAGCAATAAGGTGACGAGCAACGACCTAGCATCAGGTCCAAATATCAACCTCCCTCCGAAGAAAAATTTCTGCAGAAACAGACATAAAAATGAAGTTATAAAACATACAAGTGCTAGAAAATAAGAAAGAAGGGTAACATAATTAAGTTATATCTGACTTAGAATGGAAAACAAAGAGTCCCCAGAACTTCAAGAGCCCATAAACAAGTTACTGCAAACAAATTGACGAGATGAGGTAACTTACATTGCAAACTATCATAGTACAAGTTTGTATTACAATATGTACCATCAGTATATCATCTATCTATGGTATATCTACTTGTCTCTCAATAAACCAATAATGATTTGTATCATTTTTAAAAATACAAAAAACAAAAAAAAACAGTTGGGATTTGTTCTCATCTCCATCTCCAAATTTCTGCTGTCATCAATGCATATAGAGAAACAACGGACACGGCCTTAAATAGTTTCGGCCTCATATCACTTCAATATATATATATGAAAATAGAAGGGTCTTACCAAAAATGCAGCCCAATCCTTAAATCCCCTCGGGAGATGTCCTCTTAAAACTCTAACACATATTTAAAAACCCGCTAAAACAGGATAAAAAGAGATATTACTTAAAAAACAGGTTCAGATTTTTTAACTATAATTTAATGTAAACACCAAGCAAAGAATTTGAACTTTTGCTCGCAATTGTTCCCCGCTGGACTGTGCTTCATATAAACCGAAAGATTGCCAAAAGATTAAATAGTTAAGGGTTTCTACTCTTAAGGTGTGATTATATCTTTGTAACACCTACCAAGACTCTCCCTCAATACACTTATCCTCTTCTCTACTCTATGTCCCTATATTTTGCCTGGAATGCAATCCCCATAAAATAGTCAGTGGTGTACCAAGAATGAGTGAATGAAGCTCATTGCAATCTCATCTCAATTGGGGATATCAGTAATATTAACCAAGAAATCAAGAAACAACATTTCTTAAACCCCAAAGTGCAACAATCAATCTAATCAACTAGCAAACCAACCCAATCCCAATAACCAATCAAATTTCTAACTCAGTAACTTCAACTCAAAAAAAAAAAAAAAAAAAACACACAATTCAATTCAAAAACATGAAAGCCCATCACTTTATACTTCAATTAAGCTTATTAAAACAAGATAAATGATGAAATACAATGAAATGAAGAGTAAAAACTTACATTGTTTCCTTTCCAGACTTGATAAACACGCTTGGCCATTAGAACTCAACTCTTTACTACTACTACTACTACTCGGGAAGTGAATCAAATATTTCAAACTTGTTTCTGTTCATCATCATCTTCTTCTACTACTACTACTACTTCAAAACTCGTGAAAAATGTGCGTTCTTTAAGTTTGGAAAAAAAAAAAGGAGCATTTGATTGGTCAGTTTTTTTGGTGTTGGTGTGCTGCTTGTTCAACAAAAAATTTCTTTGCTTTGAAAAAAAACAAAAATAAAACTGATGTAATACAACCGGTTGTAGCTATTCATCTTTTGAAACTGTTTTTTTCTTTGCTTCCACTGGTTTTGATACAATGTACAAATTAAGTATAATAATCATCATTCCACACCTCGCCAATCTATTGTATTCATTCCACAACTAAACAATCCACTCATCCATTCAACACGCATTCATTCAAATAAACAAAGTCTATTAATTAAATATATGCAATTCAACTCGTTTATTAAAAAATTATAAACTAACTTTGGTTTGAACTCTTGCTAGGTTGTCTCTTATTCAATTTACTCCCTCTTGTGATTTTCGCAATGTCATTTCTATCAAATGCGCTTCTAACTCCGCGACTCTATCTCGCGACTTTTTATTTTCTTCTCGGTTCGGACAACTAAATAATAATAGTACTCATCGGTTGTAGCCATAAATGAGTCACGCATCCCATGCATCACTAGATGTGATTTGGCATATCACACTCTAAATGTAGTCCACAAAAAAATCAATAACTTTAAGAAAAATTATCGCTATAAACCAAACATATATAATTCGAGTTTCAAAATAAACCAAATATTAACCTCATCTAGAGTGTCAAAATTCAAGACAAAGTTTGGAATAGAATTTTGATTAACGTGAGGTATAGGTATGGCGACATACATTCCCTGAGATGTAACCATGTCATAACTCTATAAATTATCTAGATCGGAATGAGGTGGAGCAAAAGTTTCGTAAGGACCTTGAGATGAAAAGTAGGGCTCAACGAGGTGTTAGATACGCAAATCACTTCAAATAGCCTTGTGTCCCACAAAGTCTATGTTAGCAGCTCTATACATGTTAGTAGGCAATATAGGAACTCTTGAGATATGATCATAGTAATTGTATTAGTCACCATTCAAATCTAAACAAAGTGAAGTCTATGTGACCACAAGTCTCTATTATTTTAAGGTAGAACCTCTGCTGACTAACTCTTCCCAATGGGCATATATTATCCGGAAGAGAGTGAAAGATGAAAGGTGTCCCAACGATTTGGTGCCAACACCTATTGCCCCATGTACTACACGATGATATCTACAAACTCAAAAATGACTTGGCGTATTGTAAGATCATATAAACGACATACGCGATGATGTTGCACTAAGAAATACCATTACAACATCAATGTTGCACTATGAAAACCACTGCAACATCAATGTTGCACAAAAAATAAGATTGCAACGTCAATGTTGCACCGAGAAATACCACTGCAATATCAATGTTGTGCCATGAAAACTATTATAGCATTAATGTTGTACCATGAAAATTAAAATCAATGGAATGAATGGTTTGTTATGAAGAAAATATGATAATGGAAATAGAAAAAATATTTTAAGTGAGAGAAAAAATATTTTTGACTTTTGTTATCCTAATAATTCTACACTGACACAGAGAATTTGACATAGTTGACCGACACAGTGACGTGGCACTACAACATCAATGTTGCAATATAAAAAACCATCACTGCAACATCAATGTTGCATCGAGAAATACCACTACAATATTAATGTTACACCATGAAAACCACTGCAACGTCAATGTTGCACAAACAAATATCATTGCAACACCAATGTTGCACCACTTGCACAATGAAAACTACTGCAACCTCAATGTTGCACTATGAAAAATCAATGAAATAGATGGTTTGTTATGAAAAAAACATAAAAATGACAAAAAAGGCAGAGGTATTGATAGAGAAACAAAAACATCGCAACTGTCCTTCAAAACCTTTCAAAATATTCATGAGGTAGTCAAACAACATCAAAACATAAGAGTACGTCATTTTCTATTCTCTCAGCATCCAACCAAGCATCAATCAACACTAACTAACAACCATAAAAACTTTATATACATCTAAGTATCTAACTAACACAGTACATTTATAACCCCATAAAACACATACATATACACATTCGTCGAGAGGCGCTAGTACAAAAAAGGGTTTTTATAACTGTTGTTTTCGAAACGATCACAAATAGCAAAAAATGATTTTTGTGACTGTTTTAAAATATTTTTTGTGAGAATAGTTTTCGAAACGGTCACAAACGTTTTTTTTATAGGAAAGATGGTACATGTGTGGCGTATTATTTGTGACCAGACCATATTTAAGGTCCAAGTCATATTCGGATTCAGGCTTCGGGCCTAGCTCGGCCCATTAACAGCCTTATTGAGGATACTGGATAGCAATCAACTAGACAGAACAGGAGAAGAAGGAGGGCATGTAACCATGGAGAAGGTAAGTGATGAAACTCATATGCAATGGCATTAATTTGGTCTAATGCTAACAAATGATGTATATTCTTGTAGGCTCAACATACTGATGGATTACCAGAATACATACACATCCAACAAAATGATTTCTTGCATCGAAAGTGCGTTTTTTTTTTTTTTTTTTTTACTCTTCTTATTTCATATATATGCTCTTGTGCTACAACAATGTTATGATCGTGTGTTGCCAGGCACAAGAAGCAGAAAGAAGAAGACATTGCTACGTGTGACTGCATATATGATGTTCGTTACCCCGATAGTGCCTGTGGGGAGCGGTGCTTTAATTTTTTAACCAGCACAGAGTGTACACCTTATTGTTGTCCCTGTGGTAGTTTTTGTAAAAATCAGGTATAAAGAATGGATATTTAAGGTTCTCAGTCTACTGCTATAGAATCTTTGTATTTGACTAAGCTCACATTTGCTTGACAGAGATTCCAGAAATGTGAATATGCTAAGTCAAAGTTGTTTAAAACTGAAGGACGTGGGTGGGGCCTTTTGGCTGATGAGCATATTAAGGTTGGTATTTTTCAAGAGCTTCCATTAGTTTTTGAGATCATTTTCACGGCCCCTTGGATATACGTTCGCCTTTTGTAATTGTAACTCCAAATACTTCTCACTGTGACGAGATACATGGTAGGAGATATAGCACTAACTAAGATTTAGGGGAAAATATGTCTTAAGTAGAATTCATCTAAAGTGTCTGGTTTTTTCGTACCCATAGGAGGATATGATCTCAAACCTTTTGTTATTTCGGTGTGTTTAGATCCCATGGCGTGATTACCATATTTTCTTTATATCTTTGGATTCACATTATTATTCTCACTAAAATTTATCGAAATCCAGGCTGGACAGTTTGTTATCGAGTACTGTGGAGAAGTTATATCTTGCAAAGAAGCAAAACTGAGAGCACAGGCTTATGAAAAACAAGGTAATGTACTTGTTTACAGTCATTTGTTATATTTATTCATTTTATATAAATGTATCTCCTATACTTATTGAAAGTTTGTTGCAGGTCTGGTGGATGCTTATATCATATCACTTAATGGATCTGAGTCAATTGATGCAACTAAAAAAGGAAGCCATGCTAGGTTCATAAACCATTCATGGTAAGTTATCTCAACTAGAAATAACAAGCTACAAAAGAGTGATGTATTAGGTACTATCCTGAAACGTGAACAATCTGAATTGCTTGGCCGTCTATATATATTGGAGAAGTCAAGTGCAGGAGCAGATACTGGCAATGTAGGAGAAAACTAACTTGCCTTAGTTGACTCTATGTATATTGCTCACTACTTCGTTTATGCAGTAGGTCTTACACAAAATGTATTTGTCACGTTAAATTAGGCTCTAACTAGGGAGCATTTTAATAGATATCTTATGGCCCCACTTACTGAATTCTACCTAAATCGTCTGGGCAACCACCACTTGCTACCACTATTTATTATTTATTTAATATTAATATTGTTATTTATAATTTATTTATTTATTTTAACTTAATCAGATGAGCCACTGGCCCCCTTGCTCATCTTTCGAATGCGAAATATAAAAAGAAAAGAATTTATCTAAGAGGCACTCCTATTTAAACTCATGTGGTCATTTCTTGTGTTCTATTTCATACTTTAGATTTTCAGGAATTACTAGAGTAGGTCATTTGGCTCTAGAACACTTGTTTGACTCTCGGTTCATACTTTTTGGAACTTGCAGCCAACCAAATTGTGAAACAAGGAAGTGGAATGTGTTGGGGGAAGTTAGAGTTGGGATATTTGCCAAACAAGATATACCTGCTGGAACTGAATTTTCCTATGATTATAACTTTGAATGGTATGGTGGTGCTAAAGTTCGCTGCCTATGTGGTGCCCCTTTCTGTTCTGGTTTTCTCGGGGCAAAGTCTCGCGGTTTCCAGGTGAGTCTTTTAAAAGAGTCAATCAATGCAATCTTGCTGTTGCAGATTATAAGCTGCTTAATGCATATCTGGTTTTGTTGCATGGGCGTGGCAAAACTATATTGCTAATTAGCACAATACTGTCAATACGATTTGGTTCACATGGAAACTTTTGGTGTTATTTCTGTATGCAAATGCTAAGTTGATTTGCGGTTATCTTTTTTGACATTGTATTTGTGATACTGGAATCCAGGAAGTGTTGTATGTGTTTCAGTCTTGTGCTCAAGACAATTAGAGCAATCCACAAGCGCAAATCTTTGACCATGATTTGTTCCATTACCAATGAATTCATTTTGAGCAATAGTTTGAAACTATTGTACTTTTAAGGCCTTGATGTATTTGATATTGAAAGACAACTTCTGATTGTGGTTGTTGTTACTGTTGTCATTCTGTTAAAGGGTTTACCTATACTGCTAGTTTTCTTTTGCTTTTTTTGTTTTCTTTATTATTATTAGTATTATTTTTATGGTTTGTCTGACAACTGAATCTGTTCATTAGGAAGATACATATCTATGGGAAGATGACGACGACAGGTAACTGATTTTTTGTCATTTGTGAATATGCTTTTTCAATATCATTCACAATGCGTTATGTTTACTATTTTGTTTATGTGTGTCAACATCGAGACTCAATAAACTATTGCTTTGCATTTTTACATGCATTTGGAATTAGGATTTTATCAATCTACTTTTTGTTATTATTATTAATTTTTTTTATTGGCATCCATTTAATGTATATGCATGTTGATGTACCTGTTATTGTATAGTTAATACTACAGTCTAATACCATCTCAAGATAAGGCTTACGGAGAATTTTACAATTGTGTTGACCGAATTTCAAGCCTTAATTATTTTATCATCCTTGAGTAAATTTTGTTTTTAATATTTTTATATATTTTCTTTTTTCTGGAAATAATGTAGAGAATGCATGTAAATCAGTTACCTGTCCTTAGTGTGACATATACGAAAATTAAGGTTGTAACCCTCTCGGTGGTTGATTTTATACATTCTCCACATGTTTGTCAGTGGAAATTCTTTTTGTGAAGGACAAATTACCACAATGATGGATGGTCCAGCTCAGATGCTTCTTAAGGAGTAACTGATGGAAGGGGCAGGGAGGAGTAAAATTTAGATTAGAATGCATGCAATTACTCAAGACCAACTTAAGGAATCCTTGCAGTGGAAATGCACATCCACTATTATATTTTTAAGACAACAGGCCAAACATAGAAGGATGACCTTTAAGAAAGATACAACAGAAACTGATGGATGTACCATATTGCTGCATGCTGTGCATCACATTTAGTTTTCTCTTGATACGAATAACATTTTCCTCTTAACTTGGTTGATGTATGGCAGATACTCAGTTGAGAATGTCCCTCTTTATGATTCTGACGAAGATGTGCCTACTTCAAAGCACCTTAAGACAATGGAATCTATAAAATTTGATTCAAATATCACTGAAAATCATATCTCTGTGAAGGTGGATCACATTATGGAGTCCGAGCAGCATTTGCAGTCAAAAGCTTTTGTCGTAGAGTCACTCAACTCAGCAGTTCCAGTGGATGCTGTAGTAATGCATGAAACAAAAACCGAGGTCAACGAAGAGAAAACATTGCAGCTGCAAGATATTAGTCAGGCTTTTGGGCAGAAAAATGAGATGGTATCTCGTATCAGAAGTAATTATTTTGTCCAAACAAGTCCTTTAAAAACCAAAAAACAAGTGAGCTACAATGGAAGATCGAAAAACCATGCTCAGAAGGAAGTTGATGCCAAACGTGTTGGTCAACTCTTAGCATCAAAGGAAGCTCAAGAAGAGGTTTACACTTACGAGGTACAGTATATAATCTAACTTCGTCGACCATCAATCAAACTTAAACTGGCCTGTCACGTTGTTTTGCCACTTAATTTCCATTCTGTTTCAGTAAGGCGCAGGTAATGTTTGTTTAAGTTTGTTCCATGTAGTGTGTTAAAGGTTTTTTACTGTATGCAGGAAATTAAGAAGCAGACCACGTCAGAACTGGATTCTTTATATAATGAAGTAAGGCCAGCAATTGAAGAACATGAGAGGGACAACCAGGATAATGTCTCTACAAGTGTAGCGGAGAGATGGATTGAAGCCAGCTGCTCAAAACTCAAAGCAGAATTTGATCTTTATTCATCGATCATCAAGAATGTCGCATGCACTCCTCGTAGGGCTCGGTCCGAAACAAATTCCGCTAAAGGAGACATAGAAAATGATGTGAAATTCTTGACAAACTAATTTCATCAAACAAGCATCTCATTGCTGGGAAGTTTTGTCAATCTCTTAATTCCTAGGGAACTTAAGCATTTTTCATTGGATAAGTAGACATTATTAGAAAGGAAGTTCAAAGCCCAGGTACTAATAGTGTCCCCATATATTCCTTGTACAATTCTTTGCAGACAATTTATATTAGACACGGTTCCTTCGCTCTCATTTGCTCTGGGCATTCAATTTGGTCAAGTATTTAATCCCGTAGACCGTTTGTTTATCTGGCAGTTTTTCTTGGCTATGGATTAGGGAAACAAACATATATTGAAAGTTTGTATGTATGCATAGTATCTTTGCTCATTCGAAGCACATCGATAACAACAAACCGGAATTATTTTTGAGTTCGGGGATGTGATACTTAAATTTTCACGCCCAGAGATTAGAATAGGGTCTACACATACACACTAGTATATCCAATTTGGATTCAGAACACGGAGCAAGACTCTTCTTGTTTGTCCCACACCGACTCGATCATGTTGGGTCTGGTTAGTGGTGCGAATGCACGAACCGACAAATAATTTGTAAGAGCAAGTCCAATGGGGATATAGGCCTTTTAGTTTGCCCAGCCAAATTTGACACCCAAAATCAAAAAACCAATCCAATCATGTTTTATGTTTTGAAGTACTAAATGATACGGACGTCACAGTTTCTGCTGTCCGTCCATTATTTTGTAATATAAGTTAAATTTTTTTTTGGACGGACGGCACAGTTTTTGTCGTTCGTCGAAATTTAACACACGTAGCCATCCGTCTCCCGAACTTATTATAGCAACTACTAGCAAAGGTCTTAACTTTGGCTGAGTTTTTGACTCATTTCAAATTTAAGACCCTTTTAGAAGTTGTATTAGAATGACATTTTTGTGGTTGGACGTTGGAGTGCTATATTTGCTTTTAGCAGCCCATATAGCCCCCATTTAGGGCTAGTCATTGAGTCAAGCTATTCGTGAGTAACTCGAGCTCGGCTCGACTCAAACTTGTCCGCACAAAAGTATGAGTCGAATTTGAACTTAATTTAAAATTCATTCTAAATAGCGAGTAGTTCAAGTAGCTCGCGAGCTACTCGTTTTATAAGCCTAGTATATAATTTATAATTTATACGTCATTTTATACTTTATACCCAACTATAATTTACAATTTATACTAGTTTTAATGTTTTATATACATTTTTTTTCAAGTTTGAGCTTGAGTTCGAGTTCGAGTTCGAGTTCAAATGAGCATAACTGAACTCGAGCTATTAGTAAAACTAGACGAGCAATATTAAGCTCGAATGCGAATTTGAGTTGAGCTTCTACATTTGCGATTCAAGCTCCTGTATAACAAAACTCAACTCAGGTAACTCGATGACCAACCCTACCCCCATTGTACTTGCTCTAACTAAGCCTCTAAGTGGTCCCGGGCGAAAATGGTGAAATATCTAGTAGTCTCGTACCGGAATACCGAAAAAAAAAAAAAAAAGCTGACGTGGCAAGAAAAAAAAAAAAAAAAAAAAAACACAAAAATGAGACACCACCTCACCACCATCAGCAACAAAACCAGTTTCCAGAAAAAGAGTTTGAGAAAATCTAATAAATAAACCCCTCCTTTTTTTCTCTCTCTCTCTCTCCACTTCATCTCCGGATCTAAAAACCAGCACCTTCCTCAAAGTTCAAACAAATTTTCTCCAAACCCGTTGCTTCAAAGACCTCGCCTTTGTTCTTCAGCTCAGGTTTCGTTTCAAGAATCATTTTTTTTTTTTCTTTTTATGAATGTTATGTTAGCTGTAACCTTATTTGATTGAATTTTGTTTGTTAAAGTTCTAGGGTTTTGATTTTTTGGCTAGCTTATATTTGCATTTTGTATCTAATCACTCACAACTACTTCTATCAGCGTTGTTAGTTTAAACAAATCTTTGTAGATAAGTAAATAAGAAAAAAGCATCCTCCTTTTTATTATTTCAATTGTTAATGTTGTTTAGCACCTTGTAGGCTCAAATTTGTGAGACACTTATTCTAAAAATTCACCATACATTATGTTAGCTGTTTGTGAGAAGTAGTAGGTTAACTCCCCCTCCCCACCCAACACCAACATCGTCATTTTAAGTCTATGATTGTCTATCCTGTGTTGCATGGGTACGGGACGGAGTGTCTGGTTTGGACACGGGTACGAAGATTTGGACACGGCGAGATCTGAGAATTAGGGTACTGTTTTGCTTGTGTCCGGGTGTCCGTGTCCGTACAGGACACATGTACGCGATACAGAGGAAATTAGGGCGTACCCATGCAACAGAGAGTCTATCCTATTTATCTTGCATGTTTGCTCAAGTATGTATTATAAACATGGGATATTATACAGTATTTGGTTTTCGTATGAGTTTGACTCAGTTGGTTTTTTGGAGAACCTGTTTTGTTTTTGAGGCATCTAGATATAATGAATGATAGTGTTTAAAGTAATGACCTTGCACGTTCTTATTCAACAATAGATGTATTTTATTTTATTTATTTATTTATTGTTTTAAGCAGGTACGAGGTGATGAGATAAGTAGTTTTTGACGTAAGCATGGCCTCGAAGGGTCCTCGGTCTAAACTAGACCATGAAACAAGAGCTAGACGCCAGAAGGTATTTATTTTATTTTATTTTTCCTTGTATGCTTTGCAAATGTTTTATATTCGTGACTCATAGTTAATCAAGTTAGACCACATAACATTCTTCTGGGAGCTGTTACTGTTGGCTGATAAATTTTTTTGTTCATCGTTTTCTTAAAAAGATACTCTGCGATTTCAAATGGTGTATGAATGCTATGTTTGTTTAACAAGATATTAAAAGCCTAGATATCTTAAATATGTCCCTTTACAATCCTTTTCTATCCACTCTGTACAACAAAACATTATACAACTTTCTCTTGTTCTGAGAGAGATTGAACGCGACCTAACAGCATGCGAGATTATTTCTCGCTTGGCATCACACCGATGCTAAATCTTGTTTGGACGCCTCTTCATTGTAGATCAAATTGGTCATCCTGACTGTGTCAAGTAACTGCTTGTGGTACTTGCTAGTTAATAATATAAACTTTGTAGGACTTTAGCATCCTGGGTGATGATCACTGGATCAGTTGATTTTTTCAAGATTAATTCATCAACTTCGCAACCTCAAATTATCTAACAGTTATTTTATCGTGATTTATCTATTGTAGGCACTTGAAGCTCCTAGAGATCGTCGGCCAAAAGCACATTGGGATCATGTTCTGGAGGAGATGCTTTGGTTGTCAAAGGTAGTTTACTAGGTTGATTGATGCCATCTAAGTCTCAAATGGAAAGCATTAATTAGGAACTTTTGATTTGTATCGACTATTGTGTTGGTGCAAACATGATGTTGGGTGCTTAATGATGGTTTTGTAACTTGGTGGGTCGTTGTTTGCAGGATTTTGAGGCAGAAAGAAAATGGAAACTTGCTCTGGCGAAGAAGGTTGCTATCAGAGCCAGCAAGAACGCGCTGGACCCAGCTACAAGAGGGGAAAAGAAAGTGAAGGTTTGAGTCTCTCGTGAAACTTAATAAGAAAAAGACTAATGTTTGAATGCTTCATTCGTGTCATTGTTTAATCATGTGTTATGGGGGATTCAGGAAGAAGAACAGCGTTTGAGAAAAGTTGCACTGAACATTTCGAAGGACGTTAAGAAATTTTGGATAAAGATAGAGAAGCTGGTAAGTTTCTTGTGATAAGCTTGAGCTCACTCAAACTTAGGTCTCTAGTATGATTGCTCAAGTTTTTTTTGTTAAATAAAATCTCTTTACTGGACAAATTATTGTTGCAGGTACTGTACAAGCATCAACTTGAGGTTGAGGAAAAAAAGAAGAAAGCACTTGATAAGCAGCTTGATTTTCTTTTAGGACAGACTGAGAGGTAGAAAACTTACCCTATATTATTTTGTTTTAGTGGTCTGAGCACATAGTTTGAAAGTCACTGGCGTGGAATCTTGGAAGACTTCTTTTTGTTTCAGGTACTCAACAATGCTGGCTGAAAATCTTGTTGACATGCCATATCCTTGTACACCAATATGTCCAGATTCTGCCGTGGACCAACCAAATGGTGAACATATTGAAGATGGAACAGAGCTCGTGGAAAGCCCAGAACATTGTGGTAAGAAAGAGATTCTTATTTTTGCTGTGCTGCTTGCATTTGCTTAACATTCCCGAGAGGCTGACAAACTTTGTGCACATATTTCTTCAGAAAATATGGATATTGATGGTGACTATGATATACAATCTGAGGATGAATCGGTGAGCTTTCATCTCTCATCCATTGGAATCTCATTTTTCTTTACCCTAAGTAGCATAGAATCTGTTGACAATATTCAAATTGTAGTCTAGATGTTAACTTGGAACAACGGAGAGCAAGCTTTTGTTGAAGCTGTGATATATTACAATCCAAGACTCAGAGTTGTATATATATAATATAACGTTTAGGGGAGGGATCCACATACACAACATTTTTAATACAACAGTTTATATAACACCCTTTTATAAGTTGAACCTATGAAGCACGGATACTTCTATATAGGTGAAGTATCCGTGTCCGATACGTATCCGACACGGATACGCCTGGATACGCCTCGGATACGTGTCGGATACGCAATTTGGAGTATCTGATTTTTTAATTAATTTTTTATTTTCCGATACGTGGGGGATACGCGGGGGATACGTGGGGGATACGTGGGGGATACGTGGCGGATACGCGGGAATAGTAATCTCACAAATTTTTTTTGGAACTTCAACAAAAAAAAAAAAGTGAAATAAAATCCAAGATAAGAAGAGATGCAAGAGAATAAAGATGAAGTGAATTAAGATGTAGAAAATGACTTAGTTGAAGTTGGACAACTTGATTGACAAATCCATTGTATTGTTTTGAACTTTTTTGTTGGCATTTGCTTGCAGTGTTATACACTTATACAAAGTTGCTGCTTAATGTGTTTGAATTGGTCATTTTATGAAGTAGAATTGCCATTTTAATTTGAATTTGGTGAAATATATATATATATATATATATATATATATATATATATATATATATATATATATATATATATATATATTATTCAAACGTATCCATGACGTATCCGTATCCTATATTTTTGAAAAATGTCGTGTCCGCGTATCCGTGTCGTGTCGTATCCGTGTCGCGTATCCGTATCCGTGCTTCCTAGAGTTGAACTAAGGGCTAATACTTTGTGGTTTTGATCTTACCACTATAAAAATCATATCCACAAAATTTCAGATCATTTCAAAATCTCTACCCCTTTCAAAAGTTGATTTGAAAATGTGAGTTTGTTTTAACGTCCAGGATTTAAAACTTTGCAACCCTCTTTTGGCTTCTTTAGAAATTTTCAAATGAGTCCATTTTTTATAGGGATGTTTTCCATGGTGGGAAGATGACATTCAATAAAAAATCAAGTCGTAAGTAAATTTGTAGAGTAAGATGGAGGCCATTGTATAAACTGTTGTATAAAAAGTGTTGTACATTGATTCTGTCCCTAACATTTTTATTTAACTTTATGAAATTATGCCTATAACATTTTTATTTGGTTTTTTCCTTTTAATATTTTTAGCTATCCGCTATCTGGATTAGGTAGTTGAATGAGTCTTATTTATGAGTAATGAGGAAAAGTGGATCATTATTAGTCAATTATAAAGTTTATAGGTGTTTATTGATACTATAGGGTAAGTGCTTTCCACGGTACTTGCTCTATTGCACTTTTATTTGCAGATTGGGAGTTAGTACAACACTAGAGTTTTAAGGCACTTGACTTAACATCATTATTTTAGAGGTTGTTCTCAATTATCATTAGCGTGGACCTTATGTTATAGATAGTAGGAACTTTTTAAGAAACATTGTTGACATATTAAGGAATGATTGAAAAGATTTCCCGAAGATATAAATGCTTTTGGAGTTTTGGTACTCATTAATCACGGGGAACCAAAGGGGAACTAGGTATCTGCTTATTGCATACATAAAATTTTATATATTTCATTTAATTTTTTTGGAAACGAAAACATATAACAGGGCTATTTTCAATTTGGAAGAAATCCTTTTGAGTCCTTTCATGTTCAATGCTATGTATAGGAGCTGCTAAATCCCATTTTGTTACTGGATAGAATATCTTACAAATTACAAATATGCAATATATGGTTACTTTTGCATCTTGTGATCTTCTATATCGATTAATGTGATGTTTTCTATGCGAACTTATGAATTAATGTAGGAATCAGAACTCAATGCGATCAACAAAGACTTTTATAACTTCACTAAATTCGTTTTTGTAAACTCTTTTTAGATTTTCAAATTGAGGCAGACACCAAACATGGTTTAGACATGGAAGCAATATCATGGAACGTGCATAAACTTTTTGAATCCTTTTTCGAAGAAGAAATCTATTTACTTATTTTAAAAAAAATATATATTTATTTTCTTATGTACTACATATTTCTTTGTGGTGAAACAAAAAGAATAGTGTAGGCTTGGAAAAATTCTTCTTTGTTGAGACATCAAAGCAATCCCAAGTATCCTACTCTGTTGCAGGAAGACGATGAGCATACTATTGAGGAAGATGAGGCTCTTATCACTGCAGATGAGAGGCAAGAAGAATTGGAAGCTTTGCACAATGAAATAGATATTCCACTTGAGGAGTTGCTCAAGCGTTACAATTCAGATAAAGGTATCCATGTTTTAATTGGGTTTTCACAGTTATTTCAAGCCAATTGTTCACCATTGTTATGGTGATTAGTTTGATAACAACGATGTGAACTGTGATCAATGATTTTTTTTTTCAGTTAGCATGGAAGAAAGTCCATTAAACGGTGAAAATGTAGCTGAACCGATCCAAGTTGAAGAAAATCTTGGTAAGAGTTAGAGACTATAGCTATTGTTCTCCATTGAGAAACTATCTGATTTTCACAAATACCGGGATTTGATAAACTTACAAAACGAGTAATTTTACTGTTTAATATTGTACACTATTCTTTTTCAGGCAAGGGAAACCATTGTTTTGGTGGAGGCGAGACTGACACTAGCAATTCATGCATAATCGGTCATCATTCTGTAAGTTTGTGACTTTTCATGATTTATTGCAGAAGATTCTATATAGGAAAGAAGGCTGAATATCTTTTTTCACTGTAGGGAGTAAGTAATGGTGAGATCTCCCTTTTGGAGACCGATAAGGTTGAAGTTGATACAAGTCAATCTAAAAATCAGTTGAAAGGTTGTGAAAAATTAGAGAAGCAACTTCTGGTATCTTGTAGTGATGAGCAGGTGATTACCCCCCCTAATATTTCAATTTTTTAACTTGGTTTTGATATGTCATGAATGACTTTTGCTGTGTGTCTGTAACTGGTTAGTGCAGCTTTACTTAAGGAGATATTTCCAACACTTTTCATCTCCGTGTTTTGGTCTCACATGAACTATTTTTTCATTTAAAAAGAGCAAGCTAGGGTTGTGCTGATGGATAGCTTTACCATATAGTCAAAAGTGGGTTGCAGATTACAAATTTTCTGAATTACATAGATTCAACAAGAGAATTAGATGAGATCATTGGGTTCTCTGCACGGCTCCATATTTTGTTAAGGTTTTTAAACAGACTCTTCGAAGCTGTTGATGTGTTGAATTACTCTCATGGACTCCTATGCTATGACAATTTTTTGTATTCATACCTCCCTTAGTGACTTGCTAAAAAATATATATGGGTTACTTGCACCTGAATTTCCACATTAGTGAAATCGTTTAATCAATCATTAGAAAACAAATAAAGCTACACTTAAGGTAAAAGAAAAAGAGAGAAAATCATCATAGCATATTATGACTGAGGATTTGCCTTGAGGAAGTTTGCGTTCCCTGTGTACATCTGTCTCTTTGATTGATGTGTAGCCTTTTGATGGAGAAGAGCCTTGCTTCAAGTGTTGCACATGCCTTAATCCAAAGTGGGCCTCATGGTGCTGATATAATTGGTTGTATCTTGGTGGAAATAATTATCTCCTTCCTATTTATGCTGTTTTCCTACTTGGGTTTGGTGGAAAAATGCTACTAGTTACATGAATAATATTCAGATTTTCAGTCTACTATTGGCTTGGTCGTAGACTGTGTTGGCCAGAAATTAGTGTTGTTAAGGATGCATAATAGTAGGACATGTTCTTACATCTGTTTATGCCATACCAACACGTGTCCACTTATATATGTGTATACAGTAAAAGGGTCAGTCTCCATGTCATTTCGTAGCTTATCAGCATCCTTTTGATAGTTTGCTCTGTATTTACTGTTTCACTTTTACAGGAGGATGGGGATTATATTCTTGCAGCTGACGAAGAAAAGGTATAAATCATTAAAATGCTATAGCTTTATCTTTCTTACTCTGGTTGATTCATTCCCTTCTTATAGTTCGTTTTTCTTGTGGTAAGTTTTGATAACATTGCATGCAATATTTTGTTGTAATTGAAATGTTAAAGGGATTCAATTTCCCTGCAAGAAGGCTGAGAGAGTATATCTGTTCCTTTGCTGTGTAACTCCAGCTCTAACTTTTAAGGGGAGAACGCTTCATTCAAATAACATTTTGACTCTGCATTTCAATATTTTGAATTGCTGGACCTCACAAAATTGTAATGTGTTAGAACTTAGAAGAATCTCAGGAGACTCTGCTATGAGCACAAATATGGGAAATTCAAACTTTTCACTTATCACATCTCTTGGAGTGATGTTATGTGCACTTGTTTCACTGCGTTCCTTTGTTTTTTCTTCCCCTCCTGTGGCTCTGCCAAACACTCATTTACTTTTTCCTTCGCTGTCAGTGGATTTGGATAAATCTCAGTGTCTACATTTTATTTTATTTTTTTGTTTTTGATTAGGATGAATGGGATACAAATGTGTGAGAGAAAATCATTAATAGGGTGCGACTAGTTATACTCTGGAGGACCAGACGCCTCCCAAGTCCTAATGCCCGTTTTAAAGAACTTAAATGCAAATATGCCCTATGACGACCCAAGTAAAAGCTCCCAACTAACTATGTTTTGAATGTTCAACTAGAGATACTGATTTTCTACCCAAACGCTAGCAAATATGAATCAATAGCGATACATTCAGTTAGTCTACATGATCAATTTCATGTTCCCTCTCTACAATAGGCTGATTATTGTTCCAACCAAACCCCATAGTTTACATTGGTAACATGGAGTATGATTCCTTTTGCGGTTTTGTGGCTTCTTTGGAGGAAGTAATCATGTCAATTAAAGGCCTCTTATTCTTCTGGGCCAAAGTTCATAAGGAAATTAGTAACATTCCTTTGAGCACTTTGTGTGTAGATGGGAAGACATTCTGACTTGAGAACGTTGTGTTCTGTTTCTTGTGTCCATCTGATGTTGTTCTTTCTTTCAGCTGTTTTCGTTGTAAGGATACCTCATCCTACTATTTCTATGTATTTTATATGTTTATATCAATGAAATATCTATTTACCGATAAAAAAAACAAACATTGGTAACATGCATCTGGATTTTATGTATGTTTGCATGTATGGAAACTGTGGGAAATGCTTGGAGTATGCTTATCAGTTTGAATTGACCATTATTTATTTATTTTTGCGTGAAAACAGTTCTTTTTTCTGTCTATGTAATGCTGATCAACTGTCCAACGCAAAATAAGTGTATTTGTCTTACGAGTAGAAATTTAGGCATGTAACATTTGATGTGTGTAGGCTGTCGCTTATTTATTCCCCAGTGTATAGTATATTGAGATATATTTACAGTGACTAGTATTTAAATATGGTAATTTTTCTTTTACGTTGAATTAAGGGTTGTGTGGTTATGTGATCTGATATCTGTGTTCTCTCTAATCTGAATTTGAATAAGGATGATGAAACAACCATGTCAGAGGAGGAAGAGTTGGCAAAGACAGAAGAAAACAACCCCTTAAATGAGGTAAAGAGATTGTAGGATTTGGTTACAACCAAAGTTTTGCTATCTGTCTCGTTTGCAGTCAGTTCTCTTATTTGTCCCTTTAGCTCATCCGATAGAAGCTGCTACTTTGCAGATTGAACTATTGCAAAAAGAGAGTGAAATATCTGTAGAAGAACTGCTTGCCAGGTATAAAAAGGTAGGTTGTAAGAAAGAACACTGCAATTTTGCATAATAAATTGCAACTGTGATTTTCATCTATGATTGACCTCTGTTTGTCAGGACTTTAACTCTGATGAGGATGCTGACGAAGAACCTGGATATACATCAACCAGTTCAGAGGATTTGATGGATCCTCAAGCAATGCGGGAAAGACAGGTTTCTCCTATCCCTGAAGTTGTAGCCGAACAGGATGGACCTGGTGAGTTCAAGCAAATTTCCGAGCCAGATGCAAAAATGGATGAAGTAGAACATGAGATGAAATCTGATGAAGGTAAAGAGAGTGAAGATAGAATTGCCGATGCGGCTGCTGCAGCTAGATCAGCGCAGCCAACAGGAAACACTTTCTCAACCATGAAAGTTCGTACAGCGTCCCCTTTCCTTCTTAAGCACTGTCTTCGTGAGTATCAACATATTGGCTTGGATTGGCTTGTGACTATGTATGAGAAGAGACTGAATGGGATTTTAGCTGATGAAATGGGCCTTGGGAAGACGATTATGACCATCTCTCTCCTGGCACACCTCGCTTGTGAAAAGGGAATATGGGGCCCTCATCTCATTGTTGTACCAACCAGTGTCATGCTTAATTGGGAGACTGAGTTTCTTAAATGGTGTCCAGCTTTTAAAATTCTGACTTATTTTGGAAGTGCCAAAGAACGCAAGTTCAAGAGACAAGGTTGGATGAAGCCAAACTTTTTCCATGTGTGCATAACAACTTACAGACTTGTTATACAGGACTCGAAAGCTTTTAAGCGGAAAAAGTGGAAGTACTTGATTCTTGATGAAGCTCATCTTATAAAGAATTGGAAATCACAGAGATGGCAAACTCTTTTGAATTTCAATTCAAAAAGGCGTATCCTACTGACAGGTACACCTCTGCAGAATGACCTCATGGAACTCTGGTCTCTTATGCATTTCTTGATGCCTCATATTTTTCAATCACACCAAGAGTTTAAGGATTGGTTCAGTAATCCTATTTCAGTCATGGTAGAAGGACAAGAGAGTGTAAACAAAGAAGTTATTGATCGTTTGCATAATGTTCTCCGTCCATTCATACTTCGAAGGTTAAAAAGGGATGTAGAGAAACAACTTCCAGGGAAATTTGAACATGTAATTTACTGCAGACTTTCAAGGAGGCAGCGGAATTTGTATGAAGATTTTATCGCCAGTTCTGAGACGCAGGCGACTCTGGCAAGTACCAATTTCTTTGGGATGATAAGTGTTATTATGCAACTTCGTAAAGTTTGTAACCACCCAGACCTATTTGAGGGTCGTCCGATTATTAGTTCATTCGACATGGGTGGCATTGATATGCAGTTGAGTTCTTCCATTTGCAACATGCTATTTTCTGGTCCGTTATCTACAGTTGATCTCAGCAGTTTGGGGTTTCTGTTTACTCATCTTGAGTTCAGCATGTCTTCTTGGGAGAGTGATGAAGTGCAAATAATTAGCACACCATCGAGTTCAATTAAGGAACGCGCCAGCCTAGAAAATGTAGTAAGAGTTGGACCTCGACTGAGTCCGTTTGATCACAGGAAAAGAACACATGGATCTGGTATATTGAAGAGATTCAGAAAGCCCTTTGGGGACGAAAAAGAAGAAAAGAAGCAAAAACAAGAGCAGCATCCATTGCATGGTGGAATTCCTTGCAATGCAGAAAAAGAAACCCATGTATGGGACTAATCTGATAGAAGTTGCTACAATAAAGCATCCAATTTTCGATATCCATTGTCAAAAGAGTAACCCTTCATGCTACATGAATTTCTCTTCAAAGCTGGCAGATATCGTACTCTCACCTGTTGAAAGGTTTAACAGGATTATTAAGCTGGTTGAATGTTTCATGTTCGCAATCCCAGCAGCACGGGCTCCATCACCTGCATGTTGGTGCAGTAAAACTGAAGCCCCAGTGTTTCTTCACCCATCTTATAAGACTAAATGTACAGAAATCGTTGGACCCCTTCTGTCACCAGTTAGACCTGCCATTGTACGTCGGCAAGTATATTTCCCTGACAGGCGGCTCATACAGTTTGACTGTGGTAAGCTTCAGGAGCTTGCAGTTTTGCTTAGAAGGTTGAAATCTGAAGGCCACCGCGCTTTAATATTCACACAAATGACAAAGATGCTTGATCTCTTGGAGGCCTTCATTAATTTGTATGGATATACGTACATGCGTTTAGATGGATCTACTCAGCCGGAAGAGAGACAGACTTTAATGCAGCGGTTTAACACGAACCCAAAAATCTTTCTTTTCATTTTGTCTACTCGTAGTGGAGGTGTTGGGATCAACTTAGTTGGGGCAGATACTGTTATCTTCTACGACAGTGACTGGAATCCTGCTATGGACCAACAAGCTCAGGATCGGTGCCATCGTATTGGTCAAACACGTGAAGTGCATATATATCGCCTAATCAGTGAAAGCACCATTGAAGAGAACATATTAAAGAAAGCCAACCAGAAGCGGACACTTGATGATTTGGTTATACAGAGCGGAGATTACAATACTGATTTCTTTAAAAAACTTGACCCAATGGAATTATTCTCAGGTCACAAAGAAATATCAGCCAAGAGTGTGCAGAAGGAGAAGAACCCTGGCCATGGGGCGGATATTCTCCTATCGAATGCAGATGTAGAAGCTGCTTTGAAGCATGCAGAGGATGAAGCAGATTATATGGCTTTGAAAAAAGTTGAACAAGAAGAGGCTGTGGACAACCAGGAATTCACAGATGAGGCAATTGTGAGATTGGAAGATGACGAGTTTGGAAATGAAGATGATATGAAGTTTGATGAGAAGATCTCTGGTGATCAGAGTGGCTGGATTACTGTTGTGGATAAAGATGTTGGGACCAGTTTGAATGGAAGTGATCAAAATGGAGGGAAGACTCTCACTTTATCTAAAGAAGATGATTGTGACATGCTAGCTGATGTCAAGCAGTTGGCAGCAGCTGCAGCAGCAGCAGGACAAGCTAGTTCCTCCTTTGATTATCAGCTTCGGCCTATTGATCGATATGCGATGCGTTTTCTGGATTTGTGGGACCCTGTAATTGACAGATCAGCTATAGATTCTCAAATTAGCTTTGAGGAGAGAGAGTGGGAGTTGGACCGCATTGAGAAGTTCAAGGAAGATATGGAAGCTGATATCGACGATGACGAGGAACCTTTGGTATATGAGCGTAAGTACCGTCTACTTATAATGAGAAAAAGTACATTTAGAACGTGGAAACATTGAAATGTCAAGATGAGAAAAAGTAATTTTAGAATATGGAAACATCAATATTCCTTGGGAGTATTAGTGGGTTAATATTCATCTAATTTTCGTTTTCATACTCAATTTTGTATTAAAGTAAGAACGTGTGTGTGAGAGAGAGTACATACTATACTTATATGTTTCTATCTTCTGCGATTCACTCATAAGTAATTGTTAAGAGACACTGTTGCACTTTATATTAGGAGTTTGTTAGTGGTCATGCACTCATGCAGTGTATACTGTCTGATGTAGTACATTCGTTGCTGACATAACCAAACATATTTGAAATGTTGATCCAGTGGTTGAATATTTGTATTGGGATTTATCTGTTAGTTTTGAAACTTATGAAATAATGGTGGGTGATTCCAGGATGGGATGCTGAATTTGCTACTAAGGCATATAAGGATGAAGTTGAGGCGTTGGCACAGCGTCAGGTTTGTGATATGATGTTATTTATGGGTTTTACTGATATTTAGGACTACTTTATATGTTTATTGTATATGATGTTTCACAGTTGTTAGAGGATCTAGAATATGAAGCGAGAGAGGCTGAAGAGGCAGCAGAAGGAAACTCTGAGTCTGCAAGGTAAGAAAATAAAGTCCCTAATACGAAATTTCATTGTTATGAAGTTTTGGTTGGAAATCGAAAGGATTTTCGCATTTGTTTGGTATATTTGGAGACCTTGATACATAATAAAAAAAAATTTAAGAGGTTTTGTATTTATATTATCTGATGATTCATGATTCAGCTCAGATTCCTTATTTTCTTACTCAATCAAATAAAGAAGTTACCATTTCTTCGAGAAAATAAAGATTCTCATTGAGAAAGAGCCTACTGTTTCCTTTAAGATCTTGAATGACTTATTTCAAGTCTCAATGTTTCTACCACAGTCCTTATTTTAGTGATTTGGTTAGTTTGGGTGAAGTTTATAAGTTCAGTAACGTAAGTGGTGCTTGATTCAAAATAGCACAGGTTATGTTATGCTTTTCTAGTGGTAGTTGAAATTAACGTTTGGAAAATAATTAGAGGGACTAATTGAAATCTTCAGCTTTCCTATCTCCAGGCAATGATCCTGTGATGAAGGAAGAAGAATGCTAGATAAGTAGTTTTTGCCTCTTTAAAATTCAAACAGAAACTAACTAGTCTGTTCTTTTAAAGCAGGAAGGAGATACTAACAGAGCGTAAACCGAAATCAAAAAAGAAAGCCAAGAAAACAAAGTTCAAGTCTCTGAAGAAAGGAGGTCTAGCATTCGAACGAAGAGCAGCACATGAGGATCCGCCATCAGAGACCATGTCCATTGACTATGATGATATGTACTCTGAGATGGCTGACTATTCAGACTCAGTTTTATCACATTCACCTGTTCAGAAAAAACGAAAGAAGGTTCACGAAGAAAAACTTCACGGGAAAAACTCCAAAAGAACCAAGAAAGGTAAAAGCAGTTATTTCGGTTTGTACTCCAACATGGACAACCAGCATGGATCGAAAGAAGGTGACTATGTGGTCACTGATGTTGATCACAAGCCAGTTAACCGGAGCAAGATGGGAGGCAAAGTATACATCACTGTCATGCCGGTAAAGCGGATTCTGGTGATCAAACCAGAAAAGCTTAAAAAGAAAGGAAATATTTGGTCAAGAGATTGTAATGCATCACCTGATTCCTGGATGTCGCAGGAGGATGTGATACTTTGTGCTGTTGTGCATGAGTATGGTTCAAATTGGAGTTTAGTGAGTGACATACTTTATGGGATGACTGCTGGTGGTTTTTACCGTGGAAGGTTTCACCACCCTGTCCATTGTTGTGAGAGGTTCAGGGAGCTTTTTCAAAGATATGTTTTATCTACAGTTGAAAACCCAAATAATGAGAAGGCCGGCAACGCTGGCCCAGGAAAGGCTATCTTCAAAGTCACAGAGGTAATGCTAGATGCATTCATTTTACCTCTCTTTAAAGATAAATTAGTAGAAATTTCATATTTTACATTTGATTTTGATTTCACTGAACCACAATAGAGTTTTTTGTGTGTTTTGACTTCACTTCTTTTTAAAATCTGCCTTTAATAAACAATCTGCATTTACAGATTAAATTTTTGTTTCTTAATAAGTATGAGAAAATTTGTTGCTTCATTAAGATCTGCATTTAATGAAGAAAATAAAAACTTATATTGCTTCTTACTCAGGGAAGAGGTGATTTACTGCGGGCAATCATTCTTCCTTACAGGATAGTGTTCGGACCTTATTAGATGTGGCCAGTGAGCTACCAGATAATGAGCTACTACTTCAGAAACATTTCACTGCTGTAATGTCTTCAGTTTGGAGAGCAAGGTCCCGAGTAGACCGCTGGCAGAGCGTGTCATCTTCTCTGCAGAACAACTATTTTAGGAAATCCATTCAGCCACCACGAAAATTCAATTTTGCAGTTTCAGGTCAAAGCAGCAAGTTAGTTTCTGCTGCTCTACGTGATGTTAACACCAAGGAACAAGATGCAGTATTTCCGCCTAGACAAAATACAAAGGAAGCTTTGACTGAAGTTGATAAGTTGGAGGTTACACTGGAATTGCTGGCCGACAAAGAAGATTTTGGAACTCCTTTGCCATCCACCGTCAACCTGTCAATTTTTGGCTCAGATCCACCCCTACCAACCAATTCAAATGGGGGAGTACTGCTTCTGGACTCTTCTTGGAATGCTGCTGAGAACCGTTTCAGGTATTTAACCATGTTAGAAACTACTGCTGTTGATACTACTACAACTTATTACAAATCGTCTGTATGCTTTGTTCTTTTATCTTCTTCTGTTCTTATCTTTTAAATTACGTTATATTCAAGTTTTAACTTTGGTGGGTATCTTGTTAAGAGTCAGTTGCCATAACTTGAGTATGCTGAATTCTACTATCCTCAATGCCATAATTTTCCATTTTATTGATGCTACTTATCTATTTACTTTTATCTTGAGTTAGACTAGGTATATTGTGTCCTTCCGGGTGAATTGGATTTTGATTATATAGGGCTGAACCGAGTAACTTTTAATTTTAAATAAACTTGTATTTTATCCAAAAGTACAATTAGTGATATAGCTCATACTGACTAGTTGTT
The DNA here is from genome assembly GCF_015680905.1 of Coptis chinensis. Taxonomy (NCBI): domain Eukaryota; kingdom Viridiplantae; phylum Streptophyta; class Magnoliopsida; order Ranunculales; family Ranunculaceae; genus Coptis; species Coptis chinensis. Next base: position 685,426 of record NC_141461.1, on the reverse strand, counting down.
TATGTTTCATCTTTCATATATATCGTATTGAAAATTGCCATCTCTCCCCTCGCTTCTGTTTTCTTGTCTCTCCTCAAAGAAGATAAGTGTTTATGGTTTGTGCTAACAAAACGGATAGTTCTTTTTCATACTGCATTATCTTTGACATTGGTTTTGTTCCTCAAATTTGCAACTCCATATCATAAATTTCAGGAATATTAAGCTTATTTATTTCCTGGGCCAATCAGCTTAGTTTTGTTTGTTGAATGTTATTTAGCTTTTCACCGGATAATTTTATCTCGATTGGCATTAAGTTTGATATTATCTACAAAGTAACTAACCATCAGAAATGCGTAAATACATTTTTACTTTCTAGAAAAAGGGTTACCATGTTTGAAGTTGAGGTGCAAGTGCCTTCAAAAGCCCACTTGCTGTTTGCATTGCTTAATTTTCATCTTTGTCTCTAATTAGTAATTACACTATTTAACTCCCAGGGTGGCTTCTAATGCTTGTTTTGATGGCCAAAGTCTGGATTGGGCTTCATCAGCTTTTTCATCGGGTGATTTTATAAGATCTCGATCTGTATCCAAGCAGCAATCGTTAGGGAAAAACAAGGCCCCTATGTCAGATCCAGTAAAGTCTTCCAAAATCAAGCTTCTGAGGATTGGCACACAGCCTAGTGAGGAACAACACCCAATCTGTAAATTAACATTTCCATCACCAAAACAACTGGGTCCAACTGATGCAATCGTCAAATTTGATCGCTCGCTTCTCAACGGACTTGTACTTGGTGGTACTGATGACAAGGGCAGCAGCAAGCACCACGAGAGGATGAGTGAAGGCTTTATGCCGGATATGGATATTTTTGAAGCAGTTCCTCATCATTATGACCCCGACTTCATTTGTGGTCTTGAAGATTGTACAATACTGCCAGATTTTACTGACATTGGATGATTTAGATCCCCCACCCAAGTTTTGACTTAATTTTGGGAAAAATCCGCACAATGAGCACCTAGGTGCAGTTCATTTTTTTGACCAGGACATGATGTCAGAGTGTGGATTGATGAGTTCAAGGGCCAGGATTGTGCGGTTATTCCATGGTGGTTTTATATGGGCCTAACACGAGGATGAGTGGAGAAGAATGATGGTAGCATGGGTTGATGTATAGTAGAGCGGGTCGATGGAAGGAATGTAAATTATAGCCAATTGGTTTTGTAATTTTATAACCAGAGGATAAGTCTCTTATTTTGTAGGCATATATCCCCCCTTCAGCAAGAATGGAAATTTAACATAGAAAGGTGATTTTCAGTTTCTTCTGCCCGTCGTTTAATTATGGGTTGCTTAAAACTAAACTTCGGTTACGATGGATGTTTTCCCTCACATTCAGGTAAACTCCACAAGAAGAAGAAACAGTTTTTAAGAATGGCCCGTGTAAGATTTTAATGGCCATTCCATGGCCTTCTTCAATGGCCATTTCTAAAGCGGCCAAGTTGGGAGCTTTACCCAAGTATCTAAAGGTCAATCCATGATTGCATCACGAAATTTTCGCACCCTTTATGTCTTTCTCTGCAATTTAATCTACCAAGGCAGGATATATTTGTGCTCAATCCTATAGGTTCCAATATATAGTCCGGCCGATGGTGTTTTTTTACTTAAAAGTTTGAAGTCAGTTGGATGCCTAAACCTATTGTTGGACACAAATCCAGTATTTTTTTTTAAAAAATAATGGTTATGGGGTTGAGACAGACCCCTAACTGTTGATGAAACTTCAAAGAGTTACGTATCTCCCCAAGAGTATGATCATTAGAGGGAGAATCATGACTACAATAATAATAAGCTTGAAGCCTTACAATCATGAGAAACTCATGAAAATAATCCACTTGGGTACATACACAAAGACTTAATAACATAAAAACATCTAATGTCTGCTGCCCAAACAGAAATTTATCCCTTGAGACCGGGTGATAATTCCTTAGGTGATATTCACCGTATGTTAGACCAAGAGTATCATTCGAATTTTTTTTGATATATCCATCAAAGTTTTTACCTTTATATCTTACTTTGGAAACTTGCTTAATCATAGCTAAGGTAGGACTAATTTCACCAGCTAAACGCCCCCTGACCACACAAGGAGAGGGTTTCTTGTTAGTTCTATTGACTTTACCCTAGTCCATTCCTCATCAGCTCGAGTTTCTCTATGTACTCTCGACCTTGTACTAGGTGGAGAGATAGATTGTGCTTTATATCTCGTTTGCTGTTCCATGGGAGCACAAGACCGCTCACTAATCAAGAGGTTATAGGAATCATTTGTACCTACAACAGCATCCACATGTACTGTAGCATAATCCACTTGAACCATAACATCCAAGTCTACACTACAAATTTCAGAATTCATTTGTACAAGAGCAACATCTTGATGAGGTGGCTGAGGTGGCTCATTCTCATGCTGTTGAACTTGTACCTCCACATGTTGTTGCTTATCTGCTACGACAATTGGAGTCACCTCACGATCCCCGTCTCCACGATTAATTTCCTGAGTACAAATTGATGGATGATCTGTAAGAGCAGTACCAAGATTCCCTGCTTTATGAAATGGTTTATTTCTGCTCTTGTACACCGGCTTAGTGTTGACCGTGGACAGTAGACCATTAGACGGACTTAATTCTCGAGGAAGTTGCAAAAAATGGCACAGTAGGTGCAATTTTTTGAATGCTTTGCTTAATGCTTATTAGCTCAAAGGAGTTGGATTCTTTGTTTGCAGTATATTAATCTGACGAGTAAGTGAAGTAACCTACTCTATGTTAGCAACTATACACGAATACTCATTGTACAATTCAATGGCAATATATAATGGTATTAGTGCAAGGTGAAATGAGGATGATGGCTTCATTTTTCCTCCTTCAAAATTGAATCATAAATTTTCTAATGTCAAGACTTTAGTAGGTGAATACATCTCCCATTTGTATAAATGTCGTTGTGATTTATTTTCGCTAACTTTGTCAATTTTTAAATCTGGACTGTTTGAACTTTGAACTGATAATTTTTTTTTTTTTTTTGAAAGATTAAGCTGGGTTAAGGCAGACCCCCACCTATTAAATTGCAAAAAGTTAAACCTTACAAATCCTCCCTAAGAGTTAGGTCATTAAAAGGAGGTACACAAAGACAACAATAAGTACAGGCTTCAAGCCTAACATACTTAAGATGTACACTGACCATGCTACATTCAAAGCTAAAAAAGTAGAGATAGTAGTCCTACTTCCTAGTCTATCAGCTTCAAAGTTCTTGGTTCAGTCTATCAGCTTAACTGTGTTTCTTGTGGAGTACACGATCTCGATGCATAAAGATCTAGACATGCCAGGAGACGAGACGTTGTTCCTAGTTCCTACAGAGATGAAGCCTTGAAGTCTGTTCGAGAAAGCCAAGGGAAGTTGCTTGGTCCACAAGATTTAGTACTACAGGGATTATTACTATTAAGTTATAACCAGTCCACTAAGTAAATAAAAACATATCAAGGCAGCATCGTACCAATATAGAGCAAGAGTCCCCTACGGTGATGATCTATTGGTTGTTTCTCTCACGTTATAAGTCCCTTGCTGGTGTCTATCTATAAATGGAGGTTGAAGAGATCTCGTTTTTTACTAATCCATACACAGACTCTCAAGTCTCAACATGGACCATACGTTGTTACACAGTCCAACAAAACTAGAATAGGCTGCCTAAAATTAACATAAATGTGTCGGATCTGTTGGAATGCTTAATTACACCATACAATGATCTTAATGAATTACAAAACTCCACAAACTACCTTCTATTTTGTCGTGTTTATTCTCTCTTATTGCCATCAGTTTTTAACTAACATAACTAACATTTCACCTCCTTTTGGTTTGTTTTTCCTTATATAAGTGTCACAAAAACAATTCATAAACAAAGTATACGAGGAGCTAGTAAAGCTCTAGCAATCTTTCTTTCTTCTTCTACAAGGGGTCATTCTGCCTGGTAGAGATTCTTAATTCTCTACCACTATAGGCATAAAATAAAGCTACATACTTCATAAATAACAAAATGCAGGGGTATGGGCATGCAACGGGTGATTCCCACAAAAAGAAGAAGAGAATCGCTATTATTACCGTCTCTTCTTTGATTCTTGTTGCCATGGTCGTCGCTGTGGCCGTTGGTGTTAAAGGTACAAGTAAAGCTAGCACCGAGAGTGCTGGTCAGCCTAGCGGGGATATAAAGGCTTCTCAGAAGGCAATTGAGGCCATTTGCAAACCTACAGATTACAAGGAAACCTGTATTAAGAGCCTTTCCGGTGTAGCTGGAAACACCTCTGATCCCAAAGAACTCATTAAGGCATCGTTTACTGTTGCCATGGATAACATAAAGGTTGCTCTTAAGAACTCCAACACTATGAAAGAATTGGAAAAAGATAAAGGCGCCAAAGATGCTCTAAGGATTTGTCAAGAGCTTATGGAATTTGCAATTGATGACCTCAAGCGCTCTTTTGATGAATCGGGTAAATTTGATCTCACTCACATGGATAAATTTGTCGATGACCTCAAGGTGTGGCTAGGTGCTTCGCTCACTTTCCAGGAGACGTGCTTGGAAGGCTTTGAAAACACAACAGGTAATGCAGGTGAAGCCATGAGGAAAGCCTTGAAATCATCCAATGAACTCACTCGAAATGGCATTGCTATCGTTGACAAGATCACTTCTATCATCTCCTCCTTTGGTTTCCAATTCAAACGTCGACTCCTTTCGGAGACAGAAGCGAACGTAGATGGTTTTCCTTCTTGGGTCACCCCTCAAAAGCGAAGACTTCTTCAAGCTAACGTTATTAAGGCCAATGTGGTCGTTGCTCAGGATGGAACAGGAAAATATAAAACTATCACCGAGGCTCTTAACGAAGTCCCCAATAAGAGCGCTCAGCCTTTTGTGATACACATCAAGCAAGGAGTTTATGTCGAGACAGTACGTGTCCTCAAGACTATGACCAATGTGGTATTCATAGGTGATGGCCCCCTGAAGACAAAGGTCACAGGCAAAAGAAGCTTCGGTGGTGGTTATAAAACCATTGACACTGCAACAGTTGGTATGTAACAATCTATTGTTGTCCGCCTCTTTAATTCGTCTAGATTGTTTTATGTTTTCGATAGAGATTATACTAATTTTAAAACTTTACGTCATGCAGCGGTAATGGGAGATGGTTTCATCGCCAAGAACATAGGATTTGAAAATTCCGCCGGTGCAGTGAACCATCAAGCTGTTGCATTGCGGGTACAATCTGATAGGTCAGTCTTTTTCAACTGCCAAATGGATGGGTACCAAGACACACTCTATGTTCATACTTACCGCCAGTTTTACCGTGACTGCACTGTCTCCGGCACCATTGATTTTATCTTCGGAAATGCCCAAGCTGTTCTCCAGAACTGCAGATTAGTTGTGAGGAAGCCATTGGACAACCAACTAAATGCCGTAACTGCACAAGGCAGGAATGAACGTCACGAAACTTCCGCAATAGTTCTCCAAGGCTGCAGCATTGTCGCAGATCCCTTGTATTTCCCTGTAAGGCATACGATTAAAACCTACCTTGGTCGCCCATGGAAGGCTTATTCCAGAACAATTATCATGCATACTCAATTGGATGACTTCATTCAGCCAGCGGGTTGGCATGAATGGAATGGTCCCTTGTACCTCGATACGTGCTTCTACAGCGAGTATCAAAACAAAGGCCCTGGTTCAAACTTAGCTGGGAGAGTGAAATGGCCTTGCATCAAGACAATCACCCCTAATGAAGCTCTAGAATTTACTCCAGCAAAATATTTCACTGGTGATGAATGGATCAAGCAAGCTGCAGTACCCTATATACCTGGCATGTTGCGATAAAAGAGGAAGAATCTGTACTCAGTGAAAACTGTTTGTTAAGAAAGATTGCCATATTGATATTGATGTCGTATATGGAACTTCAATATAATTATTAGCATCTTATTCAAAATTGTTTGGATCAATAGTAAAACTATAGACCAAAGTAGGAAGAGAGACGAAAAACACTATGCCCCTCCTCGATCAATATATTGAAATTTTGTTTTTATGGTCCCTATAGCTATAGAAAATGTTTGAACCCGCAAAAGACATCAAGATTATTTAAGCAGGAATCATGAGAGCGTTTGATACTTAGGTCTAAAAAATAGTGTTACGTGTGCGTCTAGATAAATCAGAAGATAGAATATAAGTATATAACAAAAGACTTAGATTTTAGAGGTCAAACGTGCAACAAATTGCACTGCACGCCCCCTTCCTTTTTTCTAAAGAATATACTTTATTTGAATAAAAATAAATCATTCAAAGAATTTAGGGGTTAGGCGCCCTACAAATTGCACTGAAAACCCCTTTTTATATAGCCCAAAATCAATCTTCCTAAACACATATTTATTGGAACCACCCGTCATCACATTACTATCCAATACTTTATGCAACCTCCTAAACATACTATCTCTACTTTCTTAAGTTCGATTCGATTAGTGTGTTATTACGTCTGTTAGGTTTGAAGCCTGTGGTATAGAGTCTTTGTGTTTCTCCTTTTAATGATCTAACTTTTAGGGAGACATGTAAGGTTTAACTTTTTGCAATAATAACAGTTGGAGTCTGTCTTAATCCCAGCTCAATCTTTAAAAAAAAAAAAAAACCTCCTAAACATACAACTCATCAAACTGAAAAATATCATCACAGTACACTACCGCCTTTAACTCGATCCTGGTTTACATTGTCTTCTATCACCAAAGATTAATCAGCAATATTTTTGTTACGAAAAATACAAGATGGTGTAACAAAATTTATTTTTTAATTAAAACACATAAATTACGAATATAAGAGCATCATCAACGCATTGTTATAATGTGTTTCCAATGTGACAGTTGACAATTTATTTAGCAATTTTCATCACCAACGCGCTGTTAAATCGTCGTTTTGATTTTAAGAATTGTCAAAACTGGAGTCAAATTGGTGAAGAATATAGAAATGGTGTGCACGGGACAACTTGACCCGTCCAAGAGTGGGACGGGACTACTTTAGCCGTCCGACATTTTTTTGTTTTTTGTTAATAAAAAAATAAAACTTTTGAATTTTGTATGTGGGGTCCAAGATGTTGGACGGGATAAGTTTAGCCGTCTAGAAATTTTTCAATTTTTTTTAATAAAAAATTAAAATTGACAAATTAAAATGGGCTATATTTTTTTGGGCCCAACATATTAGACGGGACAACTATTCCCGTCCGAAATAGAAATCCCAAATTTGTCAAAAATGCTTTGGTACTTGACACGAAAATAGAAATTTTGATCGACGAAAAAAGCTGACGTGTCACAATTTTTTTTAACAACGCGTTGATGATGCTATAAGGTGTTGAGTTACAGATCCATATTTTTCTACTAAAAACATGGATTGATCCTGTTCCAAAACCATGTGTATATAATTAAACGGGTAATTAAAGCATGGTCCCAGAGTATCCAGTATTCAGTGAATTGATGTCCTCTTTAATTCAAAGTCTCTTGCCACTTTTTCTGTGGTGACTTTGTCAGGCTACAACTGGGTCACTGGTTGTGAAGGTAGCTAGCGCCAAAATTTAGTCCTGCACGTCGGTTATGTAGCTGTTCTAAATCATGTTTGTAATGACTTACCAGGCCAAAGTATCAGCATAAGCCTGAGGACTAGGGACAAAATCCGCATAACGTAACAGATATGAGATACCACACCTTATAAATGAAGTTCTTACAAACATACCAGATAGTCGGATACTCTACCCCTTCAGAAAATGAAGTTTACAAGGAAACAATAAGTGGACAAAGAAAAAGCAATATATTAGCATATTCGTTTTCGGTACAAAATCTCGTCCATCTTCTAGAAAGAGAACATTATGGTGCAACTCCTTATAATGGCGCTTTAGGGACAGGGAAGCTCATCTCCAGATGCTTTGCAATAAGATGTATATAATTTACAACATGGGCGGCTTGACTCCTTTGTAACAGTAAAATATCTAGGAAAAGAAAAAGTCCCTCAAGTAGGACTTAATTAAGCTAGTAGTGGGAAGGCTTAACATTGAAGTTGTAGAAATAAGCTGTCTCAATTAGGCCTTGTACGTACGTTGAACTGGATTCAAGACTTCAAGGTAGCTTACTCCATGGCCAGAATAGATGTAGCTTACTTTGAAGTTTGAAGTTTGAGCTTATTTGTAGGCCGGTGTTCGAATAAAAAGATCCACTTTAATTTGTATGCGATTTGTTTTTCCAATGCAAGCTCATTTAGTGAAAAAAATAGTTACAATAAGATCAAATTAGAGCAGACAGTATATCTAGCAACAACTAACCACGTACTGTCCCTGAATACTTTTGTAGAGTATGTTGCAGTTAGACGGTATTTGAATCTAATCAGAAACTTTAGAAAGAGTACGGCCACAACGCAGCAATCGATACTTTAGTCTCTTTCGCCATTATGAGACTTCCATTTTTTTTTTTCCCACTACGGATCGGAATTCTTTTCACCTACTATTGATATCATATGGAAACCAAATATGTCCCTTGTGTGCTTATAAATGTACCACTCCTTCCATCTTTTTACTATAGCAAGAAAGCAACAAGCAGTACCATGAACTCCTCTGCTTCATTCATCTCATTTCTCTTACTTACTTCTGCTCTGCTTGGATCCCATTTGTTGCTATCAAGAGCACAACCTACACCACCTATTGTAAGGGGACTTTCATGGACTTTCTATAGGTCTAACTGTCCAAGGTTGGAAACAATTGTTAGAGACTACCTTAGGCAGGTTTTCAGGAATGATATTGGTCAAGCTGCTGGCTTACTTCGTGTCCATTTCCACGACTGCTTCGTTCAGGTACTTGCTAATGTTCTTCTATAACGAAAATATGTTGGTAAATCCCCACATCATCATCATGTGTCTAAAAGCTTTTTTGTTGGAATCATTAATTTTCAAGGCTGTTCTGTCCAAAGATCTAGTCCAAGCTCCTATAAGGAGCAAATTTTAGTTCCATTTTCTACCACTAATGCTGCTCTATGAGTTATTCAATTCATGAGCCGGATGGTGATCGTTTTCGCAGTTTTTGTCTAACTCGATCGGATTAGTAGTCCATGATCCAGAACTTTTAAACACCATTAGTCTGATTTCAAGTCATGTAAAGTTAGAATTGGATTGAAAACTCTATCCTGGGACTTACTAATCATTTGAATTTACGCTTGCAAGATACTAGTTTGAAGTGTTACATGAAATGAATTGTTCTGTAGGGATGTGATGGTTCGGTGCTGCTGGATGGGTCAGCAAGTGGCCCGAGCGAAAAGGATGCACCGCCAAACTTGACACTTAGACCGGAAGTATTTAGGATCATTAATGAACTCCGCAACCGCATCCAGAGAGCTTGTGGTCAAGTCGTTTCTTGCTCCGACATAACTGCTTTAGCTGCTCGTGATGCTGTTTTCCTGGTAATCCCTTGCATAGTATCTACCTATACATCTCTATCAACTTTTCAGTTATGGACCATATTTCTTCCCCCCTAGACCCTAGTTATGTTTAATTTGATTTGGATGTGATGCAGTCTGGAGGTCCAGATTACCGAGTTCCACTGGGAAGGCGCGATGGGCTAACTTTTGCAACTAGAGAAGCAACACTAGACAACCTTCCATTTTTTGGTTCAACTGCAAGAGAGCTCATTGCTAATGTAGCCAGAAAGGGCTTGGATGCGACGGATCTTGTGGCAATCTCTGGTGGACACACCATAGGCCGGGGCAATTGTGCATCGTTTACTGAACGCTTGTATCCTAACCAAGACCCAAATATGGACCAAAAATATGCGAACAATCTTAAGCGCATTTGCCCCACGACTACTTCAACTGGCACTACTGTGTTAGACATTCGAACCCCTAATGTTTTTGACAACAGATACTATGTTGATCTCATGAATCGACAAGGTCTCCTTATGTCCGACCAAGATTTGTTCACTGATAGGACTACAAGACCGATTGTGACAAGCTTTGCTACTAATGAAACTTTGTTCTTCGAAAGGTTTGCGTTTTCCATGATTAAGATAGGTATGCTGAATGTGGTTACTGGGACACAGGGTGAAATACGTGCCAATTGCTCGCGACGCAATCCTACTAGGTCGTATTTGACAACTTTGGTGGAAGATTTGGAGAATGTATCATTTTGAAATTACTATTGATGTACTTCAAAAGGTTTATATATGACAGATGAGTGTTGTTGTTCTTCTCCTTTTTTTAATCGGGTTTTGTGTTTGTCCTCAAAATAATAAGGTATTCTTTGGCACATTATTCCACCATATTTATGCAAATATGCAATACTAAACAAAAACCTTTGGAATTGGAATTGAAAATATTATTTCAAGATTTAAAATTTTTAATAGTTAGAATTTCTAAATATATGGAAATCTCAAGTTTCTGTCTCTATAGAAACTTACAATTACTTAATTTTTAGGATTTGAAGATTCCATTCCAATACAGAAAATGTTGTCATTCCTTAATTTTTGGAAATATATTTTGAATTTCACCTTAAAATTCTGGTTGCCCAAACTTGTGGAATTTTGAAGTACAAAAATAGTTTTTGGGGCCTAAAACGTAGATGGGACTGGGGGTCCACATATTCCATGCTTCCGGGAGACCACAACTACTATGGAGAAGCTTGGAAATGGTGCAGCACTTAGTTTCCTATGAATGAATTCCTTTGGCTTTCATTTTTTTAAAAAAAATGGTAAAAAATCTATCACTCGCCTGTATAGCTGTATGTAAGACTGTAAGTATATCTATTGCTTTGTTATTTCCTTTTCTATTAAGAGTTATTATTACTCGTCATTTCATTTGAATTGATCATAAACACATTTGGATAAACTTTTGAGGGGGATCATATTAGAACAAGAATTATCCTTTTTAGTGGAGAGATGGATTGCTATTTACTTAGATTATTCATTCATTCTTTACTAATGGTAGCGCACCAAGTCACCAACACATGCATGTCTAATCTATAAGAACACACTTAATTACACACATACAGTGTTGCTTTCAAAATATTCATGATGCTATAACTAATTGAGCAAGTATGATTAAAGTTTTTCATTTTGGGTAGTTCATGATTAAAAAGGGATTAAGTCGTGGATCTCCAAATGCCAAATCTTAGTAGTAGGTGAATATATGCCTTACTTGTCTATCAACATCATCCCCTCAAAACTTGAGTTGTTTGAAAGCATTATTAAAAATTTCAATTGTTCCTTTTCGTGGACTGGATAAGACATGTTGGGTTAGGTAGACTATAGTTCCAAAAAAATATAAATAAAATAATAATAATAATAATAATAATAATCTACTATCTATATACTAAAGTAGAGACCTCTAAGAGTGATTTTTCTCTCTCCTAAGTGACACTCTAATATTAAAGCTTTTGAGTCTACTATGCCACGTGTAATTAAAGTTTTTGAGTCTAATTAAAACTCTTCCGATGTGTATATCCACCTCTCTCTATATCTCTGAATTCTAATATTATACAACCTGAACTGTGCACTTATTAAATTGTTTGAAATTTCCTAATGTTCTACTATCTATATACTAAAGTAGAGACCTCTAAGAGTGATTTTTCTTTCTCCTAAGTGGCACTCTAATATTAAAGTTTTTGAGTATATTATGCCACGTGTAATTAAAGTTTTTGAATCTAATTAAAACGTACTCTTCGGATGTGTATATCCACCTCTCTCTATATCTCTGAATTCTAATATTATACAACCTGAACTGTGCACTTATTAAATTATTTAAAGTTTCCTAATGCAATTTGAACTATACAAACAAATCACTGAGATATCAAATTGGAATATCGGATACGAAAAACAAGGAAACATCGTAGGAAGCAATATAACCACAAAATTCAATCAATTAGGTAACTCGATCAATGTTTCCATGAAATAAACTCGGGCTCTCACCCCTTTCCTTCTCACCGTTGCCACCCATAATGTGATACGGGGTATGATTGTAGACCCATGTGGGTTTCACCTATGTGCGAAAAAATTAATGGAAGCGACAACAATTATGGGTGCATTGAGAATCTATAGAGATTGATCTTCTAATATTAGTAGCCATGCACATGGAACCTAGGAACATATCGTTGAAGTGGAAAGCTAAGTTCAAATGACAAATTGGAGTAAATAAATACATGAGTACGTGGCCTATGTACATGAGTCGTGATTTCTGCGAAGCTTCTATCTATATGTCTTTGCCATGAATCCATGACTATCTAAGTGCGTCATGTAATCAGAAAATTGATAATAACTTTTGGCATTATGGAACGCATGTACATGTCTAGATTGTAAGTAAGGTTGGTTGAGACATATATAATTCAGGTAGTAGTAATTGCAAATCATAATTTAGATGTAAAGAGGGGATCAAAATTTTGACATGAGTAAACTTAAGTCAGTGATGATTGTCTTTGCTTAGGCATGAGCTAAAATTAATCACATCCCGAAGTTTCTAAATTTTTGGTGTAGAGTATGACCACAAAGTTCTTCCTTCCCCATGTAATGAAGTACTTAAAGTAGTTGTCAAGCAGTTTGAAGCCGAATAGTTATTAACTGAACATCCCCAAGCGTTGCTATTAGTACGTGAAAGGATTTTAATATTTTGTTGGATGATGTGGCGATAACTCATTTGTCATATGGGGTGGAGTTTTCTATTATATTGTTGTGGAACATAAACAAGTTGTGCAGCAGCCAGTAGGAAGCGAAGAGGTCTAAGTTTGTGGTGGCGAAAGCAGAGCAACAACTATTAGAGCTGACACTACACCATAACAGGCTATTTGCAACGGCAAAAAAGCGTTGCTAATAATTTTCGCAACGCTTTTTAAGCGTTGCAAATATGGCGTCGGTAAAGTGTTGGAAATATTTGCAACGCTTAAAAAGCGTTGCAAACAGAAATTTCCAACGCTTAAAAAGCGTTGCAAAAACTTTCCAACGCTTATTATAACTATTGCGTATACATATTTAAAACCTTTGCAACGCTTTTTAAGCGTTGGTAATTTGTTAAAATTTTTACCAACGGTTTTTAACCGTTGCAAAGTTGTTAGTTAATTTAAAAAAAATAATTTAAAATTCGTTTGTAACGGTTATAAACCGTTGCTGATGGGTTGCTAATAAAAAAAATAATAATTTCTCATATTTTGTAGCGAGACCAGCTAAACCATTACATCTCATAATTTCTCATATTTTGATGGGGCTGTTTTGTTCACAACACATTACATCTCAAATAAATAAAAGTGGTAGCAAGAGAGGCCATACATAGCAGGATATTTTTCACTGTGATACTTCGCCTACTTGATTATTCATTTATGATGTTTGTCATACTGAACAGCTTTAACTGTAAGTAACCAATAAAAGTACACAGCACAGCACTTGGCAACTTTCTCTGGTGTGACATATAACAGCTTGTATTTACAATTCTCTGAACTCAGTTCCCTAAAAATTTCCTGATGTTCACTCCATTCCATATTGGCACTCAAGTAAGCAGCAGGTATATTTGCCTACATTTGTAATTTGTAAGATTCAAACGTCAAAAAGCAAGACACAAGTTAAATGAATAATAAGATGAGGTACAGATAATCAAAGGCACCTTAGCAAATAAAAAAAATCTAAACTTTAATATTACCTGCAACAAATGCATTATTTGATCCTGAATGAGTGAGACAAGAGGAGAAATCACTAAAGTTATTCCACCACAGATTAGGGCAGGAAGCTGCAAATAAAGGCGATAGGTTAATATTTATAAAGCTATGCGAAGTTCCACATAATTCTCACGTTCAAAGCAAAGAAAAACCAAACTAATAACAGTGGAGGACTCATACAGTGATATCTTCAAGAAATAAAGCTGGTAGCATCTGAATTTGGAGAGATCTTCAGTATATGATATATATTTAGTAGTTCACTGTTATAAACTCAAAAACACCATATCTAACAGATAAAGAAAATGGATAAAGCAACCCATATAGTGAAAAATAGAATTAGCTATTATAGAGCTTTCCTCAGAATACTAAAATAGAAATTGGACTGGAAGACAAAAAAAATATTAAGGTATACCTTACAACCATGATTGCATTGTGTACACAATTCAGGTGGAATATTTGCTTCATCTGGGATTTCAATATTATTCTTTCCAATAACTGGAGTGGAAGCTCGAAGCTCAGATGAAGTCCACCTCTGTGCACCTCTGCGACCTGCACATGACCCCAGAACCAATGTAAGAACAGCATACATATTTCTCGCATACATATTTCTCTCCACCATGCCCCTACTCCTTTTTTGGGTGTTAATAGGAAACAGACAGCAGAAAAATTATACAGTACACTATTATTAACACTGAAGAGAAGTCTGAAAAATTTATTGGAAAATTTAAGCTGAAAAATTCAAGTATTGCACGGGAAAGGGACTCACCAAACAGAGAAGTCTGAGCTCCAAAGTGAGATGGAGTCTAACACCATCCTATTCCTCAGGCATTATCAGCTCAGCTTGATGCTGGACAGAACATATCTAAATCTTATACCCAAGCAGTGAAACATCATGAATGGAGAGAGCTGTGGTACAAGAGTTTAGTGTGTTCAACACGTACTGTGCTACATGGACTACTGTTCCTTGCACAGAATTCTGGCCTGGGGTTATGTAGGGCATTAAACCATTAAATTAAACAAGCTGAGCACAGATGAAAAGCACACAAAACTTCCTGGAAATATGCAAGGATGTCATTGCTGACATCATGAAAGTTACACTGCAAAGGAAAATTCATTAGTAAGTCTTGGATCAAGAAAATTTATGCATGAGTTGTCCGAAAAACAGTGTCATTGTACTTGGCACTTACATTAAGAGGTTTCCTACCATGGACTTCCTCGGCTATTGTCCATCCAAGAAGGTCAATGTTAGATTATATATACTAGTTAATGCTAGCTAATAAATGAGTGTATGTGAGGCGAGCGCATGCATGAATTGGTAACAAAAATCACATGGTATAAAAAAACACCGTACCATTCACAAACATGCTCCAATACCTATCTCTCACGCAGTATATAATCTATCCATCCTGAAATTTCAAGATTTAATTTCATATCCTACTTAATAGTAGCTAGCTATGATATTTATTACACAAAAGAGCTAGTGGACAGAATTTTGCTTGAAATGATTAATAGGCCAGTTTCTGAGTTCCATAGCATAGTAAATTAGTAATGTCTCAAATATCAAAGAAAATCCCATCAGCAATAACCAAGCATTTATCATAAGTCAATTAGAACATCCAGCAATTTATTCATTAAAAAACAAAGTTTGGATTTAATATGCAGATCTATACCAAACTGTGATGAGAGAAACTTACTTTCTCAGACAAAATCTTACAACCAGTGGAATTAATCTGCAGAAAAAAATCCAAAAATTACTTGAAGATTAACATTGTGAATAACGAAGTTCATTCAAAAACAATAAACATTACCTTGAAGTTAGCAGAAACAATCGAGATATCATCAAAATGCCCAGATTTCACAAACAGAGATTCTGTTTCCAAAAACAAGAAGCACAACTAAGAAAAAACAGTAATAAACACAAAATCTCTTCAAAATCAGTAAATCTTACCTTGATCTTTAATCTACAATAATATGGCTTCTTTAGCAAGCTATACTTCCAAATTTTATTTTCTGTTTTCCAACAAACCTCCACATAAGGAGGGTTTGGGCGTTTGGCAGAGTGCCAGTTTATTAAATCCAATAAAATTGATAGTACACTTATTATACTCATTAGTGCAACAAAAGCAGCCTATCACTTAACTAAACTAACCATAGGGTGGGTAGGGGCAGCTAAGGTGAATTTGAATGTAATCTACTTGAGAATAATGCATAGTTCAGAAACCCTCTGCTCCCGGAAAACAGGATTAAACACCTACTATAGCCCAATAAAGTTGAATTCCTAGAATACAAAAAAGGCAGCTCATAGTCTCATACAACATTAAAACAATAATGGCCTTATCACTAAAAGACATACTTGCAGTAAACTGAAGATGACTGTAAGAGTAAAAAGGCTGCTCATACATCGAAAAAAAGAAAGCATTCTAATCACATGGGACGACATATTTCATATTACGCTGTCGAAGTTCAAACACTTAATGTATACTCAAAAAGGATGCTTATACTAATCAGTTAGTAGAGTAACTGCCATTTCTGTATGCAGGGTAAAACATAAACACTAGCGCTTCTTACAAAATGCTGCTTCAAGGAATGACATACCAACTGCCTAAGAGTTCTCAGCTAATGCTTTGTCAATTGCATCCATATGTTTCCGGAGATTCTTCCACTTTACAACAAAATGAGCAAAAATAGGTGAGCAAAAATTTCAAGAGACAACTGCAACTGCAAAGGAGGATGCATTACAAAAGAAAATAAACAAACCTGATCCATGCTTAATGAAATACCTAAAAGAAAGAAAATGTAACTATCAGTGCTTGAAGTATTTGAATGCTCAAATTAGCCAGTCAATTTACAGAGCAGAAACTATGCACATATTATAATGTAAAACAAGTGGACAGACCATTGTGTCCACAGAATTGCAATCTTTTTAGGTTTTATTGCTTAACTTCTATCATAATCGCGATCATGCAAACTTGGCTCCAGCCTCCTCAATAAACTGAAATGAAAACAGAGGATGTTCATCAATGAGTAATCGTTAACACACAAGATTTATTTAGATCACACAATTACAGGTGTTCAGATACCTGATCAGCTCCACCACGAAGAACAATTGTTGCTGTCCTACCTGATGGACGCCAACCAACGTGAAAGCATAACCAAGAGAACTGTCCACCACTCTCCCTCCTCCTTTATCCGGGCTTGGGCCTTGGTTTCCCCACCCCGCAGTTTTCTGGCGGAGAATTAATTCACCTATTTTTCCAAGAGCTGTAATTTGCAGGCTGAACAGTCAGAACAACGCCAGCCCTTAATTTGTGTGCGCAAAAGCCTTATCGCTGTGGTTCAAGTGTGATACTTGCTCGGGTCTTATATAGAGTGAAATATCAGTATAATATTCATTTAAGTGAGTAGACCACATTGTAATTCAAATAAAGCAATGTAATGCCAACATTGACCTGATCAAATCCTTTCTTCTTGGCAGATTCTAGAAAAGTGAGCAGAAACTGTTAAGAGAGACAGTCATCAGGAGAGAAGCCTAGCAAGTCAAAGGCATATACAGATTTCCTGCTAGTATTCTAAATAACATACTAGAATAAATGCCAACAAATCAAACCTAATCTACATATTCGAGCACCACGAGAGAAATTATCATATCAAAACCAGAAGGCCACAACTAGTAGCAAACCACCATGTTCAATTTTACACCAACCACCGGATCAAAGAAGAGGAATTAGATACCAAGTAAAGCTGCAACTTGAGACAAAATATGGGCTGTGGACACTAACTAAAACAACCACTAGCTAAACATCCATTTCTAAGACACTAACTAAACTAACTAAAACAACCACTAGCACACCATTTATGCCCCCCCTGCCCCTTATAGATGATCACGTCTTACTTAGGGGTTTGCTATTATCTGCATTGTTTACTGCTTTTACCAACAAGAGTCGCTCAATATCTAAGCAGCTTTTGCACAATCACTGATGACCTTCTGGTCGAAAATATTGTGGTGAGAGGACACTATGCAAACCACATTCCACATTCTCAATGTACTAGACAAATTTCAAAAGCGAACAAACAGAACATTCCCAAATGATTATTGATAAACAGGCCAACAGTATATATATGAATGATGGTAATGGGTAACAACTCAAGTTCATACAAAGCAGAGCTATGAGACAGCCATCAATTTACAGTAAAGGTCACAAAATCAAACATATAACAGCCATGTTACAAGTATGAACAACAACACACTTCACACACATGATTTACAGATAATATTACATAAACAGAACATACATATTATTAAAAACAGATCCATGGCAGTAAATCAAGTTTTGCAAGTGGGTAAAACAGTCGTTCATTTCAGAGCTACAAGACAACCATCTTTTACATTTGAAAACGTGGAAATCAAACAAGCAAGCAAATCAAAGAGAACCGGACACGGTACATTTTTCTTTTTACTAAAAGTAGAAAGAAAAACCCAACCCAAAAACAACTCATCATCACAAACTAGTACTGTTTATAAACACAAGAAGACTAGTACTGGAACTCGAAGAGATGATTTCATGAGAGTTTCTATTAATAGTAAAAAAAAAACGTAAACTAGTACACAGAAAAAGTTTCAAGAGAAAATGAAACGGTGGTTAAATCAAGAAAGGAATGAAAAAAACTAGAAAGAAAATGAAAGATTATTACCTTGTTTTCTTCTTCTTCTTCTTCTTCTTCTTCTTCTTTCTTTGATTGAATCTGAATCTGAAAATTAGGTTTTGAGGAGTGCGAAAATAATGGGGCGGTGAGAGAGAGAGGAGAGAAAAAAAAAGTTATGTTTTATATTTCGATTTTTTTTCGTTTTCCTCTGTTTGCGAAATTTTTAAGTTTGTAACACTTCTCCAACGCTTTCTAAGCGTTAGCAATTAATTAGGAAATTCATCCAAATAAAAGCAACGCTTTACAACATTGCCAACGCTTATTTAACGTTAGAAAATTACTAACGCTAAATAAGCGTTGCAAATCAAAAAAGGTGCATGTTGCAAATATCCTATTATGGTGTAGTGTGAATGTGAAAGCTGCTTAGTTGATTTATGGTGCAACTTCAGAGTTTGGTATGGGACTAATTCAGATTAGTATACTTGAAGCCGCAAAGGAGAATGCTGCTACATTGGCCAACTCTAATGATGTTATTTATCTTCCTAAGGGAATGAATGTGTTTATTGGGCTTAATCCTGGACAAGGGCGTTGGTAGAGGTAATTATTTCTATCTCTCTTTTCTGTGTTGGTGAATTTTGTTTTTCTCCTTGGAAATTATGATGCCACTATATAGTTATTTAGATTGGGGATAACATTATGTGAGTATGGTTATAGTGTTTATCAATTTGTCTGGTAAATTTAATTTTCTGGACTGCTCCTAATATTTAAGAAACTCTGATAGTCTAGGTATACAATAATTATTAACTTTATTCACACTATTAGAGGAGGGTGCATTATTGTTCATGTCTACCCTCTTTAGAAAATACTCGGGTTAGACCTTATGCTTGGGGTTGCAGGATTTTGTATGAGGAGTTCTTGGAATTCGCTCTAAACAATTGTTTCACCAAAAAGAGCATTTCAGAAGGGTAGAAGTACATTTGAACTTGGAGTAGTTCAACAACGACTCTATTGGATATGCAAGAGTTGGTGCATGTGGAAGGTACTTATACACTTGAGACATGTAAGGTGAACTCTTTGAGAGGCTACTAGATCGCACGAATCAGTTGAATGTGTGATTTTATTATGCCCAATTTGAGGCAATTGATGTTATGGAGGCAGTGACATGCTAAAAAAGAATGATCGTTTTCTAAACAATTCTAAATAGTGGAAATCAATGAAAGGGAATATTACCTAATCAAGTAAGGTTATAATTTTTTACAAACAGCTTTATCGCTATGTAATATTTTCTATATATACTGTGTTTTCAAATATTGGAAACTGGAGAATAAGTAACGTTATGATACCATATAATTACAATTACACCTTCAGGTGAAAATTCAAGATGCAATGGACAAATGGTGTGCGACAAATCTTATCAGCTTCCGGTTCAAAAGGAAAGTAGTTGAATTAGCTTACAAGTAAACTTAGTTTTGGAGTCTTACTTATAAGAGAACTTTTGGAAGAGTTATATATTGTTTTTTTTATACTAAAAGGGTTTTAGTGTGTAAAATATCTAAAAGAATATGGGCATATGCCCGGGTCCAAAATCTAGTATATATATATACTAACAACTATGCACGGCGTTAGCAATGCATCTTTAAAATCACAAAGGCACACGTGTTTTTCTTTCTCAAAATATGGGCGGGTCTTTGATGTGATAGTTCTTTCTGGAACTTATAAATTTGCTTCGTGACATACCCTATTCACACATCCGCCATGGACAAATTATTGTTCTGCCCACAAAAAAATAAATGTAAAATTTGAAAGATTATCATTTTACCACTTCCAAAAGTAAAAAAATAATAAAAATTGCAAAATTAAGAAATTGCCACCGCTAAATCACAAAATAACGATTCTACTACCGTACACAAAATAGTAGATTTATGTCCGTTACAAAGACAGAAATGTCATTTCTCACTTTTAAAAAGCATTTTATGACATTTGTCAATCATTGGTGATCTATTTTTGACAAAAGTAATAAAATATTAAACAAAATTACTTATTTATCCCTGTGACACAAAAACACAATTAATCACACCTCATATTTTTCTAATATAGTAATATTATAAACATGCCGATGCCATAGGCACATTTGTGAACTTGAGGTTCTTTGTCTATGAATTTTTCGTCTTACATATAAAAGTTTAAGGAACTCTTTAATCAGAACACACAAGTTAGCTATTGAAATTTCCCTAAGAAATTAAAAGAAAGAAAAAGAAGACAAGTACGTTATTGAAAGAATTTGATCTCATTCTGATCGAAACTGGTGTAAAACCATTTGGCCGATTATTCATTGAACTGATTAACATTGCAAATGTGTATTATTCTTTAAACTTTGTTAAGATGATGATTCTAGGTCTGTTGCATTCTTAATGAGTTGCTTATTATTGCATGAATGAAATGTATAGGCATTTTCCCACTTCATGATTGTGAGAATCGACTAAGATAATTGACAAACAAATTGGACGATACTCTAATAATAGATAGTTTGGTACTTTGGTGAGTAAGTATTTAAAATGTGTTGGTCGATTTCGTTGCTAGTGCATATGTCTCTCAGTTGCGTTGACAAAGGCATATACCCAATAGGAGGGTTTGACACAATCTCAATAAATCCGTGTGCCTCCAAGTATAGGAAAAAAAAAAGTTATCTGTTAATTAGGGGACAACGCCATAATGGAATTAAGTGATTTGGGGCGAAATTCTTTGAATACACCAGAATACCAGATGATAGAGCCCTCAGCCACCATCCATTTTACCTCCTAAAGATGCACGAAAACCAAGTTACATTTAGCATTTAATTTTCTCTATTTGTTGTGTTGTCGGCATGGAAAGACCATCACCTTGTAAGTACTTTGAATGTGTTTAGAATAGTAATTGGACCAAATCCTATTCCTGGATGCCTCATATGGAAACGTGGGCGGCCGCACACAAATCCAAGTTGGTGAATCCAATTTCAAGGTAGTAGCTAGAAAACCAACAGTGAAAGTTGGGAAAACTGTGCACCCTTCTTAATGAAGCTTACGTTCAGTATGATTTATTGTGACTAAATTTGAGGGCCTTTTTGTACTCATGTCTATTGGATTCGTCATCAAAATTTCAAACTAGCATCCATGTTCCTTGATTGCGGTAGAAAATGAAGAAACGTTCTGGCATGCATCTTGTAAATTAAAATGCAAAAGAGAAAAAGAAGTATTTGACAGTTGGAGTATTAGAAATCTCATGAGATATTTTAGCATTTTACTATTGATAATTTGACTATTGCATGTTAGCATGTTTCTTTTTACTCATAGTTCTTACAATTCACTTGTTTTCACAGAATGTTTGGATGAGGATTGTTACTACTTTGTTGATATGATGTAGTGCCATTCATAGTTTGTGATTCCGAACGAAACTTCGGAATTCCGTTCGAAATTTTAGTTTTTTAAAAAATTGAAATTTCAAATATAGTGTCGAAATAATTGAAATTCCGAATAAATTCGAAATTCCAAATTCTATAGGGTCGAAATTTACTGAATTTCAGTTTTTAGAATTACCGGAATTCCGAAAATTCCAAAATCCCGAACTATAATTCCAAATTCCGAAATTTACTGCCATTGCAAGACATATAATTCTAACACGAGACCTATCTTTTGACACACCGAGACCTTTTCTTTTGGTACCCTTTTACCTTTTGGCATTGTGGTTCATTTTATCACGGACAGATGGACAGTAGATGTGAAAATTTAAAGTGTATACCTAGAAAATAAACATGTATGACGTGGACATTTTCCAAGTTCCTAAGAAAACAGCCATTTGGCCCGAAAAAGATAAGAGAAAACCTGTTTTTCTATATCTTCATTTTCCATGCTTTATGTTCTTCGTGTGACAATGTAATATAATACAAAGTGTGTTAGTTCACGAACAATGAAGTGCGTTAGTTCACGAACAATCAAATAATCATTCTTTAACAAAAAAACGATGAAATAAATTTTATAAAATCTCAGAATGATCATATTACAATTTTCCTAAGACTTTAAATACGCGTTATAACCCTAAACAAACAAATGGTTCACCAAACCAATCCTACATACAACAAACGAAACAAAAAACTGTTTTCATAAAAGCCTAAAGAAAAGCCTAGAGCGCATGCCCGCCTGTCAGAAAGATAAACTGAGCGGGTACTCTCGCACTTTCACTAACAGCACGCACTCCCAGATTTTCACGACACCATCACGCGCATCTAGGTATTTTTCAACATGAACATGTTATTATATAGTGCATCACGTGCTCAAAATGTCCAATGCAATTTATGACGTGATGTACTGAAGTGTCTTAGCCATGAGACCAGTTGATGCTGGTTTTCTCGAATCCGAATCTTAGAAAGTGAGTATTTGGGGATGTGTCCATCACGTGGCCTATAGTATTTTAGTTTTCACCCATCATTCTTTCGTCCTTTTTTTATCCACCAACTTCATTTCCTATGATCAAAATACGGAAGACTTTTTGACTTTTCCAAGTTGAACAACTGATTTATCTATTAAGTTCTGATTAGTTAATATATATCTACTTTATGTGCTTCTCTGCCTATAAATTTACCACATCTTCTGTTTAGCTTGGCAACATATGCACCGGCCAGCAGTTGTAATGGCTTCTTTTTCTTCATTCATCTCCATTCTCTTGGTTTCCTCTATTGTGCTTGGTTCCCATTTATCTCTCTCGAGTGCACAAACAACACCACCTTTGGTTGGGGGACTTTCATGGTCGTTCTACAAATCTAATTGTCCTAGAGTGGAGAAAATAGTTAGAGATGAGCTCAAAAAGGCTTTCAAGAAGGATATTGGTCTAGCTGCAGGCTTACTTCGTATCCACTTCCATGACTGCTTTGTTCAGGTATTAGCTCTTGTTCACTATATATCATTCATTCTACACTACTTAACCTTGCTATGTATAGTATGTCTAACAATTTGGCTATCGATTCTCTGCGTCTATCAGAAAGAATGCTAAGCTAGCACCTAGTGAGTGAGAGTTGCATAGAAGCAACTCATTGAAAAACATTTTTAGCATCCCAGGAATACTGCATGTTTCTTTGTAGTGAGTAGCTTTATCATGTAACTGCGCGCAAGGCCGGTACTTTACCTGCTAAGAATCCTCCTTTTCTGTCTCCTGGAGTCCTGGCCCATTGGTGTGGTTCACCGATATTCTAAAATCAGTGGACCATGCTCCAAAATCATGATAAATTGGAAAGGTTGGCCACACTCCAAAATCTACTATGGTTATTTTGGATCAAAGTTAGCTAAGCGAATTTATGATCTATGATGAAGTACGAAAACATTTTGTTGTCTGGATTTCATTGAGAAAAAAACGAGAGTAATGTTGGTGCTGCTAATGAAAAAGGAGTGACATTGAATTGGTGTTGCTAATGTGTAGGGATGCGATGGTTCAGTGCTGCTGGATGGGTCAGCAAGTGGTCCAAGCGAAAAAAATGCACCACCAAACTTGACACTAAGACCAGGAGCATTCAAAATCATCAATGACATTCGTGAGCGCATTCATAAAGCTTGTGGTCAAGTTGTGTCTTGTTCTGACATCACTGCTCTAGCTGCTCGTGATGCAGTTTTCCTGGTAAATCCTTGCAAGTTGCAAAACTACTCTTCCATATTTTATTCTTCTTGCTCAATTGAATTTATCTGCTAGAGTTAAAAAAAACTTATGATAGAAATAGTACTACGTGATATTATTAATGCCACTCGCTAGTCATGTAAGTGCTACTGCGCTAGTTTTTTTAGTAACCGTGTTTTTAACCCCAACCTATGTTGATTTACGTTATGTAATGTAGTCTGGAGGACCAGATTACCAAGTTCCCCTTGGAAGACGTGATGGACTCAAATTTGCAACTATACAAGAAACTCTGGACAACCTTCCATTTTTCGGTTCAAGTGCAAGGGAACTCATAGCTTTTGTACGCAATAAGAGCATGGATGCCACCGATCTTGTGGCAATATCTGGAGGTCATACCATTGGCATAGCACATTGCGGGTCGTTCACTGGGCGGTTGTTCCCTAACCAAGACTCAACCATGGACCAAACGTTAGCAAGGAACCTCAAGCGTGTTTGTCCAACTGCTACTTCAACTGAAGGCACCGCTGTGCAAGATATTCGAACTCCAGACTTGTTCGACAATAAATACTATGTCAATCTAATGAATCGACAAGGTCTCTTTACATCCGACCAAGACTTGTACACGGATAAGACTACTAGACCGATTGTCCAAAGTTTTGCTGTGAACCAAAGTTTGTTTTTTGAGAAATATGTGTTTTCCATGATCAAGTTGAGCCAGATGAACGTTCTAACTGGTAGACAAGGTGAGATACGTGCCAACTGCTCTCGCCAAAACTCTGCCAGAACTTATTTGGCAACAGTGGTTGATGGAGAAGGGGAGAATGCAGCAATTTGAGGTTGCTAATGTAACGCGTGGAAGTTGTTATATGATCACTCTTACTTTTTGACTTTTGGTGCTGTGCTATTGTCTTCAAGTAAGAGACGTGACCGTGTGCCTTCCCTTTGTTCACCTTGAAACCTTGGTCGCATGTGAATAAAACTACAAAAGTGCTAATCAAGGAATCTCAGAAATTTTCTCTACTGGTAACTTTGGCACGTTTTTTATTGTACGAAAATTATAACTTGAAGATCCTCATTGTCAATCACTCTATCCCAAGTTTTAAAGATCTTTTAAAGATCCTGGAGAAACGCCATGTGTCTGTAACTTTGGCACGTTTTTTCTCTTTTTTTAAAACAAAAATATTTAGAGAGTTAAGGCATCCATACTGGTTACATTGAAGGACTTTAGTCCAAAGGTTTACATTGCTTAAAGGCTTATCAACCCCAGAGGAACCTAGCCCAAACTTCGGAGGAACCTAGCCTGAAGGCTCTTGCTGATACACCATTTTGAACAAACCCACGAAGACTTGCTTTCGTTTCTTAGTCCACCTATTATAGGTGGCACCTGTTTTTAGCCTGAAAACTCCCTTTGACCCAAAAGCTCACAAGAAAGAAATCCCAACCAACATTAGGTGGGATTCGAACGTGTAACTTCTCCTATGAGAAGAGAGGTACACAACCTATTGAGCTAGAAACTCGTGTTGTAGATCCACTTTACGAACCTTTTGGATGATTTATGACTTGCGAGCACACACAAACATACTTATTCGGCAATTTACAAATGTAACTTTCTTTGCTTGCTAGGACTGAATAATAACTTTTATTCCTTAAGGTGACCATTCAATTTACAGAAGGAATACTCGCAAGTCACGACATTGATTACAAAACAAAAAGCCAACCCGCTATACAAAAAAGTAAAACATTTCTTACAATCTCTAGTGTCAGTGTTGGCTTGCAACGCTCAGGATGGCTAGCTCCTGAAGAAGTCAGCGCCAAGTTCAACATCGTCAGTTTTGATGTTTCCATTTTGAGCCATCAGTATCCTGTAAATTCGCTTTGAACAGATTTCTCCAACTCTCCTATCTTCATTACCAAGCAGCCCCTCTGTTGGTATATCCTTGAGCAGAAATTCTTTCTCGTGAACCTGTTTTTCATTACATGTCATTTAGCCATTTAGGTAAGCTTTTCATTTCCCAGTTCCTGCTAAGAGTGTGTAAGGCTTCATTTTAAAGCTGGGAAGTTGGTTTGTCCATTTAGGTGAACTTTTCATTTTTCCAGTTCCCTGAAGAGTGTAAGGCTTCATTTTTAATCTGGGAAATTGGGTTGTCTTTGTAAACACATGCATAGAACCTTGCCTTAATATATAGTATGTAGTATGGCCATTCTTCTCAAGCCTCCTGTTTTGAGAACAAGCAACCTAATCGATATACTTACTATGCTAATATAATGATCTACATACTTACGATATATTAAACTATTCACAGTAAAGTAAATGAGGCATCATATAGCTATCACATGCAAAATCACCAACAACTAAAAACAGATCTTCAGTGTGTAGAGAGTAGATACTGCCCTAATTGACAATTAATTGCGGTAGTAATTTCATGCAAAATTATACAGGAAAAAGAATAATAGAAACAACGGAAAAGTTAAAGTTGTAGTAAAATATAGCTCTTAACAACTCATACCGATTTACTTGTATCCATGTAAGCACTCAAAAGGGATTTCATAGTTGGGTACTTCTTCCAAATGGCAACAGCACATCGTGGTTGAACCTTCGGGATTGCTACCAGAGCTTTCATCCTAAAAAATAGAAGGAAATTTTAGTAACATCAGTTACGTCCCATCTACATCAGTCTCTATGGCCCAAAATGAATTCTATCATATTTAAATCAACAGTTATTCTGATAACTGAAAATGACATGTATAGAAATCAGCAATCATCCAACAACTTCAATATGTGAAGCACTGTAAATCTTGCATGTGTTCTGTTACTCAACAAACTATAGCGACATTTATGGAGTACTATACCAATTTAGCCTCGGTAAGAATAACTCCACATCGTGGAGAAACAGGTCATCAAATAAATCACGCATTCCTACTTCCTAGCATAACAGAAGAACAAATTTCATCTTTAACTTCACGTCAAGATTAACCAGGATGTACTTCAACTGTACATGTTAAGATCGAATAAGATTAACAATTTGTAACATGTGAAGATATTCATTTTGGAAGACTTGGGTACTTAGCAAACACGTTATTTTGATATAAAAAATGGGAAAAGATTTTTGTACACATTTATATCACCAATGTCACATCCTAAACGTATACTCTTTTAAAGTAACATAGCTTAAATATACTCTTCTAGGAGTCTAGACAGTACATAGAATTCGTCCCAACTGTCAGAGCAAAAGTTTAAGTTTCAAGTAACTGAAATGTTTCAGATCGCCTGCACAAAGTATCATGACATATATCATCAGGGTGACTAGGTGATACATTAGAAAGCTATTTTACGCACATCAGTATGAAACAAAAATTTCATTGTGCAGCTAATATAGGTACAACTTTATGTTTAGTGCCTGTTTAAAACACTGAAAAATATAAAAACGATAATAATAGACAAAAGACGATACAATGTCTGCTTTACGAGAAAAAACCAATACTTTTACTAACAAAATGTGCAAAACAACATACCAAACATTCTTTTTAATTAAATCTCTGTCAATGAAATCCTTGGGAACACTGGCTCCGTTGGCATTTATAGATAACCGTGTCAGCTTCTTCCTGAAAAACATAAAGCAACAGTGTAAGCCTTTCAGCCTCCAAGATGACTGCAAATAAACAAGCATATCTGCAGAACAACAGTTTCTGGACTTGTTATCTCCACTTTTATGCATGGATTGATGGATTCCCCAACTTAAAAGGGTATGTGACAACTCAGAAGTCACCAAGTCATAATCAGGCCAAAACAACACACAAAAATGAACAAAACATAAGAAGTTGTGTCAACAAGAATCACTACATGCTTATCATTGCAAGTATATCTTTCAAATTTACCACAAGGGTAAGAGTCCCATGATGGGTTTTTATCAAATTAATTTGCTTGTATTCAATATTTTATTTTGTGTGTAGCACGAGGGTGCAGGATACACGTATATACCTTGTCGTACTCCAGCTTTCTACTACTCAAAGCCCAAATACTCACAGAACATGTCAAATCCTGATGCATGATATGCATGCCTTGATACTTGAAAGAAAATAGTTACAAATTTCACTATGATAGGTTTACGAGGAAAGTTAGCATTTCACTATGATAACTAAAACCACCAATCCTGGTACATGACAATGACAGTCGACAACAAGAATAAAAATAATGTTCTTTTACAAAGCATGATTAAAGGTGATAACATATCCCATAAGAAGTATAAACTACCTGAATTGGCAATTAGCAAGAGAACAAGTTAAACCAACAACATGATCAGCTAACTCCGCTTCATCTCTACATTGTCTTGAATGTACCCTAGCAAAACTAGTCGTTAACTTTGACAGCACCTGTAAGAATGACATGTTACAAGCAAATTTGAAAAGCAATAACTCGAATATATGTACAAAGTAGTGATTGTATCTAACCTCCTCCACAGGTGGGCGTTTCCAATTATTAGCATTCGCTTGGTTTTTGTACTGACCTTGTTCCCTTAAAATATAGAATGGCTTTTAGAGACCCTCATGAGCGGCACAATAAACAGATATGGCAAACAACAATAAGAAGTTTCAAATACCAGATAACCAAGGAGGAAGTATCAATTCAATCACATTAGAAGATACAACTTAAGTTAACAGAGCATGCAAGCATTCTAGATTTTGACATTATTCCCAGAGAAGTCGTGGTTCAAGTTTTAGTAGATCAACAGCTGCCGGAACTCCAGAAGAGATGTTGGTTGTATGTCCACCATGTGGTTTTTAATCATGTGTTAATCCCATATTAGACCAGTGGTCCCATTAATTGCATGGTGACATCTTTCTTTGTCAGCTTGGGCTTTTGTGCTAAAATATGTTGCTCTATCCATTTCGATTACAGTCTAATTTTGGAGATCTTTTCAACAATTTTCAATCCAGATATGAATTCGTTAATTTATGCATATATAATATGTTATAGTCTTATAGGACAATAAGGTGAATACAAATTTGATCTTTCCCTACTACAGGCATATTTTGACTTGGAAAAGCAACACACGAATGCCAAGATAGTGCTACTCAATGGAGTTCTGGCTAGAGAAAATTAAAGCAGCAAGCCTTGCAGTCTATTTGCATTCTAAAACAGGTGCTCCAATGATTTCCAAAGATCCAATATGGCAATGCAGAAACAGTTCTATCTGATCTTAACATCTCACTTCTTTAGCTAAGTATCACCTTAAGTGGGGGGACCAAAAAAAAAAGAAAAAGACAGCCATGTATCCCTTCTTTTGCAGCATCACTGTGGCATTCAATCTCACCAATCAAGAATTACAAATTGATACACAATGGAACAATTAACTTACCACCGAAAAGAAATCTACATCAATTTTAAGCTGTCTACAACAATTTTCAGTTTTGTACCACAGTATCACATGGAAACTAGTTAAGTATTCATCAAGTAAATAGATTTTTTTTCTTCTAATATGGGCATGGATACAATTGGCAAATTCAATTTCTTATTCTCCATCGCTCCTGATCATCTTCACTAGGAAATTATAGGATATGTGAAGGGTAACACCAAATTTGTTGACAACTTCCAAACACAAGTTTAAAGACCTTAATTCGATTTCTTATTCTCCATCGCTCCTGATCATCTTCACTAGGAAATTATAGGATATATGTGAAGGGTAACACCAAACTTGTTGACAACTTCCACACACAAGTTTAAAGACCTTAAGAGCCAAATGCCCACTAACTATCTAGCTATTCTGGCTACAAAGTTCTATCCAAACCAGTGATTAAATCATAGAGGGAGAAAAAGGAGTAGAAATAACATATTTGACAGTAGGAAAACAGAAATTCATAAAATACTTATATTTGGGTAAATTCAAATAATAAAGCACATGAAACAACATGAAGTTATATATAAGTATATAACACAAAGTTATATATATAACATGAAGTTCTAAATAATTCGAAAACGGATTTGCACAAAAATTACTTACCTCTTATTAATATAAGACATTAACTTATTCGTGAGGTAGCAAACAGTGTAAGATGAATAGCGACTTTGAACTCCAGAAACATGGCTCATCAGAGATTCATTGATGACAAGATTACAAAATTCATCTGCTTCATATACAAGCAACACATACGCAATTTCCATTTGCTGGGAAGATAACTGCAATAAATAGACAATATTAATTTCTTTAAAGTCAATGTCTGTGAAAGTTGCTACTGAGTTGTAAGTATCGAAAAATAAAAAATCCTTAAAAACGTTTACACGGAAACTAAGGTTATTTAACTTTAGGTTTTACCTCTGAAAAACTTTTAATTAGTGGTAAACAATCAGTGTTAAATCATACAAAACGAAGAAAAATTACGTGTGTGAAAAAGAATGCACACAATAACCAACTCTAAGCCACCCAAAAACTTATACTAGTGGTAGGCACCTTAGAACTTGCGAAGACATGGAAGGCTACATTCCACACTAAGAACTTTCATTCTTATAAACTATTGCCAGGATACTTTCAGCAAGTTTTTAAATTTTTATGTCGTAATAAAAAGAGAAACAGCACAGAGAGCAACACAAAGAAAACAACAATGCAGCACAATACATATTTTTCATATAGTAGTACACATCACGGTCCAACAATTTTGTGATTAACTCATAGTCTCATACAAACTTAGTTGAAATTTCTTACTCTCCATGCAGATGCCTATTCAATATTCACCCTGTTTGGCACTTTAGAATCTGCTTTATAAAACTTCATTTTACCGATTTAAAAAAAAAGAATAAAAAAATATAATCAACTCTTCAAAGTATTACCTCTGAGACTTCATCTGGAACAGAAAGTGTCCACACTATTGATCTCTCAATCGGATTTGATGTTATCCGATAACTGACACCTTTGTCAGCAAACCTAGTAAGGAGATGTCCTACAGTGACAATGTGAAGTAGTTGCTCACCACATGGATAGGAGGGATAGCTAAAAAATTATAGAAACAAGTAACAGGCCCAAGAGCAATGTGACATACCTCCAATAGACCCAAGTTCAACAACTTTAGTATCAATTTCAGCTACTATGGATTTCAAAGCAAACTTCCCTTTTTCCCACTTTTGTTGTTCTTTCTGCAATTTCTTTGCCTCTGCTGCTTCAGCTTTCAGAGCTTCCTTTTGCAACTTCTCTTGCTGTATAATGAACTCTTGAGGGAAACATTGTACCTTACAATTAAAAAATCCATAATACAGAAATACGCTTAGAAAAGCTTACCTCCCTCTTTTTTTTTTTTTTTTCTTCAGCTGTTTAATTTTTCTTCTTTTCTTTTTGTCTTTTTGGCCATTGCTTCATCCTTCCGGATATTTTTTCCTTCATCAGCTTCAACAAGTTTATTAGGTGCCTGCTTCATAGCATTACCCACTTGCTCTGTTGGAACATTTTCTTCTTCATTATTGCCACATACCTGTGCACAAAATCATAAAATCATTGACATCTTTACATGTATATGTATACCAGAGTCAATACATGTATCAGTTGTGTAGATAGTGTATACCTATACAAAACTATTTAATCAAATACAAGTACTAGAGTAGTGACTAATCTCATGGATCAGTCTACCAATGCGAAAAACAAATAGACCCCTTTGCTGCAGACGCTTTGTAGTTTCATGTTTTAATAGAAATTCACTTTTATCAATAAAAAAATTGCAAAACAAAACCTTTTACTTTTCCAATGTTATTGTTGTTTCATATCAAACATATTACTGAATTAAATATAACAAAACACACATTATTAAAACGACAAAACTTAGACTGAAATTTGTTATTTAATGTGATAAATTAATCAAATGACAACTTAAAACTGTGAAATCTGCTTCAATAGCCAATGGTTTTGCACATTGTTTGTCTTGACCTCGAACAAACAAAACCAAGTTCAACAAACATAGACGACAAGGTTGCAAAAAAGACTCAAGCAAACAGCTCGAACTATTGGGCCTGCCAAAATCTAAACCACTGTAGCTAACAACCTATATTAATTGGTCAAACTATAAAATACTATTCTCAGTATTATATCATAAGAAATAGCATATGCCAGTTCACAGTGTTATTAAAAGAAGGAAAAATGTCATAATCCTAGGCTCCATTTGATACATGAAAAATAGTGTTGGAGAAAATAACAACAATGAAAACGTTTACAAGGAGTGTTTGATTGGGCGTGGTAAATGAAACTTTATAACACAGTTGTTTGGTGGACACCATTTTCTAAAAAAAACGTCTAAAAACGTGGAAAACTACTTTCCTAGTTTCATCCCATAGTGACAAAACTATTTGCACTAACTTTTGAGGTGTGGTTGGTTTTCACCCCATACTTGTGTTAATTTTCATCCAACCAAACACATGGAAAACAATCTTCATGTTTTCTTGCAACCACCCAAACAGAGAGCAATTTTCATTAAAATGTTTTTCAATGAAAACAAATCACAATGGAAACCATTTAATTGAAAATTATTTACGACCTATCAAACACAGCATATAACATGCATTGTTAATGCCCATACTTTACGCTAAAATATAAGAAAAAATACATTGTTCCCACAACCACAATCAGATACCTCACTTATTTCATTTTCACTGAAGCGTTCACTGAGCACAGCATCATCTCCAAAACCTGTTGATAACGAGCCAAACCCTGAAAAACATTGATCGATAGCTTCAGTTAAGACCATGAAAATACAATCCATAGGCATATATAATCACAGGACTGTAATACAATTTTGTGTTTTCAGCACAGAAATAACTGAACGCCAATATTATTTTTCAAAGATCTTACCAGGTACCAAAAAAGACTAACAAAAGTTTATCTCTGGGGTAACATACCAAAATCAGAAGAAATGTTTTCACTCTCCTTTGAAAATTTCCTCTGGCCACCATCTTCAGACTCGTTGTCAGACTCCAAACAAATCAAACCACTGACCCCTGTCAAAAAAGAGGAAGACAAATATAATATCAGTGACAACTAAACTCATGGTGTTACTTGTCATGTCTGTTTACGTGTAATCGTATATATAGATCAACAGAACAGAGAAGCAGTCTATTCTACGATGGAAGAAATCATACAACAGCATTTAAATCCTGAAACTAATGCAAGAGTGCAAATCGACAATATATTCATTCTATCTATCATGAATACAACCTTATTCTTTTCGTAATATGATCACGCAAGAAACAGGGAATCATGCTAAATATAATAAGTACCATTTTGTGCATCCTCTATATTTCACTATACATAATGAGAGTATAAATAACATCAACTACGAAAGTTCCCATACAACAAACACCATGTTCCCATAAATTAAAGTGAATGAAACAACTAAACAAGAAATTACCTGCCGCAGTTTTCTCTTGGTTGAAATCAAAAGTAGGCAAAGAAGACATTGGGGTGTCAAGAACAAAAGAAGGAGTGGAGGATGTTGGACTGGGCTTTTTCGGCGTCGGGTCATCATTAAGAACCACAAAGCTGGAATCATAGGCGTCTACTGTATACAATGTATGCAAATCGACAATATATTCATTCTATCTATCATGAATACAACCTTATTCTTTTCGTAATATGATCACGCAAGAAACAGGGCATCATGCTAAATATAATGACTACCATTTTGTGCATCCTCTATATTTCACTATACATAATGAGAGTATAAATAACATCAACTACGAAAGTTCCCATACAACAAACACCATGTTCCCATAAATTAAAGTGAATGAAACAACTAAACAAGAAATTACCTGCCGCAGTTTTCTCTTGGTTGAAATCAAAAGTAGGCAAAGAAGACATTGGGGTGTCAAGAACAAAAGAAGGAGTGGAGGATGTTGGACTGGGCTTTTTTCGGGCCGGTCGTCATTAAGAACCACAAAGCTGGAATCATAGGCGTCTACTGTATACAATGTATGCAAATCGACAATATATTCATTCTATCTATCATGAATACAACCTTATTCTTTTCAAGAATATGATCACATAAAAAACAGGGCATCATGCTAAATATAATGAGTACCATTTTGTGCATCCTCTATATTTCACTATACATAATGAGAGTATAAATAACATCAACTACAAAAGTTCCCATACAACAAACACCATGTTGATGGTAATCCAGCATGTACTAGAAACAACTAAACAAGAAATTACCTGCTGCAGTTCTTGACACCCCAATGTTGTAGTTAGACATTGGGGTGTCAAGAACAAAAGAAGGAGTGGAGGAGGTTGGACTGGGCTTTTTAGGCGTTGGGTCGTCATTGACAACCACAAAGCTGGAATCATAGGCGTCTACTGTATACAATATATAAAATCAATCAAAATTCATAACAAGGATACACCTAACATTTAATCAAAACACTAAACAACTTCTAAAGATCTTATCTTTACAATGTTAAAAGTAAAATTCATAACAAGGATACACCTAACATTTAATCAAAACACTAAAAACTTGGAAAGATCTTATCTTTACAATGTTAAAAGTAAAATTCATAACAAGGATACACCTAACATTTAATCAAAACACTAAAAAACTTCAAAAGATCTTATCTTTACAATGTTAAAAGTAAAATTGAAGAAAGCAATGTAAGAAATGATTACCATAAGGCCTTTTAAGTTGTTTGTCAGAAGTGCATTTGGCAATTGAAGAGAGTGGTTTTTTAATAGGGGTAGGATCGTCATCAACAAGAATTACGATATTATTATTAAATGATGATGATGACGCGTCTAATTTTCTTCTCTTTGTGAATGTAGGAGGAGGAGGAGAAGGAGAAAATGGGAAAGTTAATTGTTGGTCTTCTTCGTCGGAGAGAATTTCTACTAGTTGAGACATGGTTTGAAAACTGGAAAAAATAACATTCGAAGCGGGATATAAAATGGCCCAACCTAAACCCGGGCTTTACTAGCCCGCCTCAGTTTTTCAATCAACTGATACCATATTACTAGTATTCTTGTTAGTAATTTTGGGATACTAGAAATTGGGCTCTAAACACTTTTTTTAGTGTGTTTTTTGTCTAGAGAAAGACCAATATTATCTTTTGATTCTATTCCAATTTTGATAACACCTCACTTTTTTGGTATATTAGCTGTTTTTAAAACTTATTATTTCTCCTTTTTACCCTTTTATTTGTAACTGCCAATTTCTTCCACAAATAAATAATACAAAAATCTAATGTGCACAGGCTGTAGGTATGTGTGTCAATCGAGGCCACTCATCGCAAAAGATGGTGTGTATTGCTTCAAGATGTACTGCAATCAAATAATACAATTGTCTTTAAAAAAAAAACCATTTGTCATTTATAATTTCACAATTTGAATTAGATCGTTTTTAAACATGCTATTCAAAATTATCAGAGATGTATTTTAAATTGTTAAAGTTGTATTGAAATTAGTTGTAATCAACATACATTTTTTCCGTTTTTGAAGTTGATGTTTTCCACATTGTTTTGGTCTCTCCAGAAATTTATCTCACTTTTAATTGGAATTTTGTAGATTTCGGATGAATTTTAGTTATTTTGATTAACCCACTACTCTTTTGATAACTAATTTAGTTTGTAGTTTTTTTTTGCAGAAAATTGGGTATAGGTACACATACGCAAATTTCGTCAGTTTAAAGGAAATAGCAAACCTTTTTTTTGTTTTTCCTCCATAAAAACTGAAATTTGACATCTGTCTCAAATTTCATACTGACTTTTACAATTTTGACCTCTTTTATTAGTCCCAACTAAATAAGCCAACTAGAAGCCAACTACTAACAAAAAAACATAGCTACGAACTAAATTAGTTACCAAAAGAGTAGTGGGTTAATCAAAATAACTAAAATTCATTCGAAATCTACAAAATTCCAATTAAAAGTGAGATGAATTTCTAGAGAGACCAAAACAATGTGGAAAACATCAACTTCAAAAATGGAAAAAATGTATGTTGATTACAACTAATTTCAATACAGCTTTAACAATTTAAAATGCATCTCTGATAATTTTGAATAACATGTTTAAGCTTTGTTTGATGTAATTCAAATTGTGAAAGAACAAATAGTTTTTTTTATAAGACAATTGTATTATTTGATTGCAATACGTCTTGGAGTAATACACACGCACCTTTGTCTGATGAGTGGCCTCGATTGACACACACACCTACAGCCTCGGCACATTAGATTTTAGTATTATTTATTTGTGGAAGAAATTGGCAGTTACAAATAAAAGGGTAAAAAAGAGAAATAATAAATTTTAAAAACAGTTAATACACCCAAAAAGTAACGTGTTGTTAAAATGTGAGTAGAATCAAAAGATAATATTGGTCTTTTCTCTAGACGAAAAATACACTAAAGAAAGTGTTTGGAGCCCAATTTCTAGGTTTTGCTACTGTTTCGTGAAAAGTCTACAGAATTTTAGTGGAGAGATAATCTATGCAACAATTTTAGTAGATCCATGTGGGAGAGTTCTGTTATAAGAAATTGCCATCTAGGATAGTGTTTGTCCACATCAGCTGTACTCTGCTTTAATATAGAGAGAGGCGATAGTAGACTAATCGTAGAAAAATGCAGTATATGCCGGGAGGTGGAGACCTAGTGTAAACCTTCGAATATGAAATCTCAATTCAACCCTACCATCTTCACCTACACTACAATACTTACCAATGAAAAAGTAAAAAATAATGGTTTCAGTTAAAATTTGTCTTTAGTGTCTTTGTTTTGTAGTTTGCCTCGCTTAGTTTTGGCTAAAGACATTGAATACATATCTCGTTGAAGCTCCTAAAAACAAATAATGTCTGGTTCTCATAAGAGTCACACTAATAATATTAGATTATGATAAAACTTTGTTTGATCCCAAAGAGATTATGTTGCGATCTTGTTATCGCATAAAGATGTTTGAGCTAATATAGTTAAAACTCTACAGTATCGGTACCAACTTCCGATTCATTGGAATTCACTGCCAGCCTCTGCTAGCTATACATGCTAATCTCATTACATTGTCCTGTCAATGATAACGTGATGAAAAATGAATTAAGATTACAGACTTAGCTTTATCATGCGTGTTGCGTGCACAAGACTGACGTGAGTGTTGAAAATTGGAATACAAATTTGAAAATAACAAAGGATCATATACTAATCAAGCCTCTATTTGTTTTACACAAATGATCTAAGCATGCTAAAAAGTGAATATGCCCATTTTCATCCCTAATCATCATACCATCCCTAATTTCATCCAAGGTCGACCACTAATCAAGTACTTGGAATATGGCCATTAACTCAACACGGCCCCCCACATTACCAACCATAGATTATAAAGAAAAATGCAGATCCATTGCTTTTTGTAAAGTGAGATTGGTCCATGTCACAGTTCCATTTATATGAGTAGACATAGTTGGGCGTCGTTGGCAGTGCACTTATATGTTTTGCTGCATTTCGCTTGCCAAGGGACATGAACTTATCCTTTCCAGACACACTAGGGTGCAACAGCCCCCACCACCAACACCCCACTTGAGGTGGGACCTCAAAACCACGTGAACCCCATTGGCCTCCTTATTTCTCACCTAGGCCTACAAATAAACATCAGCATCATCAATATCCTATATGATTGCATGGCCAAAAGCAAAATCCTCCCTTCCTTGGCTCACCTGCAACTGACGCTTATCGACTTGGTAGAACCTTGAGTCGGCTAGTCGTGCAATTTTGTTTAAAAAGTGTATAAATTCTATAGTAATCATAATCGATACATAAACAAAATATATAGTAGCGGACATAAAGACCATTTTCGTGCAATTGTCGCCAACCCTAGCTACAGATACGCATTTGAGAATTTCCCAGTTATTGCACTCATCATCATGTATCAATGGTCTGTTACATGCACTGGACATAAATTGATATGATGGTCACATAAATCGTATAGGAAAACGAGTTTGCAGTGTATACAGATACAGTATACACTCAACTAAGCCGAGAGCCGAGATAACTCGTATGACTTGTTAAACTTTGGAACAACATGATTCCCCACCACCAATTTATGATGAAATTATTCACCTCCCCGCATGCCTATCTCAAGGTATGTTTGCTATTAAATTAGTTCATGAATGTGCAGGTTTACGTGTCTTTGATGTTAATATGTAAACCAAAAGGTCCTACACTTGACATATATATATAGGGAGATAAAGAGAAGGGATAGCTGTTCCTCCTTTGAGGATTCTAGTTCATTGTATTGTCCATGGAGAAGAGCAGATCATTTCCTGAGTACTCCGCATCATACTCAGGAGGCGAGTTTGGATTTGAAGATCGGTCTAATAGTAATAATTCATATAGCTTCAACGGGCCAAAGGAGACTGATCCCGAGCTTAAGAGGAAAAAGCGTGTTGCATCGTATAATGTTTTTACTACAGAAGGTAAAGTGAAATCGTCTGTAAGGAACAGTTTCAAATGGATCAAGACCAAGTTTACTGAAATCCGCCATGGAATGTGAACCTTGTATATAGTTGATGTTTATCAAATTCTCAAGTGTTTTCTGTGTGTGTGATATGCATAAGTAAGAAGTTCTGATTTTCTGTAGTCTTTTAGTATATGCTTAAGCATCATAGAAGGCAAAATTAAACTTTACAGGATTATATGTTACCGCAAACTA
Source organism: Coptis chinensis (assembly GCF_015680905.1). Classification (NCBI taxonomy): domain Eukaryota; kingdom Viridiplantae; phylum Streptophyta; class Magnoliopsida; order Ranunculales; family Ranunculaceae; genus Coptis; species Coptis chinensis. The sequence goes on along the minus strand of NC_141461.1, from coordinate 646,812 downwards.
ATTTTCATTTTTTTTCATAGGGTTTTTAGTTCATTGCTCAAATCTACTAAGCTCAAGGCAACAAAAGATTTGTAAGACTTGCAAACAAAATTTGTACTTGTCTCTAGGAACTAGGACGGTGTTCAATTCAACAATTAACCTTGCGGCTTATTTAGCTTATTTAGCGAAAAAATTAGAGTATATACATTAGACGTTTCTACATATGCTCATGGAATAACGATTAGGTCTATGAAAATCTGCAATTGGTAGCAAATCCAGTCCTCTACTTTTGAAGTGTTCTCTTCTCCTTGTGATGATATTTCTAGTTGAAGTTGAGGCCGAATCCTCAAACATAACCACCGGTTCTGTTATTTCAACTTCACCAAACCATATAAGTTCTTGGCTCTCACCATCGACCAATTTTTCTTTTGGTTTCTACCCTTTATCTAGTGAAAATAAACAACACGTCATAGGCATATGGTTGACTAGTACCTGAGTATGGTCTCTTAGTCGCCAATGATCCTCCCTTATCAGTGTAGGGGAGTGATATTCTCTATCCAGCACGTGCCTAACATAGTGGAAATAACGCATCGACCTATGGATCCAGGTCGCACCCACAAGCTAATAGAACGCTACAGTCAGTTCGCAGTATCACGCGAACTACGTTAGGAGGTGACTCAGATACCCCTTCCAGAAGCAATCATGACTAAGAGTACTTGCACAAATCTTGTCCGTCAGCCACTGACTACTGCCGCAAGCTACTTGTCCAGACTGCCACTCATCATCATCACAGCAGACCTATGAGGACAGTTCTCACATGCTCTCCTGATCTCCACCCCATGTTTGTGACACCCTTTACACGTGGTAGGCAAGGATATACTCTCAACATCTATAAATACCTCTCCTATGAACTACGCCAGACTTGATTCTCCGCTCTCCCATAAAACAAAGAGCAAGATACGTAGGTAGTTCGCTCCCAAGACGAACTCGGTCCATCCAATAACCCATTTCAGTCCCCAATCGACTGTGTGTAAGGGAAAACTGAATCACACATTTACATTGGCGCCGTCTGTGGTCTCGATTACTTGAGAAACCAAACCACTTCCAAACAAATCAGTAACCAAAACTCTCAAGCCCACGAAGCATGGCAAGCCTCGAAGCTCAACTCCAAATTTTATATTAGCAGGACAATTAGGGACAGTAAACGAGCAAATAGCTCAACTCAGGCAGGAGAACGTCACACTACGCGCACAAGTGGACACACATAACCCACTAGGTGCCACCGCAGAAGACGACGTCATCAACGTCAGTCAACAGATCAACGAGCTGAGCCAGAGGCTCGACAAAAATGCGGTAAAGAAGGACTCCACCCAGATCGTGCAAAAGATGCTGAAAACCTACCGCGCATCTCCATTTGCTACTGAGCTACTCAGCAAAATTTCTCCTCCAGATTTCATCCAACCACGGTTCCCAATGTACGATGGCCGCACATGCCCAGGTCAGCATAATTTTAGGTTGACTAACTGCATAGATGATGTTTTCTTGATTGCACACTATAGTTATTTGCTCATCTATCGATGTGGCAGCATAATATTTCTGCCAATGAGGCATATTTTATGTATTTCACTGGTTTATTTTCAGTTCGATGACATAAATGTAAGTGGGTTAAGCGGTTTCACTGGGAACATTTTGTATTTTAGTCAATTATTCGTTAACTCTTAGTAATAAACCAAACTTAGATTTCAGTAAGAAACATATATTGTTTATTTACTGAAAGACTCAGATTTGAATAGAACTATAGATTTCCTTTGAAAATATGCGTATTGGTTTTGCGTCATTACAAGCCAAAGAGTATGTACTGCTAACATGGAGGAATAGTTTGTTTACAACTGAAAAAATGAAGAAGTTTCCCAACTTAATTCTCCTAATGTTCTCATTATTAATAATTTCGATCTTTGTTAAAGATTGATGAAATTTAGCTCATAGCTTTTTTTAAAAGAAAATTCTTAAGATTTATTTGTTGAGGCAAGATTTTTCAAATTTTCTTTTCCCTTCATGACTTGGAAGTCATTTCATAAATGAATTCAAGCATTCTACCAAATGCACATCCAATACAAAAGCATTTGCACATGTTAATATGTGTCAGGCACAAGGAGTGGACTAATAAAAGATATGCAAGCTAGCAGTGTCCTTTGGGGTAACGTTGAAACAGTAGGAAACGTGATTTCAAAATGAGGCATTAATTTATATCTTAGCGGTTAATAGAGGAATTTGAATCTTCTTAAAACATGATTTAGGTACAGTTGGTTGGTCGTTTAAAGCTTTTCATTAGTGAGTATAGCCCTTAAATGCCTTAATGTATGGATTTTTTTTCACTATTGTTGGTAAATTTTTAGGTGCGACTTTGGACCCCTCTTGGAAGTTTTATTTTATTTGTCATTTGAATACCTTAGGATTATAGTTAGAATACATGTACAGTTTCAATCCTTTTGTATATTGGATGATAGATCTTGAAATAATTGTATTGGAATAAAGAAAAGCATTTACATTAAAATGTTTGTAAGGTGTTGCTAATTGCTGATTATTTACATTAAAGCATTTATGGGTATTATAGAGTGCCTTGCTTCTGTAATTGGTCTCTGCTTTGTCCGTCTATTCTTTCCAAGACAGATGATTCATTTACATAGTCATAACGTTTTTTTTCAATGAAGCATTTCTAGATGTTGGATCGGAACATTTGTACTCAATATTTAGTTTTTCAAAAAGTTTGATTTAAGTTGCGGATAACTTTACCATGTTACGTTGCAAATGCCGCAGGTGGGTCTTAGGCATAGGCGGGATCATTGGGATTAGACATCAGGCTAAACTTTGCATTGGGTGTCAGTTTGTTTCTAATTGCCGGTATCATTACCTAACCTCTCTTAGATCACCTTATTTCTTTAAGTATCATAATTAATCAAGACGGCAATGCCAGCATCTCTGAAGTTGTTGTACATCAGCTTTTCTTATAACACCACCACTGAAGACAACAAAAAAGACTCTTGAAGCTAAGTAACTATAACTCAAGGGAATTCTCTCAAAGGTGCCACGTGTATAGATTTGTTGTAATTTTGAGAGGGCAGATTACAATGTTTGGACGAAGATATTACAATCTGTGGTATGTGAGGAATGGACATTATATCCGAAGTAATTGATTTTGTAGTACTGAGTTAAACGGAGATCGAAGAAGAGATGGTCACTTTCCTTCAATTCCCGTTGAATTGGAAGTTTGGAAACAAGTTTTATTGTAAGTTTTATTTAAGTATTTTGTCTTCTTTATTTGGCTAAGTTATTCACATAGGATTATCTTTCAATGTAAAAATTATATTTCTTTTATATGTTGTGGAAAAAAAAATATCTTTTATTCGAAGAGTATACTACAAAAAAAAAAACCAAATAAATAAATATATAAATATATATAAACAACAACAACAATAACAACAACAACAACAACATTTTCTTTTATTCGAAGAGTATATTAAAAAAATTAAAAACAAAAAAAAAAAAAAAAAAAACAACAACAACAATGGACCAACATTTTCTTTTTATTCAAGAGTATATACTACAAAAAAAAACCAACATTTTCTTTTATTCGAAGAGTATATACTACAAAAAAAAAAAGCAGCGAAGTTCCATGAACTCGCTCAGCTTTCAGAATATATCATTCGGAGCAACCTTAAAACTATTTGGCTTATTTCAAAACCCTGGCTTAGTTGTGTGGGTTTTTTCTTTTAGATTTTGATGTGTGGGTTTTGCAATCATGTATATAATATCATTGTTTCAGCGAAGCTTCACTTTTGATTGTGAGAGCATAATTAAAGATTGTATATATTAAATTTTATCAAAGCCATGTAACTTCACATTGCTGGTGACATCTCACGCACTCTTGGAAGGCCTCCTTTTAATTCACATATTTGATTTTTTTGGTAGACCAGAATACTTGATTCTCACCACATCAAGAAGAAACATGTTAATGTTTGGCAGTTGTTTAGTTTAATTATTGATATAGTTGGTAACTTATTGTGTGTGAACAAAAATGTGTAGTGTACTTTTATTATGCTGTTAGGATCTCCGTAGATACATATTAGTATTGCTAGCTATCGACTTGAGAAGTTGAGTGACACAGGCTTAAAACCAATAACTAGAATAAAAAGATTTGACTTATCCTAATTTTACTACTATTTTATTTATTTTATTTATTTTTTTCGACCAATTTAAATATTGTTTCAGAAATAACTTCAATAGCACTTCGTGCCTTCGATAATACATAGAGTGTAAATATTGAACATGCAAGTTTTGAACATAGGCCACACATACAACAACGTATAGTACCACTTCAAAATAAAATGTCTACAAATTCCCACATAGTCTATACATTTGAAAATATTTAGGTGTACCAAGATTAATACCACAAACAACATAATAAACACCTCATAACAAACCATGTAGTAGGCACGGTAATACCTATATATATATATATATATATATATATATATATATATATATATATATATATATATATATATATATATATATAACATAATAGTATAATAGTTAATGTGTGTTATTAAATGCATGTTTTATAATATTACATTAAACACGTGTATTATAAATGTTAATAATAATGTCAACGTCCACACGTATACTATGAATTAGCTAATACAATGTATATATTAACTAATACGCATGTACGTGTTTGATATATTACATGTACGTGTATATATAGGATAATAAATACGAGTAATGCTAACTAACGATATAATTGTGACATATGTATTTATTATATATATGACGCATGTACGTATAGTAGTATAGTATAATGTACATGTGTTCGTGAAATACACGTGTACGTACAATTTATTATATATACTTAAATTTTTTTTGAACCCTTTGAAAAACTATTGAATTTAGGGTCATTACTTCCTTTGAGAGGACAAAAATATCGGTGACAAATATTATTATCGCACTAAAAACCAAATTTAATATCGATTACACAAGTAAAAAATTAATTTTAGCAATAATAATGATGTATAACCCAAGAAGGAACCGAAACCCGAACCGAAACCGACTTAATTAATGGGTATGAATTCGGGTTTTCTAAATATAAGAAAAACACCGAAAGACCCAAACCTGGTAGGAATCGTTAAAAATAGAACTGAAACTGAAACCGGTAAGAATCAAATCGGAACTGACCCATAAACACCCCTAGGTTTTGAGACTAAACCGACGATCGAATTGACCCTATTGGTTTTCACATATACTTAACCGAGCAGAACCGACTAATAAACATAACCAACCTGAAATACACCAGTTCGGTTCGGTTTTGTCGGTTCGATCGGTTTTATGCACACCCTAGTTGCAAATTCTCTGTCTAAGAGCATTCCCAATGTAATCAACAACTTGTTACATCCACATATAACTATTTCCGATCCCCTCATTTTTACTCTCTTGGTGAGAAGCTGCTAGGATCGAGTTGCGCAATGCAGAGATGATTTTAAACTTTTGACGGGATGTTTCATTCTGTCTAAACGTAAAAAAACGTTTCAGACGAAATAAAACATCTCATCCAAAAGAGGGGAAAAAATTCAAAAAAACACTCAAGACAGAATGAAAGGTTCCGTCTAAAGATCACAATTTTGCAACTATTATCTGAGTAACAAGTGCTACTTTCATTGTAATTTAGTGAAAAACTACTCTCATTGTCACCCTTGCATTACGCCATTGTTTTTGGCTCAATAATAAGGGTGACAAGTTGTTATTTCCCCTCAAAGTGACTTGTATTGGGAATGCTCTAAGAAAACTCTTATATTTTGTGTAAATGAGGAAATCCATTAGCTTGATGTTGAGTTAAATCAGATTCTGACTGCTAACATAATGGGGGAGGGCTTGCCCCAGATATATAAAGCCCCTAGTGTTTTTCTTAATAGAAATTAGTGTTTTATCAAAAAAAAAAAAAAAAAAAAAAAAAAAAAAGCATTTTGGTTAATATTTCACTTTTCACTTAGACAACAACTGAACTATATAAATATAAATATAAATATATCATCAATTGTTTAAGTAGTTTTGATGGTATGGTTTTGCACCATTTCAATAAATTAACTATTGTTAGTTTGATTTACCTTCGGAACTGCATGACCTACTTATTAAGTCGTGATGTGTTGCAAGGAGCCGATGATTATCTCGGGCATTATGAATACCATCTCGCCGTATAACTCCTATAGCCTAATTTTGATTAGCTTATAGTTTTATATGAGCAATAAATTGGTCCCAATCCCCATTTGTGAGTGAAAATCACTCACAGAACCAATGTTTTTTTTTTTAAAATCACTCTCAAGGATAATTTTTGGGTGTAAATAACCTAGAAAACCAATTTTCGAGTGAAAATAACTCGTAAAGACAAATAGCCCGGATTTGAAATAAATATTTTTCAATTTTACTCTTTCAGTTGTTTTGCTATGAATAATGAGTGTTCATATCTTATGTTGATGCATGAATATTGATTATTCATACCCAAATATGTGAATGTACCTCATACGTACAATATGTTGAGGTATGAATAATGATTGTTCATAGTTCATGTTGAGGTATAAACAATGATTATTTATACTCCAATAGATGTTTTTACTTATTATACATTATGTTGAGATATGAACATTGATTGTTCACACCCCAAATAGGTATGAACAATGATTGTTCATAGCTCATGCTGATGTATTAACAATAATTGTTCATGCTCCAATAAGTGTTATTACTGATCGTACATTATGCCGAGGTATGACTATGAACATGATTGTTTATACCCCAAATAGGTATAAACAATCATTGTTCATAGCTCATGTTGAAGTATGAACATTGATTGTTTATAACCCAAATAGGTATGAATAGTATGAACATTAATTGTTCATAGCTCATGTTGAGGTATGAACAGTGATTATTCATACCTCAAATAAGCATGAACAATGAGTGTTCATACTCCAATAGGTGTTCTTACTGATCATATGATAACCCGTAAAAACTCAATTAGATTACTCTAACCTTATTCTTACGATATCAATATTTTATTTCCTACTCTCACATATAGATTCATGCAATATATATAGAGTCAGGATTCGTTCCACTCTTAACTCTCAAGACTTAAACAAATTCAATTGAACAAATACAAAGAACAATGGTGAGAGTAATGTGTTATGTGAAATTTCTATTCTACGATTATACTACGGATTCAATTTATACTAACAAGATACGATAATTCAACTACAGAAATACTACGTTGATTCTATGATAAGGAATTAGGGGGGATTTGATTCCACCTTAACTCAACTTAACTTGCTAACGACGAATCGTCGTAATCCGAATTGAACTGCTTCGCAGAACAATTGGTTCTTCCTAATCCCTAATTACACATGGCATTTCTACCAATTATAACTAGCATGTGAACGATTAAACCCATTCTCATGGTGACTAATCATTTCTAGAGTGGAAAAGAATTACGACTATTCTACGCTAACACAAATCAAGCTTTCATCAAGGCTTCATGACCCCTCTAATGGAGGTTTAGTGAGAATCATTCCAATCATTTCCATATGAATCTAAACTAAACATAATATCAAGATTCCAACTTTACTAATTTAACAAACAATAATTGAAATCTAATTAATAATTAAGAAATGATATCAACAAGAATTTAAACTAGATCTATAAATGTAATGACAAAAAATGAATTGAATAATAATAAACTATTTTATTAATCTAATCAAATGAATAACAATAATGTAATACTGAAATTGAACAAGAATTAACTAATGAATTAATGTAAAACTAAATCTAGATCTAAATTATTCTAATCTAACCCTAGCTATCTACCATTACAAGGAACTAGTTTTCTAAATAAAACTAGATAACTTAAGAACTAAGCTTTTCTTTGTTTTTATATGTTTCAGATCCAAAATCGTGCATGGGCTTGGAGCCATGTTTTGGGCCAGAGAATCAGGCCCAAAACCCAATTCTTTCAGTCCAAAAAGGCCTCTTCAGCTGGAGTTGGCTTTGACAAACTTTTCGTCCACTTTTACTCCTCCGATTGGGTCAAGGCTTAGACCATTGGAATGCTCTTTTCGAGCCGGCCGTTTTGTCGTAAGGTAGGCCCAATTCCGAGATCTGAGTCCAAAGATATGGTCTTCGGAAGTTCTGCTGACTTTGTGCACTATTTCTGCCCGCGTGGACTTTGACTTTTCATCTTTTGACCGGCTTTACAGAGGCTTTGTCTTCTTGAAAATTGGCCTTTAATCACGCGGGACTCCTTAAGAACCGACCTTTGCTCCTTTATCTCGCTAAAGTGGCACATTTCTGCACATAATGGACTTTGAAGCCTGAAATGCATAAAAACACGTAATCAGTATTAACTCTTATTTATTATTCACATAATTGGTCTAAAAATACGATTGTTAAGGGGTTAAAACTACAGTTTTTGGCTCTTATCATCATACATTATATTGAGGTATGAATATTGATTGATTATTCATATCCCAGATAGGTATGAACAATAAGTGTTTATAGCTCATGTTAAGGTATGAACAATAATTGTTTATACTCCAATAGTTATTCTCACTGATCATATATTATGTTGAGGTATGAACAATAATGGTTTATACGAACAGTGATTGTTCATACCCTAAATAGGTATGAACAGTGATTGTTCATATCTCATGTTAAGGTATAATGATTATTCATACGAACAGTAATTGTTCATAGCTCATGTTGAGGTATGTACAATGATTGTTCATACTATATACACTGGGTCGTTTCGGTTGAGCCGGGCCGTTTATTATTTCGAGTGAGGGGTATACTTGACCTTTTATCTAGCCGAGCCGTTTTTAATTTTGCGTCAAGGGTATACTTGACCTTTCATCTATCTGGTCCTTGCGAGTGATTAAAAAAAAAAGGTGTCATTGAGAGTTACTTTTTCCACGGATTAGTCCTTGAGAGTTTCTCTTCTGTTATATGAGAGTATAGTGTTTACTGGCCGTGTCATATTTTCAACTAGATGAGGGTCGCCTTTTGAGAAGTGGCCGTGTGGTTTGTTCTTCATGTGATTTCTTTGGATAGTAAGATAGATAGTATGATGTCAATAGGTCGTAAAGAGCCTCATATATCGGGTAGACAAGTACTAACATGGAGAAAACTGGCATTACTTTCCCAATATGTTTTCCACAGACAGCTAACCATAAGGCTATGTATATTAGTACAAAATGAACTGCGCAGGAAAGTATTTCTAAGACTCCCTTGATAGAGGAGGTTTGGATGCATGAGTGATATGGAATACACGATTACCACAGCTAGGCTTGCTTGGCCAACGTATAACCTCGGGATTAACCTTGGGTTTTTATTCTCATAATCCTGGGTAAATATTTCTCCAACAAACGCTGCTACGTGTAATATAAGTGAGATGACGCAGAGAATGCGATGGCCTTGACGGCACAGCCAGTTGGTCATTGTCCTGAAATTTATAAAAAAACTTTTATGATTAGGTAATTTTGATAAAAGTAATACTTACACAGTTTATCAACAAGCTAATTAAAGAACAAACTTACTAAAAAATGAAAATTGAATCAAAAGAAACTGAAAAAACAAATAAAAGAACGAAAAAACAAATTTAAGCATAAGGGGGTGTTTGGATCCTATTTATTTATTGCTAAAAAGTGTTTATTAGTGAAAAAACATTTTTTGAAAAAATAAATGTGTTTGGTTTCTATTTAAAAAAAAAATAGTTTTTCATCCAAAAAACACTTTTTGGTCCCAAAAACTTGTTTTATGATAATTAGGTAAAACTTGTTTTTTAAGTTAAAAAACTATTTTTCTTTGAAGGAAACACTTTTGGAGCTAAAGGCAAATGAACTCCCCGGATGTTTTAGACTTTAGTGATTTATGCCACGATATGCCAAAATATATCGAGAAACATAGTGTGAAATCTGATTTGATAAAATAGCTTTTAAGAAAAGTCACAACCAAACATGTTTATTGAAAAACTGTTTTTAGAATAAATACTTTTTCATAAAAGTGTTTTTTAAGAAAAAATACTTTTTTGAAAAAATGAGAACCAAACACCCACTAAGAATTAACATGATAATTATCAAGTACTTATACAGGTCTCAGAACTATTGTGCAAATGAAATTTAAAGAAAAAACAAGGAAAAAAACTTGAAGGACAAGATCGAATTAAAGTAAAGTGACATATCACAGAGTAAGGCTCAGAATGTGAAAATATAACTTAATTAAATTTATGATTTAGTTCAACACCATATCGACAATGAACGCAAGAAAACCAACATAGAAAATTTTTCTGCACTCATGGTAAAAAGGTTTTTAGATTTGGGTAAGTATTCAGAAAAAACTACTAGAAACAATGTACATGTTCTTAAACAAGTTGTTGTTTAGAACATGAGAGATAGTAGTCGATCGCTACGCTCAAATCTTGATTAAGAAAGATATAGGAAAAGAATGTAACATGAACACGCTCAAATCTTGATAAAAAAAGATATAAAAAGAATGTAATAAGACAACTTACTTCTAGATAGGTTAGTTCCATAGATGGATATAGGGGGTGCGTGTGGGGGCAGTCGCACTCCTTGAGATTAGAAAAGCTCCACTACCACATAACTAATTGCTTAGAAAAATTTTCAAACTATAAAGACTCGCACCCCCAAATTATTTTAGCAAACTTCCACTACCGCATTCCCAAAATTTCACAACTATATTGAGAATATAATAAAAAAAAAATAGTATTAAACAAAAACTAATAAAAAATATTCCAATAAACCAATGTTTTTTTTTACTTTTCTTTTTGCCCTTACAAAATTATCATTTATCATTTATTTTGAGTCCAAAACAATTAAAGAGGGACAAATGTGCCTTTGAATATTTGATGGGTTAATGAGACTAAAACAAATAGCCAAATGCCCAAATCCCAACTAGTCAGTTTGTATAATTATAATCACTCGTAACAAACCCGTAAGCTCTCCCTCTTTTCCTTCACTCTCAATTCTTAAACAAGCATCAGACCTCAACCGAAACAAAAAACAAAAAACAAATTTAGAAAGGACTTGTGGTGCAGCTTGTTGCACACTTGTCCTAATTATTTGTAAAATTCGTTATCATTATCAATAAGATTTCTATTTAAAAAAAATAATACAAAACAAAACAAAACAAGATAATTTTTTACTTTCAATGTTAATCTTTTATAGTTTTCTCTACATGATAGTAGGGTTATAATGTTATATAGACTTATAACAACAAAACAAAATAATTTTTTTACTTTCAATATTAATCTTTTATAGTTTTCTCCACATGATAGTAGGATTATATAGACTTATAACATTATAGAAAATTAACAATTTGTTAAATTGTTGTTGTAGATTTGCATGTGAACTAGATTATGTAGATATATATAGACATAGTAGTATCAATTAATTGCTTAAGTACTTAAGTAGTTAATTTTATCAGTCCATATTAAATTCTTAGTAGTCAACGCACTTTAGTTTTGTGAATTGAAATAAATACATAATTTTGTTAAACTTTATTGTTTAGACCTTCTGACAAATAAATAAATAAATAAATTGCATACTTTTGTGGGGTGGGGTGTGCACATAATCTCGCACCCTTAGCTTAGAATCCTAACTCCGTTCCTAGTTAGTTCAAGCAGAGATGGTTGGAAGAAATTAAGCTAGAGTAGATAGCTAATAATTCTGTGACGACAACCAGTGGAATCTAGTTAAGTTTGATTACGGTGATTTTTTGTGAAGGTTCTAATTTCTCACTTTCTTGCACAAGTAGTGATAGTTGAAAGAAAGAGGAAGAAGCTAGTTCATTTGAAGTGGTGCAGTATACATGCATCAATGCATGTGAGAAAAAAGTTCAGTTGAAAACCAGTTTTCTGTTATGGAATTTTCTTTACATCGAATTCCTGTTCTACCCTCCTCCACCAGATATATATTAATTAGTCTCTTTCTTGGCCGGTCATTCAATGCAAACGATGGCTCAAACTGTAATGTAAGTAAATTGTCTAAGCTAGTTAACGGGTTCGGAAAGATAAGCCATAATGGCTCATGCATGTTTTGCTCCATGTGCTGTGGGTGAGTCTGGAAATCATATTGAGCTATTTATTATTTATCATTTGAGGTTCTCATTTTGTGATGGATGGTAACTCTTCAATCTACCGTGGATCACACATCACTTGATCACTACTCCTTCCCGATATCACCTCCTCAAAAACTAATACTCTGTGGACTCCCCTTCCATGAAGGTGCGCCTTTTCCACCTCCTTAGTTCGTTGCTACTTGCTATCAAGCATAAAAAAAATATATATCCACTATTTTCTTCTCCGACCGGGGCGGTGAATGCGCTTTCTTGGCGCAGGGGCAGACCTAACCTAGCCATCAATATGGGGATTTATCACGATTAATCAGTGCACCGATTAATCGCATATCTCTTATAAAGCAATTAGTTTTTTTACCGATTTTTCAAATTTTCTCATTGACTCGATTTAATTACCAAATTGACCGATTAAATGGATTAATCAACTGAGATGATCAATTTCTCATCAAATCAAGAAAAAAAAAATCACTAAAAATATTAGTTCTACACTAAAAAAAACACACGTAAAATTAACAAATTGGACTCTTAAACCGAATTAATAATAAAATAGCGTAATCAACAAATTGGACTCTTACCGGATTAGTAATAAAAGAACATAATCAACATACAAAGCCAAAAGTTTACTTATAATGGTCAAGATGTATTGACTTGGATAGGGCATGAGCTGTGAGGGGGGGGGGTATCGCTAATTGGAACTTACTATTATAAAGGAGAGAATGAATCTAAAATTTGTAGGTGCCAACTAGCAAAGTAGGTAAAATGTTCGGGTGATGATATCAGAGGGTTGGAACTCGAACCCCACCAACATAAAAAAGTTACAGATCTCATTTAAAACAGGTTTGCCAATAAATAAATAAATAAAAATCTAAAATGTGGATTTTAACTCTCGTCATCTTTCTTTCATTATCATCTTAAATCAAGTACTTCAGTTTAGTATAATAGTTCGTTTGATTCATTAGCTTAAAAGTGGAGTAGAAATATTCCAATACTAGAAAGTAGACCTGTGCATATGCACCGACTTTTTTAAAAACTTGTTTAACAATCATAACTATATATATATATATATATATAATTTTTTTAACAAATCGTGATTCATGTTTTCGTCGCTAACCCATTTTAATTTTCTAACAAATTGTTTTAATTAAGTCTTATAAACCTGTTTTAATTTCTCAACAAATTATTTTAATTAAGTTTTAAAAACCTGTTTTTTAATTGGGGGAGGAATCTCGTTTTAATATAGAAATGTGATTCCCGTTTTTAATAGGAGAAAGATTTCTGTTTTAATTAAAAGTGTTAGATTTTTTTTTTAATTGGAGAGGAATTCCCATTATAATAGGAGTAGAACTCCCGTTTTAATTATAAGTGTTAGAATTTCTCTTTTCAATAGGAGAGAAATTCCCGTTTTAATATGAGTTGATGACGTGAAATTTTAAGAGAGCTATAAAAATATCCCTTGTGGGAGTTTTAATTTAATTTAGAAGTGTGATTTCCGTTTTAATTTATAAGGATTCTCATTTTAATTAGAAATGCTAGATTTTTCTTTTTCAATAGGGAAGGAATTCTCATTATAATAGGAGAAAATTCTCGTTTTAATTAGAAGTGTTAGAATTTCTCTTTTCAATAGGAGATGAATTCTCGGTTTTAATAAAAGTTGATGACGTGAAATTTTAAGAGAGCTAGAAAAATACCCCTTGTGGGAGCTTTTATATTAATATATAGATATCAATATCAAAGAAATCATCTCTCTTCCCTAATCGATTCTCTTCCCAGTTTGTTTTCTTTTCCAATTGTCTTAATCCCTTGAGGTGGGTTTGACACATATATTCAACACTGTTTTTGAGAGCATGTATTGGTTTGGCTAGGATTAGTTATGTGTTTTAACTACATTAATTCAATTAAATTATAGTCTTATCCATGATGATCATGTTGTTCGGCCACAGCCTACCTCAGATTCCAGATAGATCATGTATGAAATAGATTGAAATAAAAGAATTTGTTTACGAATTGAACCAAAGAAATATGAAAAAATAGCCACAGTAGGTAACAATGTATTTTATCTGAAAATTCAATTAGGGTAACGTCCTTTTATTTTTCTCATCAATTTGGGTAACATACTTATTAAATTCGTCAATCGGGGTAATCTATTAATCTGCCATTCAAATCACCGTTAGGTATAATTTTTTATTTTCCTATAAATATTTTAATTTAATCGTTATTCGACGCATCAGTAACATTTCGCCACCTCATGTTTCTATTTAAATGTGGACGCCTCAGATGGCCTTTGAAGAATGAGGAGAGCATGTTAGTTCGTCGTCGTCTTCAACCTTATGAAATTAAACCATATAAGTTCATATATAAAACGAGTAACCTTCCCCACCTAAAAAAAGAGAGAGCGAACTTGTAGAACTTCAAAATTAAATCTCTTTGATTGACAAATATTGGAAAGGTCGGGCCAGACCTGTTCGGTGTACTGTGGTCCCCCATGTGAACCCCACCGCCTTGGATAATGGGCGCCCGACCCCCGACCCCTAGTCTTAAACATATGAGTTTGAACGATCTGCTCACATCGTTTGAAATTGATATTGCTAGTCAAGTTTATACGAGGGGTGCACGTCCCTCTAATATGCCTAGCCCAAGGGGCGCACGCCCCCATGCCGTACACAATTAGTATAGGAGTCCGGTTTTCAACAGACAAACCGAGTTGATTTGGATTTTCGTTTCACAATGAAATTTCGGAATCCAATATATATGAATTTAGAGTTGTTTACCCAAAAGTCATATAAGATATACAAAAGAGAAACCCAATTTTGAGAGCAACCAAAATTAAGAGAAAACCCTTGCAAAGAGACAAAACTTGTAAAGAGATATTAGTGAAGAGAGATCTAGTAAGTTTGGAGAGACCTGATTGTAATCTTCCTTCCCATACTTATAAAAGGATTTGCTCTTGTGGAAGTAGGCATCATTGGCCGAACAACGTTATATCGTGTGTCTCATTGTGGTAAGTTTTACTTTACATTGTTATTGTTTGTTTGTGATAGTTAATTCTATAGTTTAGATTCGTGGTTGTTGGTTGTAGTGAAAACTTAGATTTTTCGATTTGAGTATAGAGTGTTCATATTCAAGCTATCTTAGTGGGGATTGATTGGTATCGTTTTCCCCAACAAGTGGTATCAAGAGCCATGGTCAGATCAATTACAAAGGTGGTTATCCAAATCTTGCTTGAAAGGTGTTTGAGTAAATTCTTAAGAAGAGGTTTGAGTTGAAATAGTTTGTTGAGATGGATCATTTTATAAACACTCGCATGACTAGTCTAAATAACGATTATGCATATGCGTTCATGCATCATGATGGTAATTTTGCGGTGTATAATTCTGATTCTGAAAGCATATGGCAAAGTTTTGATTACCTGACCGATACAATTCTTGTGAATCAGAAACTTAAATCTGGATACAACCTCATCTCAAGCGACCCTAGAACTTCCTATTGTACAGGACGCTACGAATTGGCCATGCAACAAGATGGCGACCTTAAGATCTATGACACGTTCAATAAGAAATTTAACCTTTATTTGGGAGGAACTTCAATGGACAACTATGTTTCGTTGAATCTGGATTCCAATGGCGATCTAAATCTCGTTGATTCTAATAATTTTGTCATCGAAAACTTGAACCAGCAGCAAAGGGAGGATGTGAATAGTATCGATAACCTGGTGTATAGAGCGACATTGGACTTGTTAGAAAAATGGATTTGTACAAATCCATTGAGATATGAATTAATAATTTGTCTCCCAAGTTACCCCACTTAAGATGAAATAAGTTTCTCTTGAAACAGTACATAAAGTAAAAAAAACCTTTTTGAAAGAGTCGAACCAGTGCATTATGCCGAAAAGGTGTGACCTTTTGAAATATGCACTGGTTCGAAACAATGCATCATGTCGAAAAGGTGTGACCTTTCGAAATAAGCACTGGTTCAAAACAGTGCTTTATGCCGAAATGGTGTGTCCTTTCGAAACATGTGACTTTTCAAAGAGTTGCTTACTTTTTTCCAAGAGTCACTGTGTTGTTTCGAAAAGGCACTACTTACCTATAAATAGTGGATAAATTTAGAGAGAAAGACACACAAGATCACACAGAGTTCTAATCTTTCTCTTCTCTCTTTGTTCTTAGTCAGATAATATGTTGTGTTCGCTGATTCTATATAATTGAAGTGCTAGCTTTCTATAGAAGGAAATCCGTTCTATCTTGGGAGACAGTTTTCCATCAACCTTCAAGCACCGTGAGGGAGAAAATCTATCTTAAGGACATAGTGTATCTACACTAGTCTCGAATTTAACTAAGAAGTACAAGACACTTACAAGACAAAAGGTTTGTATAGTTTGGTAATTGATAAAGAGTAAGTATAATTAAATTGT
Organism: Coptis chinensis; assembly: GCF_015680905.1. Lineage (NCBI taxonomy): Eukaryota > Viridiplantae > Streptophyta > Magnoliopsida > Ranunculales > Ranunculaceae > Coptis > Coptis chinensis. The sequence continues at coordinate 630,236 of NC_141461.1, read as the reverse complement.
ATATTCCTAACAGAACTTGGATGGGAAATTTTGTTTGTATGCGGAGATGAATTGTTTTTATTCCGAAAAACCAAAAGTAATGTGGTACAGTCTTGTTCTAAAGGCCAACAATACTTCGGTCGATCTGGGGAGTGGAACGGCCATAAACTTCATTGTTTGGCCCCTTTTCATTTTCCTGTGCCTGAAATTCGATGTATTTTACATAAGAAAAATACATGATAGGACTTAGGACTGCCATCTATTTTTAATTTATTTGATATGAGACGAACCCCAAGTTTAAGGGTAATGTGGCAAAAAGTTAAGTTTTCGTGATTTATAATCTTATCGGTGGACTTTCTCCTTCTCTTTCGTATTTGATATAAGGGTTAAATGCATAGATAGGTAACAAACTATTCACGAAATCAAACATTGGTGTATAAAATTTTTTTTGAATAAATTTGGGTAACGAAATATACCACGTTTTGCAACGTTGAGTTCTGTTTCACTTCATACATGTCAGATTGCGACTAGATCGTCACATAGAAAAATAAGTGATACATAATTAGAGAAAAAGAAAAAAAAACCTTGACACGTGTGAAAAAAATGGACGGAAGTGAAACAGAACCCAACGTTGCAAAACGTGGTACACTTCGTTATCCAAATTTGCTAAAAAAAAAGTTTATACACCAATGTTTGATTTCGTGTATAGTTCGTTACCCATTTATGCATTTTTTCTTAATATAATATATTGAACTTCTATTCCAAATTGCAAATACATTTTGGGTGTGAAGTTTGTATATGTTGGTAGGCAAGCTAATATGGCTGTAGATGCCTTGTCTAAGAGATCTCTCATATTTTGTGTAAATGAGGAAATCCACCAACCTTTTATTTATTTATTTATTGGTAAGCCTGTTTTAAATGAGATCAGTAACTTTTTGATGCTGGCGGGGTTCGAGCCCCAGACCTCTGGTATCATCACCCAAAGATTTTACCGACTTTGCTAGTCAAGACTGCAAATCTACCAAATTTTGATCTTTCGAAGTTAAATCGATTCTCGACCGCTAACATAATGGGGAGGGCCTTTCCCATATCTATAAAGCCCACTAGTGTTTTTCTTAATAGAAATTATTGTTTATAAAAAAAATAAAATAAAAATAAAAATAATGCAATTTGGTTAATATTTCTCTTTTTGTTTTCATTTAGACAACAAGTGAACTATATATAAAAAAAAATTTATCACCAATTGTTTAAGTAGTTTTGATGGTATGGTTTCGCACCATTTCAATAAATTAAGAGGTAAATAAATTAATTATTGTTAACTTGATTTACCTTCGGAATTGCATGATCTACTTAAATTAAGATGTGATGTGTTGCAAGGAGTCGATGATTATCTCAGGCATTGTAATTGTCTACAATTATCCTAAATAGATTGTTTATACATTACACCAGTAATATAAGACTTAGCTCTTAAGTTAGGATGAAGAAGGGGATGGTTGTTAATGGTGGAAATAGCTGATCTTCGTAAGGTAGAAAATGCCTACGTATTCAGTTTAGGGATTTGTTCTCTGGAGACTGGAATCAAGCCAACGTAGTTCTAGGGGATGGCTTTTATAGTCAGTTGGTGTACGTATCTGAGGAGACTCGTGTGTCTAATGAATACAAATGTGTGGTTGGGATGAGAAGTAAGTTCATGCAGAGCACATGTATAGTAGTTGTGGACGTTTAGGTTGTCTGATATGGCATAGGATGTAATGATGGTGAGAACACCATAATGATGATAGGTGGCTGTAATGGTCTAAGTATCACGGTGTGAGTGGGATTAAGGATAACGATAATGATTATGAGGATAAGATCGAGCTAATGTCACGAGTTAGAGTTGAGTGACAAGTCGTTGATGATAAGTCGCTTGCGTAAGAGTCGATGTTTGTGTAAGAGTGTAAGAGTCGTTACTCGTGTGTGCTTCTTGTGTGTGGTAGGATGTCCCTTATAGGCATTATGAATCTCATCTCGTCGTATAACTCCTATATAACCTAATTTTGAGCCGTCAAGTTTCTAATGTTATTTTTTTTTCTTATTATTATTATTATTATTATTTTTAAATTTTACTCTTTTATCCCTACAAAAACTCTAAAGCCCAACTTTGAGTTTGTGATAGCTTCCAAGTCTATTACGTAGAGAAACAAAAGTAAATGGAACAACAAGCAAAAGTAAAACCTTCAAAGACTATTATTTTGGGTGTGGGAATCTCGGCTAGTGAGACTGGGGAAAAGGTGGGAACTTTTGCTCTTGCATACGCTGCACACAAGGTTGCATCTCCAATTAGGTTCCCTTCTACAGTAGCTCTCACTCCAATTGCTGCAGGCTGGATCCGAAAGAAAAACCAAAGAGCTTGGATCGGAAAGAAAAACCAAAGAGCAGTAATTTGTATAGAATAAACATTTATCATATAACCCAAAATAAGTGAAGTACTATACAAAATTCCATTTCCATCTCCATTTTTTAGTGTCCTGTGCAACAGCATGCAAGAGCAACAACTAACTTATACCTGATTGAAGTTGTGGACATGCAATTCAATTTACATTAAAAATAATGTAACTGCAACCACTCTTCGCAAATTACACAAAATATCTTGGGACTAAAACACCTTTTCTCTCCACGTTTTGCAATGTGCCAGTACACCAAAATAATGAATCCTCAAAAATTTTGTTCGTTATTTACAAAAAATTCATATCTTTAATCTTCACATGAACTTCAAAATGGTAGTCCAATCTTTTCAATATTTATAGCTTCATTTGCACAAGAACGCTCAACTCGTCGTTGTATAGTCTGTGTAATTCAACTTCTTGCGTGGTAATAATGCTGCCTTTCCCGTATTAAATATCTCCTAGATGTTGATTCAATAAAAAGAGTTAAGTGAACGATAATGTCGAACGGAATAGTAGCATATTAATTTACACTATAAATTGTCAACTTGTTACCTTGTTAAACTCAAACCCAACAGTACCAGGAAATGATTGCATATTGCTACGAATCAATGGATGTGGCATACTGTTAAGAATTGATGGTTGCACACTTGCGGTGTCCCCATCCTTAGTTGAACAAATAAACTTTAAAACCAGTAGGTAGACGAGACTCGAAGCCATGAAATCTAGGATCCTATATAAAACCAAATAGTATTAACTGAAAAATGATAGGATTAAACCAAATACGGACACTTGAGATTGTAAATATCAAAATAATTAATTACCGGTTGTAGCAATTGTGTAAAGGTTGGATATGAGGCGTCAGCAATTTCTAAAGCAGGAGCACTAGAACACTGTAAAAAAATCAGTAGTATAAGACGCTCAAAATAACTCAAGTATCGACAATTCAAATTAGAAAAAGTCTAGCATTGGCCATTAAGTCACCTGCTGTAGCAATTGAGTAAAAGTTGGGCAGGAAGTATCCCCAGTATTTATTGGATAGACTTAAAATCCCATGGATTGGCTAGCTATGTGGAATGTGAGGCATATTGGGGTCTAAACTAGGAACATGGCGAGCATCTGAGCCATGTGGAAAGCCAGTCACATTGTGGTGCAAACCATGAATATAGTTAGCTTCGAAGCCATGTGGAATGTAAGACATATTATCGTTCTCGACACATTCAAGATTTCTTGAGAAAACTTCTGGTGCATTGCCTACATCCTTGACTGGTAACTTTTCTGCATCCCCTGAAATCAAATAGTAACTCTATTTAACTTGCATGAGAATATAAATCCATCAATGGACAAGAATAATTAATTAAACAACATTTTCTCGTACTAGTTTGCTTCTTTTTGGGTGGTACTTCAAGACAATTCTTTAGTCTATTCTTTGGTCGACCTTTCTCACATCCTTCTGCAACAATCAAATGCTCTTCAGCCAACCGGGTTGAATCCTTTGATCTCATAGTATTTGTGGAGGCATCTTGACTAGCTTTTATAGCATATTCAATTTTTTTCAAAGCATCCTCCAATGCAAGCTTAGCCACCAAGTGTGCATCTTCACTAATTGAGCCCTTGACAACACAATTAGTAGCCATATGACAAAGTTCATTGTACCTCAAAGCATAGCTAGTAATTCGCCGAATTATTCGCGAATTATTTGCGAATTATAAGGTTTGGCGAATAAAACGAATAAGTCGGCGAATTTTTGAATGATGCGGTTTAATTCACGAATTGGTTGGGCCGGGCTTATAATTGCTGAATTATAATGTCCGAATCTTTGAAATTAAAAAAAACAAGCCGGACCTTAGTTGGAACCAAAAATAAATGTGTTAGTAATAGTAAGTAGAACAAAAAATTTGACATTTGTATTATTTTTTCATGAATAAAATTGTAAAAATAAAAATAAAAACGTTATGTACTTATATATCAAAGTTTTAAATGTAAAATATATAGCCGAATTTTAAAGGAATGCATTCGTATTATACCCGTTTAAAATACGTATATCGTATTTTTACCGTTAGAGTTTTATTGGACCGAATATTTAAAAGTATTATTGTTGAAAATTTTGAATCTCAAGCGAATAATTACCGTATCGAACTTTTGCCGTCCACAAATTTACTAGCTATGCCTCAAAGATGTGCCTGCATTGCAATCAACATGAATTGGGTTTCCACTTCTGTCTATGACAATGCCCACTTTTAGCATCTTTTGTCCACCTCTTCAAAATATATTGGATTGGGATCTCATGAATATTCCAATAATAAAACACCTTGATAATATGACAATAAATGATTCCAGCAAATTCAAACTTCTTGCAACTACATACAACATGACAATTTAAGCGATCAAATTGAACAATACGGTTTCTCCTCTCCTCTTGGATAACTTTGTACTTATATACCCCATCATTTACATCACGACCTACAAGCTTGCACAAAAGATGCGCTTTATATTCCTCCTCAAACATTTTATATATGGCATATGTATAAGAATCAGCTGCTTGCTTTAACATTGTTGCAGGAGCTAACAACTTCGGCATTGACTTAACCGCTTTGAAATCACTAACTAATTCTGTATGGCGTCGCTTTGCAAGTGCTTTCTTGTATCGATTAACAAACTCCGTCAAACTATATTTTCTCTTCACAAATTTCTTTAAAAAATTATTGATGCTTTCACTACATTGTGTAGTAGTCATATATGCACAAAAAGTATCTCGACCATACACCAATATATGCCCATTTTTTGTGTACCTTATATAGGCTAACCAACCAATCATTTTTTACCAAATCAAAGTCTTCCAACATCTTATTCCATCTACTTTCGAATTCGATCTTCTAATGTTTCAGAATTATATATACACCTCTTCAAAGTATGTCTTGGTGAAGCCGTGTACCTTAATTATATATATGGGAGAGATGTTTAGCACCATTGAGAAATATGTGCCATAAACAAAGTCTATGGTTTGTTTTTGGAACTGGAAAAACTTGTGCGATGGCTTTTGCCATTGATCTCCAGATATGTTTGTTGGTAGTTGTATAAAAATGAGATCTAATTTGTGATTGATTGGAATGCATTCTTAAAAGTTGAAACTTTTAACTTTTGGTTGTTGGTTATGTTTGTTCAGCCCTTCTAAATAACTTCAACTGCTTGTTATCCAAATAAGTTTATCTAGTATGTGGGCATGTTTATTTGTTTGTATTTGTATTAAAGAGGGATGTATTTTAGGTTTGGTTAAATTGGCTATTTGGTACAAGTAGGGATTTTGCTTGTTGGCTGTGCTTGTTTGCATGTATACTTTGGAAGTTTTTCCAGAAAGCTAGATTGAGTTGTAATGAGGCCAGGGAGTTAGTTAGGAGGAAGGTTCTCCATACCAATCTGCACTTCATCTAGCTGTTGGTTTAATTTACTCCCCCTCTGGGTGTTGGCATGAAAAAACCACCATGGAGGTAATATTATTCCCTTGTATTCTAGCGTCAGACACATCACACATCAATGTGGTCTAGTGTCTTGGTATTCAGAAGGATGTCTGCTCGAAAAGTTGTATGTCGGGTAGTATGATTATATTCCTCAATCGACCTTTTTGGGCTTCACTCACCTTTGTCGTAAGTGAGTACTAGATTGGTTAAACTGGCAGTGCATGTTTTGGCGGGAGGATCAGACTCTACTCGAGTATCACCAACTGTTCTACTGACACTTTCTGTGCTGCTTACTGAATCTCTTTGTGGTGCAACTGAATCAACCAAAACCGGTTCGAGATATGATGAAGTGACGTACTTCACCTGTTTTAGCTTGAGGAGATGGCCCTGCATGAGTGTCTGCAAACCCATCTTTGCTACAAACTGCATCCCTTTGTGCTGCCACCGAATTAATCAAAGCTTCTGTACAACGCTTTACTTTACTTTTAATTTGCTTCTACTCTGCTAGCCCTGTTTGTGCTCCCAACTTAATCTACTCTAGCCGCTATGTTTACCAATGTTTCTCTTGGATTGATTGAAGTGGGAACAACCGCTTCTGTTTGCAGCTTTAAAGTGGCCAAATCACTTGTAGTTAACTTTGGTGGTGGCTTATTGGTTCTTGTTTGTTGCATCGTTCTAAGCTCTACTACATAGTACATAAATAATTGTCTAGAAAAATCTTCAAACTAGAAGGACTCGCACCCCCTCTAATTTTTGTTAGCAAACTTCCACTACCGCACCCCCAAAATTTTCACAACTATAATGAGAATATAATCAACAACAAAAAAAAACTATGAAAAAAAAAAACTAATAAAAAACATTCAAATAAACAATGTTTTTGTTACTTTTATTTTTGCCCTTAAAAGGGACAACGTGTCTTTGAATGTTTGATGGGTTAATGAGACTAAAACAAATAGCCAAAGGCCTAAAGCCCAACCGATCAATTTGTATAATTCTAATCACCCATAACAAAAACCCGTAAGCTTTCTCTCCTTTCTTTCACTCTCAATTCTTAAACAAGCTTCAGAACTCAACAAAAAAAAAACAAAAAACAAAAAACCAAAAACAAATTCAGAAAGGACTTTCTCTCATTTCTTTCACTCTGAAGTCTTAAACAAGCGTCAGAACTCAACCCAAAAAAACAACAAAAAACAAATTCAGAAATGACTTGCGATGCAAATTGTTGCGCGCTTGTCCTAATTATATGTAAAACACGTTATCATTATCAATAAAATTTTCACTTAAAAAAAATAAAAACAAAAACAAAAACAAAAACAAAAACAAAACAAAACAAGATAATTTTTTACTTTCAATGTTAATATTTTATAGTTTTCTCCACGTGATAGTAGAGTTATATAGACTTATATATAACATTATATAAAGTTAACAATTTGTTAAATTGTTGTAGACTTGTGGACTAGATTATATATATGCAATTTTTTTTTTTTTTTTTTTTGGTCAGAAGATCTAAACAATAAAGATCAATAAAATTATGCATTTATTTCAATTAACAAAACTAGGTTGGGCAAGGGGCAGCCCTAAGGACAGTCCACACAGCGGGCGGATGGGGTCTTCAAAGTTTAGCTCAAAAAAAGGCCCCAAACTTTAAGTCCATTTGACACACCATTACCATGTTTAACAGCTCAAACTTGCTTAATAATAGCATTACTAACTATAGTAATCCACCTTCAAATCCAAAATTTCTTAAATTTTAATTTTTTCGATTTAAAATTAGCCCCTACTTTAGGAACTAGACTAGGGCTCCCTTGTTCCGCCCCTTGTTGGGCCCCCAAGCGCCAAGGTCTTCGAATCGATCTATGATTATAACATCTGAAGCTCGCCCATTTAGCAATGCTTGCAGCCAAGGAGGAGAGGAGTGTAGCCGTGTAGGAAATGGGTCCTATTACATGGGCCTAATTTCCTTTAAAAGTCCTAAACGGATTAGGACTTCCAATACTATATATCAGTGTTTTAGAACACTAGGTGGTAGTCGGGTGGTGGGAGAGCACCTAGCGCCTGGGCCTAGGCAGTGCCTAGACGGGCTAGGTGCTAGGTGGTTTTTTTCCCTAATATATATATAGTAATACACACCTATACTACAAGAAATGAATAAAATCATTTACAATAACTCAAAAAATAAACACAAATAAATATACTTATTACAAAAATGCGTAATAGTTGAAGAATATCAACTTCATATAAAAACATACTCTTTGTTATAGTGGCATATAATTTATATTAGACTTTAGTCTTTTAAACTTATTCAAATCTTAAGTCTATACGAGCCTTTAATTTTCGACATTTAATCATTCTAAAAAAAAAAAAAAACTTGACTGGACCGCCTAGAGAATCGGTCTGTCTAGACCTGCCTAGTCGGCCAACTGATTTTTTAAACGAGTTGGACCTAGGCGAGTCGGTTGGGCACCGCCTAGCGCCTAGAGACCGCCTAGACGGCCGCGTAGACCGATTTTTAGAACAATGCTATATATACTTGCGTTATAAGAATGTTCAACCAAAGAAACCTCGTACTTTTCCAGCAAAATATATATATATGGTACTTCTGTTCAGAAGAATGCGTAACGAAAGTCTCTTCTGCTATTCTTCTTATTGCTCTACTTCTAGTTGATGCTGAATCCTCAAACCCCTTCAACATAACCCCAGGTTCTACTATCTCAACGTTGTCACCAAACAAAACCAGCTACTGGCTCTCTCCATCTACTAATTTTGCATTCGGCTTCTACAAATCATCTAGGGACATTCAACAATATGTAGTAGGCATATATATGGCTCATTAGAGGATGCCACAAGACCCTTGTATGAACCCTTAACCGTGCCCGGCCTCCCTTATATGCTTCCTGCTTATCTATAGTCTTTGATCAAGATGGTTTCTTCAGACTTCGGGTTGATGGCGACAAAAATAGCATGAAATACACAAGATCATTGCTTGGCAACATGGTTACATCGCCCGCTTCATACGCTTCCATGCATGATAATGGTAACTTTGTTATATACATGCAATTCAGATTCACAAATCATATGACAAAGTTTTGATTATCCAACTGATACAATTCTTGGGGGTCAAACACTTAAATATGGATACGGTCTCATCTCTAGTCCTATTAAACACAAATATTCGACTACAAAGTACTTACTGATAATGCAGCAAGATGAAAACATTGTGGTCAGAGTTTTGTTTGGGGAAGTAGACAAAACAAGAAAGCTGGCCATGCCTCATTGAAGCTCGACTCTTATGGTACCCTTGATCTTGTCGATTGGAACAATTTGGTAATCAAGAACTTGTACAAGGGGCAGGAACAATATGATAGCACCCTAGTATACCGGGCGTCCTTAGGCACGGATGGAATTTTTCGTTTATATAGGAAGAGAATTGGTGGTGATGATGAAAAATCAGTTGTACTTTGGGAATCTAGTCGACCTCGAGTGCCCTTTTCTGGTCTGAATCGTTCTCTAATCATCCTAGTGGTGATTGGTGGTTTGGCAATAAACGCGGTGGCGATTGTTATTGTTGAAAAAGAAGAAAAATAAAAAGGAAAAACAACCACCAAAGAGGAAAAGCCAATTCTACCATGTTAGTTGGATTCCAGAGCGATTATCTTTTTCCTAATAGTAGATTTCATGTTTTTATTTTTATTTTTGCTACTCATAAACATTTACTTTTACACTGTTGTGTGCAGTCATTTATTTTATCTAATGGAAATTTCTCTTCCTTTTGGTTTCCAATGAATTAAACATGAAACACCTATACATTTAAATGGACAATTGTTATTGGCAATGTAACAAATTAAACCAACCAACTTAGTAGTGTATTTACCCATAAGAAACAAATCTATCAAAATTATATTCCGAAATATGTTTAAAAAAACTATAGGAAAAACCGAAAAAGGAGAAACAGCCAAAAATTTCGTAGCCTTTTCATTTTGACGATATTACCCATCTTAAACAAACCAATACAAAAATTAACCGTAGTCATTTTCGTACATTTGATAATAGTAGTCTATTCTCTCGAAACTTATTGCCGAAATATTATTCAACCCCTACAATTATTGATGATCTATTGCTTCAAAGGCATCTTCAAAACTTGTAGTTCATTCTGTATTACATTTGTTTGAAAATACCCATATATCTTATTTTAATTATTAATACTTGTTGAATTTATGGGTAGTAGCATTTAGCAATGAGTTAATGATATGAATGTATAATGATGTTGATCTCATGAGACCATTTTATGAACCCATATGATCAAGTGATAGACAAGTTCAATGTTAGTTTTGTGTTCTTCAGAATAAGCATTGTTTCACCAATTTCTTTCCATCGTAGTTATTAGCCATGGCTAGATCGTTTTGGGGTAAGAGTGACACAATCATTTTTAAAAAACTTAGTATAGCGCTGGTTCTCCTGGGTGTTGGCGTATGCACTGTTACCAATGTCAGTGTCAATGGAAAAGGATTCCTTTCAGCGTTTATTGCAGTTTGGAGAACTTCATTTCTACAGTATGTAAGTTACCCTTTCTGATTTATACCTCAAGTGTTTCTTAGTTCCAAAACTTACTTAAGAGGTGAAGGATAACATAAGAATCATGGTCGCACAGCTTAAGAATGGATTTGTCACAAAACCACAAACTTCAGTGTTGGGAATCGGGAGCACACACATTTAGAAATTTAAGTCGGCCCTCAGCGAAATAGTTAACCTATGTAAACAAACAGAAGCCATGTGAAAGATTAGATTCTTAACTCTGTAAAGAAGACTTGTAGCTGGAAACTTTGGAACTGATCCGATAGTCCAACAAATTAGATGGCGTAAAATAATTTCTTGAAATAACCCAGTAATTCAACAATCATAACAACTTGATAAGAAACGACTTCGTTCATGGACAATGTACACCAAAAAAGGTGTATTAACACCTGATTCTGTAATTCTTAGTCTATAGCAAGGGGCAGCGAATATGGAAAACAGATATTAATATGTTTTATAAAAGCAAAACGATAGTTGTCAATGCAACAAAAGTAGATTGTCTGGTCCGTTTTTCTGAATGACCAAAATTGCTTGAATAGTTATACTCTAGCTGAGACATCTATTTAGATTGATCTGTCGTAGTGATTCTGTTAATGTTGTCTCTGTAGTATGTTCATTACCTTCAGAGGAAGTATTCACTTGGGTCATTCACCCTACTGGGCCACACTGCCCCTTCCCAGGCTGCATCACTACTCCTGCTGGGGCCTTTCTTGGATTTCTGGTTGACAAAACAAACGAGTTGACAACTACAACTATACGGTTACATCTGATGTAAGCAGGGCCGGCTCTGAGATTGTGGGGGCCCAAGGCAAATTCTTAAAAAGGGACTAAATAACCTATTGTTTATGCTACAAAAATATTTTAAATGCCTAATAAGCATCCAAAATTATTTAGTGTAGTTGGTTGCTATTCTAATTTATCTATATGTGAGTATTTTTGTATCCAGATCATTAGATATATAGTAGATAAACCCCAGACCCAAGAACTGAATGGGGGCCTTATTATTGGGCTTTGACTCGGGGGCCCTAGGCGGCCGCCTAGTTGGCCCTGCCCCAGAGCCGGCCCTGGATGTAAGTGCTGCGTTGGTTTAGTAATTGAAATTTCTGTAAATTAGTACTACTTAACATGTTTAAATATTTTAGAGTCACATTTGGCACATCAAGTCAGACACATGCATCTTCGTCTTCTGGAATATTTTCTAATTCTTTTATTTTTGTGTATGGGGAATTATGGACTTGTGTCCATTATTTATGCCCATATTGAAGTATAAATGTTTGTTGTCCAACAAGACCAGAATATGTGAAATAATGACTACTGGCCATATTTTGTCTGATCCTATATATATATATAATAAAATTCTCTAAAAAGTAGCTACTTAAGTTAACTTAAAATAAGTACGTAAGTAAAACTTCACCTAGAAAATGAATTCAATTCTAATTTTTTGTGGATATGATATACTTAACATTAAGATCATCTCCACAAAATTTCAGCTCATTTGGAAACCTCTAACATTAGCAAAAAATGATTGCAAAAACTCGACATTTTTTTACCATTAGATTTCTTTTTAAAGATAACTTGCTAAGAGAATCACAAACATTTGTAGATACTAACTTTTCCCCCTGAAAATATTGAAACCTAGCTCTTTTATCTGTGCCAGTCTCTTCCTCCTCATGCAAAACTTCAGATTTCCTTTTTATCCTTTTCTCCAGTAGTAAAGTCTTTTGAGAGTTCCAGACCACCTTTTGAACTGGCTTCCTTATACTTTTTCTTAATCTTTTTCTTATCATTCCCAGATTCTCCTTCCCCAGATGTAGAGACATGATCCATAGAAGGTGAATGGACCTTCTTGAGGCATTTCCCCGAAGAGGATTCAGAGCTATCCACCATTTTTTATCTCTTAGAGCTTCTCTGATCAGAGGAGAATATCTCGGTAGAAACAAAAACTCTGTTAAGAGAGAAGTGATGAGACTCTTGGGAAATATCAGAGCATGCTTGGGAAATCTCCAAGTTTCTCTTTTTAGATACATATTCTTGAGAGAAGAGAAAGCTCTCAACTCCCAAAATAGTATTATGAATCACATGCTTCCTAGAGCAGCCAAAACTGAGAATATCCTCATGATTTCCTAACAACTTTTCTACTAAAGGGGTCGGAGTATGGGATCATAAACCAAGGGAGCAAGTTTAGGAAGATTTGAGTTCTTACTGATACGGTGTTTGGGCTTTGAAATCGGACACTTTCTGGTTTTTGGACTTAGAATGGACTGAGAGGGAATAACATATTTTGGGCCTTGAGAAGAAATGGGTCTGCCCAAACTAGAGAAAACAAAATCCATTGGAACAGGCTTTGGGTCAAAAGGTGGTGAAGATACCAGGATATCCAAAGGAGATATTAAGGAACCCATATCCATATCTGTAGCAAGGGGGAGCCCCATATCCAAATCTGCCAAAGACTTAAAACTTGAGACTTCTAAAAGCCCATTGTCTATTATGTCCACAGGAGGCCCAAGGTTCATATCAACAGAGGTTTGGACCATAAAATCTGAACTATTTGCAGAGGGTCCAAAGCATATCTCCTCCAAGTGTGGTCCAGAAGAAGCTACAGGACTGCCACTTGTCACCCCAACAGAGGAAATGTTCTCATACTGAGGAACTAGATCAGAAACTGTTGCATCTCCGTTGCTGTTAGAAGTAACAGAAGGAGGATCTTCCATTAAACTATCCATCTTCGTCACCAAAACTTCAAAAATATTCACAGGAGCCTGCTCATCTGATTCCCAACTAGAGATACCTTCCATAGGAATGACTTTATCAAACTTCGGATTCCATACCAAAGTTTTCCTGGATTGAATACCGATACCAAACTTGTAAGATAGTGCTCTAAGAAACTTATTGAACGGTAGGTGATAATCTTAAAATAAAACGTTTACCTAATCTTAACTAATTATACTAGGAATAAGTAAACTATATTATTATAGGTTTAGATCAAAGTTCTACTCTCGATTATCATGTAATAACTTAAGTAAAGATTCGTTCCACTCCTAATTGCTTAGAACGTAATAATTTCACTAACTTAAACAATTCAATAATATTAATAAGAGCAATGTTTAATAAGACTAATATGTGGGAATAACTAATTAAGATATTCTAAATTATACTATGACAATTAAATACGAATATGTGAATGAGAGAAGAAGGGATTAGGGAGATTTGATATCCACCTTGATTAATTCCTAATATGCTAATATAAATTTTTATTGCAACCCTAATCTTTATGTTTTCACACAAGGTTCAACATAAATGTTAGGTCTTTTTTATTTCTAATTATTCATGGAATCTTTAACCAACTAATAATTAACATGAGAGGAAGTTTAAATCCATTCTCATAGTGAATGAACTACCCTCTAGAATTGAAACTCTTAAAACAATAATTCTATACTAACACATCAAGTCTTCATCAAGCTTTAATCAAACCCCTCTAATGGAGGTTTAGCTATGAATCATGGGACTATCATAAATAAAAGAATAAGAATAAGAAGACATGATAGAAGAATATAATGAACTTGGATTTTATTAATGGTGGCTAGGCTAAATAACATAAACTAGGTTTACTAAAAGAATAACTAAGAGACAATAGACTAATTAACTAATGGGTGAGATTGAGAGAGAGAACCCTAATTTACAAATAAACTAAATAGGGGAGTAGCCAAACTTTGTTTAGCCTTAACTCTCTTTATATATATAGGAGAGGGTTAAGTTTACAATTTCGTGCATGAGTTTTAGAGCTATGTTTTGGGCCATTAAATCAAGTCAAAAACCTAATTACTTAAGTCCAAAAAGGGTTTCTTTGCTGAAAATTACTGCAACAGTTTTTTCGTCTACTTTTACTCCTCTGATTGGATCAAGGTCTAGACCATTAGAAAGCTCTTTCCTAGACAGTCGTTTTGACATATAGTAGGCCCAATTCCGAGGTTTGAGTTCAAAGATACGGTTTGTGAAAGTTCTATTGACTTTTATACTCTATTTCTGTCCGCGTTGACTTTGACTTTTCAGCTTTGATTGGGCTTTAAAAAGGCATTTTCTCTTTGAAACTTGGGCTTTAACCATAGAACTTCTTTCTCTTGATATTTCTTCACATAATTGATTCTAAGACTTGAAATATACAAAAATACGTAAACAGTACTAACTCTTATTTATTATAAACATAATTGGTCTATATGTAATGTTATTAAGGGGTTAAAACTACAGTTTTGGACTCTTATCAGTAGGATAGTTGTGTAACCCTTGGTTTCTTAACACCTTGCGAGAAGAACATAGGATGATGAATGAAATCATTGCATTCTCTATAATGATGACCAATCAGGCCACAGCAGTAGCAGAAAACTGGAAGTCTCTCATACTTAAAATAAATCTTAATGGACTTGTGTTCCCTAATTTTGATAACAGATTCACTAATCATCCTCCTCTTAATAGGATACAGAACTTGAACTGTAGCAAAAAATTGACCATCATCAGATCCACCAACCGAATCAATAGCCACCACCAAACCAAAAGCAAAACCAATCTTATGAATATTATCATATCCCAGTTTGATCTTTCAAGAGATAACCCAAAAATCTAGATGCAAATCCTAAACTCTTGGAAACGATAATTATAAGTGGGAGTATCTGGTAACCATTGTTTTAAAGACATAATGAAACCATGTACAGAACATGGACCATTCTCAACCACAAAGATCAGATCGTCTTTATCAGCAAATTGACATTTAAACAACCCTTTAGAAAGAAAAGTGGTGTTTACCTTAGATTTGATATCCCAAGATCTTGATAAGTTCCTGCTGAATGTCTTCTTCCACAAACTTCCTAGGTGTATATAGCTTACCAATTAAAGAGCAATCCCAATCTCGTCTATTAGAAACGGTGATTGGATCTAGACAAATCTCTTTTGGAAATTTATTTATTTTCTACATAGATTCCATCTCTTTATATAGACGATTTGCTTCTTCTTCTTCTTCTTCTTCTTCTGATTCATCTATGATAAAACCACTAGAAGAGCTAGCCATCCAAAAAACTAGAAGAGAGAAAACGATCTAAGAAGAGGGAGAAAGGATATAAAGCCAGAAAGAAAGAAAAATTAAAAGAGGTGGAGAAACCAGAAGGAAAGGGGGAGATGAGAAGAAGGGAGAAGAAGAGAGGAGTTTAAGCGCATATTTTTTATTTCTCTATGCGCAAAGAGTTATTGGGTGTAAAAACAAAACATCTTCTGGGCTGCTCCTAGTTCACACTATGGAGGAGGAGGTGCGGTGAAGATTTAGGAGTGTGAGCAGTAAGAGTTGAAAGGCTCCAATACTGTTTGGAGGGCAGAGTTGTCTGTTAATATATAATTCCTCAACAGCTGAAAAACTATGTATAATTTGTCTTTTCTTTGGCGTGCTTCAAGAATAAAGAATGATAGCCCACTCCAGCAGCTATGATGAAGCTTGAAGATAGGAAGTCATCGGTACACATATCGGTGGTTTGGGGAATAACTACAAACTATTTGGTGAATCGAAGGCTATAATCGGAAGAAGGAGTAAGAAAAGGCAATTGAACTTGGATGGCTAAAGTCAGATTCAACGGTAGCAGTCAAGTCTTTTCTGAGCAATTTAGTTCATTGTAAGTTAAAGTTGATTGGGACAGGGTTAAAGACAAAGCCAATATCTTCTTCACAAGCACATGGAGAGAAGCCAATTTCGGTGCAGACTTGTGTGTGAAGAAAGGAGCAACACTACAAAATGGACAGATGCAATGGTGGAACATCAAACTAGATTTTTCACATATAGTAGAGAACTCACACAGTCACACTCTACCTTTTGGAGAAACCCACTCGAGGCTCTCACATGATGTATATGTAATTTTCTTTTTGCTATCAATACAATTACCTTTTAGCAAAAAACGAAAAACGCTTGAAAATAGGACTATATACAATTACCTTTTAGCAAAAAAAGAAAAACGCTTGAAAATAGGACTATGAGCTTGCCATCTTTTGATAATATAGTTGTACGTGTGAATTGGCTTTATTGCTGGAATATAAAGAAAACACTTCTTCACACTCCTAGCTACTTAGTGATTCTGTGATTCTATCTACAAAGAAGTTGTTCTTGGTGAAATTAGATTCCTCTAAGATAGGTTAGGTTCCATATATATTAGATAAGCATAGAGTGAGAATAACTAGCTTTTAAGACCCTAAGTTCAAGATGGTTACTATTATGCTATCAAGGTCGTAATCTTATTCCCTACCAATCTTATTAGTGGATTGACCACATGAACTCGGTCGATAATGCCCCAGAATCCCTATGCATCAGCTGTCAGTCACATACATACATTCACGTAGTCTTATTGTGGGTAGAAAGCATGGAAACATACATCCACGTAGAAATTTAGTTATAAGACAATCAGAACTAATAAAATAACAACCAGAAGGAAGAATTGTACTTCCATTATTTCAAAGTAAAACATGTGAATTCATAACTGAGGCAAAAGCTAGATTATTGAATAACACAAGACAATCTACTTTGGCACTGCAAAAGAAAACTCTCAAGGTCGACTTAAAGTCTCTGGCTGCCAAAGAACATGGTCCCGAATTCGCAAATTATATACAGAGTAAGGTACAATTTTGATGTGTTTGTACAAGTGAATGCTCACACACAGCCAGTTGTAATATATACGTATTAGGAAATAAACAATAATGCAAGGAGTTGTGGGCAAGATCGGCATTTTGATAACCACATCGAAACAAAGACCCAAACGGAGATTGTAAAATTTCATTTCTTATGCCTTCAAAACAATTTCCTTTGACAACTATTATCTTTCACTAATTGTTCATGGATGCCCAACAACACCCCAATTTCATCTCTCTCCCTAAACATTTATTCAAAATATTTAATCATTAAAATTAAAGAAAATACAAATTATGATGTTAAAGAAATTAAATTTAACGATCAAATGCTTACCATATTTACACGATGAGAGATGTGAGTTTCCGGGTTTCTAGCCAATGTAGCATGTGTTAGTGGATCGACTGGGTCCGAAAATTCAATTACTGGAGAGTTTTGCAAATTATAGACTTCATCGACGTTTTCATCCTCATCGACGTTTAGCTCTGATGATAACTTTTGTGTCAATCTACTAACTGATTTTCAACCGAAAAATCGTTTACCCTTGTTACTCATTTTGCGTGGCACTTGCAATTCAATCAACAATATCCTCTTTATAACTTTAATTTAAACAAAACACACAATTTCAAACTAACATTCTAAAACATCAATTCCAATATTCTAATTCAACAAACATTAAACTAATCCCTTTAACCTTACAATTCCAACATTCTAATTCAACATTAAACTAATCAAAATAACCTCATAATCAAAATAACTTACAATCAATCAAAATAAACTTAATAAAATCGAATTTCAAAGTTGTAATAATTCATACTTGGTGAATGTATGTCAAAATGATCTAACAGAAATTGAGGTGAGAGAGAGGATGCCGCGAGATTGAGAAGGAAGAAAAATGGAGAAGAGAAAAAAATTCACGTTTTTAGTAACTGCCCTATACAGACGGCATAGTTTCTGTTGTCTGTTGCAATTTAACAGACAGACGGCAGAGTTTTAATGGCCGTTTGTAGCCCGAACTGCTAAAAAATGTGATTGGAATGATTTTTTTTATTTTGGGTTGCTAAATATGACTGGGCATGCTAAAAGGCTTATGTGACACCTTTTAGCAGCCCTCCATTGGACTTGCTCTAAGCAAATGAATTACGTGTGTTAAATTAGCGTTTCTTGTTAATTCGTTAAAAAGTATGATGTACAGTAGTTGGGATGGTCGAGCACATGGATCAATTCTTTATGAATAGGTTGGTGAAAGTGTGTAGCGTCTTTGGCAGACTAATGCACTCGAACTGGATTTCCTTGCATTTATATGCTGCTTAGCCGCCCCGTGTGAAACAGACCGAATTTTGTCATATAAATGTGTTGGGTTTGTTGGAACCGTCGAGCTTTGCTCCGGTGTCCGTATACCACACTCACCCCCGGTTTCGATGAAGAGCGCCAAGGCGCTCATCTATAAGCCTTCTTCGCCATGATCGTTTGAAGAAGCTTCGGCCAGGCCACCTAAGGGCGGACTCAAGGCCAAGCTCTATTGAAGAGGGCCGGCTCACTACCACCATGGGCGCCAAGCTCCAATTGCGCCCAAGCCCATTTATCTTCCCCTTTGTCTATGTACACCTATATAAAGGAAATAGATTAGGTTTTGAAGTACAACTTTGAGAGATTCATTTCTAGGGTATTGTGGGGAGCTCTGTTGAGCTAGGGTTTGAGTGAGGCCTCTTCTTATTGATTCTTGATCTCTTGTAAACTCTCCAATCTTTATTATAAAGGAAACTCGGCTCTTGTGTGTGGATGTAGGTAACATTTACCGAACCACCTAAATCTTTGTGTCTCTTTGCATTGTTACTTCCATTATTATTGTTGCTATGAATTGTGATGATATTGTAGTGGTTTTGCTTGGTTGAGGTTGTTGTGATAACTACCAAAGTCTTGGGTGGGTGATTTCCTTGGTGTGATCTCCAAGTTGAAATCATTTGGGATAGAAAGTAGCTAGATTGAGGTGTGACCTTCTAGTGAAATCTCCCAACAAGTGGTATCAGAGCATAGGTGACCGTGGTCGAGCTACCGGGGTGTTTGAGGAAATTCCTCTGAGAGGTTCTCCACCGCGTGGTTTTGATTCAGTAGAGTCATGACGACTAAAAAGAAAGCTAAGATATAGAAGTTTGACGAACAAACTTCGCTATTGGAAGATGCAAATTGAGGATGTTCTCTATCAAAAGGATTTGATGGAAACATTGATATGTGAGAAGCCCGATGAGATTCCGCAAGATAAATGGGATTTACAAGATAGAAAGGCCTTGGCCACAATCCGATTGAGTCTTTCGAAGTCGGTAGCATTCAATATTAAGACTGAGAAGACGGCGAAGTCTCTCATGGAGGCACTTACTACGATGTATGAACAACCCTCGGCCGCAAACAAAGTCTATTTGATCACCAAGCTATTTAGTATGAAAATGTTGGAGGGGACCTCCTTCAAGGATCACCTAAATGAATTCAACCAAACTAAGGACCAATTGGAGTCGGGTTGAGATTACATTTAGTGATGAGGTGCTAGCTTTGGCGATACTTGGACAATTGCCTCCAAGTTGGAATGCGACTATGGCGGCTATTAGTGGCTCTGCGGGAATGACCAAGTTGAAGTTTGAGCACGTTGTTAGTATGGTACTAACTGAGGAAATCCGGAGACAGGATTGTCCGTCATCTTCGGGATCAACTTCAGGGTCGGCATTGAGCACTGAAAGTAGGGGAAGAAAGTCAAACAGGAGTCGTAGTAAGAAGAAGTGGAGGGGGAGATCGAAATCTCAAGCCTCCCAATTGCAAAGCGTTGAACACAAACCTCGAGACATGAGTGAAGTGGTGTGCTATAATTGTGGTAGGCCTGGCCACTATAGCCCCAATTGTCCGGCACCAAGAAACAACAACAACATTAATAAGAACAAGAAAAAGAATCAAGAAGCTAATGTTGTTGAGATGGTAGATGACGCTTTGATATGTTCGATGGAGCACAAGAAGGAGTCTTGGGTACTTGATTTCCGCGATCTTTCCATGCTACCTCACATCGAGAGTTCCTTGAGAACTGGCTAATCGAAGGTGACCTTTGAACGGTCTTTTCGGTGATGACCAACCTTGTGACATTGTCGGCAAGGGTGATGTGCATATCAAGATGAATGGCTCGTCATGGTTATTGAGGGACGCCGACATGTTCCGGATTTAAGGAAGAATTTGATTTACGTGGGGCAATTGGCAAGTGAAGGATTTGTTACGTCTTTACCGGGTGATACTTGGAAGGTCTCGAAGGGTTCATTGATTGTTGCAAATGGTAAGAAAGATGGTACTTTCTACATGACCGCACATGGTTGTGAGTCGATTGCCGTGGCACATGGCAAAGAGGATCCGAATGTTTGGCACCGCAGACTTGGTCACATGAGTGAGAAAGGAATGAAAATCCTTCACTCTTCTCGTAAACTCCCAAAGTTACAAATGATCGAAATTGACTTCGTGGAGAACCGCGGTATTTGGAAAGCGTAAGCGGGTGAGTTTTCGTGAGAATGGGTCGACCAAAGCTAGAAGGCTTGAGTTGATACATACAGATGTCTGGGGGCCAGCTAATGTCTCTTCACTTGGCGGAAAGTCATATTTTGTGACTTTCATTGATGACCATACTAGGAAGGTGTGGGTCTATTTCTTGAGACACAAGTCAGAAGTATTTGAAGTGTTCAAGACTTGGAAGGCCATGGTTGAGAATGAGACAAGCTTGAAAGTAAAGAAGCTGAGATCCGACAACGGTGGAGAGTATGAGGATTCAGGTTTTAAGAAGTACTGTGCTGACAATGGCATCAAGATGGAAAAGACTTTGCCAGGGACACCTCAGCAGAATGGGGTTGCAGAGCTTAATGAATAGAAACACCGACAGAGAGAGCTAGGTGTACGCGCGACACTCAGCAGGCTTGCCCAAACAGTTCGGGCGTAAAGTGTTAGCAATGCCAGCTTACCCGATCAATAGAGGACCATCGGTGCCTTTGGATTTTAAGATTCCGTGAGGAAGTGTGGAGCGGGAAGGATGTGAACCTTTCCCATTTGAAGGTGTTTGGTTGTGTGTCCTATGTCCACATTAGTGACCAAGCTAGAAGCAAGCTTGATGCTAAGTCACTAAAGTGCACTTTCATCGGCTATGGCGGTGATGATTTTGGGTATCGCTTTTGGGATGATCAAAATCGGAAAATCATTCGTAGTAGAGATGTCAGGTTTAATGAGAAGGTGATGTACAAGGACGAGATGAAGCACAAACCAAGGAATCGGGTACGCAGAGATGCACAGAGTATGTTGAGTTGGAAGACTTTGATGTAAGTCGGGTATAGTGGGAGCCCCACACCGAGGATGACAAGAGTAGTGACTCGAGAGAATAATGAGGATACTACACCACCGAAGTCCATCTCCACCTCGTGCCCCAAGGAAGACATCCAGCCACATGTACCGAAGTTCGAGATATATCCCTCCACCTATGTGAATTACTTGCTACTTACTGATGGTGGCGAGCCTCAATGCTATGATGAAGCATTGGAGGTGAGTGATGCAAGCAAGTGGGAGCTTGCTATGCAAGATGAGATGAAGTCCCTCATCTCTTGTGGCACGTGGGAGTTAGCCAAACTACCCATGGGCAAGAAGGCTCTACAGAACAAATGGGTGTTTAGAGTCAAAGAGGAACATGATGGTTCCCAGAGATACAAGGCAAGGCTAGTAGTCAAGGGTTTTCAGCAGAAAGCAGGCATTGACTTCACAGAGATATTCTCCCCAGTGGTGAAACTGAATACTATTCGATCAGTGTTGAGTATTGTTGCAGCGGAAGATTTATATCTTGAGCAGTTGGATGTTAAAACTGCCTTCCTCCATGGTGACCTAGTTGAGGAAATTTATATGCAGCAACCGGAGGGTTTCATCAAGAAGGGTAAAGAGAATATGGTATGCGTGCTCGAGAAAAGAGCTTGTATGGTTTGAAACAAGCCCCTAGGCAAAGGGTACAGAAGTTTGATAACTTCATGCAAGGAAATGGCTACTATAAGTGCTGTGGCCCACCGACCATTGTTGCTACTTCAAGAGGTTCGACTCCAGCTACATCATCCTGTTGCTATATGTTGATGATATGTTAGTAGCGAGTTCTGATATGTCAGAAATTGGGAGATTGAAAGAGAAGTTAGCAAGTGAGTTCTCTATGAAGGACTTGGGTGCGCAAAAAAACGATTCTAGGGATGAGGATCGAAGAGATAAAGGCGTAAAGGTATTCGAGTTGTCTCAGCCGAAAGTATATTGAGAAGGTATTGAAAAGGTTCAAGACATGGGTAGTGCGAAACCAGTTTGCACACCTTTGGCGATCCCACTTCAAGTTGTCCAAGGAACACTCTCCCAAGATCGTTGAGGAAAGAAACTTCATGGCTAAGGTACCATACCGCCATTGGAAGTCTTATGTATGCCATGGTTTGCACACGTCCGGATATAGCCCCAAGCGGTGGGAGTCGCCGAGATTTATGTCTAATCCCGGCAAGCAACATTGGGAAGCCGCGGAAGTGGATATTGAGATATCCGAGAGGTACTACGAGAAATGCCTATGTTATGGAAGGGTGTTGTGAACTTGCAAGGGTATGTGGATGCCGACTTTGCGGTGAGGTAGATCGCGGTAAGAAGCACTACCGGTTATGTCTTTACTGATGGGTGCTACCGCGATGAGTTGGATTTTTCGCCATAAGATTGTTGCTTTTGTCTACCCGCGTATGCAGTATGTGGCCGCTGGAGAGGCAAGCAAAGAGATGATCCGTTACGTGGATTGATGGAAGAGCTTGGGATGAAGCAAGAGAGAAGTGTGTTACACAAAGGATAATGTGAGTGCTATACATCTTGCCAAGAATTCCGCCTTTCATTCTAGGACCAAGCACATTGGTCTCGGTATCATTTTATCCGATCTCTCGTTGGAGGATGAGGTCTTGGCACTTGAGAAGATCCAAGGGAGTGAGAATCCGCGGATATGTTGACCAAGGCCGCGCCTCTCATCGAGAAGTTGAAGTTGTGTTCAACCCGATGGTGGGTCTTGCTTGAAGACCATGATGAATGAGCCGAAAGTGTTTCTTTAGTTTTTGGATTTGGATTGAGTTGTTACAATTGAGATGTGATATGCATGAAGAATCTCGAAGGTTCCAAGTGGGAGATTGTTGGGTTTGTTGGAACCGCCGAGCTTTGCTCCGTGTCCGTGATACCACACTCACCCCGGTTCGATGAAGAGGGGCCAGGCTCATCTATAGGCCAAGGCCATGATGATCGTTGAAGAAGGCGCCACAAGGCCACCTAAGGGCGGACTCAAGGCCAAGCTCTATGAAGAGGGAGGGGCCACCTATGCTAGCGCCCAGCCAAGCTCCAATTGCGGCCCAAGCCCATTTATCTTCCCCTTTGTCTATGTACACCTATATAAAGGAAATAGATTAGGGTTTTGAAGTACAACTTTGAGAGATTCATTTCTAGGGTATTGTGGGAGCTCTGTTGAGCTAGGGTTTGAGTGAGGCCTCTTCTTATTGATTCTTGATCTCTTGTAAACTCTCAAATCTTTATTATAAAGGAAACTCGGCTCTTGTGTGTGGATGTAGGTAACATTTACCGAACCACCTAAATCTTTGTGTCTCTTTGCATTGTTACTTCCATTATTATTGTTGCTATGAATTGTGATGATATTGTAGTGGTTTTGCTTGGTTGAGGTTGTTGTGATAACTACCAAAGTCTTGGGTGGGTGATTTCCTTGGTGTGATCTCCAAGTTGAAATCATTTGGGATAGAAAGTAGCTAGATTGAGGTGTGACCTTCTAGTGAAATCTCCCAACAAAATGTTCGTGTTGCCATGATCTCCTGCAGGCTTCACTCCCTCTGACCCATCTTCTGAGCTTGCCAAGTAACTTTGGTTTCTTATGGCTAGTGGTCATTATTAATGCACGAGATTCATCCTGGTCTGCTATCGTTGATGAAGGATCTGAATCGTATCTTAGAATTCCATGTTTTACTTCATCTTCCAGTACAATACTGTCGTCCCTCTCTTCATGTTCATGTTCTTCTTCTTGATTTCTCGTTAGTTCATGTCTGAAGCATGCATTGATCCATCGTAAATATACTAATTCTTCAGCCTCAGCTGCGCGATCCTTTTGCAGTTGTTCTAATTCAGTGATGAGTTGGTCATGAACATAGACACCAGTGTCTTCTGATTCCTTCTGCAAAAATGGAAATAAGAAACCATTAAGTACAAGGAAAGAAAGGATAAGGGTGCCTTCCTTGAGAGATAAGAAAGATTTTCAAACCTTTGAGACAGATGAAGCAGAGGTTTCGGCCAACTCTAGTTTCTCAGCCAATTCTTTCTTCTCCTGTTGATACTTGTCTACTAAAATTTCCAGTACCATAATTCTATCGTTCAGTTCTACGATCACTTGTGTCTTACCCTGCAACTCCTCATGACTTGTCGAAATCTCAGCTTCTCTAGCTTGCAACATTGAAGCCTGTCGAAGGACAACGTTGGAATACTTTCTTGTCACCCTCAAGAGCTTCTTTGCTTTCTTTTGGAGCATTCCATTATCTAATCTTGCAGATTCAAGTTGCTTTAAAACTCTTAGGTACTCAACTACCATCAACTCGAACTTTCGTCTCTCAGCTTCCCTGGACTCAATTGTCATACCCAGGAAATCAAGATGAGCTTGTTTTAAAACCAACAGATTTTGAAGTTTTGTAAGAGCCAATTCCTGCTCTTTTAACCCGCAGAAAGATACAAACCTTCTCTCGAGTTCCTGTTCCTTATGTTGAAGAGCCTTTACCTGTTTCATTAGGCTTAATATCTCTTCCTCCGTTTCAGGTCTATATCGAATTTGCAAGCTTATATATGAATCCTTTGTCTGAATATTTCCCATATGTACTCCTCCTTCTGTACAAGCTAAAGACGTCGAATTAAGGCCTTGAGTGCTATTGTGATCTCTATTGTCATCTTGAGCTTCAGTTTCATCATTTCGACTTACCTGATGGCTTTCTTCTGTTGCTCTTCCTACATGTAACTTTTTCCTAGATGTGATCATAGAATACCAAAAACCAGCTAAAGAAAGTGCTAAGGGTATACCAGCTTTGAGAATTATGGGCTTCATCAGCTCTGATTGCCTTCCTGAATTCTCCATGTATGAAAAAATTGTTGAAGAACTTTACTGTTTTGATGAGTGATGATAAACTTGAATGTAAAGCTAAGATGAATTGAAATCTTTGGTTAACTTTGGTTTTGCCTTTCCTTTGTTTAGCAAGAAGTGGTATTGCTTTATGGACCACCCTACGCCACCTTATTCTTTTCATTCACTTCTTGGCATATATATTTTGTTGCGTTATGGTTCTTTCAACGCTTCTTCAAAATACAACACATGATTGAGACTTTTTGTAGGCAACCATTTCTAAGACATTTTAAGAATGTAGCATTGATCATTGATGTTTATGAACTTGGAGTTAATCTAAGAAGAGTAACGAAGAAAGGGACTGTTTACATAACTTATAACTGAACTTCAGTTATGAGAAATAAAGTTTGGTGAGGGTTTTGAAAATTTAATAATCAAAACTTAAAGAACCCTTAATAAACAGAGTTGTTTTCTCAATAAAGACTCAGAATAACTTGTTTAATAAATGCACGTGCTTACTCGGATGCACGGATTCAGCCTATAACAAATGCAAATTCTTTACATTGTATATCAACTCTCAATAGTGTAAGCGTTCACTGTCCTCGTTCCCGCTGGAATTTGAATTTAGCTTACTATTCTGTTGTCCATAGTTTATGAGTTTTCTTGCGTTTTTTCATTACTGTAATATATGTGGTGACATTCATTGAAATTTCCTCTGTTTTCAGCTCTTTGCTGTCTAGGCATCAAATAGATAGCCCCAGCTGAGCTGAAGTCGATGCAAGTAAAAATCATGCACCAATTGGCAACGGAGCTCAAATCATCCAAAGAAATGTAATGAACAGAAAGGAAAATAACTCATCCAGATACAGAATGCTCAAAGGAGTTGAATACAGCAGATATTTATAAACTTCTCATAAATAACCACATTTACTCAGAGTCTCAAAGCTGCAGTATATTTCTAACATCCTTTATAGAGTATGTAAAAATGCAACACGTTCTAAAATCATTTCTAATATTCCTATATACACTTAATTACTTATCCTGAACCCTATGGATAATGCGAAAAACATCCAAGACCCTCCTAGGAGGCAGTTAGAGCTTCCACCATCTGGACACAAAAAAAAATAGTTAAGGGAGCCAAGAAACGGTTTTGTACCTTCTCTTGATACTATCACAAGTATTTGATCAGTGACCAGGCAACAACTGCCAGAATCACGATTCCAATAACTCCTAAAAGCAATAGCATGCAGGAGCAGCCACCCTTCATACGCTTATTCAGAATTTCCAGTTTCTTTTGCACCAGCTGAATAAAAAATAAAACAAAATTAAAGGTGACTCCACAGCCTTGATATTGTACTTGTCAGAGGAGAACCATCTAGCAGAAATAGTTATCAAAACTACAATCCCCAATCCCTGCTATCCCATGACCCAAAATAATCCAAACAATGTCTGGTATCTCTTCAAGTACACCAAGAACTTTGCAATAGGGAACAATATCTCAAATACTCTACTTCCTTCTACAGGTCAAATTATTCGTAGGAAACAGGGGAACAAAGAGATGATTTCAATAATACAAATGCTAGGAAACCAAACTATATCTTCCTGGATATCAGAGATCAGGATTTTAAGATCAATGAAAGGTTTCTTTTTGCCTTAGCTTCTCATTGATATTGACAATGGCAGAGGTGGTGAATTTAATACTTTGTAGATCAATTCCTATAACATAGAAATCTCTCACTGATTCTGGTTATTGTTAAGAAGTATTTCAAAGCGAACTTTCATTAAGGAGAAAGCAGAACTCAAATCCATGACACTTAAAAGGGGAAGAGGAGTTGTGGAACTGTGTGGAGACATGAGTAGATGATGCAGTGTAGTAGATTAAGCTTTTGTAATCCATATATAATATGCATTTATTGAGCTAGGGCGATGGCAAATAAGAGTAGTAGTAAAAGAAGGAAAAAGTTCAAGGCATCCAATTTAAAGAGAAAATTATGCAAACTTGACTGCATTTTGAAAGATGATAGAAGGTACTGGAAAAATCAGTAAGGAGTCACATGTTCTATCAAGGACAGCTAATGTTTTGGGTCTTAGAAAGAATTCAGATTCTAGGATCAATTCTAATGCAAGGTAAAAGATTGATGAACCAGAGGTCTGGGATTCGAACCCGCCGGCATCCGTGTTATCTAAGTTACTGATCTCATTTAAAACAGGGTTGCCAACCGCAAAAAAAACAAAAAAAAAGGTTGAACAGAAGGCTTCTCTTGCCACCAAAAATAAACAGTTACAACTAAGCTACCACAAAAACGAGGTTTGGTAACTTCATGCAACTTATTAGATAGCTCTCTCGTATAGGACTTGGATAGAGCTTTGAGGATACTAAGGTTTATTTCTAAATAAATATGTATACAGAAACAAAACAATTGGTTGGATAGTCATTCCTGAATTTGGGTAAGACGAAGAGCTGCAAAGGACCATGGTCATCTGTGCTTGTAACTAGTGATGTGCATTATAAAAGATAATGATTAAGGCTGAATTATTTCTCGATGTATTTTTTAATTTGGCAGATTATTATCCTCAAAGAAGGAGCGCTGGAGATTCGTATTTAACTTTTTCCGCATTTTTGAAATGTTGTAGTGGATTTCTCATCCACTAATATTCTTGAATGTATGCCACCTCCACTATTCAAACCTTAGGAATGTTTTATGGTAGGCGGGATTTTTTTTCTTACTTGACTAAAGAAATAGCAAAGACATGATTTTTCTCACTCATATAGGTAACACTGAAAATATAGATATTTCCAATTTTTTAAAAATTGTTCAAGAAGCTCTCAAACCAAGATTTGCACATTGTAAGCTCACTAATATGCAAGAAAAAGTTTGATGCTCGTTATTAGTCCTGGTTATTAACAAATGCAAATGAAACTCTCGAACCAAGATTTGCACATGGCAAGCTCAAAGAGAAAAAATTGATGCTCATTATTAACAAATGCAATCTGAAAAACCATCCAAATAGACAAATACTAACACTAATAAAAAAGGATAATCGAAAAAGAGTGTAACCTGTAGCCTAGAATCTGTTGAGTCCACGTGTTGGTCCAGTGTTTCCTGCACAGTGATGGGGGAATTAAAGAAAATGAGAGTACACCTTTGGCATAATCAGAGTAAGTGAAATGAAAGTGAACGAAGAAAAAAAAAATATAGGGACCATACGATAAGCCTAGTGTGTAGATCGACTTCCTCATTGATTGCCAAAGCAATATGTTTGGTACTTAGAATTGTCTCCTCCAACTTCTCAAGATCGTCATCCTGTTCTGCATCCAATGCAACAACATACAAGGACCAAATTAGAAGAGCTTTTTAAAAAAAATCCTAACACCATAGTAAGTAAGCACACCTTTCACAACTTGCCGTTGTAAACCAACAAGACCATGGTTGTCCAGCCCTCTTGTTCGGCTCATGAGATCTGCTGCCTTTACATCTTGTCCAAGCGAAGTGTCTCTGTTTGTAAAGTTGGACATGTGTAATGTGGAGGCCATCTGATGGACTTTTGATCTCAAATTTGTGAGCATGTCTTCACGACCGACGATCTCCTTTTCTTGTCTTTGCATTAAAATGCAAAGGCAGTACGCAAAATATTAACAAGCAAAGAGAAGATTCAAGTAAATATCCCCCCCTCCCTCGAATATGTCTCCATATATCCATTATAATGATATAATCTGAATGCAAATCTGTATAGTAGCTCACTTTCAGTCCAGGCTAAATAGTAAATACATTCAGGTAGAACGAGAAACCCATAAGGATAACTCTGCTTATACTAGCATTTCAACTTTCAATGCAGGGGAATGAAAAAGGATCATTAGCGCAAAAATTTGTTGGATTTTGGTTAAAACCATAGCAATATGATTTACATGTGATATAGTATCTGAACAATGAGGGTGGAGGGCTGACAGAAATCAGTATAGCAAATGCTTAATTCTAAACTTCGAATTGGAAATTTCTTACAGACAACATATAGAAGTCGAGTCAAGCCTCTTACTTTGGCTGCTTGCAAGGAAGCTTTGACAATAGCGACTGCAAGCCATCGAGTCTGGTCCCTAATACTGTAATCTTCCTCCGAACAGCCGATACGTGACGTTGCGTATCTGGTCCAGACCCTCTTTCAGAAATCAAAGTATTGATGTCGTCAGTAAGTTTGGAAACTTCACTAAATTCCCACATCCATGAGTCAGCAGAAGATGCCATCGCAGCTGTGTTGTAAGAAAGTTAGTTCATGGATAGCATAGGTCTTTTTTCTAGTAAATTCTGTTTAGGCATACATCAACTATACATGACAACAAAGACCTCAAAATTTTATTTTCATCAATTGATTCAAGAAACAAGTCAAAGAAAGTCCTGGTTTACAAAAACATAGTCGATAAGTGGTAGCAAAGTTGTAGATATAAGTAGTAAATGAGTTCTAGTGAACTTTCATATGACATATAAGTAGATTCCAGTAGTGGTCTCTTGTATAAGTACGTCAATATAAGTAGAAGATTTTCACTTTACTATTTTCTTCACAACAACCTCATAACATCTTTCACAACGACCTACTGCTCTGTTTCATCATCAGTAAAAGTGAGACCCAACAACCTTCCCACTGATAAAAGTATAAAACAAAAGGAGGTGTGTTGGTTGTGTTTGCTGATTATGCCACCAAGCAATGTGGATAATATGGTTCCTTCAGGTCTTCAGTTGTAGAGGAAGAGCTGCAAGTGTCTGTTAATACTGTCTATCTCAAAGTTAGTTGCAGCTGTAAAACGTTTAAGATGTGATAAACACAGGTTACACAGCCCTTCCCTCTCCAACACATAAGAAGTTCCAGGCACATCAGCAACCATACACGATCTATGCTGCGCTAACCTTGTTATCACTTATCACTACAGTACGCACCTTGTTCTCCTTACTGCTTTTCCACCACTTCGATAGAATCAAAAGACCCGAACGTTGATGGATGAAAAAACATTTGACGTTTGTAACAATATTAAGTGGAAAAAAGATATACGATATTCTCAAATAGCAATTGCAAAAATTACTTTTTAATACTCTTCTTCACCCTTATAAAAAAAAAAACACACTTTTTCACCTAAAGACATCTCAATTCTTTGATTTCTTTCAGAATTGGAAAACTTAGAAATCAGTCGAAAGAACCAAAGAAGATTACACATTATTTCATTATTAATTATCCTCTATAAGCCTCCCTACCCTTATTCCTAAAAAAACCTGTCTGAAAAATGATCCTTCACTCACTTCTTACTCCCCTATCCCCATATGTTCCCTACCCAAATCTACATTCTTAGTGAAACATCATATGTGCAGTGCACTTGTACAGATGGTGGTGCTGCCCAACACTCTACTTCTTGCCTATCGTGTACTTTTTCATTAATGTATCTCCTTAGGCGTCAATAAGCGCAATGAGCTGAACTGTCTTTACAACCCACTGTTCTCGGGTTTACTCATTACAAATACATGCTTCCTTATCTCTACATGTCTAATTTTTATTTGCAATACTGACATACCTATACATAGCTCCAATCCTATTCCTAGTGAGCTCATTCCAAGTACTCTAAGTCTCTAACTCGATCTCTAAGGATGGCTAATTAGCCAAAGCACCCACTTAAAACTAGCTGTGTTACAGTCCACAAACAAACTGAGACTTTCGTCTCTCCTTTCCAGATCAACAAGTACTTGATCAATATCCATCAAAATGAGACCATACAAATTTAACACATTGTGGTAATGACAAAAAGATTACTAGAATATTACAGTACAAGTTACAAGTCATTCAATATGCAAATTAAATAAACCCCCCTAAGAAATCACATACATAAAATAAGTGATCAAAATTCAATCAACCCCCCCCCCCCCTAGATAGAGACCCGGCGTGTTTTTTATGAAACGCAGCACGCCGTGTACGTTGTGCTAGTAAAGCTTCGTTTGACTCCTTCGTCGGTTATGAGTTATGACTATTTTCTCTGACTATTTCTTGCCAGCTACTACAGTTCACTAGAGCACTTGGGCGATGCATGTAGGAGTTTTATATGAGATTACTAGTAGATCGCACAATAACTCATGCCTACACTTTTGCAATTTAATTTGTCCAGTGAAACAGTGCAACTAATAACTCCGATTCTATAATTTTGCACACAACCCTGGATGAGATGATGCTAAAAATAGCTGAGGCTCATCACGCTTGATCCTTCTCAGAACATTTGCCCCGAAGATCGAGTAGTCCACTACATTAACAAGCAGCTTTAAGACTGAGTACACCCTACATTAACCCAGTGGATGCATCAAGCCAAAGTGACAAAACCCAATTTAAGAAGTAACTAATGTACCGTTATCACCTTTACCAGAGGTTCTAGTGAGCCATACTGACACCATTTACATATATAGAAAAGTTCACAGAATCAGAATGACTACAAAACTAATACATAGCAGGCATCTTCACCGCCCGCGTCAGAATCTATTTCCATGCTGCAACTAGAACATATTCATCATTCATCAGAATAGCTCCAGTGCTCCACTTACTGCTAAAAAAATAAAACAAGCATCAATGAGATAAACAGCTGCAGTTGTTAAGTATAAACAAGATAAGAAGCTAATTGGTCAGCCAATGTAACCTACGGGTATATGCCTCTTTTAGTGACAGTTCTAGGATACAAATAAAACAAAGTATGCAAACTACACCTTTCGATGTGTATAAATTAGAGAATAAGATCAGGAATAATACGCACCTCCACAGCTGAAAAACAAACTTAAAAAGTGTTAACAATGAGTTTGAGAGGAAAAGGAGGCAAATATGTTTCCAAAGTAACATTGACATGGGGACGTGTATTGTAGCCGACAGGAGTAGGAACGAAATACCAAAATGAGGTATATTGCCTTCAACATGTCCATATGGCGCATCCACAACATATGTATCAATGTAACCAATATGGAGTTCTTG
This sequence comes from Coptis chinensis, assembly GCF_015680905.1. Lineage (NCBI taxonomy): Eukaryota > Viridiplantae > Streptophyta > Magnoliopsida > Ranunculales > Ranunculaceae > Coptis > Coptis chinensis. The sequence continues at coordinate 598,007 of NC_141461.1, read as the reverse complement.
AAAATAGGTTGAAGTAGCACCATTTGAGGAATTTAAACTTCAATATGTTACCTACAGATACACATCCAACACAGATTTCTTGAAAATATGTTGTCGATACTACAGAAGTTTTATTGCATTGATGCATTGCACCAAACAAGAACCAAATGAAGCCTATTAAACATCCAAGTTATTGCAACTTGTGCCTTGTGGAATGTGCAACAGAATAGTATCTTACCAAATGGTACTTAACTATCACTACACGTAGTAAGACCAATACTGAAAAGAAACCAAAAAGGCTCTCAAGATATAGTGGGTAAATAACTTGCAAACTCTCTGAATTATGTCATTTGAACTTTGTATCTTAACAACATAAAGACCTACAGTTTGTAATTCCAAATGCAACATCATCAGCAGGATATATATCTAAGGGACTAGATTAGAACCTAGGTCCTATCCATGTACCGTGTATTATTTATTTTTCCGATAAGGGTACCTTCTGAAGAATATAACAAAGAAGGATGATGGTCTTTAATGTAGACAAACTGATGAATCGCCAACTAAGTGCATAAACTATGTTACAAATCTAACCTCACTTTGATAGGACAATCTCTCTGCTTTATAGTTTTACCCTATTTATAGTTGTTTCCAACTAGTGTGTCAGAGCATTCAAATGCGTGTAAAAAGCGTAAACCCATCCAAGTAAATCAGTTCCTATAACGAGATTAAAAGGGTAAGAGTTTAAGCAGGAGAAAATTAATCATAAAAGTAGTATAGAACTCATCTGGAAGGAAACAAAGGAGCAAGAACTCTTAATGACACTCAAAACAAGCAAAGAACCTAGAAAAGTTAGCAAGTCAACCTAACGGGAAATTAACTATTCTAAAACTTGTACAATCAAATTTACATCTGAACTTATGAAGAGAACTCACTAAGCTCAAAATTCCAGTCCTTTCAGTAAAAACGTAAAGAGTCTACGTCTAGACAGAAGACCACCTGCACCATTACGTATAGACAGTATAGATGCTCATTCAAATGTAAAGTGCATCCTCCATCAAATAGTATCCAAGTTTTGACTTCAAAATCTACATTTAGCACGAATAAGATTATATAAATTGATATTACCTCTAGTCATTAGAAATTGCCTAATACTAATTTACTTAAAAAACAAAAAACCACAAACAGAACCTTCACTAGTACACCTAGATGACATAGACACATGTTTAAACATAGTGGCATATCCTGTATCAAATAATATCCTTGGTCTGCCTTTAACACCTACATCTAGCTTGCTCATATAAATGAATACATGAATTTTACATATATTCATGATAAAAATGCATAACTATAAAAGATTAAACAAAACACACACACACACAAGAGAGAGAAGATAGCGTAAACAAATTGTATGACTTGAAGAATCTGGCATGTTATTAATCACTTTGGGCCTAATACAATGTTGAAACATATAAACTTTCTATTGGGCAGTGAAATTGAGGCAATTACAACACAAAACTTAGGAAACATGCGTTCTCATTCCATGTCATGTTGATTCCCAAACCACTTTCCCCAATTAGCTGAAGCTTCTTCTTTTGTCCGGAAAGACCAAATATGTTTCTTCATTTTCTGGCGAGATTGAAGAATCTCCTGTGGTGGCATGCATGAAAATAAATGATTACTAGTAATGTATATCTAACTTATTATTAGCAAGTAGAAAATATAGACCTGTACTTGAGAAAGTGGTTTAGTTTTGAGGCTTAAACAGTCAAAAAGAGCATTCCATTTCCCAGAACAGTTATCAAGAACTCCTGCTCTGTAATACTGTTGCATCTGGTGAAATGGAGAGTAGCAGAACCAGAGAGCGTCGAAGCATTTGATGCAAGATAATTCGAGTCGGGGCACCGAAGAAGAAGCTGGTTCTTCCTTTTTATCCATTCTTTCTTTTCTTCTCTCTGAGAGTGAGAGAGTCAAGTTTTCGGGAGGGTTTAAGTTTCAAATGGGCCAAACAATATCCATCTTTGGGCCCACCACGGGTCCGTGGGTGAATCCAAATCCACAATATATTTTGTATCTTCTCTCTTGAAACTTGAAAAAGAGCAAGTCAAAGCAACCATGGCCACCAACAGTCATCTCTAAACAGCCAAAGTCAATTTCTCTGTCTCTCTCTGAATTGCAATTACTCCTTCAAATATACATCTCTCTCTTATGACATAAAGATTGTGTAGTGACGGTCCGGCGGATGATGGACCCAGATAGAGGACATACAGTGGGGTGAGAAGCATTCTATAAGAGCCGCGGACATAGGAGTCAAGTATGAAGGCTGAGAACCGAGGACTCACAGTGGAGAGCCGCGACTTGAAGGGATAGCTGACCTAGAGTTGTACCATCGGGACACGTTCCACGTGGCAATCAATGGACCGAGAGATGGAGGGACAGGTGGAGGGCCTAAGAGAGAGATGAGGGATTATAAATAGAATAGGAGAGGAGGAGAGAAAGGGAGGTCACAACATTTCGCCCCTGGTGGGGAACAAGAGTGAAAAATAGTGAGATGGCAAAAAAAAGAGTGGGTCAATCGAAAAAGACGCACGGGAGATGGATGTGGAATCAGTAAGGAGTGAAGGGGAGGAGCAAGGTAGGGAAGAGACAGTAATGTCAGAAGCAGAGGAAACAAGGTTGTTGCATGAGGAGATAGCGAGGTTGAAAGAACTCAGTAAGCTCAAATTTACATCTGAACTTATGAAGAGAACTCACTAAGCTCAAAATTCCAGTCGCCTTTCGTAAAAACGTAAAGAGTCTACGTCTAGACAGAAGACCACCTGCACCATTACGTATAGACAGTATAGATGCTCATTCAAATGTAAAGTGCATCCTCCATCAAATAGTATCCAAGTTTTGACTTCAAAATCTACATCTAACACGAATAAGATTATATAAATTGATATTACCTCTAGTCATTAGAAATTGCCTAATACTAATTTACTTAAAAAACAAAAAACCACAAACAGAACCTTCACTACTACACCTAGATGACATAGACACATGTTTAAACATAGTGGCATATCCTGTATCAAATAATATCCTTGGTCTGGCTTTAACACCTACATCTAGCTTGCTCATACAAATGAAAACAAGACAGTGTACATGAATTTTACATATATTCATGATAAAAATGCATAACTATAAAAGATTAAACAAAACACACACACACACAAGAGAGAGAAGATAGCGTAAAGGGAACAGACGACGACAAATTGTATGACTTGAAGAATCTGGCATGTTATTAATCACTTTGGGCCTAATACAATGTTGAAACATATACCAAAAAGTCTAGTTAAAACTTTCTATTGGGCAGTGAAATTGAGCCAATTACAACACAAAACTTAGGAAACATGCATTCTCATTCCCTGTCATGGGGTTTATTCCCAAACCACTTTCTCCAATTAGCTGAAGCTTCTTCTTTTGTCCGAGAGACCAAATATGTTTCTTCATTTTCTGGCGAGATTGAAGAATCTCCTGTGGTGCATGAAAATAAATGATTATTACTAGTAATGTATACCGAACTTATTATTATCAAGTAGAAAATATAAAGTTAAAGAGTTGAGCTGTACTTGAGAAGGTGGTTTAGTTTTGAGGCCTAAACAGTCAAAAAGAGCATTCCATTTCCCTGAACAGTCATCAAGAACTCCTACTCTGAGCTGAATATACCCAAAAGAAAAAAACTTGTAAGGTTTTTATGGTAGATAATATATAATATAAACTGTTTTTGGCTTACAGTAGCAGAACCAGAGAGCGTTGAAGCATTTGATGCAAGATAATTCGGGTCGGGCCACCGAAGAAGCTGGTTCTTCCTTTTGGTCCATAAAGAAGAAATTGAGATTCTTTCTTTTCTGGAATCCTCAAAGGAGAAGAAGTGAGACGGGAGGTGAATCCAAATCCAACCCGTATATTTTGTATCTTCTCTCTTGAAACTTGAAAAAAAGAGCAAGGAAATCAACCAACAATGATCTTCATGTTACTTTAGTTGGTGGAGATTGTTTCATCTTGAGCATGGATCTACAGCGGGTAGCACACCTGAACTATGGAATCACAACCAAAACAGTGTAGAAACCTCCCTTCCCAGACCAGCATGTCAGCTCTGGTCTCTGGCAACATTATTGAAGTCTCTACATGTGAACAGTTTTTTATTAGGACTGACATGGTGGACATATATGTGATAGTTGCTTCGTGTTTTTTAAGTGAGTTTCCTGTTTTAGGCTGAGTCAAATGGCTCTCTATCCCTTTAAAAGTAGAGCTAAAGTCAACCGATTTTACTCTCTATCATTAATTTCCTCTTTATATATATAAAGGATTTTACTCTCTATCTCTATAGAAAAATAATGATAGAGAGTAAAATAGAGATAGAGAGTAAAATCCTTTATATATATATATAAAGGAGTAAAATAGGTCGACTTTAGCTCTATTTTGTTGATTTTAGCTCTACTTTATTGACTTTAACACTACTTTTAAAGGAATAGAGAGCCATTGGACTCAGCCTTAGAAAAAGGAACAAAGATCCGTTTATGTGCCTAGGCCCTTAGACCCACATGGAAACACTTGTGTAGTTATAACTAGTATCTTTGCGTGGCGTGGGGGAGTGCGGGCTGCTTGGGGAGAGAGAGAGAGTTGGGTGATGCAGGGGAGAGGGAGAGATGGGTGAAGGAGAAAGAGAAAAAATAAGAGAGAAGTGAGGACAGACAGACAGAAACCAACCAAGTTGGGTTTTGTCCGCATAGCCCCCCCTTCTGCCAAAATCGTTCGCTCCGCTCACTCGATTAGGGATGTGGCTAATATGGTAGAATGCATGCTGGTTTTTAAAGTGTAGAGGCAGTCTGTTGAGATATGTAGTCACTTGCATTTTAGTCTAAAAGGGATTAAGGTAGTGGTTGCAAACGGATATGTTAGGATCTTGGATATATCAGATCCGAATCCGAATCCGAAAATTTATACCGATATCCGAATCCGAATCAGACGGATATTAAAAAAATTATCCGAATCCTATTTCGGATATCCGAAACGGATATCGGATAATATCTGATCCAAAAATTAAAATTAATTAAAATTTTATTTATTTTGAATAATTCATTTTACCACTATAAAAACTAGTATAAATATTATATTTGTCATTTATTATTATTATTTTGTTATTATAGTTTTATATTATTAGTTTATAATTTTATATAATATTTTGTACAATAAAAAATGGATAAATTAATTATATATAATAACTATTAATTTTTTAAATCGGATCGAATATTATCGGATGCGGTTATGTCAGTGTCCGAATCCGTATCCGAAACCAGTTCGGACATAAAAAAAATATCCGAATCCAAATCCGAAACTTCCTGGTTGGCCTCAGCAACTTCCTGGTCGGCCGCCTCAGCAACTTCAATAACTTCCTGGTCGGCCTCAGCAACTTCCTGGTCGGCCGCCTCAGCAACTTCAATAACTTCCTGGTCGGCCTCAGCAACTTCCTGGTCGGGCTCACCGATACAAACGAACTTAATCACAATTCCAACCAGAATTACCATCAGGGCAATGAACGCATTATTTTTGGCCGTTCCATCAAATACTGAAAAGTTAAATGAGACTCTCTAAACGGCAATGGAATACTGTGGACTGCAATCTTGAGATTAATTATATACCATATCATACATTTCAATGGTTACTGTATTAATCCTCGTCATACCCTTTCCATGTATAACCTTCAAACTTTGACCAGGAAGTTGAAGTTGCTGAGGGCCTGAGGCCGACAAGGAAGTTGCTGAGGCCGTTGAGTCGGAGGTTAACCAAGAATCAGGGGAAGAACAGAATTACCACTGCTGTGGAATGCAGTTCGCAACCATTTATGAATTGGTTTTACAACCAGAAAGCTTGACAATATACACTAATTTTTTTCTATATTTTGCATTTTTGACATTTGTAAAACGTAAAGGAATCTTTGATCAAGTTTCATTAACATGCACTAAATACTTCATCTCAAACTTGTATTTTTGTTATCGAAAGTGGAACTTTTGGCGCTTAAAGCTATATACATTGACTATTTGTACCTCAATTTTCCCATTAATGGAATCTCTTCTATATATACATTTTGATATAGATCGGTGGGATCTTTGCTCTTACCAAGTTTGAAGTCCGGGATCTTGCTCTTATCTCGGGTCCGAAAATTAATCTTACGTCTGATCGGGGCGGCTTAACCATATAGCAAAGTAGGCCTCGCTTAGGGCCCCCAGAGCCAAGGCCCCCACAATATAATCCAGCCATTGAATAAAAAAAAAAATTAAAACCAAAACCCACTATTGTTTTTCATTTATTTTTAACTGTTGGATAAACGTTTTTACATTGGCAAATTGGAAACCATAAAATCACGTTAAAATAGTGTTAAACACTTAAACTCCTTCAGTTCCCTCGCCTTCTCAAACAAAAAATAGCACACCTCCATAACTAATTAAAGTTCTTTATCACCCCATGACAAATAATCAAGTATATATACGCCAACAATTCAATCTTACCTATATTATTTTTTTGCTTTCTATATGGTTTTTCTCTATAATCTCGTTGTCTCTCTCTCAATATTTGTTTTATTTGGTGTAGAAATTTGTGCGAAGACTATTCAAGAAATAAAAAATATAAAGTTTGGATCATATGAAATAACGTAAACAAATCAATAACATGTTGTGAGAAAAAAAAATGTAACAATTTTTATTTGTTAAAGTAGTGTTAAACACTTAAACTCCTTCGGTTCCCTCGCCTTCTCTAACAGAAAATAGCACACCTCCATAACTAATATAATTAAAGTTCTTCATTACCCCATAACAAATAATTAAGTATAACACCAACAATTCAATCTTACCTATATCATTTTTTTGTCTGGTTTTTCCCAATAATCTCTTTTTCTTTCTATATTTGTTTTATTTGGTGTAAAATTATTCTGCATTCTCTCTCTCTATTTGCAATTATTTCTTAAATAAATCTATTAAAGTTTCAACTTTGTGCGAAGACTATTCAAGAAAGAAAAAAGAAAAAGCTGGGATCATATGAAATAATGTATACAAATTAATAAGATGTTGTGAGAAAAAAAATTAAAAAAGATGTAACAATTTTTATTTGTTGAAGTAGTGTTAAACACTTAAACTCCTTCGGTTCCTCGCCTTCTCCAACAAAAAGTAGCACGCTTTCATAACTTATTAAAGTTCTTCATCACCCTATAACAAATAATCAAGTATATATAACGCCAACAATTCAATCTTATCTATATCATATTTTTGCCTTTTATGGTTTTTCCCTATAATCTCTCTTTCTTTCTATATTTGTTTTATTTGGTATATAATTATTCTACATTCTCTCTTTCTATTTGCAATTTTTTGTTAAATAAATCAATTGAAGTTTCAAGTTTGTGTGAAGACTATTCAAGAAAGACAAAAAGAAAAAATTGGGATCATATGAAATAACGTAAACAAATCAATAAGATGTTGTGAGAATCTCTAAAAACAATTAAAATAAATAAATAGAGGTAAAACTTCTTATCCTAATTTCGCAATTTTACTTAGCTTTTGATCTCCATAAAAAATCGTGGTGGACAATGATCATTTGTATTATCTAACTAAAACAAAACTAGATAAAATCTTTCCAAGCACAAGAGTAAAAAGTTTGCACACAAATTAGTACACTAAAGCTACACAAACAAGTATGTGGAGAAAAGATGAATCCTACTACAAGTAGCGAATCAGCAAGGGTAGATCAGAGGGGAAGACAAGTCACTCTATGTTTGGAGAGAGAATAGGAGAGAGGGAGCGAGTGAGAGAGTTTTGAGGATCCGGCTTCAAAACCCTTCGCAAGATTATATTTTGAAATTTCGGTTTTTAAGTAAAGTCCGGACATCCGTCTATATATATATATATAGGTTATTTGGCAAACGAACAATTGTTAATTCATTATTTTGCTTATTTTTTAAAATTGATTATTAGGTTAGGTAACAAATATTTCGTATTTTGAAAGTGTTGGACCACAACTCAAAGGCACTAGATAGTTTCTATGATAAAAAAAAAAATTCTATGACCAAATAAGATCATTAGTTATATAGGTTAGTTCAATATATTGTTTGTTTTATGAATTAACATTGTTTCTACAGATAACATGTCTAATTGTATAATTGTATGTACTTTTTTTTTCTCTCTTTTTTATATTTTTCTATAATAATAAAAAAAACAAATGTGGAATGCCAAATATTATTAATAAATGTCACATGGCTTACACTAAGTAGAGGAGTATGCATTACCTATAGAGTTAATTTTCTTTTTAATTGAAATGGACCCATGAATGCGTCATGTTCAAGTGAAATAGCTGCCAAAGCATCAAATTACCAATAGATCCATAGTAGTCCTAAATACTCATCCTTACGACAAATTAGACGCTCTTTACACTATAAGCAAAATTGACAATTTAGAGAATGGTCAAACCCTTGAGATACATGGAAAATTTCTGTTTTGTCATACTAATACTTACTTTTTGTTTTTGGCATGATCGTACGTGATGACTATGTTTGAAATGACACCTAAAATCCATATCAGCAAAGACCTAGCTAGTTCTATCGCTTCGATCTATGACCCTTTCAATCCCATTTTGATTAGGTGCAGTTGTGAAACATAATCCTGCTTGTACAAGCAAAAATTCACAGAAGTGATTTTTGCAACATAGGCGAGGTTGTTATTAAAATACATTACTTTACACATTGAACCATTGAGACTAAGATAGGAAAGGGAACAAGTTCGAAGCCTACATCGGTAAAATGTTTTGCTTGACAACTGTCTTTCTATCTAGACATATTGACATATTGTTTACCAACTTAAGTCCGTTAGATAACGAAATGCTGCTAGCTTTCATTGAATGAAAGAAAAAACTATTAGCAATGTTCTCACGCAAACATAAAGAAAGCAAAGACTCAGCTACCATCGTATTGCATTTCATATTTTTATGAGTTGTATCCACTAAAGTTCACCTTGATGCTAGAAATTTATATAATACACAAATTAAATAAGAAGATTTTAGAGAAAAAAGATTTGGAGAAGATAAGGAAGAATTTCCCTTCTCATTGTTTCATATCTCGGAGAAGAACCCCCAAGAAGTTTTGTATATAAGGAATAGTTTCCCTTCTCATTGTTTCATATCATCTATCATTTCATAACCTCCCTCTTAGATATGGCTCATCATACCATCTTCTTGCTGTCCTTTGCCCTTGTTTTTCTTGCTTCTATAGCTTCTGCAGCAGTTGTTGAACACACATTAAATGTAATAACAATTCCATCATCACCTCTGTTCATTTCTCATTAGCTTTATTGTTACAATTGACAATCGTCATTTCGTATAGCGCCAAGGAAATTGATTGTCTTGTGTACTTTTATATATGCAGGATCGATCTCATATGCACATTTCAATACGTTATTCATCAACTGAATTTTCTTGAAAATGGCACGCCTTTTCTTTGCACAATCTGCATGGTCATCAACTAGCGAAGTTGAAATGATTAGTATTTGGGGAGTTTAGCATGAATGCATGCTTAGGGCACTCATGCACGCACATACAATTAGTTATCCCTAGCCTTTTATTTTTAGTAGACTAAGTATATTGTCTGTGCGGTACGGCACTAAAAAAACTCCAATCGAAGTCCAGTAAAAACTCCCAACCGAAGCCACTAAAAGCCCAGCCGCATTTGTTGACTTTAATAATAATACAATATTCTTGTTCCACACTATTAAACGACCCACACCTCAAAAGCTCTTAGATTCACCACATCATAAGCGAGATCCAAAAATTAGGGGTGGTGTTAGATGTCCACCACCACCCTAATTTGTTATATAGATTTGGACCATTTCAGTCACGGCGGCCCAGTGAGGCCATATTGCTATTGAGTTTAAAAGTCAAACGTCATTCGATGTGATCATCAGTTTGCGTCAAATGTCAAAAAACTCAAAATGAGACGTCCATAGGAAATTGATCGAACTGTCTCCTATTTAGTTATTCTTAATAATTAACTGTCAAAGTCAAGTAGAAATTTTAGTAAACGTGCGCTGCTTCTTTCAGTCTGTTTTTAGTGTTATCCATCTCAAAATTTCTTCACTTTTCAGGTGGGAAACTTAACTGTCCGACGGCTCTGTGGAGAACAAATCATAACTGCAGTAGATGAAAGCTTTCCAGGACCGACCATTCAAATTCATGAAGGCGACCAACTCGTCGTTCATGTCCATAATAGATCACCATATAACCTTACCATTCACTGGTATATCTCTACTTAATTATAAAATACAAGAAGTTGAATAACTAAGCCGCAGTTTCAAACATAATAACCAAATAAAACTCTGTCAATTAGCTTACTGATGTTTCAAATTTAATTGTTGTAAATGTACTTGGACTAATGAGTATTTGTGCAGGCATGGGGTATTTCAATTACTTAGTGGGTGGGCTGATGGACCCGCTTATATTACACAGTGTCCTATACTCCCTGGGAATAGCTACACTTACAAGTTCAATGTGACTGGACAAGAAGGAACACTGTGGTGGCATGCACACGTCTCAGTTCTACGTGCAACAGTCCATGGTGCACTCATTATTCTCCCAAGGCGTGGTAGATCATATCCATTTCCAAAACCTTACAAAGAAGTTCCAATTTTATTGGGTAAACTTAACATCTTTTGATCTATCCCTATTTCAATAACGATGCATGTGGTTGATATACACAATTATTTACTCAATACCGTGAATCTTTTTTAAACTGACTAAAGTATCGACCTTGCTTGGATAATCAGGTGAATATTGGAGATCTAGTATTATTGATATTGGGAACTTGGCTATTGCCAATGGTGGTGGACCTAATATTTCAGATGCTTACACTATTAATGGCCAGCCTGGGGATCTCTACCCTTGTTCTAGCAACAGTAAGTTTGAAAAATTAAAGATGAAATGTGTACATACTACATACTGGATCTGTTTAATATAGTGGTTTTTTAAGGCTGAATGGGGGCTTGATCTTGATTTTTCTTTGGAAGGCCAATGCAAGGGCTTAGATTGCATAGGCCTAGGGCCGGCCCTGTGGCCAACTGACACTATTAGTAGGGCCGAATGAAACCTTTCGATTTTATAGCCCCTTTTTCTACTTTTTAGCAAATTAAAATGTCTAGTTGATCGAATTGGATTATAGATATGTTTTTGCCTAATATACTGTGGCAGTGTGGCTTGTGTCCTTTTCAAAGTTGCTGACTTATAGATTTAAGAAAGTTTTAATGAACGCCTTCAAAAATCACAACATCGACTTAGATAGTTGGATGCCAATCTTAGCATTAAGCTCTACAAGTATGCAAACCATGATGTGCATTGGTTTTTTTTTTTCTAAAGTCTTAAAAGTCTTAAAACCCGTCTCTCGAGTTCATAGTTAACATGATTTTTTTGGATTCTAATTGTAATTGGTAATTGTAATTATGTAGGAAAGGCTCATCTATTTTTTTAATACGAAATAATTATGTTATTAATAATTGAAAATAATTATATAATTTAAGTGATATTAGGGAGGCTTTTCTAAATTATTAATTAATAGGGGGTTTGTTATAATTTTTGTGAGGGAGGTGTTTCAAAATTGAGCAACTATGGGGATTACAAATTGCCTACTCGACAGTGGAGAGGGGTTCCTAAATACCCGGCTATCATATAGTATAGAGATGCATGGGAATAAAATTGTGCCAAGTCTCCATGATTTTGAGTTTATTCTTTTGCCTTCCCTTTTGAAACTGATCGATCGATTACTTACGAAATTCTCCTTCTCTTTTGCTAGAAACATTTAAGCTAAATGTAGTACAAGGCAAGACCTACTTTCTCCGGATCATCAACGCTGCACTCAATAACCAGTTATTTTTCAAGATAGCTAGACACCGTTTTACTGTTGTTGGCATCGATGCAACCTACACCGAGCCATATGACACGGATGTTATAGTCGTTGCACCGGGTCAGACAACAGATATCCTCTTCACAGCTAACCAACCTAATGGTGACTACTACATGGCCGCCAGTCCATACTCCAGTGCACCCAACTTACAATTCAATAATGGAACCACAACGGGCATTATCCACTATGAAGGTTCCACGTCATCATCGGCGCCTTTAATGCCGGTCCAGCCAGCCTTTAATGACACCATAACAGCACACAAGTTCTTTAGCAATCTCACTAGTCTCACAACTGGGCCTCACTGGCTATCCTGCCCAGTTAAGGTAGACAATCAAATGTTTGTAACTTTTGGGCTTGGGCTTGTTGATTGTGGGGCAAATGCAACATGTTCAAATCCTTTTGGCCCTCAGTATCGTTTTGCTGCTAGCATGAACAATGTATCGTTTGAATTCCCATCAAGATTGTCGATGTTGGAAGCGTTCCATTCTGGTGTTGGCGGAATTTACACCGACGATTTCCCTGACCGTCCACCAATTCAGTTTAACTACACTGATACCAGATTAAGCTCAAGCATCCCTTTGATGCTGACCAAGAAAGGGACCCGTGTCAAGAAGGTGAAGTACAATTCTACAGTCGAGATCGTGTTGCAAAACACCGCACTTATTAGTATTGAGAGCCACCCGATTCACCTTCATGGTTTCGATTTCTATGTGCTGGCTCAAGGGTTCGGAAACTTCAATCGTACTAGAGACTCGCCAAAATATAACTTGAGGAACCCACAAGAACGTAACACTATTTCTGTGCCAGTCGGTGGTTGGGCTGTGATCAGGTTTCGCGCAAATAATCCAGGTGAATTTTCATTGCAATACACACGGACACGTATCTCTATGTAAATCAATAATTATGATTTTTGACACATTAGGTCCAAATAGTAGGTCAAATAAGTGAGTCCGTCTATCATTACTGTTTTATTAATGCGTACAGTTTAAACTAGATTGTTGCACGCACTTCTTGGACCTATGTGCCTTCTCTGGGCTTTAAACAGGAAGTATAGGCCTAATCTACATTTTGACTTGCCTTTTGAGCTTCGGCGTGCCTCGGGTCAACTTGGGCGTTTAACGGTCCATTTAATCCCAACCAACCAACATGTTAAAATGTATTGGCAGGCATAAGCCCAAAATTGGGAAATGAATATGTTTGAAAGTTATATCCTTATTTTTGGTAACTGATTGAAAGTTATATACTGACTCCACCATTTTTGACAAATTTAATGAACAGGGGTATGGTTCATGCACTGCCACTTGGACGTCCATGTGCCTTGGGGTCTAGGCACTGCATTTGTAGTGGAGAACGGACCCACATCCTCTACCACACTGCCTCCACCTCCTACTGATCTTCCCCGTTGTTAGAAGTTGTTGTGCCCTGTTTTTCTATAATTTTTTGTTGATATAGTTCATTATCTGATCGTTCATTTTATTCTTATTGGAAGTTTGAAAGTGTAATAAGTAATGCAATGAAGCATTCAATATTGATTTTAATTTGTATGTAGTTATTTCTTGTATACATTCGTTAGTTCGTTACCATTGAAATAAGATTCTACTGTTGGCTACTTTATATTTTGAGCACAATTATATATTCCGTAGTCCTTTTTCTCTTCTTCAATATGAATTGGATACTTAAGCAACGCGAAGCTCATTGATGACATTTCTGAACTTGATTCATAGTGTGTAGGTAAGACAGGGAAAATGCAAGAAATTAATAAGGTTAATTACTTTATCATATGAATATATACAATGGCGAAGCCAAGAATTTCATCCAGATAGGGCACCAAAGAATGTGACCACGATAAATTTCTCATAAAGAATTTCTCCACATAGTTTCGCTTTAGCGCAGGTTGCATTTGATTAGGGAGAGTATCTTCTACTACCACGGCCATGGGTGATTGATCAGGAATAAGCTTTTTTATAAGGAACTTATCCATATCTATGCAAAAATCAATTGCACATCACTATAAAAAATATATATATATTTATTCCTTAAAAGCTAACCGATTCGCAACTTTACAAAACATGCTATTTTAAATCTTTTAAGTCTCCATTAGAAAATATATTCTTGCTTCCAATATCCCATAAACTAACAACATAGGCACTTCACATATAGTTTATAAACAACTTAACATACAATTATGAAAGTGTAAGCACTCAACTGAAAATTAAGGCATGCAATAACAAAATTGAATTTAGGAAAGTTAATAATTAATTCTATAAATTGGTTACATAAATAATAGAAAATGAAGTTTGCAAGAATAAAAAATGACAGACGTGTAGAGAAGAACTATGGGTCTATTATGGGTGTGCATAAAATAACAACACATAGGTCATACGTGGTCTGGGTAAGTTGCACACTTGCTCTTAGGCTTTTCCCTTTTTCTTTTGGGTTTGGACTGTAGGCATAAGGCCCTACCTGGTACGTCCATGAATAGATCCGCCCCTGACTATATATATATAGCCCCGGTCTTAGACGGACGTCCGTTTACGGACTTTACTTAAAAACCGAAATTTCAAAATATAATCTCGCGAAGGGTTTTGAAGCCGGATCCTCAAAACTCTCTCACTCACTCCCTCTCTCATACTCTCTCTCCAAACATAGAGTGACATGTCTTCCCTTTTGATCTACCCTTGCTGATTCACTACTTGTAGTAGGATTCATCTTTTCTCCACATACTTGTTTGTGTAGCTTTAGTATACTAATTTGTGTGCAAACTTTTTACTCTTGTGCTTGGAAAGATTTTATCTAGTTTTGTTTTAGTTAGATAATGCAGCGTACTGTCCACACGATTTTTCATGGAGATCAAAAGCTAAGTAAAATTGCGAAATTAGGATAAGAAGTTTTACCTCTATTTTTTTATTTTTTATTTATTTTAATTGTTTTTAGAGATAAAAAATGTGGTTTCTTCTTCACTTTAGTTTATAGGATCCGAAAGCTTGATTCTTCCAATGTAAACTCTTCGAATCTCACTGGTATAGTTATATCATGTACCTAAATGGTGCATGGATGAGTTTACTGCAAGATTAATTATTCACTAGTATCACTAATTTAGCTATCTTTGTTTTGGTTCCATCTGAATTTGTAAGTGTTTCTCAGAGTCGGAATGCTGATTTTGTTTTGTTTAGGTTGTCCAGGGTGCTTGCATCTTTGAAGTCTTCTTGTACCATATGCCTGAGTAGTTGATTTCTTAGGTCATTTGGAACTGGAGAAGAGCAGCCCCATGGTGCTAAATAACCTAGGAAACCATTGATCTGATAACCAATTATTTGCTTCTCTTCTTTGCATAGGATTAGAAACATATTTCGTTGAGTTAGCAGTGTTGGCCAGCCTGATAGGTTCTTAGCAGTAATTCATTGGTTAGATTTGTAGGAGAGAATAGCTTGAAGTGGACATGGCCATACTGGTATAGAAGACTCTTGTAGTGTTACAGTTGGAGAGACGTTGTACACTGCTCACTTTCCTCCATTCTATTCTTTCAAAGCTTACTCATTAGAGCTTTTTAAAATATTTAGAAATTGGTTAGTGTTGGAGAACATTTTCTATATAGGGAGTGGAGTTCTGAAGAATGGTGTTTTACAAAACTTTTTGTTGATTTATGCTATGAATATATGTTAGTTGTGGTTTAATTGGATTTAGAATTAGAGTTTTTGAGTTGGTTCTTGTTTTGGGGATTTAAGTGAAATTGAATGCGGGTAAAATGTTAATTGGAAGTAGAATTGGTGAACTTAAGGGCGATGACTTCGCGTATTGACACATAATTTTTTGCTTCTATAATTCGTTTGGATATTTTTTGTACTTTGTGTTATTTTCTTAATGGAATTTAGTTCAAATGGTAGAGCGCTTGAGAATGCTAGTGAATCTCCACTACATCTTTAAGAGATGGTGGTTCAAGTCCACCAATATCCATTAGTGCTAGTGGGTTGTTGCGGATGCAATGTGCCAATTTCGAACTTCTAATAATAAAAGATTACACTCTCGACAAAATAATAATAATAATAATAAATACTTCTTTTGTTCTGGTAACTGTTATTCGGATATCTAACTCTCTTAGTACACATACTGATACTGCAATCTTGCATATGCATGAAGTCTCAAAGTCATAATTGCATTTGATCAAGTTACATTAGTTCATGCGTCCAATAACCAAATCTAGTTCGGAGTAATGCGTGTTCGCATTCAGGAATGATCAGATAACTCAACAATGTATTATGTTGGTTTCTGGTATTTGTTAATGTAGAAAACGAGAGAACAAAGTAGATAATAATCCCACATTTCCACCTGGACTCTCCAAGGATGATGACTAACAAAGATGATAGATCCACCTGATTTAGATGACAAGGTAAAGGGTTTAGTCAGCTAGAAGACATTGCAATTTTCAAGCGCGTGGGTGAGACATTCAAAACCCTTCTGCGACATCATTAGACAATTGGAAAACAATTAAGGCACCGTATGAAACTACATTAATATAAATGTTGAAAAAGAGGGGAGTCTGGGGGTGGTGGTTGTTGTTTAAGCATACTACATCAGATAGTAATAGATCTTGCAAATTACATGGACATGCTAACAAAGATTCAAACACATTCAAATTTGATAATGACTTCACGGGTCTACTGGTTATACTTTCTGCAAACAGACTGCATAACAAGCACAAGACACACACCATCCCAACTCAGCAGAAGAAAACACATGCCATTTAACACATTAAGAATAAAGAACAATACGATTGTAAGAATACCAACGCCATGAAAGTTTATGTTCAATTATTCATTTCTACCAAGGAAAGTATCACATTTCAACCATGACAGACCATGGATTTAGCATGAACTATACAAACCAAGTTAATAGCTGTTCCAATCCAACTTCCATAACACTTCTCGTGCACCCGGTTTACCAAACGCGGTGAAGACGATCACGGGTATTTCGTTGAATCTCAAATTTGAGTCTTGTATCCCTTGGACACAGGTTTGAGAAGATAACATCATCTCGGTATATTCATTGCTGAATCCACCTACATGCTGCAAGTAAGAGAGTATAGCTCTGCCCAGCTCGATGCAATCAGTTCATCCCATCAAGTTACAACCTGATGAACATCTGCACTCCTCAATCACATGATGTCATTAGCAAGATCACTATAGAGTAACTTTGCACCGCTTGCAATTTTCACTCACGCAAAGCATTCCACAGAGCCCATGCTACACAGATTATGCCTCTGGCGGCCAGTAGGTAAGAGTCCAAAATCTAACGGACTGCCTTACTGTTTCCATTTTCTTTTCTAAGACTGAAAAAAACAGATCCCATGAGCTACTAACAAAGACCAACCAGATAATACTACATATATAAGATATCTAACACCATCCAGTTTAATGCCAAATTCAATCAAGGACTTCTATTTACTCCTCGAAAAATAAATAAACCCTTCTACAAGTTTATACCATCAGAAACAATACAATTATAAGGCATTAGCTTGCATATCCCCTAGGAGGCATTAGCTCCTCTCCAACTACAACAAAATCCTTCATTAACTCTAAACAGAAAAATATCAGGTCTTGCATTAAACAATAACGAAATTACTTACAATGAAATAATTGTACCTTCCAATCTTGGAAGTCAAACCTAAAGACAAAATGGTTGTAAGAAACAGTTTTGAGGTTACTTCATTTGTAGAAGGAGCATTCTTTGGGGATAAATTATATGAATCTGCAGTAATCGTCGAAAGCAACCAAAAACCAGGAGATAAATTCTGAAACAATCTTCTGTTCTTCTCCTTCTTCACATGACTTTCTTTTTGTTTCTCTTCAATCTCTCCACCATTCTTCACACGCGAATTTGCAACCTCGTTTTTAATTGAAATTTTAGGATGAGAAATAGAGAAAAGAAGAACCCCATGAGAGCGAGATAGTATAGAGGGGGAGACAGGGAGACATCAGGTCACTCTATGTTTGGAGAGAGAATAGGAGAGAGAGAGAGCGAGTGAGAGAGTTTTGAGGATCCGACTTCAAAACCCTTCGCGAGATCATATTTTGAAATTTTGGTTTTTAAGTAAATTCCGTAAATGGACGTCTGTCTAAGAGCGGAGCCATATATGTATATCTATAAATGAATTAAGGCCTAGTATCTATAAATTTCAAAACCCTTCGTGAGATTATATATATATATATATATATATATATATATATATATATATATATATATATATATATATATATATATATATATATATATTAAGGTCTGGTATTTTGTGGATATGATCTCTCCACCATGAAGATCATTCTCACAAAAAATTATAATATTTGGATATGTCTAACCTTGTAAAAATTAGTGTTCATTTTTTAGCTTTTCATCTAACGGTCCAAAAGTTTTGTGAGCATGTTCTAACGTTAGATTTCTTTGAATGAGTTGAATTTTTGTGAGCATGTTCTCCATAGTGGGGAGATCATATATATAAAAATTCAACCTTTAATTCAACTTTTAAGTCCACTATATTGCTTAGATTCATTTACGATGTGGCTAGAATGTGGCTCTATCCCTCCCTATATGTGTGTGTGGTTTGTACCAGAAAATATGTGTATGCAGTATATTGTGTAAACCCGTGGCATACACATACATGATCTCTTTGTGAAGGTAGAATTGATACCGTAGATGTATATACTATTAACAAAATGAATGGTAATGGATTGCGTGAATTCCTAAGTTGAGTTCTTTCTCGTATGTTTAGTATCTCAGATTATATGTATTAACACTTCTCCATTAGAAATGAAGTCTAGCCATGAAGTGTACATGAGTTAACACTATGTAAGTATGTGCCTATGTTTTCTTAAACATCTAATCTCTTACGCAGTTAATCGTACACTGGCACATAAATGTGTGTTGCTTGCACATAAACTTGGGCTTTAACCATAGAACTTCTTAGCAACCAACCTGTGCTCCTTTCTCTTGGAAAAGTGACATATTTCTTCACATAATTGATTCCAAGACCTGAAATACACAAAAGTACGTAAACAGTACTAACTCTTATTTATTATAAACAGAATTGGTCTATATGTAATGTTATTAAGGGGTTAAAACTACAGTTTTGGGCTCTTATCAGTAGGATAGTTGTGTAACCCTTGGTTTTGCGAGAAGAACATAGGATGATGAATGAAATCATTGCATTCTCTATAACGATGACCAATCAGGCCACAACAGTAGCAAAAAACTGGAAGTCTCTCATACTTAAAATAAATCTTAATGGACTTGTGTTTCCTAATTTTGATAACAGATTCACTAATCATCCTCCTCTTAATAGGAAACAGAACTTGAACTGTAGCAAAAAATTGACCATCATCAGATCCACCAACCGAATCAATAGCCACCACCAAACCACAAGCAGAACCAATCTTATAAATATTATCATATCCTAGTTTGATCTTTCAAGAGGTAACCCAAAAATCTGGATGCAAATCCTAAACTCTTGGAAACGATAATTATAAGTAGGAGTATTTGGTAACCATTGTTTTAAAGACATAATGAAACCATGTACAGAACATGGCCCATTCTCAACCACAAATATCAGATCGTCTTTATCAGCAAATTGAAATTTAAACAACCCTTTAGAAAGAAAAGTGGTGATTACCTTAGATTTGATATCCCAGATCTTGATAAGTTCCTGCTGAATGTCTTCTTCCTCAAACTTCCTAGGTGCATATAGCTTACCAATTAAAGAGCAATCGCAATCTCATCTATCAAAAACAGTGATTGGATCTAGACAAATCTCTTTTGGAAATTTATTTATTTTCTACATAGATTCCATCTCTTTATATAGATGATTTGCTTCTTCTTCTTCCGATTCATCTCTGATAAAACCACTAGAAGAGCTAGTCATCCAAAAAACTAGAAGAGAGAAAACGATCTAAGTGTAAAGTCCTGAATTATTATTAAGGGTATTTTTGTAAATTTCATAATAAATCTAGGGTCATTTATGTAAATTGGTCGTTGGGTTTATATTTCAAACGTACGTAACTTACTGAAACTTAACTCCGACTCCTAAGCCCCGTTAGATGAGCAAATCTTATACGAAAATTTGACCAAAAATGGCGGTTAGCGGTTTTAGCGTCTTGAAGTTGCACGAGTTAACGGCTACACGCATGATTGGGTCATCATTATAGCATGCGGTGAGATAGAATATAGAAGATTAAATTTAGCAGGATGAGCCGGAAAAATAATTACGACGCGACGTCAAATTCGTTAGTGGTTAGGAGTCTAAGTAGGACGTTAAGTATAATTAGGATATATTGGGCTTGGGCCTAAATATATCGCCCCCAAATAGAAAAAAAACAAAATCGCTGAAATCAAATCGCACCTCTTCTTCCCCAATTCAAGACCTTTCAAAACCCTATGAGAGAGAAATCAAAATTCTCTCAATTTCCATCGATCCAACCATAAATTCTTAAGCCCTCAAACCTAGAAACACTAGAATGAAGTGAGAGAATTCTAAATCTCTTGGAAATTCGAGCATTAGAAGCCAAATCGGCGGACGGTGGAGTGAATTCCTCTCCAACCGATTCAACCTAAGAATTCGAACAACTAATCCCTAACAACACTCAAAGCAAGTGTGGGGATTCAAAAACGTTTGGAATTGGCGGCGTATTTTCGCGAGAGGTGAGTTTGAATTCGTTTCAAATAAATAGTTAGCTTCAATTTCGATTTCTTGAGGTTGTAATGCTGAAATTGATTGTGTTGGGGGTGTTGAAGGTCGGCAGTGGCAGTTTGGAGGAGTTAAAGTGGAGGGAAATAGTGGTGGAGCCAAAAATTCTTGGAGTGCGTCGTGTTTCAGTGAAAGGTTAGTGAATTTCGCTTACAGTAAATAATTTGAACTCGATTTTTATGTAGTTGGTTGTATTGAGGAAGTATAATTGAAATGGGGTGGGTTTAATGTCGTGATGAGGGTTTGGAGACGGAGAGCTGCTTAAATTGTGGAGAAGCAAGCTAAGGAGCGATTTTGCCGACTTGGTAAGAATTTTTTTTTAGGTTATTCATTCCGATTTCGAGAGATTCATGTCGATTTATAACTGCTTAAGACTTGAATGCGTAATGAGTGAGGGATAAGGAACACCCCGATATTATTGTTAGATTTAATGTGAATTGAAGAGTGGAATTGGTTGTAATTTGAGTAGGGAAAAATCATAATAGTTAGGGGGATCGATAGATATGATTGGCATTGACGTGCGGTCCTACAGTGGTCGTAGAAACGAATTCTGAGAGCCTGTCGAAAGAGTGATGCGAAGTGGCACTAGCTCTCGATAATTGATGTAGTTAGATAAAAAATTTATCGAAACTCAATTCTTAACGCCGAGATTTCTTCTCGGCTTACACTAGTTAAGAATTCCTCGTTGTTCGATCAATTCTAACAACCGACGTATATGTATATGCTGTATAGGAGTGAATTCGAGTTGATTCGGTTAAGCGGGCTCGATTTGGTTAAGTGGGCTCGATTTGGTTAAGTGGGCTTGAGGAGAAGGAGCTTGCTAAGGTAGGAACCTACATACCAATATATGGTCTGCTTATTTTCATGCATGATTTGAATTGTTTAAAATAGGAAATAGATAGTTGCGTATCAACCATGCATGTATATATGATATTCATGTTTTGCACTGTATTTCCTCGATATAAACTGTATATATATAGATAGCTTTAGTGTGAAATGAGTTTTTTTGGTAAAATCGGGGTAGCGGAGATTTGTTTTCTTTGTTAAAAGAGAAAAACTGGTTTTGGGAAGGGTTCACGTCTCTTGTCTCAGTAAGGAGACAGAGAGATGGATTTTGTATGCGGGTGAGGATTACCCGGTTGTTTGTAAATATGTGTGAGGTTCTGGATTGTCCCCGGGATAGAGTTTGTTGTTATTTACGATGATTCGCCGTTTGGGAATCATCGGTTATCATTTACTATGACTGGCCCGTTTGGGAGTCATAGGTTGTATGTGATCGATGGGGAAATCCAGGAACTCACACATCTGACCAACAGATTTAAAGAAAATCTAAATATGTATCTATAGTATTTGGAAAACAATCGGTAATCTGAGTATATATATAGATATTACTATGCTTATCACGAGGGGATTTAGAAAAGGAATTGTGAATTCTATAAAGAAAGGAACTGTTGTTGAAATCCGGAGACGGGTTCGCTCTAGGATTCAAACGTGGTGTACACCTTTCGAGGTGGTGGGCCACCTTTAAAGGGATGCATCATTGGATGTAGTCGGGAATTCCTTTTCTACTTTTCTAGATAACCATGCTTTCATGCGTGTCATATTTGTATGGTGATTAGCTTGTGTGGGGTTACATGCTACCTCGATGAGGTTTAGGCGAGGAGTTAGAGTTTAGTCCACTCTGGATGTGTGTGGGATCCCGAAAGCAGTCTGCGATCGTCGAGCGGTTGACCACCGTAAATTAGGTGGCGACCCGTATGGGGTCGTGGTCCTGAGCCCCCCTTTGAGCCTAAAAGCTTTGGATTTTTTGTGTGTCTGAACACAACAACGGCATTTCAGACTCCCTGCCCGTAAAATCAGGAAAACAACGGTGCATGGTTCACACTTTGGAAAGTCTTGAACGAGATTGCCGTATTGGGGATCGGGTACCGAAGTACCGCACCCTCACCATTCTAATAGGATCACGGATGCCACAATAGTTTGTATGATGACTGTGAAAACTATATTTTGAATATTAAAGAAGCATGCCGATATGATTTATGCTAGCTAGTGATTTATTGTATAGTCACGATATTTGGATATTATTATAAAAACCTGCATGTTTTAAATGTTTTGTTATAAGTAGTCTAGTATTGGTTATGTGCGTTTCTACTGGGCATAGTTGTTTGCTCATCCTACTTAACATTTCAGACGAGCCAGTTGCGGAGGAGGTTTTCCCTAACCCTAGTGATGACGGTTATGGTGATTTGGGAGGATTTCCTTATGCTTGACGAGGACAGAGTCAAGCGCATACTTTTGGATGTATAGAGATAGTTTAGCCATTTTGGTTGTATATATATAGAGCTCCGCTCATTTTGATATAATATTTGATGTATTTAAGTAGCAGTTACACTTACATAGTTGGTGGATGGGATTTGATGTTGTTTAGAAGGCTGGTTTGTATATATATGGTTGTTGGAAGGTTGTAGTTTAGGATTTCCAGGTTATGACAGGTTTATGACAGGTTTTAGGGTTTACGAACGTCGATTAAACAAAGGAAACTCTGCCGAAATTTCGTTAGAATCGGGATGGTGTCGGCCTCGAGATTCACTCCTCGTCCTCGGGATGTGTGTGTGGGGTCTCGGGGCGTGACACTAAGAAGAGGGAGAAAGGATATAAAGCCAGAAAGAAAGAAAAAGTAAAAGAGGTGGAGAAACCAGAAGGAAAGGGGGAGATGAGAAGAAGGGAGAAGAAGAGAGGAGTTTAAGCGCATATATTTTTTTCTCACAAAAAAGTTATTTATTCGTGTAAAAACAAAACATCATCTGGGCTGCTCCCAGTTCACACTATGGTGGAGGAGGTGCGGTGAAGATCTAGGAGTGTGAGCAGTAAGAGTTGAAAGGCTCCAATACTGTTTGGAGGGCAGAGTTGTTTGCTAATCAGCTGAAAAACTATGTATAATTTGTCTTTTCTTTGGCGTGCTTCTCAGTAACAGTAACAACTCCAGCAGCTATGATGAAGCGTTTGAAGATAGGAAGTCATCGGTACACATATCGGTGGTTTGGGAATAACTACAAACTATTTGGCTGAATCGAAGGCTATAATCGAAGGAGTAAGAAAAGGCAATTGAACTGGCTATAAGTTCAAGATGGTTACTATTATGCTATCAAGGTCGTAATCTTATTCCCTGCCAATCTTACTAGTGGATTGACCACATGAACTAGGATTATGAGCTTGCCATCTTTTGATAATATAGTTGTACGTGTGAATTGGCTTTATTGCTAGAATATAAAGAAAACACTTTTTCGCACTCCTAGCTACTTAGTGATTCTGTGATTCTATCTACAAAGAAGTTGTTATTGGTGAAATTAGATTCCTCTAAGATAGGTTGGGTTCCATATATATTAGATAAGCATGGAGTGAGAATACCTAGCTTTTAAGATCCTAAGTTCAAGATGGTTACTATTATGCTATCAAGGTCGTAATCTTATTCCCTGCCAATCTTATTAGTGGATTGACCACATGAACTCGGTCGATAATGCCCCAGAATAATCCCTATGCATCAACTGTCAATAACGTACATACATCCACGTAGTCTTATTGTGGGCAGAAAGCATGGAAACATACATCCACGTAGAAATTCAGTTATAAGACAATCAGAACTTACAAAATAACAACCATAAGGAAGAATTGTACTTCCATTATTTCAAAGTAAAACATGTGAATTCATAACTTAGGCAAAAGCTAGATTATTGAATAACACAAGACAATCTACTTTGGCACTGCAAAAGAAAACTCTCAAGGTCGACTTAAAGTCTCTGCTGCTCAGCATCATGGTTCCCCCGGCCCTGCAAATTATATACAAAGTAAGGTACAATTTTGATGTGTTTGTACAAGTGAATGCTCCCACACAGCCAGTTGTAATATATACGTATTAGGAAATAAACAATAATGCAAGGAGTTGTGGGCAAGATTGAGCATCGACATCTCTGACTCATCATTGCCAAGTATATATAACCTGAGCTTCTAATGAAAGCATGTGGATTTCTATAGCTGAACAAAAACTATCCACTTTGCAGACCCTTTTGAGGCAGGTATCATAGTTTTTCTTGAGTGGTAAAGTGTATGGTAGTGATGCAGGGCATGCTGGAAAAACTTAAAATTTTCAATTGAATGAGTTGAACGGTCACAAATAACGTTACCTAGAACTCGATGAACTTCCTTCGAATCAATTGAAATTCACAAAAAATTTACTTGAAAATTGGAAGGCATCCAAGACTTGTTGATTCCACTAATAGAATACCAAGATATGAGAGATAAACAAGATAAAACACTTCTCTAAACAAATTTTCATTAATCAATAAGTTATTTTTTGTGTTACTCTGAGCCATGTTATAGCCTTCAAAACACTCCAAAACATAAATAGAAACATCCAAAAAAACCCATAAATTGATACTACTACCTTAAACTCTTAAAGGACTTAAAACTACTTAAAACACTTCAAAAACAACTTTGGAAACATCTAAAAACACCCTCGAATCCTAAATAACGAAAATACATATAATAAGTAATTTCTAAAGTAAAAAAAAAATCCATATGGACTAATATTTTGAATTCTCCATAAATTTCATTGAACTTGACTTGCATCAGATAGTTATTGAAAGACATTTTACATTCGTTTCAATCTAACAAAGTTATTGTCTTTGGTAAAAAGGCATTTTTCTCGATAATTATGCGCAATCAATCTCAAAATAAAAATTGACAATTTAAATAAATTATTTACGAGGTAAGATGATGGAAAAGGGGATTACAAATTGGTCCTCCACAAGGAAGGCCGCCGCCATCGCCACCGCCACCGCCATAGTAACAGAAACTGCCAAACGCACTAGCATTGTCAATACGGACACTGCCACCGCCACCACCACCGCCATGGCAGCATGGCATACAGATAAGTATAAAAAGTAAAAAGACACAAAACAACCAAAAAATTCGGTTGAAGAAACCCTGCTGAAAATTTGTCACATGTGAAGAAATCTTCATGGCCAAATATCAAAAAATTTAATGGCAAAATCTAAACACTCCTCAGTTAATTATCACCACTTAAAGTTCCAAGGGACTTAAGTCAGAGGATATGGAAAACTTTGAAACATACCCTCTTGACATCCAAGAGTGCAAAACGTGTACAGACTTCAGGAGACTTATCCGCTCCTATTAAGTGCGGGAAATGTGACACACTTGACTATAGAGAGGAATTGAATCCTCAGGTACCTGTGTAAAACTATTGAGAACCGACTTGTCCAATTGTTTAAATGGCAGTCAGTTTGGAAAATGTTGACACGCTTGACTCTAGAGAGCGGTTGTGTCTAAAATATTAAATATTCCAAGTGGAAAGTGGAAACTAGCAAAAAAAAATTAAAGTTAATAATTTGCATCGGTCTAGGTGCAGACATATAGTAGCCAATATTTCATAATTTTAAATTGTAAAATAAACCCCTCGACAACATTTTGTTTGGATCAGTTACGTATTTAATAATGTGAAATAATCATGGTTTCCAACTTTCTATGCTTTTGCGTGTTTTGGTACTTAATTCATTAAATTTCAACAAAACCGATATTTTAGAATGCAAAAGAGGTCGAAATATTGTTTGTACTTAAAGACCATTTGTTATAGTCCAAGAGAAGCCCACCAGAAGTTCAAAAAGGTCCAAGTCAAACACTATGGTATTTTAATTGCAGTTGACCATGGAGATAACGGTCAAGATGTGTTGACTTGGACAGGGGTGAAAGGGGAGTCGGCAAGACAAAGCAAACCCATATAGAATGTGGCTTGGATAACAGGTTGATGTCTTGAAACAGATATATTGATACATAAGTCTCAAGTGTGTCTAGAAACATGTTAATATGTGGCTCGAGTTGCTGTAAGAGTCTGATCAAGTGTGCCTAGAAATCAACTGGCTCCAATATGTACAAGGTTTTCATACTATCTCTTTCAAGACCAGACAGAGGAGATAGTCACTCCGAATATTCAGCGGCAAAGATGTTTAAATTCTCTAATATATTCTTTTAAGTGCCATAGTACTCATTCTACGTTTGGCATAAGGCAGGGACCATGGCCATGCCTTCACCACTGACATTCTTTCATCTGGCTTTCTTCAGTCAATCATATTGGTTCATTTGGTTGTTTTGTGCATGCATGATCTTGATAAAATCAATGATGGATGGCACAGCACAAGTCGTCATACCTTCATCCAGAAACGAGTCTGATCGTTTTGCATTACTAGCCTTCAAGTCTCAAGTAGTTGATCCGTTGGGAGCTTTAAATTCCTGGAATGACTCAGTTCACCACTGTGATTGGAAAGGAATAACGTGCAGCCTTCAAGCCCGTGATACAGTTGACAGTTTGGACCTGGAATCTCAAAAACTTGAAGGTACTCTATCTCTTTACATAGGAAACCTCACCTTCCTTACAACACTCAATCTTAGTCATAACAACTTCCGTGGTGAAATCCCGCAAGAGATTGGTCGCTTGTCACGTCTACAATACCTCTTCCTCAATAACAATTCCTTCGACGGTGGAATCCCAGTAAATATCAGTCAATGTTCTGACTTAAAAGTCCTCAATCTCATTGACAATAAGTTATCTGGGAACATTTCTGCTGAGCTTGGATCTCTATCAAAACTGAAAAAATTGGGTCTTGCTTCGAATGACTTAAGTGGAAACATCCCATCATCCCTTGGCAACATATCAACTCTTATGTTTCTTTCACTTGCGGAAAACAATTTGCTGGGAAACATTCCAGACGACCTATGCCGCAGTAGGAACTTAAGCTTCTTTCAACTTTCCAGCAATGGTCTCACAGGTAAGGTTCCTTCATGCCTTTACAACCTCTCAAACTTGGGTCTTTTCTCAGTTGTTGAGAACCAACTAGAGGGAAGCCTTCCTCCCAATATTGGCCTTACTCTTCCTAGCATCCAAAAGATGTACTTGGGAATAAACAAGTTCACAGGCCTTGTACCAGTTTCATTATCCAACGCTACAACACTGGAAACTATCGCACTTTACAAAAATGGTTTCACTGGTCCAGTTCCAATGGATTTAGGAAAATTGAAAAGTCTTCGCAACCTCTATTTGCACGAAAATCAACTAGGAAGCGAGGGGGGCAATGATTTGGAATTCATAACTTCTCTAACCAATTGTAGCAATTTAAAAGGGGTAGCATTTTCCAAAAATTTGCTTAAAGGTCCATTACCAGAATCAATGTCTAATTTGTCCAGAAACCTCACCAATTTTGATGTAGGATATAATCAAATATATGGTAGTATTCCAGTAGGAATTGAAAACTTGCTGAACATAGAAAGAATCCATCTATCTGACAACTATCTTACCGGCACCATCCCTGCAGTTATAGGAAAGCTCGGCAAACTACAATATATATATCTACAAGGGAATATGTTTTCAGGCCAAATTCCAGCTTCTCTTGGTATTTTGAGTGAATTAACAGAACTCCAATTAGGTGATAACAATTTCAGTGGAAGCATACCACCTTCTCTTGCAATGTGTCAAAAGTTAGTCCTATTAAATCTTTCTCATAATAACCTCAATGGTACAATACCCAAAGAAGTTATTGGTCTGTCCTCCCTCACAGTTTCTTTAAATTTGGATCAAAATGCCCTTACTGGTCCTCTACCAGCAGAAGTAGGTAACCTGACCGATCTTGAAACGCTGTCAGTTTCTGGAAACAGATTGTCCGGTGACCTTCCAAAATCCCTGGGTAATTGTTTGACTTTGAAGAGCCTTTACATGGATGGAAATTTCTTTCAAGGAAGTGTTCCGAAGTCATTAAGCTCTTTAAGAGGCCTTGAATATTTTGATCTTTCTCGTAACAATTTGTCAGGGGAGATTCCTGAATTCTTAGGGGGATTCCCTCTCCTCAAGCTGAATTTATCATTTAACCAGTTTGAAGGTCAGGTACCGGGAAATGGGGTTTTTAGAAATACAAGTTTGTTTTCGCTTGATGGAAATAAAAACTTGTGTGGTGGTATTGTAGATTTGAATCTGCCTCCATGCACCCAAAAGACAAAGAAGAAGTCTTTTCCTATCAAAGTGGTTGTCTGTGTGATTGTTGGGAGTGTATGTTTTCTTTTGTTACTGTGTTTTGTCCTTCTGTGTTGCCGAAGAAAACTGTCCCAAAAGCCGAAATCTCCATCAACATTGTTCAGTGAACAGTTTAAGAGGCTCACTTATGCAGAGCTCCTTAGAGCGACAAATGGATTCTCTCCTGAGAATTTGATTGGCGTTGGGAGTTATGGATCGGTGTTTAAAGGAATTCTTGAAGAACTCGACAAAGCAGTCGCAGTGAAGGTCTTCAATCTTCAACAAAAAGGAGCTTCAGCGAGTTTCCTAACTGAATGCAATGCCATGAGAAATCTTCGCCATCGAAATCTTCTTAGGATCATAACATCTTGCTCAAGTATTGATTTTCATGGAAATAACTTCAAAGCTCTTGTTTTAGACTTTATGCCTAATGGGAGTTTAGAGGAGTTGCTACACCCAGGAGCAGATAGAAAAGAGCCTAAGTTTAGAAATTTAAACTTCATTGAGTGTCTAACTATAGCCATAGATGTTGCTTCTGCACTTGAATATCTTCATCACAATTTCCAACCCACAATTGTTCATTGTGATCTAAAGCCAAGCAATATTTTCCTCGATGATGACATGACTGCTCGTGTAGCTGATTTTGGAATAGCAAAGATTTACTCGGCCACTTTGTATAATTCTGAAGATAATCTAGCCAGCACTGTCGTACTCAAAGGATCAATTGGTTATGTTGCTCCAGGTAAATGGGAACTTTAATTTTCATTCATTGATAAGCCTTGAACTATATTATTGTATCAGAATTGGTTTTCTCGCAAGCGTTATCATAACTTAATTGATGGACAAAAATAAATGAGTATTTATCAGACTTGATTTCATTGTTTATACTCACATTGATAATTAATATGCAGAGTATGGTATGGGTGGTCTAGTGTCGACGCAGGGAGATGTCTACAGCTATGGAATATTGTTGCTAGAGATGTTTACAAGGAAAAAACCAACAGACGACATGTTTGTAGACGGACTTAGCCTGCACAAGTACGCCGAATTGGCTTTGCCTAATCAAGTTGTCGAAATTGTCGATCCAAATGTGCTTGTTGAAGAAAATGATAAATTACCTGACATTGCAGAAGCGATTAGTACATGTGACAGACTCGAGGACTGTTTGATTTCAATGATAAGACTCGGAGTCACATGCTCTGCTGACTCACCTGCAGAACGCATGAACATGAAAGAAGTCATCAGTGAATTGCATCGGATCCGGGATTATAATCAAGGCCGGTGTCAAGTCATTGAGTGACAAGTTGGTCGATTCTTTGTCAAATTACTTTTCCTGTTCTTGTTCATGTTGGTCGAATAGTTCCTTGTATGTGTAGCTAAATAATGGCCATTTCTTGTTGTAGCCGTGGTTTGATGCCATGAAACAAATAAAGTAATAAGCTTAATCAGCACGTTGTTGGTCTAATACTAGAACTATTGTAACAGTGAGCTGATAAGAAGCTAGATCAACTAATGAGTTTGCTCTAAGTTGAATCATGTTCTAGATGTATAGTACTTATTACGTTAATTCACTCTTAGTTGAATTCATTATCTCTTGATAGTTTAAGAGTGGAACAAATCTGTACTCTAATATATTGCTTCACCATTATTTGATAGTAGGAATATTGATTTAATTAAGTGTTTGTTAGATTAGGTATTAGTGTTTATGCATTAATATTTAGTTTAGAAAATTTGTGTTTATCACCTACTTATATTATTCCAAATAAACTTTGGGGGCATCAGGGGGTAAAGTATGCCGAATAGTATGCAAGACAGTTCAAACAATAAGCTAATAAGCTACTTAACTACTGCCATAAACGAACATCTAGTGCATAAGCATAATGTAAATGCAGAAGTAAGTGAGCAACAAAGCTCAATAAGTATGCAAGCAACGAAGGTCAAGGTTCTTCGTGTTGGCTAGCTGTTATGATCGTTTTGTGGCTCTCATGTAACATTATAGAGGTTGAATAGCATGAGAAGGTGCAAGAATTTCTTTTTCCTCAGGCAGTTAAGTTGTCTCGAGGGGTGGCAGCGCCTGTTGGCGCTTATTTTTCGGATTTTACAATATCATTACCTTGATCGATTCCAAGCGGACTTACGGGCTGCAAACAGAGTGTATAAGGGCATCACCAATACAGGCCTTTAAAACCCAGGGCCACGTCAGCATTTTGGAGGGCCACGTCAGCGTTTTGGAGGGCAATAAGGAGGACCTAAAACTCTATATCATGGGTGAGAAGATGACTGCTCCTTTATAACATGTGAAACAAGACTGAAAAATCAAAAAGTGAAGTCACATGCTGACTTAAGTGAAGTCATGTGCAAAGTTTTGGGCTTCAGGTTCTTTATAAACATCTATAGAAATGAAGACAAATATCCAGGATGGTTAAATTGGAGGCCCATTTAGGGGCTGCGTTGGAAACATTTTTTTTGCTAAAGTCCGTTAAATTTGGAGATAGAGGCCTGTATCCAGGCCCCATTGGTGATGCCCTAAGGTTGAGAACTTGGTCAATATGGTATTTTTATAAATGTGGCTATGGGAGCACTTCCCAATATATGCACCTGAGCTTGCCTTGTTTCCTCGAACACTAAGGAGTGGCTCGACCGGGGCATTGATGACCGAAGGTAAAGAAGGCTTGGCTTGCTACCTATCCTTGCTCTTTGAAATGGGTCTCAATAAAAAGACATTTGAGGGGTAACACTTGTCTATATTGATGACTTAGAGTATCTTTGTCTTCAAGCCATATTTTGCGTTGGCGGACGGGGTGAGAGATATAATTACTTTGAGTGAAGTGCCTGGTGAACTGGCATGCCTAGACTCTTTAGGCAATGTGACTTTTGATGACGATGTGCACATATTGTGTGTTCTTCCTGGCTATCTCCCTATGCCAGTGAAGGATGGGTTAGAGTATTTTGCATATCTATTGAATTAAGTCAGCGAGCAGGCGTGTGAATCCCCTTAGTCAATTAATCAGCTAGCAGGCGAGGAATCTAATTCCATAGGGATTGAATACGGCGCTTGGCGGGAGATTTCACGTAGAGAACTCACACAGTCACACTCTACCTTTTGGAGAAGACCCACTCGAGCCTCTCACATGATGTATATGTAATTTTCTTTTTGCTATCAATACAATTACCTTTTAGCAAAAAAAGATAAACACTTGAAAATAGGACTATATACAATTACCTTTTAGCAAAAAAAATAAAAACGCTTGAAAATAGGACTATGAGATGATAATATAGTTGCACGTGTGAATTGGCTTTATTGCTAGAATATAAAGAAAACACTTTTTTCAAGACTCCTAACTACTTAGTGATTCTGTGATTCTATCTACAAAGAAGTTGTTATTGGTGAAATTAGATTCCTCTAAGATAGGTTGGGTTCCATATATATTAGATAAGCATGGAGTGAGAATACCTAGCTTTTAAGATCCTAAGTTCAAGATGGTTACTATTATGCTATCAAGGTCGTAATCTTATTCCCTGCCAATCTTATTATTGGATTGACCACATGAACTCGGTCGATAATGCCCCAGAATCCCTATGCATCATTTGTCGATCCGCATATACATACATCCACGTAGTCTTATTGTAGGCGTAAACCATGGAAACATACATCCACGTAGAAATTCAGTTATAAGACAATCGGAACATACAAAATAACAAACCGAGGAAGGAAAAATTGTACTTCCATTATTTCAAAGTAAAGCATGTGAAGTCATAAGCGAGGCAAAAGTTAGATTATTGAATAACACAAGACAATCTACTTTGGCACTTCGCAAAAGAAAACTCTCAAGGTCGACTTAAAGTCTCTTGCTCAACAACATGGTCCCGCCTTGCAAATTATATACAAAGTAAGGTACAATTTTGATGTGTTTGTACAAGTGAATGCTCACACAGCCACCGGTTTGTAATATATACGTATTAGGAAATAAACAATAATGCAAGGAGTTGTGGGCAAGATTGGGCATCAACATCTCTGACTCATCATTGCCAAGTATATATAACCTGAGCTTCTAATGAAAGCATGTGGATTTCTATAGTTGAACAAAAACTATCCACTTTGCAGACCCTTTTGAGGCAGGTATCATAGTTTTTCTTGATTGGTAAAGTGTATGATAGTGATGCAGGGCATACTGGAAAAACTTAAAATTTTCAATTGAATGAGTTGAACGGTCACAAATAACGTTACCTGGAACTCGATGAACTTCTTTCGAATCAATTGAAATTCACAAAAAAATTACTTGAAAATTGAAAGGCATCCAAGACATATTGATTCCACTAATAGAATATGAAGATATGAGAGATAAACAAGATAAAACACTTCTCTAAACAAATTTTCATTAATCAATAAGCTAATTTTTGTGTTACTCTGAGCCATATATATAGGCTTCAAAACACTCCAAAACATAAATAGAAACATAAAAAAAAAAACCCTAAATTGATACTACTACCTTAAAGGACTTAAAACTACTTAAAACACTTCAAAAACAACTTTGGAAACATCTAAAAACACCCTCGAATCCTAAATAACGAAAATACATAAAATAAGTAATTTCTAAAGTAAAAAAAAAAAAATCCATATGGACTAATATTTTGAATTCCATAAATTTCATTGATCTTGACTTGCATCAGATAGTTACTGAAAGACATTTTACATTCGTTTCAATCTAACAAAGTTATTGTCTTTGGTAAAAAGACATTTTTCTCGATAATTATGCGCAATCAATCTCAAAATAAAAATTGACAATTTAAATAAATTATTTACAAGGTAAGATGATGGAAAAGGGCATTACAATATGGTCCTCGAATAGGATGGCCACCACCGCCACCACCGCCATAAAAGGAACTACCATCGCCACCACTGCCAACGTCATGGTAGCATGGTATACAGATAAGTATAAAAAGTAAGAAGACACAAAACAACCAAAAAGTTCGGTTGAAGAAACCCTGTCGAAAATTTGTCACATGTGAAATCTTCATGGCCAAATATCAAAAAATTTAATGGCGAAATCTAAACACTCCTCAGTTATCAGCACTCAAATTTCCAAGGGACTTAAGTTAGAGGATATGGGACTTTGAAACATACCCTCTTGACACGCAAGAGTGCAAAACGTGTACAGACTTCAGGAGACTTATCCGATCCTATTAAGTGCGGGAAATGTGACACACTTGACTATAGAGAGCAATTGAAGCCTCAAGTACCTGTGTAAAACTATTGAGAACCGACTTGTCCAATCGTTTAAATGACAATCAGTTTGGGAAATGTTGACACGCTTGACTCTAGAGAGCGGCTGTGTCTAAAATATTAAATATTCCAAGTGGAAAGTGGAAACTAGCCAAAAAATTTAAAGTCAATAATTTGCATCGGTCTAGGTGCAGACATATAGTAGCCAATATTTCATAATTTTAAATTGTAAAATAAACCCCTCGACAACATTTTGTTTGGATCAGTTACGTGTTTAATAATGTGAAATAATCATGGTTTCCAACTTTCTATGCTTTTGCATGTTTTGGTACTTAATTCATTAAATTTCAACAAAACCGATATTTTAGAATGCAAAAGAGGTCGAAATATTGTTTGTACTTAAAGACCATTTGTTATAGTCCAAGAGAAGCCCCCACCAAAAGTTCAAAAAGGTCCAAGTCAAACACTATGGTATTTTAATTACATAAAATAAGTAATTTCTAAAAAAAAAAAAAAATCCATATGGACTAATATTTTGAATTCCATAAATTTCATTGATCTTGACTTGCATCAGATAGTTACTGAAAGACATTTTACATTCGTTTCAATCTAACAAAGTTATTGTCTTTGGTAAAAAGACATTTTTCTCTATAATTATGCGCAATCAATCTCAAAATAAAAATTGACAAGTTAAATAAATTATTTACGAGGTAAGATGATGGAAAAGGGGATTACAAATTGGTCCTCGACAAGGATAGCCGCCATCGTGATTGCAAAAGACACTTTCAGCAAGGGAACTGCCAACCGCACCGCCATCGCCACTACGGGCACTGCCACCGCCACCACCACTGCGGACACTGCCACCACCACCGCCATGGCAGCATCGCATACAGATAAGTATAAAAAGTAAGAAGACACAAAACAACCAAAAAGTTCGGTTGAAGAAACCCTGTCGAAAATTTGTCACATGTGAAGAAATCTTCATGGCCAAATATCAAAAAATTTAATGGCAAAATCTAAACACTCCTCAGTTATCAGTTATCACCACTTAAAGTTCCAAGAGACTTAAGTCAGAGGATATGGAAGACTTTGAAACATACCCTCTTGACACGCAAGAGTGCAAAACGTGTACAGACTTCAGGAGACTTATCCGCTCCTATTAAGTGCGGGAAATGTGACACACTTGACTATAGAGAGCAATTGAAGCCTCAAGTACCTGTGTAAAGCTATTGAGAACCGACTTGTCCAATTGTTTAAATGACGGTCAGTTTGGGAAATGTTGACACGCTTGACTCTAGAGAGCGGCTGTGTCTAACATATTAAATATTCCAAGTGGAAAGTGGAAACTAGCAAAAAAAATTTAAGTCAATAATTTGCATCGGTCGAGGTGCATACATATAGTAGCCAATAATGTGAAATAATCATAGTTTCCAACTTTCTATGCTTTTGCATGTTTTGGTACTTAATTCATTAAATTTCAACAAAACTGATATTTTAGAATGCAAAAGAGGTCGAAATATTGTTTGTACTTAAAGACCATTTGTTATAGTCCAAGAGAAGCCCACCAGAAGTTCAAAAAGGTCCAAGTCAAACACTATGGTATTTTAATTGCAGTTGACCATGGAGATAACGGTGAAGATGTGTTGACTTGGACAGGGGTGAAAGTGTGTGTGTGGGGTGTGGGGGATGGGGGATGGGGGATGGGGATTGGCAAGACAAAGCAAAACCATATAGAATGAAGACTTTTGTTACTATTTGTTGATTTGACTTGGATAACAGGTTAATGTCTTGAAACAGATATATTGATACATAAGTCTCAAGTGTGTCTAGAAACATGTTAATATGTGGCTCGAGTTGCTGTAAGAGTCTGATCCAATATGCACAAGGTTTTCATACTATCTCTTTCAAGACCAGACAGAGGAGATAGTCACTCCGAATATTCAGCGGCAAAGATGTTTAAATTCTCTAATATATTCTTTTCAGTGCCATAGTACTCATTCTACGTTTGGCATAAGACAGGGACCATGGCCATGCCTTCACCACTGACATTCTTTCATCTGGCTTTCTTCAGTCAATCATATTGGTTGTTTTGTGCATGCATGATCTTGATAAAATCAATGATGGATGGCACAGCACAAGTCGTCATACCTTCATCCAGAAACGAGTCTGATCGTTTTGCATTACTAGCCTTCAAGTCTCAAGTAGTTGATCCGTTGGGAGCTTTAAATTCCTGGAATGACTCAGTTCACCACTGTGATTGGAAAGGAATAACGTGCAGCCTTCAAGCCCGTGATACAGTTGACAGTTTGGACCTGGAATCTCAAAAACTTGAAGGTACTCTATCTCTTTACATAGGAAACCTCACCTTCCTTACAACACTCAATCTTAGTCATAACAACTTCCGTGGTGAAATCCCCGCAAGAGATTGGTCGCTTGTCACGTCTACAATACCTCTTACTCAATAACAATTCCTTCGACGGTGGAATCCCAGTAAATATCAGTCAATGTTCTGACTTAAAAGTCCTCAATCTCATTGACAATAAGTTATCTGGGAACATTTCTGCTGAGCTTGGATCTCTATCAAAACTGAAAGGATTGGGTCTTGCTTTGAATGACTTAAGTGGAAACATCCCATCATCCCTTGGCAACATATCAACTCTTATGTTTCTTTCACTTGCGGAAAACAATTTGCTGGGAAACATTCCAGACGACCTATGCCGCAGTAGGAACTTAAGCTTCTTTCAACTTTCCAGCAATGGTCTCACAGGTAAGGTTCCTTCATGCCTTTACAACCTCTCAAACTTGGGTCTTTTCTCAGTTGTTGAGAACCAACTAGAGGGAAGCCTTCCTCCCAATATTGGCCTTACTCTTCCTAGCATCCAAAAGATGTACTTGGGAATAAACAAGTTCACAGGCCTTGTACCAGTTTCATTATCCAACGCTACAACACTGGAAACTATCGCACTTTACAAAAATGGTTTCACTGGTCCAGTTCCAATGGATTTAGGAAAATTGAAAAGTCTTCGCAACCTCTATTTGCACGAAAATCAACTAGGAAGCGAGGGGGGCAATGATTTGGAATTCATAACTTCTCTAACCAATTGTAGCAATTTAGAAGGGGTAGCATTTTCCAAAAATTTGCTTAAAGGTCCATTACCAGAATCAATGTCTAATTTGTCCAGAACCCTCACCAATTTTGATGTAGGAGATAATCAAATATATGGTAGTATTCCAGTAGGAATTGAAAACTTGCTGAACATAGAAAGAATCCATCTATCTGACAACTATCTTACCGGCACCATCCCTGCAGTTATAGGAAAGCTCGGCAAACTACAATATATATATCTACAAGGGAATATGTTTTCAGGCCAAATTCCAGCTTCTCTTGGTATTTTGAGTGAATTAACAGAACTCCAATTAGGTGATAACAATTTCAGTGGAAGCATACCACCTTCTCTTGCAATGTGTCAAAAGTTAGTCCTATTAAATCTTTCTCATAATAACCTCAATGGTACAATACCCAAAGAAGTTATTGGTCTGTCCTCCCTCACAGTTTCTTTAAATTTGGATCAAAATGCCCTTACTGGTCCTCTACCAGCAGAAGTAGGTAACCTGACCCATCTTGAAAAGCTGTCAGTTTCTGGAAACAGATTGTCCGGTGACCTTCCAAAATCACTGGGTAATTGTTTGACTTTGAAGAGCCTTTACATGGATGGAAATTTCTTTCAAGGAAGTGTTCCGAAGTCATTAAGCTCTTTAAGAGGCCTTGAATATTTTGATCTTTCTCGTAACAATTTGTCAGGGGAGATTCCTGAATTCTTAGGGGGATTCCCTCTCCTCAAGCTGAATTTATCATTTAACCAGTTTGAAGGTCAGGTACCGGGCAATGGGGTTTTTAGAAATACAAGTTTGTTTTAAGCTTGATGGAAATAAAACTTGTGTGGTGGTATTGTAGATTTGAATCTGCCTCCATGCACCCAAAAGCCAAAGAAGAAGTCTTTTCCTATCAAAGTGGTTGTCTGTGTGATTGTTGGGAGTGTATGTTTTCTTTTGTTACTGTGTTTTTGTTGCCGAAGAAAACTGTCCCAAAAGCCGAAATCTCCATCAACATTGTTCAGTGAACAGTTTAAGAGGCTCACTTGAGCTCCTTAGATCAAAGTAATAAGCTTAATCAGCACGTTGTTGGTCTAATACTAGAACTATTGTAACAGTGAGCTGATAAGAAGCTAGATCAACTAATGAGTTTGCTCTAAGTTGAATCATGTTCTAGATGTACTTATTACGTTAATTCACTCTTAGTTGAATTCATTATCTCTTGATAGTTTAAGAGTGGAACAAATCTGTACTCTAATATATTGCTTCACCATTATTTGATAGTAGGAATATTGATTTAATTAAGTGTTTGTTAGATTAGGTATTAGTGTTTATGCATTAATATTTAGTTTAGAAAATTTGTGTTTATCACCTACTTATATTATTCCAAATAAACTTTGGGGGCATCAGGGGAAAAGTGTGCCGAATAGTATGCAAGACAGTTCAAACAATAAGCTAATAAGCTACTTAACTACTGCCATAAACGAACAAAACGTCTAGTGCATAAGCATAATGTAAATGCAGAAGTAAGTGAGCAACAAAGCTCAATAAGTATGCAAGCAACGAAGGTCAAGGTTCTTCGTGTTGGCTGGCTGCTATGATCGTTTTGTAGCTCTCATGTAACATTATAGAGGTTGAATAGCATGAGAAGGTGCAAGAATTTCTTTTTCCTCGGGCAGTTAAGTTGTCTCGAGGGTGGGTACCTGTTGGCTTATTTTTTGGATTTTACAATATCATTACCTTGATCGATTCCAAGCGGACTTACGGGCTGCAAAACGAGTGTATAAGGTTGAGAACTTGGTCAATATGGTATTTTACAAATGTGGCTATGGGAGCACTTCCCAATATATGCTTTGAGCTTGCCTTGTTTCCTCGAACACTAAGGAGTGGCTCGACCGGCATTGATGACTAGAAGGTAAAGAAGGCTTGTCTTTGCTACCTATCCTTGCTCTTTGAAATGGGTCTTAGTAAAGAAGACATTTGAGGGTAACCTTTGTCTATATTGATGACTTAGAGTATGCTGTCTTCAAGCAATATTTGCGTTGGCGGACGGGGGTGAGAGATATAATTACTTTGAGTGAAGTGCACGGTGAAATGGCATGCCTAGACTCTTTAGGCAATGTGACTTTTGATGACGATGTGCACATATTATTGTGCTCTTCCCGGCTATCTCCCTATGCGATTGAAGGATGGGTTAGAGTATTTTTCATATCTATTGAATTAAGTCAGCGAGCAAGCATGCGAATCCCCTTAGTCAATTAATCGCCCAATAGGAGGAATCTAATTCCATAGGGATTGAATCACGGAGCTTGGCGGGGAGATTTCTTGTTTCTTTTCTTAAATGCGTTAGCCATAGCTTGCAAGGGGCTTCTGTGGGTTCAGTGTGGAGGCTGACATCCGTAAAGGCCACTTGGTTAAACCTAACTTCCTTCCGTGGTTAGGGTGGGGAAGAGGAATACATGGAGAGTGGAGAGTGCAACCGCCGTTATGAGCGAAAAGAAGGCATCACCACTTAGGTACATAAGGGCAAAAGCTTACGTGTTAGCGCGGGGCCTATCAACTCTTCCTTAATACAATTGTTTCTTTTCTTAAATGCATTTAGCCATAGCTTGCAAAGGGCTTCTGTGGGTTCGATGGAGGCTGACATCAAATCTTTATGGATGGTGGCCAACCGAGAATCCAGATTCTAGGGCTTGCTTAAAGCTCACCTTTTTTTTAAGCTTAAAGGTAATTGATTAAAAGAATAAAGTTACAAGGAAAAAAGAATAAGAAGTGTTAAGAACTCGTATAGAATGAGTATCATCGGTTATTGTACCCACCTATTACATCTTACATATAACTTATGAAACGGAAGTAAGTAGTAAAGTGGTTCTCCATATCTCTCACAAAAGGAGGTTTGTTGTCCCACCATTTACTTTCTCCATTTTGCAATCTTTGCTCCATGTCTCGCGCCTGACTATCCGCACCTTTGTTTGTCTCCCTCCATGTAGCTGTAATAGTTTCATAAAGCTCACCGATAGGCAGCAATAGTTTCATAAAAAATCCGGCTTGCTTCCACGGACTTGGGAGAAACTCTACAGATTTGTGAAGTATCTCCTGAAACTTGCAGTCCTCAACAAAACTCTGGCGGACCGGGCAGGCGGGCGGCTTCAACTGTGTCATCCGGAATTCCTTCACTTCTAACTTTGAAGAAAAAACTTTTTCAACCAAACGCGGCTCTTTGAGAACATCTTGAGTCTCCATTCTCTCGATAATTAGTTCCTCACGAACATTTTATTCGATTCTAATTAAGGCTTTCGGACACTCCTCGTTATCCCTTGGCGAGACCGAAATCGAGGCTACCAATTAACTTGAGAGCCCCTTTGTTTGAAGCATCCTCTTACGTTGTTGAACACCGCTGAAACCTTCTCTTTTTTTTACGTACCTCTATCGCCCTCCATCAATCCTTCATCGACTCCTTGTCATAACACTTACCACGTTTTCATATCGTCTCCGCCGATTCTCGTCTCTTTCCTTTTTCCTATCTTTAGACTCCTATCACCGGCTTTCCGGCCATCATGTTCTTTTGCCTCCTACGTTTCCCCTTTGCAGGATTTTCCAACTTCAGGTGTTCTAATAGATCCATCTGCCGATTCCTTCTCATTGTGTAAACCCTTTCTTTCTATCCCATTCAATGTTTCCTTCTTAATATGATCCTTCTCCCTCTCCTTTGGTCGCTCTTTCTCTTTTCGAGCGTCCTTTCTATCTCTCTCCCACCTCTCGATTCTCTTTCTTCCCTAGTTATTTCTCTGTGTTCACTACTACTATTACCTAATGGAAGGTTGCTTTGCCGATCAATTCTGTCCTTGTCCCTTTCTCCCAATCTCGTGTTTCTCACCTTTGTTTTTCTGTCCTTATCTTTCAACTTATCATCACTTTTGGCGACAAATTCGTTCTCCTCGTCCGCATGTGCTTCTAGATAACCCCATTCTTGATTGTTGAAGAATCCCTACCAATCTCACTTGTTCCTTGAGTAGTGCCGGGAGTTCGCCATGTATCGATACCATCGGTTTCTTTGCTTCGGGGATATCGTTTCCCTCTATGTTGTTCCCTAGGATCCTTCCGGTTCAAAGGACTATTTCCAGCATTATAAGCATCCTTATCGATCTTAACATCGCCTTTTAAATTCCATATGAGACTCCCTGTCATGTTTTACTTCTTTACTATCATCCCTCTACTTTCTATTCTCACGCCTTTACCACTTTGAGGCTCAACCCTTGACTTCGGCATACATGTCCCTAGTTTCACCCTTGAAATCTCTGTTATCTACTTTGGGATCCCCTCTTGTCCTTATAATCTCTTGATTCCACCCTATTTTCAAAAGTACAATGATGGTCTACATATGACTTTCATTGGATAGCAAATGCATATCTGCGATGTCCAACACCCGTATCCGAGATGATGTAGTTGGAGAAAGGGATTGTCATAACCTTTATTCTGCTTGGTCGGTGATGACGGATAAGGGCGGCTTCAACTTGGATGTCCCAAAGAACAATAGCATTATCGTGCCTCTGTAGCTAACATATATGGGACATGCAACAACAGAGAATTCACCTATAAAACACCATCGTAATGCATTTGTCTACCACTGATTTGGATAAGCTTCTCTATACTTTGTGTCTTCTCCCATCAGGGGCAATGTCGATGTAAATCGCTTTCGCTTCGCTATTACGAACCCTCTTCGTTTGGTGTTTCTTTCTTCCGCAACATGGAAGCCGTGAGTACGCTTCTTCTCTTTCAGAAATGAAGCACTCTCGGTTCTTTGCTCCCAATGTTTCAGAATATGAGGTTGATGTTATAGCAGATTCATGCAAAGACTAATTCATTGTGCTTTCATGAACTTTTGCAAGCTAGCTTTGCACGTTTGGATGTATTCTTATCACTTTTCCTCTTTGCTTCATCTCTGTCTCTCTCCCGCACATTCTTTCTGCCTGTTTTGGGAACACCGGGATGATCAATGAGAGAACCACTCTTTACTAAAACAGAGAAAATAATAAAATGATCAATTCTTCCGCAACATGGATGCGAGCACGCTTCTTCTCTTTCGAAATGAAGCTCTCTCGGTTGCTGCTCCCAATGTTTCAGAATATGAGGTTGATGTTATAGCAGCTTCGCAAAGACTGATTCATTGTGCTTTCGCGAACTTTTGCAAGCTTTGTGTAGTTGGAGAAAGGGATTGTCATAACCTTTATTACGCTTGGTCGAGTGATGACGGATAAGGACGACTTCAACTTGATGTCCCAAAGCCAACGCTACCTGGTTGAATATCTATTATGTAACCCTTCATACAAGTATGCTATATGGCATAATAATTTGAAGTTAAGTAAAGAAACCAATTAATTGCATTAAAATATCATGTACTGATGTACTTCATAGTTTATGATGTAAATGGCCATGTCTGTCCGAAAAACAAAATCAAAGATAACCGATGCCTCATGGAAATTGAAGTACTTTTAAAACTTTGTCTTGGGTCTATCGCGACACTAACTTTACATTAGTGTATCGATGTATTCAGCAATCAATCGACATGTATTCGACCTTTACCCCTCCCACAGTTAGCTTCTTAGCTGGATCGAGTTTGGGAATAAGCAGTTCGTTCTTGTCAATATCATCATGTAGAGAAAAAGGGAATTTTTTTTTCTCTTTTATGTTTTGAGCGCACCTGCGGCTCAGATGGGCGGGACCCGCGCTCTACCTCCAGTGTTTTGAGCACACCTGCCTCAGATGATGGCGACCAGCTTCTACCGATTTCAGCACGAAATTCACTGTTTCGGAATTTTTTCTGAAATAGTATAAATATAGGTTTTTTCTGTAGAAACCTAACCTAACCAAAAAGAGAGAAAGAGAGAGATTGTAAGAGAGAAATTCTTAGTGAGTTGAGTGTTCATTCTTTGTGAGTGAATTGAGAGCTCTTGTAATCTGTTACTCTTGACATCTAGTAAAGCTTGGATCTCGCCAATGTGGAAGTAGGCAAATTGCCGAACCACGATATATCTTTGTCTTGTGGTTGGTTCTCTTTTGCATTATTATCTTTACTTTATATGCTTGTTAAATTGTAAGATTAATGAGAAGCGTTGGGATAGTATTTGGAGGGTGTTGAAGTCTTGTCTAGTGTGAATGATCGATCTTTGTGTAGGATTGATCCGTTTATTGTGGGTAACGTTGTTCATCACCTCATAGAAGACATCAGATATCGGAATCTGATTCTGCCCTAAACAAACCATCCCCAGTACTGCAACCTTGGACAAAGAAGAGCCGTCTCTTCCACCATCAAAGCATGCGTCAAGTCAGGCGTTCTCTTATCCCGAACTACCACCACCAGTTCTCTTAAAGGACTTAAAACTACTTAAAACACTTCAAAAACATCTTTGGAAACATCTAAAAACACCTTCGAATCCTAAATAACAAAAATACATAAAATAAGTAATTTCTAAAGTAAAAAAAAAATCCATATGGACTAATATTTTGAATTCCATAAATTTCATTGATCCTGGCTTGCATCAGATAGTTACTGAAAGACATTTTACATTCGTTTCAATCTAACAAAGTTATTGTCTTTGGTAAAAAGACATTTTTCTCGATAATTATGCACAATCAATCTCAAAATAAAAATTGACAATTTAAATAAATTATTTACGAGGTAAGATGATGGAAAAGGGCATTACAATATGGTCCTTGATAAGGAAAGCCGCCACCACCACCGCCACCACCACTGCCACTGCCACCGCCACTACCACTACGGACACTGCCACCGCCACCACCACCGCCATGGCAGCATGGCATACAGATAAGTATAAAAAGTAAGAAGACACAAAACAACCAAAAAGTTCGGTTGAAGAAACTCTGTCAAAAATTTGTCACATGTGAAGAAATCTTCATTGCCAAATATCAAAAAATTTAATGGCAAAATCTAAACACTCCTCAGTTATCACCACTTAAAGTTCCAAGGGACTTAAGTCAGAGGATATGGAAGACTTTGAAACATACCCTCT
This sequence comes from Coptis chinensis, assembly GCF_015680905.1. Taxonomy (NCBI): domain Eukaryota; kingdom Viridiplantae; phylum Streptophyta; class Magnoliopsida; order Ranunculales; family Ranunculaceae; genus Coptis; species Coptis chinensis. The sequence continues at coordinate 553,907 of NC_141461.1, read as the reverse complement.
TGACACGCAAGAGTGCAAAACGTGTACACACTTGACTATAGAGAGCAATTGAAGCCTCAAGTACCTGTGTAAAGCTATTGAGAACCGACTTGTCCAATCGTTTAAATGACGGTCAGTTTGGAAAATGTTGACACGCTTGACTCTAGAGAGCGGCTGTGTCTAAAATATTAAATATTCCAAGTGGAAAGTGGAAAGTAGCAAAAAAAAAAATTAAAGTCAATAATTTGCATCGGTCAATAATTGCAGAAGCGATTAGTACATGTGACAGACTCGAGGACTGTTTGATTTCAACGATAAGACTCGGAGTCACATGCTCTACTGACTCACCTGCAGAACGCATGAACATGAAAGAAGTCATCAGTGAATTGCATCGGATTCGGGATTATAATCAAGGCCGGTGTCGAGCCATTGAGTGACAAGTTGGTCGATTCTTTGTCAAATTACTTTTCCTGTTCTTGTTCATGTTGGTCGAATAGTTCCTTGTATGTGTAGCTAAATAATGGCCATTTCTTGTTGTAGCCGTGGTTTGATGCCATGAAACAAATAAAGTAATAAGCTTAATCAAACCTTATTTGTTGGTCTAATACTAGAACTATTGTAACAGTGAGCTGATAAGAAGTCAGATCAACTAATGAGTTTGCTCTAAGTTGAATCATGTTCTAGATGTACTTATTACATTAATTCACTCTTAGTTGAATTCATTATCTCTTGATAGTTTAAGAGTGGAACAAATCTGTACTCTAATATATTGCTTCACCATTATTTGATAGTAGGAATATTGATTTAATTAAGTGTTTGTTAGATTAGGTATTAGTGTTTATGCATTAATATTTAGTTTAGAAAATTTGTGTTTATCACCTACTTATAGTATTCCAAATAAACTTTGGGGGCATCAGGGGGTGAAGTATGTCGAATAGTATGCAAGACAGTTCAAACAATAAGCTAATAAGCTACTTAACTACTGCCATAAACGAACAAAACGTCTAGTGCATAAGCATAATGTAAATGCAGAAGTAAGTGAGCAACAAAGCTCAATAAGTATGCAAGCAACGAAGGTCAAGGTTCTTCGTGTTGGCTGGCTGCTATGATCATTTTGTGGCTCTCATGTAACATTATAGAGGTTGAATAGCATGAGAAGGTGCAAGAATTTCTTTTTCCTCGGGCAGTTAAGTTGTCTCGAGGGGTGGCAGCGCCTGTTGGCGCTTATTTTTTGGATTTTACAATATCATTACCTTGATCGATTCCAAGCGGACTTACGGGCTGCAAGCAGAGTGTACAAGGGCATCACCAATGCAGGCCTTTAAAACCCAGGGCCACGTCAGCATTTTGGAGGGCCACATCAGCATTTTGGAGGGCAATAAGGAGGACCTAAAACTCTATATCATGGGTGTTCCAACGGAGAAGATGACTGCTCCTTTATAACATGTGAAACAAGACTGAAAAATCAAAAAGTGAAGTCACGTGCTAACTTAAGTGAAGTAATGTGCAAAGTTTTGGGCTTCAGGTTCTTTATAAACATCTGTAGAAATGAAGACAAATATCCAGGATGGTTAAATTGGAGGCCCATTTAGGGGCTGCGTTGGAAACAGTTTTTTGCTAAAGTCTGTTAAATTTGGAGATAGAGGCCTGTATCCAGGCCCCATTGGTGATGCCCTAAGGTTGAGAACTTGGTCGTATTTTTACAAATGTGGCTATGGGAGCACTTCCCAATATATGCATATGAGCTTGCCTTGTTTCCTCGAACACTAAGGAGTGGCTCGACTGGCATTGATGACCAGAAGGTAAAGAAGGCTTGTGCTGCTACCTATCCTTGCTCTTTGAAATGGGTCTCAGTAAAAATGACATTTGAGGGTAACACTGTCTATATTGATGACTTAGAGTATGCTGTCTTCAAGCCATATTTGCGTTGGACGGACGGGGTGAGAGATATAATTACTTTGAGTGAAGTGCCGGTGAAATGGCATGCCTAGACTCTTTAGGCAATGTGACTTTTGATGGCGATGTGCACATATTGTGTGCTCTTCCTGGCTATCTCCCTATGCCAGTGAAGGATGGGTTAGAGTATTTTGCATATCTATTGAATTAAGTCAGCGAGCAGGCGTGTGAATCCCCTTAGTCAATTAATCAGCCAACAGGCGAGGAATCTAATTCCATAGGGATTGAATACGGCGCTTGGTGGAAGATTTCTTGCGTAGAGAACTCACACAGTCACACTCTACCTTTTGGAGAAACCCACTCAAGGCTCTCACATGATGTATATGTAATTTTCTTTTTGCTATCAATACAATTACCTTTTAGCAAAAAAAGAAAAACGCTTGAAAATTGGACTATGAGCTTGCCATCTTTTGATAATATAGTTGTATGTGTGAATTGGCTTTATTGCTGGAATATAAAGAAAACACTTTTTCGCACTCCTAGCTACTTAGTGATTCTGTGATTCTATCTACAAAGAAGTAGGTTGTTATTGGTGAAATTAGATTCCTCTAAGATAGGTTGGGTTCCATATATATTAGATAAGCATGGAGTGAGAATACCTAGCTTTTAAGATCCTAAGTTCAAGATGGTTACTATTATGCTATCAAGGTCGTAATCTTATTCCCTGCCAATCTTATTAGTGGATTGACCACATGAACTCGGTCGATAATGCCCCAGAATCCCTATGCATCAGTTGTCGATCCGCATTACATATAAATCCACGTAATCTTATTGTGGGCAGAAAGCATGGAAACATACATCCACGTAGAAATTCAGTTATAAGACAATCAGAACTTACAAAATAACAACCAGAAGGAAGAATTGTACTTCCATTATTTCAAAGTAAAACATGTGAATTCATAACTGAGGCAAAAGCTAGATTATTGAATAACACAAGACAATCTACTTTGGCACTGCAAAAGAAAACTTTCAAGATCGACTTAAAGTCTCTGCTACTCAGCAACATGGTCGTCCCGGCCCTGCAAATTATATACAAAGTAAGGTACAATTTTGATGTGTTTGTACAAGTGAATGCTCACACGCAGCCAGTTGTAATATATACGTATTAGGAAATAAACAATAATGCAAGGAGTTGTGGGCAAGATTGGGCATCAACATCTCTGACTCATCATTGCCAAGTATCCACTTTGTAGACCCTTTTGAGGCAGGTGTCATAGTTTTTCTTGATTGGTAAAGTGTATGATAGTGATGCAGGGTTTGCTTGAGAAACTTAAAATTTTCAATCGAATGAGTTGAACGGTCACAAATAACGTTATCTGGAACTCGATGAACTTCCTTCAAATCAATTGAAATTCACAAAAAATTTACTTGAAAATTGAAAGGCATCCAAGACTTGTTGATTCCACAATAGAATACCAAGATACGAGAGATAAACAAGATAAAACACTTCTCTAAACAAATTTTCATTAATCAATAAACAAATTTTTGTGTTACTCTGAGCCATATATATATATAGGCTTCAAAACACTCCAAAACATAAATAGAAACATCCAAAAAACCCCTAAATTGATACTACTACCTTAAAGGACTTAAAACTACTTAAAACACTTCAAAAACAACTTTGGAAACATCTAAAAACACCCTCAAATCCTAAATAACGAAAATACATAAAATAAGTAATTTCTAAAGTAAAAAAAAAAATCCATATGGACTAATATTTTGAATTCCATAAATTTCATTGATCTTGAATTGCATCAGATAGTTACTGAAAGACATTTTACATTCGTTTCAATCTAACAAAGTTATTGTCTTTGGTAAAAAGACATTTTTCTCGATAATTATGCGCAATCAATCTCAAAATAAAAATTAACAATTTAAATAAATTATTTACGAGGTAAGATGATGGAAAAGGGCATTACAATATGATCCTTGAAAAGGATAGCCGCCACCATGGCCACCGCCATAGCCACCGCCGTAGCCACCGCCAACAAGGGAACTGCCAACCGCACCGCCATCGCCACTACGAGCACTGCCACCACCACCACCACCGTGGGCACTACCACTGCCACCGCCACCACCATGGCAACATGGCATACATATAAGTATAAAAAGTAAAAAGACACAAAACAACCAAAAAGTTCGGTTGAAGAAACCCTGTCGAAAATTTGTCACATGTGAAGAAATCTTCATGGCCAAATATCAAAAAAATTAATGGCAAAATCTAAACACTCCTCAGTTAATTATCACCACTTAAAGTTCCAAGGGACTTAAGTCAGAGGATATGAAAAACTTTGAAACATACCCTCTTGACATGCAAGAGTGCAAAACGTGTACAGACCTCAGGAGACTTATCCGCTCCTATTAAGTGCGGGAAATGTGACACACTTGACTATAGAGAGCAATTGGAGCCTCAAGTACCTGTGTAAAGCTATTGAGAACCGACTTGTCCAATCGTTTAAATGACGGTCAGTTTGGGAAATATTGACACGCTTGATTCTAGAGAGCGGCTGTGTCTAAAATATTAAATATTCCAAGTGGAAAGTGGAAACTAGCAAAAAAAAAATAAAGTCAATAATTTGCATCGGTCGAGGTGCAGACATATAGTAGCCAATAATGTGAAAAAATCAGTTACGTGTTTAATAATGTGAAATAATCATAGTTTCCAACTTTCTATGCTTTTGCATGTTTTACTTAATTCATTAAATTTCAACAAAACCGATATTTTAAAATGCAAAAGTGGTCGAAATATTGTTTGTACTTAAAGACGATTTGTTATAGTCCAACAGAAGCCCACCAGAAGTTCAAAAAGGTCCAAGTCAAACACTATGGTATTTTAATTGCAGTTGACCATGGAGATAACGGCCAAGATGTGTTGACTTGGACAGGGGTGAAAGGGTGTGTGTGGGGGGTGGGGGTGGGGATGGGGATGGGGATGGGGATTGGAAAGACAAAGCAAACCCATAAAGAATGAAAACTTTTGTTACTATTTGTTGATTTGACTTGGATACCAGGTTGATGTCTTGAAACAGATATATTGATACATAAGTCTCAAGTGTGTCTAGAAACATGTTAATATGTGGCTCGAGTTGCTGTAAGAGTCTGATCAAGTGTGCCTAGAAATCAACTGGCTCCAATATGCACAAGGTTTTCATACTATCTCTTTCAAGACCAGACAGAGGAAATAGTCACTCCGAATATTCAGCGGCAAAGATGTTTAGATTCTCTACACCAGGTCTACCCACCACTAAACCAGGTCTGCCTCCAAAAATTATACAGAAATCCTAGAATTGAAGGCTGAACAAACTATAGAAACGCGCGATTGAAGTAAGTCTCGAAGATTCTTTCTACTAGTACCGAAACCAAAGACGTTGAAGGCGATAGGTTTGGAAAAACACTTATAAATGTTGTAGATTTGATGGAGAGGTAGGCAAGACATGAAATTTGTGGTTAAATATGAGACTGTCGATTGTTTCAGGCGTCAAATTTGATGGAGAAGGTACGCAAGCCTTGAAAACCAAGCGGCGAAAGATACATCTTGTATGACTTTTCACATTGCTTCTTTTGTTTATTTGACCTGTGGCACTAAATTAATTTAATTGAACTATTTCATTAAATGGAATATCTTTTACAACTATAGGACCTGCTTCACATAATCTGTGAATCAATCTGTTATAGAATATTTGTCTTTTCTCTTGACAGTTTACCAAAAAGGCAAAGTGGTCTTTTAATAGTAATTAACTTAGTGAAGGTGTGCTCTTGATGGTTAGCTATCATCATCTTTTAGACTTTTACCAAGTTGAACATTGTACTAGACATGAAGGATGTGTTATGCCTTTTACAAATGTTGAATGGACCACTGAATTGTTTTGTTGGTTCTGTTCTTTTGTGTTTCAATTGTCATGGAGAGTGCCTCTTCATCTGGTTACAGCAGAAATACGTACTATTAAATCAGAAACACGTGATAGGATTAAAATTTCATTCTATACCTTATTCTAATTAGTTATGTGATAGCTCAAACAAGATTGGACTCTAAAGTGTAGGATTCTATGGATTAAGACATTTACCTTGTGGTTCAATTTCAAAAATTCAGCTAGTATCAAGTCTTAGTTGTTCGAGTTCAGACGTTAGACCATGTCACTTCTAAAAATTATTTCCTATGTTCTCTTCCACTGGCCTACTTTGTGTAATGCTGTGAATGATTCCAGATGTGCTAGGTTGTAAACTTTGTCCCGATTCTAATTTGGTGATGGTCAACTTTAATAGGCTCAAGAGTGTCCATCAACTTGATGAGCCAGTCATTATTGCTTCCGAGGCTAGTCAAGTGTTCTATTCAAATGATTTGAAAAATCCTTATTGGTGGGTGGTCATACATCCTCCTCCTCGATTGAGTAGTAACGTAGATGATCTAGAAGTGCCAACTGAAGTCCAATCTATTTTTGATGACCAACCTAATTTGCTACCCCTGATGCAGAAAGTTCACAAATGATAGTAGTTGTAAACTTGTAATATGCACTTTATTTTCTGTTATTGGTAATGTACACTTCATGACCTCTATTTTTCTATTATTTTTTTTTTGTTTTTGGTTGATTAATTATATGTTGTGCCAATATCTCTTATCATGTGACAAGTTTGTGCTATATTAGTTTTTGATGAACTTCATTTTCTTAAATTATTAGGTTGTTTTTAATATAATGGCTTCAAGTTCACAACGTTGTGGCGCGTCCCGGTCGTCTCCTTCAGGTTCACAACACCCACAACACCGTACTTTGGTTTTTGAAAAAGTAGTTATTCAATCTCTCTCTCTCTCTCTCTCTCTCTCTCTCTCTCTCTCTCTCTCTCTCTCTCTCTCTCTCTCTCTCTCTCTCTCTCTCTCTCTCTCTCTCTCTCTCTCTCTCTCTCTTTTTCTTTGTTAAATTTATTCCTTCCTAGTATTGTTTAATACTGTTTTGATGTAAACATTGAGATAACAGGAAAAAAAAAGATTCTTTTTTTATTTGTTTGTGGATCGGTTAGTTAGGATTTAGAAGGTGAGATGATGAATGTTGATGATGAAATGGACGAGGATTATTATGTTAGACAAGGAGAAAACAACAGCAATAACAACAATGGAGAGGGAGACGAGGATAGTGTTAGTTTTTATCCTCAGATTTTTAAATTTTTGGACAAATTTTGTTATATATTTGTTTTTACTGAATATGTTTGGGTATTGAGCAGTTACTGAATGTGACGGATACGTCTGCTACACAAGCAAGGAGAGGAAAGGATATACAGGGTATTCCATGGGAGAGATTGAATATAACGAGGGAGAAATATAGACAAACTAGGATTGAACAGTATAAGAATTACGAGGATGGTCCTTCGTCTGGGGAAGTCGTTGATAAGGTTTGTTATTGCATCATCTTTTAGTGTTTGCTTGTAATGTATAATATTGACTCTTATGGAATTTTCATTTTCAGGAATGTACGCAAATGGAGAAGGGTGGTAATGTTTATGAGTTTTGGCACAACACACGATTGGTGAAGCCCACTATTCTTCACTTTCAGGTTAGTAGTTAGTTGGTTTTTTAAAGTGGTTATATACTTATATGCCCTGTTTTCGCTTGCATCTTTTTCCTGTAGTAATTTTCACTAATAGAACCAGATTTGAGCTTTTCTTTGAAGCATGTTTTTGTAGCAGCACCTTATTTTTCTTCTATTCCTTGTTTACACTTGGCATTGCTCTAGTTAGTTGTTTGCTTATAAATATGGAAGTAAGGGAAGAAAAAATGACTTCAAACATATGTACTAAGAAAACTACAGTTATCTAGAAGGAGAAATTGCTGAAAATTGTACAGGGATTTTGAGACTTGTTTAAATTAGAAAATGAAAATCCAAGGAATTACATGGATATGTATGCTCTATGATCCGAGGGGAGCACTTCCATTCATAACTTTTATTCCAAAGCTAGGATAAGCGTATAACAACTCTCATTAGAATTGATCGTCGATTGATTGCATAACTGTGATTTCTGGGCCCTGGCTCAAGTAGTCTTGTCCAATCAGAAATCTAAGCGTTTCTATGCTATCTTTTAATCTATAGTGTTGACAACTTTTAACATGTTTTGAGGCTGTAGTCTTTAATGCTGACAATTTTGAACATGTTGCGAGGCTGTAGTCTACTGTTATGCCTTTTACACTTATTTTATTTTGTCACCATTTTCTCTTTGGCTGCATGCCATGAGCTCGTATTTGTCTAGTGATACTTGAATAACAACTTCGGTTAAATGTTTGCAGCTCAGGAATTTGGTTTGGGCTACTTCAAAGCATGATGTCTATCTCATGTCCAACTATTCACTTATTCACTGGTCTTCATTGTCATGCAAGTTGTCAGAGGTTCTCAACTTTTCTGGACATGTCGCACCTAATGAGGTTTGATCTCAAACCTTTATGGAGAACGTTGACGTGCTATTTATTTTTAGGAAAATGCATAATGTCACTTGTCTTAGACATAAATTCTTCTTATAGTTGCCATTTTTCCTTAATATCTTTGTTTATATTTTAATTTCTAGTAACAAATCTATGTATAAGAAAGCAAGATGCTAGGATAGTACTCTGCTATTATTCCTTTCTTCGTTATATTTCACTTTGAAAATAATATAGTTGATATACATCCTCGTAACCTTTTAATAATGCTTTTGCATGTTTATTGTCAAACGCTTTGTTTATGTAGAAACACCGTGAAGTCCGTTAGAAGGTTTTACGCAAACTCGGATCAACACACTAGCAAAAAAACAATTTGTCGGGTTCTTTGGAGGTTTTCAAGGAGAAGTTACATGTAAGGTGAGTCTGATGATCTGCTTGCCATTGGGTGTCTTTTCCAATATTCTTCTCTATATATTGATTTGAGGTAAAAATATAATTCGCTTAAAAATGCTGTAGAATTTGGATAGGAAAGGCGTTAGCTTCTGTACCAAGACAACCTACGATGATAATTCAATCACAAATGCCATTGACATATTTAATGGCTTGAGGTATGTTTTTTTTTATATATAATAGCTGCATTGATACATCAATATTATTATTTTTTATTGTTTTTGTTTTTGTTTTTTTAAAATTTATTTTTTATTGGGATATGAACTGTTTTGGATTAATTCTTAGTTTTGATCCTTAAACTATTGTACCTACGGCTTGTGATATTCCTTTTGTGGTTATATGCTTGTATGGTATCATGTAATTACTTCATTCTGACTGATTACCTACCTGGCAACATACATCTATGAGTCCGGATGGTAGACTTGCTGCGGTTGTAGGAGATCACCTGGACTGAGCGCTTGTGGATTCACAAAGTGGAAAGGTACATTAATATTTATTTATTTTTAATCAAGGCCCACAATGTTGATGTTGTCCTATTGATTGGACCCTGACTTTCCAATATATTGCTGATTATATCGGGAAATTGGTGAATTGTTATATCTTACCTCGTATTATAACCTTTGATCTCTTTGTTTCTTTCCCTCTAATGCCCAGGTCGTCACTTCATTAGTAGGTCATTTGGATTACTCATTTGCTACTGCATGGCATCCAAATGGCCACATTCTTGCCACATGAAATCGAGACAGGACGTGCCGAGTATGGGATGCTAGATATCTTGCATCACCTGTTGCAGTTCTTAAGGGCAACTTGGGTGCAATTAGATCAATTCGCTTCTCCTCTGATGGGAAGTTCATGGCGGTGGCAGAACCATCAGATTTTGTCCATATTTACAACCCCACCTTGGATTACAAGCGGCTGCAAGAAATTGATTTCTTTGGGGAGATTTCGGGATATCATTGAGTCCGGATGACGAGTCTCTCTTTGTAGGAGTTTGGGACCTAACATATGCAAGCTTACTTCACTCTGCAAAAGACATGAATCTGATTATCTTGAATCCAGCTTGTAAATTATATTGGAAGATGGAAGTATGTATTCAAGCCTCACCAACCGATTTGGAGTCTATCGCAAAATCACGAGGAAGAGTCGGGTCAAGGAGAAGTGTGGTCAAGAGGGTCAAAACAAGGTGAATTAAGTTCTCAACTCATTGGAGTTGGAAAGCCAACTTGGCCTTGTTTTGTGATAGAATAGGTGAGTAGTTCATTAGATGCGTCTGATCTGTCTAGTTTCTCTTCTAAAGTTGTGTATACACATATTTAAAAGCAGGAAAGAAGAGAAGTGTGATAGAGTTCTGGATTATTCTATTTGATCAAGTTTGACTGTTGTTTGTTAAGTTAAATAAATTGCTGGTGGGAATACCACTTACCTGAGGATCGTTTGGGAAGAAATATGGCTACTAGTTCTGAGTTTTCTGACATTGTTGTGATGAACTGATGAAAAAATATAAATATTAGGATGGAAACCAAAAACAAATATTTTTTAAAATAAATAATAATTTGTCGCGTCGGCGAAGCATTTTTAAAAAAAAAAGGTAAATTTATAATTATTGACTGTACTAAGGCGTTAATTTGTTTTGGCGCCAAGTTATAGCGCCAGTTTTTGGGCAGTAATGCAAATTTAGTGACGGCGTAGAGGCGTTAGTAATGCACATTTAGTGACGGCGTACAGGCATTAGTAATGCATATTTAGTGACGGCGTACAGGTGTCAGTAAATATGTCAATTGTGACGGCATATTGGCGTCACAAATATTTCTGACACCAACACAAACGCCTAAATTCCGACGCCTTGTAGGCGTCACAAAAAATAATTCTGACACCTCCTAGCCGTCACAAAAGTGTTGTTTTGTTGTAGTATTCAATCCCTATGGAATTAGATTCCTCGCCTGCTGGCTGATTAATTGACTAAGGGAATTCACACGCCTGTTCTCTGACTTAATTCAATAGATATGCAAAATACTCTAACCCATCCTTCACTGGCGTAGGGAGATAGCCAGGAAGAGCACACAATATGTGCACATCGTCATCAAAAGTCACATTGCCTAAAGAGCCTAGGCATGCCATTTCACCAGGCACTTCACTCAAAGTAATTATATCTCTCACCCCTGTCCGCCAACGCAAATATGGCTTGAAGACAACATATTCTAAGTCATCAATATAGACAGTGTTACCCTCAAATGTCTTTTTTACTGAGACCCATTTCAAAGAGCAAGGATAGGTATCAACACAAGCCTTCTTTACCTTCTGGTCATCAATGCCAGTCGAGCCACTCCTTAGTGTTCGAGGAAACAAGGCAAGCTCAGGTGCATATATTGGGAAGTGCTCCCATAGCCACATTTGTAAAAATACCATATTGACCAAGTTCTCAACCTTATACACTCTGTTTGCAGCCCGTAAGTCCTCTTGGAATCGATCAAGGTAATGATATTGTAAAATCCAAAAAATAAGCGCCAAACAGGCGCTGCCACCCCTCGAGACAACTTAACTGCCGAGGAAAAGAAATTCTTGCACCTTCTCATGCTATTCAACCTCTATAATGTTACATGAGAGCCACAAAACGATCATAGCAGCCAGCCAACACGAAGAACCTTGACCTTCGTTGCTTGCATACTTATTGAGCTTTGTTGCTCACTTACTTCTGCATTTACATTATGCTTATGCACTAGACATTTTGTTCGTTTATGGCAGTAGTTAAGTAGCTTATTAGCTTATTGTTTGAACTGTCTTGCATACTATTGGCTTTACTTTTACCCCCGATGCCCCCAAAGTTTATTTGGAATAATATAAGTAGGTGATAAACACAAATTTTCTAAACTAAATATTAATGCATAAACACTAATACCTAATCTAACAAACACTTATTTAAATCAATATTCCTACTATCAAATAATGGTGAAGCAATATATTAGAGTACAGATTTGTTCCACTCTTAAACTATCAAGAGATAATGAATTCAACTAAGAGTGAATTAACGTAATAAGTACATCTAGAACATTATTCAACTTAGAGCAAACCCATTAGTTGATATGGCTTCTTATCAGCTCACTGTTACAATAGTTCAAGTATTAGACCAACAGCGTGCTGATTAAGCTTATTACTTTATTTGTTTCATGGCATTAAACCATGGCTACAACAAGAAATGGGAATTTATTTAGCTACACATACAAGGAACTATTCGACCAACATGAACAAGAACAGGAAAAGTAATTTGACAAAGAATCGACCAACTTGTCACTCAATGGCTCGACACCGGCCTTGATTATAATCCCGGATCCGATGCAATTCATCGATGACTTCTTTCATGTTCATGCGTTTCGCAGGTGAGTCAGCAGAGCATGTGACTCGAAGTCTTATCGTTGAAATCAAACAGTCCTCGAAGTCCGTCACATGTACTAATCGCTCGCAATGTCGGGTAATTTATCATTTTCTTCAACAAGCACATTTGGATCGACAATTTCGACAACTTGATTAGGCAAAAGCCCGGGCGCATTACTTGTGCGAGGCTAAGTCCGTCTACAAACATGTCGCCTGTTGGTTTTTTCCTTGTAAACATCTCTAGCAACAATATTCCATAGTTTGTACACATCTCCCTGCGTTGATGATGGACCACCCATACCATACTCGCATATTAATTATCAATGTGAGTATAAACAATGAAATCAAGTCCGATAAATACTCATTTATTTTTGTTCATCAATTACGTTATGAGCTTGCGAGAAAACCAATTCGATACGATAATATAGTTCAAGGCTTATCAATCAATGAAAATTAAAGTTCCCATTTACACGGAGCAACATAACCAATTGATCCTTTGAATGCAATGATCTTTGGCTAGATTATCTTCGAATTACACAAAGTGGCCGAGTAAATCTTTGCTATTCCAAAATCAGCTACACGAAAGCAGTCATGTCATCATCGAGGAAAATATTGCTTGGCTTTAGATCACAATGAACAATTGTGGGTTGGAAATTGTGATGAAGATATTCAAGTGCGAAGCAACATCTATGGCTATAGTTAGACACTTTCGATTGAAGTTTAAATTTCTAAACTTAGGCTCTTTTCTATCTGCTCACGGGTGTAGCAACTCCTCTAAACTCCCATTAGGCATAAAGTCTAAAACAAGAGCTTTGAAGTTATTTCCATGAAAATCAATACTTGAGCAAGATGTTATGATCCTAAGAAGATTTCGATGGCTTAAGATTTCTCATGGCATTGCATTCGTTAGGAAACTCATTTGAAGCTCCTTTTGTTGAAGATTGAAGACCTTCACCGCAACTACTTTGTCGAAGTTCTTCAAGAATTCCTTTAAACACCGATCCATAACTCCTAACGCCAATCAAATTCTCAGGAGAGAATCCATTTGTGGCTCTAAGGAGCTCGCATAAGTGAGCCTCTTAAACCGTTTCACTGAACAATGTTGATGGAGATTTCGCTTTTGGGACAGTTTTTCTTCGGCAACACGGAAAGGACAAAACACAAGAATAAAAAGAAAACATACACTCCCAACAATCACACATACAACCACTTTGATGGGAAAAGACTTCTTCTTTGGCTTTTTGGGTGCATGGAGGCAGATTCAAATCTACAATACCACCACACAAGTTTTTATTTCCATCAGTTTAAAACAAACTTGTATTTCTAAAACCCCATTGCCCGGTGACGACCTTCAAACTGGTTAAATGATAAATTCAGTTTTGAGGAGAGGGAATCCCCTAAGAATTCAGGAATCTCCCCGACAAATTGTTACGAGAAAGATCAAAATATTCAAGGCCTCTTAAAGAGCTTAATGACTTCGAACACTTCCTTGAAAGAAATTTCCATCCATGTAAAGGCTCTTCAAAGTCAAACAATTACCCAGTGATTTTGGAAGGTCACCGGACAACTGTTTCGAAAACTGCGCCGTTTCAAGATCGGTCGTTACCTACTTACTGTCACGGGTAGAGGACCGATAAGGGCATTTTGATCCAGATTTAAAGAAACCGTGAGGGAGGACGGACCAATAACTTCTTTGGGTATTGTACCATTGAGGTTATTATGAGAAAGATTTAATAGGACTAACTTTTGACACATTGCAAGAGAAGGTGGTATGCTTCCACCGAAATTGTTATCACCTAATTGGAGTTCCTGTTAATTCACTCAAAATACCAAGAGAAGTTTCGGAATTTGGCCCGAAAACATATTCCCTTGTAGATATATATATTGTAGTTTGCCGAGCTTTCCTATAACTGCAGGGATGGTGCCGGTAAGATAGTTGTCGATAGATGGATTCTTTCTATGTTCAGCAAGAAGTTTTCAATTCCCTCTTTGGAATACTACCATATATTTGATTATCTCCTACATCAAAATTGGTGAGGTTTCGGACAAATTAGACATTGATTCTCGTAATGGACCTTTAAGCAATTTTTGGAAAATCCTACCCCTTCTAAATTGCTACAATTGGTTAGAGAAGTTATGAATTCCAAATCATTGCCCCCTCGCTTCCTAGTTGATTTTCGCATACAAATAGAGGTTGCTAAGACTTTTCAATTTTCCTAAATCCATTGAACTGGACCGGTGAAACCATTTTTGTAAAGTGCGATAGATTCCAGTGTTGTAGCGTTGGATGTTGGAATCTCTTGTGTATTTCTAAATACTAGTGTGTGTGTGTGCAAAGTGGAGGAGATGAACAAATGGTGTTCTCTCCACTTTAGTGCATAGTAGATAGTCCCACATTGGTTATCCACCACATCGGGTAGGGTTCGGGCTTGGGCTTGGGAAACATCTCAGGTGGGTAGTGGTTTGACCAATAGCCTAAACTTGTTTTGCCTTTTTCTTAAGCAGCAAGTTTCAGTGTTCTATTAGGAGTTGGTCTCTCTTTCTCCTAACCTCTATAAATAGGACTGTGAGTCCATAGAGAAAATAGACTTGATCGAAACTCAACTCGAGAGAAACAGAAAAACTCAAACCAAATCCTTTTCTTCTTCTCTTCTTCCCCCGGCCGAGAGAGAGTTATATTGTTGTTCTAGAGGGTAGTCTGTTTCTAGTGCAAAGTCGGGCTGTCTGTTAACCATTGAATCCCGTGAGGAAGACGCATCCTTTGCCTTTCTCGCACCATTGAAGGGGCTAAATCTTTCCTTAACAAATGGTATTCTCGTTACTACTCGCCCTTGTCAATTCATTGCATCGCCGCTTCATCTACTTGTTCCTTCGTTTCTACTTTAGTTGTTGTGTTCATACAACTATTCTAACAATCTCCAATCACATAGGTGGGGTTGCCGTCAGTGTCGCCCTCTATCTAAGGCAAAAGTCCCATCCCCCTCGACGTATCAACCACTTGTCTCCCCGTTAAGTGGCTTTGTGTCGAGGATCGCCAAATTTAACTCGACCTCACATAATCTAGAGCCATAACTCCAGATTCCAAAGAAATGCTTTATAGATCAGTAGTCTCATTTAATATGCCCGCTTTTCCCATTATACAATTTGCTCTTTGCCTTTGCTATCAAGGCCCCGACAAATACAATGCATAGGTACAGCTGGAGGTGGTTTTGTACTAATAGGAAGATCTGCCAAGAGGTTTCTAAGCCACTCAGCCTCAGCACTTGCTTTATCTAAAGCAATAAGCTCGGACTCCATGGTTGAACGAGCTATCAAGGTATGCTTAGAAGATTTCCAAAGCAAAGACCTCCACCTAGGGTGAAAATATAACCACTAGTGGACTTGATATCATGAGAATCAGATATCCAGTTTGCATCACAATAACCCTCTATCACAGGTGGAGTTTGTCTAAACCTTATGCCGTAATTCATTGTTCCTCTCAAGTACTTGGCTAATCTCTCTAACGCGACTCCAATGTTCTCGCTAGGACAATGAGTGTATCTGCTTAGCCTGCTAACTGCATAAGCAATGTCAGGTCTAGTGCAATTCATCAAGTACATGAGACTACCAATAATTTGGGCATATCTAGACTGAAGTACACCATGTTGAGCATTTTTCTGAAGTTCACTATTTGCCTCATAAGGTGTCGACACAGGCTTACTATCATAAAAGTTAAACTTCTTCAAAAACTTCTCAACATAATGCTCTTGTGAAAGCAGATAGCCATCATTTGTTTCTCGATGATCTTGATTCCAAGAATCACATCAGCCTTCTCCCAAATCCTTCATTTCAAATTGGGAGGATAAAACATCTTGGTGTTTCTCACAACATCAAGGCTAGGACTCATGATTAACATGTCATCCACATATAGACAGATAATCACATATGAATTCACATCAAAAGATTTGAAGTAAATACATTTATCAAAGATCATTTATGTGATATCCATTAGACATCATGACATCTGTCAAACTTTTCATGCCATTGTTTTGGGCTTGTTTCAACCCATATAAAGACTTAACTAACTTGCATACTTTATGCTCATTCCCGGTACTATCAGATACCAGTCAGCTGCATCATATATATTTCTTCATCAAGATCACCATTCAAAAATGCAGTTTTACATCCATTTGATGAATAAATAAATTATGAATAGCAGCTAGAGCCATTAGAACTCTTATAGAAGAAATCCTAGTTACAGGAGCATAAATATCAAAATAGTCAATGCCTTTCTTCTGGGAGAACCCCTTGACTACAAGTCTAGCCTTGTATTTCTCAATGGAACCATCTAGTTTCAATTTCTTTTTGAAGATCCACTTGTAGCATTATAGGTTTAAGCCCGGAGGTAGCTCAACTATCTCCCATGTGTGATTAGCTATAATCGAATCTAGCTCTGAGTGTATAGCATCCTTCCAGAAAGGTGCATCTCGAGAACTGATTGCCTCATTATACGTCACAGGATCATCATCAAGAAGAAAAGTGTAAAAGTCATCACCAAAATTGGTGGATTTTCTGTCTCTTTTACTCTTCCGAATTTCTTGTTCAGAAAATTCAGGATCTGTTGATTGTTGTTCACTAGGAGCTACCAACCTCTCAATGCCAATTTTCAAAGGAAACAAATTCTCAAAGAAATCAGCATTTTTACTCTCTATAATAGTGTTAGCATCGACAAGGTTATTATCAGATTTTACTACTAAAAATCTATATGCAAAGACTATTATGAGCATAACCAATGAACATACAATCAACAGTTCTAGGTCCCATTTTTTTTCTCTTTTTAGGTTCGTTCACAAGAACCTTAGCAAGACACCCCACATTTTTAAGTATGTCGAGGGGTAGGTACATGACCTTTCCATAACTCATATGGTGTCTTATTCCCTGTTTTCTTGTTGGGTATCCTATTCGTATATGGCAAGCGGATAGGATTGCTTCCCCACAAGTTCAGTGGAAGCTCCGTAACTTTACAAGCATAGCATTCATCATCTCTTTAAGTGTTCTGCTTTTTTTCCGTTCGGCTACTCCATTAGACTCGTGAGAGTATGGTGGAGTAGTCTCATGAATAATGCCACTCTTGTCACAAAAGTCCCGGAAGGGGTTAGACTTATATTCTCCACCCCTATCGGACCGAAGTCTCTTAATCTTGCAGGTTAAAAAGCCGGGTTTTGAACAAACTTTGTACTTGAGAAACATCTCACCTGCCTCATGCTTCGTCTAAGTAAATATACCATGGTGTACCTAGAGAAGTCATCTATGAATGTAATATAATAAAACTTCCCCTCTAGACATGGTACTACGAATTCACCCAAATCCATTATGAATAAGAGTTAGTAATCCGGTTTTATCTCTAGACACGGTTCTCTGAGGTTTCTTCGTGGCTTTAGTCTCAAAGACATATCTCACATTTATCATTAGAAAAATCAGAAATATTAGACAATAAACCACATGCTTTCATCCTTTTCATATTGAACATTCACATGTCCTAGTCTACCATGCCATATATTAAAAGAGTCAAGCAAATAAGGTAAGCAGATTCATTCTTATTAATAATAATGTTGTCAAGTACATTCAACATGAAAAGACCCACTGTTATTACAATAACCTTTACCAACAAAACCCTCATTCTTTGTCGAGAACAAACTTGTCACTCAAAAAGTCACCTTGACCACACTTTTCCCAAGAGGGACACGAAATCAGATTCAATTTAATCTCGGGAACATGAAGAACATTACTAAGTGAAAGGGTTTTCCCCGAAGTTAACAGAAGAACCTCACTGTTCCTCAACAGAACGGACCTAGAGTCACCCATATAGACCTTTTCATCTTTCACTAGTATGTAGTCCGAGAAGGCTTCAACATCACCACAGATGTGGCGGGTGGCACCGAATCTAGTACCCAGTTCCTCTTCCCGTTGGCTATGAACACTTGTGACACAACAAAGAAGAACAATATCATCTCCCTCAACTAGATTAGCATTGGGAGGATCATCGTGTCTTTCTTATGTCTGCAGACCGAAAAGCCCTATGTCGGGTTTACACAAACATAACAATTTCCATTCAAGTACCACTCCTTTTAAAAAGAAGTGCCTTTGACCTTGAAATTCTTATTTTTGTTGGACTTCGCTTCTTAGAGGTTTTGTTAGATTTCTTTGGGATTACCTTCAATGATATTGGCTTTAGAATGAAATTCTTAGACAACACCTCATCCCGAAGTCTTGTTATTTTCCTCTATGTGAATGTGAATGATCACATCCTCAAGAGTCATTCCGCTACGCTTTATGCTTCATACTATTTTTATAGTGTTTCCAAGACTTCGGGGAGTTTCTCAATCAAACATCCAAAGAACAAAGGATTCGGGTAAATTAATACCCTCGGTTTTCAAATCATTAATCAAAGACATGAAAATCATGGATTTGAGACGTTACATCTCTATCCTCTCTCATATGGAACTTAAGAAAATTCCTAATAGCATATTTCGAAAGTACCAAGATCCTCTATTATGTATTTCTTGTTCAAACTCTCCCATATATCATGTGCATTCTTATTTGAACAATAAATATCAAAAATCTTATCGACAAGGTACTCAAAATAGCATGACGACATACCTTATTCCCATTGAGGAAAAGCGACTTGATTTCTTTCAAATCATTAGAACCCTCCATGGGTGTTGTATCAGTGAGATACTTTGCATAGTTGAGTACATCTAGGGCTGTGAACACCCTTTCTCTCCATCTCTTGAAATGTGAACCGTTGAAGGATTCAATCTTTGACACATTAGGTAAATTATGAGCATTCAAGTAGAGGAAAGCATCTCTCATAGCGAAGTTACTTCCATGACTCGCATTAGTTTCTTTGATCGGCGTGGTGTCAACAGGTGTAGCATGCTAGTTTTGGATATTAATCATCGTGGATGGATTTACTTTAAACTTGATAATAGTTTATTGGTAAATTTTTCTAGTTGAAGACATTAATGGGTTGAGCCATTAGATGTTGTGGTAGTACTTGAGGTCTTGTTAATAGGGTATTCTATCTTACTTGAGCTCATGTAAAAAGAGGAGGCGGAGTCCTCAGTTGTTTTGCATATTCAGTGGCTAGATTTGCTTAAATATCGTATACTTTTTGTTGTGAGGGGTACAATTAAAGTTTACTTTTCCTGAACCTATGATATGATATTTACCATGTTTGGCATGAATGCATTATTTAACATTGACATGAAGTTTAACCATGTCATATATTATTAAGTAATGAGTATCATTTGTTCACGAGAGGAAACAATATGGGAAACAATCATATCCTCCTAAACCTAATTTAGCCAAGGAGATGTAAGGTTATGGATTGTCTTCTTAGACAATATCCTCCAGTGACTATTTTAGACAAAGAGATGTAACGCTTGTGGATTGTCTTATTAGGCATTATCCTCCTATGACTATGGATAAATAGCTAAGGTGATGTACAAGTGCGTGGATTGTCTCCCTATGATAGTTGGAATGTTGAATGATGAAAAGAAGGATGATAATGATATTATCTCGGGTAAAACCCTTTTCATCTGATTCTTCTATTCTTTAAGATTCATTAGAATCTTTTGTGGATTTCCTTTCATATAGATAACATGAACATAATATGACTATGTTTATATGATCCAGAATCATAAACTTGAGTAAAAAATATTCTTGTCATAAGAGTGCATTTTATTGTTGTTGTTTCTTTTAGTGTTTGTAGCGGTATAATGTGTTTTGCATGTAAGTTTGATTAGGTTGAGTAACTATTGAACTGTGGGGGGTGGTGACCCATATGCATAACACTGTTTTACCATAGTTTATCTCACAAGATAATTGGAAAGACACTGAACTACAAAGTATGGAAAGGTCTTGGGACTATCCAAAAATGTTTCAAAATGTGGGGGGTGTCTTGCCAAGGCTATTGTGAATGAATATAAAAGAAGTCTTTTTGAGACCTAGAATTATCTAGTAGATATTCATTGGTGAAACTCATAATAGTGATGTTTGTTTTCAGTTGTCATGAGTGATAACAATTTTGTAGATACCACACTATTATTGAATGTCTTATATGCTATTTTTATTTGAGGTTGTACTTTCTGAGAAATTGGCATAGAGTGGTTGAATGTTCATAATGAACTACATAAGATAATCCCATTATTTCTGCACAAGAAATTTGGAAGACTATCAATGAGTATTTCCACCATTCACGGTGATGATGTTTATATGTTTCTTGAGGAAGATTCATTAACCTATAAGGAAGTTGTCTGTCTATGAGAAGTGTCTTTTTTTAAAGGATACAACTCCTCTAAATTGGACTCTTGATTTATTGGGGGATCTATAAGTTGAATTGGATCTTCAAGAGAAAACTAAAACGTGATAGTTGTATTGCAAAATACAATGCTAATAATAATAGCCAAGGGGTTTCAATCAGAGACAAGATTTATACTATTTTGAAACCTTGCTCATATAACTAGAATTTCTTCTACAGAATTCTAAAGACTCTAGTTGAGTAGTTGTGCGGAACTACAATACCAAGTAGTACCAGGTGATGAGCTGAAGGTATACAATTTAGTTAAATCTTTGTATGAGTTGATTCAAGCGCCTATAAATGGCATGAGCAATTCAACAACATATTAGTGTCATATGGATGTCAAAGTACCGTTGTTGATAATAAAAAAAATGTGTACTTTCTTTAGAGCAAAGCAAGACATATGTGTTAATCTCTCTTTGTTTAGATGATTTAATATCATGAGTGCTAGCATTGAGAATGTGTATGAGACAGAGAAATTCCTATTTGAAACACATCATAAACCGTCATTGAAAATAATAGTTTATTATGTTGTTAAACTCATTTCTGTAACTGCTATATTCAGTTGTCAAGATGTTGACGTTTGAATATGGTTAAAGGCCACAACGTACCTTAAACCAGACCGGCCGGATGGTATAGGAGAATTTCGGGCACTACAGAATTGAATGACTGGTGAATATAGGAATTAAAACTCATGTTGGTCTCATTATATTGTTATAGCACTTAGTAGAAATATTTTTCATTGAAAAGTATGGATATTATGATAGTAAGCATGTGTTAACACCTTTTGTGGCAAATATCCATCTTATGAAAAATAATCTCATTGTGTTTTCTCATACTAAATAAGTCAATATCATTGGTAGCCAATTGTACTTGATGGATAATGTATGTGAGACATGACATTGCCTACATTAATGGCATACCTTGGTGATAACCCATTGTGTCCTTATAAGGAACTTTGATGTATATTGTCGATTATCCAAGTACTTATAGCAGAGCCATTGATTATGGTGATATTTAGTAGATTTCCATCATTGTTAGAAGGGTAATATGTTATAAACCTGGATCCAAAGAATGTTTATGTGTTTACCTTTGGTGGAAATTGAGTGTCTTGGATATCATCCAAGCTAATCGCTTTTTAGAAAAAGGCATGTGATGATGCCGAGTGGGTTAGCAACCTCTTGGCAAATCTTCCCATTGGCTCTAAACTTGACCTCGATGTGTATATGCTTTGCAACCTGTCTCATTGCAATAGCTAAGACATGTTATCTTATGTGCAATGGGAAAAGAATACATGTAAGTTGAGATATAACTTAATCAAGCTGTACTGCTAGAGATTATGTTAGGTTGGACTTAGTTTGGCCACATGTCTAACCGCACCACTTCTTTGGAGGCAAGTGGTTATACGTCGAGGGGGATGAGACTTTTGCCTTAGATAGAGGGCGACACTGACGGCAACCCCACCTATGTGATTAGAGATCCCATGAATTAGGTTCAAAGGGAAAAACAAGTCACCTCGGCCGCCGGTATGCTATTGTCTTTCTTTTGAGACGCCCCCACCCTATGACTAGATAACATTATTGTATACTTGGTATAACTTGAATAGCAATGAGAAAAAGGATGAGTTATTTTACTCTTAATGGAATCCATAGTCCATTATTTTTATGAGATAGTGTATTTTAAACTGCTATGTACACTTGATGGATATCCACCTACGTGAATGTAGAACTGGTCGGTTCTTATGAGTATTCGAGGCAAGTACTCTAGAGCATTCACATAACACAGAAGCTTAAGGGCCAAAAAGCATAACACCGCTAAGGCATATAATGAAAGAGCAATGTGGGTGCATGTCCTCTATTTTACTACAAGGGAATGTTGGTTCAAAGATTTTTAATCCACCACTTTTTCACGTATTATAAGATATGTTACCCTATATGGTGGTTCAAGCCCGTAAAAAAGCACCGAAGATCTTATGCATTGTTTTTTCGATTCTCTCTCGGCATTTCGTTAACCCATTTCTTTTGTAATATCCTATTCCAAAATAGTGGGGGACTATTAGTATTTTGAAATAGTGGGGGATTGTTGGAATATCTTGCGTATTTCTAAATACTAGTGTGTGTGTGCAAAGTGGAGGAGATGAACAAATGGTGTTCTCGCCACTTTAGTGCATAGTAGATAGTCCTACATTGGTTATCCACCACATCGGGTAGGGTTCGGGCTTGGGCTTGGGCTTACTGTTGTGGGTAGTGGTTTGACCAATAATCTAAACTTGTTTTGCCTTTTTCTTAAGCAGCAAGTTTCAGTGTTCTATTAGGAGTTGGTCTCTCTTTCTCCTAACCTCTATAAATAGGACTGTGAGTCCATAGAGAGAACAGACTTGATCGAACTCAACTCGAGAAACGTAAAACTCAAACCGGTCCTTTTCTTCTTCTCTTCTTCTTCGACCGCCCGAGGAGAGAGTTATATTCTTTGTTCTAGAGGGTAGTTTGTTCTAGTGCAAAGTCGTGCTGTTAACCATTGAATCTGTGAGGAAGCGCCCTTTGTTGCCTTTCTCGCACCATTGGAAGGGCGAAATCTTTCCTTAAGGACAGCTAATCCGCGCCTTTGGTTATTTCGATTCATTCTTTGTCCTTGTTTTCTTTATTGCTCTTTGTTTCATACGTTTCTACTTTAGTTCTTTGTGTTCATACAACTATTCTAACATTGGATAATGAAGCTGGTACAAGGCACGTGAACTTGTTTATTCCCAAGTACATCTCTTGGATGCTAGGAAGAGTAAAGGCCAATATTGGGAGGAAGGCTTCCCTCTAGTTGGTTCTCAACAACCGAGAAAAGAGCCAAGTTTGAGAGATTGTAAAGGCATGAAGGAACCTTACCTTGAGACCATTCTTTGGCAAGTTGAAAGAAGCTTAAGTTCCTACTGCGGCATAGGTCGATGCGGAATGTTTCCCAACAAATTGTTTGCCGCAAGTGAAAGAAACATAAAAGTTGATATGTTGCCAAGGGATGATGGGATGTTTCCACTTAAGTCATTCAAGGCAAGACCAATCCTTTCGGTTTTGATAGAGATCAAGCTCGTGAGAAATGTTCCCGGATAACTTATTGTCAATGAGATTGAGGGACTTTTAAGTCGAACATTGGACCGATATTTCTTGGGATTCCACCATCGAAGGAATTGTTATTGAGGAAGAGGTATTGTAGGCGTGACAAGCGACCAATCTCTTGCGGGATTTCACCACGGAAGTTGTTATGACTAAGATTGAGTGTTGTAAGGAAGGTGGGGTTTCCTATGTAAAGAGATAGAGTACCTTCAAGTTTTTGAGATTCAGTCCAAAGCATCAACCAGATTATCCGGGCTTGAAGGCTGCACGTTATTCCTTTCCAATCACAGTGGTGAACCGAAGTCATTCCAGAATTTAAAGCTCCCAACGGATCAACTACTTGAGACTTGAAGGCTAGTAATGCAAAGCGATCGGACTTCGTTTTCGGATGAAGGTATGACGACTTGTCTTTGTGCCATCCATCATTGATTTTATCAAGATCATGCATGCACAAAACAACCAATATGATTGGTGAAGAAAGCCGGATGAAAGAATGTCGAGTGGTGAAGGCATGGCCATGGTCCCCGCCTATGCCAAGCGTAGAATGAGTACTATGGCTTTGAAAAGAAAATATTAGAGAATTTAAACATCTTTGCGGCTGAATATTGGATTGACTATCTCCTCAATGCGGTCTTGAAAGAGATAGTACGAAAACCTTGCTTGTACATATTGGAGCCCGGTTGATTTCTAGGCACACTTGATGGGACTCTTTACGGCCTTCGAGCCACATATTAACATGTTTCTAGACACACTTGAGACTTATGTATCAATATATCTATTTCAAGACATCAACCTGTTATCCAAGTCAAATCAACAAATAGTAACAGAAGTCTTCATTCTATATGGGTTTGCTTTGTCTACATAAAACTCCGAGGCTGGTTAAAAGTCTACATAAAACTCCCCTCCCCCCCCCCACCCCACCACACACACACACACATTTTCACGCCCGTCCAAGTCAACATATCTTGACCGTTGTCTCCATGGTCAACTGCAATTAAAATACCATAGTGTTTGACTTGGACCTTTTGAACTTCGGTGGGCTTCTCTTGGACTATAACAAATAGTCTTTAAGTACAAACAATATTTCGACCTCTTTTGCATTCTAAAATATCGGTTTTGTTGAAATTTAATGAATTAAGTACCAAAACATGCAAAAGCATAGAAAGTTGGAAACCATGATTATTTCACATTATTAAACACGAATGTGATCCAAACAAAATGTTGTCGAGGGGTTTATTTTACAATTGAAAATTATGAAATATTGGCTACTATATGCGCACCTAGACCGATGCAAATTATTGACTTAAATTTTTTTTGGCTAGTTTCCACTTTCCACTTGGAATATTTAATATTTTAGAACCTGTACCGCTCTCTAGAGTCAAGCGTGTCAACATTTCTAAACTGATTTGTCATTTAAGCGATTGGACAAGTCGGGTTCTCAATAGTTTTACAGGTACTTGAGGCTTCAATTGCTCTCTATAGTCAAGTGTGTCACATTTCCGCACTTAATAGGATCGGATAAGTCTCACGAAGTGCGTACACGTTTTGCACTCTTGTGTGTCAAGAGGGTATGTTTCAAAGTCCCATATCCTCTGACTTAAGTCCCTTGGAACTTTAAGTGGTGATAACTGAGGAGTGTTTAGATTTTGCCATTAAATTTTTTGATATTTGGCCATGAAGATTTCTTCACATGTGACAAATTTTCGACAGGGTTTCTTCAACCGAAATTTTTGGTTGTTTTGTGTCTTCTTACTTTTTATACTTATCTGTATGCCATGCTGCCATGGCGGTGGCGGTGGCAGTGTCTGCGGTGGTGGTGGCGGTGGCAGTGTCCGTAGTGGCGATGGTGGTGCGGTTGGCAGTTCCCTTGTTCGCAATGGCAGTGGCGGTGGCAGTGTCCGTAGTGGCGGTGGCGGCTATCCTTTTCGCGGTGGCGGCTATCCTTTACGAGGATCATATTGTAATGCCCTTTTTCATCATCTTACCTCGTAAATAATTTATTTAAATTGTCAATTTTTATTTTGAGATTGATTGCGCATAATTATCGGGAAAAATGTCTTTTTACCAAAGACAATAACTTTGTTAGATTGAAACGAATGTAAAATGTCTTTCAATAACTATCTGATGCAAGTCAAGATCAATGAAATTTATGGAATTTAAAATATTAGTACATATGGATTTTTTTTTTTTTTACTTTAGAAATTACTTATTTTATGTATTTTCATTATTTAGGATTCGAGGGTGTTTTTAGATGTTTCCAAAGTTGTTTTTGAAGTGTTTTAAGTAGTTTTAAGTTCTTTAAGATAGTAGTATCAATTTAGGGGTTTTATGGATGTTTCTATTTATGTTTTGGAGTGTTTTGAAGCCTATATATATGGCTCAGAGTAACACAAAAATTAGCTTATTGATTAATGAAAATTTGTTTAGAGAAGTGTTTTATCTTGTTTATCTCTCATATCTTGGTATGCTATTAGTGGAATCAACAAGTCTTGGATGCCTTTCAATTTTCAAGTAATTTTTTTGTGAATTTCAATTGATTCGAAGAAAGCTCATCGAGTTCTAGGTAACGTTATTTGTGACCGTTCAACTCATTCGATTGAAAATTTTAAGTTGTTCCAGCATGCCCTGCATCACTATCATACACTTTACCAATCAAGAAAAACTATGATATACCGCCTCAAAAAAGGGCGCAAAGTGGATAGTTTTTGTTCAACTATAGAAATCCACATGCTTTCATTAGAAGCTCAGGTTATATATACTTGGCAATGATGAGTCGGAGATGTTGATGCCCAATCTTGCCCACAACTCCTTTCATTATTGTTTATTTCCTAATCATTATATATTACAACCTGGTAGCGTGTAAGCATTCACTTGTACAAACACATCAAAATTGTACCTTACTTTGTATATAATTTGCAGGGCCGGGACCATGTTGTTGAGCAGCAGAGACGTTAAGTCAACCTAGAGAGTTTTCTTTTGCAGTGCCAAAGTAGATTGTCTTGTGTTATTCAATAATCTAGCTTTTGTCTCAGTTATGAATTCACATGTTTTACTTTGAAATAATGGAAGTACAATTCTTCCTTCTGGTTGTTATTTTGTAAGTTATGAGTGTCTTATAATTGAATTTCTATGTGGATGTATGTTTCCATGCTTTCTGCCCACAATAAGACTACGTGGATGTATGTATGTGACTGACAGCTGATGCATAGGGATTCTGGGGCATTATCGACCGAGTTCATGTGGTCAATCCACTAGTAAGATTGGCAGGGAATAAGATTACGACCTTGATAGCATAATAGTAACCATCTTGAACTTATAGCCAGTTCAATTGCCTTTTCTTACTCCTTCGATTATAGCCTTCGATTCAGCCAAATAGTTTGTAGTTATTCCCAAACCACCGATATGTGTACCAATGACTTCCTATCTTTAAGCGCTTCATCATAGCTGCTGGAGTCACATTCTTTATTCTTGAGAAAACGCCAAAGAAAAAGACAAATTATACTTAGTTTTTCAGTTGATTAGCAGACAACTCTGCCCTCCAAACAGTATTGGAGCCTTTCAACTCTTACTGCTCACACTCCTAGATCTTCACCGCACCTCCTCCACCATAGTGTGAACTGGGAGCAGCCCAGAAGATGTTTTGTTTTTACACCCAATAACTCTTTGCGCAGAGAGAAAAAATATATGCGCTTAAACTCCTCTCTTCTTCTCCCTTCTTATAACACCCCGTGTTTTATTCTTTTTCCTAATAATAATAATAATAATAGATAATAGATAAATAAAATAGGATAAGTGTTAGTGGAAATAAGAGACGTGGGTTTATGGGATAAACCTTCTTCCCTATTTCGGGGGTTTTGTTTTTTTAAACAGAAAGGAAACAGAATAGGGTTGGTCAAAAAAACAAAGCGAGAGTTTTATAGAGAGGAGAGAAAAAAAAAGGGGGGATTTTATTGAAAGAAGAAAATGAAGGTTTTTCTGGTAGCTGGTTGATAGTCGGAGCGCGCTTAAGGTGAGTAGCTATTTTGTTTTTATTAAACCTACAGTTGTTTTACGTGTATACAGAGATATTTATTTCTGTCCAATGTTTCCGTTTTATTTATGCGTTTTCTCCAGTTATTATTCGGCGTCACGTCGTGTTGTTAAAAACTCTGTGAAACTCTGAAATTGGAGAATTGAAACTGTTGGAACAGTTCGAACTCTGGAGCTTTGTTAATGGAGGCGCGAGCCCAGAGTCGTCCTGTAGATTAGTTGAACTTGAATACTGTTGTTGTGATTGTTGTTGTTTTGATTGACGGCGATTTGTTGGTGTCGCGAGATGGGGCTGTTGAAGCTCCGGAGGAGCAGTAATGGCGCCCAAACAAACCAAATTCGTCATGATTTTTGATTGTTGGAATGATTTGTTTTGTTGGTTTTGTTGTAAGGTTAGGCTGTAGCTTTGATTGTTGATTTGTTGGTGGTTGTTTGGGTGCTGGAGAGGGTGTGGTTGAAGCTTTGAACAAGCTTTAATGGAGGTCGAAATTCCTAGATCTAGTTTTGGTTGAAGGATTTCGAATTTAAGAATTGAGGTTCTTGCTTTGGTTAATGTTATAGGGGTTTTGAAGGGGAGCATTTTCGATTAGGTGGGGAGGGCTGGCGAGTGGCTGATCCGGTGGTGGCTGATCGGTGGAGAGAGTTGATGGCGCTGGTGAGGGAGACGACCCTTGGTTGGGTTTGAGGTTGGGCCGAACCACTCATAGTGTGGTTTGGGTCAAACCATGAGTCTTGTTAGATGGGCGGTGGTGGCTGGAGGTGGAGGAGAGTGGCTGGAGGAAGAAGAAGATGAACAGTAAATCTCGATTTGGGCTTGGGCCCAATCGTGGGTGGGCTTATGGGTTTTAGTTTAGATTTTCAAATTTGGATTTTTGTATTAGACTTTGGGCCTTTGACTTTGGGCTTTTGGCGCCAATTTGGCGTCACTAATGAGAAAAACCCAGTGCCACAAAAATCTTGTTATGGTAGAGAATTCACACAGTCACACTCTACCTTTTGGAGAAACCCACTCGAGGCTCTCACATGATGTATATGTAATTTTCTTTTTGCTATCAATACAATTACCTTTTAGCAAAAAAAAAAGAAAAACACTTGAAAATAGGACTATATACAATTACCTTTTAGCAAAAAAAATAAAAACGCTTGAAAATAGGACTATGAGATGATAATATAGTTGTACGTGTGAATTGGCTTTGTATGTACCACTGTACTTGTACCCCTACGAACGACAATCATTGGGTACCACTATAAGAGCCGGCCACTAATGAGGCGGGCTTGCTAGCCCGCCATTGTGGCGACCCGCTTTGTCTACTAATGTGGCATTCGGGCATGCCCTCTATTGAAGCAATGACACTTGCCCACTAATATGACACCCAAGTTATATATAGCGAGGTGGGAGATATGTCAAGGATTTTTTTTCCATATGAAGCTTTAGGAAAGATTTCATACAAAGAGGGAAATATCTCGTCAAATAAGGAAAGGGTATTTTTAGCAATAAGATTCCTATAAATATCCAACAATCATTTCAAACAAAGAACTACGTGCATTTTTGAGACTTGATTCCGGAGAACAATTTGGATACGTGGCGACCATTGGTGATCTGATCTCTCACTCCATATCAACCCTCTCCAACAAGATCATTAGTGTGTTTTGCGTGAGTTCTCACCCAAACATAATTGGCGCCGGTCCGTGGTCCTTATTCGACGGGCCTCTTCCACGTTCCTTCTTCCAAGCACCATTAATGGCAAAACTACAAGGTCTCAGAAGTAACAAGAATGCAAGAACACAACAACAACAAGATCTAAAATCCCGAAATACTAATCAATCGAGGTGATAGAACAACGGCCGCAACAGATCCGCAAGATCGCCTTTTCAACTCCCAAGTGCCCGCGACAACCCGTGATCTAGGCGTCCGACATCTCGGGCTCCAAGAACTCACCTTCAAGATCTAGATGTTACAAATGCAAACGAAGTAGATCCGGATAACATGGAGATAGGAGATGAAGACATGGTTAGAAGCATCGCGCCGAGGTTCGTAAGAAGAGAAGGAGCATAGCAACTACTTTGCGAATAATTTTGGACAAAGGGAAGCAAGTACAAAGGGATGACGCCGATCTCGTGATCTTCCACACCGCAAGAGCTCCCGTGATCCGGTGAAAATCGGAGTGTATCCAACCGACTACAATTTAATTACGGTGACATCCCGGCCCATTGGAAACGGTCCCCCGAAAGCATCGTCACCCAAGGTCAAAACGGACATTCATCTCATTCAAGAAGACGATCCGGATCTCAAAATACCAACAACACTAGGCGATAAGTGGTCATAACATGACAAGATCATTGAATGTTGATCATAGCAGATCGTAAAGGTGGACAACATCCACCATAAGGCTAAATGTCAACGCCAAGATCAAGACCTCAGAGACGAATTGCAACATGACCTTAGACATGGCTTGAATGCAGCAAACCGATACAGACAGGTTAATGACGGTCAGCCCAGAATATGGCCACACCAAAGAAATGGGTCCCCAGTTCGACAGCCTAGCCCGTTTTATCGGCATAGGTCTCGCAGCCAAGGAAACCAAATATAGAAGCAAGCAACAAGTGGGGGCGACAACACCGTGAGATGCAACGTAGTGAAGTTACTCCTCAAGTCGTAAGTCTAGAAGCCACAGGTGCACCATTCACGGAACAACAAATCAAAGACATCATCAAGAAAACAATGACTAATGTGGGTGTCACTGAAGCACGATGGAAAGACCTTGCAAGAAATGAAGATATCGCCGGAGATTTTCTAAAAATACAAAAATGCAGAGCATCAGAAAGGATTCAAACAACCAGACCTTCCTACGTTCAACGAAGCAGGAGGAGACCCAAACGATCATGTTATGGAGTTTAAAAGCAGGGTAATTCTATGGCGCAAAGATGACCCCATCGCGGCAAACTTTTTCCGCCTCACGTTAAAAGGAGAAGCTCTACGTTGGCTTTCCAGCTTACCCCTCAATCTATCGTCATTTCGTGAATTAGCAAACCAGTTCACGATCGGTTTAAGCATAATTGGACACGCCCTAAGGATGTCAACATCTTGCTCAACACCAAGCAAAGAAAAGGATGAAGCATTAGCAAAGTTCAGAATTCGTTTCCGCCAAGTGCAAGCAGAGGTCACCGATGTCCCCGACGTAATGATCATTCATGCATTCAAGGAAGGAGTCCATTTCGATAAAACGAATTTACAACTCCCTTTGTACGGACCCCCACAATCAAAATCCGATTTGTTTGCACGAACACGCAGTTCATTAACGTGGAGGAAGATGTTAGATCAAAAGCCTCAAGAGACAAAGACTTCCGGAGTAAAGACTCAAACGAAGGTAAAGGCAAACAGAAGCAAAACATATCGGAAGGACCACAACAGAAGTTAGAATACAACAAGGTTAACACAGCCGCGGAGGAAATGAAGCTCACTCCATTAAATGCCAAGTACAATGTGATATATGAAAAGATCAAGGGGGCGAACTTACTTTTTCCACCACTACCCTTTGCCCGAAAACACTAAGTCTACACGTGACAAAAATCTTTGGTGTCACTTCCACAATGATTTCGGCCATGAAACAGGAGAGTGCAGATCCCTCAAGGGAAAAATACAGAGGCTAGTCGACAAGGGACAATTAGATGAGTTTGTGCTTTCAAAAACGGTGAAACAAAATGTAGCAATGATCGGGCCACAATGTCATACTAGCCGGTCATGCCAAAATCAATGATGTTTCATTTAACAAGGCAAAAGTGTGAACAACGAGCAAAGTTTGGTTTCTTACGGAATTTTATCACGCCAATAACATTGATTTTGTTGAAGGAATTCGCTCGTAAAACCACGAGCTTGGTCCCCTATGTTTTAGTGATAGAGATCTAATCAAGGCCCATCATCCTCATTATGATGTTTGTCGCCATTTCCTTTCGTTGGATTATGGCGAAGTTCAACCGCGATCATGATAGATATCGGAAGCTCTGTCGCCGGCATTTTTGCAGTTGCTACAAGAACATGCACCGTCGCCGAAAAATTTAATTACTCTGAGAAAGTACTCCAATCATTGGGTTTGACGGAACCGCGAACAACTCCAAAGAGGAAGAGTCTCTACTACCACGCCATGGACAAGTCTATTGACATTGAATTCCTCCTGATGAATTGCAAGTCCCCGTACAATGCAATCCTAGGAAGAGACTGGCTCCACAGCATGGGCGCAGTAGTCTCTACCTTTCACCAGGCAGTAAAATTCCCATCTCTCGACAAAATTTGTAAGGTGCGCGGTGACCAGATGGCTTCCCACACGTATTGCCACGAGAAAGTCTTGGATGAATATCGTCAGTCGGATATGCGGGAAATACAATTTCAAGAATTAAGCATGGGTCTAAATCGAGTTAGCCACGCGACAAGATTTATAACCGCTAGTTCACAAAATGAAGGACCGCCAACTATCGACCGCCTTCTTAGAAGTTCAAATTGGGAATTTAGGCGACAAACAACTTTCATTTCTTTAACCGACGAAAAATGAACAAAAAGAAATGGTAGCACTCCTCGAGAAAAACAAAAAGATCTTTGCTTGGTCGGTCGAAAGCGATGCCGTGGATCGACCGGAAGTTGCATGCCACACACTTGACATGGATCCTACCATCAAGCCGCCGTAAGCTTCCAGCGCATGGCCCCGTGATAGAAAACTCAAAGTCGAGAGGAAATTGATCGGTTACTCTCAACTCAGTTCATAATGACCGGCCATATCCGGTGTGGTTGTCTAACGTGGTTGCAAAGTGTTCCAAGAAAGATGGTAAAATGAGAGTGTGCATTGATTTCATTTAACCTTAACAAAGCTTGCCCGATTCATCCCTACCCTCTTCCACTAATATCGAATTGGTAGATGCCACGCCCCGCTACCCACGCTTTATCATTTATGGATGCGATTCGATACCACCAGATCCCGCTTAGTCGTTAAAGACCAAGAAGCAACCGTGATTCATCAATCGACCAAAGGGATTTTTGTTACCAAGTTATGCCTTTCGGTTTAAAAACGCAGGGCTACGCATCAAAGGATGATCAACACCATATTCGAGATATGTTGGGCAAGACAATGGAAGCTTACATTGATGACATGGTTGTAAAATCCAAGCACGTTGATGGCGATCACATCTCGAATTTACAATCGGGTTTTTTTGACAGGATTTTAATTCAACATGCGGCTAAATCCTTTGAAATGTGCTTTCGGACCGATATCGGGAAAATTTCTAGGGTATTTGATGACTCGCCGAGGCATCGGCTAACCCGTAACAGATCCGATCCATTCAATCCATGCCCCTCCAAAACAAAAAAGGAGATTCAAAAATGTATGCGTTTAGCAAAGACTAAATCGCTTTCATCTCTAAATACTTTCGGACCGGTGTCATCCTTTTTTCAGACGTTAAAAGACTCAGCAAAGTGGAATGATGATTGTGAAAATGCCTTTCAATCAATTAAGAACTACCTTGTCGCACCACCAATCTTGGCCAGCCCAGATACAGGGCAACCTGTTGGAGCTTACTTGGCCGCTACAGATATCTGGCAAAAAGTGCCTCGTTTCATCGATGGAGAAGACGGTCGTCCAATCTTCTTCATTAGTAAAACACTAACGGGGGCGGAAAGCAGATATTCGAGAATTGAAAAAATTGCTCTAGCCTTGGTTCATGCTGCCAGACGCCTCAAGCCATATTTCCAAGGAAGACTGATCAAAGTGTACACGGAATATCCTCTACGCAAAGTTTTTCCGGCGCCCGTGAATCAAGTAGACTCGCTGAATGGGACATCTACTTAAGTGCTTATAGCATCAATTTTGAACCTCGCGATTTCAGAAAAGGGTCATGCACTTGCATCCCTAATGGCAGATTTCCTATCGACGATTTTGTCCCCGAAGTCAACCAAGACAGCAGTATCTATAGTGAAACGGCTATAGTTGGGGGCGAGGAAGCCCTGCCAAAGCATACTGACCCTTCATCCGATTCATGGATTGTTTACACGGATGGCTCACACAACAACCGCCTCGATTAGGATGTTTTTTTCAAGCCGATAAGTCAACCATTGATTTCGCCGTTTTGGGTTCAAGGCCTCCAATAATGTAGCAGAATATGAAGCTGTCATGTACGCAATGCGCACAGCTTTGGACTTAGGAGTTCGAAAATTACAAATTTTCACTGACTCACGGTTGGTGGCAGGGCAATTCTCAGGCTCTTTTGAAGCCCGAGACGATAAAATGGTAGCATACCTACACCTAATTCACAGACTTGCTCACCAGTTTGAAACCATCCAGATTATACAAAGGCCTCGGAATGATGTTCGACATGCAGACGCTTTAGCATATCTATCCGCAGCAGTAGACATTGATGGACCAAGACAAGTTAACGTTGATTTCCATCAAGACCCGAGCATTGACTTGTCCTTAGAACAACTCACAGACATCTACATCAACGCGTGTTGCTTTTTCAGTATGGATAGGGAACATCTACCATCGGACATTAATATTGTCAATACGAGGAAAAGGAAGTATGATATTCCCCCTACAAGACAAGCCCCTGAAGACGCTTCCTTTAAAGATGGAAACATGACTCTTCAAGAAAATGATGCGCACTCGCTCTATACCGAAAGTAACGATCAAGGTGACGAATTTTAAATTACAGAAGATCCCGACAACTTCACTTACCCAAATATCGCGGGCGTACATCGACGACATGACACCGTCATTGCATTTCTACGAATGGCATAGTCCCCGCAGAAAGCCCAAGATCGCAGATAACGCCAAAAGAGACTCATGGAAGTTTATACTGTGATCTTCATCCACGTGAACTCGCAATTGTACAGAAAGGTAATTCATTGTCTCCTATGCCGAGGTGTCTCACAACACAGAAGGAAGGAACAGCCGCGGCTACAAGAAATTCATGGGGATATGCGGAAATCATTCGGTGGTCGGTTTGGCTCATAAGGCAATGACGCTAAAGGATATTGGTGGCCTCATATGCAATTGGATGAAAAACATTTCCCGCACATGTATTCCTTTGTCGTAAACACTATCATTTGGGTACTCTTCCACCTAATCGAGCTACACCCGATTTTTCACCATGGCCATTTGCAAAATGGGGTTTAGACATCATTGGGCCCCTACCTAGAGCTCCGTGGAATGTTCGCTTTCTCCTCATAGCTACTGATTATTTTACCAAGTGGGCGAAGTACAACCTTTGGTGCACATACAAGCTTCGGACGCCGACGGTTCCTATGGAAGGATATAATTTGCCGATTTGGTATCCCCTCACCGAGCTAATATCGACAATGGAAAGCAATTTGATGCAGAAGAAATACAATGTGCTTTGTGCTAGTCTCCATATTCAAAGACAATTTTTCTGCACCCTATCACCCCAAGCAAATGGGGGGCCGGGCGACAAATAAATCCATCTTAGCAATCCTCAAACGCCGACTAACAGGCTAAAGGCAAGTGGACAAGGGAGTTACCAGCCGTTCTATGGGCGATAGAACAACTCCAAAGCCGACAGAATGTCACCATTTAACCCGGGCGATGGAGCGCGGCGGTATTACCCACGGAAATTTTGTCGAGACGACCGCGACCGCTGCCTTTAAATGATGGTCATAATGACTAATTAGTAGCTCATTCAAAGGCCAATCTAGATGAAGTGCGCGAGGAAAGTATTGCTCGCCTCCTCCATTACCAAGCCGCAATGAAGAAGCTAATATGACAAGAAGCTTCGCTTTGAAAGTTTTTCATCCAGCGACCGGGTCTTGTGTAGACAATCAAAGATCATCGAGGAAGGAAGCTAGGCTAAAACTGGGAAGGACCTCTTATCATTGACCGTGATCGCCTCTAAGGGCGATATTTCTTTTCAAGACAATTTCGAACCCTCTCCCAAAACCATGGAATGCGCTCCATCTTAGGCGCTTTTATCATTAAATTGGTTTCCCATTAGTACAAATTGGTAGCTTGAGTGACAGCTCCTTAGTGTTTGTCCATGAGACGGACTAGCTATGTTGTTTCAAATTTCAAATCATCAATAAAATTTCATTCTTCCATATTTGACTTCCATTCAAAGAAGACACGCACGCTGTATATAAATTCCTCAAAAGCAATGTACAAAGAAAGCACTCTAGTTCACCACCACCACCTTAGTTAGGTGAGGTTGGTATTTAACCTACACAAATTCAAAGTCGTGGAGTTTTCGTTTGCAAAACCTTACTCCACGCGATCAAAAGTCGTAGAGTTTTGCGTTTGCAAAACCTTACTCCACGATCAAAAAGTCGCGGAGTTTGAGTTTGCAAAACCTTACTCCACGCGATCAAAAGTCGTGGAGTTTGGCGTTTGCAAAACCTTACTTCACGCGATCAAAAAGTCGTGGAGTTTGCGTTTGCAAAACCTTACTCCACGATCAAAAGTCGCGGAGTTTTGCGCTTGCAAAACCTTACTCCACGCGATCAAAAGTCGCGGAGTTTGCGCTTGCAAAACCTTACTCCACGATCAAAAAGTCGTGGAGTTTGCGCTTGCAAAACCTTACTCCACGCGATCAAAAAAGTCGCGGAGTTGGCGTTTGCAAAACCTTACTCCACGATCAAAAAGTTGTGGAGTTTGTGTTTGCAAAACCTTACTCCACGCATCACAAAGTCGCGGAGTTTGCGTCCGCAACACCTTACTCCACGATCAAGAAGCCACGGGACTTGCATATGCAATATCTTGACCCACGCACCGAGAAAATCATGGGGTTAGCATTTACAATACCTTACCCCACTCATCACAAATCACATAGCAATCAAGCGGGAATGACTATATAAATGCAAACCGGTTTATCGTGGTCTATCAACAAAATGAAATTTCTGTTTCCCAAATTTTACATTATCACCTAGGTGTTCTTCAAGATAAAAGAGGTTGTGCACGCATCGACACTTAATTCAAAGCATTCTAAGTTAAGTACCTTAACTAAGTTATTCGCATGGCATCGCAGAAATTGTGACCACATTGTTTCATTCTTTTATAGTAATATGATGTCTATTCTTCGCCGTGAAGGAACTAATTCCATCCCAAGAAAGAGGGGGTGTATGTACCAATCGCATGACTTGTACCCTACGAGCGACAATCATTGGGTACCACTATAAGAGCCGCCACTAATGAGGCGGGCTTGCTAGCCCGCCATCGCGGGCAGCCCCGCTTTGTCTACTAATGTGGCATTCGGCATGCCCTCTATGAAGCAATGACACGCCCACTAATATGACACCCAAGTCATATATATAGCGTGTCCGAGATATGTCAAGGGATTTTTCCATATGAAGCTTTAGGAAAGATTTCATACAAAGAGGGAAATATCTCGGCCAAATAAGGAAAGGGTATTTTTTAGCAATAAGATTCCTATAAATACCCAACAATCATTTCAAAAACAAAGAACTACGTGCATTTTGAGACTTGATTCCAGAGAACAATTTGATAACGAGGCAGCCATTGGTGATACAGTCTCTCTCACTCCATATCAACCTCTCCAACAAGATCATTAGTGTGTTTGCGTGAGTTCTCACCCAAACAGGCTTTATTGCTAGAATATAAAGAAAACACTTTTTCGCACTCCTAACTACTTAGTGATTCTGTTATTCTATCTACAAAGAAGTTGTTACTGGTGAAATTAGATTCCTCTAAGATAGGTTGGGTTCCATATAGGGGTGTAAAATGGGCCGGGCTGGCCCAGCCCCCTTATGCTATGAGGGTCGGGCCTGTGAGGGCCAACACTTGAATTATACAGCCCTTGCCCTCACCTCAGCCCTCTTTAGAAAACTGTGGGCCGGGCCTGAGGGCCGGGTCTATGGGCCGGGCTGTACAACTTGTCAATTATTCAAAACTCTTGAATACAACTTGTTTAGACTTCATTAACATATTTGGTTTTTATCAGATTTCATTAACTAATTAACATATTCATTACAAAAATTCTTGAAAACCTATCAAATTTCATTAACATATACAATAGAATATATAAATATATTCTATGGGATAGAGATATATCCATATAATACCAGATCCTATAGAATATATTCACATATTCTAACAATATATTCATTACAAGAGAGAGAACCTCCATCAAGGACATTATAATGCATAACTAAGGGTATTATATCGTAATTTTGTTTAGAAAATCTAAATATCAATGAGGGCCTTAATACGGGCTTTGTGAGGGCTTTAGAGGGTCGGGCCGAGGGCCGCCCTCATGTTTCCATATCTAGGCCCTTACCCTCCCCTCAAAACATGAGGGTCGGGCCGGCCCTGCCCTCAAATTGCATGCGGGCTTAAATTTGAGGGCTTTTTTTGTCTATGGGCCGGGTCGGGTCGGGCGGGCCGAGGGCTTGAGGGCCGTTTTTACACCCCTAGTTCCATATATATTAGATAAGTATGGAGTGAGAATACCTAGCTTTTAAGATCCTAAGTTCAAGATGGTTACTATTATGCTATCAAGGTCGTAATCTTATTCCCTGCCAATCTTATTAGTGGATTGACCACATGAACTCGGTCGATAATGCCCCAGAATCCCTATGCATCAGCTATCAGTCACGTACATACATCCACGTAGTCTTATTGTAGGCAGAAAGCATGGAAACATACATCCACGTAGAAATTCAGTTATAAGACAATCAGAACATACAAAATAACAACCAGAAGGAAAAATTGTACTTCCATTATTTCAAAGTAAAACATGTGAATTCATAACTGAGGCAAAAGCTAGATTATTGAATAACAAAAGACACCCATCGTGGCAATCGCAAAAGAAAACTCCCTCAAGGTCGACTTAAAGTCTCTGGCCGCCAACAACATGGTCCCGCCCCGCAAATTATATACAAAGTAAGGTACAATTTTGATGTGTTTGTACAAGTGAATGCTTACACGCAGCCAGGTTGTAATATATAATGATAGGAAATAAACAATAATGCAAGGAGTTGAGGCGCAAGATTGGGCATCAACATCTCTCGACTCATCATTGCCAAGTATATATAACCCGAGCTTCTAATGAAAGCATGTGGATTTCTATATTTGAACAAAACTATCCACTTTGCGCACTTTTGAGGCGTGTATCATAGTTTTTCTTGATTGGTAAAGTGTATGATAGTGATGCAAGGCATTTGGAAAAACTTAAAATTTTCAATCGAATGAGTTGAACGGTCACAAATAACGCACTGAACTCGATGAACTTCCTTCGAATCAATTGAAATTCACAAAAAAATTACTTGAAAATTGAAAGGCATCCAAGACATGTTGATTCCACTAATAGAATACGAAGATATGAGAGATAAACAAAATAAAACACTTCTCTAAACAAATTTTCATTAATCAATAAGCTAATTTTTGTGTTACTCTGAGCCATATATATAGGCTTCAAAACACTCCAAAACATAAATAGAAACATCCAAAAAAACCCCTAAATTGATACTACTACCTTAAAGGACTTAAAACTACTTAAAACACTTCAAAAACAACTTTGGAAACATCTAAAAACACCCTCGAATCCTAAATAACGAAAATACATAAAATAAGTAATTTCTAAAGTAAAAAAAAAAATCCATATGGACTAATATTTTGAATTCCATAAATTTCATTGATCTTGACTTGCATCGATAGTTCTTGAAAGACATTTTACATTCGCTTTCAATCTAACAAAGTTATTGTCTTTGGTAAAAGACATTTTTCTCGATAATTATGCTAATCAATCTCAAAATAAAAATTGACAATTTAAATAAATTATTTACAAGGTAAGATGATGGAAAAGGGCATTACAATATCGTCCTCGAATAGGATGGCCGCCACCGCCACCACCGCCATAAAAGGAACTACCATCACCACCACTGCCAACGTCATGGTAGCATGGTATACAGATAAGTATAAAAAGTAAGAAGACACAAAACAACCAAAAAGTTCGGTTGAAGAAACCATGTCGAAAATTTGTCACATGTGAAATCTTCATGGCCAAATATCAAAAAATTGAATGGCGAAATCTAAACACTCCTCAGTTATCACCACTCAAAGTTCCAAGGGACTTAAGTCAGAGGATATGGGACTTTGAAACATACCCTCTTGACACGCAAGAGTGCAAAACGGTCTGGACTTCGGGAGACTTATCCGATCCTATTAAGCGGAAATGTGACACACTTGACTATAGAAAGCAATTGAAGCCTCAAGCACTGCGTGTAAAACTATTGAGAACCGACTTGTCCAATCGTTTAAATGACAGTCAGTTTGGGAAATGTTGACACGCTTGACTCTAGAGAGCGGCTGTGTCTAAAATATTAAATATTCCAAGTGGAAAGTGGAAACTAACCAAAAAATTTGAAGTCAATAATTTGCATCGGTCTAGGTGCAGACATATAGTAGCCAATATTTCATAATTTTCAATTGTAAAATAAACCCCTCGACAACATTTTGTTTGGATCAATTACGTGTTTAATAATGTGAAATAATCATGGTTTCCAACTTTCTATGCTTTTGCATGTTTTGGTACTTAATTCATTAAATTTCAACAAAACCGATATTTTAGAATGCAAAAGAGGTCGAAATATTGTTTGTACTTAAAGACCATTTGTTATAGTCCAAGAGAAGCCCACCAAAAGTTCAAAAAGGTCCAAGCCAAACACTATGGTATTTTAATTGCAATTGACCATGGAGACAACGGTCAAGATATGTTGACTTGGACGGGTGTGAAAATGTGTGTGTGTGTGTGTGGTGGGGGGGGGGGGGGAGTTTTATGTAGACTTTTAACCAGCCTCGACGAAGACCTACGGTTCTTTAATTGGCAAGACAATTAAATAGGCCAGGAAAACTTCAGAGACTGTTTTTGGATCATTCAGACTTTCACCTTGTTCATTCACAACTGACCAGATGCAATTTCTACCCTTTCTTTCTTTTATAGCATTGAAGAAGTAAGCATTACACCTGTCGCCAAATACTAACCAGTCACAGTCAGTCTTTTGTTTCAGATCAACCTGCTCCATCTTTGAGAGTTCGATATATTTGGTTCTTGTCTGCTTCTCAAGTTGAGCAATTTGAGCATTATGAGGGTCAGCTTGGAGTTTGAGTTGCAATTTGTGCATGGACTCTCTTGTTTCTTGTATCTGCTCATGAAATTTTGAAAACTTTTCCTTGGACCATCCTTTAAGAGCTTTTTTGAGTGCTCTTAACTTAGAATATAAAATAAACACTGGAGTTCCATAAAATTGCTGGTTCCACACCGAAGTGAGTAAATCATGGAAGTTAGAATGCATAAACCAAATGTTGTAAGGTTCCTTCATGCCTTTACAACCTTTCAAACTTGGGTCTTTTCTCAGTTGTTGAGAACCAACTAGAGGGAAGCCTTCCTCCCAATATTGGCCTTACTCTTCCTAGCATCCAAGAGATGTACTTGGGAATAAACAAGTTCACAGGCCTTGTACCAGTTTCATTATCCAACGCTACAACACTGGAATCTATCGCACTTTACAAAAATGGTTTCACTGGTCCAGTTCCAATGGATTTAGGAAAATTGAAAAGTCTTCGCAACCTCTATTTGTACGAAAATCAACTGGGAAGCGAGGGGGGCAATGATTTGGAATTCATAACTTCTCTAACCAATTGTAGCAATTTAGAAGGGGTAGCATTTTCCAAAATTTTGCTTAAAGGTCCATTACCAGAATCAATGTCTAATTTGTCCAGAAACCTCACCAATTTTGATGCAGGAGATAATCAAATATATGGTAGTATTCCAGTAGGAATTGAAAACTTGTTGAACATAGAAAGAATCCATCTATCCGACAACTATCTTACCGGCACCATCCCTGCAGTTATAGGAAAGCTCAGCAAACTACAATATATATATCTACAAGGGAATATGTTTTCAGGCCAAATTCCAACTTCTCTTGGTATTTTGAGTGAATTAACAGAACTCCAATTAGGTGATAACAATTTCAGTGGAAGCATACCACCTTCTCTTGCAATGTGTCAAAAGTTAGTCCTATTAAATCTTTCTCATAATAACCTCAATGGTACAATACCCAAAGAAGTTATTGGTCTGTCCTCCCTCACAGTTTCTTTAAATTTGGATCAAAATGCCCTTACTGGTCCTCTACCAGCAGAAGTAGGTAACCTGACCGATCTTGAAACGCTGTCAGTTTCTGGAAACAGATTGTCCGGTGACCTTCCAAAATCACTGGGTAATTGTTTGACTTTGAAGAGCCTTTACATGGATGGAAATTTCTTTCAAGGAAGTGTTCCGAAGTCATTAAGCTCTTTAAGAGGCCTTGAATATTTTGATCTTTCTCGTAACAATTTGTCAGGGGAGATTCCTGAATTCTTAGGGGGATTCCCTCTCCTCAAGCTGAATTTATCATTTAACCAGTTTGAAGGTCAGGTACCGGGCAATGGGGTTTTTAGAAATACAAGTTTGTTTTCGCTGGATGGAAATAAAAACTTGTGTGGTGGTATTGTAGATTTGAATCTGCCTCCATGCACCCAAAAGTCAAAGAAGAAGTCTTTTCCTATCAAAGTGGTTGTCTATGTGATTGTTGGGAGTGTATGTTTTCTTTTGTTACTGTGTTTTGTCCTTCTGTGTTGCCGAAGAAAACTGTCCCAAAAGCCGAAATCTCCATCAACATTGTTCAGTGAACAGTTTAAGAGGCTCACTTATGCAGAGCTCCTTAGAGCGACAAATGGATTCTCTCCTGAGAATTTGATTGGCGTTGGGAGTTATGGATCGGTGTTTAAAGGAATTCTTGAAGAACTCGACAAAGTAGTTGCAGTGAAGGTCTTCAATCTTCAACAAAAAGGAGCTTCAGCGAGTTTCCTAACTGAATGCAATGCCATGAGAAATCTTCGCCATCGAAATCTTCTTAGGATCATAACATCTTGCTCAAGTATTGA
The DNA here is from genome assembly GCF_015680905.1 of Coptis chinensis. Lineage (NCBI taxonomy): Eukaryota > Viridiplantae > Streptophyta > Magnoliopsida > Ranunculales > Ranunculaceae > Coptis > Coptis chinensis. The sequence goes on along the minus strand of NC_141461.1, from coordinate 511,352 downwards.
TTTTCATGGAAATAACTTCAAAGCTCTTGTTTTAGACTTTATGCCTAATGGGAGTTTAGAGGAGTTGCTACACCCAAGAGCAGATAGAAAAGAGCCTAAGTTTAGAAATTTAAACTTCACTGAGTGTGTAACTATAGCCATAGATGTTGCTTCTGCACTTGAATATCTTCATCACAATTTCCAACCCACAATTGTTCATTGTGATCTAAAGCCAAGCAATATTTTCCTCGATGATGACATGACTGCTCGTGTAGCTGATTTTGGAATAGCAAAGATTTACTCGGCCACTTTGTATAATTCTGAAGATAATTTAGCCAGCACTGTCGTACTCAAAGGATCAATTGGTTATGTTGCTCCAGGTAAATGGGAACTTTAATTTTCATTCATTGATAAGCCTTGAACTATATTATTGTATCAGAATTGGTTTTCATAAAGCGTTATCATAACTTAATTGATGGACAAAAATAAATGAGTATTTATCAGACTTGATTTCATTGTTTATACTCACATTGATAATTAATATGCAGAGTATGGTATGGGTGGTCTAGTGTCGACGCAGGGAGATGTCTACAGCTATGGAATATTGTTGCTAGAGATGTTTACAAGGAAAAAACCAACAGACGACATGTTTGTAGACGGACTTAGCCTGCACAAGTACGCCGAACTGGCTTTGCCTAATCAAGTTGTCGAAATTGTCGATCCAAATGTGCTTGTTGAAGAAAATGATAAATTACCTGACATTGCAGAAGCGATTAGTACATGTGACAGACTCAAGGACTGTTTGATTTCAATGATAAGACTCGGAGTCACATGCTCTGCTGACTCACCTGCAGAACGCATGAACATGAAAGAAGTCATCAGTGAATTGCATCGGATCCGGGATTATAATCAAGGCCGGTGTCGAGCCATTGAGTGACAAGTTGGTCGACTCTTTGTCAAATTACTTTTCCTGTTCTTGTTCACGTTGGTCGAATAGTTCCTTGTATGTGTAGCTAAATAATGGCCATTTCTTGTTGTAGCCGTGGTTTGATGCCATGAAACAAATAAAGTAATAAGCTTAATCAGCACGCTGTTGGTCTAATACTAGAACTATTGTAACAGTGAGCTGATAAGAAGCTAGATCAACTAATGAGTTTGCTCTAAGTTGAATCATGTTCTAGATGTATAGTACTTATTACGTTAATTCACTCTTAGTTGAATTCATTATCTCTTGATAGTTTAAGAGTGGAACAAATCTGTACTCTAATATATTGCTTCACCATTATTTGATAGTAGGAATATTGATTTAATTAAGTGTTTGTTAGATTAGGTATTAGTGTTTATGCATTAATATTTAGTTTAGAAAATTTGTATTTATCACCTACTTATATTATTCCAAATAAACTTTGGGGGCATCAGGGGTAAAGTATGCCGAATAGTATGCAAGACAGTTCAAACAATAAGCTAATAAGCTACTTAATTACTGCCATAAACGAACAAAACGTCTAGTGCATAAGCATAATGTAAATGCAGAAGTAAGTGAGCAACAAAGCTCAATAAGTATGCAAGCAACGAAGGTCAAGGTTCTTCGTGTTGGCTGGCTGCTATGATCGTTTTGTGGCTCTCATGTAACATTATAGAGGTTGAATAGCATGAGAAGGTGCAAGAATTTCTTTTTCCTCGGGAAGTTAAGTTGTCTCGAGGGGTGGCAGCGCCTGTTGGCGCTTATTTTTTGGATTTTATAATATCATTACCTTGATCAATTCCAAGCAGACTTACGGGCTGCAAACAGAGTGTATAAGGTTGAGAACTTGGTCAATATGGTATTTTTACAAATGTGGCTATGGAAGCACTTCCCAATATATGCACCTGAGCTTGCCTTGTTTCCTCGAACACTAAGGAGTGGCTCGACTGGCATTGATGACTAGAAGGTAAAGAAGGCTTGTGCTGCTACCTATCCTTGCTCTTTGAAATGGGTCTCAGTAAAAAGACATTTGAGGGTAACACTGTCTATATTGATGACTTGGAGTATGCTGTCTTCAAGCCATATTTATTTGCGCTAATGGACAGGGGTGAGAGATATAATTACTTTTGAGTGAAGTGCCTGGTGAAATGGCATTCCTAGACTCTTTAGGCAATGTGACTTTTGATGACGATGTGCACATATTGTGTGCTCTTCCTGGCTATCTCCCTATGCCAGTGAAGGATGGGTTAGAGTATTTTGCATATCTATTGAGTTAAGTCAGCGAGCAGGGTGCATAATCCCCTTAGTCAATTAATCAGCCAATAGGCGAGGAATCTAATTCCATAGGGATTGAATACGGAGCTTGGCGGAGATTTCTTGTTTTTTTTCTTCTGTCTGTTAGCCATAGCTTGCAAGGGGCTTCCTGTGGGTTCAGTGGAGGCAGCATCCGTACGGCTACTTGGTTCAGCCTAACTTCCTTCCGTGGTTAGAGCAGGGGAAGAGGAATTCGTGGACAGTGCAACCGCTCGTTCTGAGCGAAAGAAGGCATCAGCCACTTAGGTACAGAAGAGCAAAAGCTTCTCTGTTAGCACGGGCCTATCAGCTCTTCCTTAATACAATTGTTTCTTTTCTTCTGTCTGTTAGCCATAGCTTGCAAAGGGCTTCCTGTGGGTTCATTGGAGGCAGCATCCAAATCTTTATGGATGGTGGCCAACTTCTGAGAATCCAGATTCCAGGGCTTGCTTAAAGCTCGCCGATAGGCAGCAATAGTTTCATAAAAATCCGCTTGCTTCCACAGACTTGGGAGAAACTCTACAGATTTGTGAAGTATCTCCTGCAACTTGCAGTCCTCAACAAAACTCTCTGGCAGACCACTGGGCAGTGCGGCTTCAACTGTGTCATCTGGAATTCCTTCACTTCTAACCTGAAAGAAAAACTTTTTCAACCAAACACGGCTCTTTGAGAACATCTTGAGTCTCCATTCTCTCAGTAATTAGTTCCTCTGAACATTTTACTCCGATTCTAATTAAGGCACTCAGACACTCCTCGTTATCCCTTGAGCGAGACCGAAATCGAGGCTACCAATTAACTTGAGAGCCCCTTGGCTGAAGCATCCTCTTACGTTGTTGAACACCGAAGCTGAAACCTTCTCTTTCTTTTTCTGTACCTCTATCGCCCTCCATCAATCCTTCATCTGTCTCCTTGTTTTCATGTCTGTCTCCTTCTGATTCTACATCTCTTTCCTTTTTCCTATCTTTAGACTCCCTATCACCGGCTTTCCAGCCATCATGTTCTTTTTGCCTCCTCTGTTCCACTGCAGGATTTTCCAACTCAGGTGTTCTAATAGATCCATCTGCCGATTCCTTCTCATTGTGTAAACCCTCTTTCTCTATCCCATTCAATGTTTCCTTCTTAATATGATTCTTCTCCCTCTCCTTTGGTCGCTCTTTCTCTTTCTGAACGTCCTTTCTATCTCTCTCCCACCTCTCTGATTCTCTTTCTTCCCTAGTTATTTCTCTGTGTTCACTACTACTATTACCTAATGGAAGGTTGCTTTGCCGATCAATTCTGTCCTTGTCCCTTTCTCCCCAATCTCTGTGTTTCTCACCTTTCTTTCAACTTATCATCACTTTGAAGACAAATTCGTTCTCCTCGTCCGCATGTGCTTCTAGATAACCCCGTTCTTCGATTGTTGAAGAATCCCTACCAATCTCACTTGTTCCTTGAGTAGTACTTCGGGAGTTACACCATGTATCGATACCATGGGTTGTTGCTTCAGGATATCGTTTCCCTCTATGTTGTTCCCTAGGATCCTTCCAGTTCAAAGGACTATTTCCAGCATTATAAGCATCCTTATCGATCTTAACATCGCCCTTAAATTCCATATGAGATTTCCTGTCATGTTTTACTTCTTTACTATCATCCTCTCTACTTTCTATTCTCACGCCTTTACCACTTTGAGGCTCAACCCTTGACTCGGCATACATGTCCCTAGTTTCACCCTTGAAATCTCTGTTATCTACTTTGGGATCCCTACTGTCCTTATAATCTCTTGATTCCACCCTGTTTTCGGAAGTACAATGATGGTCTACATATGACTTTCATTGGATAGCATGTGCATATCTGCGATGTCCAACACCCGTATCCAGAGATGATGTAGTTGGAGAAAGGGATTGTCATAACCTTTATTCTGCTTGGTCGAGTGATGACGGATAAGGACAGCTTCAACTTGGATGTCCCAAAGAACATTAGCATTATCGTGCCTCTGTAGCTAACATATATGGGACAGGCAACAACAGAGAATTCACCTATAAAACACCATCAGTAATGCATTTGTCTACCACTGATTTGGATAAGCTTCTCTATACTTTGTGTCTTCTCCCATCAGGCACTGTCGTGCAGCATTGCTTGCGCGCCTGTTCTGAACCCTCTTCGTTTGGTGTTTCTTTCTTCCGCAACATGGAAGCCAGAGTACGCTTCTTCTCTTTCAGAAATGAAGCACTCTCAGTTGCTGCTCCCAATGTTTCAGAATATGAGGTTGATGTTATAGCAGATTCATGCAGCACTGATTCATTGTGCTCGCAAACTTTTGCAAGCTAGCTTTGCATGTTTGGATGTATTCTTATCACTTTTCCTCTTTGCTTCATCTCTGTCTCTCTCCCGCACATTCTTTACAACCTGTTTTGGGAACACCGGGATGATCAATGAGAGAACCACTCTTTACTAAAACAGAGAAAATAATAAAAATGATCAATTCTTCCGCAACATGGAAGCCAGAGTACGCTTCTTCTCTTTCGGAAATTAATGAAGCTCTCTCAGTTGCTGCTCCCAATGTTTCAGAATATGAGGTTGATGTTATAGCAGCTTCACGCAGCACTGATTCATTGTGCTCGCGAACTTTTGCAAGCTTTGTGTAGTTGGAGAAAGGGATTGTCATAACCTTTATTCTGCTTGGTCGAGTGATGACGGATAAGGACAGCTTCAACTTGGATGTCCCAAAGCCAACGCGCCTGGTTGAATATCTATTATGTAACCCTTCATACAGTATGCTATATGGCATAATAATTTGAAGTTCGTAAAGAAACCAATTAATTGCATTAAAATATCATGTACTGATGTACTTCATAGTTTATGATGTAAATGGCCATGTACAGTCCGAAAAAACAAAATCAAAGATAACTGATGCCTCATGGAAATTGAAGTACTTTTAAAACTTTGTCTTGGGTCTATCGCACACTAACTTTACATTAGTGTATCGATGTATTCAGGCAATCAATCGACATGTATTCGACCATTACCCCTCCCACAGTTAGCTTCTTAGCTGGATCGAGTTTGGGAATAAGCAGTTCGTTCTTGTCAATATCATCACCTCATAGAAGACATCAGATATCGGAATCTGATTCTGCCCTAAACAAACCATCCCCAGTACTGCAACCTTGGACAAAGAAGAGCCGTCTCTTCCACCATCAAAGCATGCGTCGAGTCAGGCGTTCTCTTATCCCGAACTACCACCAACTCAGCAATGCTCTTACACTCAAGCAGTCATCAATGGTAACACCATGCATACTCCAGATGTTAATCTTTTTTCCCTTAATTATCTCCAGATGAATTTTGTGGTATTGTGGTTGGATCTCTCCATTAGCTGCTTGGAAACTACATAGAAAGTCTGTAGTTTTCTTGTTAATTATTCCGTCTTAAGCATGAGCTCTGGAAGTTGTTTAAAAATGTACCATTGTATTTGCTTTAGCCAAAAGGTTTACATTAAATTTCCTTTTGGTGCAGGTGTTAATGTTCTATGTGGAATGGGACTACTTTCAACGCCCTACGCAGTCAAAGGAGGTTGGATGAGCCTATGGATACTACTTATGTATCACCTTTGCCAGATGACCAGCAATGTTTATCCCCACCATAATGTCCTTCTTCAGTAACTGAATATTCAGAGTTCGCTCCTCAAAATAAATCTTGTTTCTGGTTTTCCATATGCCTATCATGAATTGAACCAAGCCTGCATTCCATAGTTCCTGCCTGATAGGACTGTGGTGCTTGCAAGCTTTCATAACTGATTGGAGATCCAAGACAGGTAAAGAAGCTTTAAAGGTTTGAGCCAACCAGCACCTCATATCTCTAGTAACGTCACATTCCCAGAGCAAGTGTTGGGCGCTTTCTTCTGCCTTCCCACACAGTCTACACCTAGATGCCAGCTTTATGCCCTTCTGTTGAACTCTGTCATCAGTTGGGTACGCTTTTTGAATCAGTTTCCATACAATCCCAGAAGCTCTCGGGTGTACATATTTGTTCCAAACCCATCTGTGCCATTTTACTTTCACTTTTTTTTCCCTCAAAACTTCTATTACAAATCTCAACTCAGACAATTGCACAGGGCAAGAAAGCATAGAAAAATAATTACTATGGATTTATTTGCACGGTTACATAGTTATCCACTTTTCAGCCACAAATTTTGGAAATGTAATATCATTGGAGAAGTATTTTTCTCAAGCTATTGTAATTATTTGGCTGATTTGATGCTTAATGATAAGTGAGAGACGCATATTTCTGTCAATAATGCATGAAAGCACAATGTTTTAGATAATCTATGATTGGCGGTCTTGTGGAAATTGGTATCATATCTATCGAGAACCAACGATTATCAGGATAAATGCAAATTTCCTCTACACTCATTTTCTCAGTACCTGACTACAGGATATGCTCATTTCGGGCACCTTAACAAAATACAATTAATTATGGTCACTAAGGCATAAAGAAGTGAACTATTAACTTGTGACTATTGTAGAGACGTAAACAACAGAATGAAAAACATAACAAGAGACAGAAAAAACTAAATTTTGAAAAGGAGAGGCAGTCGTGCCGGAATTTTTGACAAATTATCATTTCGTAACTCAGAAGTTTACGATATTACGACAACAACCTGAATTTATTTGTCCTCGCCTGCCTTTTTTCTAGGAATATAAATAAGACTTCGAAAGAGATAAATAAAGCTTTGGAAACCAGGTAATCGATTTCTGGAATTTGGTAGCCAGTGGACCACATGACATAACTGAACAACAATTTTTTTCATATTGATGATCTCTCTGATTAAAATATAAAAATATCTTTATTTTGTTCACTCAAAGATTATAAAAAATATATGGAACTCATTTCTCACAATGTAGTGAATGTACACATTGAAGAATTGCTTGTTGAGTTATTGTTAGCTTGTTGAGTTATTGTTAGGTGGTAGTAATATCACCTGCATGTTTGAGGCTGAAATTTGAGGCCAGTATCTGTAAATTTTGACCAATTCTAAGTTGAGACAAATAACATTCGCAAATTTGGAGTACGACCTACCACCTGCGACACTACCAATGTCACTCAAAGTTGAAAAAAGTCAAAAAAAACAACTTACGCGACATTCCCACTGCCACGCCAAATTAAAAAAGTTAAAAAAAAAAAATCTACGCGACATTAGCAATGGCGCACGATACTACCATTGTCGTGCCACATCCCCATCCAAAACCACAAATTTACATCCACAGATACGGCTAGACAGGTGATACCTCCACATTTGCCTCTACCTAGAAATGGGGTGATACTTCCACCTAGAAATGCTTATAGACTAGTTGTTAAATAAATCTTCAATACGTATCTCGAAAAGTCGCCATCGTATCTCTAACTAGGGCGTAGGTAGTTTAAAAGCGTAAAATGAAGAGTAGGCTATCTTAAACTATCAACCACTATTGAGCAAACAAGTACACCCATTCCAAATTTGACACACACACACACACTTGTTTTGTATTTCTATATTTGTTGTTCTTGGCCGCTTGGAGAGAGAGAGAGAGGAAATCTTTCCTCTTTTTCCTAAGCAAATCTCCACCGTCCATCTCTCACTTCATCACTTTATAAAAATTTCAACCATCTCGAAAATCAGGTCTGTGTTTCACTTTCCCCCAATATTGAAAACTAGGGTTTCTAATTTCAATTTTCAACAGCTTTATATTAAAATTATTCAATTAGATCAATTTCTTTAATTTAATTTAATTAATTACTCTAATTTCTGTTTAATGTTTCAACAGGTTCGAAATGAATTGAAATAAAGTTTGTGTTTTTAGATTTGTTTTTTTTTAGGATTTGATTAGAAATGGAGCAAGAGAGACAGAAAATGGAAATTGAGGATAGTTCTAATGTTGGGCAAGCACCAAATGGACCAATTATGTGTGCAAACAATTGTGGGTTTTTTGGATCTGCTTCAAATAATAATCTTTGTTCAAAATGTTACAGAGATTTCTATTTGAAGCAATCCAAATCAGCAGCTGTTAGTGCTGTTGTTGATGTTGAGGAGGAGAATAACAAGGTTGAACCCATTGTTGTGGAAAGTGAAGGAACAACTTCAGAAGATCCAGGGAACCAACCGCCTGCGAACCGGTGTAACTTTTGTAGAAAGAGGGTTGGATTGACGGGGTTCAAGTGTCGTTGTGGAGAGACATTTTGTTCGATTCATCGTTATTCGGATAAGCATAATTGTGCCTTTGATTATAAGAGTGCTGGTCAAGATGCTATTGCAAAGGCGAATCCTATTGTGAAGGCAGATAAAATTGAGAAGATCTGATGGTGGGGTAAGAAGGATGGAATGAGGAATTGGGCAATCTCATTGTGGAGCATTTGTTTTTTATGCATGATAAAAGAAGGTGAAACCTTTGGTTATAAAACATTTCGAAATGATATCTTGTTTGGAAAATAAATTTGCTTGTGGTAGTATTATGATTATCTTTTTTTTTTCGCTTGCTTGCATGTGTATAGTCCAGTTCTATGTAATTTAAACCCAGTGATACTGGAGTGAAATCGTTGGTTATATTTCATTTTTATCCTTGTATATTTTGCTGTAGCATTTGCACTGGTGGTTCGATCTTATGGATATCTTGCCTTATTTTGAATTGTTTGTTATGCTGTGTCGTTTATTAGTTCACCGTGTATGGTACTTTGGATTATGTGAAAGGAGCTGAGTGTATGTACTTTAAAACGCAGTAGAGGTAATTTGTTTACTAGTTGTATCACTATTTCTTAATCTATCTTAATGAATGAGCTTCCAGACAGAGATATTCCATATCTTGTGTAGTTAGGTTAGGAGAGCACTTAGCTTGCTAGTTTCTTGTGTGAGGAGACAACATGGTTTCATCACCAGTTAACTAATGGCAGTATCACTTTTATTGTGGTGAGACCCACTGGAATTTCTCATCTTCATTTATCTATGATAGTATCAATTTCATTGTACTATGTTATGGATTATGGATGTTTACTAGATAGCTATAGCATACTTACATGGCCTATGGGTGTTTACTAGATTGATATTAGATTTCTTGTATCTACTATAGAATTCTCTATTTGGGTCCATTATGCGTGTTGGCAATGGTCTGAGGTGGAGTATTTCTTTGGTCACTGACCATGGTGTGCTATGCATGGGAAGTTGTTTATCTCTGTTTGATAAATACATACTTCTTTATGGGCCATTAATCTTATTGATCATGGTCATGGTTATGGTCATGTATTTTTAAGATATTTCTGGCTTCAAAACCATTCCAGAGTGGGAAAACTTGAGAATTCATATTTCTGATGGGATAGTCTGGTTGTTTTTGGTGTTTCTCAATTACAAGTACCTGAGGATCTTTTCTCATACTGGAGTGCCAAGTTTGAGCCATTGGTATTCAGGTTATTGTTTTCTAGTCTAGTCTGTTTATGTTCCTGTGCGCATGACATATGCATGTACTTTTAGACTTTCTTCCTAGAAAGTAGAAACCCTTTATGGATTGCTAGTAATTGCCTGCTTCTAAAAGCTGGGGAAGGGTTTGGCTGCTGTCGAAGCTGGGGAAGGGTTTGGCTGCTGTCGAAGCTGGGGAAGGGTTTGGCTGCTGTCGAAGCTGGGGAAGGGTATGCCTTTCCCTCTCTGAAAAATGCAATATGATACTGGCTTGTTCGACCTTTGTTAGGCTCTGACAGTTGTACTTAATAATAGTATCTTGTTTTCTAGCTGTTTCATTATCGTTTTCCTTTACTGTATGTATAGGCAACAGACGGAAAATATTTTTTCAAAGATTGGGGATACTGGTGCGTTGTTAGTAATTGAGACACTTTCGACTGATAAGGCTCTCTTGTTTGCTCATATTGGTCTTCAGAGGACAACCCCAAAAAAAAAAAGGAGCCTAAGCAGTTGAAGGAGAAGGGCGATAGGGTGAGCCTAGAGAGTAGGTGCGAACCTTTGAGTGCATAGGTAAGAGCTTCCGGGTAGGGCAACCTTTTAGTAGTAGTGGGACGCTATATTTCAAATTGTGTGGATATTCCAATAGTCGCCTAGGGTAAGATCACTACACTAGTTAATAGTTATTGAAAACATGACAGATTGGAGTTGATTCTTTACACTGAAGGAAATCCTTTCACATCGTCAGTCCTTGTGATAGTAGTTCGCTTTGAACAGATTCTTATCCGTTGCTTGAAAACTATTGTGAAAGAAAACTTCTGTGAGTTAGAATGTAGGGTTGTTTTAATTCTGCTGTTATAGCTGGGTAGCTTTCAGTAGGGAGGGAGCAAGCAATAAAAGTTTATCTGCCTCATTTTGTAGTTCCATGGTTTGTGTGTGGGCCTAGTCTACTCATCTCATCTCTGGTGTTCAGCGGAAATGTCTCCTGGAACATGACAGTACTGTGTGTGAAGCTTTGGAAGATAATAGAATTACCCATGTACGTATATGCTTCCTTTGTCAAAGGGATCAACACAATCTTTACTATGTAGACTGCAGAGTTCAGTGTATTGCTATGAATTCTTTGGGATCTCTGTAACATACATCTATGCCAGGAATATGTACTGAAACGATTTCTCAATTACTTGGGATCTCAGTAACATACATTTACGCTGGGATCGAAAAAGAATATGATTTGTGAGTGGATGGATGCACATGCCAACGTAAGGGAACCTGTAGAATGCACAAGTCCAATCCACTCTGTGTGCATTCATAGTTTGGCACTAAATTCTCAATAATTCTATACTGACACAGAGAATTTGACAAAGTTGACCGACACAGAAGCGTGACACTGGAACATCAATGTTGCACTATGAAAAACCATTATTGCAACATCAATGTTGCACCATAAAAACCACTACAACGTCAATGTTGCATCGGAAAATATCACTATCACTGCAACATCAATATGAAAACCACTACAACGTGAATATTGCACCGAGAAATATCACTTCAATATTAATGTTGCATCATGAAAACCACTGCAACATCAATGTTGTACCACAGAAAATCAATGGAATGGATGATTTGCTATAAAGAAAAGATGAGAATGACAAAATAAGAATGAAAATATGATAATGGAAAGAGAAGAAGTGTTTTGAGTGAGAGAAAAAAAAAAAATTAGCTTTTATTTTCACCCCTGCAATATTGATATTGCAACATGCCACGTCACTGTGTTATTTTTCCTGTGTCACGTGGGTTATAGAAATCAGTAAGTCGAAAAAGAAGAGAAAAGTAGCCGAAACATCTGTTGAAATATCGTGCAACAAATAAACGATGGTAAGTTTTGTAATTAATGAGAAGACAGAGGGTAAGATTCATATAAATTACCCGCTGGTAATAAACAACATATATAAATGATAAATGAGGAGAGCTCAAACACAAATCTTTTCTATAACTTTTCTAACTTCATTTTTTTTTTCTTCTGTCTATTTATACGCAGGTTTGAAGATTTATATTTCAGGTGAAAATTTTAACTCATAAACTAGTTATTTTATATTTGAATTACGAACATATGAGGAATCGGACTTTGATTTCATCTTATTCGATCTAATTCCACGTCTCTGATTGTTAGAAATGATTAAGAATTTTTTTGTGGTAGTAATAGTATATGTAATGTACCGTGAACTTACTTGTTTGTTATTTTTCTGTCTGTTTTGTTGTGGAATGTTTGATCATGAGCTTACTTATTATCAGAGAGTTTGTGGTATTATTATTATTATTTTTTTGATACGTCTCTGATTGTTAGAAATTATGAAGAATTGTTTTGTGGTAGTAATAGTATATGTAATGTACCGTGAATTTACTTGTTTGTTATTTTTCTGTCTGTTTTGTTGTGGAATGTTTGATCATGAGCTTACTTATTATCAGAGAATTAGTGGTATTATTATTATTATTATTTTGATTGGTAAGCCTGTTTTAAATGAGATCAGTAACTATTTGATGCTGGCGGGGTTCGAGCCCCAGACCTCTGGTATCATCACCCAAAGATTTTACCGAATTTGCTAGTCGGCACCTGCTAGTTAGTTAGTGGTATTATTAGGGAATGCATAATTGAACTGGTATTTGAAATTCCAAATAAAAGAAACCACACACTATGTTTGTGTGGTCGATTGTCGTACGATTTACTTTTTATCATCTATTCATTGCCATGTTTTTTTTTCTTTATTGGTAGGCTCAAAATGGTTTATTCTTGCGGTAGTCAGGCTGTTGATGGTCCTGCTATTATACAGTTGCGGAAGTGGGACTCAACCAAACTTGACCTTTCTAAATTCTGTGAAGCTTTTATTTCTCCAACAAGGGAACTGTTGCTATTGCTTTCACATCAGTGTGAAGCATCATTGCTCCCTCTCACTGGTGCGGCTTCTTACGTTTCGCTTCTCTTTTCTTGAACTTGAACACTGTGCTTCATTGCTAATTTATCTTTTCAATCTGCAGGCACGGATGAGCTGGGCGGGTGTTATGATTCAAACTCTTTTTCTTCATCAAAACAGACAACCCTTAGACGGCTAAACTCATTAGACAATACCCCGAGTACTTCCGGATCAGTAGAAGGTGTTCCTTCACTTGAAAGTACCTCTCCAAGATCTGAGGATTGTTCTCTTATTTCTGATGTTAAATCGTTGGCGTGGGGCCATTATGGGGATGCATACGATCAGCACAAGGATGTTTCTTTTAGAGAATTTCTATTTGTTTCTGGAGACTGTGGCATCACAGTCCATGCCTTTTGTCATATGGATGGAACTCATAAAAGTAATCAGAATGAGGACGAGGTTGGACAAGGGAGATGGGTAGAGTGGGGTCCTGAAACACTTCACAAGACACATGCAAATAGAAGGGCCAACCTTTATGGAAATGATTCTGAGAATTTCTTGCAAGGGAAAACAACTCCTAAAAGGGACGGAAGGTCTCATGACGTTGACAGAGGGCAGAACGGTGAATTATCTATGACAGATTATACACTAAAGAAATGGTTGAAGACATTTTATACCAAAGTTGAAACTGTAGAATTAGAGGGAGACTTTTGCACTAGGTTCCCTGTGAAGCCATCATATCCTTCTTCTGTAGAAATTGTATCATTTAGCATGTTTGAAAACACCTCAATGTTGGTAGACTTTCTTACTCGGTCCGATGTATCATATATAGAGAAAAGTTGTAATGCAGCGACAGTGCCACAAAGTGATGCTTCAGTAATTTCACTGCCAAATTCCTCAAACCCTATTGTTAGATCTGATGACATGCCCATGCCCAAAGTTTTGAATCCGGGATCAGGCAGTTCATTTAAATGTTTCAAGTTGTTCTCCAGTTCTTCACACCGTTTAATTGGTTTTGCTCTGGCATTACTGGATCCTAGATCAGTCAAGAACAGTGAAGAAACTGTGAGAAGTACTAATAAGGTGTTTGTGGTGGTCACAAAGATATACCAGGAAAGATTACAGTGGGTTTCATCATCAAAACTTCATAGCCTGTATGTGAATATAGCTCCAGAATTTGAGTGGACGGACTTCATATTTTCTGATGATCTTCTTGTTTGTCTCCATGCGTCTGGCTTAATATTTGTTCACGGTGCAGAAGATGGAAAACTTGTGAAACGGTTTGATATCTTGAAGATCCATGGACTTGGACCAAAATCAAATCTACTGAAGCAGGAAAAGTTGTCTGTTGAGGATGATTCGGTGCCTAAAGGTGCTGATGTACAAACTGAGCAGGACAAGATTCATAATACATGCACCAAAAGACATTTTAAAAAGTTGATGGGTGCTTCGAGTTCTTCACTTTTAGCTGCAGTGGATGATCATGGTGTAATTTATATAATCTTTCCTGGTGACTATATCTCAGACAAAAGTTTGATCGGACAAACTGCTCCCACATCTTCAGCAGTTTGGGGTCGGTCGTTGATTGGCTGGGAGATTGGAGGTTCAGAAATTGGGTGTCAGGAAGCACTCTCTGTTCTCTCAAATTGTAACAGTTTTAATATTTCATCTAGAACAAAGGAGATTTTTCATCAAAAGCAGAAATGGTTTCTTCAGGGAGAGGGTGGCACATATGACTCTTATTTGAGTGGGTTTTTTCTGCATCACAGACAAAAAAGATCAGGCAGTTCCCAGTCGCCACTTTTTCAGTCAAGCCATTACGGAGGATATTTCTTCCTGTAGATGGATATAGTAACAATGATTCCATTTGTTTTTCTCCCTTTGGGATCATTCGTCTTATTAGAGCGCGTAATACAAACAATACAATGGGTTTTAAAATTGTTCATACACATTTGCGTGTTGCTTCAGAAATTCAAGACGATATCATTGTGAATTCTCGACATACAAGGTTTAGTCCTTTTGAGGAGGAATCATCTTTTCTGGAGAGGCTGTTGGTTGCTCTTTCCAGGGATGTTTTTATTTGGTTACACAAGATGGCCTCTCGGTTGTTCTTCCCTCGGTTTCAGTCTCATCAAGTTTTCTTCCTGTAGAATTCTTTGGTTATTGGCGACCGAGTTCCACTACAGCCGCTGGATGTCAGATAGACAAATTCTTGACAACAAAGACATATAAAGAATATTGGCCACTATGGAAAATAGAAGTCCTAGACAGAGTTCTTTTGTATGAAAGCCCTGAAGCAGCTGATCACTTGTGTTCAGAAAATGGTAAGAGTATGTATGATCATAAATACTCACTATTTCACCTAGAACTGATAATCGCCGCCTTCACATTTTACACATCAGTTTGAAAATGACTTGATAGTTACAAAATGCATAGGGTGTGATCTAAGCAGTTGGCCTGGAATCTTTTATGGGAAGGCCTCTGATTTTTGCTAATTCCCATGGTGTTGGGACTATGATTTTGGCTGGAAACCTTACTGGGTTTACTATGATATTCTTCATAACTATTGGGGGTTGCATATATTATGCCTTTTTGGGTGGTGTCCCTTCACTCCACTGAGCTTTAAGTCATCTGTTCCTCTTCACCTAAGCATCAAACTACAAATTCGGAAGTAAATTCTCTGGATTAGTTAGTGTCATAAAAGACTAGATGATCAAACTTTTAGGTTGGAAGATTAGTGAAGTGGTTCAAACTGCTATTCCTAGTATATATATAACTTCACTTTTCAATTGGATGAGCATCATGATTCTTTTATAACTTCACTTTATGCGTAGATATGATAGAAAAAGATGCTTAGTATATTGCTATATTGTGAATTGCAATCTCATGTCAGGATGGGACCTGAAAATTGCTCGATTGCGTCGCTTGCAGTTGGCGCTGGATTACCTGAAAGTGGAGGAGATAGAGCAGTAAGAACCTACACAACGTGTTTACCCTTGATTGTTTTACGATGCATTAAGGTTATTTAATCGGAAAGACAAGTTGTTTAAAATAGTTTAAAAGATCTATAATATGGTTGAATAGAATTGATTAATTGAACATATTTTTTTTTACTATTTTATTGACCTATGGTAAACTTCACTCTTATGGGTGATAGCAGTAAATTTAACTCTTTCTTTGTAATACACAGGTCATTGGAAATGCTTGTGGATGTCAATATTGCAGAAGAAGGCATCTTGAGAATACTTTTCACTGCTGTTTACCAGGCATTTTGTAAAGTTGGCAGTGATAATGAGGTTGTCCTTGCTTCAAGGTAGGTTATTTTATTGAAGACACTGTTTACATGACAACTGGTTTTACTATTGCAAATATATCTATTATATATTAGGTTCTTTGAGGTTCTTGATGAAGCTTATAGATCTTAAACAGTAATAATCTTCATTGGAAACTCCTCGCGATAATTTGTACTCCTAAAGAAGAGTTCTATATCATGGTTAGATTGTTTTGCAGACTTTTGTCTTTGGCAGCAAGCTTTGCAAACCAAAATGATCGAAGGTATGGATTGCTACAGCATGAGAAACACATGTTAATGTTTCTGACAATTAGCGATTCTAGGATTACTACTTTACCCCTAGACTCTTCAAATATAGAATTGAGTGAAATGAGTTGTTTGAGAAGGCTTCATGAAATGGCTCTTTTTTAGAGGTCATCAGAAATATGCAGTGTCGAGTTGATGCAAAACGAAAAAGGCCAGCACAAGGATTGGTATGGTCTTGATAAATGTTATAGTAATCCAATTGAGATGACATCCAATTATGATATCTTTAGAAGTGTCACTCATTTTGTCTATTACAGGTAGGTGATGCTGATGAGTCAAGTATCATGGACCAGAGGTTGTTGCAGGATGATTCATATCTCGTAATCTTTCTATTGATGCTTCTCCATCAGAGGCACAAAATCAGTCTAAATTATCCCTTCCTGCATCAAAGTTGACCTTTGAGGACAAAGAGCTTGCTTTAATGCCCATTGGATCATTTGAACCGTTGACCCACTTGGATTCCGGGAATATCAATGAGTTGTCTATCTTTTCATCTCGAGATAATAGTCTGGGAAAGAATATGATACCCTTGGAAAATCCCAAGGATATGATTGCTCGTTGGGAAATTGATAATTTGGACTTGAAGACTGTTGTCAACGATGCTTTGCATTCTGGTCGTCTCCCTCTGGCAGTGCTTCAGCTACATATTCAGCGTGTACGAGATTTGGTGTCCGAAAAAGAGCATCATGACATATTTACTGAAATTCGTGACGTGGGAAGAACTATTGCTTATGACCTTTTTTTAAAGGTAAGATAGTGGTTGTTTTCCATATGTGATTTGATTTAGTGTATTCTATGCAGTATGCACTAATATAATGTATTCTATAGGGTGATACTGGACTTGCTGTAGCAACACTACAGAGGCTTGGAGAGGACATTGAGACCAGCCTCAAACAATTGTTATTTGGTAGTGTCTGAAAGGTCCTCCGAATGCAAATTGCAGAAGAGATGCTTAAGATGTGGATACCTGGCAGCATATGAATGGAAGATATTGGTTAATTTCTCTTATTGAGGTATGTTCATGTGTTCTTGTGTGATGTGCTAATTACCAGTAACCGTGACCTTAGTGTTAATCTGATTTCTATGGTATTGAGTAGTATCCAATTAACTAACATCTCATTAATTTGATTTCAAAAGAGGCTTTATCCAAGCAGTAGTTTCTGTGGAACTTTCCACCACCAGAAGGAAAAATGTTAGCTGTAACCTTATTTTATTGAATTTTGTTTGTTAAAGTTCTAGGGTTTTGAATTTTTGGCTAGCTTATATTTGCATTTTGTATCTAATCACTCACAACTACTTCTATCAGCGTTGTGAGTTTAAACAAATCTTTGTAGAAAAGTAAATAAGAAAAAAGCATCCTCCTTTTTATTATTTCAATTGTTAATGTTGTTTAGCACCTTGTAGGCTCAAATTTGTGAGACACTTATTCTAAAAATTCACCATACATTATGTTAGCTGTTTGTTAGAACATTACTATGTGGAAGTAGTAGGTTAACTCCCCCTCCCCACCCAACACCAACATCGTCATTTTAAGTCTATGATTCCTTTGTTGCACGGGTACGGGACGGAGTGTCTGGTTTGGACACGGCGAGATCTGAGAATTAGGGTACTGTTTTGCTTGTGTCCGGGTGTCCATGTCCGTACAGGACACGGGTACGCGATACAGAGGAAATTAGGGCGTACCCATGCAACAGAGAGTCTATCCTATTTATCTTGCATGTTTGCTCAAGTATGTGTTATAAACATTTGATATTATACAGTCTTTGGTTTTCGTATGAGTTTGACTCAGTTGGTTTTTTGGAGAATCCGTTTTGTTTTTGAGGCATCTAGATATAATGAATGATAGTGTTTAAAAGTAATGACCTTGCGTTCTTATTCAACAATAGATGTATTTTATTTTATTTATTTATTTATTGTTTTAAAAGCAGATGCGAGGTGATGAGATAAGTAGTTTTTGGCGTAAGCATGGCCTCGAAGGGTCCCTCGGTCCAAACTAGACCATGAAACAAAGAGCTAGGCGCCAGAAGGTATTTATTTTATTTTATTTTTCCTTGTATGCTTTGCAAATGTTTTTATATTAAGTGACTCATAGTTAATCAAGTTAGACCACATAACATTCTTCTAGGAGCTGTTACTGTTGGCTGATAAATTTTGTTCATCGTTTTCTTAAAAAAGATACTCTGCGATTTCAAATGGTGTATGAATGCTATGTTTGTTTAACAAGATATTAAAAGCCTAGATATCTTAAATATGTCCCTTTACAATCCTTTTTCTATCCACTCTGTACAACAAAACATTATACAACTTTCTCTTGTTCTGAGAGAGATTGAGCGCTGACCTAACAGCATCACGAGATTATTTCTAAACTTGGCATCCTTTACGATGCTAAATCTTGTTTGGGCATACTCTTCATTGTAAGATCAAATTGGTCATCCTGACTGTGTCAAGTAACTGCTTGTGGTACTTGCTAGTTAATAATATAAACTTTGTAGGACTTTAGCATCCTGGGTGATGATCACTGGATCAGTTGATTTTCAAGATTAATTCATCAACCCGCTGAACCTCAAATTATCTAACAGTTATTTTATAAGTGATTTATCTATTGTAGGCACTTGGAAGCTCCTAGAGATCGTGCGATACAAAAAGCACATTGGGATCATGTTCTGGAGGAGATGCTTTTGGTTGTCAAAGGTAGTTTACTAGGTTGATTGATGCCATCTAAGTCTCAAATGGAAAGCATTAATTAGGAACTTTTGATTTGTATCGACTATTGTGTTGGTGCAAAACATGATGTTGGGTGTAATGATGGTTTTGTAACTTGGTGGGTCGTTTATTTGCAGGATTTTGAGGCAGAAAGAAAATGGAAACTTGCTCTGGCGAAGAAGGTTGCTATCAGAGCCAGCAAGAACAGCTGGACCCAGCTACAAGAGGGGAAAAGAAAGTGAAGGTTTGAGTCTCGTGAAACTTAATAAGAAAAAGACTAATGTTTGAATGCTTCATTCGTGTCATTGTTTAATCATGTGTTATGGGGATTCAGGAAGAAGAACAAGCGTTTGAGAAAAGTTGCACTGAACATTTCAAGGGCGATTAAGAAATTTTGGATAAAGATAGAGAAGCTGGTAAGTTTCTTGTGATAAGCTTGAGCTCACTCAAACTTAGGTCTCTAGTATGATTGCTCAAGTTTTTTTTGTTAAATAAAATCTCTTTACTGGACAAATTATTGTTGCAGGTACTGTACAAGCATCAACTTGAGGTTGAGGAAAAAAGAAAGCACTTGATAAGCAGCTTGATTTTCTTTTAGGACAGACTGAGAGGTAGAAAACTTACCCTATATTATTTTGT
Organism: Coptis chinensis; assembly: GCF_015680905.1. NCBI lineage: Eukaryota > Viridiplantae > Streptophyta > Magnoliopsida > Ranunculales > Ranunculaceae > Coptis > Coptis chinensis. The sequence continues at coordinate 491,871 of NC_141461.1, read as the reverse complement.
TTTAGTGGTCTGAGCACATAGTTTGAAAGTCACTGGCGTGGAATCTTGGAAGACTTCTTTTTGTTTCAGGTACTCAACAATGCTGGCTGAAAATCTTGTTGACATGCCATATCCTTGTACACCAATATGTCCAGATTCTGCCGTGGACCAACCAAATGGTGAACATATTGAAGATGGAACAGAGCTCGTGGAAAGCCCAGAACATTGTGGTAAGAAAGAGATTCTTATTTTTGCTGTGCTGCTTGCATTTGCTTAACATTCCCGAGAGGCTGACAAACTTTGTGCACATATTTCTTCAGAAAATATGGATATTGATGGTGACTATGATATACAATCTGAGGATGAATCGGTGAGCTTTCATCTCTCATCCATTGGAATCTCATTTTTCTTTACCCTAAGTAGCATAGAATCTGTTGACAATATTCAAATTGTAGTCTAGATGTTAACTTGGAACAACGGAGAGCAAGCTTTTGTTGAAGCTGTGATATATTACAATCCAAGACTCAGAGTTGTATATATATAATATAACGTTTAGGGGAGGGATCCACATACACAACATTTTAATACAACAGTTTATATAACACCCTTTTATAAAGTTGAACCTATGAAGCCGCGGATACTTCTATATAGGTGAAGTATCCGTATCCGATCTCAAATATCCGACACGGATACCTGATCCCCTTCGGATAATGTGTCCCGGATCGCAATTTGGAGTATCTGATTTTTTTAATTAATTTTATTTTCCGATCATTGGGGGATCGTGGGATACGGGGGATCTGGGGGGATAAATGGCGGAGATCAGCTGGAATAAATAATCTCACAAATTTTTTTGGAACTTCAACAAAAAAAAAAAAAAAGAAATAAAATCCAAGATAAGAAGAGATGCAAGAAGAATAAAGATGAAGTAAATTAAGATGTAGAAAATGACTTAGTTGAAGTTGGACAACTTGATTGACAAAATCCATTGTATTGTTTTGAACTTTTTGTTGGCATTTGCTTTGGGTGTTATACACTTATACAAAGTTGTTGCTTAATGTGTTTGAATTGGTCATTTTATGAAGTAGAATTGCCATTTTAATTTGAATTTGGTGAAATATATATATATATATATATATATATATATATATATATATATATATATATATATATATATATATATTATTCAAACGTTATCCATGGCGTATCCGTATATCCTATATTTTTTTGAAAAATGTAGTTGTCCAAAAGTATCCGTGTCGTTATTAAGTATCCGTGTCGCGTATCCATTATCCGTGCTTCCTAGAGTTGAACTAAGGGCTAATACTTTTGTGGTTTTGATCTACCACTATAAAATCATATCCACAAAATTTCAGATCATTTCAAAATCTACCCCTTTCAAAAAGTTGATTTGAAAATGTGAGTTTGTTTTAACGTCCCAGGATTTAAAACTTTGCAACCCTCTTTTGGCTTCTTTAGAAATTTTCAAATGAGTCCATTTTTATAGGGATGTTTTCCATGGTGGGAAGATGACATTCAATAAAAATCAAATCGTAAAATAAATTTGTAGAGTAAGATGGAGGCCATTGTATAAACTGTTGTATAAAAAGTGTTGTACATTGATTCTCGTCCCCTAACATTTTTATTTAACTTTATGAAATTATGCCTATAACATTTTTATTTGGTTTTTTCCTTTTAATATTTTTAGCTATCCGCTATCTGGATTAGGTAGTTGAATGAGTCTTATTTATGAGTAATGAGGAAAAGTGGATCATTATTAGTCAATTATAAAGTTTATAGGTGTTTATTGATACTATAGGGTAAGTGCTTTCCACTTACTTGCTCTATTGCACTTTTATTTTGCAGATTGGGAGTTAGTACAACACTAGAGTTTTAAGGCACTTGACTTAACATCATTATTTTAGAGGTTGTTCTCAATTATCATTAGCGTGGACCTTATGTTATAGATAGTAGGAACTTTTTAAGAAACATTGTTGACATATTAAGGAATGATTGAAAAGATTTCCCGAAGATATAAATGCTTTTGGAGTTTTGGTACTCATTAATCACGGGGAACCAAAGGGGAACTAGGTATCTGCTTATTGCATACATAAAATTTTATATATTTCATTTAATTTTTTTGGAAACGAAAACATATAACAGGGCTATTTTCAATTTGGAAGAAATCCTTTTGAGTCCTTTCATGTTCAATGCTATGTATAGGAGCTGCTAAATCCCATTTTGTTACTGGATAGAATATCTTACAAATTACAAATATGCAATATATGGTTACTTTTGCATCTTGTGATCTTCTATATCGATTAATGTGATGTTTTCTATGCGAACTTATGAATTAATGTAGGAATCAGAACTCAATGCGATCAACAAAGACTTTTATAACTTCACTAAATTCGTTTTTGTAAACTCTTTTTAGATTTTCAAATTGAGGCAGACACCAAACATGGTTTAGACATGGAAGCAATATCATGGAACGTGCATAAACTTTTTGAATCCTTTTTCGAAGAAGAAATCTATTTACTTATTTTAAAAAAAATATATATTTATTTTCTTATGTACTACATATTTCTTTGTGGTGAAACAAAAAGAATAGTGTAGGCTTGGAAAAATTCTTCTTTGTTGAGACATCAAAGCAATCCCAAGTATCCTACTCTGTTGCAGGAAGACGATGAGCATACTATTGAGGAAGATGAGGCTCTTATCACTGCAGATGAGAGGCAAGAAGAATTGGAAGCTTTGCACAATGAAATAGATATTCCACTTGAGGAGTTGCTCAAGCGTTACAATTCAGATAAAGGTATCCATGTTTTTAATTGGGTTTTCACAGTTATTTCAAGCCAATTGTTCACCATTGTTATGGTGATTAGTTTGATAACAACGATGTGAACTGTGATCAATGATTTTTTCAGTTAGCATGGAAGAAAGTCCATTAAACGGTGAAAATGTAGCTGAACCGATCCAAGTTGAAGAAAATCTTGGTAAGAGTTAGAGACTATAGCTATTGTTCTCCATTGAGAAACTATCTGATTTTCACAAATACGGGATTTGATAAACTTACAAAACGCGAGTAATTTTACTGTTTAATATTGTACACTATTCTTTTTCAGGCAAGGGAAACCATTGTTTTGGTGGAAGCGAGACTGACACTAGCAATTCATGCATAATCGGTCATCATTCTGTAAGTTTGTGACTTTTCATGATTTATTGCAGAAGATTCTATATAGGAAAGAAGGCTGAATATCTTTTTCACTGTAGGGAGTAAGTAATGGTGAGATCTCCCTTTTGGAGACCGATAAGGTTGAAGTTGATACAAGTCAATCTAAAAAATCAGTTGAAAGGTTGTGAAAAAATTAGAGAAGCAACTTCTGGTATCTTGTAGTGATGAGCAGGTGATTACCCCCTAATATTTCAATTTTTTAACTTGGTTTTGATATGTCATGAATGACTTTTGCTGTGTGTCTGTAACTGGTTAGTGCAGCTTTACTTAAGGAGATATTTCCAACACTTTTCATCTCCGTGTTTTGGTCTCACATGAACTATTTTTTCATTTAAAAAGAGCAAGCTAGGGTTGTGCTGATGGATAGCTTTACCATATAGTCAAAAGTGGGTTGCAGATTACAAATTTTTCTGAATTACATAGATTCAACAAGAGAATTAGATGAGATCATTGGGTTCTCTGCACGGCTCCATATTTTGTTAAGGTTTTAAAAACAGACTCTTCAAGCTGTTGATGTGTTGAATTACTCTCATGGACTCCTATGCTATGACAATTTTTTTGTATTCATACCTCCCTTAGTGACTTGCTAAAAAATATATATGGGTTACTTGCACCTGAATTTCCACATTAGTGAAATCGTTTAATCAATCATTAGAAAACAAATAAAGCTACACTTAAGGTAAAAGAAAAAGAGAGAAAATCATCATAGCATATTATGACTGAGGATTTGCCTTGAGGAAGTTTACGTTCCCTGTGTACATCTGTCTCTTTGATTGATGTGTAGCCTTTTGATGGAGAAGAGCCTTGCTTCAAGTGTTGCACATGCCTTAATCCAAAGTGGGCCTCATGGTGCTGATATAATTGGTTGTATCTTGGTGGAAATAATTATCTCCTTCCTATTTATGCTGTTTTCCTACTTGGGTTTGGTGGAAAAATGCTACTAGTTACATGAATAATATTCAGATTTTCAGTCTACTATTGGCTTGGTCGTAGACTGTGTTGGCCAGAAATTAGTGTTGTTAAGGATGCATAATAGTAGGACATGTTCTTACATCTGTTTATGCCATACCAACACGGTCCACTTATATATGTGTATACAGTAAAAGGGTCAGTCTCCATGTCATTTTAAGAGCTTATCAGCATCCTTTTGATAGTTTGCTCTGTATTTACTGTTTCACTTTTACAGGAGGATGGGGATTATATTCTTGCAGCTGACCTAAGAAAAGGTATAAATCATTAAAATGCTATAGCTTTATCTTTCTTACTCTGGTTGATTCATTCCCTTCTTATAGTTCGTTTTTCTTGTGGTAAGTTTTGATAACATTGCATGCAATATTTTGTTGTAATTGAAATGTTAAAGGGATTCAATTTCCCTGCAAGAAGGCTGAGAGAGTATATCTGTTCCTTTGCTGTGTAACTCCAGCTCTAACTTTTAAGGGGAGAACGCTTTCATTCAAATAACATTTTGACTCTGCATTTCAATATTTTGAATTGCTGGACCTCACAAAATTGTAATGTGTTAGAACTTAGAAGAATCTCAGGAGACTCTGCTATGAGCACAAATATGGGAAATTCAAACTTTTCACTTATCACATCTCTTGGAGTGATGTTATGTGCACTTGTTTCACTGCGTTCCTTTGTTTTTTCTTCCCTCCTGTGGCTCTGCCAAACACTCATTTACTTTTTCCTTCGCTGTCAGTGGATTTGGATAAATCTCAGTGTCTACATTTTATTTTATTTTTTTGTTTTTGATTAGGATGAATGGGATACAAATGTGTGAGAGAAAATCATTAATAGGGTGCGACTAGTTATACTCTGGAGGACCAGACGCGCCTCCCAAGTCCTAATGCCCGTTTTTAAAGAACTTAAATGCAAATATGCCCTATGACGGACCCAAGTAAAAGCTCCCAACTAACTATGTTTTGAATGTTCAACTAGAGATACTGATTTTCTACCCAAACGCTAGCAAATATGAATCAATAGCGATACATTCAGTTAGTCTACATGATCAATTTCATGTTCCCTCTCTACAATAGGCTGATTATTGTTCCAACCAAACCCCATAGTTTACATTGGTAACATGGAGTATGATTCCTTTTATGGGTTTGTGGCTTCTTTGGAGGAAGTAATCATGTCAATTAAAGGCCTCTTATTCTTCTGGGCCAAAGTTCATAAGGAAATTAGTAACATTCCTTTGAGCACTTTGTGTGTAGATGGGAAGACATTCTGACTTGAGAACGTTGTGTTCTGTTTCTTGTGTCCATCTGATGTTGTTCTTTCTTTCAGCTGTTTTCGTTGTAAGGATACCTCATCCTACTATTTCTATGTATTTTATATGTTTATATCAATGAAATATCTATTTACCGATAAAAAAAACAAACATTGGTAACATGCATCTGGATTTTATGTATGTTTGCATGTATGGAAACTGTGGGAAATGCTTGGAGTATGCTTATCAGTTTGAATTGACCATTATTTATTTATTTTTGCGTGAAAACAGTTCTTTTTTCTGTCTATGTAATGCTGATCAACTGTCCAACGCAAAATAAGTGTATTTGTCTTACGAGTAGAAATTTAGGCATGTAACATTTGATGTGTGTAGGCTGTCGCTTATTTATTCCCCAGTGTATAGTATATTGAGATATATTTACAGTGACTAGTATTTAAATATGGTAATTTTTCTTTTACGTTGAATTAAGGGTTGTGTGGTTATGTGATCTGATATCTGTGTTCTCTCTAATCTGAATTTGAATAAGGATGATGAAACAACCATGTCAGAGGAGGAAGAGTTGGCAAAGACAGAAGAAAACAACCCCTTAAATGAGGTAAAGAGATTGTAGGATTTGGTTACAACCAAAGTTTTGCTATCTGTCTCGTTTGCAGTCAGTTCTCTTATTTGTCCCTTTAGCTCATCCGATAGAAGCTGCTACTTTGCAGATTGAACTATTGCAAAAAGAGAGTGAAATATCTGTAGAAGAACTGCTTGCCAGGTATAAAAAGGTAGGTTGTAAGAAAGAACACTGCAATTTTGCATAATAAATTGCAACTGTGATTTTCATCTATGATTGACCTCTGTTTGTCAGGACTTTAACTCTGATGAGGATGCTGACGAAGAACCTGGATATACATCAACCAGTTCAGAGGATTTGATGGATCCTCAAGCAATGCGGGAAAGACAGGTTTCTCCTATCCCTGAAGTTGTAGCCGAACAGGATGGACCTGGTGAGTTCAAGCAAATTTCCGAGCCAGATGCAAAAATGGATGAAGTAGAACATGAGATGAAATCTGATGAAGGTAAAGAGAGTGAAGATAGAATTGCCGATGCGGCTGCTGCAGCTAGATCAGCGCAGCCAACAGGAAACACTTTCTCAACCATGAAAGTTCGTACAGCGTCCCCTTTCCTTCTTAAGCACTGTCTTCGTGAGTATCAACATATTGGCTTGGATTGGCTTGTGACTATGTATGAGAAGAGACTGAATGGGATTTTAGCTGATGAAATGGGCCTTGGGAAGACGATTATGACCATCTCTCTCCTGGCACACCTCGCTTGTGAAAAGGGAATATGGGGCCCTCATCTCATTGTTGTACCAACCAGTGTCATGCTTAATTGGGAGACTGAGTTTCTTAAATGGTGTCCAGCTTTTAAAATTCTGACTTATTTTGGAAGTGCCAAAGAACGCAAGTTCAAGAGACAAGGTTGGATGAAGCCAAACTTTTTCCATGTGTGCATAACAACTTACAGACTTGTTATACAGGACTCGAAAGCTTTTAAGCGGAAAAAGTGGAAGTACTTGATTCTTGATGAAGCTCATCTTATAAAGAATTGGAAATCACAGAGATGGCAAACTCTTTTGAATTTCAATTCAAAAAGGCGTATCCTACTGACAGGTACACCTCTGCAGAATGACCTCATGGAACTCTGGTCTCTTATGCATTTCTTGATGCCTCATATTTTTCAATCACACCAAGAGTTTAAGGATTGGTTCAGTAATCCTATTTCAGTCATGGTAGAAGGACAAGAGAGTGTAAACAAAGAAGTTATTGATCGTTTGCATAATGTTCTCCGTCCATTCATACTTCGAAGGTTAAAAAGGGATGTAGAGAAACAACTTCCAGGGAAATTTGAACATGTAATTTACTGCAGACTTTCAAGGAGGCAGCGGAATTTGTATGAAGATTTTATCGCCAGTTCTGAGACGCAGGCGACTCTGGCAAGTACCAATTTCTTTGGGATGATAAGTGTTATTATGCAACTTAGAAGTTTGTAACCACCCAGACCTATTTGAGGGTCGTCCGATTATTAGTTCATTCGACATGGGTGGCATTGATATGCAGTTGAGTTCTTCCATTTGCAACATGCTATTTTCTGGTCCGTTATCTACAGTTGATCTCAGCAGTTTGGGGTTTCTGTTTACTCATCTTGAGTTCAGCATGTCTTCTTGGGAGAGTGATGAAGTGCAAATAATTAGCACACCATCGAGTTCAATTAAGGAACGCGCCAGCCTAGAAAATGTAGTAAGAGTTGGACCTCGACTGAGTCCGTTTGATCACAGGAAAAGAACACATGGATCTGGTATATTCGAAGAGATTCAGAAAGCCCTTTGGGACGAAAGAAGAAAAGAAGCAAAAACAAGAGCAGCATCCATTGCATGGTGGAATTCCTTGCAATGCAGAAAGAAACCCATGTATGGGACTAATCTGATAGAAGTTGCTACAATAAAGCATCCAATTTTCGATATCCATTGTCAAAAGAGTAACCCTTCATGCTACATGAATTTCTCTTCAAAGCTGGCAGATATCGTACTCTCACCTGTTGAAAGGTTTAACAGGATTATTAAGCTGGTTGAATGTTTCATGTTCGCAATCCCAGCAGCACGGGCTCCATCACCTGCATGTTGGTGCAGTAAAACTGAAGCCCCAGTGTTTCTTCACCCATCTTATAAGACTAAATGTACAGAAATCGTTGGACCCCTTCTGTCACCAGTTAGACCTGCCATTGTACGTCGGCAAGTATATTTCCCTGACAGGCGGCTCATACAGTTTGACTGTGGTAAGCTTCAGGAGCTTGCGGTTTTGCTTAGAAGGTTGAAATCTGAAGGCCACCGCGCTTTAATATTCACACAAATGACAAAGATGCTTGATCTCTTGGAGGCCTTCATTAATTTGTATGGATATAATGCATACATGCGTTTAGATGGATCTACTCAGCCGAAGAGAGACAGACTTTAATGCAGCGGTTTAACACGAACCCAAAAATCTTTCTTTTCATTTTGTCTACTCAGAGTGGAGGTGTTGGGATCAACTTAGTTGGGGCAGATACTGTTATCTTCTACGACAGTGACTGGAATCCTGCTATGGACCAACAAGCTCAGGATCGGTGCCATCGTTATTGGTCAAACACGTGAAGTGCATATATATCGCCTAATCAGTGAAAGCACCATTGAAGAGAACATATTAAAGAAAGCCAACCAGAAGCGGACACTTGATGATTTGGTTATACAGAGCGGAGATTACAATACTGATTTCTTTAAAAAACTTGACCCAATGGAATTATTCTCAGGTCACAAAGAAATATCAGCCAAGAGTGTGCAGAAGGAGAAGAACCCTGGCCATGGGGCTGGATATTCTCCTATCGAATGCAGATGTAGAAGCTGCTTTGAAGCATGCAGAGGATGAAGCAGATTATATGGCTTTGAAAAAAGTTGAACAAGAAGAGGCTGTGGACAACCAGGAATTCACAGATGAGGCAATTGTGAGATTGGAAGATGACGAGTTTGGAAATGAAGATGATATGAAGTTTGATGAGAAGATCTCTGGTGATCAGAGTGGCTGGATTACTGTTGTGGATAAAGATGTTGGGACCAGTTTGAATGGAAGTGATCAAAATGGAGGGAAGACTCTCACTTTATCTAAAGAAGATGATTGTGACATGCTAGCTGATGTCAAGCAGTTGGCAGCAGCTGCAGCAGCAGCAGGACAAGCTAGTTCCTCCTTTGATTATCAGCTTCGGCCTATTGATCGATATGCGATGCGTTTTCTGGATTTGTGGGACCCTGTAATTGACAGATCAGCTATAGATTCTCAAATTAGCTTTGAGGAGAGAGAGTGGGAGTTGGACCGCATTGAGAAGTTCAAGGAAGATATGGAAGCTGATATCGACGATGACGAGGAACCTTTGGTATATGAACGTAAGTACCGTCTACTTATAATGAGAAAAAGTACATTTAGAACGTGGAAACATTGAAATGTCAAGATGAGAAAAAGTAATTTTAGAATATGGAAACATCAATATTCCTTGGGAGTATTAGTGGGTTAATATTCATCTAATTTTCGTTTTCATACTCAATTTTGTATTAAAGTAAGAACGTGTGTGTGAGAGAGAGTACATACTATACTTATATGTTTCTATCTTCTGCGATTCACTCATAAGTAATTGTTAAGAGACACTGTTGCACTTTATATTAGGAGTTTGTTAGTGGTCATGCACTCATGCAGTGTATACTGTCTGATGTAGTACATTCGTTGCTGACATAACTAAACATATTTGAAATGTTGATCCAGTGGTTGAATATTTGTAATGGGATTTATCTGTTAGTTTTGAAACTTATGAAATAATGGTGGGTGATTCCAGGATGGGATGCTGAATTTGCTACTAAGGCATATAAGGATGAAGTTGAGGCGTTGGCACAGCGTCAGGTTCGTGATATGATGTTATTTATGGGTTTTACTGATATTTAGGACTACTTTATATGTTTATTGTATATGATGTTTCACAGTTGTTAGAGGATCTGGAATATGAAGCGAGAGAGGCTGAAGAGGCAGCAAAAGGAAACTCTGAGTCTGCAAGGTAAGAAAATAAAGTCCCTAATACGAAATTTCATTGTTATGAAGTTTTGGTTGGAAATCGAAAGATTTTTTGCATTTGTTTGGTATATTTGGAGACCTTGATACATAATAAAAAAAATTTAAGAGGTTTTGTATTTATATTATCTGATGATTCATGATTCAACTCAGATTCCCTATTTTCTTACTCAATCAAATAAAGAAGTTACCATTTCTTCGAGAAAATAAAGATTCTCATTGAGAAAGAGCCTACTGTTTCCTTTAAGATCTTGAATGACTTATTTCAAGTCTCAATGTTTCTACCACAGTCCTTATTTTAGTGATTTGGTTAGTTTGGGTGAAGTTTATAAGTTCAGTAACGTAAGTGGTGCTTGATTCAAAATAGCACAGGTTATGTTATGCTTTTCTAGTGGTAGTTGAAATTAACGTTTGGAAAATAATTAGAGGGACTAATTGAAATCTTCAGCTTTCCTATCTCCAGGCAATGATCCTGTGATGAAGGAAGAAGAATGCTAGATAAGTAGTTTTTGCCTCTTTAAAATTCAAACAGAAACTAACTAGTCTGTTCTTTTAAAGCAGGAAGGAGATACTAACAGAGCTAAACCGAAATCAAAAAAAGAAAGCCAAGAAAACAAAGTTCAAGTCTCTGAAGAAAGGAGGTCTAGCATTGAACGAAGAGCAGCACATGAGGATCCGCCATCAGAGACCATGTCCATTGACTATGATGATATGTACTCTGAGATGGCTGACTATTCAGACTCAGTTTTATCACATTCACCTGTTCAGAAAAAAACGAAAAGAAGGTTCACGAAGAAAAACTTCACGGGAAAAACTCCAAAAGAACCAAGAAAGGTAAAAGCAGTTATTTCGGTTTGTACTCCAACATGGACAACCAGCATGGATCGAAAGAAGGTGACTATGTGGTCACTGATGTTGATCACAAGCCAGTTAACCGGAGCAAGATGGGAGGCAAAGTATACATCACTGTCATGCCGGTAAAGCGGATTCTGGTGATCAAACCAGAAAAGCTTAAAAAGAAAGGAAATATTTGGTCAAGAGATTGTAATGCATCACCTGATTCCTGGATGTCGCAGGAGGATGTGATACTTTGTGCTGTTGTGCATGAGTATGGTTCAAATTGGAGTTTAGTGAGTGACATACTTTATGGGATGACTGCTGGTGGTTTTACCGTGGAAGGTTTCACCACCCTGTCCATTGTTGTGAGAGGTTCAGGGAGCTTTTTTCAAAGATATGTTTTATCTACAGTTGAAAACCCAAATAATGAGAAGGCCGGCAACGCTGGCCCAGGAAAAACTATCTTCAAAGTCACAGAGGTAATGCTAGATGCATTCATTTTACCTCTCTTTAAAGATAAATTAGTAGAAATTTCATATTTTACATTTGATTTTGATTTCACTGAACCACAATAGAGTTTTTTGTGTGTTTTGACTTCACTTCTTTTTAAAATCTGCCTTTAATAAACAATCTGCATTTACAGATTAAATTTTTGTTTCTTAATAAGTATGAGAAAATTTGTTGCTTCATTAAGATCTGCATTTAATGAAGAAAATAAAACTTATATTGCTTCTTACTTTCGGGAAGAGGTGATTTACTCGCGGCAATCATTCTTCCTTACAGGATAGTGTTAGGACCTTATTAGATGTGGCAAGTGAGCTACCAGATAATGAGCTACTACTTCAGAAACATTTCACTGCTGTAATGTCTTCAGTTTGGAGAGCAAGGTCCCGAGTAGACCGCTGGCAGAGCGTGTCATCTTCTCTGCAGAACAACTATTTTAGGAAATCCATTCAGCCACCACGAAAAATTCAATTTTGCAGTTTCAGGTCAAAGCAGCAAGTTAGTTTCTGCTGCTCTCATGATGTTAACACCAAGGAACAAGATGCAGTATTTCCGCCTAGACAAAATACAAAGGAAGCTTTGACTGAAGTTGATAAGTTGGAGGTTACACTGGAATTGCTGGCCGACAAAGAAGATTTTGGAACTCCTTTGCCATCCACCGTCAACCTGTCAATTTTTGGCTCAGATCCACCCCTACCAACCAATTCAAATGGGGGAGTACTGCTTCTGGACTCTTCTTGGAATGCTGCTGAGAACCGTTTCAGGTATTTAACCATGTTAGAAACTACTGCTGTTGATACTACTACAACTTATTACAAATCGTCTGTATGCTTTGTTCTTTTATCTTCTTCTGTTCTTATCTTTTAAATTCGTTATATTCAAGTTTTAACTTTGGTGGGTATCTTGTTAAGAGTCAGTTGCCATAACTTGAGTATGCTGAATTCTACTATCCTCAATGCCATAATTTTCCATTTTATTGATGCTACTTATCTATTTACTTTTATCTTGAGTTAGACTAGGTATATTGTGTCCTTCCGGGTGAATTGGATTTTGATTATATAGGGCTGAACCGAGTAACTTTTAATTTTAAATAAACTTGTATTTTATCCAAAAGTACAATTAGTGATATAGCTCATACTGACTAGTTGTTTATGTTTCATCTTTCATATATATCGTATTGAAAATTGCCATCTCTCCCCTCGCTTCTGTTTTCTTGTCTCTCCTCAAAGAAGATAAGTGTTTATGGTTTGTGCTAACAAAGCGGATAGTTCTTTTCATACTGCATTATCTTTGACATTGGTTTTGTTCCTCAAATTTGCAACTCAATATCATGAATTTCAGGAATATTAAGCTTATTTATTTCCTGGGCCAATCAGCTTAGTTTTGTTTGTTGAATGTTATTTAGCTTTTCACCGGATAATTTTATCTCGATTGGCATTAAGTTTGATATTATCTACAAAGTAACTAACCATCAGAAATGCGTAAATACATTTTACTTTCTAGAAAAAGGGTTACCATGTTTGAAGTTGAGGTGCAAGTGCCTTCAAAAGCCCACTTGCTGTTTGCATTGCTTAATTTTCATCTTTGTCTCTAATTAGTAATTACACTATTTAACTCCCAGGGTGGCTTCTAATGCTTGTTTTGATGGCCAAAGTCTGGATTGGGCTTCATCAGCTTTTTCATCGGGTGATTTTATAAGATCTCGATCTGTATCCAAGCAGCAATCGTTAGGGAAAAACAAGGCCCCTATGTCAGATCCAGTAAAGTCTTCCAAAATCAAGCTTCTGAGGATTGGCACACAGCCTAGTGAGGAACAACACCCAATCTGTAAATTAACATTTCCATCACCAAAACAACTGGGTCCAACTGATGCAATCGTCAAATTTGATCGCTCGCTTCTCAACGGACTTGTACTTGGTGGTACTGATGACAAGGGCAGCAGCAAGCACCACGAGAGGATGAGTGAAGGCTTTATGCGGATATGGATATTTTGAAGCAGTTCCTCATCATTATGACCCGACTTCATTTGTGGTCTTGAAGATTGTACAATACTGCCAGATTTTACTGACATTGGATGATTTAGATCCCCCACCCAAGTTTTGACTTAATTTTGGGAAAAATCCGCACAATGAGCACCTAGGTGCAGTTCATTTTTTTGACCAGGACATGATGTCAGAGTGTGGATTGATGAGTTCAAGGGCCAGGATTGTGCGGTTATTCCATGGTGGTTTTATATGGGCCTAACACGAGGATGAGTGGAGAAGAATGATGGTAGCATGGGTTGATGTATAGTAGAGCGGGTCGATGGAAGGAATGTAAATTATAGCCAATTGGTTTTGTAATTTTATAACCAGAGGATAAGTCTCTTATTTTGTAGGCATATATCCTCCCCCCTTCAGCAAGAATGGAAATTTAACATAGAAAGGTGATTTTCAGTTTCTTCTGCCCGTCGTTTAATTATGGGTTGCTTAAAACTAAACTTCGGTTACGATGGATGTTTTCCCTCACATTCAGGTAAACTCCACAAGAAGAAGAAACAGTTTTTAAGAATGGCCCGTGTAAGATTTTAATGGCCATTCCATGGCCTTCTTCAATGGCCATTTCTAAAGCGGCCAAGTTGGGAGCTTTACCCAAGTATCTAAAGGTCAATCCATGATTGCATCACGAAATTTTCGCACCCTTTATGTCTTTCTCTGCAATTTAATCTACCAAGGCAGGATATATTTGTGCTCAATCCTATAGGTTCCAATATATAGTCCGGCCGATGGTGTTTTTTTACTTAAAAGTTTGAAGTCAGTTGGATGCCTAAACCTATTGTTGGACACAAATCCAGTATTTTTTTTTTAAAAATAATGGTTATGGGGTTGAGACAGACCCCTAACTGTTGATGAAACTTCAAAGAGTTACGTATCTCCCCAAGAGTATGATCATTAGAGGGAGAATCATGACTACAATAATAATAAGCTTGAAGCCTTACAATCATGAGAAACTCATGAAAATAATCCACTTGGGTACATACACAAAGACTTAATAACATAAAAACATCTAATGTCTGCTGCCCAAACAGAAATTTATCCCTTGAGACCGGGTGATAATTCCTTAGGTGATATTCACCGTATGTTAGACCAAGAGTATCATTCGAATTTTTTTTGATATATCCATCAAAGTTTTTACCTTTATATCTTACTTTGGAAACTTGCTTAATCATAGCTAAGGTAGGACTAATTTCACCAGCTAAACGCCCCCTGACCACACAAGGAGAGGGTTTCTTGTTAGTTCTATTGACTTTACCCTAGTCCATTCCTCATCAGCTCGAGTTTTCTCTATGTACTCTCGACCTTGTACTAGGTGGAGAGATAGATTTGCTTTATATCTCGTTTGCTGTTCCATGGGAGCACAAGACCGCTCACTAATCAAGAGGTTATAGGAATCATTTGTACCTACAACAGCATCCACATGTACTGTAGCATAATCCACTTGAACCATAACATCCAAGTCTACACTACAAATTTCAGAATTCATTTGTACAAGAGCAACATCTTGATGAGGTGGCTGAGGTGGCTCATTCTCATGCTGTTGAACTTGTACCTCCACATGTTGTTGCTTATCTGCTACGACAATTGAGTCACCTCACGATCCCCGTCTCCACGATTAATTTCCTGAGTACAAATTGATGGATGATCTGTAAGAGCAGTACCAAGATTCCCTGCTTTATGAAATGGTTTATTTCTGCTCTTGTACACCGGCTTAGTGTTGACCGTGGACAGTAGACCATTAGACGGACTTAATTCTCGAGGAAGTTGCAAAAATGGCACAGTAGGTGCAATTTTTGAATGCTTTGCTTAATGCTTATTAGCTCAAAGGAGTTGGATTCTTTGTTTGCAGTATATTAATCTGACGAGTAAGTGAAGTAACCTACTCTATGTTAGCAACTATACACGAATACTCATTGTACAATTCAATGGCAATATATAATGGTATTAGTGCAAGGTGAAATGAGGATGATGGCTTCATTTTTCCTCCTTCAAAATTGAATCATAAATTTTCTAATGTCAAGACTTTAGTAGGTGAATACATCTCCCATTTGTATAAATGTCGTTGTGATTTTATTTTCGCTAACTTTGTCAATTTTAAATCTGGACTGTTTGAACTTTGAACTGATAATTTTTTTTTTTTTTTTTGAAAGATTAAAATTTGGGTTAAGGCAGACCCCACCTATTAAATTGCAAAAGTTAAACCTTACAAATCCTCCCTAAGAGTTAGGTCATTAAAAGGAGGTACACAAAGACAACAATAAGTACAGGCTTCAAGCCTAACATACTTAAGATAGTACACTGACCATGCTACATTCAAAGCTAAAAAAGTAGAGATAGTAGTCCTACTTCCTAGTCTATCAGCTTCAAAGTTCTTGGTTCAGTCTATCAGCTTAACTGTGTTTCTTGTGGAGTACACGATCCCGATGCATAAAGATCTAGACATGCAAGGAGACGAGACGTTGTTCCTAGTGTTGGAATCTCTAAGTGTATTTCGAAATACTTGTGAGTGTGTGCAAAGTGGAGGAGATGAACCATATGTGTTCTCTCCACTTTAGTGCATAGTAGATAGTCCCACATTGGTTATCCACCACATCGGGTAGGGTTCGGGCTTGGGCTTGGGCTTACTGTTGTGGGTAGTGGTTTGACCAAAAAGCCAAACTTGTTTTGTCTTTTTCTTGTCGCGACAAAGAGTTTTAGTGTTCTATTAGGAGTTGGTCTCTCTTCCTCCTAACCTCTATAAATAGGGTGAGTCCATAGTGGGAGTAGACTTGATCGAAACTCAACTCGAGGAGAAACGAAAAACTCAAACCAGGTCCTTTTCTTCTTCTCTTCTTCCTCGTCACCGTGAGGAGAGAGTTATATTGTTGTTCTAGAGGGTAGTCCGTTTCTAGTGCAAAGTCGAGTGTTAACTGTTAACCATTGAATCCCGTGGAGGAAGACGCCACCGGTTGTCTTTTCTCTCACCATTGGAAGGGGCTTAAATCTTTCCTTAAGGGCTGACCCCAATCCATCGCCTTGGTTATTCTCGATTACTTCGTCCTTGTCTCTTTATTGCTTTCACTCATCTCATTTCATCGTTTCTACTTTAGTTTGTTTGTGTTCATACAAATATTCTAACAATCTTAAGAAAAGAATTTTTGTAGTAGAACAAAGGAGAGTGCTTTAATACGACAATCAAAAGATAAGTCTTTTACTTTGAGTTATTGTTTGTGTTATTGGGTTATGATTTTAGAAATTTTCGAATAATTTCGTTTTTGGTAGGGAAACCAATTAAAGATTGAATATTTATTGATCTTTTGTGGTTTATCAAACCCTATATGGTTGTAGACTTTACTCCTACGTTTGTGGGAGTCAAATATGAGATTTCTATCAAGAAAAACGTCAAAGTTCGTCTTTTTGACAGCTGCGTCACTCGTTATGGAAACTGCTATAACTTTCAGCTCAGAGCTCGGTTTTGCAATTCGCTTTTTGTGTTGGATAGCTGATTCAAAGAGCTTTCCAGTGGTATATGGCTTGATACCCAATTCTTCATGAGCTGGTTCAGAATTACAGTTCTTTTGAACTGTTTTTTCTAGAATGAGGAAAATATGGTAATCCGGTTTTTCAATCGGTTAGGTATCGTATTCTTTCACTCTTTGCAATTCTTTTGGTTTAATTATATGGTGATATTCTTGCCTTGAGTTGCATGCTAGTTTTCTTAGGAGGAAATCCTAAGCTTAAACTTTAATAACCTAGTCAACAAATTATAATGTTTATCAATCGAGGAATTAATTGGTTTGACTAGAAGTAGTTTGATATTAATTTTCTTTGTACATATGTAGATGTATGTAGATGGTCTAAGAGAGACCTTAAGATAGTTAATATCAACCACACTCAAATCTTGGATAGTAATTATAATGTATTTAATGCATAATTGCTTACCTTTATTAGTGAACGCGTGTTGTTAGACGATGGTTATAATTGTCTTTGTTGTGAAAATACATGTTAGATGAAGTAACTTGTAGCTTATATCCAATAAAGCATATGTTAAAGTTGTGTAGCATGCTAGTTTTGGATATTAATCATCGTGGATTTACTTTAAACTTGATAATAGTTTATTTGTAAATTTTTCTAGTTGAAGACATTAATGGGTTGAGCCATTAGATGTTATGGTAGTACTTGAGGTCTTGTTGATAGGGTATTCTATCTTACTTGAGCTCATGTAAAAAGAGGAGGTGGAGTCCTCAGTTGTTTTGCATATTCAGTGGCTAGATTTGCTTAAATGTCGTATACTTTTTGTTGTGAGGGGTACAGTTAAAGTTTACTTTTCCTGAACCTATGATTGGTTATTCTCAGTTACTGCTGTCCTTGTCTCTTTATTGCTACTGCTGTCTACTGTTCCTTCTGTTCTACTTTAGTTGCTGTGTTCATACAAATATTCTAACACCTAGTTCCTACAGAGATGAAGCCTTGAAGTCCGTTCGAGAAAGCCAAGGGAAGTTGCTTGGTCAACAAGATTTAGTACTAAAGGCTAGGGATTATTACTATTAAGTTATAACCAGTCCACTGAGTAAATAAAAACATATCAAGGCAGCATCGTACCAATATAGAGCAAGAGTTCCCTACGGTGATGATCTATTGGTTGTTTCTCTCACGTTATAAGTCCCTTGCCGGTGTCTATCTATAAATGGAGGTTGAAGAGATCTCGTTTTTTACTAACCCATACACAGACTCTCAAGTCTCAACATGGACCATACGTTGTTACACAGTCCAACAAAACTAGAATAGGCTGCCTAAAATTAACATAAATGTGTCGGATCTGTTGGAATGCTTAATTACACCATACAATGATCTTAATGAATTACAAAACTCCACAAACTACCTTCTATTTTGTCGTGTTTATTCTCTCTTATTGCCATCAGTTTTTAACTAACATAACTAACATTTCACCTCCTTTTGGTTTGTTTTTCCTTATATAAGTGTCACAAAAAACAATTCATAAACAAAGTATACGAGGAGCTAGTAAAGCTCTAGCAATCTTTCTTTCTTCTTCTACAAGGGGTCATTCTGCCTGGTAGAGATTCTTAATTCTCTACCACTATAGGCATAAAATAAAGCTACATACTTCATAAATAACAAAATGCAGGGGTATGGGCATGCATCGGGTGATTCCCACAAAAAGAAGAAGAGAATCGCTATTATTACCGTCTCTTCTTTGATTCTTGTTGCCATGGTCGTCGCTGTGGCCGTTGGTGTTAAAGGTACAAGTAAAGCTAGCACCGAGAGTGCTGGTCAGCCTAGCGGGGATATAAAGGCTTCTCAGAAGGCAATTGAGGCCATTTGCAAACCTACAGATTACAAGGAAACCTGTATTAAGAGCCTTTCCGGTGTAGCTGGAAACACCTCTGACCCCAAAGAACTCATTAAGGCATCGTTTACTGTTGCCATGGATAACATAAAGGTTGCTCTTAAGAACTCCAACACTATGAAAGAATTGGAAAAAGATAAAGGCGCCAAAGATGCTCTAAGGATTTGTCAAGAGCTTATGGAATTTGCAATTGATGACCTCAAGCGCTCTTTTGATGAATCGGGTAAATTTGATCTCACTCACATGGATAAATTTGTCGATGACCTCAAGGTGTGGCTAGGTGCTTCGCTCACTTTCCAAGAGACGTGCTTGGAAGGCTTTGAAAACACAACAGGTAATGCAGGTGAAGCCATGAGGAAAGCCTTGAAATCATCCAATGAACTCACTCGAAATGGCATTGCTATCGTTGACAAGATCACTTCTATCATCTCCTCCTTTGGTTTCCAATTCAAACGTCGACTCCTTTCGGAGACAGAAGCGAACGTAGATGGTTTTCCTTCTTGGGTCACCCCTCAAAAGCGAAGACTTCTTCAAGCTAACGTTATTAAGGCCAATGTGGTCGTTGCTCAGGATGGAACAGGAAAATATAAAACTATCACCGAGGCCCTTAACGAAGTCCCCAATAAGAACGCTCAGCCTTTTGTGATACACATCAAGCAAGGAGTTTATGTCGAGACTGTACGTGTCCTCAAGACTATGACCAATGTGGTATTCATAGGTGATGGCCCCCTGAAGACAAAGGTCACAGGCAAAAGAAGCTTCGGTGGTGGTTATAAAACCATTGACACTGCAACAGTTGGTATGTAACAATCTATTGTTGTCCGCCTCTTTAATTCGTCTAGATTGTATTATGTTTTCGATAGAGACTATACTAATTTTAAAACTTTACGTCATGCAGCGGTAATGGGAGATGGTTTCGTCGCCAAGAACATAGGATTTGAAAATTCCGCCGGTGCAGTGAACCATCAAGCTGTTGCATTGCGAGTACAATCTGACAGGTCAGTCTTTTTCAACTGCCAAATGGATGGGTACCAAGACACACTCTATGTTCATACTTACCGCCAGTTTTACCGTGACTGCACTGTCTCTGGCACCATTGATTTTATCTTCGGAAATGCCCAAGCTGTTCTCCAGAACTGCAGATTAGTTGTGAGGAAGCCATTGGACAACCAACTAAATGCCGTAACTGCACAAGGCAGGAATGAACGTCACGAGACTTCCGCAATAGTTCTCCAAGGCTGCAGCATTGTCGCAGATCCCTTGTATTTCCCTGTGAGGCATACGATTAAAACCTACCTTGGTCGCCCATGGAAGGCTTATTCCAGAACAATTATCATGCATACTCAATTGGATGACTTCATTCAGCCAGCGGGTTGGCATGAATGGAATGGTCCCTTGTACCTCGATACGTGCTTCTACAGCGAGTATCAAAACAAAGGCCCTGGTTCAAACTTAGCTGGGAGAGTGAAATGGCCTTGCATCAAGACAATCACCCCTAATGAAGCTCTAGAATTTACTCCAGCAAAATATTTCACTGGTGATGAATGGATCAAGCAAGCTGCAGTACCCTATGTACCTGGCATGATGCGATAAAAGAGGAAGAATCTGTACTCGGTGAAAACTGTTTGTTAAGAAAGATTGCCATATTGATATTGATGTCGTATATGGAACTTCAATATAATTATTAGCATCTTATTCAAAATTGTTTGGATCAATAGTAAAACTATAGACCAAAGTAGGAAGAGAGACGAAAAACACTATGCCCCTCCTCGATCAATATATTGAAATTTTGTTTTTATGGTCCCTATAGCTATAGAAAATGTTTGAACCCGCAAAAGACATCAAGATTATTTAAGCAGGAATCATGAGAGCGTTTGATACTTAGCTCTAAAAAATAGAGTTACGTGTGTGTCTAGATAAATCAGAAGATAGAATATAAGTATATAACAAAAGACTTAGATTTTAGAGGTCAAACGTGCAACAAATTGCACTGCACGCCCCTTTCCTTTTTTCTAAAGAATATACTTTATTTGAATAAAAATAAATCATTCAAAGAATTTAGGGAGGCGTCCTACAAATTGCACTGCAAACCCCTTTTTATATAGCCCAAAATCAATCTTCCTAAACACATATTTATTGGAACCACCCGTCATCACATTACTATCCAATACTTTCTGCAACCTCCTAAACATACTATCTCTACTTTCTTAAGTTTGATTGTAGGACGATTAGTATGTTATTATGTATGTTAGGCTTGAAGCCTGTGGTATAGAGTCTTTGTGTTTCTCCTTTTAATGATCTAACTCTTAGGAAGGCTTGTAAAGTTTAACCTTTTGCAATAATAACAGGTGGGGTCTGTCTTAATCCCAGCTTAATCTTAAAAAAAAAAAAAAAAAAACTCCTAAGCATACAACTCATCAAACTGAAAAATATCATCACAGTACACTACCGCATTTAACTCGATCCTGGTTTACATTGTCTTCTATCACCAAAGATAGCCCTAATTAATTAGCAATATTTTTGTTACGAAAAATACAAGATGGTGTAACAAAATTTATTTTTAATTAAAACACATAAATTACGAATATAAGGTGTTGAGTTACAGATCCATATTTTTCTACTAAAAACATGGATTGATCCTGTTCCAAAACCATGTGTATATAATTAAACGGGTAATTAAACCATGGTCCCAGAGTATCCAGTATTCAGTGAATTGACGTCCTCTTTAATTCAAAGTCTCTTGCCACTTTTTCTGTGGTGACTTTGTCAGGCTACAACTGGGTCACTGGTTTTCAATCAGAAAAGAGTTCGGGTAGGCTGAGATCCGAGATCTTTGGATGTGTGATCCAACAGTCCGAAAATAAAAAATAAATTCACATTCTCTCTTTTCCTTTTTGTTTTTGATTTTCGGACTGTTGTATCATACATCCAACGGAACCCTCATCCCTATCCTATGAGGATATTCTCGTGGTAGCCCAGGCCGAAAATTGCTATTGTACGTTCTATAATTTCAGGTTACGTGTATGCCATTTCTTGATTTCCGAGTCTGATTAACATCAAAGCAGGGATAAAGCCAGTGGACGTTCAAACTACCAATATCAATCTTAATTATATTGTTCTGTGAATGTCAGATAATCTGTTTCACCATTCTTTTTTGGGGGTTTTGTCAATTTTATTTAAAATGTGAGACCTCATTAGTGCATGAGTTGTGAAGGTAGCTAGCGCCAAAATTTAGTCCTGCACGTCGGTTATGTAGCTGTTCTAAATCATGTTTGTAATGACTTACAAGGCCAAAGTATCAGCATAAGCCTGAGGACTAGGGACAAAATTCGCATAAAGTAACAGATATGAGATACCACACCTTATAAATGAAGTTTTTACAAACATACCAGATAGTCGGATACTCTACCACTTCAGAAAATGAAGTTTACAAGGAAACAATAAGTGGACAAAGAAAAAGCAATATATTAGCATATTCGTTTTAGGTACAAAATCTCGTCCATCTTCTAGAAAGAGAACATTATGGTGCAACTCCTTATAATGGCGCTTTAGGGACAGGGAAGCTCATCTCCAGATGCTTTGCAATAAGATGTATATAATTTACAACATGGGCGGCTTGACTCCTTTGTAACAGTAAAATATCTAGGAAAAGAAAAAGTCCCTCAAGTAGGACTTAATTAAGCTAGTAGTGGGAAGGCTTAACATTGAAGTTGTAGAAATAAGCTGTCTCAATTAGGCCTTGTACGTACGTTGAACTGGATTCAAGACTTCAAGGTAGCTTACTCCATGGCCAGAATAGATGTAGCTTACTTTGAAGTTTGAAGTTTGAGCTTATTTGTAGGCCGGTGTTCGAATAAAAAAGATCCACTTTAATTTGTATGCGATTTGTTTTTCCAATGCAAGCTCATTTAGTGAAAAAAATAGTTACAATAAGATCAAATTAGAGCAGACAGTATATCTAGCAACAACTAACCACGTACTGTCCCTGAATACTTTTGTAGAGTATGTTGCAGTTAGACGGTATTTGAATCTAATCAGAAACTTTAGAAAGAGTACGGCCACAACGCAGCAATCGATACTTTAGTCTCTTTCGCCATTATGAGACTTCCACATTTTTTTTCCCACTACGGATCGGAATTCTTTTCACCTACTATTGATATCATATGGAAACCAAATATGTCCCTTGTGTGCTTATAAATGTACCACTCCTTCCATCTTTTTACTATAGCAAGAAAGCAACAAGCAGTACCATGAACTCCTCTGCTTCATTCATCTCATTTCTCTTACTTACTTCTGCTCTGCTTGGATCCCATTTGTTGCTATCAAGAGCACAACCTACACCACCTATTGTAAGGGGACTTTCATGGACTTTCTATAGGTCTAACTGTCCAAGGTTGGAAACAATTGTTAGAGACTACCTTAGGCAGGTTTTCAGGAATGATATTGGTCAAGCTGCTGGCTTACTTCGTGTCCATTTCCACGACTGCTTCGTTCAGGTACTTGCTAATGTTCTTCTATAACGAAAATATGTTGGTAAATCCCCACATCATCATCATGTGTCTAAAAGCTTTTTTGTTGGAATCATTAATTTTCAAGGCTGTTCTGTCCAAAGATCTAGTCCAAGCTCCTATAAGGAGCAAATTTTAGTTCCATTTTCTACCACTAATGCTGCTCTATGAGTTATTCAATTCATGAGCCGGATGGTGATCGTTTTCGCAGTTTTTGTCTAACTCGATCGGATTAGTAGTCCATGATCCAGAACTTTTAAACACCATTAGTCTGATTTCAAGTCATGTAAAGTTAGAATTGGATTGAAAACACTATCCTGGGACTTACTAATCATTTGAATTTACGCTTGCAAGAAACTAGTTTGAAGTGTTACATGAAATGAATTGTTCTATAGGGATGTGATGGTTCGGTGCTGCTGGATGGGTCAGCAAGTGGCCCGAGCGAAAAGGATGCACCGCCAAACTTGACACTTAGACCGGAAGTATTTAGGATCATTAATGAACTCCGCAACCGCATCCAGAGAGCTTGTGGTCAAGTCGTTTCTTGCTCCGACATAACTGCTTTAGCTGCTCGTGATGCTGTTTTCCTGGTAATCCCTTGCATAGTATCTACCTATACATCTCTATCAACTTTTCAGTTTTGGACCATATATCTTCCCCCCTAATTATGTTTAATTTGATTTGGATGTGATGTGTTGGGTTGGTGGAACCGTCGAGCTTTGCTCCGGTTGTCCGTATACCACACTCACCCTGGTACTGATGAAGAGGCGCGACCAAGCTCCGTCCATAAAGCATCGCTTTCCGGCAACAAATGATGCCTAAAGAAGAAGCCATTCACCTAAGCGCCGCACTCGCTCCCAAATTTTATTGAAGAGGGCCACACCTACTAAAAGCCGCCTCGGCTCAAATTTTTAATGAAGAATACCACACATCCCTATGGAATGCAGCAAGCTCCGAGTGCGCCCAAGCCCATTTACTTCCCCTTTGTCTATGTACACCTATATAAAGGAAATAGATTAGGGTTTTGAAGGAGAACTTTGAGAGATTCATTTCTAGGGTATTGTGGGAGCTCTGTTGAGCTAGGGTTTGAGTGAGGCCTCTTCTTATTGATTCTTGATCTCTTGTAAACTCTCCAATCTTTGTTATAAAGGAAACTTCGGCTCTTGTGTGTGGGATGTAGGTAACATTTACCGAACCACCTAAATCTTTGTGTCTCTTTGCATTGTTACTTCCATTATTATTGTTGCTATGAATTGTGATGATATTGTAGTGGTTTTGCTTTGTTGAGGTTGTTGTGATAACTACCAAAGTCTTGGGTGGGTGATTTCCTTGGTGTGAGCTCCAAGTTGAAATCATTTGGGATAGAAAGTAGCTAGATTGAGGTGTGACCTTCTAGTGAAATCTACCAACAAGTGGTATCGGAGCACGGTTTTGAATCGAACAAACAAGGTGTTGTGAGGAAAGTTTCCACCTTTAGCACAGAGAGAGCTAGGTGTTTGAAGAAATTCCTCTGAGAAGTTCTCCACCGTTGTTTTGGTTCAGTGGGAGTCATGACGACCGACAAAGGAAGCTACAAAATAGAGAAGTTTGATGGTACAAACTTCGGCTATTGGAGGATGCAAATTGAGGACATACTCTATCAAAAGGATTTGTATGAACCTTTGATGGGAGAGAAGCCGCCGAGTTCGCGAAAGCAAAGTGAATGGGATTTGCTAGATAGGAAAGCATTGGCCACAATCCGATTGAGTCTCTCCGAGTCGGTGGCCTTCATATTAAAATGAGAAGACGGTGGCGCCTTCATGAAGGCACTAACGTGCATGTATGAGCAACCTTCGGCCGCGAACAAAGTCTATTTGATTACCAAGCTCTTCTCGATGAGAATGTCGGAGAATGATTCCTTCAAGGACCACTTAAATGAATTCAACCAAACGAAAGACCAATTGGAGTCGGTTGAGATTACATTTAGTGATGAAGTGAGAGCGTTGGCGATAATAGGACAAATGCCTCCAAGTTGGAAGGCTACGGTTGCTATTATCGCCGGCTCGTGGGAATGAATAAGTTGAAATTTGACGATGTGGTTAGTATGATACTAGCGGAGGAAATTCGAAGGAGTTCGGATGGGACCTCGACATCGGGTTCGGCTTTGAGTACCGAGAGCGAAGGGATGCACATGCACAAGGGTCGTGGTAGACCGAGAAATAGAAGGGGGAGAATGAACTCTCATGCCCCTAGTGATGAGCCTAGAGATGATAGTATCATTATATGTTACAATTGTGGTTTGCCTGGCCACTATAGTAACCGATGCCAAACACCTAGGAATGACAACTACAAGAAGAATCAAGAAGCTAATGTAGTTGAAGTGGAAGATGATGCTTTGATATGTTCGATGGAGAACAATAAGGAGTCTTGGGTTTTAGATTCCGGCGCATCATTCCATGTGACCTCAAATCGAGAGTTCTTTGTGAACTACACCAAAGGTGACCTTGGAAAGGTCTTTCTTGGTGATGACCAATCTTGTGCCATTGTTGGCAAAGGTGATGTCCGTGTTATGTTGAAAGATAGGACATGGTTATTAAGGGATGTTCGACACGTTCCGGATTTGAGGAAGAATTTGATTTCGGTGGGTCAATTGGCTAGTGAAGGATTTGTTACAATCTTCATGAAGGATACTTGGAAAATCTCTAAGGGTTCTCTAATAGTCGCTAAAGGCGACAAGGATGGTACTCTCTACATGACCGCACACGGGTGTGGGTCGAATGCCGTGGCAAATGGCAAAGAGGATCCAAATGTTTGGCACCGCAGACTTGGTCACATGAGTGAGAAAGGAATGCAAGTCCTTCACTCCACTGGTAAACTCCCGTTAGAGTCGACGGACTTTGACTTCTGTGAGAATTGCATGTTTGAAAAGCAGAGAAGGGTGAGTTTTCAGGAGATGGGTCGAACTCTGAAAGCTAGGAAGCTTGAGTTGATTCATACGGATATGTCCGGGGCCGACTAATGTCTCTTCACTTGGCGGAAAGTTATATTTTGTGACTTTCATTGATGACCATACTAGGAAGGTGTGGGTCTATTTCTTGAGACACAAGTCCGAGGTATTGGAAGTGTTCAAGGCGTGGAAGGCCATGGTTGAGAATGAGACATGCTTCAAGGTGAAAGAAGGCGAGATCCGATAATTATGGAGAGTATGTTGATTCAGGTTTTGAGAAGTATTGTGCTAACAGTGGCATCAAGATGGAAAAGACTTTCATGAGGGACACCTCGGAGAATGGGGTCGCAGCCGGATGATTAGAACAACTTGACATATAGGGCTAGGTGTATCAGCGCACTTTGCGGACTTACTGAAACAATTGCAGAGAGTGTTAACAATGCCAGACTTACCGATCAACCGGGACCATCGGTACCTTTGGATTTCAGAATTCCGGAGGAAGTGTGGAGTGGGAAGGATGTGAACCTTTCCCATTTGAGAGTGTTTGGGTGTGAGTCCTATGTGCACACTAGTGACCAAGCTAGGAGTAAGCTTGATGTCAAGTGTACCTTCATTGGATATGGCGATGATGATCTTGGTTATCGTTTTTGGGATGACCAAAACCGGAAAATTATTCGAAGTAGAAATGCCTTGTTCAGTGAGATGGTTTTGTACAAGGGACGAAAAAAACACGACCGTGGAGCCGGGTTCTGAGATAGTGACACGAGTATGTTGAGTTGGAAGGCTCTTATATGAGTCGTGGTGTTGTGGAAGTTCCACAGTCAGATGATGATAGTAGTGACTCGGGTGAAGAGACTACGCCACCAAGTCCATCTCCACCTCGTGCACTAAGGAGGTTATCCAGCAAACCGCATGCAGAAGCATGAAGTATCCTCCCTCCACCTATTTATTTATCGATGATGGTGAACCTCATTGCTATGATGATGCGGCATTGGAGGTTGGTGATGCTAGCAAGTGGGAGCTTGTTATGCATGATGAGGACGGAGTCCCTCGCCTTTAGTGTCACTTGGGAGTTGGCCAAAGTACCCGAGACATGACTCTACAGAGCAAATGGGTGTATCGAGTCAAGAAGGAACATGATGGTTCCAAGAAATATTTGGCAATGATATTCTCCCCAAATACTTTTCAATCAAGGTGTTTAGTATTGTTGTAGCGGAAGGTTTAAATCTTAAGCGGTTAAATGTGAAAACCGCTCACCTCCATTGCGGACCATGTTGAGGAGATTTTACACGACACAAACTGTTGGGTTTCCTACTGGAAGGATAGAGAATATGGTGTGCAAGGCTGAGCAAGAGCTTGCATGGTTCCCGACAAACCCCTAGGCGGTGGTACATGGTTTGCACGCTTTTCGGATATATCCCATGCGATTGGGAGTTGCTTGGAGGTTTATGGCTAACCTTGGCAAACATCATTGGGAAGCGGTGAAATGGATATTGTATTATTCATGGAGTATCACGGAGACATGTCTATGTCATGGTAGGGTGTTGTGGAGACGAAGTTGAAGTGTTCAATCCGGTGGGTCTTCTTTGCTTGAAGACCATGATGGATGAGCGAGTGTTTCTTTTAGTATATTGGATTTGGATTGAGTTGTTACAATTGAGATGTGATGTGCATGAAGAATCTCGAAGGTTCCAAGTGGGAGATTGTTGGGTTGGTGGAACCGTCGAGCTTTGTCTCGGTTGTCCGTATACCACACTCACCCCGGGTATCGATGAAGAGAATCGACCGCCATGTCCATCCATGGCCTTCGGCCAACAAATACTGATGCCTAAAAGAAGATAGCCATTCACCTTAAAAAAGACTTCAGCGCTCCAAATTATTGAAGGGCCACCGGCCTCACCTAAAGCCAAGACTCATGGCTCCAAGCTTTTGAAGAAGCGGCGCCAGCGCTCCTACCTATGGCGCCAGCTCAAGCTCCGTGCAATTGCCCAAGCCCATTTACTTCCCCTTTGTCTATGTACACCTATATAAAGGAAATAGATTAGGGTTTTGAAGGAGAACTTTGAGAGATTCATTTCTAGGGTATTGTGGGAGCTCTGTTGAGCTAGGGTTTGAGTGAGGCCTCTTCTTATTGATTCTTGATCTCTTGTAAACTCTCCAATCTTTGTTATAAAGGAAACTCGGCTCTTGTGTGTGGATGTAGGTAACATTTACCGAACCACCTAAATCTTTGTGTCTCTTTGCATTGTTACTTCCATTATTATTGTTGCTATGAATTGTGATGATATTGTAGTGGTTTTGCTTTGTTGAGGTTGTTGTGATAACTACCAAAGTCTTGGGTGGGTGATTTCCTTGGTGTGAGCTCCAAGTTGAAATCATTTGGGATAGAAAGTAGCTAGATTGAGGTGTGACCTTCTAGTGAAATCTCCTAACATGATGCAGTCTGGAGGACCAGACTACCGAGTTCCACTGGGAAGGCGCGATGGGCTCACTTTTGCAACTAGAGAAGCAACTCTAGACAACCTTCCATTTTTTGGTTCAAGTGCAAGAGAGCTCATTGCTAATGTAGCCAGAAAGGGCTTGGATGCGACGGATCTCGTAGCAATCTCTGGTGGACACACCATAGGCCGGGGCAATTGTGCATCGTTTACTGAACGCTTGTATCCTAACCAAGACCCAAATATGGACCAAAAATTTGCGAACAATCTTAAGCGCATTTGCCCCACGACTACTTCAACTGGCACTACTGTGTTAGACATTCGAACCCCTAATGTTTTTGACAACAGATACTATGTTGATCTCATGAATCGACAAGGTCTCCTTATGTCCGACCAAGATTTGTTCACTGATAGGACTACAAGGCCGATTGTGACAAGCTTTGCTACTAATGAAACTTTGTTCTTCGAAAGGTTTGCGTTTTCCATGATTAAGATAGGTATGCTGAATGTGGTTACTGGGACACAGGGTGAAATACGTGCCAATTGCTCGCGACGCAATCCTACTAGGTCGTATTTGACAACTTTGGTGGAAGATTTGGAGAATGTATCATTTTGAAATTACTATTGATGTACTTCAAAAGGTTTATATATGACAGATGAGTGTTGTTGTTCTTCTCCTTTTTTAATCGGGTTTTGTGTTTGTCCTCAAAATAATAAGGTATTCTTTGGCACATTATTCCACCATATTTATGCAAATATGCAATACTAAAACAAAACCTTTGGAATTGGAATTGAAAATATTATTTCAAGATTTAAAATTTTTAATAGTTAGAATTTCTAAATATATGGAAATCTCAAGTTTCTGTCTCTATAGAAACTTACAATTACTTAATTTTTAGGATTTGAAGATTCCATTCCAATACAGAAAATGTTGTCATTCCTTAATTTTGGAAATATATTTTGAATTTCACCTTAAAATTCTGGTTGCCCAAACTTGTGGAATTTTGAAGTACAAAAATAGTTTTTGGGGCCTAAAACGTAGATGGGACTGGGGTCCACATATTCCATGCTTCCGGGAGACCACAACTACTATGGAGAAGCTTGGAAATGGTGCAGCACTTAGTTTCCTATGAATGAATTCCTTTGGCTTTCATTTTTTTAAAAAAAATGGTAAAAAATCTATCACTCGCCTGTATAGCTGTATGTAAGACTGTAAGTATATCTATTGCTTTGTTATTTCCTTTTCTATTAAGAGTTATTATTACTCGTCATTTCATTTGAATTGATCATAAACACATTTGGATAAACTTTTGAGGGGGATCATATTAGAACAAGAATTATCCTTTTTAGTGGAGAGATGGATTGCTATTTACTTAGATTATTCATTCATTCTTTACTAATTAATGGTAGCGCACCAAGTCACCAACACATGCATGTCTAATCTATAAGAACACACTTAATTACACACATACAGTGTTACTTTCAAAATATTCATGATGCTATAACTAATTGAGCAAGTATGATTAAAGTTTTTCATTTTAGGTAGTTCATGATTAAAAAGGGATTAAGTCGTGGATCTCCAAATGCCAAATCTTAGTAGTAGGTGAATATATGCCTTACTTGACTATCAACATCATCCCCTCAAAACTTGTGTTGTTTGAAAGCATTATTAAAATTTTCAATTGTTCCTTTTCCTGGACTGGATAAGACATGTTGGGTTAGGTAGACCATAGTTCCAAAAAATATAAATAAAAAATAATATATATATATATATATATATGCTAGTATATATATATATATATATACTAGCAACTACGCAGTACGCGTTAGGGCATTTCCAATGGGGAGTGTAAAATTACACCTCCACCTAGGCTCCACGTAGTTGCCATTAGGATTTTACACTTCTAATTGTATAAGATTGTATAGTATTTTATAAATATCCACACTCTATCTTCCAAATCATGGAAGAGTGTAAAAAATAGATTTTAAACTCCTGACGTCACTTCAAGTAACGCCCCTCTTTAATTTAAACCTGACATCACTCGGAAAGAACGTCCGTCAGGGAGTTAAAAAAATTTTTTAAATTAGAAAGGGATGTTACTCCAAGTGACGCCCTAAAATTATTTCACTCGGGCGTCGGTTCGAAAGTGCTGCCTCTTTTTATTAACTAATAAATGAGTAGAGAAATTCCCTACTCTCTCTATTAGCTAATACACTATTACCTACGGTATAGCACTCCCATTGGAGAGAGTTTTTTTATATTTGGAGTGTAAAATTTTCACTCTATACGGTTTACACCCCTCATTAGAGATGCCTTTAGCAATACATTTTTAAAATCACAAAAGCACACGTGTTTTTCTTTTTCAGAATATGGGCGGGTCTTTGATGTGATAGTTCTTTATGGAACTTATAAATTTGCTTTGTGACATACCCTATTCACACATCCGCCATGGACAAATTATTGTTCTGCCCACAAAAAAATAAATCTAAAATTTGAAAAATTACCATTTTACTACTTCCAAAAATAAAAAAATAATAAAAATTGCAAAATTAAGAAATTGCCACCGTTAAATCACAAAATAACGATTCTACTACTGTACACAAAATAGTAGATTTATGTCCGTCACAAAAGCAGAAATGTCATTTCTCACTTTTAAAAAGCATTTTATGACATTTGTCAATCATTGGTGATCTATTTTTGACAAAAATAATAAAATATTAAACAAAATTACTTATTTATCCCTGTGACACAAAAACACAATTAATCACACCTCATATTTTTCTAATATAGTAATATTATAAACATGCTGATGCCATAGGCACATTTGTGAACTTGAGGTTCTTTGTCTATGAATTTTCGTCTTACAGATAAAAGTTTAAGGAACTCTTTAATCAGAACACACAAGTTAGCTATTGAAATTCCCTAAGAAATTAAAAGAAAGAAAAAGAAGACAAGTACGTTATTGAAAGAATTTGATCTCATTCTGATCGAAACTGGTGTAAAACCATTTGGCCGATTATTCATTGAACTGATTAACATTGCAAATGTGTATTATTCTTTAAACTTTGTTGAGATGATGATTCTAGGTCTGTTGCATTCTTAATGAGTTGCTTGTTATTGCATGAATGAAACGTATAGGCATTTTCCCACTTCATGATTGTGAGAATCTAAGATAATTGACAAACGAATTGGACGATACTCTAATAATAGATAGTTTGGTACTTTGGTGAGTAAGTATTTAAAATGTGTTGGTCGATTTCGTTGACTAGTGCCTATATCTCTCAGTTGCGTTGACAAAGGCATATACCCAATAGGAGGGTTTGAGTGTTTGACACAATCTCAATAAATCCGTGTGCCTCCAAGTTTAGGAAAAAAAAAGTTATCTGTTAAATTGTTAATTAGGGGACAACGCCATAATAGAATTAAGTGATTTGGGGCGAAATTCTTTGAATACACCAGATGATAGATCCCTCAGCCACCATCCATTTTACCTCCTAAAGATGCACGAAAACCAAGTTACATTTAGCATTTAATTTTCTCTATTTGTTGTGTTGTCGGCATGGAAAGACCATCACCTTGTAAGTACTTTGAATGTGTTTAGAATAGTAATTGGACCAAATCCTATTCCTGGATGCCTCATATGGAAACGTGGGCGGCCGCACACAAATCCAAGTTGGTGAATCCAATTTCAAGGTAGTAGCTAGAAAACCAACAATGAAAGTTGGGAAAACTATGCACCCTTCTTAATGAAGCTTACGTTCAGTATGATTTATTGTGAATTTGTGACTAAATTTGAGGGCCTTTTTGTACTCATGTCTATTGGATTCGTCATCAAAATTTCAAACTAGCATCCATGTTCCTTGATTGCGGTAGAAAATGAAGAAACGTTCTGGCATGCATCTTGTAAATTAAAATGCAAAAGAGAAAAAGAAGTATTTGACAGTTGGAGTATTAGAAATCTCATGAGATATTTTAGCATTTTACTATTGATAATTTGACTATTGCATGTTAGCATGTTTCTTTTTACTCTATAGTTCTTACAATTCACTTGTTTTCACAGAATGTTTGGATGAGAATTGTTACTACTTTGTTGATATGATGTAGTGCCATTGCAAGACATAAAATTCTAACACCAGACCTATCTTTTGACACACTGAGACCTTTTCTTTTAGTACCCTTTTACCTTTTGTCATTGTGGTTCATTTTATCACGGACAGATGGACAGTAGATGTGAAAATTTAAAGTGTATACCTAGAAAATAAACATGTATGACGTGGACATTTTCCAAGTTCCTAAGAAAACAGCCATTTGGCCCGAAAAAGATAAGAGAAAACCCGTTTTTCTAGATCTTTATTTTCCATGCTTTATGTTCTTTCTAGAGCGTGTGACAATGTAATATAATACGAAATACGTTAGTTCACGAACAATCAAATAATCATTCTTTAACGAAAAAATGATGAAATAAATTTAATAAAATCTTTGAATAATTATATTACAATTCTCCTATGACTCTAAATAGGCGTTATAACTCTAAACAAACAAAGACGGTGAGTTCACCGAACCAATCCTACATAAAACAAACGAACCAAAAAACTGTTTCGATAAAAGCCTAAAGAAAAGCCTAGAGCGCATGCCCGCCTGTCAGAAACAAGGCCCAAAATATCGATATCGATCAATATATCGGTGTACCTAAAAACCGATTTATATCGGATATATCGGATATTTCGGATATATCCATTTTTTTAAATCCGGTCCAAACTATTTAAAATATCGAAATATCGAAATATAATATCGAAATATCGGATATATATCGGAAATATATTGGAAATATCGGTTTATATTTTAAAATGGTCAAAAAGTCAACCGATATATATCGATTATATCGGAAATATCGATTATATCGGCGATATAAAGTTTCATATCGGAAATTCCGATATATATCGGGAAAAAAAAGAATTCTATATTCGGTGGATATATGTCGGAAATATCGATGTCGGTGTACCAAAATACCGATATATATCGGCGATATATCGGATATATCGGCGATATTTGGGTCCATGGTCGAAATATAAACCGGCGGGCACTCTCAAGACTTTCACTAACAAAGACGCGACTCCCGTTTTCACGACACCATCACGCATCTAGGTATTTTTCAACATGAACATGTTATTATATAGTGCATCACGTGCTCAAAATGTCCAATGCAATTTATGACGTGATGTACTGAAGTGTCTTAGCCATGAGGCCAGTTGATACCATGGACCAAAATATCACCGATATATCCGATATATCGCCGATATATATCGGTATTTTGGTACACCGACATCGATATTTCCGACATATATCCACCGAATATAGAACTCTTTTTTTTCCGATATATATCGGAATTTTCGATATGAAACTTTATATCGTCGATATAATCGATATTTCCGATATAATCGATATATATCGGTTGACTTTTTGACCATTTTAAAATATAAATCCGATATTTCCAATATATTTCCGATATATATCCGATATTTCCGATATTATATTTCCAATATATTCGATATTTTCGATATTTTAAATAGTTTGGACTGGTTACCAAAAAAATAAATATATCCGAAATATCTGATATATCCGATATATATCGATTTTTGGGTACACCGATATATTCATCGATATCGATATTTTGGGCCTTGGTTGATACTGGTTTTCTCGAATCCGAATCTTACAAAGTGAGTATTTGGGGATATGTCCATCACGTGGCCTATAGTATTTTAGTCTCCACCCATCATTCTTTCGTCCTTTTTTTATCCACCAACTTCATTTCCTATGATCAAAATACGGAAGACTTTTTGACTTTTCCAAGTTGAACAACTGATTTCTCTATTAAGTTCTGATTAGTTAATTGAGTCTTATACCAATATATATGTACTTTATGTGCTTCTCTGCCTATAAATTTACCGCTTCTTCTGTTTAGCTTGGCAACATATGCACCGGCCAGTAGTTGTAATGGCTTCTTTTTCTTCATTCATCTCCATTCTCTTGGTTTCCTCTATTGTGCTTGGTTCCCATTTATCTCTCTCGAGTGCACAAACAACACCACCTTTGGTTGGGGGACTTTCATGGACGTTCTACAAATCTAATTGTCCTAGAGTGGAGAAAATAGTTAGAGATGAGCTCAAAAAGGCTTTCAAGAAGGATATTGGTCTAGCTGCAGGCTTACTTCGTATCCACTTCCATGACTGCTTTGTTCAGGTATTAGCTCTTGTTCACTATATATCATTCATTCTACACTACTTAACCTTGCTATGTATAGTATGTCTAACAATTTGGCTATCGATTCTCTGCATCTATCAGAAAGAATGCTAAGCTAGCACCTAGTGAGTGAGAGTTGCATAGAAGCAACTCATTGAAAAACATTTTTAGCATCCCAGGAATACTGCATGTTTCTTTGTAGTGAGTAGCTTTATCATGTAACTGCGCGCAAGGCCGGTACTTTACCTGCTAAGAATCCTCCTTTTCTGTCTCCTGGAGTCCTGGCCCATTGGTGTGGTTCACCGATATTCTAAAATCAGTGGACCATGCTCCAAAATCATGATAAATTGGAAAGGTTGGCCACACTCCAAAATCTACTATGGTTATTTTGGATCAAAGTTAGCTAAGTGAATTTATGATCTATGATGAAGTACGAAAACATTTTGTTGTCTGGATTTCATTGAGAAAAAAACGAGAGTAATGTTGGTGCTGCTAATGAAAAAGGAGTGACATTGAATTGGTGTTGCTAATGTGTAGGGATGCGATGGTTCAGTGCTGCTGGATGGGTCAGCAAGTGGTCCAAGCGAAAAAAATGCACCACCAAACTTGACACTAAGACCAGGAGCATTCAAAATCATCAATGACATTCGTGAGCGCATTCATAAAGCTTGTGGTCAAGTTGTGTCTTGTTCTGACATCACTGCTCTAGCTGCTCGTGATGCAGTTTTCCTGGTAAATCCTTGCAAGTTGCAAAACTACTCTTCCACTTTTTATTCTTCTTGCTCAATTGAATTTATCTGCTAGAGTTAAAAAAAAATTATGATAGAAATAGTACTACGTGATATTATTAAAGCCACTCGCTAGTCATGTAAGTGCTACTGCGCTACTTGTTTTAGTAACCGTGTTTTTAACCCCAACCTATGTTGATTTACGTTATGTAATGTAGTCTGGAGGACCAGATTACCAAGTTCCCCTTGGAAGACGTGATGGACTCAAATTTGCAACTATACAAGAAACTCTGGACAACCTTCCATTTTTCGGTTCAAGTGCAAGGGAACTCATAGCTTTTTTACGCAATAAGAGCATGGATGCCACCGATCTTGTGGCAATATCTGGAGGTCATACCATTGGCATAGCACATTGCGGGTCGTTCACTGGGCGGTTGTTCCCTAACCAAGACTCAACCATGGACCAAACGTTAGCAAGGAACCTCAAGCGTGTTTGTCCAACTGCTACTTCAACTGAAGGCACCGCTGTGCAAGATATTCGAACTCCAGACTTGTTCGACAATAAATACTATGTCAATCTAATGAATCGACAAGGTCTCTTTACATCTGACCAAGACTTGTACACGGATAGGACTACTAGACCGATTGTCCAAAGTTTTGCTGTGAACCAAAGCTTGTTTTTTGAGAAATATGTGTTTTCCATGATTAAGTTGAGCCAGATGAACGTTCTAACTGGTAGACAAGGTGAGATACGTGCCAACTGCTCTCGCCAAAACTCTGCCAGAACATATTTGGCAACAGTGGTTGATGGAGAAGGGGAGAATGCAGCAATTTGAGGTTGCTAATGTAGGATTTGGTTTCTATATGTAACGCGTGGAAGTTGTTAACTTGTTATATGATCACTCTTAGTTTTGGTGCTGTGTTATTCTCTTCAAGAGACGTGACCGTGTGCCTTCCCTTTGTTCACCTTGTAACCTTGGTTGCATGTGAATAAAACTATAAAAGTGCTAATCAAGGAATCTCAGAAATTTTCTCTACTGGTAAACTTTGGCACGTTTTTTATTCTACAAAAATTATAACTTCACTCTATCCCAAGTTTTAAAGATCCTCGAGAAACGCTATGTGTTTGTAGACTTGTAGATCCACTTGACTTATTTATTTTTTATTTATTTTTTTTGGTAATATCAAGAGAATTAAGACAGACTCACACTGGTTACATTGAAAGACCTTATGCCGAAGGTTTACATTGCTGGAAGGCTTATCAACCCCAGAGGAACCTAACCTGAAGGCTCTCACTAATACACCATTTTGAATAAACCCAACCGTCTTCACCTTGTCCACAGAGATTTGCTTTCGCCCCTTAGTCCACCTATTATAGGTGTCACCTGTCTCTAGCCTGAAAGCTCACAAGAAAGAAATCCCAACCAATATTAGGTGGGATTCGAACTCGCCCCTTAGTCCACCTATTATAGGTGTCACCTGTCTCTAGCCTAAAAGCTCACTTTGACCCAAAAGTTCACAAGAAAGAAATCCCAACCAATATTAGGTGGGATTCAAACGTGTAACCTCTCCCATGAGGAGAGGTATGCAACCAATTGAGCTAGAAACTCTTGTTGTAGATCCACTTTACGAGCCTTTGGATGATTTATGACTTGCGAGCACGCACAAACAACATACTTATTCGGCAATTTACAAATGTAACTTTCTTTGCTTGCTAGGACTGAATAATAACTTTTATTCCTTAAGGTGACCGGTCAATTTACAGAAGGAATACTCGCGAGTCACGACAATGATTACAAGGCAAAAAGACAACCCTCTATACAAAAAAGTAAAACATTTCTTGCAATCTCTAGTGTCAGTGTTGGCTTGCAACGCTCAGGATGACTAGCTCCTGAAGAAGTCAGCGCCAAGTTCAACATCGTCAGTTTTGATGTTTCCATTTTGAGCCATCAGTATCCTGTAAATTCGCTTTGAACAGATTTCTCCAACTCTCCTATCTTCATTACCAAGCAGCCCCTCTGTTGGTATATCCTTGAGCAGAAATTCTTTCTCGTGAACCTGTTTTTCATTACATGTCATTTACCCATTTAGGTAAGCTTTTCATTTTCCAGTTCCTGCTAAGAGTGTGTAAGGCTTCATTTTTAAGCTGGGAAGTTGGTTTGTCCATTAAGGTGAACTTTTCATTTTTCCAGTTCCCTGAAGCGTAAGGCTTCATTTTTAATCTGGGAAATTGGTTTGTCTTTGTAAACACATGCATAGAACCTTGCCTTAATATATAGTAAGTATGTAGTATGGCCATTCTTCTCAAACTTCCTGTTTGGAGAACAAGCAACCTAATCGATATACTTACTATGCTAATATAATGATCTACATACTTACGATATATTAAACTATTCACAGTAAAGTAAATGAGGCATCATATAGCTATCACATGCAAAATCACCAACAACAAAAAACAGATCTTCAGTGTGTAGAGAGTAGATACTGCCCTAATTGACAATTAATTGCAGTAGTAATTTCATGCAAAAGTTCTACGAGAAAAAGAATAATAGAAACAACAGAAAAGTTAAAGTTGTAGTAAAATATAGCTCTTAACAACTCATACCGATTTACTTGTATCCATGTAAGCACTCAAAAGGGATTTCATAGTTGGGTACTTCTTCCAAATGGCAACAGCACATCGTGGTTGTACCTTCGGGATTGCTACCAAAGCTTTCATCCTAAAAAATAGAAGGAAATTTCAGCAACACCAGTTACGCCCCATCTACATCAGTCTCTATGGCCCAAAATGAATTCTATCATATTTAAATCAACGGTTATTCTGATAACTGAAAATGATATGTATAGAAATCAGCAATCATCCAACAACTTCAATATGTGAAGTACTGTAAATCTTGCATTTGTTCTGTTACTCAACAAACTATAGCGACATTTATGGAGTACTATACCAATTTAGTCTCGGTAAGAATAACTCCACATCGTGGAGAAACAGGTCATCAAATAAATCACGCATTCCTACTTCCTAGCATAACAGAAGAACAAATTTCATCTTTAACTTCACGTCAATATTAACCAGGATGTACTTCAACTGTACATGTTAAGATCAAATGAGAACAACAATTTGTAACATGTGAAGGTATTCATTTTGGAAGACTTGGGTACTTAGCAAACACGTTATTTTGATATAAAAAAGAGACGTGATAAGGAGAGATCATTCTCTCTAAATTTTGGAGAGATCAAGGCAAATAGCCATTGGATGGAGAAATTCCTTCTCGAGATCGAGATTGTTGCATGGCCCACAACTGACAAACCACACCAAACCGTATGATCATGTCATCCAACGGCCGATATGAAGTGCGCACTAAATTTAGAGAGAATGATCTCTCCTTATCATTTGCCTATAAAAAATGGGAAAAGATTTTTGTAAACATTTATATCACCAATGTCACATCCTAAATGTATACTCTTTTAAAGTAACATAGCTCAAATATACTCTTCTAGGATTCGTCCCAACTGTCAGAGCAAAAGTTTAAGTTTCAAGTAACTGAAATGTTTCAGATTGCCTGCACAAAGTATTATGACATATATCATCAGGGTGACTAGGTGATACATTAGAAAGATATTTTACGCACATCAGTATGAAACAAAAATTTCATTGTGCAGCTAATATAGGTACAACTTTATGTTTAGTGCCTGTTTAAAACACTGAAAAATATAAAAACGGTAATAATAGACAAAAGACGATACAATGTCTGCTTTACAAGAAAAAACCAATACTTTTACTAACAAAATGTGCAAAACAACATACCAAACATTCTTTTTTATTAAATCTCTGTCAATGAAATCCTTGGGAACATTGGCTCCGTTGGCATTTATAGATAACCGTGTCAGCTTCTTCCTGAAAAACATAAAGCAACAGTGTAAGCCTTTCAGCCTCCAAGGAGACTGCAAATAAACAAGCATATCTACAGAACAACAGTTTCTGGACTTGTTATCTCCACTTTTATGCATGGATTGATGGCTTCCCCAACTTAAAAGGGTATGTGACAACTCAGAAGTCACCAAGTCATAATCAGGCCAAAACAACACACAAAAATGAAAAAAACACAAGAAGTTGTGTCAACAAGAATCACTACATGCTTATCATTGCAAGTATATCTTTCAAATTTACTACAAGGGTAAGAGTCCCATGATGGGCTTTTATCAAATTAATTTGCTTGTATTCAATATTTTATTTTGTGTGTAGCACGAGGGTGCAGGATACACGTATATACCTTGTCCTACTCCAGCTTTCTACTACTCAAAGCCCAAATACTCACAGAACATGTCAAATCCTGATGCATGATATGCATGCCTTGATACTTGAAAGAAAATAGTTTCAAATTTCACTATGATAGGTTTACAAGGAAAGTTAGCATTTCACTATGATAACTAAAACCACCAATCCTGGTACATGACAATGACAGTCGACAACAAGAATAAAAATAATGTTCTTTTACAAAGCATGATAAAAGGTGATAACATATCCCATAAGAAGTATAAACTACCTGAATTGGCAATTAGCAAGAGAACAAGTTAAACCAACAACATGATCAGCTAACTCCGCTTCATCTCTACATTGTCTTGAATGTACCCTAGCAAAACTAGTCGTTAACTTTGACAGCACCTGTAAGATTGACATGTTACAAGCAAATTTGAAAAGCAATAACTCGAATATATGTACAAAGTAGTGATTGTATCTAACCTCCTCCACAGGTGGGCGTTTCCATTTATTAGCATTCCCTTGGTTTTTGTACTGACCTTGTTCCCTTAAAACATAGAATGCCTTTAGAGACCCTCATGAGCGGCACAATAAACAGATATGGCAAACAACAATAAGAAGTTTCAAATACCAGATAACCAAGGAGGAAGTATCAATTCAATCACATTAGAAGATATAACTTAAGTTAACAGAGCATGCAAGCATTCTAGATTTTGACATTATTCCCAGAGAAGTCGTGGTTCAAATTTTAGTAGATCAACAGCTGCCGGAACTCCGGAAGAGATGTTGGTTATATGTCCACCATGGGGTTTTTAATCATGTGTTAATCCCATATTAGACCAGTGGTCCCATTAATTGCATGGTGACATCTTTCTTTGTCAGCTTGGGCTTTTGTGCTAAAATATGTTGCTCTATCCATTTCGATTACAGTCTAATTTTGGAGATCTTTTCAACAATTTTCAATCCAGATATGAATTCGTTAATTTATGCATATATAATATGTTATAGTCTTATAGGACGATAAGGTGAATACAAATTTGATCTTTCCCTACTACAGGCATATTTTGACTTGGAATAGCAACACACGGATGCCAAGATAGTGCTACTCAATGGAGTTCTGGCTAGAGAAAATTAAAACAGCAACTAGACGGCCTTGCAGTCTATTTGCATTCTAAAACAGGTGTTCCAATGATTTCCAAAGATCCAATATGTGGATGCAGAAACAGTTCTATCTGATCTTAACACCTCACTTCTTTAGCTAAGTATCACCTTTAGTGGGGGGACCAAAAAAAAAAAAAAGACAGCCATGTATCCCTTCTTTTGCAGCATCACTGTGACATTCAATCTCACCAATCAATAATTACAAATTGATACACAATGGAACAATTAACTTACCACCGAAAAGAAATCTACATCAATTTTAAGCTGTCTACAACAATTTTCAGTTTTGTACCACAGTATCACATGGAAAGTAGTTAAGTATTCATCAAGTAAATGAATTTTTTTTCTTCTAATATGGGCATGGATACAATTGGCAAATTCAATTTCTTATTCTCCATCGCTCCTGATCATCTTTACTAGGAAATTATAGGATATGTGAAGGGTAACACCAAATTTGTTGACAACTTCCAAACACAAGTTTAAAGACCTTAATTCAATTTCTTATTCTCCATCGCTCCTGATCATCTTCACTAGGAAATTATAGGATATATGTGAAGGGTAACACCAAACTTGTTGACAACTTCCACACACAAGTTTAAAGACCTTAAGAGCCAAATGCCCACTAACTATCTAGCTATTCTGGCTACAAAGTTCTATCCAAACCAGTGATTAAATCATAGAGGGAGAAAAAGGAGTAGAAATAACATATTTGACAGTAGGAAAACAGAAATTTATAAAATACTTATATTTGGGTAAATTCAAATAATAAAGCACATGAAACAACATGAAGTATATATAAGTATATAACACAAAGTTATATATATATAACATGATGTTCTAAATAATTCGAAAACGGATTTGCACAAAAATTACTTACCTCTTATTAATATAAGACATTAACTTATTCGTGAGGCAGCAAACAGTGTAAGATGAATAGCGACTTTGAACTCCAGAAACATGGCGCATCAGAGATTCATTGATGACAAGATTACAAAATTCATCTGCTTCATATACAAGCAACACATACGCAATTTCCATTTGCTTGGAAGATAACTGCAATAAATAGACAATATTAATTTCTTTAAAGTCAATGTCTGTGAAAGTTGCTACTGAGTTGTAAGTATCGAAAATCCTAAAAAACGTTTACATGGAAACTAAGGTTATTTAACTTTAGGTTTTACCTCTGAAAAACTTTTAATTAGTGGTAAACAATCAGCGTCAAATCATACAAAACGAAGAAAAATTACGTGTGTGAAAAAGAATGCACACAATAACCAACTCTAAGCCACCCAA
This sequence comes from Coptis chinensis, assembly GCF_015680905.1. Classification (NCBI taxonomy): domain Eukaryota; kingdom Viridiplantae; phylum Streptophyta; class Magnoliopsida; order Ranunculales; family Ranunculaceae; genus Coptis; species Coptis chinensis. The sequence goes on along the minus strand of NC_141461.1, from coordinate 449,519 downwards.
AAACTTATACTAGTGGTAGGCACCTTAGAACTTGCGAAGACAAGGAAGGCTACATTCCACACCGAGAACTTTCATTCTTATAAACTATTGCCCAGGATACTTTCAGCAAGTTTTTCAATTTTTATGTAGTAATAAAAAGAGAAACAGCACAGAGAGCAACACAAAGAAAACAACAATGCAGCACAATACATATTTTTCATATAGTAGTACACATCACGGTCCAACAATTTTGTGATTAATTCATAGTCTCATACAAACTTAGTTGTGATTTCTTACTCTCCATGCAGATGCCTATTCAGTATTCACCCTGTTTGGCACTTTAGAATCTGTTTTATAAAACTTCATTTTACCGATTTAAAAAAAAAGAACAAAAAAATATAATCAACTCTTCAAAGTATTACCTCTGAGACTTCATCTGGAACAGAAAGTGTCCACACTATTGATCTCTCAATCGGATTTGATGTTATCCGATAACTGACACCTTTGTCAGCAAACCTAGTAAGGAGATGTCCTACAGTGACAATGTGAAGTAGTTGCTCACCACATGGATAGGAGGGATAGCTAAAAAACTATGGAAACAAGTAACAGGCCCAAGAGCAATGTGACATACCTCCAATAGACCCAAGTTCAACAACTTTAGTATCAATTTCAGCTACTATGGATTTCAAAGCAAACTTCCCTTTTTCCCACTTTTGTTGTTCTTTCTGCAATTTCTTTGCCTCTGCTGCTTCAGCTTTCAGAGCTTCCTTTTGCAACTTCTCTTGCTGTATAATGAACTCTTCAGGGAAACATTGTACCTTACAATTAAAAAATCCATAATACAGAAATACGCTTAGAAAAGCTTACCTCCCTCTTTAATTTTTTTTCTTCAGCTAAGCAAATTTTTTCTTCTTTTCTTTTTGTCTTTTTGGCCATTGCTTCATCCTTCCGGATATTTTTTCCTTCATCAGCTTCAACAAGTTTATTATGTGCCTGCTTCATAGCATTACCCACTTGCTCTGTTGGAACATTTTCTTCTTCATTATTGCCATATACCTGTGCACAAAATCATAAAATCATTGACATCTTTACATGTATATGTATACCAGTCAATACATGTATCAGTTGTGTGGATAGTGTATACCTATACAAAACTATTTAATCAAATACAAGTACTAGAGTAGTGACTAATATCATGGATCAGTCTACCAATGCGAAAAACAAATAGACCCCTTTGCTGCGGACGCTTTGTAGTTTCATGTTTTAATAGAAATTCACTTTTATCAATAAAAAATTGCAAAACAAAACCTTTTACTTTTCCAAAGTTATTGTTGTTTCATATCGAATATATTACTGAATTAAATATAACAAAACACACATTATTAAAACGACAAAACTTAGACTGAAATTTGTTATTTAATGTGATAAATTAATCAAATGACAACTTAAAACTGTGAAATCTGCTTCAATAGCCAATGGTTTTGCACATTGTTTGTCTTGACCTCGAACAAACAAAACCAAGTTCGACAAACATAGACGACAACGTTGCAAAAAAGACTCAAGCAAACAGCTCGAACTATTGGGCCTGCCAAAATCTAAACCACTGTAGCTAACAACCTATATTAATTGGTCAAACTATAAAATACTATTCTCAGTATTATATCATAAGAAATAGCATATGCCAGTTCAGTGTTATTAAAAGAAGGAAAAATGTCATAATCCTAGGCTCCATTTGATACATGAAAAATAGTGTTGGAGAAAATAAAAACAATGAAAACATTTACAAGTTGGGTTTGATTGGGCGTGGTAAATGAAACTTTATAACACAGTTGTTTGGTGGACACCGTTTTCTAAAAAAACGTCTAAAAACATGGAAAATTACTTTCCTAGTTTCATCCCATAGTGACAAAACTATTTGCACTAACTTTTGACTTTTTTGAGGTGTGGTTGGTTTCACCCCATACTTGTGTTAATTTTCATCCAACCAAACACATGGAAAACAATCTTCATGTTTTCTTGCAACCACCCAAACAGTGAGAGCAATTTTCATTAAAATGTTTTTCAATGAAAACAAACCACAATGGAAACCATTTAATTGAAAATTATTTATGACCTATCAAACACAGCATATAATATGCATTGTTAATGCCCATACTTTATGTTAAAATATAAGAAAAAATACATTGTTCCCACAACCACAATCAGATACCTCACTTATTTCATTTTCACTGAAGCGTTCACTGAGCACAGCATCATCTCCAAAACCTGGTGATAACGAGCCAAACCCTGAAAAACATTGATCGATAGCTTCAGTTAAGACCATGAAAATACAATCCATAGGCATATATGATCACAGAACTGTAATACAATTTTGTGTTTTCAGCACAGAAATAACTGAACGCCAATATTATTTTTCGAAAATCTTACCAGGTACCAAAAAAGACTAACAAAAGTTTATCTCTAGGGTAACATACCAAAATCAGAACAAATGTTTTCACTCTCCTTTGAAAATTTCCTCTGGCCACCATCTTCGGACTCGTTGTCAGACTCCAAACAAATCAAACCACTGACCCCTGCCAAAAAAGAGGAAGACAAATATAATATCAGTGACAACTAAACTCATGGTGTTACTTGTCATGTCTGTTTACATGTAATCATATATATAGATCAACAGAACAGAGAAGCAGTCTATGCTACAATGGAAGAAATCGTACAACAGCATTTAAATCCTGAAACTTCATGGCTTCTAATGCAGTAGTGCAAGTCAACAATATATCCATTCTATCTATCATGAATACAACCTTATTCTTTTCGTAATATGATCACGCAAGAAACAGGGAATCATGCTAAATATAATAAGTACCATTTTGTGCATCCTCTATATTTCACTATACATAATGAGAGTATAAATAACATCAACTACGAAAGTTCCCATACAACAAACACCATGTTCCCATAAATTAAAGTGAATGAAACAACTAAACAAGAAATTACCTGCCGCAGTTTTCTCTTGGTTGAAATCAAAAGTAGGCAAAGAAGACATTGGGGTGTCAAGAACAAAAGAAGGAGTGGAGGATGTTGGACTGGGCTTTTTCGGCGTCGGGTCGTCATTAAGAACCACAAAGCTGGAATCATAGGCGTCTACTGTATACAATGTATGCAAATCGACAATATATTCATTCTATCTATCATGAATACAACCTTATTCTTTTCGCAATATGATCACGCAAAAAACAGGGCATCATGCTAAATATAATGAGTACCATTTTGTGCATCCTCTATATTTCACTATACATAATGAGAGTATAAATAACATCAACTACAAAAGTTCCCATACAACAAACACCATGTTGATGGTAATCCAGCATGTACTAGAAACAACTAAACAAGAAATTACCTGCTGCAGTTCTTGACACCCCAATGTTGTAGTTAGACATTGGGGTGTCAAGAACAAAAGAAGGAGTGGAGGAGGTTGGACTGGGCTTTTTCGGCGTCGGGTCGTCATTAAGAACCACAAAGCTGGAATCATAGGCATCTACTGTATACAATATATAAAATCAATCAAAATTCATAACAAGGATACACCTAACATTTAATCAAAACACTAAACAACTTCTAAAGATCTTATCTTTACAATGTTAAAAGTAAAATTCATAACAAGGATACACCTAACATTTAATCAAAACACTAAACAACTTCAAAAGATCTTATCTTTACAATGTTAAAAGTAAAATTCATAACAAGGATACACCTAACATTTAATCAAAACACTAAAAAACTTCAAAAAATCTTATCTTTACAATGTTAAAAGTAAAATTGAAGAAAGCAATGAAAGAAATTATTACCATAAGGCCTTTTAAGTTGTTTGTCAGAAGTGCATTTGGCAATTGAAGAGAGTGGTTTTTTAATAGGGGTAGGATCGTCATCAACAAGAATTACGATATTATTATTAAATGATGATGATGACGTGTCTAATTTTCTTCTCTTTGTGAATGTAGGAGGAGGAGGAGAAGGAGAAAATGGGAAAGTTAATTGTTGGTCTTCTTCGTCGGAGAGAATTTCTACTAGTTGAGACATGGTTTGAAAACTGGAAAAAATAACATTCGAAGCGGGATATAAAATGGCCCAACCTAAACCCGGGCTTTACTAGCCCGCCTCAGTTTTTCAATCAACTGATACCATATTAGTATATTACTAGATTTTGGACCCGGGCATACGCCCGGGATCTATTAAATATTTTGTGTGCTGAAAATGTTTTACAAAATGTCTCACACAAATTTTCGAATTAGAATATATTTTTATTGAAAATAAACCGAAATACGTTAATAAGCAGCGATTATGGTGCATAAATACTTGAAAACTAAGGGATCAAATTGAGATAGTCTTTTCACTTTGTGGTTTAGGATATTAATCCATAATTTTCAAATAGAATTATCTTAAACTCGATCTAACTTGTGTAATAGTTTTCTTAAATTTATGGTTATTTAGCGGCAAATTTTCGAATCAGATTATATTTTTATTGAAAATAAACCGAAATATGTTAATAAGCAACGATTATGGTACATAAGTACTTGGAAACTAAGGGATCAAATTGAGATAGCCTCTTCACTTTGTGGTTTAGGATATTAATCCGTAATTTCCAAATAAAATTATCTTAAACTCGATCTAGCTTGTATAATAGTTTTTTTTATATTTATGGTGATTTAGCGGCAAATTTTTTAATTAGAATATATTTTTATTGAAAATAAACCGAAATACGTTAATGAGCAGCGATTATGGTGCATAAGTACTTGGAAACTAAGGGATCAAATTGAAATAGCCTCTTCACTTTGTGGTTTAGGATATTAATCCATATTTTTCAAATGAAATTATTTTAAATTTGATCTAGCTTGTATAATAGTTTTATTAGATTTATGGTGATTTAGCGGTAAATCATCACCGCTCAGCTTACATACTAATGTGTACAAATCACTAAAATAGATTGATTGTTTCCATATCCTCAAAGAATACATTATTCCCACTTGAAAAGATTTATCACATGAACGTCCCTACCTACTTTGTGTCGTTATACTAAATTATTCTAAAAAATATTAGTAACTATGCATAGCTATGAGATATAAAAATTATATTAATTACTCATTTAAATTTCTTGCACCACTCTCTATAAAAAGGAAGCATCAAACCTTGATAAAACTCATCGACTTCTTTTTATTGTTAGGTTTAACAATATAAGTTTGATTGAAGTTTTGTGAGAATGCCCAATGTAGTGAAGATAATACTGAAACTACTTGAATAGCAAGGCATTCTCAATCACAATAAAAGAATTATGATAAACACTACTTAAAATGCAAAATTATATTTGTCGAGACATTTATTCCCCCTACATATAATACAAATATGTTTTAGGGTTATTAGTTCAATGCATTTGCATCAAGTTTCTGATTTTCCATTAATTATTATTTGAGGTTAGTTTAATGTAGTACGTTGCATCCAGTTTCCAAATTCTCGTTAATTATTCTTTGAGGTTAGTTCAATGCAGTTGCATCAAGTTTCTGATTTCCCGTTAATTATTATTTGAGGTTAGTTCGGTGCAATTGCATCCACTTTATGATTTCCGTTAGTTATTCATTCTTTGTTAATTCAAGATGCAGTTGCATCCAGTTTTAGATGTTTAGTTAATTAGTATTTGAAATCAGTTCATTGCATTTACATCCGGTTCCAATCTCCCCATTAATTACTCTTTGAGGTTAGTTCAATATATCTCATCGGTCCGATTTCCCCCGCATTATTTTTCAGGTTAGTTCGATAGTTTACAATTTCTATCTGAGGTTTGCATACATGTAAGAGTCTGTTTTTAATAAACTCACTTTCGTTTTGGGTTCCTAATTACTCATAATTACTCATGTGAGAAGGCTAAAAAAGCGGACATTTATGCTTTGAGGTCAGTGCAATACATTCTGATTTCCAGTTAACTATTTTTTTAGGTTATTTCAATGCATTTGCATCCAATTTCTGATTTCCCGTTAGTTAATCTATGATTTTAGTTTAATGCAGTTGCAGTTGCATACAGTTTTTGGTTTTCCGTTAATTATTCTTTGACGTTAGTTCAATGCATTTGCATCTAATTTCCGATTTTATGTTAATTGTTCTTTGAGGTTAGTTCAATGCATTTGTATCAAGTTGTTTTATTTCCCGTTAATTATTTTTTGAGGTTAGTTCAATGAAGTTACATCAAATTTATAATTTCCCATTAATTATTCATTTAGGTTAGTTCGCGCTTCATCCATTTTTCAATGTTTCAGTTAATTAGTCTTTGAGATTAGTTCATTGCATTTGGATCCAGTTTCCGATTTCCCGTTAATAACTCTTTAAAGTTAGTTCAATACATCTGCATCTAGTTTATGATTATTTATGCTTTAAGGTTAGTTCGATGCAATTATATCCGGTTTCTGATTTCCTGTTAATTATTCTTTAAGATTATTTCAATGCATTTGCATTTAGTTTCCGATTTCCCACCAATTATTCTATGAGGTTAGTTCAATGCAGTTGCATTCAGTTTTTAATTTTCTGTTAATTATTTTTTGAGTTTAGTTCAATGCATTTGCATCCAGTTTCCGGTTTCCCATTAATTATTATTTGAGATTTGTTTAATGTATTTGCATACCGTTTCCGATTTTCCGTTAAATATTTTTCAAATATTTGCATCCAATTTCTAATTTCCCGTTAGTTATTATCTGACGTTATTTTAAAGCAATTGTATCCAGTTTTCGATTTCTAGTTAATTACTTTTTGAGTTTAGTTTATTGCAATTGCATAAAGTTTCCGATTTTCTGTTAATTATTCTTTGAGGTCCGTTATGTATTTGAATCCAATTTCCGATTTTCTTTTAATTATATATCCAATGTGGTGTGTAATACCAACGTCTACTGATCCATCTGTAGCGTCCTTGCAAACATGACATAAAAAGTAAATTATGATTGATTACTATCTGGGATCATCGAAGATTATCCAGTTCCCGATTTTCCATTAATTATTATTTAAATTATGCATGACTCACTATGTGAAATCTTTAAAGATTATCTATGAACGGGTGTTGTTATATTAATTATTCTGAAAAGTATTTACAAATATGCAGAACTATTATATATTAATATTATATTGATCACTCAACCAAATTTCTTATAACGTGAAAAACCCCTCTTAAAAAAAAAAAAAACTCACTTTTGATAAAACCATTCACCTTTATTTTGTTGTTTAATAATAGAAGTTTGATTGAAGTTTTGTGAGATTGCCTAATAAGGTAAAATTCATATATATTGAAGCTACTTGAATATCAAGGAGTTCCCAATCATATGAAAAAAGATAAAATAAACACCATTTTAAATGCAAAACTATACTTATTGAGACATTCCCACAACATATAACCCAACTATGTTTTGAGGTTAGTTCAATGCATTAAATCCTGTTTTCGATTTTCCATTATTTATATTTTGAGGTTAGTTCAATGCTTGCATTCAATTTTTCAATTCCGTTATTTATTTTTTGAGATCGCCAACGTGCGGTTGCATCAAGTTTCTGATTTCTCGTTAATTATTCTTTTCGATTAGTTCAATACATTTGCATCCAATTTCCAATTTATTGTTAATTGTTCTTTGAGGTCAGTTTGATGCATTTGCATCCAATTTCTAATTTTCCGTTAATTATTCTGTGAGATTAGTTTAATGCATTTGCATATAGTTTCCGATTTCTCGTTTATTATTTGATAAAGTTGCATTTGCATCTAGTTTCCGATTTTCCGTTAATTATTATTTGAGGTTAGTTCAATGAATTTGCATCCAGTTTCCGATTTTCCGTTAATTATTTATTGAGGTTAGTTCAATGCATTTGCATCTGTTTTTTGATTTCCCGTTAATTATTCTTTAAGATTAGTTTCACGCATTTGCATCATGTTTCCAATTTATAATTAATTTTTCTTTGAGGTTAGTTCAATGCAATTACATCAAGTTTTTGATTTCCCGTTAATTTAATCTTTGAGGGTTAGCTCAATGTATTTGCATTTTCCGATTTTCCGACAATTATTTTTTATGTTAGTTTAATGTATTTGCATCCAAGTTTTGATTTTCCGTTAATTATTCTTTGGGGTTAGTTTAATGCAGTTGTATCCATATTTCCATTTTATATTAATTACTTTTTAAGATTAGTTTAATGCTTGCATTTGCATCCAGTTTTCGATTTTTCGTTAAATATTATTTGAGGTTAGTTCGATGCATTTGCATTCAGTTTTCAGTTCCTCATTAATTGTTTTTTTAAACTATAGTTTCATTCAGTATTATATATTTTTAAAAATATTTGTCATTATTGCTTTCCCATTATTTTATTTATTTTTTCATTTTCTATTATATATTTTGTGATGTTATTTTTTGTATAATTGTTTTTAACTATGTTTTGAGGCCGTGTTAAGGATATATTCGAAATAAGTCGGTATTTTATCATAGACACTGAAATTGTATGATTTGTAATAAAGAATTAGTTTCTACAAATCACATATTTTTTAGCAATTTTTTTTCTTTGATCAAATATATAAGAATTGGAACATTAAAAGTGTTTGATTCATAATAGGAAATTACCTTTTATAAATCACCTATTTTTTAACAATTTTTTTTATTTGATCAAATATATAAGAATTAGAAATACACTCAAACTCTCCAAATATAAGAATTAGAAATACACTCAAACTCTCTGATAAGAGCCCAAAACTGTAGTTTTAACCCCTTAATAATCATACTGTTAGACCAATTATGTGAATAATAAGTAAGAGTTAACACTGATTACGCGTTTTTATGCATTTCGGGCTTCAAAGTCCATTATGTCTTGAAAATGTACCACTTTTAGCGAGATCTGAGGAGCAAAAGTCAGTGAGAACTTCCGAAGCCGTATCTTTGGACTCGGACCACCGGAATTGGGCATACCTTATGTCAAAACGACCGGCTCGGAAAGAGCTTTGTAATGGTCCAAGCCTTGACCCAATCAGAGGAGCAGAAGTGGACGAAAAGTCTGTGGAAGTCAACTGCATTTGAAGAGGCCTTTTGAATTTGAAAGAATTGGGTTTTGGGCACGATTATCCGCCCAAACCCCCCAGCTCCAAGCCCATGCACGAATTTTGGATCTGAATGTATAAAAACAAAAGCTTAAGTCTTTGTTAATGGTAGATTAATTAGTGGAGAATTAGGGTAGATAGCTTAGAATAGAAAGTAGCCATTAAAATAGCTTCTAGATCTAGTTTTATTTAATTGTTTTTTTTTTATTAAGTATAGTTTCAATATCTAATTCATTTCATTAGATTAAACCTTGAATCTTGTTCTTCATTTGATTAGATCAATAAAGTAGTATTCTTTATCCATTTCGATTTTGTCAATTCCAATTCTAGATCTAATTTCAATTCATGTCCTTAGTTCAATTTAGTCATTAAATTAGATTTCATTATTGTTTAATTAAATAAATTTCAATGCTTTATATTATGTTTAGTTTTAATATAAATGGAAATGATTGCGGAATGATTCAAGGCTAAACCTCCATTAGAGGGGGTTGTGAAGCCTTGATGAAAGCTTGATTCGATTATCGTAGAGTCGTCGATTTCTATTCCACTCTAGAAATGATTAGTTCACCATGAGAATGGGTTTAATTGTTCACATGCTAGTTATGAATTGGTAGAAATGCCATGTATAATTAGGGATTAGGAATAACCAATTGTTACTGGCGCTTTCAGATTCAGGATTCTGACGATTAAATCGTTAGTGGATTAAGTTGAGTTATGGTGGAATCAATCCCCCTCTAACTCCTTATCATAGAATCAACGTAGCATTCCCTTAAGTATTCTCGATAACCCACTAGTTGCATCTTGTGGGTAGTTGCATCGTGTAGTATAATTCCCTCTCGTAAAACTCTCATAGACTTAAAAGCGACTAGTTAGATTAGAAAACATCCATGCTAGAAGCACTAGAGTTGGAGCGAACTTATCTACTCCACTATATCTCATAGGATTGAGAGTAGAAATCTTTGATAACTCAAGCACGTAAAAGTAGAAGTTTTAGTTTACTTACGGATTGAATTCATAGTTCATTTCGTAGGTAGACTATTCATATTTTATCATATTCATTAGAAATATCATTTTTATACTTATCACTCTCCAAAGAGATTCTATGTACGTGGGATTGTAGGGTATTAGAAAAGACTATTTTTAATATTATAGTGTCACATAGGAGAGAGAAAAAACTAACTCTCATATTAGAGTGCCACATAGGAGAGAGAAAATCCTCCATTAGAGGTCTCTGCTTTAGTATATAGATAGTAGACTAGTATTCTTGTTAGTAATTTTGGGATACTAGAAATTGGGCTCTAAACACTTTTTTTAGTGTGTTTTTTGTCTAGAGAAAGACCAATAATATCTTTTGATTCTACTCCAATTTTGACAACACCTCACTTTTTTGGTGTATTAGCTGTTTTTAAAACTTATTATTTCTCCTTTTTATCATTTTATTTGTAACTGCCAATTTCTTCCACAAATAAATAATACAAAAATCTAATGTGCGCAGGCTGTAGGTGTGTGTGTCAATCGAGGCCACTCATCAGGCAAGGGTGCGTGTGTATTGCTTCAAGATGTACTGCAATCAAATAATACAATTGTCTTATAAAAAAAAAACCATTTGTCATTTATAATTTCACAATTTGAATTAGATCAAGCTTAAACATGCTATTCAAAATTATCAGAGATGTATTTTAAATTGTTAAAGTTGTATTGAAATTAGTTGTAATCAACATACATTTTTTCCGTTTTTGAAGTTGATGTTTTCCACATTGTTTTGGTCTCTCCAGAAATTTATCTCACTTTTAATTGGAATTTTGTAGATTTCGGATGAATTTTAGTTATTTTGATTAACCCACTACTCTTTTGGTAACTAATTTAGTTTGTAGTTTTTTTTTTGCAGAAAATTGGGTATAGGTACACATATCATAAAATTTAAATCGGTTTAGAGGAAATAGCAAACATTTTTTTTGTTTTTCCTCCATAAAAACTGAAATTTGACATCTGTCTCAAATTTCATACTGACTTTTACAATTTTGACCTCTTTTATTAGTCCCAACTAAATAAGCCAACTAGAAGCCAACTACTAACAAAAAAACATAGCTACGAACTAAATTAGTTACCAAAAGAGTAGTGGGTTAATCAAAATAACTAAAATTCATTCGAAATCTACAAAATTCCAATTAAAAGTGAGATGAATTTCTAGAGAGACCAAAACAATGTGAAAAACATCAACTTCAAAAATGGAAAAAATGTATGTTGATTACAACTAATTTCAATACAAAATTAACAATTTAAAATGCATCTCGATAATTTTGAATAACATGTTTAAGCTTTGTTTGATGTAATTCAAATTGTGAAAGAACAAATAGTTTTTTATAAGACAATTGTATTATTTGATTGCAATATGCGCCTTGGAGCAATACACACGACCTTTGTCTGCGATGAGTGGCCTCGATTGACACACACACACCTACAAAAGGGCATTAGATTTTAGTATTATTTATTTGTGGAAGAAATTGGCAGTTACAAATAAAAGGGTAAAAAAGAGAAATAATAAATTTTAAAAACAGTTAATACACCCAAAAAGTAACGTGTTGTTAAAATGTGAGTAGAATCAAAAGATAATATTGGTCTTTTCTCTAGACGAAAAATACACTAAAGAAAGTGTTTGGAGCCCAATTTCTAGGTTTTGCTACTGTTTCGTGAAAAGTCTACAGAATTTTAGTGGAGAGATAATCTATGCAACAATTTTAGTAGATCCATGTGGGAGAGTTCTGTTATAAGAAATTGCCATCGAGGATAGTGTTTGTCCACATCAGTTGTACTCTGCTTTAATATAGAGAGAGGTGATAGTAGACTAATCGTAGAAAAATGCAGTATATGCCGGGAGGTGGAGACCTAGTGTAAACCTTCGAATATGAAATCTCAATTCAACCCTACCATCTTCACCTACACTACAATACTTACCAATGAAAAAGTAAAAAATAATGGTTTCAGTTAAAATTTGTCTTTAGTGTCTTTGTACTTTTGTAGTTTGCCTCGCTTAGTTTTGGCTAAAGACATTGAATACATATCTCGTTGAAGCTCCTAAAAACAAATAATGTCTGGTTCTCATAAGAGTCACACTAATAATATTAGATTATGATAAAACTTTGTTTGATCCCAAAGAGATTATGTTGCGATCTTGTTATCGCATAAAGATGTTTGAGCTAATATAGTTAAAACTCTACAGTATCGGTACCAACTTCCGATTCATTGGAATTCACTGCCAGCCTCTGCTAGCTATACATGCTAATCTCATTACATTGTCCTGTCAATGATAACGTGATGAAAAATGAATTAAGATTACAGACTTAGCTTTATCATGCGTGTTGCGTGCACAAGACTGACGTGAGTGTTGAAAATTGGAATACAAATTTGAAAATAACAAAGGATCATATACTAATCAAGCCTCTATTTGTTTTACACAAATGATCTAAGCATGCCAAAAAGTGAATATGCCCATTTTCATCCCTAATCATCATACCATCCCTAATTTCATCCAAGGTCGACCACTAATCAAGTACTTGGAATATGCCCATTAACTCAACACGGCCCCCACATTACCAACCATAGATTATAAAGAAAAATGCAGATCCATTGCTTTTTGTAAAGTGAGATTGGTCCATGTCACAGTTCCATTTATATGAGTAGACATAGTTGGGCGTCGTTGGCAGTGCACTTATATGTTTTGCTGCATTTCGCTTGCCAAGGGACATGAACTTATCCTTTCCAGACACACTAGGGTGCAACAGCCCCCACCACCAACACCCCACTTGAGGTGGGACCTCAAAACCACGTGAACCCCATTGGCCTCCTTATTTCTCACCTAGGCCTACAAATAAACATCAGCATCATCAATATCCTATATGATTGCATGGCCAAAAGCAAAATCCTCCCTTCCTTGGCTCACCTGCAACTGACGCTTATCGACTTGGTAGAACCTTGAGTCGGCTAGTCGTGTAATTTTGTTTAAAAAGTGTATAAATTCTATAGTAATCATAATCGATACATAAACAAAATATATAGTAGCGGACATAAAGACCATTTTCGTGCAATTGTCGCCAACCCTAGCTACAGATACGCATTTGAGAATTTCCCAGTTATTGCACTCATCATCATGTATCAATGGTCTGTTACATGCACTGGACATAAATTGATATGATGGTCACATAAATCGTATAGGAAAACGAGTTTGCAGTGTATACAGATACAGTATACACTCAACTAAACCGAGAGCCGAGATAACTCGTATGACTTGTTAAACTTTGGAACAACATGATTCCCCACCACCAATTTATGATGAAATTATTCACCTCCCCGCATGCCTATCTCAAGGTATGTTTGCTATTAAATTAGTTCATGAATGTGCAGGTTTACGTGTCTTTGATGTTAATATGTAAACCAAAAGGTCCTACACTTGACATATATATATAGGGAGATAAAGAGAAGGGATAGCTGTTCCTCCTTTGAGGATTCTAGTTCATTGTATTGTCCATGGAGAAAAGCAGATCATTTCCTGAGTACTCCGCATCATACTCAGGAGGCGAGTTTGGATTTGAAGATCGGTCTAATAGTAATAATTCATATAGCTTCAACGGGCCAAAGGAGACTGATCCCGAGCTTAAGAGGAAAAAGCGTGTTGCATCGTATAATGTTTTTACTACAGAAGGTAAAGTGAAATCGTCTGTAAGGAACAGTTTCAAATGGATCAAGACCAAGTTTACTGAAATCCGCCATGGAATGTGAACCTTGTATATAGTTGATGTTTATCAAGTTCTCAAGTGTTTTCTGTGTGTGTGATATGCATAAGTAAGAAGTTCTGATTTTCTGTAGTCTTTTAGTATATGCTTAAGCATCATAGAAGGCAAAATTAAACTTTACAGGGATTATATGTTACCGCAAACTAAGTTTCATTTTTTTTCATAGGGTTTTTAGTTCATTGCTCAAGTCTACTAAGCTCAAGGCAACAAAAAAATTGTAAGACTTGTAAACAAAATTTGTACTTGTCTCTAGGAACTAGGACGGTGTTCAATTCAAGAATTAAGCTTGCGGCTTATTTAGCGAAAAAATTAGAGTATATACATTAGACGTTTCTACATATGCTCATGGAATAACGATTAGGTCTATGAAAATCTGCAATTGGTAGCAAATCCAGTTCTGCTTTTGAAGTGTTCTCTTCTCCTTGTGATGATATTTCTAGTTGAAGTTGAGGCCGAATCCTCAAACATAACCATCGGTTCTGTTATTTCAACTTCACCAAACCATATAAGTTCTTGGCTCTCACCATCGACCAATTTTTCTTTTGGTTTCTATCCTTTATCTAGTGAAAATAAACAACACGTCATAGGCATATGGTTGACTAGTACCTGAGTATGGTCTCTTAGTCGCCAATGATCCTCCCTTATCAGGTACCAACTCATCCATACTATTTGACCATGATGATTTGTTCATTGTACAAGTTGATGGTTATGGCATGAAAAACACAAAACCTTTGTTTGGAAACATGGTCACACCTTCTGCTTCATACGCGTTCTGTTAGAGTGTGTGGACCGAAAAAAGAAATAGTCCCACATTGAATAAGAAAGGAGTTCATCATGGGTTGATAAAGTGGGAAGCTCACTAACCAAGTACCGGCGGCCTTTTAAGATAAAACCCCACACCCATGCCAAGATGTGGCCAAGCCCAATGGGTGGTTAAGTGGGGGACAATATCGGTCTAGTTATCCTATCCCACGCCGGAGGCCGGGCAACTTTGTGTGCCTGTGTCCTAACAATGGTATCGAGGCCGATGGTTCATCTACAGGGACAAAAACGACCGATCATGCGAGAATCGAGACAAAAATCATTCAATGGAGCGCCCGGCGCCGCCGCAACTCAGTGGAGTTGCTTAACGGCGTGCCCGTTTGTTAGAGTGTGGGACCGGCACACCGAGCTCGCATTGGATGGAGTGCTCGACGATGATGAGCGAATGTACTCCCTTGGAGTTCGGTCCAAGGTCTCAGGTGGAGTTGCTTAACGAAGTGTGCCCGTTTGTTAGAGTGTGTGGACCCGACACACCAGAGCTCTGGCATTGGATCGTGCTCGACGATGAACGAATGTACTCCCTTGAAAAAAGAAATAGTCCCACATTGAACAAGAAAGGAGTTCATCATGGGTTGATAAAGTGGGAAGCTCACTAACTAGTACCGAGGCCTTTTAAGATAAAACCCCACACCCATGGCCAAGATGTGGCCCAAGCCCAATGGGTGGTTAAGTGGGGGACAATATCGGTACTAGTTATCCCATGGGCGCGGAGGCCCAGGCCTGGCGGGTGTGCCCAGGTCCTAACACGTTCATGCATGATGATGGTAATTTTGCGGTGTATAATTCTGATTCTGAAATCATATGGCAAAGTTTTGATTACCCGAATTCTTGTGAATCAGAAACTTAAATCTGGATACAGCCTCATCTCGAACGACCCTGGAACTTCCTATACAGGACGTTACGAATTGGTCATGCAACATTGCAACAAGATGGCGACCTTAATATCTATGACACGTTCAATAAGAAATTTAACCTTTATTTGGGAGGAACTTCAATGGACAACTATGTTTCGTTGAATCTGGATTCCAATGGCGATCTAAATCTCGTTGATTCTAATAATTTTGTCATCGAAAACTTGAACCATCAGCAAAGGGAGGACGTGAATGGTATTGATAACCTGGTGTATAGAGCGACATTGTACTCGGATGGGAAATTTTGTTTGTACGCGGAGATGGATTGCTTTTATTCCGAAAAACCAAAAGTACTGTGGTACAGTCCAGTTCTAAAGGCCAACAATATTTCGGTTGATCTGATCTCTGACAGAACTTGCAACATCTTATTGATTCTATGACAGAACTCCATCTGATCAGTTTTAGCTTATTGAGCTGCGCTTGGACCGATCTCTGCACTAAAAATAATTATGTATGCAGAGATACAAAACTTCCACCAAAACTTCCAGAGATACAAACACATCAGCCAAAACTCTGACAGCCAATACAAAATACAAAGTACCAAATGCAATAGTATGGTCATCAATACAAAATTCAAAATTGGATTTGCTATTACACACCTTTAACTCTGACAGAACTGAAACTAAAAACTCTGACAGAACTGAAAACTCTGACAGAACACATCAGCCAAAACTCTGACAGCCAATACAAAATACAAAATACCAAATGCAATAGTATGGTCATCAATACAAAATTCAAAATTGGATTTGCTATTACACACCTTTAACTCTGACAGAACTGAAACTAAAAACTCTGACAGAACTGAAAACTCTGACAGAACACACCCTTAAACTCTGAAAAAACTGAAAACTTTGACAGAACACACCCTTAACTCTTACAGGCTGGGCCGATAACTCGATGAGAACACACCCTTAACTCGGCGTAACTTCGAACTTTGCATCAATAACCAATCCTTCACAACACCAGCTACATTAATCGTAAGTGCCGAAGTCTTCCCAACAAGTAAAAACACCACAAGATTCAATCCAAAGCTACTGCAAGCATGGAAGGATCAAAGGATCAGTTTACACAAAATGGCAAAGAATAAATTCTTCAATTCAGAAGCATCGAGTACGTATTAACTAAACAAACCAAGCAACCTAGTAACCAAAAATACTTACATTTCACAAATTACGTCTTATTTTTCTCCGGACAATTTCTTGAGTCATGGTTAGCAATCTTTCCATAGTTTCTACACATTCTTCCTGGATTGTTTAGGGCTATCTCTTTGGGGGATTTCCATCTCTCCGCTTTCTTCTTCCTCCCTTTTGTTTGAGAAATGTTGGGATTCAAAATCAATATCTGAAATAAAGATTTGGAAGTCAAAATCAAATAATTTTTTTATATCAAATTAAACATTAAAATAAATCAAATAACATTAAACACTAAACCGATATCAAATTAAACATTAATATCACAATTATAACCTGTGAGGTATCAACCAAAGGCTTTTCAACTATATCATCTTCATTATTTTCGTCTCTTTCGTTAAAAGTATTATTCAACGTTGAAACATGCTTAGCCATTTCATTCATCTTTTCTATAAAATATGAATAAGCCTAAACACTATTCCCCGCATTGTAAGCCACTTGAGAAGCAACATTGATACAATGAGCCACTCTCAAAAGTTCATGGTTTTCATGGTTGGCCACTAATCTAGTATGAAACTCCGCTCTATACATGTTTTTTTTTTGCATCCACCGCTTCAAAAGAAAATGCCTTGGAATCTCTTCGATCTCATAACGCTGAAAAAACTTTAACATGCGACCACAAAGTAACCCCATAAACTGAAAATGCTTACATTCAGTCTCTCTCTAAGGTTCCTCTATTGAAACTCACTTTCCAAACAGGCTTCTTCTGCGGGTCTCTGAATTTCACCTTGTAGCTTTCGGTTCCATTGTTGACAATCTCATCCCTATCAAATTTGTACTCCATCTTTGTCTTGTCTAATTGCTCCTTAAATTTATTAAATGCATTAATCGTATAGACCTTCACAGCATGCATAAAGAGGAAAGCATCGTTAGCCACAATTCGTGAACTATGCTCAGTGCGGTAATCAACATCTCTTTCATTTCTAGCAATCAAAGCCAAAGATCTCTCATTACAATGTACAAACTCCATCAACATAGTGTTCAAATTTACGAATTGGTCGTAATGAGAATTCATCGATTCACTTCTCCCAGTCGTATACATGCCAGCAAAAAATGTGTCATTGAGATAACAAGGAACCTATTTCTCCCGCATATTATGCATTTATGTCAACTATATATGGATTTTCAGACAACTTATTCTTCTCTATTATTGTACACCATCTTCTTTCAAAATCAACAATTTTATACGAGTAAAAAATAGTATTTTTCAGGTCAGTTACCAGTGTCTAAATTTTAGTAAATGACAATTTTTCTTGAAATTTCTGCATAATATGTCAAAGACAGTAATGATGACGAGTATTAGGGAATACTTTTGCGATGGCTGCAGTCATTGCTCTATCCTGGTTAGTGATGATTGCATTTGGCGCACGACCACCCATGACTACAAGTCAGGCCTTAAACAGCCATATGAATGTATCTTTTGTCTCATCAAGTAATAACGCGCAACCAAACTGAATTGTCTGCATATGATGATTGACTCCAATAAAAGGGGCAAAAGACATAGAGTATGCATTCGTACGATATGTGGTATCAAAAGAGACAGCATCCCTGAAATACTCATACTACACTCGAGACCTCCTATCAACCCAGAAAAAGTTTACTGCAGTCCCATTTTGATCTAGATCAATAGCGTAGTAAAACTGGGGATCACAGGCACTCTTCTGCATAAAATATTTAAGCACGGTAGTTGCATCAGCTTCTTTAGGCATCTTTCTAGTCAAAGCATAATGATGGTTCCAACAATCCTTTTTTGAAAACCCAACTTCTTCCATACTAAAAATAGCTGCAACTTTATTGACAGGTAAACCATTTTCACCAAAAATCTCAGCCAACTTCTTCGCTACTTGTTGTGCTGTAATTAATGTCCATAGTAAGCCCTGTATTTTCTGTAATACGTTTGACCAGGTCCTCTTCTCGTCTAGTTCTTACTTCTCTTGTAAGACCTGTATTGGCCAAAGGACTTGCTGGAGAATGCAACAAGCATATTTCGATATCTCCAGCTTGGCTAGATGAGGGTCGCCTTTTGAGAAGTGGCCACGGTGGTTTGTTCTTCATGTGGTTTCTTCGGATAGTAAGATGGATAGTACCATGTCAATAGGTCATAAAGAGCCTCGTATATCGGGTAGACAAGTACTAACATGGAGAAAGCTGGCATTACTTTCCCAATATGTTTTCCACAGACAGCTAACCATAAGGCTATGTATATTAGTACAAAATGGACTGTGCAGGAAAGTATTTCTAAGACTCCCTTGATAGAGGAGGGGTTTGGATGCATGAGTGATACCGAATACATGATTACCTTAGCTAGGCTTGCTTGGCCAATGTATAACCTCGGGATTAACCTTGGGTTTTTATTCTCATAATCCTGGGTAAATGTTTCTCCAACAAACGCTGCTACGTGTAATATAAGTGAGATGACGCAGAGAATGCGATGGCCTTGACGGCGCAGACAGTTGGTCATTGTCTTGAAATGTATAAAAAAACTTTTATGATTAGGTAATTTTGACAAAAGTAGTGCTTACACAGTTTATCAACAAGCTAATTAAATAACAAACATACTAAAAAATGAAAATTGAATCAAAAGAAACTAAAAAAACAAATAAAAAGAAATAAAAGAACGAAAAAACAAATTTAAGCATAAGAATTAACATGATAATTATCAAGTACTTATATAGGTCTCAGAACTATTGTGCAAATGAAATTTAAAGAAAAAACAAGGAAAAAGAAACTTGAAGGACAAGATCAAATTAAAGTAAAGTGATGTATCACAGAGTAAGGCTCAGAACGTGAAAATATAACTTAATCAAACTTATGATTCAGTTCAACACCATATCGACAATGAACGCAGGAAAACCAACATAGAAATTTTTTTTGCACTCATGGTAAAAAGGTTTTTAGATTTGGGTATGTATTCAGAAAAAACTACTGGAAACAATGTACATGCATGTTCCTAAACAAGTTGTTGTTTAGAACATGAGAGATAGTAGTCGATCCCTATGCTCAAATCTTGATTAAGAAAGATATAGGAAAAGAATGTAACATGAACACGCTCAAATCTTGATAAAGAAAGATATAAAGACAACTTACTTCTAGATAGGTTAGTTCCATAGATGGATATAGGGGGGTGCGTGTGGGGGCGGTCGCACCCCCTAAGATTAGAAAAGCTCCACTACCACATAACTAATTGCTTAGAAAAATCTTCAAACTATAAAGACTCGTACTCCCTAATTATTTTAGCAAATTTCTACTACCGCACCCCCAAAATTTTCACAACTATAGTGAGAATATAATCAACAAAAAAAAAAAATAGTATTAAAAAAAAACTAATAAAAAACATTTCAATAAACCAATATTTTTTTTACTTCTCTTTTTGCCCTTATAAAATTATCATTTATTATCATTTATTTTGAGTCCAAAATAATTAAAGATGGACAAATGTGTCTTTGAATGTTTGATGAGTTAATGAGACTAAAACAAATAGCCAAATGCCCAAATCCTAACCGGTCAGTTTGTATAATTCTAATCACCCATAACAAAACTGTAAGCTCTCTCTCTTTTCCTTTACTCTTAATTCTTAAACAATCGTCAGACCTCAACCCAAACAAAAAACAAAAAAACAAAAAAAACCAGAAAGGACTTGTGGCGCAGCTTATTGCACACTTGTCCTAATTATTTGTAAAACTCGTTATCATTATCAATAAGATTTCCACTTAAAAAAAACAAAACAAAACAAGGTAATTTTTTACTTTCAATGTTAATCTTTTATAGTTTTCTCCACATGATAGTAGGGTTATAAAGACTTATAACAACAAAACAAGGTAATTTTTTACTTTCAATATTAATCTTTTATAGTTTTCTCCACATGATATATAGTAGGATTATATAGACATATAACATTATAGAAAGTTAACAATTTGTTGAATTGTTGTAGATTTTCATGTGGACTAGATTATGTAAATATATATAAACATAGTAGTATCAATTAATGGCTTAAGTATTTAAGTAGTTAACTTTATCAATCCATATTAAATTCTTAGTAGTCAATGTACTCTAGTTTTGTGAATTGAAATAAATGCATAATTTTGTTAATTTTTATTGTTTAGACCTTCTGACAAAAAAAATAATAAAAAAAAAATAAAGTGCATACTTTTTTTTTCGGTGGTGGGGTGGGGTGTGCACATAATCTCGCACCCCCTGGTTTAGAATCCTAGCTCTGACCCTGGTTAGTTCAAGTAGAGATGGTTGGAAGAAATTAAGCTAGAATAGCTAATAATTCTGTGACGACAACTAGTGAAATCTAGTTAAGTTTGAATGGTGTAGTACGATGATTTTTTGTGAAGGTTCTAATTTCTCACTTTCTTGCACAAGTAGTGATAGTTGAAAGAAAGAGGAAGAAGCTAGTTCATTTGCAGTGGTACGGTATACATGCATCAATGCATGTGAGAAAAAAGTTCAGTTGGAAATCAGGTTTTCTGTTATGGAATTTTCTTTACATCGAATTCCTGTTCTACCTTCCTCCACGAGATATATATTAATTAGTCTCTTTCTTGGCCAGTCATTAAATGCAAACCATGGCTCAAACGGTAATGTAAGTAAATTGTCTAAGCTAGGTAACAGGTCCGAAACGGTAAGCCGTAATGGCTCATGCATGTTTTGCTCCATGTGCTGTGGCGCAATCTGGAAATCATATTGAGCTATTTATTATTTATCATTTGAGGTTCTCATTTTGTGATGGATGGTAACTCTTCAATCTACTGTCGATCACACATCACTTGATCACTACTCCTTCCCAATATCACCTCCTCAAAAACTAATACTCTGTGGACTCCCTTCCATGAAGTTGGCAATGATATGGTGCGCCTTTTCCACCTCCTAGGTTTGTTGCTACTTGCTATCAAGCATAAAATATATATATATATATATATATATATATATATATATATATATATATATATATATATATATATATATATATATATATCCACTATTTTCTTCTCCGACCGGGGCAGTGAATGCGCTTTCTTGGCTCAGGGGCTGACCTAACCTAGCCATCAATATGGGGATTTATCACGATTAATCAGTGCAACGATTAATCGCATATCACTTATAAAGCAATTAGTTTTTTTACCGATTTTTCAAAATTTCTCATTAACTCGATTTAATCATCAAATTGACCGATTAAAATGGATTAATCAGCTGAGATGATCAATTTCTCATCAAATCGAGAAAAAAAAATCACTAAAAAAATCAATTCTACACTAAAAAAACACATACGTAAAATTAACAAATTGGACTCTTACCGGATTAGTAATAAAAGAAGTTAAAGAACATAATCAACATACAAAGCCAAAAGTTTACTTATAACGATCAAGATGTATTGACTTGGATAGGGCGTGAAGGGGCGGGGAGGGAGTAGCAAAGTCGGTAAAACTTTCGGGTGATGATATCAGAGGGTTGGGGCTCGAACCCCACCAATCTCAAAGAGTTACTGATCTTATTTAAAACAGATTTGCCAATAAATAAATAAATATAAAATGTGGATTTTAACTCTCGTCATCTTTCTCTCATTATCATCTTAAATCAAGTACTTTAGTTTAGTATAATAGTTCGTTTGATTCATTAACTTAAAAGTGGAGTAGAAATATTCCAATACTAGAAAGTAGACCCGTGCATACGCACTAGTTTTTTTAAAAACTTGTTTAACAATCATAACTATACATATATAATTTTTTTTTAATAAATTGTGATTCTTGTTTTCGTCGTTAACCCGTTTTAATTTCCTAACAAATTGTTTTAATTAAGTCTTATAAACCCGTTTTAATTTATCAACAAATTGTTTTAATTAAGTTTTAAAAACCTGTTTTTTAATTGGGAGAGGAATCTCGTTTTAATTTAAAAGTGTGATTCCCGTTTTTAATAGAAGAAAAATTTATGTTTTAATTAAAAGTGGTAGATTTTTTTTTTTTTTTCAATATGAGAGGAATTCCCATTATAATAGGAGTAGAATTCCCGTTTTAATTGTAAGTGTTAGAATTTTTCTTTCCAATAGGAGAGGAATTCCCATTTTAATAGGAGTTGATGACGTGGAATTTTAAGAGATCTATAAAAATATCCCTTGTGGGAGTAGGAGCTTTAATTTAATTTAGAAGTGTGATTCGCGTTTTAATTTATAAGGATTCTCATTTTAATTAGAAATGCTAGATTTTTCTTTTTCAACAGGGAAGAAATTCCCATTATAATAGGAGAAAAATTCCCGTTTTAATTAGATCGAAGTGTTAGAATTTCTCTTTTCAATAGGAGATGAATTCTCAGTTTTAATAGGAGTTGATGACGTGGAATTTTAAGATAGCTAGAAAAATACCCCTTGTGGGAGCTTTAATATTAACTAGCAAGATGCACGTGCTATGCACGCGATCTTAAACAAAACTTGCCGAAAAGTGTAAACATAATTTGGGTGAGCACACTCTTTATTATGATGTATCTGATATAAGACAGAAAGGAGGAGAGAGGGTCTCAGATCCACCCCAATTCAAAAAAAAACCACAAAAACTCTAACTTCGTGGGGAAAAAAAAAGTCTAAAGAAAGAAAAGTACACCGGGGCTTTGACGTACAATGACATAACGTGGTACTTCAAGCTAAATCCATGAAGAAGCCAATGAAGATGAGCTAATTCGGCTAATAAAGAGTGAATTCAAGGTAGCAACGGTACACACCTTAAGGTGAAAACCAGTTCCGAGTCTTTGAGGCAAAAGTCTTTTGCTTCAGAAGCGACTTCTTCAACATCATTTCCTTCTCTAATTCTTTCTTTTCTAATTCCTTATCATCAATGCTTTCTAATTTTCCACGCGGGTTAGGACCATTAGTGCTCACATTGTCCCTTCCCCGCTTTCGGCATTAAGGCTCTTTTCATCCTGGCTTCTTCTTGATTTCTTTTAAGAGGTCGCCATGCTTCCCAAGACCCTTGGCGGTGGCTCGACTTTTTCTTCTTGAGTTTTTTTTAGCATCGATCTTCTCCGAGCATGATTTTGCAAATGTTGTACCCAACATGCTCCTAGCTCCCATCGATGGACAATCTTGGGATTGTACCCAACCGCTCCGTATCTGTAGTACTTTGCTCACCAAAGATCTCGCAAACCATAAATCGTCCAATTCTGAATTTTGTATGCGTTGAACTCCGATTACATGGTTGGCGTGGTTGACATATGCAATAGCATTCTCAAACTGAAAGATTGCACATCCTTTGGGCGTAGCAACCCGGGCAAAATGAGAATAAGCTAACGGAAGATTAACATCAAAAAACTGAGATTCATGCATGACCCCAAAATAAGAGTACTAAAAGAAGAATAATTACAATTATCTTGACTAAACCCCGATAGATTTTGGCAAGTTTTCTTCCAATTACCTTTGAGGTAATCGACTAACGCTAAAAGTTGGAACAAACCGGTTGAGATCTTACAGGCAAAGTATGAAATTTATCCATAATTGACATGAGTTGGCATTGGCTATGAAATATAGGCGAAGGGTTCTTATTTGTGATCCGTTCCTATAATTCTTTCACTTCTGCTCACGGAATCCATTTCTTAGCTAAACAAAACACACACAAAAAAAAGTTATTCAACAAGTAGAACCCAAATGTATTTGTATTTCTAACACTTATAAGCACATGCACCTTCGTTAACATGTTTATAATTTTATATGCTTGCATGCAAAAGGGATCAAACTTCGCCCCTAACTCTCACTAAGGAAATTGAGTTTGCAACCTTCCAATAAAACACCTTGATACTTCTATTAAGGTATCTTCTCAAAAACAATTATACCATCTATCAAGTCTTTTAATCCATATTATCAAGCATAATAAGCTCTTTCTATATCATGCTTTACTAAAACAATGTAAGATCGGAGATGGCATTATCCTACATATGACATATGGCAATGTGGAAAACAACAATATAGTCTAAACTTAACACTTGTCGGTTTTCACTAAAAGATGAAATATGGAAATCGTAAAACAAACAAAACAATATCTGACATATACCAAGATAATTTGCACGAACATCGGAAAATCAAACAATAGCATACCAAACCCTTCGGATACAATTTCAAGCTCCGTGAGTGCCCAACCGCCCAGTTATCTCTCTCAAGAGCTAGAGTTTGATAGCCACCTCGCTATACTTGCCACTTGTGAATCCCCACGCTACTTCCTCCGTCACCTCCCATTCCACTACCACCCCCTCGGCGGGTTATTCCACTGGACCGAAAGAGTTTGCAAAATCTGCAATAGAAGATGCATGAGAATTAATCTCAATTTCAACAGAGCAAGGGAAGACAAAGATGAATGGTGCACAATGGCAGTTTTAAACTCAACACTCCACTGACACTTTACACCAAAAAGATTTATGCAGTCTCTATCCAACTCGACAATTGCATATTCCCCAAAACAACAAAAAATTTCTAAGATTAACATTCTTATCTAATGTTTGAAATTTCTCATACATTCTCGAATGGTGTAATGCGTGGCACTTTATATATGTGTACAGGCCTTTCTAGAAGAGTGGCATATCAAGTAGGCAGGTCAGTGAATCTCTAAAGCTCCATTACTCAAAGGATGGACGACGGATACATAAAGCTCCAAGACATTATATTACAACAAACCCACCATGCATATTAAATATCGATAAGTCTGCGAAAACTATTTATCAAAGAAAAGATCGAGTAGACCACAAATAACAAAATTAGAAACAATTATATTTGGCGTTAAAATTGAATTAGACACGCCAATATCTAATAGAATTGAAATAAAAATAGACTCGGAATGACCACATGGCTAAAATTTCAACAAAAAGATTCTCTTTTTCTATTTTGGTTAAAGAAAACACTTTAATGACGAAGAAAGGATTAATGGACAACTGGCTAAGCTAGCACCCGGTGGTGACAACTTGAAAGCAATGTTCGACAAACTTTATGCAGCTACACTGCAATGAGGGCATCACATGGATTCTTAACATAAAATGGCTATTGAGTAGATAAGGCCTAACTTGGGTGAATGTTGCTCTTGCTTTTGATATCCTAATCATCATATCATTGTTATTTCACTAAGGGACAAGATTATCATTTATCGGCCAATCAATACAACAACATAGAGTCATAGACTGCCTAAAAATTCCAAGATAGACGCGATCACAGCAGTGACATTCACTTGGCATATGTATTGTCATCTCCCTTTGCCCCAATTTATCGGAAATATATGTAATATATCCCTCTCACATTTTACACTCTCCCTATCATGTTACCACCCTATCCTTTATATTTCTTGTACTTCATTTGGTAGATTTCTTGGAAAGTCAGATTTCCACCGGGGAAAAAAAAACAAAACATACACATATTATGTCTTGAATTTATAGCCAACACTAAGCCAACACATATTATATAAAGTGCCACGCACACTGAGATTATTGCAACAAAATTTAAGTGAGAGTAGACAAATGGCAATTTAAAACTAAGTACATTGAAAATTAATCAAAGTTAAGTATATGTAATTCACTTCACGGAGAAGTGGAGAACTAAAATGACAAAAGTAAAAGGAAGATGAAAAGAGGAAGAAAGGTGGCTCACCGCTTCCACAACTCTTCTGGTATTAGATGAGTGACAGCTTCCAGTAGCATAATGTGTGCAATCGCCGAGTGGGTTTCCATAGCTTGCAAATACTATCTTCGAAATGGTCTTTCCTGAAGGGCATTCAAGTTGAACACTTGGTCTCCGAGCAGGTGGACTTTGGTGTCTTCTACCACTTCTCGCAATTAGTCCCCATGTACTAAGCTGGGGAGGATAGGAGCTAGAAACCCGTCCGCATACTTTATTGTTTGAAATGGTATCTACTGATATCTGTAAAGGGTTCCCACTGATTTCCTCAATGAGAACTAAGAGGTTTCCTGTAGGTTTGAGGAAGGATCGAGGTACGTGGTACCTAAGGCAAGATATGACGTAATAAGTAACACAGTCATAGTTCATGTGCGTTTATCGAGTTGTATGCGAGGCACATATCTATAATAAATATCAAGGTAGAAAGAAGAATCGTACGATGTTTGTGATGGAACGCCTTTTGGACTGTAAAATGAGGACCAGTAACGACCAATGCTCTGCCCGTTGATCCATGCTTCACCTTTCCCCATTGAAGCAAGGTTTAAAACAACAGGGTCATCTCCTTGAGGTGCATCAAATGTTGCCTGCACATAAATGACAAATAAAATTCTCATTTCGCTGGAACGTAAATGGATGAACAATAAAATACTACACAATATCCGTTTCCTACAAACTTGTCCTGTTTTTACTTTATAAAAGGTAGAGCTTTTCGCGTTAATCTTTTGAGTGCAACAGTAAACGTGCTATGTAAATGACTGAAGCTCCTTTCCAAGCTGTGTCTTGTTACAATTTTGCGTGCCATGTGTTAGACTGGGTGATTATATTGACAAAATGAAATTTTTACCACTTCACTCATATGTTATTCTGAATTGTGATCTTTCAAACTTTCAGATTACCTTATACCATGTGAGGGGTGAAGAGCTCACAATGCTGTTCCATTGAACTTTACTCGATCCTTGATAAGTATATATTTGTAACTCCTCCCCTAGTAGCCCAACCTAATTGCAATAGACAAATGAATGCTTAGTACAAATAATGATCAAGCTCGTAATTTCAGAATAGATAAGGGATCATAGTTTCTTCAAAAGTACAGATCCTACTAGAAAGCTTTTCTTAGCTAGAATTACACACCTGATATCCCCATACACTCTTGCTTAAATCCTGAGGTGGTCCTTGTCCAGTGCCTTGAATCGTCACTCCACGTATTCCAACAACCCTTCTCTCAAGGTATGCTCCAGAGTCCTTCACATTGTAATCATTGTTAGTTTATTCTGCCGATACATTATAGTATACAAACTGGAAAAGAAAAAGTAATGAAGAAATCGAAATATGATAGAGTTTGATATCAAGAAGTACAAAATTTTAACTATGAAAGAGGAACTGGAATAGATGGAATGGAATCAGTACCGGTAATCCAACCATTACACTTAGCAAGGTAATATTGTTTGTCCCATTACTTAGTGAGATCTGTTGATTAAGACTGAAATTCTTAGCACCAGGATTTCCATGAGCATTTCCTGTAGGACAAAAAACAACAAATGTTGAATGTAAGAATGTGAAAACCCTAATCCTTAATTATGCTAGCTTGAGTTAGCAGATGGATCACTTGCCCAAAAGAAACTTAATGTCTGAGGAGCTTCTTTTATTTCAAGCTTTTAATCTTATAATAAAAAATGAGTGTTTGAAGACCTGCCTATATATATGTTGTTGATGAAAGTATGCACCACATGTCCAAGAGAGTATATGTTAATAGCAGACTGCGCATCTGTAGACTTATGGTCAAAGCTGTAGGTATACCAAAGATAATCAGATGCATCTTTAGTCGTACCCATCTGCTCTGGTAAAGAACTTGCTCTTGATGGTGTATCTGCAAAGTTAGGAACAATTTCCTTGTATATTTGCCATTTTTCAGCAGCATCTAACTTTTTGCTTGATACTACAGACCTTGTACCGTATTGTGCACTTACCTATTGTTGATAGGCCTGAAAATTTTCAATCCAACAATTATCTTATTTAGTTAGTCTCTGCAGAACAAAGAAAGATGAAAGACAGATTAAGGGAGAAAACAAATCTAACCTCCACATTTGCCATGGATAACTTGTCAAGGTCGTTAAAGGCCCCTTTGCTGATTGTTTGAGCAATTTTAGTCCCAGCTTTATCAGTTGCAGAGACGGGCAGAAGAACCGGTAACAGAAGCAGACCGGATAAAGTCAATATCCCTAGAACTGAAATGTAAAGTTGTGAGAATCAGAAAAAGATATGCATTTCATATCACAAAGATCAAATTCAACGGGTACCTGACCCCTTTGTGCAGATGTGGTTAATGTCAAGAGATGCAGTCTTAGCAGCCAAACGAACTAAATGTTGTCTCTTTACAGAAAATATGGCTATATCAATTGGGAGAGATAGATGTAGAAGAAGTGGGGTTTTGCAGAAAATGCAGACCGAATTTTGTTGGTAAAAAAATTATCAGAAACAGTAGAGATGGGAGAGAAGGGAGAAGAGACGGTTCGTATTAGCTGATTAAATGAAACTCTTATTAAATAACCCAATTATTACTAATAATTAATAAATGACATTTATTTATAGTAATGCGTACAGTTGAGTATTGCGTGGATTTGGTTTTATAATATATTCCCACATGAAAAGACTGATTGACCCTATTTAAAAGTGTTAAACAATAATTTTATTTAAAGACAATATTGGTACTGAAAATTTATAAACACATCAAAAGACAAAATAGTCCTCATTAATAAATAGGTAAGCATCTGATTTTATTATTCATCAAGGGTATTATGCGTCAGAAAAAGTCCCGGATGAATTTAAGAGGCCATGATCATTATAGGCTAGTAGAGATATATAGATAGATATAGATATCAATATCAAAGAAATTGATTCTCTTCCCAGTTTGTTTTCTTTTCCATTTGTATTAACCCCTTGAGATGGGTTTGACACATATTCAACGTTGTTTTTGAGAGCAGGTATTGGTTTGGCTAGGATTAGTTATGTGTTTAACTACATTAATTTAATTAAATTATAGTCTTATCCATGATGATCATGTTGTTCGGCCACAGCCTACTGTGGATTCCAGATAGATCATGTATGAAATAGATTTAAATAAAAGAATTTGTTTACGAATTGAACCAAAGAAATACGAAAAAATAGCTAAAGTGGGTAACAACGTACTTTCTCTGAAACTTCAATTGGGGTAGCGTACTTTTATTTTTCTCATCAATTTGGGTAACATACTTATTAAATTCGTCAATCAGGATAATCTATTAATCTGCTGTTCAAATCATAGTTAGGTATAATTTTTTATTTCTCTATAAATATTTTAATTTAATTGATTTCGCCACCTCATGTTTCTATTGACAACTCAATTAAATGTGAACGCCTTGGCCTTTGGAGAATGAGGAGAGCATGTGAGTTCGTCGTCGCCTTCAACCTTACGAAATTAAACCATAGAAGTCCATATATAAAACCAGTAACCTTCCCCACCTAAAAAAAAAGAGAGCGAACTTGTAGAACTTCAAAATTAAAGCTCTTTGATTGACAAATATTGGAAAGGTCGGGCTAGTCGGCACCTGCAAATTCACCAGCCTTGATGCTGAGTTAAATTAGATTCTGACTGCTAACATAATGGGGAGGACTTTTCCCAGATCTATAAAGCCCACTAGTGTTTTTCTTAATAGAAATTAGTGTTTATAAAATAATAATAATAATAATAAATAAAATAACGCATTTTGGTTAATATTTCTCTTTCAAGTGAACTGTATAAAAAAAAAATTATCACCAATTGTTTAAGTAGTTTTGATGGTATGGTTTCGCACCATTTCAATAAATTAAGAGGTCAATAAATTAAGGTATTCATTACTGCCGAACCCATATTGTGTTGGGCAGACCCCTAAAACAAAAACAATTATTACAAATGTGTCATTGACTCCAAAAGTTGTTTTGTGTTGGGCACCTCCCAAACCAACGTGAATTTCACTTGTTGCAACCTTTTCAGCCTTTTTCTTCTCTTCTTTTCTATTCTCTTCTCTTTCACCATCCTAAACCTTAAACCATAAAGAAAACTATATCCTAACACTAACACTAAACACTAGGGCTGAATATACATGTGTACAGGGCTAAATATATGGTTGAATGAGAAAATTCGAACACCCTAGGCTTAAACGACCCGGCTAGGTCGTTCGTTGTGCATACCAAACGGTCTGGTCACACCGTCTGGACTGAGTCCAAAACGATGTGTCCATGTCGTTTGGGATTTGGACTTAGAAAAAAACTTACGTTTGTAGTCACACCGTTTGGAGTAAGTCCCCAACGATATGGCCACACCGTTTGGACGAAATCCCAATCGGTGTTGCCATATTGTTTGGGATTTTAACTTGGAAAAAACATAAAGTTCTGTTTTTTGGCCTCTTTACCGATGTGTCCATGTTGTTTGGGACTTAGTACAAACGGTGTGGCCATGTTGTTTGAACTGAAATTTGGCGAAGTTCGGATTGTTTTTTCTTAACTTCCATATCTTCAAACACGCAAAATACCAAAAATCAAAGTACAAGTGATTCAAATAATTCATTCCCGTATCATTCCCAAAAATCAAAGTGTGTCAGAATTTGGAATTGTTAGAATTTGGAGATGAAGGATATCGAGACGGAGAAATAGTATCAAGGTTGCCTCTTTCAATCAAAACAAAGAAATCTAGAGTTCAATCGAGCGGTAATCGAAATTGAGGTTTTGAGCGGTAATCAAAATCGAGCGGTTCTCGGGTTTTGAGTTTTGAGTTTTGAGTTTTTGATCGAGCAGAAAAATCGAAATCGAGGGATTTATTGGAGACGAAGGGTGATTGCCGGTTTCTCGCGTGTTTTGGTTGGGGGGTGTATTGTTGCAGGTTGTACCCAACCTGATAGGCGGACCCGACCTAACTTCGGCCCAACTTCGAGTGCATGAACACAAATCGAGTCCAGCGATATGGGACTCTAAATTAACTATTGTTAACTTGATTTACCTTCGGGGAATTGCATGATCTACTTAAATTAAGATGTGATGATCTACTTAAATTAAGATGTGATGTGTTGCAAGGAGCTGATGATTATCTCAGGCATTGTAAATGTCTAAAATTATCCTAAATGGATTATTTATACATTACACCAGTAATATAAATCTTAGCTCTTAAGTTAGGATGAAGAAGGGGATGGTTGTTAATGGTGGAAATAGCTAATCTTCGTAAGGTAGAAAATGCCTACGTATTCAGTTTAGGGGATTTGTCCTCTGGAGATTGGAATCAAGCCAACGTAGTTCTACGAGATGACTTTTATAATCAGTTGGCGTGCGTATCTAAGGACACACGTATCTAATGAGTACAAATGTGTGGTTGGGATGAGAAGTAAGTTCATGCATAGCACGTGTATAGTAGTTGTGTAGACGTTTAAGTTGTCTGATATGGCATAGGGTGTAATGATGGTGAGAACACCGTAATGATGATAGGTGGCTGTAATGGTCTGAGTATTACGATGTGAGTGGGGTTAAGGATAATGATAATGATTATGCGGATAAGATCGAGCTGATGTCACGAGCCAAAGTCGAGTGACAAGTTGTTGATGATAAGTCGCTTGCGTAAGAGTCGATGTTTGTGTAAGAGTGTAAGAGTCGTTACTTGTGTGCGCATCACTACGTGCGTGGTAGGATGTCCCTTACAGGCATTATGAATCTCATCTCGCCGTATAACTCCTATAGCCTAATTTTGAATTTTGATTAGCTTACAGTTTTATATATGAGAGTATAGTGTTTACTGGCCATGTCATCTTTTCAATATGATCGATATATAACCTCCCTAACGTCGAGAAAATCAAGACTTGATCCAATGTCATTTATGAGCAATGAGCCCATTCATGCACCTGTGGTGACGGAAGTTACAAAAAAATGTAACTTTGCCACAAAGTTTTGATCGAGACCTTCAAAGTTTATTATTTTGGGTGTGGGAATCTCGGCTAGTGAGACTGGGGAAAAGGTGGGAACTTTTGCTCTTGCATACGCTGTACACAAGGTTGCATCTCCAATTAGGTTCCCTTCTACAGTAGCTCTCACTCTAATTGCTGCAGGCTGGATCCGAAAGAAAAACCAAAGAGCTTGGATCGGAAAGAAAAACCAAAGAGCAGTAATTTGTATAGAATAAACATTTACTCATATAACCCAAAATAAGTGAAGTACTATACAAAATTCCATTTCCATCTCCATTTTTTAGTGTCCTGTGCAACAGCATGCAAGAGCAACAACTAACATATACCTGATTGAAGTTGTGGACATGCAATTCAATTTACATTAAAAATAATGTAACTGCTACCACTCTTCACAAATTACACAAAATATAAAATATATCTTGGGACTAAAACACCTTTTCTCTCCACGTTTTGCAATGTGCCAGTACACCAAAATAATGAACCCTCAAAATTTTTGTTCGTTATTTACAAAAAATCATATCTTTAATCTTCACATGAACTTCAAAATGGCAATCCCATCTTTTCAATATTTATAGCTTCCTTTGCACAAGAACGCTCAACTCATTGTTGTATAGTCCGTGAAATTCAACTTCTTGCGTGGTAATAATGCTGGCTTTCCCGTATTAAATATCTCCTAGATGTTGATTCAATAAAAAGAGTTAAGTGAACGATAATGTCGAACGGAATAGTAGCATATTAATTTACACTATAAATTGTCAACTTGTTACCTTGTTAAACTCAAACCCAACGGTACTAGGAAATGATTGCATATTGTTACGAATCAATGGATGTGGCATACTGTTAAGAATTGATGGTTGCATACTTGCGGTGTCCCCATCATTAGTTGAACAAATAAACTTTAAAACCAGTAGGTAGACGAGACTCGAAGCCATGAAATCTAGGATCCTATATAAAACCAAATAGTATTAACTGAAAAATGATAGGATTAAACCAAATACGGACACTTGAGATTGTAAATATCAAAATAATTAATTACCCGTTGTAGCAATTGTGTAAAGGTTGGATATGAGGCGTCAGCAATTTCTAAAGCAGGAGCACTAGAACACTGTAAAAAAATCAGTAGTATAAGACGCTCAAAATAACTCAAGTATCGACAATTCAAATTAGAAAAAGTCTAGCATTGGCCATTAAGTCACCTGCTGTAGCAATTGAGTAAAAGTTGGGCAGGAAGTATCCCCAGTATTTATTGGATAGACTTAAAATCCCATGGATTGGCTAGCTATGTGGAATGTGAGGCATATTGGGGTCTAAACTAGGAACATGGCGAGCATCTAAGCCATGTGGAAAGCCAGTCAGATTGTGGTGCAAACCATGAATATAGTTAGCTTCGAAGCCATGTGGAATTTAAGGCATATTATCGTTCTTGACACATTCAAGATTTCTTGAGAAAACTTCTGGTGCATTGCCTACATCCTTGACTGGTAACTTTTATGCATCCCCTGAAATCAAATAATAACTCTATTTAACTTGCATGAGAATATAAATCCATCAATGGACAAGAATAATTAATTAAACAACATTTTCTCGTACTAGTTTGCTTCTTTTTGGGTGGTACTTCAAGACAATTCTTTAGTCTATTCTTTGGTCGACCTTTCTCACATCCTTCTGCAACAATCAAATGCTCTTCAGCCAACCGGGTTGAATCCTTTGATCTCATAGTATTTGTGGAGGCATCTTGACTAGCTTTTATAGCATATTCAATTTTTTTCAAAGCATCCTCCAATGCAAGCTTAGCCACCGAGTGTGCATTTTCACTAATTGAGCCCTTGACAACACAATTAGTAGCCATATGACAAAGTTCATTGTACCTCAAAGCATAGCTAGTAATTCGCCGAATTATTCGCGAATTATTTGCGAATAATAAGGTTTGGCGAATAAAACGAATAAGTCGGCGAATTTTTGAATGATGCGGTTTAATTTACGAATTGGTTGGGCCGGGCATATAATTGCTGAATTATAATGTCCGAATCTTTGAAATTCAAAAAAACGAGCCGGGCCTTAGTTGGAACCAAAAATAAATGTGTTAGTAATAGTAAGTAGAACAAAAAATTTGACATTTGTATTATTTTTTCATGAATAAAATTGTAAAAATAAAAATAAAAACATTATGTACTTATATATCAAAGTTTTAAATGTAAAATATATAGCCGAATTTTAAAGGAATGCATTCGTATTATACCCGTTTAAAACACGTATATAGTATTTTTACTGTTAGAGTTTTATTGGACCGAATATTTAAAAGTATTATTGTTGAAAATTTTGAATCTCAGGCGAATAATTGCCGTATCGAACTTTTGCCGTCCACAGATTTACTAGCTATGCCTCAAAGATGTGCCTGCATTGCAATCAACATGAATTGGGTTTCCACTTCTGTCTATGACAATGCCCACTTTTAGCATCTTTTGTCCACCTCTTCAAAATATATTGGATTGGGATCTCATGAATATTCCAATGATAAAACACCTTGATAATATGACAATAAATGATTCCAGCAAATTCAAACTTCTTGCAACTACATACAACATGACAATTTAAGCGATCAAATTGAACAATACAGTTTCTCCTCTCCTCTTGGGTAACTTTGTACTTATATATATACCCCATCATTTACATCACGACCTACAAGCTTGCACAGAAGATGCGCTTTATATTCCTCCTCAAACATTTTATATATGGCATATGTATAAGAATCAGCTGCTTGCTTTAACATTGTTGCAGGCGCTAACAATTTCGGCATTGACTTAACCGCTTTGAAATCACTAACTAATTCTGTATGGCGTCGCTTTGCAAGTGCTTTCTCGTATCGATTAACAAACTCCGTCAAACTATATTTTCTCTTCACAAATTTCTTTAAAAAATTATTAATGCTTTCACTACATTGTGTAGTAGTCATATATGCACAAAAAGTATCTCGACCATATACCAATATATGCCCATTTTTTGTGTACCTTATATAGGCTAACCAACCAATCATTTTTTACCAAATCAAAGTCTTCCAACATCTTATTCCATCTACTTTTGAATTTGATCTTCTAATGTTTCAAAATTATATATACACCTCTTCAAAGTACGTCTTGGTGAAGCCGTGTACCTTAATTATATACATGAGAGAGATGTTTAGCACCATTGAGAAATATGTGCCATAAACAAAGTCTATGGTTTGTTTTTGGAACTGGAAAAACTTGTGCGATGGCTTTTGCCATTGATCTCCAGATATGTTTGTTGGTAGTTGTATAAAAATGAGATCTAATTTGTGATTGATTGGAATGCATTCTTAAAAGTTGAAACTTTTAACTTTTGGTTGTTGGTTATGCTTGTTCAGCCCTTCTAAATAACTTCAACTGCTTGTTATTCAAATAAGTTTATCTAGTATGTGGGCATGTTTATTTGTTTGTATTTGTATTAAAGAGGGATGTATTTTAGGTTTGGTTAAATTGGCTATTTGGTACAAGTAGGGATTTTGCTTGTTGGCTGTGCTTGTTTGCATGTATACTTTGGAAGTTTTTCCAGAAAGCTAGATTGAGTTGTAATGAGGCCAGGGAGTTAGTTAGGAGGAAGGTTCTCCATACCAATCTGCACTTCATCTAGCTGTTGGTTTAATTTACTCCCCCTCTGGGTGTTGGCATGAAAAAACCACCATTGAGGTAATATTATTCCCTTGTATTCTAGCGTCAGACACATCACACATCAATGTGGTCTAGTGTCTTGGTATTCAGGAGGATGTCTGCTCGAAAAGTTGTATGTCGGGCAGTATGATTATATTCCTCAATCAACCTTTTTGGGCTTCACTCACCTTTGTCGTAAGTGAGTACTTGATTGGTTAAACTGGCAGTGCATGTTTTGGTGGGAGGATCAGACTAATAAAAAACATTCAAATAAACAATGTTTTTGTTACTTTTATTTTTGCCCTTAAAAGGGACAACGTGTCTTTGAATGTTTGATGGGTTAATGAGACTAAAACAAATAGCCAAAGGCCCAAAGCCCAATCGGTCAATTTGTATAATTCTAATCACCCATAACAAAAACCCGTAAGCTTTCTCTCCTTTCTTTCACTCTCAATTCTTAAACAAGCGTCAGAACTCAACCAAAACAAAAAACAAAAAACAAAAAACAAATTCAGAAAGGACTTTCTCTCATTTCTTTCACTCTCAATTCTTAAACAAGCGTCTGAACTCAACCCCAAAAAAAAAAACAAAAAACAAATTCAGAAATGACTTGCGATGCAACTTGTTGCGCGCTTGTCCTAATTATATGAAAAACACGTTATCATTATCAATAAAATTTCTACTTAAAAAAAATAAAAACAAAAACAAAACAAAACAAAACAAAACAAGATAATTTTTTACTTTCAATATTAATATTTTATAGTTTTCTCCACGTGATAGTAGAGTTATATAGACTTATATATAGCATTATATAAAGTTAACAATTTGTTAAATTGTTGTAGACTTGTGGACTAGATTATATATATGCAATTTTTATTTATTTATTTATTTTTTGTCAAAAGATCTAAACAATAAAGATCAATAAAATTATGTATTTATTTAAATTAACAAAACTAGGTTGGGCAAGGGGCAGCCCTAAGGACAGTCCGCACAGCGGGCGGATGGGGTCTTCAAAGTTTAGCACGAAAAAAGGCCCCAAACTTTAAGTCCATTTGACACACCATTACCACCATTACCATGTTTAACAGCTCAAACTTGTTTAATAATAGCATTACTAACTATAGTAATCCACCTTCAAATCCAAAATTTCTTAAATTTTAATTTTTTCGGTTTAAAATTAGCCCCTACTTTAGGAACTCGACTAGGGCTCCCTTCAACAAGGCCGCCCCTTGTTGGGCCCCCAAGCGTCAAGGTCTTCGAATCGATCTATGATTATAACATCTGAAGCCCGCCCATTTAGCAATGCTTGCAGCCAAGGAGGAGAGGAGTGTAGCCGTGTAGGAAATGGGTCCCATGGGCCTAATTTCCTTTAAAAGTCCTAAACGGGTTAGGACTTCCAATAATATATATACTTGCGTTATAAGAATGTTCAACCAAAGAAACTTTGTCTTTTCCAGCATATATATATATATATATATATATATATATATGGTAATTCTGTTCAGAAGAATGCGTAACGAAAGTGCTCTTCTGATAATGCAGCAAGATGAAAACATTGTGGTCGGAGTTTTGTTTGGGGAAGTAGACAAAACAAGAAAGCTGGCCATGCCTCATTGAAGCTCGACTCTTATGGTAACCTTGATCTTGTCAATTGGAACAATTTGGTAATCAAGAACTTGTACAAGGGGCAGGAACAATATGATAGCACCCTAGTATACCGGGCGTCCTTAGGCACGGATGGAATTTTTCGTTTATATAGGAAGAGAATTGGTGGTGATGATGAAAAATCAGTTGTACTTTGGGAATCTAGTCGACCTCGAGTGCCCTTTTCTGGTCTGAATCGTTCTCTAATCATCCTAGTGGTGATTGGTGGTTTGGCAATAAACGCGGTGGCGATTGTTATTGTTGAAAAAGAAGAAAAATAAAAAGGAAAAACAACCACCAAAGAGGAAAAGCCAATTCTACCATGTTGGATTCCAGAGCGATTATCTTTTTCCTAATAGTAGATTTCATGTTTTTATTTTTATTTTTGCTACTCATAAACATTTACTTTTACACTGTTGTGTGCAGTCATTTATTTTATCTAATGGAAATTTCTCTTCCTTTTGGAGTTTTGGTTTCCAATGAATTAAACATGAAACACCTATACATTTAAATGGACAATTGTTATTGGCAATGTAACAAATTAAACCAACCAACTTAGTAGTGTATTTACCCATAAGAAACAAATCTATCAAAATTATATTCCGAAATATGTTTAAAAAAACTATAGGAAAAACCGAAAAAGGAGAAACAGCCAAAAATTTCGTAGCCTTTTCATTTTGACGATATTACCCATCTTAAACAAACCAATACAAAAATTAACCGTAGTCATTTTCGTACATTTGATAACAGTAGTCTATTCTCTCAAAACTTATCGCCGAAGTATTATTCAACCCCTACAATTATTGATGATCTATTGCTTCAAAGGCATCTTCAAAACTTGTAGTTCATTCTGTATTACATTTGTTTGAAAATACCCATATATCTTATTTTAATTATTAATACTTGTTGAATTTATGGGTAGTAGCATTTAGCAATGAGTTAATGATATGAATGTATAATGATGTTGATCTCATGAGACCATTTTATGAACCCATATGATCAAGTGATAGACAAGTTCAATGTTAGTTTTGTGTTCTTCAGAATAAGCATTGTTTCACCAATTTCTTTCCACCGTAGTTATTAGCCATGGCTAGATCGTTTTGGGGTAAGAGTGACACAATCATTTTTAAAAAACTTAGTATAGCGCTGGTTCTCCTGGGTGTTGGCGTATGCACTGTTACCAATGTCAGTGTCAATGGAAAAGGATTCCTTTCAGCGTTTATTGCAGTTTGGAGCACTTCATTTCTACAGTATGTAAGTTACCCTTTCTGATTTATACCTCAAGTGTTTCTTAGTTCCAAAACTTACTTAAGAGGTGAAGGATAACATAAGAATCATGGTCGCACAGCTTAAGAATGGATTTGTCACAAAACCACAAACTTCAGTGTTGGGAATCGGGAGCACACACATTTAGAAATTTAAGTCGGCCCTCAGCGAAATAGTTAACCTATGTAAACAAACAGAAGCCATGTGAAAGATTAGATTCTTAACTCTGTAAAGAAGACTTGTAGCTGGAAACTTTGGAACTGATCCGATAGTCCAACAAATTAGATGGCGTAAAATAATTTCTTGAAATAACCCAGTAATTCAACAATCATAACAACTTGATAAGAAACGACTTCGTTCATGGACAATGTACACCAAAAAAGGTGTATTAACACCTGATTCTGTAATTCTTAGTCTATAGCAAGGGGCAGCGAATTTGGAAAACAGATACTACTATGTTTTATAAAAGCAAAACGATAGTTGTCAATGCAACAAAAGTAGATTGTCTGGTCCGTTTTTCTGAATGACCAAAATTGCTTGAATAGTTATACTCTAGCTGAGACATCTATTTAGATTGATCTGTCGTAGTGATTCTGTTAATGTTGTCTCTGTAGTATGTTCATTACCTTCAGAGGAAGTATTCACTTGGGTCATTCACCCTACTGGGCCACACTGCCCCTTCCCAGGCTGCATCACTACTCCTGCTGGGGCCTTTCTTGGATTTCTGGTTGACAAACAAACGAGTTGACAACTACAACTATACGGTTACATCTAATGTAAGTGCTGCGTTGGTTTAGTAATTGAAATTTCTGTAAATTAGTACTACTTAACATGTTTAAATATTTTAGAGTCACATTTGGCACATCAAGTCAGACACATGCATCTTCGTCTTCTGGAATATTTTCTAATTCTTTTATTTTTCTGTATGTGGAATTGTGGACTTGTGTCCATTATTCATGCCCATATTGAAGTATAAATGTTTGTTGTCCAACAAGACCAGAATATGTGAAATAATGACTACTGACCATATTTTGTCTGATTCTATATATATATATATATATATATATATATATATATATATATATATATATATATATATATATATATATATATATATATATATATAATTCTTTAAAAGTAGCTACTTAAGTTAACTTAAAATGTAAGTAAAACTTCACCTAGAAAATGAATTCAATTTTAATTTTTTGTGGATATGATATACTTAACATTAAGATCATCTCCACAAAATTTCAGCTCATTTGGAAACCTCTAACATTAGCAAAAAATGATTGCAAAAACTCGACATTTTTTTACCATTAGATTTCTTTTTAAAGGAGAGCTTGCTAAGAGAATCACAAACATTTGTAGATACTAACTTTTCCCCCTGAAAATATTGAAACCTAGCTCTTTTATCTGTGCCAGTCTCTTCCTCATGCAAAACTTCAGATTTCCTTTTTATCCTTTCTCCAGCAGTAAAGTCTTTTGAGAGTTCCAGACTACCTTTTGAACTGGCTTCCTTATACTTTTTCTTAATCTTTTTCTTATCATTCCCATATTCTCCTTCCCCAGATGTAGAGACATGATCCATAGAAGGTGAATGGACCTTCTTGAGGCATTTCCTCGGAGAGGATTCAGAGCTATCCACCATTTTTTATCTTTTAGAGCTTCTCTGATCAAAGGAGAATATCTCGGTAGAAACAAAAACTCTTTTAAGAGAGAAGTGATGAGACTTTTGGGAAATATCAGAGCATGCTTGGGAAATCTCCAAGTTTCTCTTTTTAGATACATATTCTTGAGAGAAGAGAAAGCTCTCAACTCCCAAAGTAGTATTACGAATCACATGCTTCCTAGAGCAGCCAAAACTGAGAATATCCTCATGATTTCCTAACAACTTTTCTACTAAAGGGGTCGGAGTATGGGATCATAAACCAAGGGAGCAAGTTTAGGAAGATTTAAGTTCTTCTTGTCACTGGTGTTTGGGCTTTGAAATCGGACACTTTCTGGTTTTTGGACTTAGAATGGACTGAGAGGGAATAACATATTTCGGGCCTTGAGAAGAAATGGGTCTGCCCAAACTAGAGAAAACGAAATCCATAGGAACAGGCTTTGGGTCAAAAGGTGGTGAAGATACCAGGATATCCAAAGGAGATATTAAGGAACCCATATCCATATCTGCAGCAAGGGGGATCCCCATATCCAAATCTGCCAAAGACTTAAAACTTGAGACTTCTAAAAGCCCATTGTCTATTATGTCCACGGGAGGCCCAAGGTTCATATCAACAGAGGTTTGGACCATAAAATCTGAACTATTTGCAGAGGGTCCAGAGCATATCTCCTCCAAGTGTGGTCCAGAAGAAGCTACAGGACTGCCACTTGTCACCCCAATAGAGGAAATGTGCTCACACTGAGGAACTAGATCAGAAACTGTTGCATCTCCGTTGCTGTTAGAAGTAACAGAAGAAGGATCTTCCATTAAACTATCCATCTTCGTCACCAAAACTTCAGAAATATTCACAGGAGCCTGCTCATCTGATTCCCAACTAGAGATACCTTCCATAGGAATGACTTTATCAAACTTCGGATTCCATACCAAAGTTTTCCTGGATTGAATACCGATACTAAACTTGTAAGATGGTGCTCTAAGAAACTTATTGAACGGTAGGTGATAATCTTAAAATAAAACGTTTACCTAATCTTAACTAATTATGCTATGAATAAGTTAACTATATTATTATAGGTTTAGATCAAAGTTCTACTCTCGATTATCATGCAATAACTTGAGTAAAGATTTGTTCCACTCCTAATTGCTTAGAACGTAATAATTTCACTAACTTAAACAATTCAATAATATTAATGAGAGCAATGTTTAATAAGACTAATATGTGGGAATAACTAATTAAGATATTCTAAATTATACTATGACAATTAAATACAAATATGTGAATGAGAGAAGAAGGGATTAGGGAGATTTGATATCCACCTTTATTAATCCCTAATATGCTAATATAAATTTTTATTGCAACCCTAATCTTTATGTTTTCACACAAGGTTCAATATAAATGTTAGGTCTTTTTGATTTCTAATTAGTCATGGAATATTTAACCAAGTAATAATTAACATGAGAGGAAGTTTAAACCCATTCTCATAGTGAATGAACTACCCTCTAGAATTGAAACTCTTAAAACAATAATTCTATACTAACACATCAAGTCTTCATCAAGCTTTAATCAAACCCCTCTAATGGAGGTTTAGCTATGAATCATGGGACTATCATAAATAAAAGAATAAGAATAAGAAGACATGATAGAAGAATATAATGAACTTGGATTTTATTAATGGTGGCTAGGCTAAATAACATAAACTAGGTTTACTAAAAGAATAACTAAGAGACAATAGACTAATTAACTAATGGGTGAGATTGAGAGAGAGAACCCTAATTTACAAATAAACTAAATA
Source organism: Coptis chinensis (assembly GCF_015680905.1). NCBI lineage: Eukaryota > Viridiplantae > Streptophyta > Magnoliopsida > Ranunculales > Ranunculaceae > Coptis > Coptis chinensis. Next base: position 407,096 of record NC_141461.1, on the reverse strand, counting down.
AGGGAGTAGCCAAGCTTTGTTTAGCCTTAACTCTCTTTATATAGGAGAGGGTTAAGTTTACAATTTCGTGCATGGGTTTTAGAGCTATGTTTTGGGCCATTAAATCAAGTCCAAAACCTAATTACTTAAGTCCAAAAAGGGTTTCTTTGCTGAAAATTACTGCAACAGTTTTTTCGTCTACTTTTACTCATCTGATTGGATCAAGGTCTAGACCATTAGAAAGCTCTTTTCAAGCCAGTCGTTTTGACATATAGTAGGCCCAATTCCAAGGTTTAAGTCCAAAGATACGGTCTGTGAAAGTTCTATTAACTTTTATACTCTATTTCTGTCTGCGTTGACTTTGACTTTTCACCTTTAATTGGGCTTTAAAAAGGCCTTTTCTCTTTGAAACTTGGGCTTTAACCATAGAACTTCTTAGCAACCAACATTTTCTCCTTTCTCTTGATATTTCTTCACATAATTGATTCCAAGACTTGAAATATACAAAAGTACGTAAACAGTACTAACTTTTATTTATTATAAACATAATTGGTCTATATGAAATGTTATTAAGGGTTAAAACTACAGTTTTGGGCTCTTATCAGTAGGATAGTTGTGTAACCCTTGGTTTCTTAACACCTTGCGAGAAGAACATAGGATGATGAATGAAGTCATTGCATTCTCTATAATGATGACCAATCAGGCCACAACAGCAGCAAAAAATCGGAAGTCTCTCATACTTAAAATAAATCTTAATGGACTTGTGTTCCCTAATTTTGATAACAGATTCACTAATCATCCTCCTCTTAATAGGATACAGAACTTGAACTGTAGCAAAAAATTGACCATCATCAGATCCACCAACCGAATCAATAGCCACCACCAAACCAAAAGCAAAACCAATCTTATGAATATTATCATATCCCAGTTTGATCTTTCAAGAGGTAACCCAAAAATCTAGATGCAAATCCTAAACTCTTGGAAACGATAATTATAAGTGGGAGTATCTAGTAACCATTGTTTTAAAGACATAATGAAACCATGTACAGAACATGGACCATTCTCAACCACAAAGATTAGATCGTCTTTATCAGCAAATTGAAATTTAAACAACCCTTTAGAAAGAAAAGTGGTGGTTACCTTAGATTTGATATCCTAAGATCTTGATAAGTTCCTGCTGAATGTCTTCTTCCACAAACTTCCTAGGTGTATATAGCTTACCAATTAAAGAGCAATCCCAATCTCGTCTATCAAAAATGGTGATTATATCTAGACAAATCTATTTTGGAAATTTATTTATTTTCTACATAGATTCCATCTCTTTATATAGACGATTTGCTTCTTCTTCTTCTTCTTCTGATTCATCTATGATAAAACCACTAGAAGAGCTAGCCATCCAAAAAACTAGAAGAGAGAAAATGATCTAAGAAGAGGGAGAAAGGATATAAAGCCAGAAAGAAAGAAAAATTAAAAGAGGTGGAGAAACCAGAAGGAAAGGGGGAGATGAAAATAAGGGAGAAGAAGAGAGGAGTTTAAGCGCATATTTTTTTTCTCTATGTGCAAAGAGTTATTGGGTGTGAAGATCTAGAGGAGGGTGTGAAGATCTAGGTGCAAAGAGTTATTGGGTGCTCCCAGTTCACACTATAGAGGAGGAGGTGCGGTGAAGATCTAGGAGTGTGAGCAGTAAGAGTTGAAATGCTCCAATACTGTTTGGAGGGCAGAGTTGTCTGCTAATATATAATTCCTCAACAGCTGAAAAACTATGTATAATTTGTCTTTTCTTTGGCGTGCTTCTCAGTAACAGTAACAACTCCAGCAGCTATGATGAAGCGCTTGAAGATAGGAAGTCATCGGTACACATATCGGTGGTTTGGGAATAACTACAAACTATTTGGCTGAATCGAAGGCTATAATCGAAGGAGTAAGAAAAGGCAATTGAACTTGGATGGCTAAAGTCAGATTCATCGGTAGCAGTCAAGTCTTTTCTGAGCAATTTAGTTCATTGTAAGTTAAAGTTGATTGGGACAGGGTTAAAGACAAAGCCAATATCTTCTTCACAAGCACATGGAGAGAAGCCAATTTTGGTGCAGACTTGTGTGTGAAGAAAGGAGCAACACTACAAAATGGACAGATGCAATGGTGGAACATCAAACTAGATTTTTCACATAGAGTAGAGAACTCACACAGTCACACTCTACCTTTTGGAGAAACCCACTCGAGGCTCTCACATGATGTATATGTAATTTTCTTTTTGCTATCAATACAATTACCTTTTAGCAAAAAACGAAAAACGCTTGAAAATAGGACTATATACAATTACCTTTTAGCAAAAAAAGAAAAACGCTTGAAAATAGGACTATGAGCTTGCCATCTTTTGATAATATAGTTGTACGTGTGAATTGGCTTTATTGCTGGAATATAAAGAAAACACTTTTTCACACTCCTAGCTACTTAGTGATTCTGTGAGTCTATCTACAAAGAAGTCGTTCTTGGTGAAATTAGATTCCTCTAAGATAGGTTAGGTTCCATATATATTAGATAAGCATAGAGTGAGAATAACTAGCTTTTAAGATCCTAAGTTCAAGATGGTTACTATTATGCTATCAAGGTCGTAATCTTATTCCCTGCCAATCTTATTAGTGGATTGACCACATGAACTCGGTCGATAATGCCCCAGAATCCCTATGCATCAGCTGTCAGTCACATACATACATCCACGTAGTCTTATTGTGGGCAGAAAGCATGGAAACATACATCCACGTAGAAATTTAGTTATAAGACAATCAGAACTTACAAAATAACAACTAGAAGGAAGAATTGTACTTCCATTATTTCAAAGTAAAACATGTGAATTCATAACTGAGGCAAAAGCTAGATTATTGAATAACACAAGACAATCTACTTTGGCACTGCAAAAGAAAACTCTCAAGGTCGACTTAAAGTCTCTACTGCTCAGCAACATGGTCCCGGCCCTACAAATTATATACAGAGTAAGGTACAATTTTGATGTGTTTGTACAAGTGAATGCTCACACACAGCCAGTTGTAATACATACGTATTAGGAAATAAACAATAATGTAAGGAGTTGTGGGCAAGATCGGCGTTTTGATAACCACATCGAAACAAAGACCCAAACGGAGATTGTAAAATTTCATTTCTTATGCCTTCAAAACAATTTTCTTTGACAACCATTATCTTTCACCAATTGTTCACGGATGCCCAACAACACCGCAATTTCATCTCCCCCCCTCCCTAAACATTTATTCAAAATATTTAATCATTAAAATTAAAGAAAATACAAATTATGATGTTAAAGAAATCAAATTTAATGATCAAATGCTTACCATATTTACACGATGAGAGATGTGAGTTTCCGGGTTTCTAGCCAATGTAGCATGTGTTAGTGGATCGACTAGGTCCGAAAATTCAATTACTGGAGAGTTTTGCAAATTATAGACTTCATCGACGTTTTCATCCTCATCGACGTTTAGCGCTGACGATGACTTTTGTGTCAATCTACTAACTGATTTTCAACCGAAAAATCGTTTGCCCTTGTTACTTATTTTGCATGGCACCTGCAATTCAATCAACAATATCCTCTTTATAACTTTAATTTAAACAAAACGCACAATTTCAAACTAACATTCTAAAACATTAATTCCAACATTCTAATTCAACAAACATTAAACTAATCCCGTTAACCTTACAATTCCAACATTCTAATTCAACAAACAATTCAACATTAAACTAATCAAAATAACCTCATAATCAAAATAACTTACAATCAATCAAAATAAACTTAATAAAATCGAATTTCAAAGTTGTAATAATTCATACTTGGTGAATGTATGTCAAATTAATCTAACAGAAATTGAGGCGAGAGAGTGGATGCCGCGAGATTGAGAGGGAAGAGACAAGAGAGAGAAGAGAGAAATGGAGAAGAGAAAAAAATTCACGTTTTTAGTAACTGCCCTATACAGACGGTATAGTTTCCGTCGTCTGTTGCAATTTAACAGACAGACAGCAGAGTTTTAATGGCCGTCTGTAGCCCGAACTGCTAAAAAATATGATTGAAATGATTTTTTTATTTTGGGTTGCTAAATATGGCTGGACCTGCTAAAAGGCTTATGTGGCAACTTTTAGCAGCCCATTAGAGCAGCCCTCCATTGGACTTGCTCTAAGCAAATGAATTACGTGTGTTAAATTAGCATTTCTCGTTAATTCGTTAAAAAGTATGATGTACAGTAGTTGGGATGGTCGAGCACATGGATCAATTCTTTATGAATAGGTTGGTGAAAGTGTGTAGCGTCTTTGGCAGACTTATGCACTCGAACTGGATTTCCTTGCATTTATATGCTGCTTAGCCGCCCCGTGTGAAACAGACCGAATTTTGTCATATAAATGTTCGTGTTGCCATGATCTCCTGCAGGCTTCACTCCCTCTGACCCATCTTCTGAGCTTGCCAAGTAACTTTGGTTTCTTATGGCTAGTGGTCATTATTAATGCACGAGATTCATCCTGGTCTGCTATCGTTGATGAAGGATCTGAATCGTATCTTAGAATTCCATGTTTTACTTCATCTTCCAGTACAATACTGTCGTCCCTCTCTTCATGTTCATGTTCTTCTTCTTGATTTCTCGTTAGTTCATGTCTGAAGCATGCATTGATCCATCGTAAATATACTAATTCTTCAGCCTCAGCTGCGCGATCCTTTTGCAGTTGTTCTAATTCAGTGATGAGTTGGTCATGAACATAGACACCAGTGTCTTCTGATTCCTTCTGCAAAAATGGAAATAAGAAACCATTAAGTACAAGGAAAGAAAGGATAAGGGTGCCTTCCTTGAGAGATAAGAAAGATTTTCAAACCTTTGAGACAGATGAAGCAGAGGTTTCGGCCAACTCTAGTTTCTCAGCCAATTCTTTCTTCTCCTGTTGATACTTGTCTACTAAAATTTCCAGTACCATAATTCTATCGTTCAGTTCTACGATCACTTGTGTCTTACCCTGCAACTCCTCATGACTTGTCGAAATCTCAGCTTCTCTAGCTTGCAACATTGAAGCCTGTCGAAGGACAACGTTGGAATACTTTCTTGTCACCCTCAAGAGCTTCTTTGCTTTCTTTTGGAGCATTCCATTATCTAATCTTGCAGATTCAAGTTGCTTTAAAACTCTTAGGTACTCAACTACCATCAACTCGAACTTTCGTCTCTCAGCTTCCCTGGACTCAATTGTCATACCCAGGAAATCAAGATGAGCTTGTTTTAAAACCAACAGATTTTGAAGTTTTGTAAGAGCCAATTCCTGCTCTTTTAACCCGCAGAAAGATACAAACCTTCTCTCGAGTTCCTGTTCCTTATGTTGAAGAGCCTTTACCTGTTTCATTAGGCCTAATATCTCTTCCTCCGTTTCAGGTCTATATCGAATTTGCAAGCTTATATATGAATCCTTTGTCTGAATATTTCCCATATGTACTCCTCCTTCTGTACAAGCTAAAGACGTCGAATTAAGGCCTTGAGTGCTATTGTGATCTCTATTGTCATCTTGAGCTTCAGTTTCATCATTTCGACTTACCTGATGGCCTTCTTCTGTTGCTCTTCCTACATGTAACTTTTTCCTAGATGTGATCATAGAATACCAAAAACCAGCTAAAGAAAGTGCTAAGGGTATACCAGCTTTGAGAATTATGGGCTTCATCAGCTCTGATTGCCTTCCTGAATTCTCCATGTATGAAAAAATTGTTGAAGAACTTTACTGTTTTGATGAGTGATGATAAACTTGAATGTAAAGCTAAGATGAATTGAAATCTTTGGTTAACTTTGGTTTTGCCTTTCCTTTGTTTAGCAAGAAGTGGTATTGCTTTATGGACCACCCTACGCCACCTTATTCTTTTCATTCACTTCTTGGCATATATATTTTGTTCCGTAATGGTTCTTTCAACGCTTCTTCAAAATACCACACATGATTTTCATAATGCACGTGCTAGAATTCGCGATCAATCTGAACCGTCCATATATAACTTGATTGAGACTGTAAAGGAGCGTTTTGGTTTTCTCCTAATTACTACTAGGATGAACGGGAAGGGTTAGGATTTTTGATGTGACCGAGATCGCTGTGAGCGAACTGCCTACGTATCTTCTCTCGTTTTTCCTTTTTCTGGGGAGAGAAGAATCAGCTCTGACGTAGTTCCAGTAGGTGGTATTTATAGAGTTTTGAGAGAGGAGATCCTTCTGACACGTGTATTCTTTTGTACAAATGTAGGGTGGAGATCGCGGATGAGTGTTGGGTTGGATCCGTTATGATTGGGGGTAGATCACGGTAGTCCCTATTTCCGGTGTTGAGATTACCACTAAGATATTGGCAATCATTACCCCAAAGTGGGATGTGTTTCTATCCGCCGCGTTCTATATTCGGCGAAGTGTTCGTCTTGAGATGTTCGTCGTTAAGCACCACCTACTCGAGCTACTCGCAGGTCGGTCTTGGAGGTCGCCTTGGATTAATCTATGAGTGCCCGCTAGAGGCTTTGTTCTCGTCCGTCTTTGAGTTCGCTATCTTCGGTTTCGCTTATGCTCCACGCGAAAGTCGCGATGCCCTATGAGGGTATCGCCCCCCTACAATGTTCCCTCCGGTGGGTGTTGGTGTAAGGGGAAACGCTACCGGTAGAAAGAGTCGGACGAGCGTGGTGGAGGCGTGGAGCTAACGAGAGTGGATGAACCGACCGGTGGAGTGCCACTTTGAATATTGTGGCCCGTGAACTGGGCGGGAAAAGGTAGTTGTATCTTACGCACGCGATGTAATCGTAGGTTAGGCGGCGAAACGCGTCAACGCTTCTGCGGGATCGCTTTGAAAGCGATGCCTTGGAACACGGTGTCGGGGCTATAGCGTAGGATGTAATGATTACTCCTTGGTAACTGAACGGGCGGTTTATACAAAATCAGATTTGGAATACGAAAAAGTTACTTCGTGTTTTCTTCTTCTTCCGCAAAAACGCCAGCTAGGGTTTTCCAGGTGAGTGCTCCTGTCGCTGTTTTCTTTCCCATTTCCATTTGCTTTCCTCTCTGTCCGGTTACAGGTGAGAGTTCGGCCCCGCCATGTAAGGACGTGGGGAGCGAATTCTACTATCTGGGAAAGACGGGGAAGAAGCGGATGGTGAAGCGCTCGGACTGTAGCTTTCACTCGGCCCCCATAGCGACCAGCGTTCTGAAGGGGATTGTGCTAGATGGTGATAAAGCAGAAGTTGAGGACGAGGACATGGGGACACTACTGGGGACGATGGATATGGCCGCTTGTTTGGTGAGTTCTTGATAGCTTAAGTCGCTTTTGTACGACTTCCCGAGAGTCCGTGTTCTAACTATGTTCATGCAGTTTCTCGCAGGGGTATGATAAGTCGAAAGATGCCGTGTCGCGGCCGCTCGAGACTAGTGGTAACCCGCGACGGGAGTTGGGTTGATGCGAAGTGGGGGTGGACAAGAAGAAATCGGAGGTGATGTCCACCAAGTACCGTAACGGATCGCCGAGAACTGCATCGGGTGTCGGATGTGACCGAGCCGGAAAGGAACCGGTTTGTGACGGCTTATCGCGAAGAAATGTCGGGGAAGCGCTGGAAGGCGAAGAAAGGCGATAATCGGAGCTGTACGCCTATGCCGCCTGGACGAAAAAGTATGATGACGCCGAGGTCACTTTCGACATACTGCTTCGACTAGCGCAGCCCCGGAAGACAAGCATGTCATTACTGAAAATTGATAAGGTGATCATCGTCCGTCTCAGTAAGTCATAAGTTGTGAATATAGTCTACATTCCTCTCTTATACTTATCACGAGCAAACAATAGAGGCGTTTTTCGAGGGCTTGCCCGAAAGCAGTTTCGCTTTTGTTTCGGAGGATCTGGTTTCCACGAAGTGGCGGTTCAAGACTTGTTGAATTTTTGTAATGATCATCGATCCGATTTCTGGGTAATCCCAAAGAGATCGGTGGGCGAGTTGTGATGACGATTGTCATGTAACGTTGTTTTGGATGTGTATGCATCTTCGCCGTGTGTTTTGTGTGTAACTAATATCTTGATCTTAGAAATATCGTCCGTTAAGTAGTCAACCCTAGAAATATAGGTCGTTGATGTGGCCACAGAACCGGATGGGTTACGGTGCCGGAGCTCCGGAGAGCGTTTGCTCGAGGAGAGTGTTCTCGTATGGTCGACCCTAGAAATATAGGCCCTCGACGTAACAAGAATTGTAGAGGCTATGTAGCCGAGAGCTTCGTAGAGTCGTGGTGCTCATGGAGAAGCGTTCTCGTAGTCGATCCTAGAAATATAGGTCCTCGACGTAACAAGAATTGGAGAGGCTATGTAGCCCGCGGAGCTCCCCGAGCTGTCATGCGCTTTCGGAGAGCTGTTCTCGTAGTCGATCCTAGAAATATAGGTCCTCGACGTAACAAGAATTGAGAGGCTATGTAGCCCGTGAGCTCCCCGAGTCACGCTTTCGCTACCGAGCGTTCTCGTAGTCGTCGATCCTAGAAATATAGGTCCCCGACGTAACAAGAATTGGAGAGGCTATGTAGCCCGTGAGCTCCTCGAGAGTCGCCCGCCGCCGAGAGAGGCGTTCTCGTGTAGTCGATCCTAGAAATATAGGTCCTCGACGTAACAAGAATTGGAGAGGCTATGTAGCCTGTGAGCTCCCCGAGTCGCCGCTCATTTCCGAGAGCTCTCGTAGTAGTCGATCCTAGAAATATAGGTCCTCGACGTAACAAGAATTGGAGAGGCTATGTAGCCCGAGCTCCCCGAGAGTCGCTTTCGGCCGAGAGCGTTCTCGTAGTCGATCCTAGAAATATAGGTCCTCGACGTAACAAGAATTGGAGAGGCTATGTAGCCTGTGAGCTGTACCAATACAACTAACTGGAGTAGATAGTATCAGTCAGCACAAAAACTTGTCTTACATTAATGAAAACAAAAGATTTACAACATGAATGGCGCTACTGATAAAATTTTTTCAGTAGATAAGTATTCCAAGGTCGAGGCAACATCTTCCCCTCTTGGGTTCTTATCCAGGATGCTCCATTGCCAACGACGCTGCCCACGATGTAGGGCCTTCCCATGTGGGTGCTAACTTGAGTCGCCCCGCGCGTCTTTTGAGCACTAGGTCACCAGTTGAAAAGACCTAGGATGAACTCGCTTGTTGTAGGAGTTCTTCGAGTTTGCCGATAAGAGGCTTACCTCGGCGCGCCTAAGTCCCGCTTTTTCTTCAAAGAAAGTCGACGCCTCGCGTGATAACACGAGTCGTTATGCCCCGATTCGACAAGTTCGATCGAAGTTGTAGTGACGGTCGGCCAAAGAATTACGGCTTCGCGCCATAACATAAGGAGAATGGCGACTTCGCCGCATCGAGCGAAGCCGTTTGTCGCGGTGAGCCCATAGAATGTTTTCCAACTGATTTGGCCATTGGCTCTTATTCTTCTCAATCTTTTTCTTCAAATTTTCCAAGATAGCTTTGTTACTGGCTTCTGCTTGACCATTACTCTGAGCGTACTGCGGAGTAGAGAACGCATGAATGATCTTCCACTTGGCTAGGAACTCTTTGACTGTTCGGCCTTTGAATTGAGGCCCATTGTCCATTACCAGTGTATGTGGTAACCCAAATCTGGTGATAATATGAGTCCAGATGAAGTTGCGGACATGGGACTCTTTGACGTGTGCGAGGGGAATGGCCTCGACCCACTTGGTGAAGTAGTCGGTGGCAGCTAGGACAAAGCGGAAGCCAGTACTCTTCTGTGGGATGAATGGTCCCATAATGTCCATGCCCCACATGAAATGGCCACTCGCTATCTTGTCGGTTCCAAGCAGGTTGGATGATATTGTGGTAACGCTTGGCATTTGAGACATTTGAGGGCGATGCTTTAGCATCGACCGCATCCGGGGCGAAATATCCTTGAGAGATGGCCTTGTGAGCTAATGAAAGGCCGGCCCGTGATTTCCACATTCTCCTTCGTGGATTTCGCAAAAATTAATTGACCCCGCTCGGGTAATGCATCGTAGGTGGTGTGGACCACCAGCCGGATTTCTGAATAGCTTGTTTTGGACTAAACAATAACGCCGAAGCTTGATAAGAGACCTGCCGGCCTTGGTACGTTCCTCGTGGAGCGCGTCGCGTCTTTGGATATAATCAATGATGGGTTGCATCCATGTTTGGCCTCAACCGACCGGGCGAGAGAGGAAATAGGTCGCTTATCATCAAGGTATGGTCGACTTGGTATGCGAATCGATCGACTACCCTCAATGAGAACTTGTCGGGGAACGCAACTCGGGGTCTGGGTAGCCAAATAAGCTAAACTGTCTGCGTGGCGATTCTCCTCACGCAAGAAATGATGTATGTGTACCTGCTTAAAAGAAGGCAATAACTGATGAACGACCTGAAGATACTTTGAAAGGTTACCTTCGTGGGTAGTGTACTCTTTTGCAACCTGGCGAATCCACCGGTCGCCATGAAGTCACTAAAGACTTGAGCTCTTCGACACCGAAAGCCGCAATCCATCCTTAGTCCCCTAATTAGTGCTTCGTACTCCGCTTCATTGTTGGAAGTGGCAAAGTCAATGCGAACTGACTTTTCCATCATATTTCCGTCGGGGGAAACTAAGACGACTCCGATGCCGCTTCCACCGAGGTTACTCGAACCATCCACAAAGAGAGACCAGGGTGATTTGACTCGCGATTGCGTGTTTGGGAGCTCAGTTTCTTGCTCCCAATTGGGGTCTTCGACTGGGAAATCTGCGAGGAAATCAGCAACGACCTGACCTTTCTGAGAAGTGCGGGGGACGAACTCGATGTGGTGTTCTCCGAGTTCTTCGGCCCAAACTGCCATTCGAGTAGTCTTGTTTTCTTTATGAAGGACTTTCTTCAATGGAAGGTCGGTGAGAACTTTGATTGGATGTGCTTGGAAGTACGGTCTGAATTTCCGTGCGGAATACAACAAAGCGAGTACGGCTCGTTCCAGGAAGGAGTAGTTCTTTTCGGCTGGCGTGAGTGTCTTACTCGTGAAGTAGATCGGCTTCTCTGAATTGTTCTCCTCTTTAAAGAGAACTGAAATGGGCGAAAATCGGATACGGCCAGATAAAGCCCCAGTGTCTCTCCATGTACTGGCTTGGCTAGGACGGGAGGCGTGGTGAGATACTCTTTGAGAGTAGCGAATGCATGATGACATTGATCGCTCCATGAGAACGGCTCGCCTTTTTTGGAGTCAGGAACGGTCCGCACTTATCCGGTGGCCCCTTGATATGAACCGGTTGGAGCCCGCGACCATTCCCCGATAACTTCAGATTCTTCTTTGTGCGTGGATCGGGCATATCCAAGAACGCTCGGATCTGGTCAGGATTGGCTTCGATCCCACGCTGCGACACCTGATACCCTAAAAACTTGCCGGAGGACGCCCCAAAGAGGCATTTTTCGGGGTTCAACTTCATGCCCGTACGGCGTAGTCTGGAGAACGCTTGTTCTAAGTGGGTGAGGTGATCACCAGCTTTTTTGCTTTTGACCACCATGTCGTCAATGTAGACCTCCATGGTGTCGCCTAACATGTCTTGAAACATGTCCGTGACTAGGCGTTGGTATGTCGCTCCAGCGTTCTTCAGACCGAACGGGAGGACGTTGTAACAATAGATGCCTTGTTCCGTGATGAACGACGTCTTCTCTTGATCTTCTTCGGCGAGTGGGATTTGGTTGTACCCACTGTACGCATCCATAAAGGAGAGGAGTTCGTGACCACAGGTTTGGTCGACCAGTTGGTCAATGCGAGGCAAGGGAAAGCTATCTTTAGGCGTGGCCTGATTGACATTTGTGAAATCGACACATAAGCGAACTGTGCCATTCTTTTTGGGGACGGCGACAATGTTGGCAATCCACTCGGGGTAGTCTACCTTTCTGATGAAACCGACTTGCTTGAGTTTTTCGACCTCGTCATTGATGGCTTTTTGAAAGCGCAGGGATAGTCGACGAGGTCGTTGTCGAACTGGTCTGGCATTGGGGTTCACATTTAATTTGTGGCATGCGAAGTTAGGATCGATTCCGGGCACATCGATATACGACCAAGCAAAAACATCTTTATTCATAGATAAGAAATTTACAAGTTGTGATCTGAGTGTGGGGTCGAGGTTAGCCCCTACATACACAAACTTGGGGTCGTCTTCGGTGCCAAGATTCACTCTTTCTTTTTCTGCCGCTGGAGGCTTTACAGCTGATGGCGAAACATTGCTTAACAACTCGCTATCGGAGGAGATCTGAGCACCTGGTGGGACGACCTGACTGGTCGCTGAATGTGGAGCGATCTTCTTCGCACGCCGCCGGGTATCCACGACCTGGGGAGGGGGCCCTGGCTGCAAGCACATTGATGGAGCGGCTGCGGCTGACAATTGTGGCGGCTTGATATGAGCTGGGACGATCTCTGAAACTTTAACTGACAAAGGTACTGACAAAGGTACTGACGTTGGTTCGATCTTTGAAGTCCATACCGGCGCATCGAGGACTCGGGGCGAAAAGCGGTATCGGCATCGAGAGAACTTCGCTTGTAAGAGCCCCCCGCTCGCTTGGCGCTCGGGTTGGACTTCGCGACTAAGTCTCGTACCATTGTGTAGCCGGAGGGCTCCCGTATGGTGGGGGAAGCAATTCACGAAAGCGAGTGCATCCGCTGATTGACCTCGGTTGCAATGGTACGCTTCAAGTTGATTGCTTCAAGTTCCATCATGCCTCGGTCCCCGGAAGCGGAGAACTTGATGTAAAGTAGATGGTACGGCCTCGCATCCGATGAATCCAAATACCGCCCCTAGGATGGCATTGATGGCGACTTTGTCATCGAGAAACGCAGAACCGAGTATTACGTAATTTTATCTTCGCGAGATCCCACCGATACCGGTAAGATAATGTCACCAATGGGCCTGGCTCGAGCCATTGAACCCGTAAAGGGGGCGATTGGGTCTACGAACCCGACTTGGGGAGGTTCATCTCTTGCATAGTGTGGTAAAATAGGATGTCACAAGAACCGCCAGTGGTCGATCAGACGCCACTTTGATCGGTCGGGCCGCTGATTTTGACATGAACGACCAATGCGCCATTATGAGGAAGGCAAACTTTGCTTAAGTCGGCCTCCGCGGAAAGTGATATCGCTGCATTTGCGACTGAACCACCACGCCATGCGAGTCGCCGTGAAGTAAAATGATAGACTTCCTGAAGAGCCAACCCGGCGTCTTTTCTCGGGAAGAGGTCACGCGAATCGTCCGAAAGGTAATCACATGAATAGTCGCGAGCATTGTCACGATCGGACGAAATACGCTTTGCCTTCGCTCGCGTGGGCGAACGCCACTGAGCCGCCCCTCGATCGACCGAGGAGGGACGAGCCCGTATCCCTTGGCGTGACGGTGGGTGGAGATCGATCGCGACACGACGAGCCGAACTTTGTGACGCAGTCGCCATCGAATGCTAATGTAGTGTTTGATATAACCAGAACTTCCACCGTGTCTTGGAGATAATGCTTGAGCCCCCAAAGATGCATCGGTTTCATGGCACTTTGCTTTATGAAATGCGCAAAAGGCTTTGCCAGTCGACCGCTGGCTGCCCGATGGTTGGCCGGAAAAAAATGAGGCGCCGCTTTATCTTATCCAAGATGTGGACCGGAGAACGTGTCGACGTTGAACTCTCTCTGTTATTATCCGATCGCGCACGAAGCCGCCGGGGCATGCGACTGGCGCTTTTTGCCCCGTGGGGAACGATGCGAGACTTCGGCGACTTCGTGCCTCTCTCGCTAAACCATGAAGTTTTAAGGTTTCCTCGCAGCTTGATGTACTTGTCGACACGAAAGTAGAGCTCGACAGTGTCTCTGGCGTTCCTTCATCAATCTAGCGAGGTCACCGCTTTCGCACTCTCGCAAAGCATTAGAAAAAGCCATTAATGGCGAAAGATTCTTTCAAGCCACTTTCCATGCACGCCAGCGCCCTTGAACCGCCCTAGGAATTCACGGAATAGTTTCGCCTCCTTGAAAGATAATTGAAACAGAATCGAGATCCGCCTTCTTCCGCCTTGCTGCGGACGCATCGGGCCGGGCGAACAAGTCGAGCCGCCGCTTTCGAAGGTGTTGATAGAATCGGACTCGATGAAAAGAACCAATCGAGAGCCATCCTTTGAGGTCCGGCCGGAAATAATCTGCAGTGGAGATAATCAAACTCGTGAGTCAGAAAGTGCCGACTTTGAATATAGCGAGCCACATACTGACTTGGGCAGGTGCTTGCCGCATACATAGGGAAAGCGTGGCGGATGAAGTCGTGGTGGAGAGGATTTGCCGAGGACCTCTGCGGTGAACGGAGATGCGCGATACGCCTTAAGCATCTTGTGTACAACTGCGTGTCGAGTCCTTCTTCGCAGAGGTCTGGCCAATCCTTTGGGACAACTCGTTAAGCTGCTGATTAACGTCATTGATGCCGTGGTTCACTCCGCCTTCCGACTTGTTGTTGCCGATAACTATCCACCGAAGGCGTAACGTAGCATTTTCCTCCCCGAAAAGCGAGGAAATGCTCTCATTCGCTATCTCTAACCGGTGAGCAAGGTTCAACTTGTGCTTCTATGCTAACCATGCTTCGTGGGCTTTGGAGAATTAGAGATGATCTCAAGTGGTTCTCCAATGTCGGGCCACGACGGCGCCAATGTAAAGGAGCCGCTTTGGTTTTCTCCTAATTACTACTAGGATGAACGGGAAGGGTTAGGATTTTTGATGTGACCGAGATCGCCGTGGAGCTTAACTGCCCTCACGATATCTCTCTCGCTTTTCCTTTTTCCGGGGGAGAAGAATCAGCTCGACGAAGTTCCAAAGAGGGTGGTATTTATAGAGTTTTGAGAGAGGAGATCCTTCCGACACGCGGTATTCTTTTGTACAAATGTAGGGTGGAGATCGCGGATGAGTGTTGGGTTGGATCTGTTATGATTGGGGTAGATGCGGTAGTCCCTATTTCCGGTGTTGAGATTACCACTAAGATATTGGCAATCATTACCCCGTGTGGGATGTGTTTCTATCCGAAGCGTTCTATATTCGATGAAGTGTTCGATCGGAGATGTCTTCGTTCGCACCACCTACTCGAGCTACTCGCAGGTCGGTCTTGGAGGTCGCCTTGATTAATCTATGAGTGCCCGCTAGAGGCTGTTCTCAGGTCTGTCTTGGAGTTCGCTATCTTCAGTTCGCTTATGCTCCACGCGAGTGCGATGCCCTATGAGGGTATCGCTCCCCTACAGAGACTTTTTGTAGGCAACCATTTCTAAGACATTTTAAGAATGTAGCATTGATCATTGATGTTTATGAAGTTGGAGTTAATCTAAGAAGGGTAACGAAGAAAGGGACTGTTTACATAACTTATAACTGAACTTCAGTTATGAGAAATAAAGTTTGGTGAGGGTTTTGAAAATTTAATAATCAAAACTTAAAGAACCCTTAATAAACAGAGTTGTTTTCTCAATAAAGACTCAGAATAACTGGTTTAATAAACCGTGTTAAATACTAATAATGATAGAACTGTTTAGCTATATGCGTATTTTGGCAATAAAAACAACATGGTATTGAGGGGTGGAACTCGGGCGGGTTGGGTCGGGTTGAAGTCTAACCCGAGTTTCAAATGTTTCAACCTGAGCCCGGACCAGCCCTAGTCGGTTCTTAACATTTTCAGCCTAAGTCTAATTTGGATTGGTCGGATTGGTTAAGTTTCTCGAATTTCAATGTTAAACAAGGAAGAACTCAACCCTTTTCACTGTTAAATAAATAAATTAAGACAAAAAATTATGACACTTAATCAGCTTGCCCAAATGCCCTATGTGCTTACTCAGATGCACGGATTCAGCCTATAACAAATGCAAATTCTTTACATTGTATATCAACTCTCAATAGTGTAAGCGTTCACTGTCCTCGTTCCCGCTGGAATTTGAATTTAGCTTACTATTCTGTTGTCCATAGTTTATGAGTTTTCTTGCGTTTTTTCATTACTGTAATGCTGAGTCCAATGGCTCCCTATCCTTTTAAAAATAGTGTTAAAATCAATAAAATAGAGCTAAAGTCAATAAAATAGAGCTAAAGTCAATAAAAGTCAATAAAATAGAGCTAAAGTCAATAAAATAGAAATTAAAGTCAACATATTTTTTTCTCTCTATCATTATTTTTATGTATATATCTGAAAGATTTTATTTTCTATCTCTATTTTATTCTCTATATATAGAGAGTAAAATAGAGATAGAGAGTAAAATCCTTTGTATATATAAAGAGAAAATTAATGATAGAGAGTAAAATATGTTGACTTTACCTCTACTTTTAAAGGGATAGAGAGTCGTTGGACTCAGCCTAATATGTGGTGACATTCATTGAAATTTCCTCTGTTTTCAGCTCTTTGCTGTCTAGGCATCAAACAGATAGCCCCAGCTGAGCTGAAGTCGATGCAAGTAAAAATCATGCACCAATTGGCAACGGAGCTCAAATCATCCAAAGAAATGTAATGAACAGAAAGGAAAATAACTCATCCAGATACAGAATGCTCAAAGGAGTTGAATACAGCAGATATTTATAAACTTCTCATAAATAACCACACTTACTCAGAGTCTCAAAGCTGCAGTATATTTCTAACATCCTTTATAGAGTATGTAAAAATGCAACACGTTCTAAAATCATTTCTAATATTCCTATATACACTTAATTACTTATCCTGAACCCTATGGATAATGCGAAAAACATCCAAGACCCTCCTAGGAGGCAGTTAGAGCTTCCACTATCTGGACACAAAAAAAAAAAAAGTTAAGGGAGCCAAGAAACGGTTTTGTACCTTCTCTTTATACTATCACAAGTATTTGATCAGTGACCAGGCAACAACTGCCAGAATCATGATTCCAATAACTCCTAAAAGCAATAGCATGCAGGAGCAGCCACCCTTCATATGCTTATTCAGAATTTCCAGTTTCTTTTGCACCAGCTGAATAAAAAATAAAACAAAATTAAAGGTGACTCCACAGCCTTGATATTGTACTTGTCAGAGGAGAACCATCTAGCAGAAACAGTTATCAAAACTACAATC
Source organism: Coptis chinensis (assembly GCF_015680905.1). NCBI lineage: Eukaryota > Viridiplantae > Streptophyta > Magnoliopsida > Ranunculales > Ranunculaceae > Coptis > Coptis chinensis. The sequence continues at coordinate 390,051 of NC_141461.1, read as the reverse complement.
CCCAATCCCTGCTATCCCATGACCCAAAATAATCCAAACAATGTCTGGTATCTCTTCAAGTACACCAAGAACTTTGCAATAGGGAACAATATCTCAAATACTCTAACAGGTCAAATTATTCATAGGAAACAGGGGAACAAAGAGATGATTTCAATAATACAAATGCTAGGAAACCAAACTATATCTTCCTGGATATCAGAGATCAGGATTTTAAGATCAATGAAAGGTTTCTTTTTGCCTTAGCTTCTCATTGATATTGACAATGGCAGAGGTGGTGAATTTAATACTTTGTAGATCAATTCCTATAACATAGAAATCTCTCACTGATTCTGGTTACTGTTAAGAAGTATTTCAAAGCGAACTTTCATTAAGGAGAAAGCAGAACTCAAATCCATGACACTTAAAAGGGGAAGAGGAGTTGTGGAACTGTGTGGAGACATCAGTAGATGATGCAGTGTAGTAGATTAAGCTTTTGTAATCCATATATAATATGCATTTATTGAGCTAGGGCGATGGCAAATAAGAGTAGTAGTAAAAGAAGGAAAAAGTTCAAGGCATCCAATTTAAAGAGAAAATTATGCAAACTTGACTGCATTTTGAAAGATGATAGAAGGTACTGGAAAAATCAGTAAGGAGTCACATGTTCTATCAAGGACAGCTAATGTTTTGGGTCTTAGAAAGAATTCAGATTCTAGGATCAATTCTAATGCAAGGTAAAAGATTGATGAACCAGAGGTCTGGGATTCGAACCCGCCGGCATCCGTGTTATCTAAGTTACTGATCTCATTTAAAACAGGGTTGCCAACCGCAAAAAAAACAAAAAAAAAGGTTGAACAGAAGGCTTCTCTTGCCACCAAAAATAAACAGTTACAACTAAGCTACCACAAAAACGAGGTTTGGTAACTTCATGCAACTTATTAGATAGCTCTCTCGTATAGGACTTGGATAGAGCTTTGAGGATACTAAGGTTTATTTCTAAATAAATATGTATACATAAACAAAACAATTGGTTGGATAGTCATTCCTGAATTTGGGTAAGACGAAGAGCTGCAAAGGACCATGGTCATCTGTGCTTGTAACTAGTGATGTGCATTATAAAAGATAATGATTAAGGCTGAATTATTTCTCGATGTATTTTTTAATTTGGCAGATTATTATCCTCAAAGAAGGAGCGCTGGAGATTCGTATTTGACTTTTTCCGCATTTTTGAAATGTTGTAGTGGATTTCTCATCCACTAATATTCTTGAATGTATGCCACCTCCACTATTCAAACCTTAGGAATGTTTTATGGTAGGCGGGATTTTTTTTCTTACTTGACTAAAGAAATAGCAAAGACATGATTTTTCTCACTCATATAGGTAACACTGAAAATATAGATATTTCCAATTTTTTAAAAATTGTTCAAGAAGCTCTCAAACCAAGATTTGCACATTGTAAGCTCACTAATATGCAAGAAAAAGTTTGATGCTCGTTATTAGTCCTGGTTATTAACAAATGCAAATGAAACTCTCGAACCAAGATTTGCACATGGCAAGCTCAAAGAGAAAAAATTGATGCTCATTATTAACAAATGCAATCTGAAAAACCATCCAAATAGACAAATACTAACACTAATAAAAAAGGATAATCGAAAAAGAGTGTAACCTGTAGCCTAGAGTCTGTTGAGTCCACGTGTTGGTCCAGTGTTTCCTGCACAGTGATGGGGGAATTAAAGAAAATGAGAGTAGACCTTTGGCATAATCAGAGTAAGTGAAATGAAAGTGAACGAAGAAAAAAAAATATAGGGACCATACGATAAGCCTAGTGTGTAGATCGACTTCCTCATTGATTGCCAAAGCAATATGTTTGGTACTTAGAATTGTCTCCTCCAACTTCTCAAGATCGTCATCCTGTTCTGCATCCAATGCAACAACATACAAGGACCAAATTAGAAGAGCTTTTTAAAAAAAATCCTAACACCATAGTAAGTAAGCACACCTTTCACAACTTGCCGTTGTAAACCAACAAGACCATGGTTGTCCAGCCCTCTTGTTCGGCTCATGAGATCTGCTGCCTTTACATCTTGTCCAAGCGAAGTGTCTCTGTTTGTAAAGTTGGACATGTGTAATGTGGAGGCCATCTGATGGACTTTTGATCTCAAATTTGTGAGCATGTCTTCACGCCGACTCATCTCCTTTTCTTGTCTTTGCATTAAAATGCAAAGGCAGTACGCAAAATATTAACAAGCAAAGAGAAGATTCAAGTAAATATCCCCCACTCCCTCGAATATGTCTCCATATATCCATTATAATGATATAATCTGAATGCAAATCTGTATAGTAGCTCACTTTCAGTCCAGGCTAAATAGTAAATACATTCAGGTAGAACGAGAAACCCATAAGGATAACTCTGCTTATACTAGCATTTCAACTTTCAATGCAGGGGAATGAAAAAGGATCATTAGCGCAAAAATTTGTTGGATTTTGGTTAAAAACCATAGCAATATGATTTACATGTGATATAGTATCTGAACAATGAGGGTGGAGGGCTGACAGAAATCAGTATAGCAAATGCTTAATTCTAAACTTCGAATTGGAAATTTCTTACAGACAACATATAGAAGTCGAGTCAAGCCTCTTACTTTGGCTGCTTGCAAGGAAGCTTTGACAATAGCGACTGCAAGCCATCGAGTCTGGTCCCTAATACTGTAATCTTCCTCCGAACAGCCGATACGTGACGTTGCGTATCTGGTCCAGACCATCTTTCAGAAATCAAAGTATTGATGTCGTCAGTAAGTTTGGAAACTTCACTAAATTCCCACATCCATGAGTCAGCAGAAGATGCCATCGCAGCTGTGTTGTAAGAAAGTTAGTTCATGGATAGCATAGGTCTTTTCTAGTAAATTCTGTTTAGGCATACATCAACTATACATGACAACAAAGACCTCAAAATTTTATTTTCATCAATTGATTCAAGAAACAAGTCAAAGAAAGTCCTGGTTTACAAAAACATAGTCGATAAGTGGTGGCAAAGTTGTAGATATAAGTAGTAAATGAGTTCTAGTGAACTTTCATATGACATATAAGTAGATTCCAGTAGTGGTCTCTTGTATAAGTACGTCAATATAAGTAGAAGATTTTCACTTTACTATTTTCTTCACAACAACCTCATAACATCTTTCACAACGACCTACTGCTCTGTTTCATCATCAGTAAAAGTGAGACCCAACAACCTTCCCACTGATAAAAGTATAAAACAAAAGGAGGTGTGTTGGTTGTGTTTGTTGATTATGCCACCAAGCAATGTGGATAATATGGTTCCTTCAGGTCTTCAGTTGTAGAGGAAGAGCTGCAAGTGTCTGTTAATACTGTCTATCTCAAAGTTAGTTGCAGCTGTAAAACGTTTAAGATGTGATAAACACAGGTTACACAGCCCTTCCCTCTCCAACACATAAGAAGTTCCAGGCACATCAGCAACCATACACGATCTATGCTGCGCTAACCTTGTTATCACTTATCACTACAGTACGCACCTTGTTCTCCTTACTGCTTTTCCACCACTTCGATAGAATCAAAAGACCCGAACGTTGATGGATGAAAAAACATTTGACGTTTGTAACAATATTAAGTGGAAAAAAAATATACGATATTCTCAAATAGCAATTGCAAAAATTACTTTTTAATACTCTTCTTCACCCTTATAAAAAAAAAAAACACTTTTTCACCTAAAGACATCTCAATTCTTTGATTTCTTTCAGAATTGGAAAACTTAGAAATCAGTCGAAAGAACCAAAGAAGATTACGCATTATTTCATTATTAATTATCCTCTATAAGCCTCCCTACCCTTATTCCTAAAAAAACCTGTCTGAAAAATGATCCTTCACTCACTTCTTACTCCCCTATCCCCATATGTTCCCTACCCAAATCTACATTCTTAGTGAAACATCATATGTGCAGTGCACTTGTACAGATGGTGGTGCTGCCCAACACTCTACTTCTTGCCTATCGTGTACTTTTTCATTAATGTATCTCCTTAGGCGTCAATAAGCGCAATGAGCTGAACTGTCTTTACAACCCACTGTTCTCGGGTTTACTCATTACAAATACATGCTTCCTTATCTCTACATGTCTAATTTTTATTTGCAATACTGACATACCTATACATAGCTCCAATCCTATTCCTAGTGAGCTCATTCCAAGTACTCTAAGTCTCTAACTCGATCTCTAAGGATGGCTAATTAGCCAAAGCACCCACTTAAAACTAGCTGTGTTACAGTCCACAAACAAACTGAGACTTTCGTCTCTCCTTTCCAGATCAACAAGTACTCGATCAATATCCATCAAAATGAGACCATACAAATTTAACACATTGTGGTAATGACAAAAAGATTACTAGAATATTACAGTACAAGTTACAAGTCATTCAATATGCAAATTAAATAAACCCCCCCTAAGAAATCACATACATAAAATAAGTGATCAAAATTCAATCAACCCATTGTATGTGAATTACTACAAGATATACATATCATAATGCAAATAGAGTATAGACTTGAACAACGTTTCTAACCTTTTTTCAACTAAACAATAATAGACACCCCAAGAGAGAGAGACAGAGCTTTGAGTTTGTTGTTTATATAAAAGGTCGGAGAGACATAAGGTGGCGCCAATGTAAATATCGGTCAACTTTTGTCCTGACCTGTTTTGGATTCGGAGAAGTCGAGGGGACTCATTCGTTTTCTTCCCATACTACTCCCCTAGATAGAGACCCGGCGTGTTTACTGGTTTATGAAACGCAACACGCCGTGTACGTTATGCTAGTAAAGCTTCGTTTGATCACTAGAGCACTTGGGAGATGCATGTAGGAGTTTAAGTATATGAGATTACTAGTAGATCGCACAATAACTCATGCCTACACTTTTGCAATTTAATTTGTCCAGTGAAACAGTGCAACTAATAAGTCCGATTCTATAATTTTGCACACAACCCTGGATGAGATGATGCTAAAAATAGCTGAGGCTCATCACGCTTGATCCTTCTCAGAACATTTGCCCCGAAGATCGAGTAGTCCACTACATTAACAAGCAGCTTTAAGACTGAGTACACCCTACATTAACCCAGTGGATGCATCAAGCCAAAATGACAAAACCCAATTTAAGAAGTAACTAATGTACCGTTATCACCTTTACCAGAGGTTCTAGTGAGCCATACTGACACCATTTACATATATAGAAAAGTTCACAGAATCAGAATGACTACAAAACTAATACATAGCAGGCATCTTCACCGCCCGCGTCAGAATCTATTTCCATGCTGCAACTAGAACATATTCATCATTCATCAGAATAGCTCCAGTGCTCCACTTACTGCTAAAAAAATAAAACAAGCATCAATGAGATAAACAGCTGCAGTTGTTAAGTATAAACAAGATAAGAAGCTAATTGGTCAGCCAATGTAACCTACGGGTATATGCCTCTTTTAGTGACAGTTCTAGGATACAAATAAAACAAAGTATGCAAACTACACCTTTCGATGTGTATAAATTAGAGAATAAGATCAGGAATAATACGCACCTCCACAGCTGAAAAACAAACTTAAAAAGTGTTAACAATGAGTTTGAGAGGAAAAGGAGGCAAATATGTTTCCAAAGTAACATTGACATGGGGACGTGTATTGTAGCCGACAGGAGTAGGAACGAAATACCAAAATGAGGTATATTGCCTTCAACATGTCCATATGGCGCATCCACAACATATGTATCAATGTAACCAATATGGAGTTCTTGAAAATAGGTTGAAGTAGCACCATTTGAGGAATTTAAACTTCAATATGTTACCTACAGATACACATCCAACACAGATTTCTTGAAAATATGTTGTCGATACTACAGAAGTTTTATTGCATTGATGCATTGCACCAAACAAGAACCAAATGAAGCCTATTAAACATCCAAGTTATTGCAACTTGTGCCTTGTGGAATGTGCAACAGAATAGTATCTTACCAAATGGTACTTAACTATCACTACACGTAGTAAGACCAATACTGAAAAGAAACCAAAAAGGCTCTCAAGATATAGTGGGTAAATAACTTGCAAACTCTCTGAATTATGTCATTTGAACTTTGTATCTTAACAACATAAAGACCTACAGTTTGTAATTCCAAATGCAACATCATCAGCAGGATATATATCTAAGGGACTAGATTAGAACCTAGGTCCTATCCATGTACCGTGTATTATTTATTTTTCCGATAAGGGTACCTTCTGAAGAATATAACAAAGAAGGATGATGGTCTTTAATGTAGACAAACTGATGAATCGCCAACTAAGTGCATAAACTATGTTACAAATCTAACCTCACTTTGATAGGACAATCTCTCTGCTTTATAGTTTTACCCTATTTATAGTTGTTTCCAACTAGTGTGTCAGAGCATTCGTACGTGTAAAAGCGTAAACTCATCCAAGTAAATCAGTTCCTATAACGAGATTAAAAGGGTAAGAGTTTAAGCAGGAGAAAATTAATCATAAAAGTAGTATAGAACTCATCTGGAAGGAAACAAAGGAGCAAGAACTCTTAATGACACTCAAAACAAGCAAAGAACCTAGAAAAGTTAGCAAGTCAACCTAACGGGAAATTAACTATTCTAAAACTTGTACAATCAAATTTACATCTGAACTTATGAAGAGAACTCACTAAGCTCAAAATTCCAGTTGCCTTTCGTAAAAACGTAAAGAGTCTACGTCTAGACAGAAGACCACCTGCACCATTACGTATAGACAGTATAGATGCTCATTCAAATGTAAAGTGCATCCTCCATCAAATAGTATCCAAGTTTTGACTTCAAAATCTACATTTAGCACGAATAAGATTATATAAATTGATATTACCTCTAGTCATTAGAAATTGCCTAATACTAATTTACTTAAAAAACAAAAAACCACAAACAGAACCTTCACTAGTACACCTAGATGACATAGACACATGTTTAAACATAGTGGCATATCCTGTATCAAATAATATCCTTGGTCTGGCTTTAACACCTACATCTAGCTTGCTCATATAAATGAAGGCTAAATCTTCTGTGCGCAGGGTGTAGAGAATCTGGACCACTCATCACAAAGAGGTGAGGGTGTATTGCATCACAAAGTACTGAATCTATGGTTTCTTGAGGCTTGCGCACCATACAGCCTGCGCACCGAAGAACTATAAATGAAAACAAGACAGTGTACATGAATTTTACATATATTCATGATAAAAATGCATAACTATAAAAGATTAAACAAAACACACACACACAAGAGAGAGAAGATAGCGTAAAGGGAACAGACGACGACAAATTGTATGACTTGAAGAATCTGGCATGTTATTAATCACTTTGGGCCTAATACAATGTTGAAACATATAAACTTTCTATTGGGCAGTGAAATTGAGGCAATTACAACACAAAACTTAGGAAACATGCGTTCTCATTCCATGTCATGTTGATTCCCAAACCACTTTCCCCAATTAGCTGAAGCTTCTTCTTTTGTCCGGAAAGACCAAATATGTTTCTTCATTTTCTGGCGAGATTGAAGAATCTCCTGTGGTGCATGAAAATAAATGATTATTACTAGTAACTTATTATTAGCAAGTAGAAAATATAAAGTTAAAGAGTTGACCTGTAGTTGAGAAAGTGGTTTAGTTTTGAGGCTTAAACAGTCAAAAAGAGCATTCCATTTCCCAGAACAGTTATCAAGAACTCCTGCTCTGTAATACTGTTGCATCTGGTGAAATGGAGCTGAATATACGGAAAAGAAAAAAACTTGTAAGGTTTTTATGGTAGATAATATATAATATAAATAAACTGTTTTTTGCTTACAGTAGCAGAACCAGAGAGCGTCGAAGCATTTGATGCAAGATAATTCGAGTCGGGGCACCGAAGAAGAAGCTGCTTCTTCCTTTTTATCCATAAGAAGAAATTTATTCTTTCTTTTCTTCTCTCTCAGAGTGAGAGAGTCAAGTTTTCTTTGTTTTCTGGAATCTCAGCGGAGAAGAAGTAAGAATCCATCTTTGGGCCCACCACGGGTCCGTGGGTGAATCCAAATCCAACCCGTATGTGAATTCAGGGTTCGCGGGTCACCCGGCCCACAATATATTTTGTATCTTCTCTCTTGAAACTTGAAAAAGAGCAAGTCAAAGCAACTAAGGGTGGAATTCGAGCTAATCGAGCCGAGCTTTAGTGTGCTCAGGCTCGGCTCGGAAATAAAAAGAGAGGCTCAGGCTCGGCTCGGAAATAGTGGCGAGCTTTAAAATAGGCTTGAGCTCGGCTCAAATAATATATAAAAGCTCGGCTCGAGCTCAATAAAACTTGTTTAACCAAACGAGCTCGAAGGCGAGCTTCGCTCGTTGTTATAATGAGCTTGTCGCTTGAAAATCTGAATATATGCAATACAAAATTAAATAACCCACATTCATAAATTATAAGTGATTGTCTGAAGCTTGCAACCACTTACTGACTTACATATTACTGACTTACATTCATAAATCATAACTGAACTGACTGCCATACCAAAAAATCATAACTGAACTGACTTACATTGCATACCAAAAAATCAAAAACATCTTTAGATGTCTTAAAGATCATAAATACAAGATTTGGTCTGTGGAATTGTGATTTTAAGGGGGGGAAAAAGAACAAAAAGTGGGCACCACTTTGATCCCAGTTCAATCTACTTGGTAACTTGGACAAGCTTTCCCACCATCACACATTTGAAGCTTTAGTCTGCACAAAAAAGAATGAAGCCCAGTCTGCACAAAAAGGGATCAAGGCCAGGCTAATCTACACAAAAAAGAATCAAGGCCAATCTGCACAAAAAAACTAATCAAGGCCGGGGGCTTTGTCTACAAAAAAGAATCAATGTCAGTTTGCACAAAAAGGAATCAAGATCATGTTCAATAATTTGTTTAGCTACAATTAATATACAAAATATTAACTATAGAAAGCATTATAATTACTAGATAACCAAGTAAATAAAAGCATTATAACTATAGAAAGCATTTATTTTACAAAACAAAATGCAAATGGTGATTAGGATTAGAAGAAACACCTTTACAATAGTGGAGGCGGAGCAAATTAAGCTATGTGGCCTCCACCTCGCAAAGCAAGCACCACTATGAGTGTATTTAATGCACTAAAGTTTTAGTAATATTGAACTTACATATAAAAATATATATATACTTACATTCACAGATTTGCCAATCCCAAATTCATTCAAAACCAATCTCCTAAGTACAAACCAATGCTTCTATTGTTTCCAAGACACTCAATGAACCGATGATCATCAATGACTCTACCAAAAAGACTAAAGGCACTCTCGGAAGCCACGAAGTCACCGGATCGAAAGAATGTCCCGAGCCATTTTTGAAAGGATCCGAAACTTCAAAGTGTTTGCTTTCCACCAGTTTAGAACATCAAAAGTACCATCACAGCCAATATAGATGCCTTCTTCCAAATACACTTCTATCTCAGACTTAGCATTTGATTGAACACAATTTGTTTCCGTGGCCCACATTTCAAATTCACACCTCGACTCGGCTATCTCACTTGAGCTGCTACTTCTACCTCCACTCTCTTGGTTAATATTACCCCCCTCTGCTTCTTTGGATACATAATCCTCAAAAAGCTCAATCATTGAATCACGAACAACTTTAAGTTTATCTTCAGCAGTTTGGGTGGGATAAAGTTTGCTAAAAGCATACTCGATATATTTCAATTTGTTTCGGGGGTCTAGGGCAGCACCTATTGCCATCAAAAGGTTGCATTCTTCCCAATATTTATCAAATTTGTCTTTCATGGCTTTTACCATACGAGCCATCCATTCTCTAGTATCCATAGACATTTGCAACAAGATCTGTTTTATCTTCCAAATTTCAGGAAAAAACAGATTAGAAGTTGGATAGAATTGACCAGAAAATGCTTTTGTTGCATCATTAAAGATCTTCAAAAACCTGCATACCTCCGAAGCTCTTGCCCATTCATCCTCAGATGGTAACCACTCATATTGAGAGTCTCTAACCTTATACCTTGGAAAGACTTCTTTAAAGAGAAGTGCAGACCTCAACATGTCATATGTTGAGTTCCACCTAGTGGATACATCCAAAACCAAAGATTGGGTGGTTGTCAACTTCAATTGTTTCACAATCTCATTAAACTTGTGAAGTCGTGAAGGGGTCAATGTGACATACTTCACACTTTCACGAACATTCTCCACAGCACGTTTGATCTCTTTCAAGCCATCTTGCACCATAAGATTCAGAATATGTGCACAACACCTAACATGGAATATTTTACCACCAAAATAAAGGTTCTCCAAAAACTAGTCAAGAGGCTACTAACAAATGCCGCATTGTTTGCGAAGCATTATCAAGTGTAATGGAAGACACTTTTTCCTCGATCCCCACACACTAAGACATTGAAAAATGCAATCATCAATGTTAACTCCAGTAATGAGGAGGTGGCAAGCAACAAAAGCTCAAGACACGCTTTTGGAGCTTCCACTGAAGTCTACAAAGTGACCGGTGAGGCACATATAACCAACGGCTTTGGTTAGAGGTCCACAAATCATATGTTAAACCAATCTTCCCAACATTTCCTAATGTTGACCTCAACTTCGACTTCTCACATTCATAGACTTTCAAACAAGTAATCCCTAATAGGTTTTGCGATTAATTGGATCAAAACAGGGATTGAGAACTTTACAAAACAGCACAAACAATTCATGTTCGCCATCTTAAAAGGATACTCATGCTAATGATGGCCTTTTCTAAAATATCTATTGCTTTTGTTGATCAAATTTATATGCATCAAACCATCATGACTATCAAATGACAAAAGAGATTGTTTAGGACCTTTACCTTGACCAGAAATCGCGAAAATAATGAGGTATACAAATAGGTATGTGCCTTCTAAGATGACTTGTTGGCCCCCATCAAGATAAGAAAGCCTCACTTTGCAATGTTTACATTCAGCCTTCTTTACCTTCCGACAATTACTTCTATAAATTCCTTCCAAACAACGGATGTCTTGGCCCTAACCCTCTTCTTTGGATTCTCGATTGTTCTTGTTGTTAAATGTGAAATTTCTTCTTTGTGTTGCTCCACTTTGATGTTCAAGAGTAGAAGTGCTTGGCGTTTGCAAAGCGCATTTGAAACAAGTTCAAGTTGCAAATCGGACATATCTAGTCAAAAGTTTCAAACCAATCAGTTTTAAGAAGAAAGTAAAAAAAGTGTACATGTACCTATAAGCACCTTTATAACAAGTGTACATGCAGTTCCTAAAAGTAGCAAAAGAAATTGGAACAAGGTTATAATAAATAATGAAATGACTCACTTGTAAAATAGTGCCTTGAGTATTTTTTCTTCAACGGCAAATCTAAACACAAGAACGAGGAGATTTTGAAGTGATGTAGGTTGTCAAATTAATACTAGCTTCTCCAAGAATACTAGATATGGCTGATCCCTAGAGAACGCAAACAACAAGTTAATAAACTTGAAACTCGACAAAAAATAAATAAATGCAGCATACCATACCATGGAAACAATGAAAATGATGTTAAAAATGGACAAGCATACTGCTCCAGATTATTCCAGAAACAATGACATTTAAAATTCAACCGTACATGAACAATGACATGGTGTTGACTGTTGAATGAAGAGAGGAAGGAGAAAAGTAATTATAAATTACTCAAGGGATCGAAATGAAAAAAAAAAAATTCAACTCCTACTTTTGAGGAAAATCCTTGTGGACATGAGGAACAATATAGTCCAGCCTCACAATCCTCATTTGACGAGCATTCATCAAGGAGCTATAATAGAAATAAAAATCAACAAACCCAAGAAAATGAAATCAACAAACTCAAATATGATCAACATAAACCAAAATAAGAACCACAATGGATAAACATGAATAACAAAACAACTCACCTTGCATTGCCCATTGGAACAAGCATTAGCAAATGTTGAAAGAAGCAACACTATATGATAAAAAGCACGCTTTTTGTATTGGACATTTGGCTGAAAAGCAAAGACAATAAATTTTAACCTAACTTTTATGGAAAGCAAACAATGTATGGAATACTTTTGAAATGAAAAAAACTATGAAGTTGGCCATCTAACAAAGACAGAAATAAAGCACAGGTATGATACATAAGATATAAATTAAATAGAAAGTAAAGGTGTTACATGAGGAAGATGTGTTGAGTACACAAACAAGAATTTCGAAGCTCAGGAATATTTTACAATGGTTGAAAAATTAATTTAATTGAAAAACATTGCTCCAAAGTCCAAACTTTACAATACTTTATGAAAAGAAAAGGATATAAAGACGTGTTTCAGACTTTCAGTTACTTACTTGTTCTGTTTCTTGTAATGGTTTGAAATATGTTGCTGTGATTTCTCCCTTGTTTTATGAGTTGTCGAAAGTGGGGCTGTTTCAGTTGTTGGGGAAGAAAGCTGTGAGTGTTTGGTTGAAGGGGTTGTTAGTTATGTTAGTATTTGTGGGTGTGAGGATTTTGGTGGAAATTATAATGCTGAGAATGTAGAGGATTTGGTTAGTGTTTGGACTAGTGATAAGGCCAAGGGGATTGTTGATGTTGGTGAGAGTTTGAAGGTGTTTTTTCCACTTGTTAGTGAGGGAATTATAGATGGGTTGAAAGGTGAGGTCGGGGTTGTTATTGTTCAAGCTTTTTTTCGTTGAGGTTGTGTTTTGAAACGTTGACAAGAAAGAGGGATAACCGGATAACCTAATCCATTCTTTTTTCTTGCGGCGTGAATGTCCGAATGAAACCCTGAAAATGAAAGATGGGTTGCTAAACTATATAGCTTGGGTCATGGGTATGGGTATTGGACTATTGGTTGATCCACTCATCCACCGATCCGTAATCTACTATTCTATATTTCTATTATAGTGTATTTAGACGAGCCGCTCATGAAGCTACTCGAAGCTCGGCTCGGCTCGACTTCGTTTATAGACGAGCCTTAATCTGAGCTTCGAGCTTGGTTCATATAACTAAACGAAGCGAGCCATAAACGAGTGAGCCCGAAGCCGAGCCCGAAAGCGCTCAAATTCCACCCTTAAAAGCAACCATGGCCACCAACAGTCATCTCTAAACAGCCAAAGTCAATTTCTCTGTCTCTCTCTGAATTGCAATTACTCCTTCAAATATACATCTCTCTCTTATGACATAAAGATTGTGTAGTGACCCAATTTATGATGGCCGGCGGTCCGGCGGATGATGGACCCAGATAGAGGACATACAGTGGGGTGAGAAGCATTCTATAAGGGCCGCGGACATAGGAGTCAAGTATGAAGGCTGAGAACCGAGGACTCACAGTGGAGAGCCGGGACTTGAAGGGATAGCTGACCTAGAGTTGTACCATCGGGACACGTGCCCAGCAGGAGCACGGGGAAAACCCTAGGGTCGTACGGGAATCCTCCACGTGGCAATCAATGGACCGAGAGATGGAGGGACGGGTGGAGGGCCTAAGAGAGAGATGAGGGATTATAAATAGAACAGGAGAGGAGGAGAGAAAGGGAGGTCACAACATTTGGCGCCGTCTGTGGGGAACAAGAGTGAAAAATAGTGAGATGGCAACAAAAAGAAGAGTGGGTCGACCGAAAAAGACGATGGTCGCTGAGATGGATGTGGAATCAGTAAGGAGTGAAGGGGAGGAGCAAGGTAGGGAAGAGACAGTAATGTCTGAGGCAGAGGAAACAAGGTTGTTGCATGAGGAGATAGCGAGGTTGAAAGAACTCACTAAGCTCAAATTTACATCTGAACTTATGAAGAGAACTCACTAAGCTCAAAATTCCAAATTTAAGAAAATGTAAAGAGTCTACGCCTAGACGTAAGACCACCCGCACCATTACGTATAGACGAAGATAGATGCTCATTCAAATGTAAAGTGCATCCTCCATCAAATAGTATCCAAGTTTTGACTTCAAAATCTACATTTAGCACGAATAAGATTATATAAATTGATATTACCTCTAGTCATTAGAAATTGCCTAATACTAATTTACTTAAAAAACAAAAAACCACAAATAGAACCTTCACTAGTACACCTAGATGACATAGACACATGTTTAAACATAGTGGCATATCCTGTATCAAATAATATCCTTGGTCTGCCTTTAACACCTACATCTAGCTTGCTCATATAAATGAAAACAAGACAGTGTACATGAATTTTACATATATTCATGATAAAAATGCATAACTATAAAAGATTAAACAAAACACACACACACACAAGAGAGAGAAGATAGCGTAAAGGGAACAGACGACGACAAATTTTATGACTTGAAGAATCTGGCATGTTATTAATCACTTTGGGCCTAATACAATGTTGAAACATATACCAAAAAGTCTAGTTAAAACTTTCTATTGGGCAGTGAAATTGAGCCAATTACAACACAAAACTTAGGAAACATGCATTCTCATTCCCTGTCATGGGGTTTATTCCCAAACCACTTTCTCCAATTAGTTTGAAGCTTCTTCTTTTTTCGGAGACCAAATATGTTTCTTCATTTTCTGGCTTAGATTGAAGAATCTCCCTGGTGCATGAAAATAAATGATTATTACTAGTAATGTATACCGAACTTATTATTATCAAGTAGAAAATATAAAGTTAAAGAGTTGAGCTGTACTTGAGAAGGTGGTTTAGTTTTGAGGCCTAAACAAAAAAAGAGCATTCCATTTCCCGAGCAGTTATCAAGAACTCCCCGCTTTCTGAATATTTGTTGCATCTCCGTGAAATGGAGTGAATATACTGAAAAAAAAAAAAAAACTTGTAAGGTTTTTATGGTAGATAATATATAATATAAATAAACTGTTTTTTATAATTAAAGTTCTTCATTACCCCATAACAAATAATTAAGTATAACACCAACAATTCAATCTTACCTATATCATTTTTTTGTCTGGTTTTTCCCAATAATCTCTTTTTCTTTCTATATTTGTTTTATTTGGTGTAAAATTATTCTGCATTCTCTCTCTCTATTTGCAATTCTTTCTTAAATAAATCTATTAAAGTTTCAACTTTGTGCGAAGACTATTCAAGAAAGAAAAAAGAAAAAGCTGGGATCATATGAAATAATATACAAATCAATAAGATGTTGTGAGAAAAAAAATTAAAAAAGATGTAACAATTTTTATTTGTTGAAGTAGTGTTAAACACTTAAACTCCTTCGGTTCCCTCGCCTTCTCCAACAAAAAGTAGCACGCTTTCATAACTTATTAAAGTTCTTCATCACCCTATAACAAATAATCAAGTATATATAACGCCAACAATTCAATCTTATCTATATCATATTTTTGCCTTTTATGGCTTTTCCCTATAATCTCTCTTTCTTTCTATATTTGTTTTATTTGGTATATAATTATTCAACATTCTCTCTTTCTATTTGCAATTTTTTGTTAAATAAATCAATTGAAGTTTCAAGTTTGTGTGAAGACTATTAAAGAAAGACAAAAAGAAAAAATTGGGATCATATGAAATAACGTAAACAAATCAATAAGATGTTGTGAGAATCTCTAAAAACAATTAAAATAAATAAATAGAGGTAAAACTTCTTATCCTAATTTCGCAATTTTACTTAGCTTTTGATCTCCATAAAAATCGTGTGGACAGTACGCTGTATTATCTAACTAAAACAAAACTAGATAAAATCTTTCCAAGCACAAGAGTAAAAAGTTTGCACACAAATTAGTACACTAAAGCTACACAAACAAGTATGTGGAGAAAAGATGAATCCTACTACAAGTAGCGAATCAGCAAGGGTAGATCAGAGGGGAAGACAAGTCACTCTATGTTTGGAGAGAGAATAGGAGAGAGGGAGCGAGTGAGAGAGTTTTGAGGATCCGGCTTCAAAACCCTTCGCAAGATTATATTTTGAAATTTCGGTTTTTAAGTAAAGTCCGGACATCCGTCTATATATATATATATATATATATATATATATATATATATATATATGGCAAACGAACAATTGTTAATTCATTATTTTGCTTATTTTTTAAAATTGATTATTAGGTTAGGTAACAAATATTTCGTATTTTGAAAGTGTTGGACCACAACGCAAAGACACTAGATAGTTTCTATGATAAAAAAAAAATTCTATGACCAAATAAGATCATTAGTTATATAGGTTAGTTGAATATATTGTTTGTTTTATGATTTAACATTGTTTCTACAGATAACATGTCTAATTGTATAATAGTATGTACTTTTTTTTTCTCTCTTTTTTATATTTTTCTATAATAATAAAAAAAACAAATGTGGAATGCCAAATATTATTAATAAATGTCACATGGCTTACACTAAGTAGAGGAGTATGCATTACCTATAGAGTTAATTTTCTTTTTAATTGAAATGGACCCATCAATGCGTCATGTTCAAGTGAAATAGCTGCCAAAGCATCAAATTACCAATAGATCCATAGTAGTCCTAAATACTCATCCTTACGACAAATTAGACGCTCTTTACACTATAAGCAAAATTGACAATTTAGAGAATGGTCAAACCCTTGAGATACATGGAAAATTTCTGTTTTGTCCATACTAATACTTACTTTTTGTTTTTGGCATGATCGTACGTGATGACTATGTTTGAAATGACACCTAAAATCCATATCAGCAAAGACCTAGCTAGTTCTATCGCTTCGATCTATGACCCTTTCAATACCCTTTTGATTAGGTGCAGTTGTCAAATATAATCCTGCTTGTACAAGCAAAAATTCACAGAAGTGATTTTTGCAACATAGGCGAGGTTGTTATTAAAATACATTACTTTACACATTGAACCATTGAGACTAAGATAGGAAAGGGAACAAGTTAAGAAATTCGAAGCCTACATCGGTAAAATGTTTTGCTTGAGCAACTGTCTTTCTATCTAGACATATTGACATATTGTTTACCAACTTAAGTCCATTAGATAACGAAATGCTGCTAGCTTTCTTTGAATGAAAGAAAAAACTATTAGCAATGTTCTCACGCAAACATAAAGAAAGCAAAGACTCAGCTACCATCGTATTGCATTTCATATTTTTATGAGTTGTATCCACTTAAGTTCACCTTGATGCTAGAAATTTATATAATACACAAATTAAATAAGAAGATTTTAGAGAAAAAAGATTTGGAGAAGATAAGGAAGAATTTCCCTTCTCATTGTTTCATATCTCGGAGAAGAACCCCAAGAAGTTTTGTATATAAGGAATAGTTTCCCTTCTCATTGTTTCATATCATCTATCATTTCATAACCTCCCTCTTAGATATGGCTCATCATACCATCTTCTTGCTGTCCTTTGCCCTTGTTTTTCTTGCTTCTATAGCTTCTGCAGCAGTTGTTGAACACACATTAAATGTAATAACAATTCCATCATCACCTCTGTTCATTTCTCATTAGCCTTATTGTTACAATTGGCAATCGTCATTTCGTATAGCGCCAAGGAAATTGATTGTCTTGTGTACTTTTATATATGCAGGATCGATCTCATATGCACATTTCAATACGTTATTCATCAACTGAATTTTCTTGAAAATGGCACGCCTTTTCTTTGCACAATCTGCATGGTCATCAACTAGCGAAGTTGAAATGATTAGTATTTGGGGAGTTTAGCATGAATGCATGCTTAGGGCACTCATGCACGCACATACAATTAGTTATCCCTAGCCTTTTATTTTTAGTAGACTAGTATATTGTCTGTGCGGTAGGGCACTAAAAAAACTCCAATCGAAGTCCAGTAGAAGCCCGACAAAAAACTCCCAACCGAAGCCACTAAAAGCCCAGCCGCATTTGTTGACTTTAATAATAATACAATATTCTTGTTCCACACTATTAAACGACCCACACCTTAAAAGCTCTTAGATTCACCACATCATAAGCGAGATCCAAAAATTAGGGGTGGTGTTGGATGTCCACCACCGCCCTAATTTGTTATATAGATTTGGACCATTTCAGTCACGGCGGCCCAGTGAGGCCATATTACTATTGAGTTTAAAAGTCAAACGTCATTCGATGTGATCATCAGTTTGCCTCAAATGTCAAAAAACTCAAAATGAGACGTCCATAGGAAATTGATCGAACTGTCTCCTATTTAGTTATTCTTAATAATTAACTGTCAAAATCAAGTAGAAATTTTAGTAAACGTGCGCTGCTTCTTTCAGTCTGTTTTTAGTGTTATCCATCTCAAAATTTCTTCACTTTTCAGGTGGGAAACTTAACTGTCCGACGGCTCTGTGGAGAACAAATCATAACTGCAGTAGATGAAAGCTTTCCAGGACCGACCATTCGAATTCATGAAGGCGACCAACTCGTCGTTCATGTCCATAATAGATCACCATATAACCTTACCATTCACTGGTATATCTCTACTTAATTATAAAATACAAGAAGTTGAATAACTAAGCCGCAGTTTCAAACATAATAACCAAATAAAACTCTGTCAATTAGCTTACTGATGTTTCAAATTTAATTGTTGTAAATGTACTTGGACTAATGAGTATTTGTGCAGGCATGGGGTATTTCAATTACTTAGTGGGTGGGCTGATGGACCCGCTTATATTACACAGTGTCCTATACTCCCTGGGAATAGCTACACTTACAAGTTCAATGTGACTGGACAAGAAGGAACACTGTGGTGGCATGCACACGTCTCAGTTCTACGTGCAACAGTCCATGGTGCACTCATTATTCGCCCAAGGCGTGGTAGATCATATCCATTTCCAAAACCTTACAAAGAAGTTCCAATTTTATTAGGTAAACTTAACATCTTTTGATCTATCCCTATTTCAATAACGATGCATGTGGTTGATATACACAATTATTTACTCAATACCGTGAATCTTTTTTAAACCGACTAAAGTATCGACCTTGCTTGGATAATCAGGTGAATATTGGAGATCTAGTATTATTGATATTGAGAACTTGGCTATTGCCAATGGTGGTGGACCTAATATTTCAGATGCTTACACTATTAATGGCCAGCCTGGGGATCTCTACCCTTGTTCTAGCAACAGTAAGTTTGAAAAATTAAAGATGAAATGTGTACATACTACATACTGTACGTCAATGGCCAACTGACACTATTAGTAGGGCCGAATGAAACCTTTCGATTTTATAGCCCCTTTTTCTACTTTTTAGCAAATTAAAATGTCTAGTTGATCGAATTGGATTATAGATATGTTTTTGCCTAATATACTGTGGCAGTGTGGCTTGTGTCCTTTTCAAAGTTGCTGACTTATAGGTTTAAGAAAGTTTTAATGAACGCCTTCGAAAATCATAACATCGACTTAGATAGTTGGATGCCAATCTTGGCATTAAGCTCTATGCATGGGAATAAAATTGTGCCAAGTCTCCATGATTTTGAGTTTATTCTTTTGCCTTCCCTTTTGAAACTGATCGATCGATTACTTACGAAATCCTCTTTCTCTTTTGCTAGAAACATTTAAGCTAAATGTAGTACAAGGCAAGACCTACTTTCTCCGGATCATCAACGCTGCCCTCAATAACCAGTTATTTTTCAAGATAGCTAGACACCGTTTTACTGTTGTTGGCATCGATGCAACCTACACCGAGCCATATGACACGGATGTTATAGTCGTTGCACCGGGTCAGACAACAGATATCCTCTTCACAGCTAACCAACCTAATGGTGACTACTACATGGCCGCCAGTCCATACTCCAGTGCACCCAACTTACAATTCAATAATGGAACCACAACGGGCATTATCCACTATGAAGGTTCCACATCATCATCGGCGCCTTTAATGCCAGTCCAGCCAGCCTTTAATGATACCATAACAGCACACAAGTTCTTTAGCAATCTCACTAGTCTCACAACTGGGCCTCACTGGCTATCCTGCCCAGTTAAGGTAGACAATCAAATGTTTGTAACTTTTGGGCTTGGGCTTGTTGATTGTGGGGCAAATGCGACATGTTCAAATCCTTTTGGCCCTCAGTATCGTTTTGCTGCTAGCATGAACAATGTATCGTTTGAATTCCCATCAAGATTGTCGATGTTGGAAGCGTTCCATTCTGGTGTTGGCGGAATTTACACCGAAGATTTCCCTGACCGTCCACCAATTCAGTTTAACTACACTGATACCAGATTAAGCTCAAGCATCCCTTTGATGCTGACCAAGAAAGGGACCCGTGTCAAGAAGGTGAAGTACAATTCTACGGTCGAGATCGTGTTGCAAAACACCGCACTTATTAGTATTGAGAGCCACCCGATTCACCTTCATGGTTTCGATTTCTATGTGTTGGCTCAAGGGTTCGGAAACTTCAATCATACTAGAGACTCGCCAAAATATAACTTGAGGAACCCACAAGAACGTAACACTATTTCTGTGCCACTCGGTGGTTGGGCTGTGATCAGGTTTCGCGCAAATAATCCAGGTGAATTTTCATTTCAATCTGCACGACACGATCTCTATGTAAATCAATAATTATGATTTTTGACACATTAAGTCCAAATAGTAGGTCAAATAAGTGAGTCCGTCTATCATTACTGTTTTATTAATGCGTACAGTTTAAACTAGATTGTTGGACGCACTTCTTGGACCTATGTGCCTTCTCTGGGCTTTAAACAGGAAGCATAGGCCTAATCTACATTTTGACTTGCCTTTTGGGCTTTGGCGTGCCTCGGGTCAACTTGGGCGTTTAACGGTCCATTTAATCCCAACTAACCAACATGTTAAAATGTATTGGCAGGCCTAAGCCCAAAATTGGGAAATGAATATGTTTGAAAGTTATATCCTTATTTTTGGTAACTGATTGAAAGTTATATACGGACTCCACCATTTTTGACAAATTTAATGAACAGGGGTATGGTTCATGCATTGCCACTTGGACGTCCATGTGCCTTGGGGTCTAGGCACTGCATTTGTAGTGGAGAACGGACCCACACCCTCTACCACACTGCCTCCACCTCCTACTGATCTTCCCCGTTGTTAGAAGTTGTTGTGCCCTGTTTTTCTATAATTTTTTGTTGATATAGTTCATTGTCTGATCGTTCATTTTATTCTTATTGGAAGTTTGAAAGTGTAATAAGTAATGCAATGAAGCATTCAATATTGATTTTAATTTGTATGTAGTTATTTCTTGTATACATTCGTTACCATTGAAATAAGATTCTACTGTTGGCTACTTTATATTTTGAGCACAATTATATATTCCGTAGTCCTTTTTCTCTCTTCTTCAATATGAATTGGATACTTAAGCAACGTGAAGCTCATTGATGACATTTCTGAACTTGATTCATAGTGTGTAGGTAAGACAGGGAAAATGCAAGAAATTAATAAGGTTAATTACTTTATCATTTGAATATATACAATGGCGGAGCCAAGAATTTCATCCAGATAGGGTAGGGGTGTAAATACGGCCCTCAAGCCCTCGGCCCGCCCGACCCGACCCGGCCCATGAACAAAAAAAGCCCTCAAATTTAAGCCCGCATGCAATTTGAGGGCAGGGCCGGCCCGACCCTCATGTTTTGAGGGGAGGGTAAGGGCCTAAATATGGAAACATGAGGGCGGCCCTCGGCCCGACCCTCTAAAGCCCTCACAAAGCCCGTATTAAGGCCCTCATTGATATTTAGATTTTCTAAACAAAATTACATATAATACCCTTAGGGTTTTAAGTTTTACTTATTATTACATAGGGTAGAAATGTAAATTTCAAGTATAGTGGTTGATATAAATTCAACCAAATAAAACCCTACTTCTATTATAAATTCAACCAAATGTAAATTTCAAGTATAGTGGTTGTTACTACTTGCGTTGCTTTTATGTATTATGTAATTTATAAGGGAAAAAAGAGTGGCCTATTCCGATACAACTGTATTATATTGATATATCTCTATCCTATAGAATATATTCATATATTCTATTATATATGTTAATGAAGTTTGATAAGTTGTTTTCAAGAATTTTTGTAATGAATATGTTAATCAGTTAATGATAAAAACCAAATATGTTAATGAAGTCCAAACAAGTTGTATTTAAGAGTTTCGAATAATAGACAAGTTGTACAACCCGGCCCATAGACCCCGCCCTCAGGCCCGGCCTGCAGTTTTCTAAAGGGGGCTGAGGTGAGGGCAAGGGCTGTATAATTTAAGTGTTGGCCCTCACAGGCCCGACCCTCATAGCATAAGGAGGGGGCCAAATTCCCTCAAATCATATGGGCTTTATGATTTGAGGGCGGCCCGGCTTCCATTTTACACCCCTAAGATAGGGCACCAAAGAATGTGACCACAATAAATTTCTCATAAGAAATTTCTCCATATGACTTTTAGCGGGTTGTTGGAAAACAATCTGCAAAAAAAAGAGATTAACAATGAAATTGGAAGATGAGGTTTGACTAGGTCGCTCTCTTTAAGGTATTGGGTCCGTTCCCTCCTCAGTGCGACAGACGGAACCTCCGAGATACAACAGCCTCTGTAAATGTCTTGATGATCACCGCATGCGGCAAAACCAAAACTGGAAGAGAACAAGAACTAATAGTCTACCGCCATTATCGGGGAGAGAAGTTTTTCTTCAAGAGAGGAAAGATAATGAAAAACTGGTGTGTTTGGTCTCTGTTGTAAAGCCTTGTTTTATAGGATTTGAGAGAGTGTAACGTTCGCTCTCAACGTTTGGTCAACTCTCAACGTTACAAAATAAAAAGTAACGTTCCAAACTAAAGTGTCGGTTATGGTCTTACGGACTTACAGCCAAAGCAAAAACGTTTTTTTTTTTTTTTTTTTGTAAACATACCAAAACGATTAAAATAACCAACAATCCCCCACTTATTTTAATAACATAAATCAAAATAAAGAAATATGGCAGTCACTATTAGTTCCAATATATCAAGCATAGATAAAGGTGTTCAAGACTTAAACCTTTACGTAGTGAAGACTACTCAAAGTATAAGATCCATAAGTGACGAAGTCTTGAACTTAGGTCTTGTGTATACAATGAGTTATCATCACGCATAACATACTCATTGTTCTTTTTCCAAACTAGCACATTAAAGGCCCTGTGCTTCCATCCTGGATTCGTGAATGATCTAAAGAATCAACCTTCATTCTCATAGAAAGCGGCCTATACTTTCACATTCACTAGGTGAGTTCTATCAAGAGTGCTCCTGTAGCTTAGGCACTCCGTCCATAAGGACCATAGAACTTCATTAAGAGTTTTCCCATAAAATTACAACCTCTAATCGCTTCAGGATCACATACAATTTACTTATCTAAAATTCGGGACAGATAAGTATCATTGTATGTTATATACTCAAACATTCTATGACTTGTTCTTCCCTTTGAACCTAGTTCTTGGGATCTCCAGTCCCTAGGTTGGGTTACCGTCATATACATTTATCTTACAATAGGCTTCAGTCCCATACTTCTGGTAGTAGTCCACACTTTTTCTCTGGCCAGAGCTTTAGTAAATGGATATGCAAGATTATCACCGGATCTCACAAAATCAATAGTCACTGCACCCTTGGATATGTAATCCCGCGACAAGATTATGCTTACGGCGATATCGTCGTGATTTACCATTATAAAACTTGTTGTGGACTCTCCCCGATAGCAGCGATGCTATCCACAATGTATCAAGGTAGGCGGGTACCGGGTCTATGCCAAACTAGTATGTGAGTGAGTAGGTCCCGTAACCAACCAGCCTCCTCCTCACTTGCACTAGCCAAAACAATCAACTCGGACTCCATAGTAGATTGTGCTATAATGGTCTGTTTCTTGGACTTCCAAGATACTGACACCTCCACCAATCTGAGAACACATATCCACTAGTAGCCTTAGAGTCTTCCGAAAAGAGTATTCCAATCAACATCGGTGTACCCTTCAAGAATAGCAGAAAAATCTCGATAATGAATACCCAAATTGATTGTTCTCTTTAGGTATCTCATTAACCTGCCTATTGCTTGCCAATGTTCAACACTAGTGTACCTGCACAAAACACCTACTGCATAGGCAATGTCAAGTCTTGTACAATCTGTAGCATATCTTAAACTACCAATGATACTAGCATATTCCTTCTGATTCACAGGTTCACAATTATTAATAAACAATTTAACACTTGAATCAAAAGGTGAGCAAACAGCTTACAATCGAAGTAGTTATACTTTTTAACACTTTCTCAACGTAGTGTGGACCGATCTAACCATATGCCATCTAATGATCTTGTAATTTTAATCCCTAAAATTACTTCTGCTTCTCTTAAGTCTTTCATATCAAAGTTAGAAGACAACAAGTCTTTGGTCTCTTTTACCGCTTGCAAATTAGACCCAAAAATAAGTAGATCATCAACATATAAGCATATTATAACACATATTCCATCATAGTACTTATAGTATATGCATTTGTCACTTTTCGTTTATGTAGAAACCATTAGCAATCATAAAATTATCAAATTTTTCATGCCATTGTTTGATTGCCTGTTTTAAACCATAAAGTGACTTATTTAACTTGCATACCTTTTACTATTACCTTGTTCCACGTTACATAACCTCTTTGGTTGCTCCATGTAAATCTCCTCTTCTAAATCCCGTTTAGAAAGGTCGCCTTCTTAACATCCATCGATGAACAACTAGATTATGAACAGCAAAGAATAGATAATAATACTGATTGAAGTTATCCTAGTAACGGTGAATATGTATCAAAGAAGTCAAAGTTCTTCTTTTGTCGAAAACCTTTGACAACTAGTCTGGCCTTGAACTTTTCTATTGAACCATCGGTTTTAAACTTTCTTTTTAAAACCCATTTGCTTCCTATAGTTTTACAACCAGGAGGCAAATCCACTAACTCCCAAGTCTTGTTTTCCATGAGAGAATCTATCTCACTTTGAATAGCTTCTCTCCAAAACTCGAGTCGAGGAAGAGGCAAGAGCTTCTTCTATGGAGGAGGGATCTCCTTCCAAAGAAAACGTCACAAAATCAGATCCTAGATCTTTAGCGACCCTAGCTCTTTTACTTCTTCTTGGTTCGATTCACGATTAATGTGTCCCTATCATGCAATCTAGATACATCAGAAGCAGAAACATCTTTGGTAGGGAAGGAAGATGCACCCCCACTATTTCTAGATAAATAAGGAAAACTATCTTCTAAAAACTCAGCATCGGATGATTCAATAATAACATTACTCTTCATATCCAGAAATCTATAGGCCTTACTATTCATAGCATAGCCTCAAAAGACACACTCATAGGCCTTACTATCAAGCTTAGAGATTTTGGGGTCATGCTTCCTTACAAAGGCCAGACAACCCCATGTCCCGAAATAACTCAAGTTGGGCTTTCTATTTTTCCATAGCTCATAAGGTGTAACCTTAGTCTTAGAACTAGCAATTCTATTCAAAACATAGCATCTGATTAAAACGGCTTCACCCCATAAACTTGAGGATGCTCCAGAACTAAGCAACATAGCAACAGTTAATTCCTTAAGTGTTCTGTTCTTACGTTCAGCTACTCCATTCATTTTAGGTGAATAAGGAGCTGTCGTCTCGTGAATAAGGAGCTGTCGTCTTGTGAATAATACCATGTGATTGTAAGAAAAGATTAAAATCAGTAGAATCATACTCAGTACCTCTATCACTTCGAATTACTTTTATGTTTCTATCATGCTGATTTTGAACCTCAATCACATAAGCTTTAAAAGCATTTAAAGCATTACTCTTATTCTTCAACAAATAAACATAGGTAAATTTTGAGAAATCATCAATGAAGGTAATAAAATATCTTTTACCACCTCTAGTTAGAACACCTTCAAGTTCACAAATATCAGAATGTACTAATGCTAGCAGATTTGTACTTCTCTCAATTGACTTGTGAGGTTTCTTAGTGATTTTGGCCTTGGTGCATGATTCACAGTGTACAAAATCATCATTCTTCAAGATAGGAATTAAACCCAATGTGCTCATGTTCTTAACATACTTCCTATTAATATGACATAATCTACCATGCCAAACATTAACGTAATAACCAATCATGTAGCGAGTAGAAGTTTTATTCATGTCAGCAACATTCAATTTAAACATCCCATTACATGCATATCCCTTGCCAACAAAAATTCCAGACTTAGTGATCACATACTAATCACTACCTATCACTTCTGAAAACCAAATTTGTTCAAAATAAAACCGAAAACTAAATTCTTCCTAATATCGGTGTATGAAGAACATCCTTCAAAACCGGTTTCTTCCCGTAAACACCAACTCCACATCACCGAACCTACAACCTTGATAGTATGGTTGTCGCCTAATAGAACTTCCCCTCGGTTCCGCGGTTGTAGCATAACTCTTGAACCGGTTTCTATCAAAACAGACATGCCTAGAAGCACCAAGATCGACCCACCCCCCCGGAGACATTGACAAATTGACTTGATTATTATTGCCACAAAAGTGTCCTCGGTGACATTAGCCTCATTTCTGTTTTTGCGATTCTGAGCATAATGTCCCTTTTTTTTTGCATGTATAACATACAACTTCTGTCATGTCTACTGGTGGCCTTTGGTTCATATTAACCTGGTTCTGGTTTTTATATGGAGCTTTCTTGTTATTATTCGGTTTGTTATTCATTGCCTTTTTATTAGGTTTCAGATTAGAATTGGTTTTATTAGCATGCTGATTTATGATATTAACTTTAGCCTTGGCAGATGACATAGCCACTTCCTCATTGTGGTCCTGTTTTCGGGATTCTTCTTCAATCCGGAGTCTCATAATGAGACTCTCCATCGAAAACTCCTTGGATTTATGTCTAAGAATATTTCTAAAATCCTTCCATGAGGGAGGAAGCTTATCAATGACGACTGCAACTTGAAATTGCTCGCCAATCTTCATTCCCTCAGAAAGTATTTCATGAACAATTATTTGTAGGTCGTGACACTGAGTTACAACCGACTTGTCATCTTCCATCTGGAATTTAAGGTAACGACTTACAGCGTACTTTTTCGAGCCAGCCTCCTCAATGTCATATTTCTTTTGCAGGGCATCCCACACATCAGAAGCAGTTAGAAGATAGCAGTACAGGTCGTACAAGTCGTCAGTAAGTGCATTCAGGATATAGTTCTTGTACTTGAAATCTTCAGCATTCCATTTGTTGACAGCAACAGTAAGAGCAGGTTCCAACAGATCTTCCGCCGTAGGTCGTTTCTCTGTCAGAACATTATCAACCTTCACCAAGGTCAAATAAAATGTCATCTTTGCTTTCCACCGTTTGAAGTTTTGACCGGCAAACTTGAAAGGGCGATTATTGTTGTTGTCGTTTTTGAACTGGCTTCCTTCCTCGTGTTCCATTGTTAAACAGACAAACACTACCTTAAAATTGTTGGAAAACAATCTGCAAAAACAGGATTAACAATGAAATTGGAAGCTGAGGCGCGGACTAGGTCGCTCTCTTTAAGGTATTGCGGGTCTGTTCCTCCTCCCGGTGCGCATGGCGCGGAACCTCCGTGATGCAACAAACCTCCTGTAAATGTCTTGATGATCACCGCACCGCAAAAAAACCAAACCGAAGAAAGAACAAGAACTAATAGTCTACTGCCATTATCGGGGAGAGAAGTTTTTCTTCAAGAGAGGAAAGATACAAAAACTGGTGTGTTTGGTCCGGCAGTAAAGCCTTGTTTTATAGGACTGAGAGAGTGTAACGCGTTAAGCTCTCAACGTTTGGTCAACTCTCAACGTTACAAAATAAAAAGTAACGTTCCAAACTAAAGTGTCGGTTACGGACTTACAGCCAAAGCAAAAACGTTTTCTTTTCTTCTTTTTTTTTTTTGTTTGTAAACATACCAAAACGATTAAAATAACCAACACAGGTTGCACTTGATTAGGGAGAGTATCTTCTACTACCACGGCCATGGGTGATTGATCAGGAATAGACTTCCTTATGAGGAACTTATCTATATCTACGCAAAAATCAATTGCATATCACTATAAAAAAAAAATTATTTATTCCTTAAAGGCTAACCGATTTGCAACTTTACAAAACATGCTATTTTAAATCTTTGAAGTCTCCATTACAAAATATATTCTTGCTTCCAATATCCCATAAACTAACAACATAGGCACTTCACATATAGTTTATAAACAACTTAACATACAATTATGAAAGTGTAAGCACTCAACTGAAAATTAAGGTATGCAATAACAAAATTGAGTTTAGGAAAGTTAATAATTAATTATAGAAATTGGTTACAAAAGTAATAGAAAATGAAGTTTGAAAGAATAAAAAATGACAGACATGTAGAGAAGAACTATGGGTCTATTATGGGTGTGCATAAAATAACAACACATAGGTCATACGTGGTCTGGGTAAGTTGCATACTTGCTCTTAGGCTTTTCCTTTTTCTTTTGGGTTTGGACTGTAGGCATAAGGCCCTACCTGGTACGTCCATGAATAGATCCATGCCTTGACTACATATATATATATATAGCCCCGCTCTTATACGGACGTCCATTTACGGACTTTACTTAAAAATCAAAATTTCAAAATATAATCTCGCGAAGGGTTTTGAAACCGGATCCTCAAAACTCTCTCACTCGCTCCCTCTCTCCTATTCTCTCTCCAAACATAAAGTGATATGTCTTCCCCTCTGATCTACCCTTGCTGATTCGCTACTTGTAGTAGGATTCATCTTTTCTCTACATACTTGTTTGTGTAGCTTTAGCGTACTAATTTGTGTGCAAACTTTTTACTCTTGTGCTTAGAAAGATTTTATCTAGTTTTGTTTTAGTTAGACAATACAGCGTACTGTCCACACGATTTTTCATGGAGATCAAAAGCTAAGTAAACTTGCGAAATCAGGATAAGAAGTTTTACCTCTATTTTTTTTTTTTTTTTATTTTTTTTATATTTTTTTTTTAATTGTTTTTAGAGATAAAAAATGTGGTTTCTTCTTCACTTTAGTTTATAGGATCCGAAAGCTTGATTCTTCCAATGTAAACTCTTCGAATCTCACTGGTATAGTTATGTCATGTACCTAAATGGTGCATGGCTGAGTTTACTGCAAGCTTATTCACTAGTATCACTAATTTAGCTATCTTTGTTTTGGTTCCATCTGAATTTTTAAGTGTTTCTCAGAGTCGGAATGCTGATTTTGTTTTGTTTAGGTTGTCCAGGGTGCTTGCATCTTTGAAGTCTTCTTGTACCATATGCCTGAGTAGTTGATTTCTTGGGTCATTTGGAACTGGAGAAGAGCAGCCCCATGGTGCTAAATAACCTAGGAAACCATTGATCTGATAACCAATTATTTGCTTCTCTTCTTTGCATAGGATTAGAAACATATTCCGTTGAGTTAGCGAAGTCTTTGGCCACGGCGATAGGTTCTTAGCAATAATTCATTGGTTAGATTTGTAGGAGAGAATAGCTTGAAGTGGACATGGCCATACTGGTATAGAAGACTCTTGTAGTGTTACAGTTGGAGAGAGGTTGTACATTGCTCACTTTCCTCCATTCTGTTCTTTAAAAGCTTACTCATTATAGCTTTTTAAAATATTTAGAAATTGGTTAGTGTTGGAGAACATTTTCTATATAGGGAGTGGAGTTCTGAAGAATGGTGTTTTACAAAAAAATTTGTTGATTTATGCTATGAATATATGTTAGTTGTGGTTTAATTGGATTTAGAATTAGAGTTTTTGAGTTGGTTCTTGTTTTGGGGATTTAAGTGAAATTGAATGCGGGTAAAATGTTAATTGGAAGTAGAATTGGTGAACTTAAGGGCGATGACTTCGCGTATTGACACATAATTTTTTGCTTCTATAATTCGTTTGGATATTTTTTGTACTTTGTGTTATTTTCTTAATGGAATTTAGTTCAAATGGTAGAACGCTTGAGAATGCTAGTGGATCTCCACTACATATTTAAGAGATGGTGGTTCAAGTCCACCAATATCCATTGGTGCTAGTGGGTTGTTGCGGATGCAATGTGTCAATTTCGAACTTCTAATTATAAAAGATTACACTCTCGACAAAATAATAATAATAATAATTACTTCTTTTGTTCTGGTAACTGTTATTCGGATATCTAACTCTCTTAGGCTCTGTTTGGCTGCGACTAAATTCGTAGTACTTAGAGCTGTTTAGGTGACCCAAATCTGGAGATAAATTGATTGAGGGGAATAGTCTCTTCTATCACAGATTTTGCAAATCCAGTGTTTGGTTGGTGAAAAAAATATTGATTATCCGAAAAAACTCCAAATCAAACAATCATTGGCAACCCAACAATTTTGTATCAAAATTCAGTAATTTCATCTGAAACAGCAATCACTTTCCATAAACATCTCTTCTTTTAGAGATTATCTACACTCTTTCATCTTTTCTTCAATTACAAAAATACATATATTAAAGATGGAGTTTGTGAACATTAATATATTTCTTTTGGAGAATGATGGATTGAAAGAAAGAGAAAGAAAAAGAATAAGAAAAAGCGTGGGTGAAATGAAACTAGAGAGTGGAAGACAAAAAGAGTGGAGAAGATGAGCAAAAGTTTTTTCTTGTTTCCTCTTTCTCTCTCCTCATTATCAAACCTGATTTTTCAGATCTCTCATATTCCTTTGGATTTCAATATCCTTACTTTTGTGTCTACGCAATTCACTAGGGTACATAACCTATTTTTGCTTTTTTCGGACCAAACACCCACATTACTTAAACATGGCCGCCACGTCACCTATTCATTGATATGGACTCATTATACAACCTGCCAAACAGGGCCTTAGTACACATACTGATACTGCAATCTTGCATGAAGTCTCAAAGTCACAATTGCATTTGATCAAGTTACATTAGTTCATGCGTCCAATAACCAAATCTAGTTCGGAGTAATGCGTGCTCGCATTCAGGAATGATCAGATAACTCAACAATGTATTATGTTGGTTTCTGGTATTTATTAATGTAGAAAACGAGAGAACAAAGTAGATAATAATCCCACATTTCCACCTGGACTCTCCAAGGATGATGACTAACAGAGATGATAGATCCACCTGATTTAGATGACAAGGTAAAGGGTTTAGTCAGCTAGAAGACATTGCAATTTTCAGGCGCATGGGTGAGACATTCAAAACCCTTATGCAACATCATTAGACAATTGGAAAAAAATTAAGGCACCGTATGAAACTACATTAATATAAATGTTGAAAAAGAGGGGAGTCTGGGGGTGGTGGTTGTTGTTTAAGCATACTACATCAGATAGTAATAGATCTTGCAAATTACATGGACATGCTAACAAAGATTCAAACACATTCGAATTTGATAATGACTTCACGGGTCTACTGGTTATACTTTCTGCAAACAGACTGCATAACAAGCACAAGATGCACACCATCCCAACTCAGCAGAAGAAAACACATGCCATTTAACACATTAAGAATAAAAAAACGATGCGATTGTAAGAATACCAACGCCATGAAAGTTTATGTTCAATTATTCATTTCTACCAAGGAAAGTATCACATTTCAACCATGACAGACCATGGATTTAGCATGAACTATACAATCCAAGTTAATAGTTGTTCCAATCCAACTTCCATAACACTTCTGCACCCCAGATCTACCAAACACGGTGAAGACGCGATCACGGGTATTTCGTTGAATCTCAAATTTGAGTCTTGTATCCCTTGGACCGCGGGTTTGAGAAGACAACATCGTCTCTCGGTATATTCATTGCTGAATCCACCTACATCTTTGCAAGTAAGAGCGTATAGCTCTGCCCATTTCGATAATCAGTTCATCCCATCAAGTTACAACCTGATGAACATCTCCACTCCTCAATCACATGATGTCATTAGCAAGATCACTATAGAGTAACTTTGCACCGCTTGCAATTTTCACTCACGCGAAAGCATTCCACGAGCCCATGCTACACAGATTATGCCTCGGCGGCGGTAGGTAAGAGTCCAAAATCTAACGGGCCTTTATTGTTTCCATTTTCTTTTCTAAGACTGAAAAAAACAGATCCCATGAGCTACTAACAAAGACCAACCAGATAATACTACATATATAAGATATCTAACACCATCCAGTTTAATGCCAAACTCAATCAAGGACTTCTATTTACCCCCCGAAAAATAAATAAACCCTTCTACAAGTTTATACCATCAGAAACAATACAATTATAAGGCATTAGCTTGCATATCCCCTATGAGGCATTAGCTCCTCTCCAACTACAACAGAATCCTTCATTAATTGTAAACAGAAAAATATCAGGTCTTGCATAGTATTAAACAATAATGAAATTACTTACCATGAAATAATTATACCTTCCTGTTGTGAATATATAAGTGCGGAAACAACGTTACCCACAACAAACGGATCAATCCTACACAAAGATCGATCCTTCACAATAGACAAGACTTCAACACCCTCCAAGCAATGTCCCAACACTTCTCAATATCAAATAACAAGCATATAAAGTAAAACAATTAATGTAAAAGAAGAACAAACCACAAGACGAGATATATCGTGGTTCGGCAATTTGCCTACGTCCACACTGCGAGTTCCAAGCTTTACTAGATGTCCGGAGTAACAGTTACAAGTCTCTCAATTCACTCACAAAGAATGAACACTCAACTCACAAAGAATTGCTCTCTTGTAATCTCTCTCTTTCTTGGTTTTGGAAAAGTTTAATTTTCCACAAAAACTGATTTTGTTTTTATACCAAAAAATCAAAACCGCGGTTACTGTAGCGAAGCCCACAAACAAAAGGCGGCGGCGCTGGCGCTGCTTCTTCCGAGCGCTGGTCGCCCCAATTCATGGACCATGAGCTGAAGTCGCCCACTCTGGCCTCTGGCGCCGCCTCGAGCATAAAAACAGAGAAAAAACTTGTTTTTTTCTCTACATTCTCCACCTCGGTGAGGTTTTAACACATAAAACCAAGCCGAACACATCCAGCAAGATCACATCCAGTAGGAACACCTCCACAAGGAAGACTCGCAATCAATGCCCGGCGGGCTATGCCCACACAGGGCTCTTTCAAACATGTAGGATTTGGAGCAAGTCCAAACAGTGTTGGAACTTAACTCCGGTGACAACTTTCGTCAGCATATCAGCAGGATTGTCATGGGTGTCTACTTTCTCAAGTGCTACATCACCATCCTCAACGACATCCCGTATAAAGTGATAACGGACATCAATATGCTTGGTCCGAGCATGATGAACTTGGTTCTTCGCCAAATGAATAGCACTCTGACTATCACAATACAAAGCAACACTGTTCTGCTCAATACCCAAATCATCTAGAAGACCTCGAAGCCATAGTGCCTCTTTCACTGCCTCTGCCACTGCCATATACTCTGCCTCAGTAGTAGATAGAGCAGCTGTAGCCTGTAGCATAGACCTCCAACTAACCGGTGCACCATGCATCATAAACACATAACCAGTAGTTGATCGTCGTCTATCTAGATCACCTGCATAATCAGAATCCACAAACCCACTGACATAACAAGTGCCTCCACCATAAGCTAATCCCACATCCAAGGTACCCTTCAAGTACCTTAGTACCCATTTCATCGCCTCCCCAATTTGCTTCCCGGATTTGCCATATACACCTACAACACTAACTCACCTGGAAATGTCTGGGCGTGTGCACACCATAACATACATCAAACTACCCACGGCACTTGCATAAGGAACATTAGCCATATGCTTTTGTTCCTCCAATCGAAGCTAGGAGAGAACTTAGCTGAAAGCCTAAAATGCCCAAACTAAAGGAGTAAAACCGACTTTGCATTCTCCATACCAAATCGAAATTACTTTCAATGTATTTCTTCGAGATACAACTATCCGTAAACTTCTTCCTATCTCTGTCAATCTCCATGCCCGATATCTTCTTGGCTCCACCTAAGTCTTTCATCTC
Organism: Coptis chinensis; assembly: GCF_015680905.1. Taxonomy (NCBI): domain Eukaryota; kingdom Viridiplantae; phylum Streptophyta; class Magnoliopsida; order Ranunculales; family Ranunculaceae; genus Coptis; species Coptis chinensis. The sequence goes on along the minus strand of NC_141461.1, from coordinate 356,198 downwards.
AAACTTCGAGCTAAGTTGAGATTTTCAACTTGTCTATCTCCACCATGCTTTTGGAAGCAATAAGCATGTCATCCACATAAAGCGGAGATAGATGAAGTCATTACCACGAAGCCTTCTAAAGTAGACACGCGATCATACTTACCCGGGTGTACTCATGTTGCATCATGAATGTGTCAAAGCGCTTGTACCATTGCCCGGGTGATTGCTTTAACCCGCATACGGTGACCGATTCAATTTGCATACATAATCTTCTTTCTCGGCAACGACAAACCCTTCCGGGTTGTCTCATATAGATCTCTTCTTCCAAGTCCCCATGCAAGAAAGCGGTTTTCACATCAAGTTGCTCTAACTCCAAGTTGAAGTGAGCAACTAAACTCAATAACACACCTAATGGACGTATGTTTGACCACCGGGAAAATACCTCATTGTAGTCGACTCCTTCCTTCGTGAAAAACCCTTTGCTACCACTCTTGCCTTGTACCCGATCTTTGTCGGACTCGGGAAGGACCTCTTTCTTCTCGAACACCCATTTATTTGCCGATAGTCCTTTTGCCGCTTTGGCAATAAAACTAGGTCCTGTGTGTGATTTTTATCAAGAGATTCCATCTCTGCTTGCATAGCTACCAACCAATCTCCGTAATGAGCATCTCTAACGGCTTCCTTGAAGCTATCGGCTCATCATCTTCGATATTCAGTCGCATATGCCACTAAATCCACGACCATAGTATTTCACGGTTTCTCGTGCCCATACTTGTGCACTTTTTAACTTGTCTCGTGGCCTAGGGTCGACCACTACAAGTTCGCGGATGCTCTTGCTCTTCTTCCCCGTCTTTGTGTGGTTTCATGATTTGGTACCTCATCATGATCTAACCAGTCATCTCACATCGATCGACAACTCAAGCTCGGTAGCTTGAACTTCTATAGACTTCACCATTACGCCCGACTACTTCCGCTTCTTGAAGATAACACGGAAGTCTCATCAAAGGTAACATCTCTGGCGAATAGGAACTTGTGGTCTTCTAGACACCACAATCTATATCCCTTTACCCCATTTCATGAAACTTAAGAATATGGCCTTCTTAGCTCTGGGATCTAGCTTGCGTCCCCTTACATGGTAGTAAGTCGATCGATCCAAACACTTTCATAAAAATACTATAATCACCGTTACCCGACCACACCTCATAAGGTGTCCCGCAATCTATAGGGGTATGCGGTGACCTATTAATGCAGTAAACACGCCATGGACACTTTGATCGCCCAATACTTTTTTGCCTAGACTGGCATTAGACAATAAACATCTTGCTCTTTCAAGCAAAGTTCTATTCATCCTCTCTGCCATTCCATTCTGGCGTGCGTGCTTTTATTTGTCGATTAATGCGGCAATTCCCTCATTTAAGATTTAACTCTTGGAAAGGTCCATAGGTATACTTCGATTACCATTGTCAAACCGTAATGTCTTTACCTTCCTATCTGTGCGATTCTCAACCCTTGCCTTCCACTTCTTAAATGTCTCAAACACTTCATCTTTCGATTTCATCATATACACCCACACATAGCGAGTATGATCATCAATGAATGAGACATAATAGCGATTACCTCCCTTGGAAGCCACCCTGGAGGGTCCCCAAACATCCGTATGCACATAATCAAGGATGCCTTTATGTGTGCTTGCTTGACTTGAACTTGACTCTGCACTGCTTCCCATAGACGCAATGCTCACAGAACCCCATACTTGGCTTCTTCAAGTTCTTCAAGAACCCTCGCTTGCACAACTCAGACAAACCCTTTTCACTCATATGCCCTAAACGCATATGCCATATCTTAGTGCACTCGAATCATTACTACATGCACCCATTTCTTACATCGCTTATCACCGTACTACCTGTCGAGAGTATACAAGGTTCCATATTTTTGACCCTTCATAACAACTAAAGAGCCATTAACAATATTTAGGACTCCACCTTCCGCCTACAAACTTGTGGCCTTTGGAATCTAAGGTACCAAGAGAAATAAGATTTTTCTTTAGCTTCGGGAACATGTCTCACATCGGTTAAAGTCCTCACTATACCATCATACATCTTGACTCATTATAGTTCCAATTCCTACCGCCTTACAAGCAACGCCATTACCCATTAAAAGCGGAACCACCATCAATGCTCTCATAAGAAGTAAACCACTTTCTATTCGGGCACATATGATAGGAACATCCGAATCAAGAATCCACTTTTTCGGTCATATAGTCTTGTGTGGACACACGAGACCGAACTCATCCTCTTGAGCTGAAGCATAATTTGCCTCAATTTTTGCCTTACCTTTCTTCTGACCATCTCTCTTGTTCTCTTTCTTCGGGTGAGGACAATTACTTGCATAATGTCCCTTTTCATTGCAATTGTAGCATTGTACATATTTTAAAGGCTTCTTTGGATCGGACCTAGAATTCTCATTACTTGAATAATTACGTTCATACAATTTCCTCTTGCCACTAGCCCCCCCCTGCATCAATGCTATTCTCTACGCGTGTCTTCTTCATCAACTCATAAGAAAAGAAGTGCACTTTGAACTTCGTCAAGATCGGCGACTTCTCGTTCATGAATGTAGTCATTAGATGCTCATAGCTTTCTCGGCAAGGAGAATATTAAACATGCCGCTTGATCCTCATCATCCATCTTCATACCAACATTCAAATAATCCGCTAGGCGTCGACGGAACTCACTAACGTGCTCTTGCATCGTTGAACCATCGACCATCATGTACCGATAAAGACGCTTCTTAAGGTACATCTTGTTCGGCATGCTCTTGGTCATATACATAGACTCTAGTTTGAGCCAAATACCGGCAATGTATTTTCTCCCATCACACTATACATAACCTCATTAGCAAGACATAACCGGATTGATGAACAAGCTTGAAGATCGAACTCTTCCCAATCATCATTACTCATACTCGTCGCCTTTAGATTTAATCCCTTTAAAGCCTTGTGCAAACCTTGTTGGATGAGGATGTCCTTTACTTGGACTTGCCAAATCCCAAAGTTATTCTTCCCATTAAACTTCTACTTCAAACCTTGCGTTTGACATCTTGGGAGTCATCTTTCAAGTTACACACAATAACCCAAAAGAAACAGTTTCACCTCGAATTTAATCCAACACCTTGTCTACACAAATTTCGAAAGCACTAAACTCAAAATCCTAGTCGATATACCTAAGCTCCGATACCAATTGTTGTGAATATATAAGTGCGGAAACAACGTTACCCACAACAAACGGATCAATCCTACACAAAGATCGATCCTTCACAATAGACAAGACTTCAACACCCTCCAAGCAATATCCCAACACTTCTCAATATCAAATAACAAGCATATAAAGTAAAACAATTAATGTAAAAGAAGAACAAACTACAAGACGAGATATATCGTGGTTCGGCAATTTGCCTACGTCCACACTGCGAGTTCCAAGCTTTACTAGATGTCCGGAGTAACAGATTACAAGTCTCTCAATTCACTCACAAAGAATGAACACTCAACTCACAAAGAATTGCTCTCTTGTAATCTCTCTCTTTCTTGGTTTTGGAAAAGTTTAATTTTCCACAAAAACTGATTTTGTTTTTATACCAAAAATCAAAACCCATGTTCTTGTAGCGAAGCCCACAAAACAAAAGGCTGGCGTGGGTGAAGCGATGTGTATGCTGGCGCCACTTCCCTGGTCGCCCAATTCATCGACCATGAGCTGAAGTCGCGCCCACTCTGAAAGCCTTGAGCTCGAAAAATAAAAAATAGAGAAAAACTTGTTTTTTTCTCTACACTTCCAATCTTGGAAGTCAAACCTAAAGACAAAATGGTTGTAAGAAACAGTTTTGAGGTTACTTCATTTGTAGAAGGAGCATTCTTTGGGGATAAATTATAGGAATCTGCAGTAATCGTCGAAAGCAACCAAAAACAAGGAGATAAATTCTGAAACAATCTTCTGTTCTTCTCTTTCTTCACATGACTTTCTTTTTGTTTCTCTTCAATCTCTCCGCCATTCTTCACACGCGAATTTGCAATCTCGTTTTTAATCGAAATTTTAGGATGAGAAATAGATAAAAGAAGAACCCCATGAGAGCGAGAGAGTACAGAGGGGGAGACAGGGAGACATCAGGTCACTCTATGTTTGGAGAGAGAATAGGAGAGAGAGAGAGCGAGTGAGAGAGTTTTGAGGATCCGACTTCAAAACCCTTCGCGGGATTATATTTTGAAATTTTGGTTTTTAAGTAAATTCCGTAAATGGACGTCTGTCTAAGAGCGGAGCCATATATGTATATCTATAAATGAATTAAGGCCTGATATTTTGTGGAGATGATCTCTCCACCATGAAAATCATTCTCACAAATTTTTTTAATATTTGGATATGTCTAACTTTGTAAAAATTAGTGTTCATTTTTTAGCTTTTCATCTAACGGTCCAAAAGTTTTGTGAGCATGTTCTAAGGTTAGATTTCTTTGAATGAGTTGAATTTTTGTGAGCATGTTCTCCATGGTGGGGAGATCATATCTATAAAAATTCAACCTTTAATTCAACTTTTAAGTCCACTATATTGCTTAGATTCATTTACGATATGGCTAGAATGTGGCTCTATCTCTCCCTATATGTGTGTGTGGTTTGTACCAGAAAATATGCGTATGCAGTATATTGTGTAAACCCGTGGCATACACATACATGATCTCTTTGTGAAGGTAGAATTGATACCGTAGATGTATATACTATTAATAAAATGAATGACTGTCGTTGTGTGAATTCCTAAGTTGAGTTCTTTCTCATATGTTTAGTATCTCAGATTATATGTATTAACACCTCTCCATTAGAAATGAAGTCTAGCCATGAAGTGTACATGAGATAACACTATGTAAGTATGTGCATATGTTTTCTTAAACATCTAATCTCTTACGCAGTTAATCGTACACCGGCACATAAATGTGTGTTGCTTGCACATAAACTTGGGCTTTAACTATAGAACTTCTTAGCAACCAACATTTGCTCCTTTCTCTTGAAAAAGTAACATATTTCTTCACATAATTGATTCCAAGACCTGAAATACACAAAAGTACGTAAACAGTACTAACTCTTATTTATTATAAACAGAATTGGTTTATATGTAATGTTATTAAGGAGTTAAAACTACAGTTTTGGGCTCTTATCAGTAGGATAGTTGTGTAACCCTTGGTTTCTTAACACCTTGTGAGAAGAACATAGGATGATGAATGAAATCATTGCATTCTCTATAATGATGACCAATCAGGCCACAACAGTAGCAAAAAACCGGAAGTCTCTCATACTTAAAATAAATCTTAATTAATGGACTTGTGTTTCCTAATTTTGATAACAAATTCACTAATCATCATCCTCTTAATAGGATACAGAACTTGAACTGTAGCAAAAAATTGACCATCATCAGATCCACCAACCGAATCAATAGCCACCACCAAACCAAAAGCAGAACCAATCTTATGAATATTATCATATCCCAGTTTGATCTTTCAAAAGGTAACCCAAAAATCTGGATGCAAATCCTAAACTCTTGGAAACGATAATTATAAGTAGGAGTATTTGGTAACCATTGTTTTAAAGACATAATGAAACCATGTACAGAACATGGCCCATTCTCAACCACAAAGATCAGATCGTCTTTATCAGCAAATTGAAATTTAAACAACCCTTTAGAAAGAAAAGTGGTGGTTACCTTAGATTTGATATCCCAAATCTTGATAAGTTCCTGCTGAATGTCTTCTTCCTCAAACTTCCTAGGTGCATATAGCTTACCAATTAAAGAGCAATCCCAATCTCGTCTATCAAAAACGGTGATTGGATCTAGACAAATCTCTTTTGGAAATTTATTTATTTTCTACATAGATTCCATCTCTTTATATAGACGATTTGCTTCTTCTTCTTCCGATTCATCTCTGATAAAACCACTAGAAGAGCTAGTCATCCAAAAAACTAGAAGAGAGAAAACGATCTAAGAAGAGGGAGAAAGGATATAAAGCCAGAAAGAAAGAAAATTTAAAAGAGGTGGAGAAACCAGAAGGAAAGGGGGAGATGAGAAGAAGGGAGAAGAAGAGAGGAGTTTAAGCGCATATTTTTTTTCTCTCTGCACAAAGAGTTATTGGGTGTAAAAACAAAACATCTTCTGGGCTGCTCCCAGTTCACACTATGGTGGAGGAGGTGCGGTGAAGATCTAGGAGTGTGAGCAGTACGTAAGAGTTGAAAGGCTCCAATACTGTTTGGAGGGCAGAGTTGTCTGCTAATCAGCTGAAAAACTATGTATAATTTGTCTTTTCTTTGGCGTGCTTCAAGAATAAGAATAGCACTCCAGCAGCTATGATGAAGCGCTTGAAGATAGGAAGTCATCGGTACACATATTGGTGGTTTGGGAATAACTACAAACTATTTGGCTGAATCGAAGCTATAATCGAAAGAGTAAGAAAAGGCAATTGAACTGGATTGAACTAGCTATAAGTTCAAGATGGTTACTATTATGCTATCAAGGTCGTAATTTTATTCCCTGCCAATCGTACTAGTGGATTGACCACATGAACTCGGTCGATAATGCCCCAGAATCCCTATGCATCAGCTGTCAGTCACGTACATACATCCACGTAGTCTTATTGTGGGCAGAAAGCATGGAAACATGCATCCACATAGAAATTCAATTATAAGACAATCAGAACTTACAAAATAACAACCAGAAGAAAGAATTGTACTTCCATTATTTCAAAGTAAAACATGTGAATTCATAACTAAGGCAAAAGCTAGATTATTGAATAACATAAGACAATCTACTTTGGCACTACAAAAGAAAACTCTCAAGGTCGACTTAAAGTCTCCGCTGCTCAGCAACATGGTGGCCCTGCAAATTATATACAAAGTAAGGTACAATTTTGATGTGTTTGTACAAGTGAATGCTCACACACAGCCAGTTGTAATATATCGTATTAGGAAATAAACAATAATGCAAGGAGTTGTGGGCAAGATTGGGCATCGACATCTCTGACTCATCATTGCCAAGTATATATAACCTGAGCTTCTAATGAAAGCATGTGGATTTCTAAAGCTGAACAAAAACTATCCACTTTGCATACCCTTTTGCGGCAGGTATCATAGTTTTTCTTGATTGGTAAAGTGTATGATAGTGATGCAGGGCATGCTAGAACAACTTAAAATTTTCAATCGAATGAGTTGAACGGTCACAAATAACGTTACCTAGAACTCGATGAACTTTCTTCGAATCAATTGAAATTCACAAAAAATTTACTTGAAAATTGAAAGGCATCCAAGACTTGTTGATTCCACTAATAGAATACCAAGATATGAGAGATAAACAAGATAAAACACTTCTCTAAACAATTTTTCATTAATCAATAAGCTAATTTTTGTGTTATTCTGAGCCATATATATAAGCTTCAAAACACTCCAAAACATAAATATAAACATCCAAAAAAACCCTTAAATTGATACTACTACCTTAAAGGACTTAAAATTACTTAAAACACTTCAAAAACAACTTTGGAAACATCTAAAAACACCCTCGAATCCTAAATAACGAAAATACATAAAATAAGTAATTTCTAAAGCAAAAAAAAAATCCATATGGTCTAATATTTTGAATTCCATAAATTTCATTGATCTTGACTTGCATCAGATAGTTACTGAAAGACATTTTACATTCGTTTCAATCTAACAAAGTTATTGTCTTTGGTAAAAAGACATTTTTCTCGATAATTATGCGCAATCAATCTCAAAATAAAAATTAACAATCTAAATAAATTATTTACGAGGTAAGATGATGGAAAAGGGCATTACAATTTGATCCTTGTAAAGGATAGCCGCCACCACTGCCACTGCCAAAGCCGCCACCACCGCCAGCGCCACCGCCAAAGCCACCGCCACTGCCACTGCCACCGCCACTGTATGGTCCTTGATAAGGACGGCCGCCACCGCCATAAAGGGAACTACCATCGCCACCACTGCGAACGTCATGGTAGCATGGTATACAGATAAGTATAAAAAGTAAGAAGACACAAAACAACCAAAAAGTTCGGTTGAAGAAACCCTGTCGAAAATTTGTCACATGTGAAATCTTCATGGCCAAATATCAAAAAATTTAATGGCAAAATCTAAACACTCCTCAGTTATCACCACTCAATGTTCCAAGGGACTTAAGTCAGAGGATATGGGACTTTGAAACATACCCTCTTGACACGCAAGAGTGCAAAACGTGTACAGACTTCAGGAGACTTATCTGATCCTATTAAGTGCGGGAAATGTGACACACTTGACTATAGAGAGCAATTGAAGCCTGAAGTACCTGTGTAAAACTATTGAGAACCGACTTGTCCAATCGTTTAAATGACAGTCAGTTTGGGAAATGTTGACACGCTTGACTCTAGAGAGCGGCTGTGTCTAAAATATTAAATATTACAAGTGGAAAGTGGAAACTAGCCAAAAAAATTTAAGTCAATAATTTGCATCGGTCTAGGTGCAGACATATAGTAGCCAATATTTCATAATTTTCAATTGTAAAATAAACCCCTCGACAACATTTTGTTTGGATCAGTTACGTGTTTAATAATGTGAAATAATCATGGTTTCCAACTTTCCATGCTTTTGCATGTTTTGGTACTTAATTCATTAAATTTCAACAAAACCGATATTTTAGAATGCAAAAGAGGTCGAAATATTGTTTGTACTTAAAGACCATTTGTTATAGTCCAAGAGAAGCCCACCAGAAGTTCAAAAAGGTCCAAGTCAAACACTATGGTATTTTAATTGCAGTTGACCATGGAGACAACGGTCAAGATATGTTGACTTGGACGGGCGTGAAAATGTGTGTGTGTGTGGGGGGGGGGAGGGGAGTTTTATGTAGACTTTTAACCAGCCTCGGAGTTTTATGTAGACAAAGCAAACCCATATAGAATGAAGACTTCTGTTACTATTTGTTGATTTGACTTGGATAACAGGTTGATGTCTTGAAACAGATATATTGAGTGTGTCTAGAAACATGTTAATATGTGGCTTGAGTTGCAGTAAGAGTCTGATCAAGTGTGCCTAGAAATCAACTGGCTCCAATATGTACAAGGTTTTCATACTATCTCTTTCAAGACCAGACAGAGGAGATAGTCACTCCGAATATTCAGCGGCAAAGATGTTTAAATTCTCTAATATATTCTTTTAAGTGCCATAGTACACATTCTACGTTTGGCATAAGGCAGGGACCATGGCCATGCTTTCACCACTGACATTCTTTCATCTGGCTTTCTTCAGTCAATCATATTGGTTGTTTTGTGCATGCATGATCTTGATAAAATCAATGATGGATGGCACAGCACAAGTCGTCATACCTTCATCCAGAAACGAGTCTGATCGTTTTGCATTACTAGCCTTCAAGTCTCAAGTAGTTGATCCGTTGGGAGCTTTAAATTCCTGGAATGACTCAGTTCACCACTGTGATTGGAAAGGAATAACGTGCAGCCTTCAAGCCCGTGATACAGTTGACAGTTTGGACCTGGAATCTCAAAAACTTGAAGGTACTCTATCTCTTTACATAGGAAACCTCACCTTCCTTACAACACTCAATCTTGGTCATAACAACTTCCGTGGTGAAATCCCGCAAGAGATTGGTCGCTTGTCACGTCTACAATACCTCTTCCTCAATAACAATTCCTTCGACGGTGGAATCCCAGTAAATATCAGTCAATGTTCTGACTTAAAAGTCCTCAATCTCATTGACAATAAGTTATCTGGGAACATTTCTGCTGAGCTTGGATCTCTATCAAAACTGAAAGGATTGGGTCTTACCTTGAATGACTTAAGTGGATACATCCCATCATCCCTTGGCAACATATCAACTCTTATGTTTCTTTCACTTGCGGCAAACAATTTGCTGGGAAACATTCCAGACGACCTATGCCGCAGTAGGAACTTAAGCTTCTTTCAACTTGCCAGCAATGGTCTCACAGGTAAGGTTCCTTCATGCCTTTACAACCTCTCAAACTTGGCTCTTTTCTCAGTTGTTGAGAACCAACTAGAGGGAAGCCTTCCTCCCAATATTGGCCTTACTCTTCCTAGCATCCAAGAGATGTACTTGGGAATAAACAAGTTCACAGGCCTTGTACCAGTTTCATTATCCAACGCTACAACACTGGAATCTATCGCACTTTACAAAAATGGTTTCACTGGTCCAGTTCCAATGGATTTAGGAAAATTGAAAAGTCTTCGCAACCTCTATTTGCACGAAAATCAACTAGGAAGCGAGGGGGGCAATGATTTGGAATTCATAACTTCTCTAACCAATTGTAGCAATTTAGAAGGGGTAGCATTTTCCAAAAATTTGCTTAAAGGTCCATTACCAGAATCAATGTCTAATTTGTCCAGAAACCTCACCAATTTTGATGTAGGAGATAATCAAATATATGGTAGTATTCCAGTAGGAATTGAAAACTTGCTGAACATAGAAAGAATCCATCTATCTGACAACTATCTTACCGGCACCATCCCTGCAGTTATAGGAAAGCTCGGCAAACTACAATATATATATCTACAAGGGAATATGTTTTCAGGCCAAATTCCAGCTTCTCTTGGTATTTTGAGTGAATTAACAGAACTCCAATTAGGTGATAACAATTTCAGTGGCAGCATACCACCTTCTCTTGCAATGTGTCAAAAGTTAGTCCTATTAAATCTTTCTCATAATAACCTCAATGGTACAATACCCAAAGAAGTTATTGGTCTGTCCTCCCTCACAGTTTCTTTAAATCTGGATCAAAATGCCCTTACTGGTCCTCTACCAGCAGAAGTAGGTAACCTGACCCATCTTGAAAAGCTGTCAGTTTCTGGAAACAGATTGTCCGGTGACCTTCCAAAATCACTGGGTAATTGTTTGACTTTGAAGAGCCTTTACATGGATGGAAATTTCTTTCAAGGAAGTGTTCCGAAGTCATTAAGCTCTTTAAGAGGCCTTGAATATTTTGATCTTTCTCGTAACAATTTGTCAGGGGAGATTCCTGAATTCTTAGGGGGATTCCCTCTCCTCAAGCTGAATTTATCATTTAACCAGTTTGAAGGTCAGGTACCGGGCAATGGGGTTTTTAGAAATACAAGTTTGTTTTCGCTTGATGGAAATAAAAACTTGTGTGGTGGTATTGTAGATTTGAATCTGCCTCCATGCACCCAAAAGCCAAAGAAGAAGTCTTTTCCTATCAAAGTGGTTGTCTGTGTGATTGTTGGGAGTGTATGTTTTCTTTTGTTACTGTGTTTTGTCCTTCTGTGTTGCCGAAGAAAACTGTCCCAAAAGCCGAAATCTCCATCAACATTGTTCAGTGAACAGTTTAAGAGGCTCACTTATGCAGAGCTCCTTAGAGCGACAAATGGATTCTCTCCTGAGAATTTGATTGGCGTTGGGAGTTATGGATCGGTGTTTAAAGGAATTCTTGAAGAACTCGACAAAGTAGTTGCAGTGAAGGTCTTCAATCTTCAACAAAAAGGAGCTTCAGCGAGTTTCCTAACTGAATGCAATGCCATGAGAAATCTTCGCCATCGAAATCTTCTTAGGATCATAACATCTTGCTCAAGTATTGATTTTCATGGAAATAACTTCAAAGCTCTTGTTTTAGACTTTATGCCTAATGGGAGTTTAGAGGAGTTGCTACACCCAGGAGCAGATAGAAAAGAGCCTAAGTTTAGAAATTTAAACTTCACTGAGTGTCTAACTATAGCCATAGATGTTGCTTCTGCACTTGAATATCTTCATCACAATTTGCAACCCACAATTGTTCATTGTGATCTAAAGCCAAGCAATATTTTCCTCGATGATGACATGACTGCTCGTGTAGCTGATTTTGGAATAGCAAAGATTTACTCGGCCACTTTGTGTAATTCTGAAGATAATCTAGCCAGCACTGTCGTACTCAAAGGATCAATTGGTTATGTTGCTCCAGGTAAATGGGAACTTTAATTTTCATTCATTGATAAGCCTTGAACTATATTATCGTATCAGAATTGGTTTTCTCGCAAGCTCATAATGTAATTGATGAACAAAAATAAATGAGTATTTATCAGACTTGATTTCATTGTTTATACTCACATTGATAATTAATATGCAGAGTATGGTATGGGTGGTCCAGTGTCAACGCAGGGAGATGTGTACAGCTATGGAATATTGTTGCTAGAGATGTTTACAAGGAAAAAACCAACAGACGACATGTTTGTAGACGGACTTAGCCTGCACAAGTACGCCGAATTGGCTTTGCCTAATCAAGTTGTCGAAATTGTCGATCCAAATGTGCTTGTTGAAGAAAATGATAAATTACCTGACATTGTAGAAGCGATTAGTACATGTGACAGACTCGAGGACTGTTTGATTTCAATGATAAGACTCGGAGTCACATGCTCTGCTGACTCACCTGCAGAACGCATGAACATGAAAGAAGTCATCAGTGAATTGCATCGGATCCGGGATTATAATCAAGGCCGGTGTCGAGCCATTGAGTGACAAGTTGGTCGACTCTTTGTCAAATTACTTTTCCTGTTCTTGTTCACGTTGGTCGAATAGTTCCTTGTATGTGTAGCTAAATAATGGCCATTTCTTGTTGTAGCCGTGGTTTGATGCCATGAAACAAATAAAGTAATAAGCTTAATCAGCACGCTGTTGGTCTAATACTAGAACTATTGTAACAGTGAGCTGATAAGAAGCTAGATCAACTAATGAGTTTGCTCTAAGTTGAATCATGTTCTAGATGTATAGTACTTATTACGTTAATTCACTCTTAGTTGAATTCATTATCTCTTGATAGTTTAAGAGTGGAACAAATCTGTACTCTAATATATTGCTTCACCATTATTTGATAGTAGGAATATTGATTTAATTAAGTGTTTGTTAGATTAGGTATTAGTGTTTATGCATTAATATTTAGTTTAGAAAATTTGTATTTATCACCTACTTATATTATTCCAAATAAACTTTGGGGGCATCAGGGGTAAAGTATGCCGAATAGTATGCAAGACAGTTCAAACAATAAGCTAATAAGCTACTTAATTACTGCCATAAACGAACAAAACGTCTAGTGCATAAGCATAATGTAAATGCAGAAGTAAGTGAGCAACAAAGCTCAATAAGTATGCAAGCAACGAAGGTCAAGGTTCTTCGTGTTGGCTGGCTGCTATGATCGTTTTGTGGCTCTCATGTAACATTATAGAGGTTGAATAGCATGAGAAGGTGCAAGAATTTCTTTTTCCTCGGAAGTTAAGTTGTCTCGAGGGGTGGCAGCGCCTGTTGGCGCTTATTTTTTGGATTTTATAATATCATTACCTTGATCAATTCCAAGCAGACTTACGGGCTGCAAACAGAGTGTATAAGGTTGAGAACTTGGTCAATATGGTATTTTTACAAATGTGGCTATGGAAGCACTTCCCAATATATGCACCTGAGCTTGCCTTGTTTCCTCGAACACTAAGGAGTGGCTCGACTGGCATTGATGACTAGAAGGTAAAGAAGGCTTGTGCTGCTACCTATCCTTGCTCTTTGAAATGGGTCTCAGTAAAAAAGACATTTGAGGGTAACACTGTCTATATTGATGACTTGGAGTATGCTGTCTTCAAGCCATATTTGCGTTGGCGGACAGGGGTGAGAGATATAATTACTTTGAGTGAAGTGCCTGGTGAAATGGCATTCCTAGACTCTTTAGGCAATGTGACTTTTGATGACGATGTGCACATATTGTGTGCTCTTCCTGGCTATCTCCCTATGCCAGTGAAGGATGGGTTAGAGTATTTTGCATATCTATTGAGTTAAGTCAGCGAGCAGGCGTGCGAATCCCCTTAGTCAATTAATCAGCCAATAGGCGAGGAATCTAATTCCATAGGGATTGAATACGGAGCTTGGCGGGAGATTTCTTGTTTCTTTTCTTCTGTCTGTTAGCCATAGCTTGCAAGGGGCTTCCTGTGGGTTCAGTGGAGGCAGCATCCGTACGGCTACTTGGTTCAGCCTAACTTCCTTCCGTGGTTAGAGCAGGGGAAGAGGAATTCGTGGACAGTGCAACCGCTCGTTCTGAGCGAAAGAAGGCATCAGCCACTTAGGTACAGAAGAGCAAAAGCTTCTCTGTTAGCACGGGCCTATCAGCTCTTCCTTAATACAATTGTTTCTTTTCTTCTGTCTGTTAGCCATAGCTTGCAAAGGGCTTCCTGTGGGTTCATTGGAGGCAGCATCCAAATCTTTATGGATGGTGGCCAACTTCTGAGAATCCAGATTCCAGGGCTTGCTTAAAGCTCGCCGATAGGCAGCAATAGTTTCATAAAAAAATCCGGCTTGCTTCCACAGACTTGGGAGAAACTCTACAGATTTGTGAAGTATCTCCTGCAACTTGCAGTCCTCAACAAAACTCTCTGGCAGACCACTGGGTAGTGCGGCTTCAACTGTGCCATATGGAATTCCTGCACTTCTAACCTGAAAGAAAAACTTTTTCAACCAAACGCGGCTCTTTGAGAACATCTTGAGTCTCCATTCTCTCAGTAATTAGTTCCTCTGAACATTTTACTCCGATTCTAATTAAGGCACTCAGACACTCCTCGTTATCCCTTGAGCGAGGCCGAAATCGAGGCTACCAATTAACTTGAGAGCCCCTTGGCCGAAGCATCCTCTTACGTTGTTGAACACCGAAGCTGAAACCTTCTCTTTCTTTTTCTGTACCTCTATCGCCCTCCATCAATCCTTCATCTGTCTCCTTGTTTTCATGTCTGTCTCCTTCTGATTCTACATCTCTTTCCTTTTTCCTATCTTTAGACTCCCTATCACCGGCTTTCCAGCCATCATGTTCTTTTTGCCTCCTCTGTTCCACTGCAGGATTTTCCAACTCAGGTGTTCTAATAGATCCATCTGCCGATTCCTTCTCATTGTGTAAACCCTCTTTCTCTATCCCATTCAATGTTTCCTTCTTAATATGATTCTTCTCCCTCTCCTTTGGTCGCTCTTTCTCTTTCTGAACGTCCTTTCTATCTCTCCCCACCTCTCTGATTCTCTTTCTTCCCTAGTTATTTCTCTGTGTTCACTACTACTATTACCTAATGGAAGGTTGCTTTGCCGATCAATTCTGTCCTTGTCCCTTTCTCCCCAATCTCTGTGTTTCTCACCTTTCTTTCAACTTATCATCACTTTGAAGACAAATTCGTTCTCCTCGTCCGCATGTGCTTCTAGATAACCCCGTTCTTCGGGATTGTTGAAGAATCCCTACCAATCTCACTTGTTCCTTGAGTAGTACTTCGGGAGTTACACCATGTATCGATACCATGGGTTGTTGCTTCAGGATATCGTTTCCCTCTATGTTGTTCCCTAGGATCCTTCCAGTTCAAAGGACTATTTCCAGCATTATAAGCATCCTTATCGATCTTAACATCGCCCTTAAATTCCATATGAGATTTCCTGTCATGTTTTACTTCTTTACTATCATCCTCTCTACTTTCTATTCTCACGCCTTTACCACTTTGAGGCTCAACCCTTGACTCGGCATACATGTCCCTAGTTTCACCCTTTGAAATCTCTGTTATCTACTTTGGGATCCCTACTGTCCTTATAATCTCTTGATTCCACCCTGTTTTCGGAAGTACAATGATGGTCTACATATGACTTTCATTGGATAGCATGTGCATATCTGCGATGTCCAACACCCGTATCCAGAGATGATGTAGTTGGAGAAAGGGATTGTCATAACCTTTATTCTGCTTGGTCGAGTGATGACGGATAAGGACAGCTTCAACTTGGATGTCCCAAAGAACATTAGCATTATCGTGCCTCTGTAGCTAACATATATGGGACAGGCAACAACAGAGAATTCACCTATAAAACACCATCAGTAATGCATTTGTCTACCACTGATTTGGATAAACTTCTCTATACTTTGTGTCTTCTCCCATCAGGCACTGTCGTGCAGCATTGCTTGCGCACCTGTTCTGAACCCTCTTCGTTTGGTGTTTCTTTCTTCCGCAACATGGAAGCCAGAGTACGCTTCTTCTCTTTCAGAAATGAAGCACTCTCAGTTGCTGCTCCCAATGTTTCAGAATATGAGGTTGATGTTATAGCAGATTCATGCAGCACTGATTCATTGTGCTCACGAACTTTTGCAAGCTGCTAGCTTTGCACATTTGGATGTATTCTTATCACTTTTCCTCTTTGCTTCATCTCTGTCTCTCTCCCGCACATTCTTTACAGCCTGTTTTGGGAACACCGGGATGATCAATGAGAGAACCACTATTTACTAAAACAGAGAAAATAATAAAAATGATCAATTCTTCCGCAACATGGAAGCCAGAGTACGCTTCTTCTCTTTCGGAAATGAAGCTCTCTCAGTTGCTGCTCCCAATGTTTCAGAATATGAGGTTGATGTTATAGCAGCTTCACGCAGCACTGATTCATTGTGCTCACGAACTTTTGCAAGCTTTGTGTAGTTGGAGAAAGGGATTGTCATAACCTTTATTCTGCTTGGTCGAGTGATGACGGATAAGGACAGCTTCAACTTGGATGTCCCAAAGCCAACGCGCCTGGTTGAATATCTATTATGTAACCCTTCATACAATATGCTATATGGCATAATAATTTGAAGTTCGTAAAGAAACCAATTAATTGCATTAAAATATCATGTACTGATGTACTTCATAGTTTATAATGTAAATGGCCATGTACAGTCCGAAAAAACAAAATCAAAGATAACTGATGCCTCATGGAAATTGAAGTACTTTTAAAACTTTGTCTTGGGTCTATCGCACACTAACTTTACATTAGTGTATCGATGTATTCAGGCAATCAATCGACATGTATTCGACCTTTACCCCTCCCACAGTTAGCTTCTTAGCTGGATCGAGTTTGGGAATAAGCAGTTCGTTCTTGTCAATATCATCACCTCATAGAAGACATCAGATATCGGAATCAGCTGATTCTGCCCTAAACAAACCATCCCCAGTACTGCAACCTTGGACAAAGAAGAGCCGTCTCTTCCACCATCAAAGCATGCGTCGAGTCAGGCGTTCTCTTATCCCGAACTACCACCAACTCAGCAATGCTCTTACACGCAAGCAGTCATCAATGGTAACACCATGCATACTCCAGATGTTAATCTTTTTTCCCTTAATTATCTCCAGATGAATTTTGTGGTATTGTGGTTGGATCTCTCCATTAGCTGCTTGGAAACTACATAGAAAGTCTGTAGTTTTCTTGTTAATTATTCCGTCTTAAGCATGAGCTCTGGAAGTTGTTTAAAAATGTACCATTGTATTTGCTTTAGCCAAAAAGTTTACATTAAATTTCCTTTTGGTGCAGGTGTTAATGTTCTATGTGGAATGGGACTACTTTCAACGCCCTACACAGTCAAAGAAGGAGGTTGGATGAGCCTATGGATACTACTTATGTATCACCTTTGCCAGATGACCAGCAATGTTTATCCCCACCATAATGTCCTTCTTCAGTAACTGAATATTCAGAGTTCGCTCCTCAAAATAAATCTTGTTTCTGGTTTTCCATATGCCTATCATGAATTGAACCAAGCCTGCATTCCATAGTTCCTGCCTGATAGGACTGTGGTGCTTGCACGCTTTCATAACTGATTGGAGATCCAAGACAGGTAAAGAAGCTTTGAAGGTTTGAGCCAACCAGCACCTCATATCTCTAGTAACGTCACATTCCCAGAGCAAGTGTTGGGTGCTTTCTTCTGCCTTCCCACACAGGCTACACCTAGATGCCAGCTTTATGCCCTTCTGTTGAACTCTGTCATCAGTTGGGTACGCTTTTTGAATCAGTTTCCATACAATCCCAGAAGCTCTCGGGTGTACATGTTTGTTCCAAACCCATCTGTGCCATTTTACTTCCACTTTTTTTCCCCTCAAAACTTCTATTACAAATCTCAACTCAGACAATTGCACAGGGCAAGAAAGCATAGAAAAATAATTACTATGGTAATTAGGGATTGTACTCATATATTTATTTGCACGGTTACATAGTTATCCACTTTTCAGCCACAAATTTTGGAAATGTAATATCATTGGAGAAGTATTTTTTCTCAAGCTATTGTAGTTATTTGGCTGATTTGATGCTTAATGATAAGTGAGAGACGCATATTTCTGTCAATAATGCATGAAAGCACAATGCTTTAGATAATCTATGATTGGCGGTCTTGTATCGAGAACCAACAATTATCAGGATAAATGCAAATTTCCTCTACACTCATTTTCTCAGTACCTGCCTACAGGATATGCTCATTTCGGGCACCTTAACAAAATACAAATAATTATGGTCACTAAGGCATAAAGAAGTGAACTATTAACTTGTGACTATCGTAAAGACGTAAACAACATAATGAAAAACATAACAAGAGACAGAAAATACAAAAGAAAGACATTTTACTTTTTAACAAACCAACATAATATAATGTGCTATGCTAGTAGGGACAAACCAACATAATCCCGGGTTCGATCCCGGCAGCGGGAGTTTAAAGATTTGTAAACTGATTTTAGTATCTAATGTGGTAATGTGGTAGTGATAACTATCAATCCTATCCATTCATTGTACTATGTAACTTTTTCTTATTAATACAATTATCTTTTAAAAAAAACAGAAAAAACATAACAAACTCATAAGAAATCTAACTACTAGATGATCAAAACAATAAAGGAAATTCTTGCACATCTTATTGTTCCCGTATACTAAGATAGCATACACATATGGTTAAACACCCATTAAATGTTTTATTAGTAATTGTTAATGCAGATTTCAACTAAAGGTAAGTCGATCGCAACTTTTAGGAAAAGGTGTTGGTCTAACTTTAATGAAGCCATTTCCTTATTCTTAGGAGTGTCCCCCCTGATAAGTTTTCTTTGTTAGCTCTAGGTCCTACGGAGTGAGCCAATGGCAATAAAGATCCAGAGGTCTTGTATAGATATTTGTCACATATTGTGTATAATGCTGCAATCATCTCCATTCACTTCATAATTAGTTGATGCGAACGTACTTAATATATTATATATGTACTTCAATCTCATATGAATTATTTGTTGCAGCCCTCTGTGCCTTTTTCCTTGTTTGCATTTCCTTTTATAAGTCTTGTTGATCTACTTGTGCTACATATTTTCTCATTATTTCCTTGCTTTGTGCTAATTTATTGGTAGACTGTTTTCATCACTGTTTGCAGGAACTTCAATGTTCAGACCAAGAGAGAGTAAAAGAATTCAGAGATTCTAATAAAAATTACTGAGTCACTTGGTTTAACTTCAAATTAGGAGTTGCTGGTGGAGAGTGTGACCTTGGAAAAGGAGAGAGCAAGATCACTGCTCAAGGAGTTAGAAGCGATTGATCAATTTTCAGCTACAAATGGCGTGCCTATTCCTCCTTATTTTCGCTGCCCACTGTCGCTGGGGCTGATGTTGGACCCTGTGATTGTGGCATCTGGACAGACTTATGAAAGAGCTTTCATCCAAAGGTGGGTTGACAACGGACTAACCATTTGTCCAAAAACCCGTCAAGATCTTGCACATGCAAATGTTATTACCAATTACACCGTGAAGGATTTAATTGCAAATTGGGGCGAAGACAATAACATAAGACGTTGTGATACTGCTAATGGAAACAATGCTTCACCTTTGCCTATATCTTCTAATGTCCCTTCTCAAGATTTCACCCGTGCAGAGAGTTTTCGTTGTTGTTTCTATAGTAATAATTCTACTCCAAGGTCCTCTCTGGAAGCTGGACATCGATCTCAAAAGAAAAAGGTTGGCGATTCATCAAAGTGTGTTGAAGATAATAGCAAGGTGATTCCAAAGTGTGACCACTCATCGCCCGTGGCGTCATATATTCACAAATAGGATTGAATCGACCTCAAGCTATTTCGAAAGCATTGAATATCTTCCCCATCCTTTGCAAACGAATTTACATTAAGCATCAGATTTGTCGAGTAAGCATGGACACACGAAAGTGAATTTTTCGAAGAAGTCACATCCAATTGTTCGGTTCTTCTCCAAGTAAAGAGGCGGGATTTTCTCCATGGTTGTCCGCGTAAAAACGCAGCTTGCCGATAATATATGGAAGTAACCATCGAGAAGCCTCTCTCTCCCATTTTCCTCGACTCGGGATTTGATGATTTGACCACATCTTCCCATGTTGAGAAGCTTGTAGAGGATCTAAAAGTTCAATCAAAGTGACACACAAACCACAGGTGCCGGCAGAACCGCGGCTTCTCGCCAAGCACAATATGGATAATCGCGTAATTATTGCTCATTGTGGTGCTATTCCACCACTTATTTCATTGCTATATTCAGTAGAGAAGCTGACCCAAGAGCACTCTGTCACTACTCTGTTGAACCTATCTATTAATGAAAACAATAAGAACATGATTGCGTAAAGGGGAGCAATAGAGCCACTAATCCATGTTCTTAAGTTAGGAAATGCAGGAGCAAAAGAGAATGGTGCCGCTACTTTGTTCAAATTCTCGTGTTGGAAGAGTACAAAATGAAGATCGGTCGCTCTGCTGCGGTCAAGGCCTTAGTTGATCTCCTAGAATCGAAACCCTTAGGAGGAAGAAAGATGTCGCTATTTGCTTTGTTCAATCTATCCATATTTCATGCGGGCAAAGTGAAGCACCTTATTGAGTGATGGATCCCGACATAGGAATGATTGACAAATCGCCGCTCTTCTTGCCAACCTGTCAACAATTCCGAGGGGGCTCAAAGAATAACTCGTGAAGGTGGCATCCCATTACTTGTTGAAGTTCTAGAAACAGGATCACAAAATGGGAAAGGAAAATGTTGCGTCTATCTTATTGCAACTATGCTTTAATAGCTACAAGTTCTGTACCTTAGTTCTTCAAGAAGGGGCTGTGCCACCTCTTGTTGCATTGTCTCAATGTGGTACACCTAGAGCAAAAGAGAAAGTATGCATTCCTAACCCTGTAACTTTTATATAAATCTTTGCATTCTTTTTCTCTGATATGTGAGTGTATAAACAAATAGAGTTTATTAGCAGAAAAATATATCAAAATGTAGACTATGAAACTTCATTACGTATATATACAAATATTAAAGGGTGATAGAGCTATCAAAGACAACTATTAAGATAATCTTGCTTGCAACATGATATGTCAGAGAAACCTTTGTTTCTGGAACAATGTGTATTGGTAGGAGTTTTATTCCCAACACATAAATAGTAGTGTTTTGCATACTTGATTGGGCTATCCATGGAAGTGCTCATGTATTGAGAGGTGATATGCGGGAACCTCTCATTCCGGTGTCGGTCTAGCATTTCTTGTAATTTCTCTTCGTACTAATGAAGTGTGATTCTGATTCTGTTTATACGCAGGCACACCAGATTCTTAGTCATTTTCGAAACCAGCAAGAGGGATTCAGATTCTAGATTTTTGCTACTGTAATGCTAGTTGGAAAGTAATGAGTTTTGTGTTAATGAGATGACCCAATCACTGCTTCTATGTTTTTCCCAGTGTAAAACCTCTATATTATATAGGCCTCACCAATTAACCTCCCTGTTTTTCATAATATAAGCACATCACGGTAAGCTGGTTTGCGCAAGGTGGAAAATAAAGTGATAAACAGTAATTTCGATTCACTTATACACCGTACCATAGGTGATGAAGAGATAAAAAAAATGGACATATACGTGTTTGAATATAATGAATTAACTACTAAAAAGTCAACAAATGGATACACCAAACTACTATGTGAAATACTCCACTCTTTAAAGCGAAACATGAAAAATTAGTTTAGTCGCACCTTTAAGCATTGGCTAAAAACAGTTAGATCCCGTCTTGAGAAAAAGGGTTCAATAGTGGTTACACACAACTCTTGGAAACAAAGGGTGTTTCTATGGGCTCACGTCATTCAATTTCAATCTATGCATGGGTGTTGGTCATTATGAAGTTTGCATTGGATGAAGGATTTAGATGCCAAAGAAAGCAAGCCACCAATAAATGATGCAAAGAGAGAATTCAATGCGCTTGTCCTCCCACGATTCAAATTTAACATGCTATAGACCAAAGTTTGACAACATCTAAAGACATTGAAAACCTAAAAATGAAATAGAGGAACGAAAGAGCAACCAAAACAATTTCGTTTACAAGATTATCACATAAAGTGGTTTTCATATCAATCGCTTACCTATAATTTTTTTGCATGCAATTAGGGATATATTATAAATAAATAAAAGAATATTATGACGTGGGTGATGGTTTTTCATCCCCGGCTATTAGAAGCCAGGTCATATAAAAAGTGCTAAACTAAAAGAGACACTGGGCCGATGACAGGCCTTGTATCGCCAGAGTGAGGCTCCTAGGATTAAACTTAGACTCCCTTTGTAGCTGTCTGGTCCATCTCAGAGATCTCGAATGCTTCAAAGAAGGTAGCTCAACGCAGTTCCCTCTGTCAGGCCCAACACTCCAAAGTTCACATAGCCCGCACGCTTGTTATATAAAACATAACAACCAACTTAGCAAAATCAGTAGTATGTCCTATAAGGGCTCTCTAAGTTTCTGATATAACATGGTCTGAAGAAGCTCCACCATCCCTGGCCTTGGTTCAGTGATGAACCCATCTTGGCAGCTGCATCGGCCCCAAAGTTCGCTTCTCAGAAAGTATGCGTCATTCTCCAGCTGGTAAGTTGCTGCGTCGCTCTCAGCCACCGTGCTTTGAGAGCCCAAGGTGCTTTGTCCGTGCTCAGGGCCAGGATCGCTGCTAGAGAATCCCTTACCTATAAGTTTCTTGCATTGAGGCAATTTTCCAAACCACATATGGGGAGAAATTACTCATACCATATACCCATTACCAAAAAATAAGGAAAAAAAAACAAACATAAAAAAGTGAAGGGGATACAGAGAGAGAGATAGAGAAAGATAGGAGTACCCAGAGTAATTGTAGTTGCTACCTTCAACAGACTGTTTAAGAAAGACAACACATGACAATTCGAATTTAGGAAGTATGGAAAAAGATAAAGCAATTACAGACAAACAGAAAAAAGAAGAATCAATAATATTTCGGGCATACATAATAGGCACAATGGGCGAACGAAAAGAGGTTATTTTGCTTAAGGGCGAAACTGTGCCAACAAAGGAACTGGAAATTTAGAAAATGTTTTATAAGAAAAGGAAGTCGTGGTGCGGAACAGTTCCACTTTTATAAATCCAACACCTTGGTACCTTGTCTATCATATGAAAAAACAACCAAGATCACCTTACAAAAGCAAAATTAAGAACACCATTGTTTCGTTATACCGATGTCTAGTTTTCTACAAAATTTCAATAATCAATGTTTGCTTTTCGCTAACGGTAAGTCTATAACAAATAATTTACGTCCACAAATATGCTAATTTCAATGGTGATGTACATTGAGGATTAGCAAGCAACAAAACTGTTAAGCAAAAGGGAATGTGTGCATACCTCATTACCGGTAGGATAAGAGTATTAAGTCCCTCCATTTTTATCCAAAAAAAAAAATGAAAGAAGTTAATAGCATACATTTAAAACTTGGGAAATTATCTTGTGTAGTAAACAAATATTCTACACCAAAACATTTCGTCAAACATGAAATGTTCAAAAACTAACGCAGAA
This sequence comes from Coptis chinensis, assembly GCF_015680905.1. Classification (NCBI taxonomy): domain Eukaryota; kingdom Viridiplantae; phylum Streptophyta; class Magnoliopsida; order Ranunculales; family Ranunculaceae; genus Coptis; species Coptis chinensis. The sequence continues at coordinate 332,582 of NC_141461.1, read as the reverse complement.
GAGAAACAGATAATGTAATTTATAGTTAGACGTTATCAAAGAAGAATAAAACTAAGAGGATAAAAAGAAGAATATAGACATCACCTCCTCCATCGCAGCTTTTCGTAAAATGTGAATGAAGTAATGAACCAATTTTCTAGAAAACAAAAAAGAATGAAAAATTGAAAAATCGAAGACAAAAAGTAATCAAGGACTAAGTGCTTAACAATTTGTGGTTCAAAAATTAACAATCACAAAAGTAAAGAGTTCAGTAGTTTTACCCATTTTATATGGCGAGTTCAAAGCCCCTGCCACGAAGACAAATGAAAGGGTTTCTTCTGAAATTGGAACAATCCCAAAATTAAAGTTAGAACCATGTAAAAAAAAATCCAAATAGAAATAAGTCGTGGAAACGTTTAGATAACAACACCAAATACTAAAATTCTACTTTGCATTTAAAAATGGGAAATTGGGAATTAAATTATTAAAGGTTGCAAGTCTTCATTGTAAAAAGTAAAAAATAAAAATGGGAAAAGGAAATTGGGAAGTGAGTGAGCGAGTTTTTCTTTTCTCTGATAAAAGTTGAGAATGGAGAAGAAGAATAGCTATTAGAAAGAATTACCTGTTATCTCGACAAAAAATGATATATAAGGGTCGCTTTGTTTTATTGAGCCTCCTCAATTCCGAATCTTTGAATCTTTGAATGACCCACCTTCCGAATCTTTGGTTCTGAATGCTTAACTCGAGAAAAAAAATGTTTGTTTTCTCAAATGATCCGACTCACGAATGCTTTGAATATAAATCATTTAGACATTTTTACTCTTGCAATCTATTTTGAACACTAACTTGATTACTTATAAAACAAAAGAGTTAAAAATGGATTTGACAGAGTTTCTTTTGTTTATTCAACATTTTGACGCCTAAAAGACTCATATAGTAATATGAGATAAAAAAAAATACTAAAAATATAAACATAATAATAGTTCAATAATCATAAGGTCATCCATAAAATATGAATACCAAGTTAAATGACATTACAAGTAACTCCAAAGTGTGGCTCTTGTAAACTTGATCATATATGTCCACTAAACAATTGTTCCGCAATTTGATCATGCAAGTTGATCATGTACTCATGTGCCTCGGGTCCAAATGTGTGATTTATACTTGGTGGTGCTTCTGGTCTGTCAGAGTTAATTGAAGACCTCACGGGAATAGTCACATTTTCTTTTTCATATCACTTGAACAATCGATCATCATCATCAATGCTCACGCAACGGAGAAAATTATGTATCGCCATGTATGCTACAACAATTTGAACTTGTGTGCGAAAACTATATGGAGCCATCTTCTTCAATATCTTGAATCTTGCTTTCAAGACACCAAATGTTCTCTCAATTACATTTCTTAGCGAAGAATGTGCCTGATTAAACTTCTCCTCTTTGTTTTTAGGACGACCACCTCGATTAAAATCTGCCAACCAATACCTAGCATTCCTATAAGGACACATAAAGCCCCTAGTATGTGTGTATGCAGCATCACACAAGTAATACATACCTACAATAATGAGACACATAAATATGTAAACCAAAAATATATATTTGATCAGTGAGGTTGTTTTGATACGTACCTTCAGGAGGCAATGGAAATCCGTTTTTTTTCAGGCCACCTTAATGCCTCATTTAATACACGAGCATCATGTGCAATCCCTTTCCATCCAGCCATCACATAAGTAAATTTCATATCAAAATCACACACACCAAGAACATTTTGGAAACAATCCTTACCTCCTCTTCCTCGAAAGGGAATTTGCTTATCAAGTAGAATGTGTTCATCTACTAGTGTACCATCCAAAGCTCCAACTGCTCCTTTAAATGGTCCTCTCTTAAGACGGCGTTGGTAACGAGATCCACCTTTATGAATAACCCCGTCCTATTTCTCAAACTTATCAAATGGATAGGCTATTTTTATTTTTTATTGGTTTTATAGATGAGTAAAAGATTTATGGTTGATGAAAAGGCTAAAAAAAAAGGCTTAGTAGGGCTAGTAGCGCATAAATTTCATACAGGTGTGAATTTCTGGCTATATCAATCCAAAGATGACCTAAATTCTCACTTAGGATATGGTATGGTGATCAAGTAAGTGGATGTGTGATTTCTCTACTCAGAATTGACTACTCATTTGTGTCATCACTCAGATATTTCACTTATATGAGGCTTTTGGCTAGATTCTCACAGGATATGTAAATTAAGTAGTTTAACCTAGGTTTCAGAAAAATACTTCCAAATACAATAATAGATGCTCATGCAAGATATTCATGAAAAGATGCAATGACTATTACCTACATATTAATCCTAAATTTCTAAAAACCACTCCAATTCAAATGCTATGTGAGATTCTAGACTAATATCATCACAAAAAAGAAAACATTATCATTATCACTAAGTGCATATAGTATAAATAATTTTTATAATTTTTAAACTTTTTTAGAAAGAAATATACGTAATTTACAACCTAAAAGTGCCTAATTTTTGCAAATGTTTCTATCCCACTGATCAAACCTCAAATATGCATTTCTATCCCCTTACAATGCTTCAATTTAGTCAATTATATGATCAATAATGTAGAATAATTACTTTCTTATTGTTTTTCAGGATACAAGCCTATTCTGGGACCAAATATCTCAAGAGATGTGTTTTAGAGTCAAAAGGAGCCTAAAAGGGACCTATTGGGAAGATCAAAGGTCACAGTCAACGGTCAAAGTCAACTGAAAGACCCAAAAGCTCAAACAATATTCCAAGGCTTTAAAGACCAAGGCTCAACTCTTTCCAAGACATGAGCTCAATGCTTAAAGCTTCAACAAACTAAAAGGCTCAAACTTCCAAAGACATGGGCTTAGGCCCAAAAGCTTGCCCACAATCCTTGATCCTATCCTCTCAACTCTAGAAGGTACAAAAAGATTCTAGATTAAGTCACTTGAAGGAGAAGATAGTTAGAGGGTATTTTGTACATCCCTACACACACTATATAAGTGTAGAGATTGCCAACCAATAAACTCTCTTAGAACTTGTGAGCTTCCCACAACTCTGCCAAAGAAATAAACGTCCGATCGAGCTCACGTACACTTATTGAAATCCTGATCGTACTGATGAAATCTGAGTCAGGTGTGAGACACTTAGATCTGCACCGATTTGCTACAGAACATGAGATTCTGACCACGAAATTTGAACTGTTGAAATACCAGTGCGCTAGCGATCGCGATTGATTAAATAGCGCACGCAAGTAAGGCTCGCATCTACTAGGACAACACATGCGTCCACGAGTCTTTCCCGACTGTAGAACCTCAAATTTTTAGAAAGTTCTTATAATGTTCAAGAGATCCTTTTCCAAGCCTGAGCCAAAGGTACCTGTATGCGCAAAAATAATCGAGTTAGTACGTCAGGCAGTGTTCATGAGAACAAACGGAAATTAAAATGAAAAATGAAAGAAATGAAGGGTTTAGAGATGGGGGGTTCCCCGTGGAGGTATTCCAACTGTTTTGGGATGTTCCTTTAGTCCTTAGGCGTGCAGTGGCACCATTTGATGTTTGCCCTTTTAATGGTCTTAAATGTTTGAGAATTCAAAACCTTAAAAGGTACCAATATTCAATATTTTCCTTACTCACTTGTCTCGTGTGTATAATTTGAGTAAGGAGTTTGTTCCAAACCTTAAGACTAGGTTGATATCATAACTGAAATTTTACCCTTAGAGAACCATGTGAGAAGGATTTTTTTATGAATATTTCTTTTTACCTAATGATGACTTACTACACAAGTTATCTAGAAATTACAAGTTTGTTTCTTAAATAGAAAGAGAGATAAAGATAGGAAGATGGTTAATCCTACTCATGCAAAGATTAGCTACATAGGTTTTAGAAAACATGATCACTACAACTCTAAACAGTCTCGGTTCATAAACAAACCCGAAATTGATTCGAGTATCGATCCCTAGCAAGATGTGCTCATCTCTGAGTCCATCTTACTAGCATGAGGAGTTGTCAAGATATTTTATCTCTAAAATGTCCCTTCCACACACCAGTCAAGCAAATATCAAAATCTGGTTTTCCGTGGGTCGCTACTGGACCCAATGTCAATCGGTCGCGGAATGTTTACTTTGTCCAGAGTTCCAGACTCCAAACTCAGTCAATCTTTGCCATTTTGGGACAGGATGAAAAACAAAACCTAAGCCTCTAAGTAGTGATGCAGGAATCCTAAATCGTAACCTGATCCTCACATGAGCATCATTAACCCTCCCCTTTGGAGGGTTTTAGCTCATGATCCAAGGATAAAATGATATGCAATTGGAAATAAAGTGGAAGAAGAGAAAAAGAATGAGTGTTGGATTTAAACTAGAACAAGAAATTATATTAGAAAACTAAGTTGGCTTCCACTAACACTATTACAAGAACTAAGGTTTTTTCCAAATAAAAATGAACATGCATGAATGAGAGTCCATGCTCCTAATTCTCCATTCAATACATATTAGAGCCTTCTCACTTTTTTTCCCCACGTGGAAGCACCTCCTTCATTTACTTACATTCAATTCTATCTTATCTCCAAATCAAACCAAGACAAAAATTAACACTATTTAGCACCTAAAGTCTACTCACCCAAATGAATGACATGCAAGGTGTCAATTTGTGCCAATAATTTGCATATTTTGTCTTGACTTGCTCCATGATTGATGACTCATCCAATCTTGTGGGCTCACAGAGTGGGTCCACGTGCTGTGTCCAGTGGCGAGCCGTGATTTTGGCATTTTTACAACTTCCCGCTTTTGCGTAGAGCTCATCGTGCTGATCATCTAGGCAGCTCACTTGCTGAATTCGGAGTTCAAGTTCAAGAGATATGAGCTTCGAAAGTTTGATGCTTCTCTGCAAGTAATCCCGTTTTGACTCGATTCTGTCCTGTTTGAGTCTCTGGGCTTTAGTTCGGCTTTTGTTGGGCTTCACATGGGCTGAGTAGGAAGACTTCAGATATATACACTATTCCCGTGCTTTAATACAGGTTTAACCATTATTTTCACGTTATCTACGAAAACCTACAAAAGTACGAAAATATATTTATTTCATGATTATTAAATACATAATTAACCAAATTGCTATGTCTATATGGGGTTTAATATTACAGTTTTGGGTGCTTATCATTGGTCACACCAGAGAACACTCGTCTAGAGTTGTCGATGAAGTTGGGGTTCACGACTTCGAACAATGAGTTCGAGTACGAAGCGGTGATAGCAGGGTTGGATTTGGCCAAGGATCTGGGTGTGAGTGAGCTGATAGTTTATTCTTATTTGAACTTGGTGATATGTCAGGTGAATGGAGGGTTTGCGTCCCGATGCCCAAGGATGGTGAGGTACCTGGAGGTCTTGCAGAAAAAGGCTAGCTTATTCACTAAGATCATATTTGCTCATCTAAGCCACAGAGATAATAGACACGCCGATGCACTGGCATACGTCACAACTGTACTTCCTGGGACCGAGGGCAGATCCATTGAGGTCAGGGTATTGAGCAAGCCAAGTACCTAAGATAAAGAAGGGTTTTGGCTGACCACTGTGGAAGAGCCAGGATGGATGGAACCCATCAAAAATTTTCTGTCAGGGATGGAGATAGAGAAAAAGCAAGAAAAGAGGAAGATGGAGCAGGTGACTCAAAGATACACCTTGCTTGATGGGGACTTGTATAGAAAAAATGTTAGCGGACCATGGTTGAAATGTCTAGGGCCACAGCAGGTGCAAGAGGTATTGGGAGAGATTCATGAATGGGATTGTGGAAGCCATTCGGCAGGGAGAACAACGGCTCACCGGTTGTTATCACTGGGGTATTTTTGGCCTCACATGAAGAGAGATGCAGCCGAGTACTCCAAGAGATGCGAGAAATGCCAAAGATTCTCTCCACTGATACATGCACCAGCGGAACCCTTGCATAATGTATTTAGTCCATGGCCATTTGCCATGTGGGCACTGGATATCGTCGAACCTCTGCCCATGGCAAGCGGCAAAAGAAGGTTTATACTGGCCGCGCCTAACTATTTTACCAAATGGGTAGAAGGCGCGGCGTTACAATAGGTTAAGGAAGAACAAGTGAGGAAATTCCTATGGGAGAATATTATTTGTAGATTCGGGCTTCCTCATACCATCATCGCGGATAATGCGACTTAGTTTACCGGGGAAAAGGTGTGAGCCTTCCTCCAGGCGTTCAAAGTGAAACAAGGATTCTCTGCCCTTTACAATCCTTAGGGGAATGGACAGGCAGAGTCCTCGAACAAAATCATAATGGAGAATCTAAAGAAAAAGTTGGAGGAACAGAAGGGATTGTGGGCGGACGAACTAAATCATGTGCTATGGGCGTACCGCACAACTCCGCGAACATCTACTAGAGAATCGCCATTCTCAATGGCGTATGGAGTGGAGGCAGTGATTCCAGTGGAGATGATAGTTTCAACAACTAGAACCAGGGCTATGGAAGAGGGAGTGAATGAGATGATACTATCTAGGGATTTGAACCTTACAAAGTAAAGGAGAGACATAGCGCGCATCAGATTGGAGGAATACCACAAGAGGCTGCAGAGACAATATGACAAGCAAGTAAAGCTGCAGAAGTTCAATCTGGGTGATCGCGTTCTACGACGAGTGACCCCGGCCACCAAGAATGAGAATGATGGAAAATTTGGTCCCAACTGGGCGGGACTGTATACCGTGGTGGAGAAGGGGGTTTTCGGAACCTATCGATTGCAGACTTCAATGGGAGAGGACATCCAGAGACCATGGAACATACATCAGAATGTTGAAGAAGTTCCATGAGTGAATCCTTGTATAATTTTTCAATTAAAGGAGAGTACAGTTGCTTCTAAAGATTGTTAAGCGAGTTTTGTAGTGATATTTTGTGTCACCGGTTATATCAATGAAATAGAGAGCAAACTTCTTCCAATTGTTCACAGATTGTTGGCTATAAATGAACGAATAGACCTACAACGGGGGGGGGGGGGGGATGAGCCCTTCATGGACAAGAGGTTCGAATCCAACTTGGGGCAACCGAGCCGCTGCCTAACCCGGCTTTTGTGAAAGACAATTGGGGTTGATGAGCCATTCATGGACAACATGTCCGAATCTAACTTGGGGGCAAACTGAGCTGCCCCCAACCAGCTTAGGGTGGTCCTTACCATATACTAAGTTAAAGGGAAATGGAAGAAGAGAGGCAACTATAAAACAAAGTTTAGCAGGAAACAAATTCGATTAATGACCTGCTGGGAGCACCCAGAAATCCAGGTCTAGGAATGTACATACAAAACCTTATGAAACTAAGGTACAAAACCTTCTAAACATTAAAGAGAGTACATGAACATACTAAACATCTTGAGTTAATGAGTTAAGATAAACAAATTGGCTTCACTCTTGGCCCTCAATCACCCCCCCGCTACTGCCCTTCCTCCACAACCGCGGCCGTATCATCTGGCACAATGACAAGGGAAGTCACCAGGCCGGCCTCACTGACGGCCAGCGGAGTGGTCTCAGTCCTCAAGGTTGATGGGCTGGGATGTAGAGTCTGGGCTGACTTGAGGCTATGCAGGGAGGAGTCTACCGGCTACAGTGAGATCTTCCAGTTGTTGTTTAAGCTCACGGGCTATCTTTTTAAAGGCCAAGTATTTGAAGTGCTCAGCCCCATCCTTCAACGCTTTGTCCAAGGCAACCTGGGCAACAACCTTCCCAGCCTCCTACTGGCTCTCCATCTTGGAGGCGACACTAGCTACATAGTAGCAGTGGGCATCTTCTGCATGTGGTCAATTCTTTGTCAAATTACTTTTCCTGTTCTTGTTCATGTTGGTCGAATAGTTCCTTGTATGTGTAGCTAAATAAATTCCCATTTCTTGTTGTAGCCGTGGTTTGATGCCATGAAACAAATAAAGTAATAAGCTTAATCAGCACGTTGTTGGTCTAATACTAGAACTATTGTAATAGTGAGCTGATAAGAAGCCAGATCAACTAATGAGTTTGCTCTAAGTTGAATCATGTTCTAGATGTACTTATTACGTTAATTCACTCTTAGTTGAATTCATTATCTCTTGATAGTTTAAGAGTGGAACAAATCTGTACTCTAATATATTGCTTCACCATTATTTGATAGTAGGAATATTGATTTAATTAAGTGTTTGTTAGATTAGGTATTATTGTTTATGCATTAATATTTAGTTTAGAAAATTTGTGTTTATCACCTACTTATATTATTCCAAATAAACTTTGGGGGCATCAGAGGTAAAGTATGCCGAATAGTATGCAAGACAGTTCAAACAATAAGCTAATAAGCTACTTAACTACTGCCATAAATGAACAAAACGTCTAGTGCATAAGCATAATGTAAATGCAGAAGTAAGTGAACAACAAAGCTCAATAAGTATGCAAGCAACGAAGGTCAAGGTTCTTCGTGTTGGCTGGCTTGCTATGATCGTTTTGTGGCTCTCATGTAACATTATAGAGGTTGAATAGCATGAGAAGGTGCAAAATTTCTTTTCCTCGGGCAGTTAAGTTGTCTGTCTCGAGGGTGGCGGCCGTTGGCTTATTTTTTGGATTTTACAATATCATTACCTTGATCGATTCCAAGCGGACTTACGGGCTGCAAAACAGTGTATATAAGGTTGAGAACTTTGTCAATATGGTATTTTTGCAAATGTGGCTATGGGAGCACTTCCCAATATATGCACTGAGCTTGCCTTGTTTCCTCGAACACTAAGGAGTGGCTCGACCGGCATTGATGACCGTAAGGTAAAGAAGGCTTGTCTTGCTACCTATCCTTGCTCTTTGAAATGGGTCTCACTAAAAAGACATTTGAGGGTAACACTTGTCTATATTGATGACTTAGAGTATCTTTCTTCAAGCCATATTTGCTTTGGCGACAGGGGGTGAGAGATATAATTACTTTGAGTGAAGTGCACGGTGAAATGGCATGCCTAGACTCTTTAGGCAATGTGACTTTTGATGATGATGTGCACATATTGTGTGCTCTTCCCGGCTATCTCCTATGCCGATGAATGATGGGTTAGAGTATTTTGCATATATATTGAATTAAGTCAGCGAGCAGGCGTGTTAATCCCCTTAGTCAATTAATCAGCCAGCAGGCGAGGAATCTAATTCCATAGGGATTGAATACAGCGCTTGGCGGGAGATTTCTTGCACTACAACAAAACAACACTTTTGTGAAGGCTAGGAGGCGTCAGAATTATTTTTTGTGACGCCTACAAGGCAACGGAATTTAGGCGTATGTGTTGGTGTCAGAAATATTTGTGACGCCAATATGCTGTCACAATTGACATATTTACTGACACCTGTATGCCGTCACTAAATATGCATTACTAACGCCTGTACGCCGTCACTAAATGTGCATTACTAATGCCTCTACGCCGTCACTAAATTTGCATTACTGCCCAAAACCTGGCGCTATAACTTGGCGCCAAAACAAATTAACACCTTAGTACCGTCAATAATTATAAATTTGCCTTTTTTTTAAAAATGCTTAATGGCCGCTACACAAATTATTATTTATTTTAAAAAAAATATTTGTTTTTGGTTTCCATCCTAATATTTATATTTTTTCATCAGTTCATCACAACAATGTCGAAAACTTCGGAACTAGTAGCCATATTTCTTCCCAAACGATCCTCGGTGTAAGTGGTATTCCCACCAAAGAATTTATTTAACTTAACCAACAAATACCAAACTTGATCAAATAGAATAATCCAGAACTCTATCACACTTCTCTTCTTTCCTCTTTTAAATATGTGTATACACAACTTTACAAGAGAAACTAGACAGTCGAGGGCGCATCTAATGAACTACTCACCTATTCTATCGCAAAACAAGGCCAAGTTGGCTTTCCAGCTCCAATGAGTTGAGAACTTAATTCACCTTGTTTTGACCCTCTTGACCACACTTCTCCTTGACCAGCTCTTCCTGCATTTTGCAGATAGACTCCAAATCGGTTGGCTGAGGCTTGAATACATCATTCCATCTTCCAATATAATTTACAAATAACCCTTACTTTGTGTCTGACCGTACCCCCTCCCTCCCTTCTCTCATTTTCTCCTGTTTTCGCCTCCAACCTCTCTCAATCTCTCCTCCAAATTGTTTTCACAATCTACGTACAATCTAAAAGTGATTTACACAGCCTCAATCTCCCTCCTTCCTTCTCAACCAAACCCAACTCTCTCTCTCCCACCACAAACTCATCTCTCTCTCTCTCTTCTCCACCTCCGCTCATGCCCCCGCCCACTGCCTTGCAATTATCTAGTTTATATGAGAGTTGGTTTAGTCGAGGCAGACCGGTCCCTTTTTTTGTAACTTATGGTATTCTAGACATCTTGACGCTCTCGTGCTGTCACATTATATTTTAAAAATCACTAAGATTTAATCCGTGAGCGTGAGCGAACTCTTGAGGTCACTATTTAACACTCTCACAAAAAACTACTTCATACGTGTCACTCTCCCAGGTGTCTGTCCGTACCCCCAAATAACCCTTACTTTGTGTCTGACTATACCCCCTTCTCTCATTTTCTCCTATTTTCGCCTCCAACCTCTCCCAATCTCTCCTCCAAACTGTTCTCACAATCTACTCACAATCTAAGAGTGATTTACATAGCCTCAATCTCCCTCCTTCAGTCTTCCTCTCTCTCTCCCTCTCTCTCTTTCCTTTTCAACCAAACCCAACCCTCTCTCTTCCCACCACAAACTCATCTCTCCCTCTCTCTTCTCCACCTCCGCTCATGCCCCCACTGCCTTGCAGTTATCTAGTTAAAATAATTATCAGACTATTAGTGACGGTTTTAGCAGTTTTGTGACGCCAACGTGCTGTCACAACAGTCCTGACGCCAATTTGGTGTCACTAATGAGAAAAACCCAGTGCCACAAAAATCTTGTTATGGTGTAATGGTAGAGAACTCACACAGTCACACTCTACCTTTTGGAGAAACCCACTCGAGGCTCTCACATGATGTATATGTAATTTTCTTTTTGCTATCAATACAATTACCTTTTAGCAAAAAAAAGAAAAACGCTTGAAAATAGGACTATATACAATTACCTTTTAGCAAAAAAAAAGGAAAAACACTTGAAAATAAGACTGAGCTTGCCATCTTTTGATAATATAGTTGTACGTGTGAATTGGCTTTATTGCTAGAATATAAAGAAAACACTTTTTCGCACTCCTAGCTACTTAGTGATTCTGTGATTCTATCTACAAAGAAGTTGTTATTGGTGAAATTAGATTCCTCTAAGATAGGTTGGGTTCCATATATATTAGATAAGCATGGAGTGAGAATACCTAGCTTTTAAGATCCTAAGTTCAAGATGGTTAATATTATGCTATCAAGGTCGTAATCTTATTCCCTGCCAATCTTATTATTGGATTGACCACATGAACTCGGTCGATAATGCCCCAGAATCCCTATGCATCAGCTGTCAGTCACATACATACATCCACGTAGTCTTATTGTGGGCAGAAAGCATGGAAACATACATCCACGTAGAAATTCAGTTATAAGACAATCAGAACTTACAAAATAACAACCAGAAGGAAGAATTGTACTTCCATTATTTCAAAGTAAAACATGTGAATTCATAACTGAGGCAAAAGCTAGATTATTGAATAACACAAGACAATCTACTTTGGCACTGCAAAAGAAAACTCTCAAGGTCGACTTAAAGTCTCTACTGCTCAGCAACATGGTCCCCCTGCAAATTATATACAAAGTAAGGTACAATTTTGATGTGTTTGTACAAGTGAATGCTCACACACAGCCAGTTGTAATATATATGTATTAGGAAATAAACAATAATGCAAGGAGTTGTGGGCAAGATTGGGCATCGACATCTCTGACTCATCATTGCCAAGTATATATAACCTGAGCTTCTAATGAAAGCATGTGGATTTCTATAGCTGAACAAAAACTATCCACTTTGCAGATCCTTTTGAGGCAGGTATCATAGTTTTTCTTGATTGGTAAAGTATATGATAGTGATGTAGGGCATGCTGGAAAAACTTAAAATTTTCAATTGAATGAGTTGAACGGTCACAAATAACGTTACCTAGAACTCGATGAACTTCCTTCGAATCAATTGAAATTCACAAAAAATTTACTTGAAAATTGAAAGGCATCTAAGACTGGTTGATTCCACTAATAGAATACCAAGATATGAGAGATAAACAAGATAAAACACTTCTCTAAACAAATTTTCATTAATCAATAAGCTAATTTTTGTGTTACTCTGAGCCATATATATAGGCTTCAAAACACTCCAAAACATAAATAGAAACATCCAAAAAAACCCTTAAATTGATACTACTACCTTAAAGGACTTAAAATTACTTAAAACACTTCAAAAACAACTTTGGAAACATCTAAAAACACCCTCGAATCCTAAATAAAGAAAATACATAAAATAAGTAATTTCTAAAGTAAAAAAAAAAATCCATATGGACTAATATTTTGAATTTCATAAATTTCATTGATCTTGACTTGCATCAGATAGTTACTGAAAGACATTTTACATTCGTTTCAATCTAACAAAGTTATTGTCTTTGGTAAAAAGACATTTTTCTCGATAATTATGCGCAATCAATCTCAAAATAAAAATTGCCAATTTAAATAAATTATTTATGAGGTAAGATGATGGAAAAGGGGATTACAATTTTGTCCTCGAGAAGGCTGGCCGCCACCGCCACCGCCACCGCCCCTACCCCCACCCCCACCCCCACCGCCCCTGCTACCGCCACTACGGACACTGCCACCACCACTGCCACTACGGACACTGCCACCGCCACCACCACCGCGGACACTGCCACCGCCACTGCCACTACGGACACTGCCACCGCCACCGCCATGGCAGCATGGCATACAGATAAGTATAAAAAGTAAGAAGACACAAAACAACCAAAAAGTTCGGTTGAAGAAACTCTGTCGAAAATTTGTCACATGTGAAGAAATCTTCATTGCCAAATATCAAAAAAATTAATGGCAAAATCTAAACACTCCTCAGTTAATTATCACCACTTAAAGTTCCAAGGGACTTAAGTTAGAGGATATGAAAAACTTTGAAACATACCCTCTTAACATGCCAAGAGTGCAAAACGTGTACAGACTTCAGTAGACTTATCCGCTCCTATTAAGTGCGGGAAATGTGACACACTTGACTATAGAGAGCAATTAGAGCCTCAAGTACCTGTGTAAAGCTATTGAGAACCGACTTGTCCAATCGTTTAAATGACGGTCAGTTTGGGAAATATTGACACGCTTGACTCTAGAGAGCGGCTGTGTCTAAAATATTAAATATTCCAATTGGAAAGTGGAAACTAGCAAAAAAAATTTAAGTCAATAATTTGCATCGGTCGAGGTGCAGACATATAGTAGCCAATAATGTGAAAAAATCAATTACGTATTTAATAATGTGAAATAATCATAGTTTCCAACTTTCTATGCTTTTGCATGTTTTGGTACTTAATTCATTAATTTCAACAAAACCAATATTTTAGAATGCAAAAGAGGTCGAAATATTGTTTGTACTTAAAGACCATTTGTTATAGTCCAAGAGAAGCCCACCAGAAGTTCAAAAAGGTCCAAGTCAAACACAATGGTATTTTAATTGCAGTTGACCATGGAGCTAACGGTCAAAATGTGTTGACTTAGACAGGGGTGAAAGGGTGTGTGTGTGGGGGTGGGGAGATGGGGATTGGGAAGACAATAAAGAATGAAGACTTTTGTTACTATTTGTTGATTTGACTTGGATAATAGGTTGATGTCTTGAAAAGTTGAAACAGATATATTGATACATAAGTCTCAAGTGTGTCTAGAAACATGTTAATATGTGGCTCGAGTTGCTGTAAGAGTCTGATCAAGTGTGCCTAGAAATCAACTGGCTCCAATATGCACAAGGTTTTCATACTATCTCTTTCAAGACCAGACAGAGGAGATAGTCACTCCGAATATTCAGCGGTAAAGATGTTTAAATTCTCTAATATATTCTTTTAAGTGCCATAGTACTCATTCTACGTTTGGCATAAGGCAGGGACCATGGACATGCCTTCACCACTGACATTCTTTCATCTGGCTTTCTTCAGTCAATCATATTGGTTGTTTTGTGCATGCATGATCTTGATAAAATCAATGATGGATGGCACAGCACAAGTCGTCATACCTTCATCCAGAAACGAGTCTGATCGTTTTGCATTACTAGCCTTCAAGTCTCAAGTAGTTGATCCGTTGGGAGCTTTAAATTCCTGGAATGACTCAGTTCACCACTGTGATTGGAAAGGAATAACGTGCAGCCTTCAAGCCCGTGATACAGTTGACAGTTTGGACCTGGAATCTCAAAAACTTGAAGGTTCTCTATCTCTTTACATAGGAAACCTCACCTTCCTTACAACACTCAATCTTGGTCATAACAACTTCCGTGGTGAAATCCCGCAAGAGATTGGTCGCTTGTCACGTCTACAATACCTCTTCCTCAATAACAATTCCTTCGACGGTGGAATCCCAGTAAATATCAGTCAATGTTCTGACTTAAAAGTCCTCAATCTCATTGACAATAAGTTATCTGGGAACATTTCTGCTGAGCTTGGATCTCTATCAAAACTGAAAGGATTGGGTCTTGCTTTGAATGACTTAAGTGGAAACATCCCATCATCCCTTGGCAACATATCAACTCTTATGTTTCTTTCACTTGTGGAAAACAATTTGCTGGGAAACATTCCAGACGACCTATGCCGCAGTAGGAACTTAAGCTTCTTTCAACTTGCCAGCAATGGTCTCACAGGTAAGGTTCCTTCATGCCTTTACAACCTCTCAAACTTGGGTCTTTTCTCAGTTGTTGAGAACCAACTAGAGGGAAGCCTTCCTCCCAATATTGGCCTTACTCTTCCTAGCATCCAAGAGATGTACTTGGGAATAAACAAGTTCACAGGCCTTGTACCAGTTTCATTATCCAACGCTACAACACTGGAATCTATCGCACTTTACAAAAATGGTTTCACTGGTCCAGTTCCAATGGATTTAGGAAAATTGAAAAGTCTTCGTAACCTCTATTTGTACGAAAATCAACTAGGAAGCGAGGGGGGCAATGATTTGGAATTCATAACTTCTCTAACCAATTGTAGCAATTTAGAAGGGGTAGCATTTTCCAAAAATTTGCTTCCTAATTACTACTAGGATGAACGGAAGGGTTAGGATTTTTGATGTGACCGAGGTCGCCGCGGAGCTTAATCGCCCACGATCTTCTCGCTTTTCCTTTTTCTCGGGAGAGAAGAATCGTCCGACGAGTTCCGTGAGGGTGGTATTTATAGAGTTTTGAGAGAGGAGATCCTTCCGACACGGTATTCTTTTGTACAAATGTAGGGTGGAGATCGCGGATGAGTGTTGAATTGATCCGCTATGATTGGGGTAGATGCGAAGTCCCTATTTCCTGTGAGATTACCACTAAGATTTTGGCAATCATTACACCAAAGTGGACGTGTTTCTATTCGCCGCTCTATATTTGGCGAAGTGTTCGTGATCGAGATATCTCCGCTCGCACCACCTACTCGAAATGCCGCAGTCGGTCTTGAGGTCGCCTTTGATTAATCTATGCCGCGACACGCAGTGCACCGCGAGGGCCGTTATCGTCCGCCTTTGAGGTCGATATCTTCGCCCGCTTTATGCTTCCACGCGAAAGCGATGCCCTATGAGGATATCGCCCCTACACTACCCTCTCAATGGGGCGTTGGTGTATGGAAAACGCTACCGGTGAAAGAGTCGACGAAGCGCAGGAGCGCGGAGCTTAACAAGAGGGATGAACCGACCGGTAGAGCTACTTTTGAATGTTGTGGCCTCGTGAATCGGCGGAAAAGGTAGTTTTAACTACGCACGCGATGTAATCGAAGCGCTTGAAGCGAAACGTCAACGCCAAGCATGCTGAATCACTGAAAAAACGATGCTGCCTTGGAACACGCAGCGGGCTATAGCGTAGATGTAATGATTACTCCTTGGTAACCGAACGGGCGGTTTATACAAAATCAGATTTGGAATACGAAAAAAGTTACTTCGTGGTTTCTTCTTCCGCCGCGAAACGCCAGCTGGGTTTTCCAGTGAGTGCTCCCGCCATTTTTTTTCCCATTTCCATTTGCTTTCCTCTCCTCGTCCGCCTCGCTATTTTAAGTAAGTAGGTTATTGTAAGGCTATAGGGTTTAGAACCAATCTTTGATAGAAAAGGGGTTGTTATAATGTCCGATTCGATGACACTTTCGGCCGGAGGAGGTCCGAGAGATATCTTTGAGTTGTGGAGAGTAATGAGGATGAAGAATCGAATAAGTGTCGGGCGCGGGGGCTTGAGTTAGAAGAAGAAGATAGGATGGGCGGGGTAACGCCCGATCTCGGTCGAGATGACGCGGCTAGTACGCCGTCGAGGGGGAGAGGTCGGCATCGCTTATGTGCCCCCTAGAAGAAGAGTGAACCGTCGCGGTCGCTAACTCTTTCCCCGAAATGAGGGCAGCAGATGGGATTAATGTCCCCGACCGAGATATAATGAGCCACGATCGAAAGTGAAAATGTTCAGAGGAGGAGTATAACCCGCCGAACGGTGGAGTTATAATCTGCGGAGGGCCACCGAGAGCGCAGATGCACATACCGCTTCGAAACCGGTATGCGACTTCTTGGCGCTTTGTTGAAGTCGCCTCGCCGGTTCGCGGGTAACACCGGGCGATTATTTAAGGTGTTCACCACCGAACGCGAGCGGGGATATGACATAGGTGTATCCGATATAGTGGAGCACTATGTGATACGCCGATCGGGAACATGAACTTTAGCTTGCAAAACCATGACGACGCCGCTCGCAGTTGATCGATGGAGTAAGCAATGAGGCCCCGACTAAGAGACCGCTTGTTGCTAGTTGGCAATTACCGCGGTGAGCGGGTGTATACCGCAAACTAGGATTTGTAACATATCCGGTGGGTAGGAATACTTTTCTCGTTGTTATTTTTCGTAACGCTTTGATAGCCGCTCTAACAGTCTTTTTTTTGCTTTGGCCGCAGAAGTTTTCGTGGAAGCGCTTAACCGATCGCGGGGAGATAGAAAGATTCGCCGGGCCGACTCGCGGCGGCCGAAAACAAGCCGGTTACCCGAGGTCGCTCATTTTTTGAGGAAAAGGGAGGGGTCGCGATCCGAGAAGAGGAAGGTGCAAAAGGAGCGGGCTCTAAGTCGAACGACGCCGGGCGGTGATGGAGAAGCGCATATGATCCGCCGATAACACGAGAGGAGAGGCAGCGCGGGTGCGGGGAGCGCAGGCGGCCCGTGTGGGGGGGAATCCTCGAGCCGGGAGGATCGGGCAATCGGCCCGAATGGGGTTCGATGGAGGCTCCCCGTAGAGTTGGAGCCGGTGGTTTTGATCGCCGTGCTAGGGGCAGCCTCGGAGAGGAGGCCCCGCTGACGTCTCGAAAGCAGATCGCCGGACGAAGCCGCGAAAGTAGCTCGACATGCTCGCGGAGATGGTGCTAGCACGGGGCGGATCTGATGGTGGCGCCGCCGGGGCCACGGTATCTCGGCCAGAAGGGAGCCCGACTCGAAAGCAGTCATGGACTTGGCCACTTTTGAGCTGGGTCCAGCCAGATCATGATCGGGACGCCGATCCCAACCGTGAAGAAGGCCAAGGCCCCACGTAAGGCGAATCGAAAAGCGGTGGCGCCTCTTCGACGATCCGAAGGACATTTTGTCTATCCGACGAAATGGGGCGCAAAAAGACCGCGGAAACGGGTTTAATCGCCGCTTCAGATCCAAGAAGATAGCGGTTGTTTGCTAGAACAAATAGCTCGATGGCAACCGCAGAGAGCTAGATGAGAAGCGGGTTAGCCGACAACTTGAAACGAATGGAAATTGCGCGCAATGCGCGGTATGTCTATAACTTCATCCGAGGTACTTGCTTGCTTATGCAAATTGTTGTCAGGCTAACCATGTGTGTTGTTCGCGTACCGCGAGCCGATTTCCGAAGTTGAAAGAGATCGCCTGCCTTCGCGAATCGATAGGGAAATGGTGCCGGCCGGGTGAGGAGCTGAAAAATGTCCAGACGCCGCAGATGGAGCGCCGAGGAACCGGAAGACTTTGAAGAAAGCCCATGAAGCCGCTGACTCGCCAAGATGTTGAAAGATACCTGCCGGAAGAGCCGAGGCAAAAGCTAGGAGGAGTCAAGATAATGTGCGAAAGCCGCCGCCGTGGAAATCGAAGGTTGAACGAGTACGCCTTTGCACCGCAAGAAGGTTGCTCGTGACGCTTAATCGTGCCTATGACACGCTGGACGCAGACTTCGCTGAACCGAGACCGACTACAATGCCTTGAAGGAGGAACACGCCACCGTAAGGCCCCGGCCCCTCGCGGAGGAGGTTCCGGGGATGCCGGGGCGGCGATTGCCTCTTCTATGAGCGCGCTGCCGGGGTTGGTGGCTCGAAATAAGCCGCTGCACCCGATGCGTTGATGAAGCTTAGAGTTGATGGCATAGCGATCATTGTGGACGGGAGAGAGGCCGAGGTCGATGAAGCCGCTTGAGCGCGGGAGGAGTAGTTAATGTGGCGGGATGACGAGGAGTTGTAAAATTTGTTCTTTGTCTTTTATCGCCTTATATGCCGCGGATACAATAGAACCGGGTCCGGGTAACCTCGGCGCTCGCCTTTTTATGTTTGTGTAATCGTAATCCCGAACAAGTAGGTGTTTCTTGCCGATTCGGGTAGCCGAATGTGGCTTAACTCGCGTGGGGCCGGGTTGGATTTCCGAAAGTAATCTCAAAGAACTCGCTCAACACCGAAATGCATACGATAAAGCTATTAAACCCGAACTTCCCTTTGTTTATACGCTGGCGGTAAATAGTTGTGGTTGCGGTGTATGTCCGAAGTCGCCCCGCCCACTCATAGTGATGTAGGATGACACGGCTTAGAATGGAACGCGGTAGGCCCATTGTGGGTGACGACCTCCTTACTTATGATTGGTAAAATGGGGAGCCGCCCCGTTGT
This sequence comes from Coptis chinensis, assembly GCF_015680905.1. Lineage (NCBI taxonomy): Eukaryota > Viridiplantae > Streptophyta > Magnoliopsida > Ranunculales > Ranunculaceae > Coptis > Coptis chinensis. Next base: position 313,558 of record NC_141461.1, on the reverse strand, counting down.
CGAGTGCTTGAGATTGGCGGCGCGACGCCGCAACGCGGAGCATCGATCGCCGAGTCCGCCTCGAGATGCGTCGAATTGCTCGATTCGCGCGCCGCCAACCGCAGTTGTTCCGCTATGCGTATGCGACACGGTAGGGAGACGAGCGTTCATGGGACATAATGATGGCGGCGATGGCGCTTTGGCGCCTCAAGGTGATAATGAGGACTTAGGAAAAGACGCTTCCTAAGGAATATAAACCGCCGCACATATCATCAAGAGGTGCCGCCATTGTTTCGCTTTTAAGCTTTCCTTCCTCCTCGCTGTTCTCGCTTCAGCACCGCGGGCTTTTCGTCGCCGCTTGTTCATCGTATGTGGCTTCTTCTACGCTGTTTATTCAGTTTGAGAAATACCTAGAGTAAGTATTAACTTTGCCGCCGCGAACTTCTTTGCCGCTAGGGGTAAGATGGCTAGATGTCGGGCGCTTTGAGAGAAACGCGCCCTCTATCAATGGAGGAAATGGAGTTTGAGCCTCATGTTCATGGCGATCGAGGGAAGAGGAAGGTTGCCGATGGAGAAACGGGCGGTCATAAGCGAGCAAGGAGAGAGATAGTCGCCTGGCCGGCGGATTGAATTAGTCGTGCCACCACGAAAGCTGGCGAATGACCGGTCGCCGACCGAAGCAACGAAGCCGCAAGGGTCGCCTAGCCATGTGAGAGTTCGCCCCGCCATGTAAGGACGGGGGGAGCTTAATTCTACTATCCGGGAAAGACGGGAAGAAGCGGATGGTGAAACGCCGGATCAGAAGCTTTCCACTGGCCCCATAAATACCCGCGCTCGGGCGGATTGTGCTAGATGGAGATAAAGCGTAAGTCGAGGACGAGGACATGGGGACACCACCGGGACGATGGATATGGCCGCTTTGTTTGGTGAGTTCTTGATAGCTTAAATCGTTGTAAACCGACTTCCGTGGAGTCCGGTGTTCTAACTATGTTCATGCAGCCGCAGGGTATGATAAGTCGAAAGATGCCGCGGCAGCCGCTCGAGATTCAGTGGTAACCCGCGACGCGGAGTCGGGTTGATGCGAGCCGCGGGGGTGGACAAGAAGAAATCGAGGTGATGTCCACCAAGTACCGTAACGTGATCGCCGAGAACGCCAGACCGGGTGTCGGATGTGACCGAAATGGAAAGGGAACCGGCAGCCAGGACGGCTTTATGCGAAGAAATGTCGGCGGTGGCGCTGAAGGCTTAAGAAGGCGATAATCGAAGCCTCAGACGCCTATGCCGCCTCGACGAAAAGTATGACACGCTACCGAGGTCACCGACATACCGCTTCGACTAGCGCAGCATGTCGAGGTCGGCTAAAGACAAGCATGTCATTATTACGAAAAATTGATAAGGTCATCATCGTGATCTCGGTCGGTCGGTTGTGATTGTAGTTTACATTTCTCTTTATACCGGAGCAAACAATAGAGCCGTGGTTTTCAGCTTGCCCGAAAGCAGCTCGACATTTTCATTCGGGCGAACCGGTTTCCACGAAAGTGGCGCTCAAGACTTGTTGAATTTTTGTAATGATCATCGATCCGATTTCCGGTAATCCCAGCAGACGGGTGGATCGAAGTTGTGATGACGATTGTCATGTAACGCTGTTTTGATGTGTATGCATGCCGCCGCGGTGGTTTGTGTGTAACTAATATCTTGATCTTAGAAATACGCTGGCCCCGTTAAGTAGTCAACCCTAGAAATATAGTCGCTGATGGACAGAACCGGACGGGTTATGGTGCCCGTGAGCTCCGGAGAGCGCTTGCTCGAGGAGAGCGTTCTCGCATGGTCGATCCTAGAAATATAGGCCCCTCGACGAACAAGAATTGTAGAGGCTATGTAGCCGAGAGCTTCCGAGAGCGGTGGTGCATGAGAGAAATGCTTCTCGTAGTCGATCCTAGAAATATAGGTCCCTCGACGAACAAGAATTGAGAGGCTATGTAGCCCGCGAGCTCCCCGATGCCCCCGCCGGCCGAGAGCGCTCGTAGTCGATCCTAGAAATATATAGGTCCTCGACGAATAAGAATTGGAGAGGCTATGTAGCCCGAGCTGAGCCCCCGTAGCCGCCCCACCGGAGCGCTCTCGCGTAGTCGATCCTAGAAATATAGGTCCTCGACGAATAAGAATTGAGAGGCTATGTAGCCCGCGAGCTCCCCGAGAGTAGCCGCCACCGCCAAAGCGCTCGCAGTAGTCGATCCTAGAAATATAGGTCCCTCGACGAATAAGAATTGAGAGGCTATGTAGCCCGTGAGCTCCCTCGGCCGTCATTACCGAGAGCCGCTCTCGTAGTCGATCCTAGAAATATAGGTCCTCGACGCAATAAGAATTGGAGAGGCTATGTAGCCCGTGAGCTCCCCGAGTCGCCTCGCCACCGAGAGCTGCTCTCGTAGTCGATCCTAGAAATATAGGTCCTCGACGCAACAAGAATTGAGAGGCTATGTAGCCCGTGAGCTCCCCGAGAGTCGCCCGCCACGAGCTTCGCAGTAGTCGATCCTAGAAATATAGGTCCCCTCGACGTAACAAGAATCGGAGAGGCTATGTAGCCCGCGAAATGTACTCAATACAACTAACCGAGTAGATAGTATCACCAAAGACAAAAACTTGTCTTTCATTAATGAAAACAAAAGATTTACAACATGAATGGCGCCATCGATAAAATTTTTTCAAGAGATAAGTATTCCAAGGTCGAGGCAACATCTTCCCCTTTGGGTTCTTATCCAAGATGCTCCATTGCCAACGACGCTGCTCCACGCATGTAGGGCCTTCCCATGTGGGTGCTAACTTGAGTCGCCCCGCGCCTTTTTGAGCACTAGGTCACCAGTTGAAAAGACCTAGGATGAACTCGCTTTGTCAGAGGAGTTCTTCGAGTTTGCCGATAAGAGGCTTAACTGACGGCAAATTTAAGTCCCGCTTTTCTTCCAAAGAGGTCGACGCCTCGCGATAACACGAGTCGTTATGCCCCGATTCGACAAGTTCCGATCGAAGTTGTAGTGACGGGCCGGGCCGGCGGGAATTACGGCTTCGCGCCATAACATAAGGAGAATGGCGACATCACGCCGTATCGAGCGAAGCCGTCAGGCGCGAGCCCATAGAATGTTTTCCAACCGATTTGGCCATTGGCTCTTATTCTTCTCAATCTTTTCTTCAAATTTTCCAAGATAGCTTTGTTATCGGGCTCGCCTGACCATTACTCCGAGCGCATCGCGGAGTAGAGAACGATGAATGATCTTCCACTTGGCTAGGAACTCTTTGACCGCTCGCCTTTGAATCGAGGCCCATTGTCCATTACCGCTGTATGTGGTAACCCAAATCTGGTGATAATATGAGTCCGTATGAAGTTGCGGACATGGGACTCTTTTTGACGCAGTGCGGGGGAATGGCCTCACCCACTTGGTGAAGTAGTCGGTGGCAGCTAGGACAAAGCGAAGCCGCGATTTCTTCAGGGATGAATGGTCCCATAATGTCCATGCCCCACATGTGAAATGGCCACCGCTCGCTTATGGGCCGACCGGGCCATGCAGCAGGGTGATGATGATATTGTGGGCCAACGCTTGGCATTTGAGACATTTGAGGACGATGCTTTAGCATCGACCGCATCCGGGCCGAAATATCCTTGAGGTAGATGGCCTTGTGAGCTAACGAGCGTCACGGGCGCGATTTCCACATTCTCCTTCGTGGATTTCGCAAAAATTAATTGACCCTCGCTCGGGTAATGCATCGTGAGGTGCGGGCCACCAACCGATTTCCTGAATAACTTGTTTTGACTAAACAATAACGCCGAAGCTTGATAAGAGACCCCGCCGCCTTGGTACGCTCCTCGAGGAGCGCCGCGGCCGGATATAATCGATGATGGGTTGCATCCATGTTTGGCCTAACCGACCGGGCGAGAGAGGAAATAGGTCGCTTATCATCAAGGTATGGTCGACTTTGGTATGCGTGTCGATCGACTACCTCAATGAGAACTTGTCGGGAACGCAACTCGGGTCCGGGTAGCCAAATAAGTTAAACCGCCCTCATGGCGGGCGTTCTCCTCACGCAAGAAATGATGTATGTGTACCGCTTAAAAGAAGGCAATAACCGATGAACGACCAAGATACTTTGAAAGGTTACCTTCGGGGTAGTGTAATTTTTTGCAACCCGGGCGAATCCACCGGGCCATGAAAGTCACTAAAGACTTGGAGCTCTTCGACACCGAAATGCAAATACCATCCTTAGTCCCCTAATTAGTGCTTCAGATTCGGCTTCATTGTTGAAGTGGCAAAGTCAATGCGAACCGACTTTTCAATCATATTTCCGTCTGGGAAACTAAGACGACCGATGCCGCTTCCACCGAGGTTACCGAACCATCCACAAAGAGAGACCGTGGGGATTTGACTCGCGATTTGCGGTTTGGGAGCTCCGCTTTGTTCCCAATTGGGGTCTTCGACCGAAATCATGAGGAAATCAAGCGACGACCGACCTTTCGAGAAGTGCGGGGACGAACTCTATGTGGTGTTCTCCGAAGTTCTTCGCCCAAACCGCCATTCGAGTAGTCTTGTTTTCTTTATGAAGGACTTTCTTCAATGGAAGGTCGGTGAGAACTTTGATTGATGTGCCCGAAAGTACGGGTCTGAATTTCCGTATGAATACAACAAAGCGAAAACGCCTGCTCCGTGAAGGAGTAGTTCTTTCGGGCCGGGCGCGAGTGTCTTACTCGTGAAGTAGATCGGCTTCTCAATTGTTCTCCTTTTAAAGAGAACCGAAATGACGGCTAAATCGATATGGCCGATAAAGCCCCGTCTCTCCATGTAATCGGGCTTGGCTAAGACGGGAGGCGTGGTGATATACTTTGAGAGTAGCTAATGCATGATGACATTGATCGCTTCCATGAGAACGGCTCGCCTTTTTTTGGAGCCGTAGAACGGTCCGCACTTATCCGAGGCCCTTGATATGAACCGTTAAGCCCGCACCATTCCCCGACAACTTCAGATTCTGCTTTTGTGCGCGTGGATCGGCATATCCAAGAACGCCGGATCCGGGTCGATTGGCTTCGATCCCACGCCAACGCGACACCGATAATTCTAAAAACTTGCCGGAGGACGCCCCAAAGAGGCATTTTTCGGGTTCAACTTCATGCCCGTACGGGCGAAGTCCGGAGAACGCTTTGTTCTAAGGGGTGAGGTGATCGCCAGCTTTTTTTTTGACCACCATGTCGCCAATGTAGACCTCCATGGTGTCGCCTAACATGTCTTTGAACATGTCCGCGACTAAGCGGCCGGTATCGCGGCTTCCAGCCGCTTCTCGAATCGAACGGAGGACGCTGTAACAATATATCCCTTTGTTCCGTGAATGAACGAAGTCTTCTTTGATCTTCTTCGGCGAGCGGATTTGGTTGTACCCAATCGTGACGATCCATAAAGGAGAGGAGTTCGTGACCACAGTTTGGTCGACCACCGGTCAATGCGAGGCAAGGGAAAGCTATCTTTAGGCGTGGCCGATTGACATTTGTGAAATCGACACATAAGTTTAACCGCGCCATTCTTTTGGGGACGGCAACAATATTGGCAATCCACTCGGGTAGTCAACCTTTCCGATGAAACCGACTTTGTTGAAGTTTTTCGACCTCGCCATTGATGGCTTTTGAAAACGCAGGATAGTCGACGCAGGTCGCTGTCGAACCGGTCCGCATCGGGTTCACATTTAATTTGTGGCATGCGGTTAGGATCGATTCCGCACATCGATATACCACCAAGCAAAACATCTTTATTCATAGATAAGAAATTTACAAGTTGTGATCCGAAAGTGTGGGGTCGAGGTTAGCCCCTACATACACAAACTTGGGGTCGCCTTCGTGCCAAGATTCACTCTTTCTTTTTCTGCCGCTGGAGGCTTTACAGCTGATGGCGAAACATTGCTTAACAACTCGCTATCGGAGGAGATCTGAGCACCTGGTGGGACGACCTGACTGGTCGCTGAATGTGGAGCGATCTTCTCGGCAACGCTGCCAGGGGTATCCACGACCTGGGGAGGGGGCCCTGGCTGCAAGCACATTGATGGAGCGGCTGCGGCTGACAATTGTGGCGGCTTGATATGAGCTGGGACGATCTCTGAAACTTTAACTGACAAAGGTACTGACAAAGGTACTGACGTTGGTTCGATGCTAGAGGTCCGCGATCCGGGCGCATCGAGGACTCGGGGTGCGAGTGCAGGTATCGGCAGTGGAGAGAACTTCTGCCTGGAGGAGCCCCCCCGCTCGCTTGCTGCGCGCTCGGGTTGATTTCGCGACTAAGTCCCGCGCCATTGTGTAACCGAGGGCTCCCCGTGATGGTGGGAAGCAATTCACGAAAGCAGTGCATCCGCTGATTGACCTCGGGTTGCAATGGTACGCCTTCAAGTTGATTGCTTCAAGTTCCATCATGCCTCGAGGTCCCGGAAACGGAGAACTTGATGTAAAGTAGATGGTACGGCCTGCATCCGATGAATCCAAATACACGCCCGAGGATGGCATCAGATGGCTTAATTTGTCTGTCGAAACGCAGAACCGAAAGTATTACGTAATTTTATCTTCGCGAGATCCCACCGATATCGGTAAGATAATGTCACCAATGGGGTCGGCTCGAGCCATTGAACCCGTAAAGGGGGGGCGATTGGGTCTACGAACCGACTTGGGGGGTTCATCTCTTGCATAGTGTGGTAAAATAGATGTCACAAGAACCGCCAGTGGTCGATCAGACGCCATTGACCGGCCGGGCCGCCGATTTTGACATGAACGACCAATGCCATTTATGAGGAAGGCAAACTTTGCTTAAGTCGGCCTCCGCGAAAGTGATATCGCCAAGGCCGCGACTGAACCACGCCGGGCGAGCTGCCTGTGAAAGTAAAATGATAGACTTCCGAAGAGCCCAACCCGACGCCTTTTCTCTGGAAGAGGTCACGAATCGTCCGAAAGGTAATCACATGAATAGTGCGAGCATTGTCACGATCGGACGAGTGCTGCCTTCTCTCGTGGCGAGAACGCTCACGGGAGCGTCCTCGACTGTGAGGACGAGCCTGTATCCCTTGGCGGTGACGGTGGGGTGGAGATCGACCACGACACGACGAAGCCAAAGAACTTGTGACGCAGTCGCCATCGAATGCTAATGTAGTGTTTGATATAACCAGCTTCCACCGTGTCTTGGAGATAATGCTTGAGCCCCCCAAAGATGCATCGGGCCATGGCACTTTGCTTTATGAAATGCACAAAAAGGCTTGCCAGGTCGATCTGCGGGCTGCCTGATGGTTGGCCGGAAAAATGAGGCGCGCTTAATCTTATCCAAAGATGTGACGAGAACGGTCGACAAGAACTCTCTCATTATTATCCGATCGGGCACGAAGCCGCCGGCATCGACCGGCGCGCTTTGCCCCGCGGGGAACGATCCGAGACTTCGGCGACCTCGCGGGTTCTCTCGCTAAACCATGAAGTTTTAAGGTTTCCTGCAACTTGATGTACTTGTCGACACGAATAAAGAAAGCTCGGACAATGTCTCTGGCGTTTCTTCATCAACGACCTAGCAAGGTCACCGCTTTCGCGACTCTCGCAAGCATTAGAAAAAGCCGCCGCAGGGCGAAAGATTCTTTCAAACCACTTTCCATGCACGCCAGCTCGCCTTGAACCGCCCTAAGAATTCACGAATGGTTTCGCCTCCTTGAAAGATAATTGAAACAGAGAATCAAGATCCGCCTTCTTCCGCCTCAAGTTGTGGACGCATCGGCCGGGCAAACAAATCAAGAAGTCGCCGGGCGTGTTGATAGAATCGCATCGCTGAAAAGAACCATCGAGAGCCATCCTTGAGGTCGGCCGAAATAATCTGCAGCGGAGATAATCGAACTCGGGTGAACTCGTAAAGTGCCGACTTTGAATATAGCGAGCCACATGTCAACTGCCAGTATGTGCCGCCGCCGCATACATGGGAAAGCGTGGGCTGGATAAAGTCGCGGAGGAGAGGATTTGCCGAGGACCTCTCAAGGTGAACGGAGATGCGCGATACGCCTTAAGCATCTTGTGTACAACTGGGTCGAGTCCTTCTTCGCAGAGGTCCGCCAATCCTTTGGGACAACTCGTTAAGCCGGCCGATTAACGCCATTGATGCCGTGTTCAATTCGCTTTCCGACTTGTTGTTGCCGATAACTATCCACCGAAAGCGCCAGAACGTAGCATTTTCCTCCCCGAAAGCAAGGAAATGCTCTCATTCGCTACTCCCAACCGGTGAGCAAGGTTCAACTTGTGCTTCTATGCTAACCATGCTTCGCGGGTCGAGAATTAGAGATGATCTCTCGCGGTTCTCCAAGAATCGGCCACGCATCGGCGCCAATGTAAAGGAGCGCTTTTGGTTTTCCCTAATTACTACTAGGATGAACGGGAAGGGTTAGGATTTTGATGTGACCGAGGTCGCCGCGGAGCTTAACCGCCTTCACGATCTTCTCTCGCTTTTCCTTTTTTCGGGAGAGAAGAATCGTCCGACGAGTTCCAAAGAGGGTGGTATTTATAGAGTTTTGAGAGAGGAGATCCTTCCGACACGCGTATTCTTTTTGTACAAATGTAGGGTGGAGATCGCGGATGAGTGTTGAATTGATCCGCTATGATTGGGGTAGATGCGGTAGTCCCTATTTCCCGTGTTGAGATTACCACTAAGATTTTGGCAATCATTACACCGGTGGGACGGTTTCTATTCGGCCGCTCAGTATTTGGCGGTGTTCGTGATCGAGGTATCTCCGTCAAGCACCACCTACTCGAAATGCTGCTGCTCGGTCGGTCTTGAGGTCGCCTTTGATTCATCTATGTGCAAGACACGCAGGTTCCGCGAGGGGCCATATCGTCCGCCTTGAGGTCGATATCTTCGGGCCGCTTTATGCTCCCGCGAAAGCGATGCCCTATGAGGATATCGCTCCCCTACACATACCACCTTCTCTTGCAATGTGTCAAAAGTTAGTCCTATTAAATCTTTCTCATAATAACCTCAATGGTACAATACCCAAAGAAGTTATTGGTCTGTCCTCCCTCACAATTTCTTTAAATTTGGATCAAAATGCCCTTACTGGTCCTCTACCAGCAGAAGTAGGTAACCTGACCGATCTTGAAAAGCTCTCAGTTTCTGGAAACAGATTGTCCGGTGACCTTCCAAAATCACTGGGTAATTGTTTGACTTTGAAGAGCCTTTACATGGATGGAAATTTCTTTCAAGGAAGTGTTCCGAAGTCATTAAGCTCTTTAAGAGGCCTTGAATATTTTGATCTTTCTCGTAACAATTTGTCAGGGGAGATTCCTGAATTCTTAGGGGGATTCCCTCTCCTCAAGCTGAATTTATCATTTAACCAGTTTGAAGGTCAGGTACCGGGCAATGGGGTTTTTAGAAATACAAGTTTGTTTTCGCTTGATGGAAATAAAAACTTGTGTGGTGGTATTGTAGATTTGAATCTGCCTCCATGCACCCAAAAGCCAAAGAAGAAGTCTTTTCCTATCAAAGTGGTTGTCTGTGTGATTGTTGGGAGTGTATGTTTTCTTTTGTTACTGTGTTTTGTCTTTCTGTGTTGCCGAAGAAAACTGTCCCAAAAGCCGAAATCTCCATCAACATTGTTCAGTGAACAGTTTAAGAGGCTCACTTATGCAGAGCTCCTTAGAGCGACAAATGGATTCTCTCCTAAGAATTTGATTGGCGTTGGGAGTTATGGATCGGTGTTTAAAGGAATTCTTGAAGAACTCGACAAAGTAGTTGCAGTGAAGGTCTTCAATCTTCAACAAAAAGGAGCTTCAGCGAGTTTCCTAACTGAATGCAATGCCATGAGAAATCTTCGCCATCGAAATCTTCTTAGGATCATAACATCTTGCTCAAGTATTGATTTTCACGGAAATAACTTCAAAGCTCTTGTTTTAGACTTTATGCCTAATGGGAGTTTAGAGGAGTTGCTACACCCAGGAGCAGATAGAAAAGAGCCTAAGTTTAGAAATTTAAACTTCACTGAGTGTCTAACTATAGCCATAGGTGTTGCTTCTGCACTTGAATATCTTCATCACAATTTGCAACCCACAATTGTTCATTGTGATCTAAAGCCAAGCAATATTTTCCTCGATGATGACATGACTGCTCGTGTAGCTGATTTTGGAATAGCAAAGATTTACTCTAGCCAGCACTGTCGTACTCAAAGGATCAATTGGTTATGTTGCTCCAGGTAAATGGGAACTTTAATTTTCATTCATTGATAAGCCTTGAACTATATTATCGTATCAGAATTGGTTTTCTCGCAAGCTCATAACGTAATTGATGAACAAAAATAAATGAGTGTTTATCAGACTTGATTTCATTGTTTATACTCACATTGATAATTAATATGCAGAGTATGGTATGGGTGGTCCAGTGTCGATGCAGGGAGATGTGTATAGCTATGGAATATTGTTGCTAGAGATGTTTACAAGGAAAAAACCAACAGACGACATGTTTATAGACGGACTTAGCCTGCACAAGTACGCCAAACTGGCTTTGCCTAATCAAGTTGTCGAAATTGTCGATCCAAATGTGCTTGTTGAAGAAAATGATAAATTACCTGACATTGCAGAAGCGATTAGTACATGTGACAGACTCGAGGACTGTTTGATTTCAACGATAAGACTCAGAGTCACATGCTCTGCTGACTCACCTGCAGAACGCATGAACATGAAAGAAGTCATCAGTGAATTGCATCGGATCCGGGATTATAATCAAGGCCGGTGTCGAGCCATTAATTGACAAGTTGGTCGATTCTTTGTCAAATTACTTTTCCTGTTCTTGTTCATGTTGGTCGAATAGTTCCTTGTATGTGTAGCGCAGCTAAATAAATTCCCATTTCTTGTTGTAGCCGTGGTTTGATGCCATGAAACAAATAAAGTAATAAGCTTAATCAGCACGTTGTTGGTCTAATACTAGAACCATTGTAACAGTGAGCTGATAAGAAGCCAAATCAACTAATGAGTTTGCTCTAAGTTGAATCATGTTCTAGATGTACTTATTACGTTAATTCACTCTTAGTTGAATTCATTATCTCTTGATAGTTTAAGAGTGGAACAAATCTGTACTGTAATATATTGCTTCACCATTATTTGATAGTAGGAATATTGATTTAAATACGTGTTTGTTAGATTAGGTATTAGTGTTTATGCATTAATATTTAGTTTAGAAAATTTGTGTTTATCACCTACTTATATTATTCCAAATAAACTTTGGGGGCATCAGGGGTAAAGTATGCCGAATAGTATGCAAGACAGTTCAAACAATAAGCTAATAAGCTACTTAACTACTGCCATAAACGAACAAAACGTCTAGTGCATAAGCATAATGTAAATGCAGAAGTAAGTGAGCAACAAAGCTCAATAAGTATGCAAGCAACGAAGGTCAAGGTTCTTCGTGTTGGTGGTCAAGTTATGATCGCTTTGTGGCTCTCATGTAACATTATAGAGGTTGAATAGCATGAGAAGGTGCAAGAATTTCTTTTTCCTTAGGAAGTTAAGTTGTCTCGAGGGGTGGCAGCGCCTGTTGGCGCTTATTTTTCGGATTTTACAATATCATTACCTTGATCGATTCCAAGCGGACTTACGGGTGCAAACAGAGTGTATAAGGGCATCACCAATACAGGGCCTTTAAAACCCGGGGCCACGCCAGCATTTTGGAGGGCCACGCCAGCTTTTGGAGGGCAATAAGGAGGACCTAAAACTCTATATCATGGGTGAGAAGATGACTGCTCCTTTATAACATGTGAAACAAGACTGAAAAATCAAAAAGTGAAGTCACGTGCTGACTTAAGTGAAGTCATGTGCAAAGTTTTGGGCTTCAGGTTCTTTATAAACATCTATAGAAATGAAGACAAATATCCAGGATGGTTAAATTGGAGGCCCATTTAGGGGCTGCGTTGGAAACATTTTTTTTGCTAAAGTCCGTTAAATTTGGAGATAGAGGCCTGTATCCAGGCCCCATTGGTGATGCCCTAAGGTTGAGAACTTGGTCAATATGGTATTTTTATAAATGTGGATATGGGAGCACTTCCCAATATATGCACCTGAGCTTGCCTTGTTTCCTCGAACACTAAGGAGTGGCTCGACTGGCATTGATGACCAGAAGGTAAAGAAGGCTTGTGCTGCTACCTATCCTTGCTCTTTGAAATGGGTCTCATAAAAAGACATTTGAGGGTAACACTGCCTATATTGATGACTTAGAGTATCTTTGTCTTCAAGCCATATTTGCGTTGGCGGACGGGGTGAGAGATATAATTACTTTGAGTGAAGTGCACCTCGGTGAACTGGCATGCCTAGACTCTTTAGGCAATGTGACTTTTGATGACGATGTGCACATATTGTGTGTTCTTCCCCGGCTATCTCCCTATGCCGCTGAAGGATGGGTTAGAGTATTTTGCATATCTATTGAATTAAGTCAGCGAGCAGGCGTGTGAATCCCCTTAGTCAATTAATCAGCTAGCAGGCGAGGAATCTAATTCCATAGGGATTGAATACGGCGCTTGGCGGGAGATTTCACGTAGAGAACTCACACAGTCACACTCTACCTTTTGGAGAAGACCCACTCGAGCCTCTCACATGATGTATATGTAATTTTCTTTTTGCTATCAATACAATTACCTTTTAGCAAAAAAAGATAAACACTTGAAAATAGGACTATATACAATTACCTTTTAGCAAAAAAAATAAAAACGCTTGAAAATAGGACTATGAGATGATAATATAGTTGCACGTGTGAATTGGCTTTATTGCTAGAATATAAAGAAAACACTTTTTCGCACTCCTAACTACTTAGTGATTCTGTGATTCTATCTACAAAGAAGTTGTTATTGGTGAAATTAGATTCCTCTAAGATAGGTTGGGTTCCATATATATTAGATAAGCATGGAGTGAGAATACCTAGCTTTTAAGATCCTAACTTCAAGATGGTTACTATTATGCTATCAAGGTCGTAATCTTATTCCCTGCCAATCTTATTATTGGATTGACCACATGAACTCGGTCGATAATGCCCCAGAATCCCTATGCATCACCGTCGATCCGCATACATACATCCACGTAGTCTTATTGTAGGCAGAAAGCATGGAAACATACATCCACGTAGAAATTCAGTTATAAGACAATCAGAACATACAAAATAACAACCAGAAGGAAAAATTGTACTTCCATTATTTCAAAGTAAAACATGTGAAGTCATAACTGAGGCAAAAGTTAGATTATTGAATAACACAAGACAATCTACTTTGGCACTGCAAAAGAAAACTCTCAAGGTCGACTTAAAGTCTCTGCTGCTCAACAACATGGTCCCGGCCTTGCAAATTATATACAAAGTAAGGTACAATTTTGATGTGTTTGTACAAGTGAATGCTCACACACAGCCAGTTGTAATATATACGTATTAGGAAATAAACAATAATGCAAGGAGTTGTGGGCAAGATTGGGCATCAACATCTCTGACTCATCATTGCCAAGTATATATAACCTGAGCTTCTAATGAAAGCATGTGGATTTCTATAGTTGAACAAAAACTATCCACTTTGCAGACCCTTTTGAGGCAGGTATCATAGTTTTTCTTGATTGGTAAAGTGTATGATAGTGATGCAGGGCATACTGGAAAAACTTAAAATTTTCAATTGAATGAGTTGAACGGTCACAAATAACGTTACCTGGAACTCGATGAACTTCTTTCGAATCAATTGAAATTCACAAAAAAATTACTTGAAAATTGAAAGGCATCTAAGACATATTGATTCCACTAATAGAATATGAAGATATGAGAGATAAACAAGATAAAACACTTCTCTAAACAAATTTTCATTAATCAATAAGCTAATTTTTGTGTTACTCTGAGCCATATATATAGGCTTCAAAACACTCCAAAACATAAATAGAAACATCCAAAAAAAAACCTAAATTGATACTACTACCTTAAAGGACTTAAAACTACTTAAAACACTTCAAAAACAACTTTGGAAACATCTAAAAACACCCTCGAATCCTAAATAACGAAAATACATAAAATAAGTAATTTCTAAAGTAAAAAAAAAAAATCCATATGGACTAATATTTTGAATTCCATAAATTTTATTGATCTTGACTTGCATCAGATAGTTACTGAAAGACATTTTACATTCGTTTCAATCTAACAAAGTTATTGTCTTTGGTAAAAAGACATTTTTCTCGATAATTATGTGCAATCAATCTCAAAATAAAAATTGACAATTTAAATAAATTATTTACAAGGTAAGATGATGGAAAAGGGCATTACAATATGGTCCTCGAATAGGATGGCCGCCACCGCCACCACCGCCATAAAAGGAACTACCATCGCCACCACTGCCAACGTCATGGTAGCATGGTATACAGATAAGTATAAAAAGTAAGAAGACACAAAACAACCAAAAAGTTCGGTTGAAGAAACCCTGTCGAAAATTTGTCACATGTGAAATCTTCATGGCCAAATATCAAAAAATTTAATGGCGAAATCTAAACACTCCTCAGTTATCAGCACTCAAATTTCCAAGGGACTTAAGTTAGAGGATATGGGACTTTGAAACATACCCTCTTGACACGCAAGAGTGCAAAACGTGTACAGACTTCAGGAGACTTATCCGATCCTATTAAGTGCGGGAAATGTGACACACTTGACTATAGAGAGCAATTGAAGCCTCAAGTACCTGTGTAAAACTATTGAGAACCGACTTGTCCAATCGTTTAAATGACAATCAGTTTGGAAAATGTTGACACGCTTGACTCTAGAGAGCGGCTGTGTCTAAAATATTAAATATTCCAAGTGGAAAGTGGAAACTAGCCAAAAAATTTAAAGTCAATAATTTGCATCGGTCTAGGTGCAGACATATAGTAGCCAATATTTCATAATTTTAAATTGTAAAATAAACCCCTCGACAACATTTTGTTTGGATCAGTTACGTGTTTAATAATGTGAAATAATCATGGTTTCCAACTTTCTATGCTTTTGCATGTTTTGGTACTTAATTCATTAAATTTCAACAAAACCGATATTTTAGAATGCAAAAGAGGTCGAAATATTGTTTGTACTTAAAGACCATTTGTTATAGTCCAAGAGAAGCCCACCAAAAGTTCAAAAAGGTCCAAGTCAAACACTATGGTATTTTAATTACATAAAATAAGTAATTTCTAAAGTAAAAAAAAAATCCATATGGACTAATATTTTGAATTCCATAAATTTCATTGATCTTGACT
The DNA here is from genome assembly GCF_015680905.1 of Coptis chinensis. NCBI lineage: Eukaryota > Viridiplantae > Streptophyta > Magnoliopsida > Ranunculales > Ranunculaceae > Coptis > Coptis chinensis. The sequence goes on along the minus strand of NC_141461.1, from coordinate 298,320 downwards.
TGCATCAGATAGTTACTGAAAGACATTTTACATTCGTTTCAATCTAACAAAGTTATTGTCTTTGGTAAAAAGACATTTTTCTCGATAATTATGCGCAATCAATCTCAAAATAAAATTTGACAAGTTACATAAATTATTTACGAGGTAAGATGATGGAAAAGGGGATTACAAATTGGTCCTCGACAAGGATAGCCGCCATCGTGATTGCAAAAGACACTTTCAGCAAGGGAACTGCCAACCGCACCGCCATCGCCACTACGGGCACTGCCACCGCCACCACCACTGCGGACACTGCCACCACCACCGCCATGGCAGCATCGCATACAGATAAGTATAAAAAGTTAGAAGACACAAAACAACCAAAAAGTTCGGTTGAAGAAACCCTGTCGAAAATTTGTCACATGTGAAGAAATCTTCATGGCCAAATATCAAAAAATTTAATGGCAAAATCTAAACACTCCTCAGTTATCAGTTATCACCACTTAAAGTTCCAAGGGACTTAAGTCAGAGGATATGGAAGACTTTGAAACATACCCTCTTGACACGCAAGAGTGCAAAACGTGTACAGACTTCAGGAGACTTATCCGCTCCTATTAAGTGCGGGAAATGTGACACACTTGACTATAGAGAGCAATTGAAGCCTCAAGTACCTGTGTAAAGCTATTGAGAACCGACTTGTCCAATTGTTTAAATGACGGTCAGTTTGGGAAATGTTGACACGCTTGACTCTAGAGAGCGGCTGTGTCTAACATATTAAATATTCCAAGAGGAAAGTGGAAACTAGCAAAAAAAAATGTAAGTCAATAATTTGCATCGGTCGAGGTGCATACATATAGTAGCCAATAATGTGAAATAATCATAGTTTCCAACTTTCTATGCTTTTGCATGTTTTGGTACTTAATTCATTAAATTTCAACAAAATCGATATTTTAGAATGCAAAAGAGGTCGAAATATTGTTTGTACTTAAAGACCATTTGTTATAGTCCAAGAGAAGCCCACCAGAAGTTCAAAAAGGTCCAAGTCAAACACTATGGTATTTTAATTGCAGTTGACCATGGAGATAACGGTGAAGATGTGTTGACTTGGACAGGGGTGAAAGTGTGTGTGTGGGGTGTGGGGTGTGGGGGATGGGGGATGGGGGATGGGGATTGGCAAGACAAAGCAAAACCATATAGAATGAAGACTTTTGTTACTATTTGTTGATTTGACTTGGATAACAGGTTAATGTCTTGAAACAGATATATTGATACATAAGTCTCAAGTGTGTCTAGAAACATGTTAATATGTGGCTCGAGTTGCTGTAAGAGTCTGATCCAATATGCACAAGGTTTTCATACTATCTCTTTCAAGACCAGACAGAGGAGATAGTCACTCCGAATATTCAGCGGCAAAGATGTTTAAATTCTCTAATATATTCTTTTCAGTGCCATAGTACTCATTCTACGTTTCGCATAAGACAGGGACCATGGCCATGCCTTCACCACTGACATTCTTTCATCTGGCTTTCTTCAGTCAATCATATTGGTTGTTTTGTGCATGCATGATCTTGATAAAATCAATGATGGATGGCACAGCACAAGTCGTCATACCTTCATCCAGAAACGAGTCTGATCGTTTTGCATTACTAGCCTTCAAGTCTCAAGTAGTTGATCCGTTGGGAGCTTTAAATTCCTGGAATGACTCAGTTCACCACTGTGATTGGAAAGGAATAACGTGCAGCCTTCAAGCCCGTGATACAGTTGGCAGTTTGGACCTGGAATCTCAAAAACTTGAAGGTACTCTATCTCTTTACATAGGAAACCTCACCTTCCTTACAACACTCAATCTTAGTCATAACAACTTCCGTGGTGAAATCCCGCAAGAGATTGGTCGCTTGTCACGTCTACAATACCTCTTACTCAATAACAATTCCTTCGACGGTGGAATCCCAGTAAATATCAGTCAATGTTCTGACTTAAAAGTCCTCAATCTCATTGACAATAAGTTATCTGGGAACATTTCTGCTGAGCTTGGATCTCTATCAAAACTGAAAGGATTGGGTCTTGCTTTGAATGACTTAAGTGGAAACATCCCATCATCCCTTGGCAACATATCAACTCTTATGTTTCTTTCACTTGTGGAAAACAATTTGCTGGGAAACATTCCAGACGACCTATGCCGCAGTAGGAACTTAAGCTTCTTTCAACTTTCCAGCAATGGTCTCACAGGTAAGGTTCCTTCATGCCTTTACAACCTCTCAAACTTGGGTCTTTTCTCAGTTGTTGAGAACCAACTAGAGGGAAGCCTTCCTCCCAATATTGGCCTTACTCTTCCTAGCATCCAAAAGATGTACTTGGGAATAAACAAGTTCACAGGCCTTGTACCAGTTTCATTATCCAACGCTACAACACTGGAAACTATCGCACTTTACAAAAATGGTTTCACTGGTCCAGTTCCAATGGATTTAGGAAAATTGAAAAGTCTTCGCAACCTCTATTTGCACGAAAATCAACTAGGAAGCGAGGGGGGCAATGATTTGGAATTCATAACTTCTCTAACCAATTGTAGCAATTTAGAAGGGGTAGCATTTTCCAAAAAATTTGCTTAAAGGTCCATTACCAGAATCAATGTCTAATTTGTCCAGAACCCTCACCAATTTTGATGTAGGAGATAATCAAATATATGGTAGTATTCCAGTAGGAATTGAAAACTTGCTGAACATAGAAAGAATCCATCTATCTGACAACTATCTTACCGGCACCATCCCTGCAGTTATAGGAAAGCTCGGCAAACTACAATATATATATCTACAAGGGAATATGTTTTCAGGCCAAATTCCAGCTTCTCTTGGTATTTTGAGTGAATTAACAGAACTCCAATTAGGTGATAACAATTTCAGTGGAAGCATACCACCTTCTCTTGCAATGTGTCAAAAGTTAGTCCTATTAAATCTTTCTCATAATAACCTCAATGGTACAATACCCAAAGAAGTTATTGGTCTGTCCTCCCTCACAGTTTCTTTAAATTTGGATCAAAATGCCCTTACTGGTCCTCTACCAGCAGAAGTAGGTAACCTGACCCATCTTGAAAAGCTGTCAGTTTCTGGAAACAGATTGTCCGGTGACCTTCCAAAATCACTGGGTAATTGTTTGACTTTGAAGAGCCTTTACATGGATGGAAATTTCTTTCAAGGAAGTGTTCCGAAGTCATTAAGCTCTTTAAGAGGCCTTGAATATTTTGATCTTTCTCGTAACAATTTGTCAGGGGAGATTCCTGAATTCTTAGGGGGATTCCCTCTCCTCAAGCTGAATTTATCATTTAACCAGTTTGAAGGTCAGGTACCGGGCAATGGGGTTTTAGAAATACAAGTTTGTTTTAAGCTTGATGGAAATAAAAACTTGTGTGGTGGTATTGTAGATTTGAATCTGCCTCCATGCACCCAAAAGCCAAAGAAGAAGTCTTTTCCTATCAAAGTGGTTGTCTGTGTGATTGTTGGGAGTGTATGTTTTCTTTTGTTACTGTGTTTTTGTTGCCGAAGAAAACTGTCCCAAAAGCCGAAATCTCCATCAACATTGTTCAGTGAACAGTTTAAAGAGGCTCACTTGAGCTCCTTAGATCAAAGTAATAAGCTTAATCAGCACGTTGTTGGTCTAATACTAGAACTATTGTAACAGTGAGCTGATAAGAAGCTAGATCAACTAATGAGTTTGCTCTAAGTTGAATCATGTTCTAGATGTACTTATTACGTTAATTCACTCTTAGTTGAATTCATTATCTCTTGATAGTTTAAGAGTGGAACAAATCTGTACTCTAATATATTGCTTCACCATTATTTGATAGTAGGAATATTGATTTAATTAAGTGTTTGTTAGATTAGGTATTAGTGTTTATGCATTAATATTTAGTTTAGAAAATTTGTGTTTATCACCTACTTATATTATTCCAAATAAACTTTGGGGGCATCAGGGAAAAGTGTGCGAATAGTATGCAAGACAGTTCAAACAATAAGCTAATAAGCTACTTAACTACTGCCATAAACGAACAAAACGTCTAGTGCATAAGCATAATGTAAATGCAGAAGTAAGTGAGCAACAAAGCTCAATAAGTATGCAAGCAACGAAGGTCAAGGTTCTTCGTGTTGGCTGGCTGCTATGATCGTTTTGTGGCTCTCATGTAACATTATAGAGGTTGAATAGCATGAGAAGGTGCAAGAATTTCTTTTTCCTCGGGCAGTTAAGTTGTCTCGAGGGGTGGCAGCGCCTGTTGGCGCTTATTTTTTGGATTTTACAATATCATTACCTTGATCGATTCCAAGCGGACTTACGGGCTGCAAACAGAGTGTATAAGGTTGAGAACTTGGTCAATATGGTATTTTACAAATGTGGCTATGGGAGCACTTCCCAATATATGCACCTGAGCTTGCCTTGTTTCCTCGAACACTAAGGAGTGGCTCGACTGGCATTGATGACTAGAAGGTAAAGAAGGCTTGTGCTGCTACCTATCCTTGCTCTTTGAAATGGGTCTTAGTAAAGAAGACATTTGAGGGTAACACTGTCTATATTGATGACTTAGAGTATGCTGTCTTCAAGCAATATTTGCGTTGGCGGACAGGGGTGAGAGATATAATTACTTTGAGTGAAGTGCCTGGTGAAATGGCATGCCTAGACTCTTTAGGCAATGTGACTTTTGATGACGATGTGCACATATTGTGTGCTCTTCCTGGCTATCTCCCTATGCCAGTGAAGGATGGGTTAGAGTATTTTTCATATCTATTGAATTAAGTCAGCGAGCAAGCATGCGAATCCCCTTAGTCAATTAATTAATCAGCCAATAGGCGAGGAATCTAATTCCATAGGGATTGAATACGGAGCTTGGCGGGAGATTTCTTGTTTCTTTTCTTCTGTCTGTTAGCCATAGCTTGCAAGGGGCTTCCTGTGGGTTCAGTGGAGGCAGCATCCGTAAGGCCACTTGGTTCAGCCTAACTTCCTTCCGTGGTTAGGGCAGGGGAAGAGGAATACATGGAGAGTGGAGAGTGCAACCGCTCGTTATGAGCGAAAGAAGGCATCAGCCACTTAGGTACATAAGGGCAAAAGCTTCTGTGTTAGCACGGGCCTATCAACTCTTCCTTAATACAATTGTTTCTTTTCTTCTGTCTGTTAGCCATAGCTTGCAAAGGGCTTCCTGTGGGTTCAGTGGAGGCAGCATCCAAATCTTTATGGATGGTGGCCAACTTCTGAGAATCCAGATTCTAGGGCTTGCTTAAAGCTCACCTTTTTTTTTTTCGCTTAAAGGTAATTGATTAAAAGAATAAAGTTACAAGGAAAAAGAATAAGAAGTGTTAAGAACTGTATAGAATGAGTATCATCAGTTGTGTACCCACCTATTACATCTTACATATAACTTATGAAACGGAAGTAAGTAGTAAAGTGGTTCTCCATATCTCTCACAAAAGGAGGTTTGTTGTCCCACCATTTACTTTCTCCATTTTGCAATGCTGCTCCATGTCTCGCACAGCTATCCGCACCTTTGTTTGTCTCCCTCCATGTAGCTGTAATAGTTTCATAAAGCTCACCGATAGGCAGCAATAGTTTCATAAAAAAATCCGGCTTGCTTCCACAGACTTGGGAGAAACTCTACAGATTTGTGAAGTATCTCCTGCAACTTGCAGTCCTCAACAAAACTCTCGGCACCACCGGGCGGTCGCGGCTTCAAGCGTGTCATCCGAATTCCTTCACTTCTAACCCGAAGAAAAACTTTTTCAACCAAACACGGCTCTTTGAGAACATCTTGAGTCTCCATTCTCTCGATGAGTTCCTCCGAACATTTTACTCCGATTCTAATTAAGGCACTCGGACACTCCTCGTTATCCCTCGAAGCGAGACCGAAATCGAGGCTACCAATTAACTTGAGAGCCCCTTGGTCAAGCATCCTCTTACGTTGTTGAACACCGGTTGAAACCTTATCTTTCTTTTTACGTACCTCTATCGCCTCCATCAATCCTTAATCGACTCCTTGTCATAACACTTACCATGTTTTCATATGTCGTCTCCCTTCGATTCTACGCCTCTTTCCTTTTTCCTATCTTTACACTCCTATCACCGGCTTTCCAGCCATCATGTTCTTTTTGCCTCCTCTGTTCCACTGCAGGATTTTCCAACTCGGTGTTCTAATAGATCCATCCGCGATTCCTTCTCATTGTGTAAACCCTCTTTCTCTATCCCATTCAATGTTTCCTTCTTAATATGATCCTTCTCCTCTCCTTTGGTCGCTCTTTCTCTTCGAACGTCCTTTCTATCTTTCTCCCACCTCTCCGATTCTCTTTCTTCCCTAGTTATTTCTATGTGTTCACTACTACTATTACCTAATGGAAGGTTGCTTTGCCGATCAATTAAATCCTTGTCCCTTTCTCCCCAATCTCGTGTTTCTCACCTTTCTTTTTCCTGTCCTTATCTTTCAACTTATCATCACTTTTGACGACAAATTCGTTCTCCTAGTCCGCATGTGCTTCTAGAGATTGTTGAAGAATCCCTACCAATCTCACTTGTTCCTTAAGTAGTACTTCGGGAGTTACGCCATGTATCGATACCATCGGTTGCTGCTTCAGGATATCGTTTCCCTCTATGTTGTTCCCTAGGATCCTTCCAGTTCAAAGGACTATTTCCAGCATTATAAGCATCCTTATCGATCTTAACATCGCCCTTAAATTCCATATGAGACTCCCTGTCATGTTTTACTTCTTTACTATCATCCCCTCTACTTTATATTCTCACGCCTTTACCACTTTGAGGCTCAACCCTTGACTCGGCATACATGTCCCTAGTTTCACCCTTGAAATCTCTGTTATCTACTTTGGGATCCCTATTGTCCTTATAATCTCTTGATTCCACCCTGTTTTCAGAAGTACAATGATGGTCTACATATGACTTTCATTGGATAGCATGTGCATATCTGCGATGTCCAACACCCGTATCCGAGAGATGATGTAGTTGGAGAAAGGGATTGTCATAACCTTTATTCTGCTTTGGTCGAAAGTGATGACGGATAAGGACGACTTCAACTTGATGTCCCAAAGAACATTAGCATTATCGTGCCTCTCAGTAGCTAACATATATGGGATGACAGCAACAACAAAGAATTCACCTATAAAACACCATCGAATGCATTTGTCTACCACCGATTTGGATAAGCTTCTCTATACTTTGTGTCTTCTCCCATCAGCAATCGTGCAAAGATTGCTTCGCCGCCGTTTCAACCCTCTTCGTTTGGTGTTTCTTTCTTCCGCAACATGGAAGCCGAGTGCGCTTCTTCTTTTCGTGAAATGAAGCACTCTTCGCCCTTTGCTCAATGTTTCGAATATGAGGTTGATGTATAGCAGATTCATACAAAGATCGATTCATTGTGCTCGCGAACTTTTGCAAGCTAGCTTTGCACGTTTGGATGTATTCTTATCACTTTTCCTCTTTGCTTCATCTTCGCTCTCTCCCGCATTCTTCTTTTTACTGTTTGGGAACACCGGATGATCAATGAGAGAACCACTCTTTACTAAAACAGAGAAAATAATAAAATGATCAATTCTTCCGCAACATGGAAGCGAGTACGCTTCTTCTCTTTTCGAAATGAAGCTCTCGATTCTTTTTGCTCCCAATGTTTCGAATATGAGGTTGATGTTATAGCGAAATTCACGCAAAGATCGATTCATCAGGCTCGCGAACTTTTTGCAAGCTTTGTGTAGTTGGAGAAAGGGATTGTCATAACCTTTATTCCGCTTGGTCGAAAGTGATGACGGATAAGGGCGGCCTTCAACTTGGATGTCCCAAAGCCAACGCGCCTGGTTGAATATCTATTATGTGTTAGAAAAATGATTTGCTCAAATCCATTTAAATATGAATGAGTAGTTTGTCTCCCAAGTTACCCCACTTAAGATGAAATGGGTTTTATCTTGAAACAGTACGTAAAGTGAGAAAAACCTTTTCGAAATGGTGCACTAGTTCGAAACAGTGCATCATGCCGAAAAGGTGCGACTTTTCGAAATGTGCACTGGTTCGAAACAGTGCATCATGCCGAAAAGGTGTGACCTTTTCGAAAATAGGCGGTTCGAAACAGTGATTTTATGCCTTGAAAATGGTGTGTCTTTTCGAAACATGTGACTTTTCAAAGAGTTGCTTACTTTTTCCCAAGAGTCACTGTGTTCTTTCGAAGAGGCACCACTCACCTATAAATAGTGGATGAATTTGGAGAGAAAATACACCAGATCACACAGAGTTCTGATCTTTCTCTTCTCCCTCTGTTCTTAGTCAAATACTATGTTGTGTTCGCTGAGTCTATAGAATTGAAGTGCTAGCTTTCTATAGAAGGAAATCCGTTCTATCTTGGGAGATAGTTTCCCATCAACCTTCAAGCACCGTGAGGGGGAAAATCTGTCTTAAGGACATAGTGAATCTTCACTAGGCTCGGATTTAATCATTGGTAAATTAAGTTCATTAGTTGAACTAAAAGGTTTGTTTGTTTGTTGATATTAAAGGTTTGTTCATATCAATTTGATTTTCTTGTTTACTTAACAATAAGTATATTTTTGGAATAAGTTTCTTACAAACTTAAGAGATGATCTTTTTTTATTGCCTTGAATTAATTTGGTTGAATTAATTTAGGCTATACTTATTGTTAACTTTGAATGCACTAACAATCTTTATTGGTGTGAGACAATATGAAAGTGTCTACAGTAAATACTAATACAATTTAGTAACACAAAGAAAGTCGCATGTTTTTTGGGACATGACTTTGTTAAGTAATTTTATTGCTTGGACAAGATATGACAATGTCTTGGTCTTTACATATCCATCCGAAAGGTTCAATGATTTCTTAAAAAGGAAGGAACGTTTGGGTTAGGTGCATACAGGTTGGTTATTAGTTTTCTTTTAACCGTTGGCAACTAAGAACTAACTAAGTTTGACGTAAAAATTTTTTTTTTTCAACAAACTTGGGTTGGTCAATGCACACTTTAATGTTGTGAACAGTCGCAATTGTTAATTGGTAACAAGACACGTGGCGGGTGGTTAAAACTGTTTGTCCAAACCAAGAGACACGGATATGTCATTACCATTAGACCATGGGACCACACCTGTTGGCAAGTACTGACTTTGGAAAAATGTTTGAATCGGTGCATGGAGTATGTTACAAGGCATCAGTTGGAAAAAAGCGAATTTTTGAAAAGGCTAAACACGGTACCACCTGTTAGCAAGAAATGGTTTAAACCGTTTGATTTAAACCGTTTGGTTTAAACACGTACACAATGCAACTGTTGGTGCTTGGTGTCCTGACGTTCCAGAATTTTTTAAACAAATAAGCGGCGGCTTTTCATTATTTTGGTTTGCGAAAAAGTACTTAAAATCGACTGTGTTGTTTTAATAACTTGCGCAAACAATCACTTGGTCTATACACAGAGGGACGTTCAAGCCTCTTGAGAGCAGCGAACAGTAAAGGCTCTTGAGAATAGCGAACAAAGAAGGTTCGTTGAATTTCTGAGTGTATCTTCTTAAGTGAACATAATTTGTTTATGTTTTTTGGTTTTCAGAAATAAGAGAGTGGGTTTCTATTTCAGAATAGAAATGACAACACCACCAGGTTCTCCTATTAATGTTATTCCTATTTCATTTGCTTTACCTACTAGTTTGTTGAATGGTATGAATATTTTGGTCCCCGATGATGACCTTATGTTAAGTAGAAGTGGAACTCAACAACTACTGGTGTCTACTAGCAATGGTAGATCTTGGTTCAACTCATAATGCTAATCTCTCGAAAGTATGTATCCGAGGCTATTGGATTGAAACTTCGCAGAATGTACGGTGCTCTATGAGAGGCTTGAACCAAGAAGCCGAACCGGTGAAAGGACTTCGCTTTGGAAGTTGACATTAAGATGCACAACTGGCGAGGAAAGGTGGACCTGATGGTAGCTCGCTTAGACCATTTTCAAGTCATTCTTGGAATGGACTTCTTGAAAGCCAACAAGGTGGTGGTAATGCCACACTTGGAGGGAATTATGATCCAAGATTCCGAGAATCCTTGCTTTATTCCAGATGTTAGGAATGGCTGGTGCTAAAAGGGTTCTAAAAATATTTTATTATTTGTAAGATGTATGTGTTTTACTATTGCGCCAAAGAGTGCCAATAAAGAAGATTGTTTAAGATATTATTCGTAAAGCATACTTATAAGCAAAATTGAGGTCTTAGAAGTGTTTAGACACTATATGAATGATATGTGACATTCTTTAATAAGGCGCCTCACTTGCTAAACATATATCTAAATAGTTTTCCAATTTATTGACTTTGTCATGAGAAATTGGTAAAATGTGGGGGATTATGAATCTCCTTGAATTAATCAATTCAAAATTGGAAATTTGTTGAAGCATTACTCAAAAGACATCAAATGTGGTGTTTTACTCTAGGAGAGATGCATAAATTTCTTGGAAATCCTCAAAACAAACGCGTCGTAGTGAGGTCCACTATGGAATCGAATTCATAGCATTGGACAAGGCTGGAGAAGAAGCAGAGTGGCTTCGAAATTTCTTAGAGGATATTCTAAACTGGGCTCCACCTGTGCCAGCAGTGTGTATACACTGTGACAGCCAATCTGCTATTGGTAGAGCACAGAGTAGCATGTATAAACGGGAAGTCTCGACATATACGTCGTAGACATAATACCGTTAGACAATTGCTCTCAAATGGAGTTATCTCAATCGACTATGTAAGGTCAAAAGATAACATTGGGATCCGCTTTACAAAAGGTTTAACAAGAGAGAGCAAGTAGAAAGATTATCAAGGGGAATGGGCTTCAAGCCTTTGAGATAATCAACCAAGAGTCATCATAATGGAAAAACCAACCTAGTTGACTGGAGATCCCAAGATCTAGGTTCAATGGGCCAACTGAATTATGTTTGTGACTCAGTTAGCACTGGAGAGTAATATTATACTCTAACCCATTCCTATATAAGACAGTGCATATCTGCCGTGAGAACCAGGATAAGTCAAGCTTTTAATGATTTACTATATCTTGGAAAGTTATGTTATCCAAGTGGAGTATTGCAGGATACTCTTTATAGAAATCACCTATGTTAGTGCGAAGTGGGGCCGCTTCTATGAGAATTTTAAAGGCAAATGTCTCAAAAGCACTATCTGAAACCAAGAAGTGTTCAAGGCCAAAATGAACACAAACGTGAGAACCAACAGTATTCGAGAAGGTATTGCGTGAAGATGATTGTCTAGGTTTATACAAACGGTGGACAGGTTCGAGGACATTAATAGAAGTCTACCGATCGTCCAATTAAAATCCGATCGTCTTTCACTAAGGCAAGTTCAAGGCCTCCCATGCTACTTGACGATCGCGGTATCTTTTCATTTGTAAAAGAACGAAAATCCAATGTTTATGATAAAAGAAGCCAAATTTTCATTCATGTGGGGATTGTTAGAAAAATGATTTGCTCAAATCCATTTAAATATGAATGAGTAGTTTGTCTCCCCAAGTTACCCCACTTAAGATGAAATGGGTTTTATCTTGAAAGCGATGCGTAAAGTGAGAAAAACCTTTTCAAATGGTACACTAGTTCAAACAGCGATGCATCATGCCGAAAGGTGCGACTTTTCGAAATGTGCACTAGTTCAAAACAATTATCATCATGCCGAAAAGGTGTGACCTTTCGAAATAGGCACCGGTTCAAAAGCGATTGCTTTATCTTGAAATGGTGTGTCTTTTCAAACATGTGACTTTTCAAAGAGTTGCTTACTTTTTCCCAAGAGTCACCGTGTTTTTTTTCAGAGGCACCACTCACCTATAAATAGTGGATGAATTTGGAGAGAAAATACACCGCATCACACCGCGTTCCGATCTTTCTCTTCTCCTACGTTCTTAGTCAAATACTATGTTGTGTTCACGAGTCTATAGAATTGAAGTCTTGGCTTTCATATAAGGAAATCCGTTATCTTTGGGAGATAGTTTCCCATCAACCTTCAAGCACCGTGAGGGGGAAAATCATCTTAAGGACATAGTGAATCTTCACTAGGCTCGGATTTAATCATTGGTAAATTAAGTTCATTAGTTGAACTAAAAGGTTTGTTTGTTTGTTGATATTAAAGGTTTGTTCATATCAATTTGATTTTCTTGTTTACTTAACAATAAGTATATTTTTGGAATAAGTTTCTTACATTATGTAACCCTTCATACAATATGCTATATGGCATAATAATTTGAAGTTCGTAAAGAAACCAATTAATTGCATTAAAATATCATGTACTGATGTACTTCATAGTTTATGATGTAAATGGCCATGAACAGTCCAAAAAAACAAAATCAAAGATAACTGATGCCTCATGGAAATTGAAGTACTTTTAAAACTTTGTCTTGGGTCTATCGCACACTAACTTTACATTAGTGTATCGATGTATTCAGGCAATCAATGGACATGTATTCGACCTTTACCCCTCCCACAGTTAGCTTCTTAGCTGGATCGAGTTTGGGAATAAGCAGTTCGTTCTTGTCAATATCATCACCTCATAGAAGACATCAGAGATCGGAATCAGCTGATTTTGCCCTAAACAAACCATCCCCAGTACTGCAACCTTGGACAAAGAAGAGCCGTCTCTTCCACCATCAAAGCATGCGTCGAGTCAGGCGTTCTCTTATCCCGAACTACGACCAACTCAGCAATGCTCTTACACTCAAGCAGTCATCAATGGTAACACCATGCATACTCCAGATGTTAATCTTTTTTCCCTTAATTATCTCCAGATGAATTTTGTGGTATTGTGGTTGGATCTCTCCATTAGCTGCTTGGAAACTACATAGAAAGTCCGTAGTTTTCTTGTTAATTATTCCGTCTTAAGCATGAGCTCTGGAAGTTGTTTAAAAATGTACCATTGTATTTGCTTTAGCCAAAAGGTTTACATTAAATTTCCTTTTGGTGCAGGTGTTAATGTTCTATGTGGAATGGGACTACTTTCAACGCCCTACGCAGTCAAAGGAGGTTGGATGAGCCTATGGATACTACTTATGTATCACCTTTGCCAGATGACCAGCAATGTTACGTTTATCCCCACCATAATGTCGTCCTTCTTCAGTAACTGAATATTCAGAGTTCGCTCCTCAAAATAAATCTTGTTTCTGGTTTTCCATATGCCTATCATGAATTGAACCAAGCCTGCATTCCATAGTTCCTGCCTGATAGGACTGTGGTGCTTGCAAGCTTTCATAACTGATTGGAGATCCAAGACAGGTAAAGAAGCTTTGAAGGTTTGAGCCAACCAGCACCTCATATCTCTAGTAACGTCACATTCCCAGAGCAAGTGTTGGGTGCTTTCTTCTGCCTTCCCACACAGGCTACACCTAGATGCCAGCTTTATGCCCTTCTGTTGAACTCTGTCATCAGTTGGGTACGCTTTTTGAATCAGTTTCCATACAATCCCAGAAGCTCTCGGGTGTACATGTTTGTTCCAAACCCATCTGTGCCATTTTACTTCCACTTTTTTTTTTTCTCAAAACTTCTATTACAAATCTCAACTCAGACAATTGCACAGGGCAAGAAAGCATAGAAAAATAATTACTATGGATTTATTTGCACGGTTACATAGTTATCCACTTTTCAGCCACAAATTTTGGAAATGTAATATCATTGGAGAAGTATTTTTTTCTCAAGCTATTGTAGTTATTTGGCTGATTTGATGCTTAATGATAAGTAAGAGACGCATATTTCTGTCAATAATGCATGAAAGCACAATGTTTTAGATAATCTATGATTGGCGGTCTTGTGGAAATTGGTATCATATCTATCGAGAACCAACGATTATCAGGATAAATGCAAATTTCCTCCACACTCATTTTCTCAGTACCTGACTACAGGATGTGCTCATTTCGGGCACCTTAACAAAATACAAATAATTATGGTCACTAAGGCATAAAGAAGTGAACTATTAACTTGTGACTATCGTAAAGACGTAAACAACAGAATGAAAAACATAACAAGAGACAGAAAAAACTAAAATTTGAAAAGGAGAGGTAGTCGTGCCGGAATTTTTGACAAATTATCATTTCGTAACTCAGAAGTTTACGATATTACGACAACAACCTGAATTTATTTGTCCTCGCCTGCCTTTTTTCTAGGAATATAAATAAGACTTCGAAAGAGATAAATAAAGCTTTGGAAACCAGGTAATCGATTTCTGGAATTTGGTAGCCAGTGGACCACATGACATAACTGAACAACAATTTTTTCATATTGATGATCTCTCTGATTAAAATATAAAAACATCTTGATTTTGTTCACTCAAAGAATATAAAAAATATATGGAACTCATTTCTCACAATGTAGTGAATGTACACATTGAAGAATTGCTTGTTGAGTTATTGTTAGCTTGTTAGAGCATTTCTAGGTGGTAGTAGTATCACCTGCATGTTTGTGGCTGAAATTTGAGGTCAGTATCTGTAAATTTTGACCAATTCTAAGTTGAGACAAATAACAGTCGCAAATTTGGAATACGACCTACCACCTGCGACACTACTAATGTCGCTCAAAGTTGAAAAAAGTCAAAAAAAAACAATTTACGCGACATTCCCACTGCCACGCCAAATTAAAAAAGTAAAAAAAAAAAAATCCACGCGACATTAGCAATAGCGCGCGATACTACTATTGTCGTGCCACATCCCCATCCAAAACCACAAATTTACATCCACAGATACGGCTAGACCTAGAAATGGTTTTTCACGAAATTCTGGAAGCAAATGTTGAGGTGATACTTCCACCTAGAAATGCTCATAGACTAGTTGTTAAACAAATCTTCAATACGTATCTCGAAAAGTCGCCATCGTATCTCTAACTAGGGCGTAGGTAGTTTAAAAACGTAAAATGAAGAGTAGGCTATCTTAAACTATCAACCACTATTGAGCAAACAAGTACACCCATTCCAAATTTGACACACACACACACTTGTTTTGTATTTCTATATTTGTTGTTCTTGGCCGCTTGGAGACAGAGAGAGAGGAAATCTTTCCTCTTTTTCCTAAGCAAATCTCCACCGTCCATCTCTCACTTCATCACTTTATAAAAATTTCAACCATCTCGAAAATCAGGTCTGTGTTTCACTTTCCCCCAATATTGAAAACTAGGGTTTCTAATTTCAACAGCTTTAAATTAAAATTATTCAATTAGATCAATTTCTTTAATTTAATTTAATTAATTACTCTAATTTCTGTTTAATGTTTCAACAGGTTCGAAATGAATTGAAATAAAGTTTGTGTTTTTAGATTTGTTTTTTTTTAGGATTTGATTAGAAATGGAGCAAGAGAGACAGAAAATGGAAATTGAGGATAGTTCTAATGTTGGGCAAGCACCAAATGGACCAATTATGTGTGCAAACAATTGTGGGTTTTTTGGATCTGCTTCAAATAATAATCTTTGTTCAAAATGTTACAGAGATTTCTATTTGAAGCAATCCAAATCAGCAGCTATTAGTGCTGTTGTTGATGTTGAGGAGGAGAATAACAAGGTTGAACCCATTGTTGTGGAAAGTGAAGGAACAACTTCAGAAGATCCAGGGAACCAACCGCCTGCGAATCGGTGTAACTTTTGTAGAAAGAGGGTTGGATTGACGGGGTTCAAGTGTCGTTGTGGAGAGACATTTTGTTCGATTCATCGTTATTCGGATAAGCATAATTGTGCCTTTGATTATAAGAGTGCTGGTCAAGATGCTATTGCGAAAGCGAATCCTATTGTGAAGGCAGATAAAATTGAGAAGATCTAATGGTGGGGTAAGAAGGATGGAATGAGGAATTGGGCAATGTCATTGTGGAGCATTTGTTTTTTATGCATGATAAAAGAAGGTGAAACCTTTGGTTATAAAACATTTCGAAATGATATCTTGTTTGGAAAATAAATTTGCTTGTGGTAGTATTATGATTATCTTTTTTTTTTTCTTGCTTGCATGTGTATAGTCCAGTTCTATGTAATTTAAACCCAGTGATACTGGAGTGAAATCGTTGGTTATATTTCATTTTTATCCTTGTATATTTTGCTGTAGCATTTGCACTGGTGGTTTGATCTTATGGATATCTTGCCTTATTTTGAATTGTTTGTTATGCTGTGTCGTTTATTAGTTCACCGTGTATGGTACTTTGGATTATGTGAAAGGAGCTGAGCGTATGTACTTTAAAACGCAGTAGAGGCAATTTGTTTACTAGTTGTATCACTATTTCTTAATCTATCTTAATGAATGAGCTTCCAGACAGAGATATTCCATATCTTGTGTAGTTAGGTTAGGAGAGGCTTGCTAGTTTCTTGTGTGGAGAGACAACATGATTTCATCACCAGTTAACTAATGGCAGTATCACTTTTATTGTGGTGAGACCCACTGGAATTTCTCATCTTCATTTATCTATGATAGTATCAATTTCATTGTACTATGATATGGATTATGGATGTTTACTAGATAGCTATAGCATACTTACATGGCCTATGGGTGTTTACTAGATTGATATTAGATTTCTTGTATCTACTATACAATTCTCTATTTGGGTCCATTATGTGTGTTGGCAATGGTCTGAGGCGGAGTATTTCTTTGGTTACTGACCATGGTGTGCTATGCATGGGAAGTTGTTTATCTCTGTTTGATAAATACATACTTCTTTCTGGGGCAATGATCTTATTGATCATGGTCATGGTCATGTTTTTTTAAGATATTTCTGGCTTCAAAACCATTCCAGAGTGGGAAAACTTGAGAATTCATATTTCTGATGGGATAGTCTGGTTGTTTTTGGTGTTTCTCAATTACAAGTACCCGAGGATCTTTTCTCATACTGGAGTGCCAAGTTTGAGCCATTGGTATTCAGGTTATTGTTTTCTAGTCTAGTCTGTTTATGTTCCTGTGCGCATGACATATGCATGTACTTTTAGACTTTCTTCCTAGAAAGTAGAAACCCTTTATGGATTGCTAGTAATTGCCTGCTTCTAAAAGCTGGGGAAGGGTTTGGCTGTCGAAGCTGGGGAAGGGTATGCCTTTCCCTCTCTGAAAAATGCAATATGATACTGGCTTGTTCGACCTTTGTTAGGCTCTGACAGTTGTACTTAATAATAGTATCTTGTTTTCTAGCTGTTTCATTATCGTTCTCCTTTACTGTATGTATAGGCAACAGACGGAAAATATTTTTTCAAAGATTGGGGATACTGGTGCGTTGTTAGTAATTGAGACACTTTCGACTGATAAGGCTCTCTTGTTTGCTCATATTGGTCTTCAGAGGACAACCCCAAAAAAAAAAAAAAAAAGGAGCCTAAGCAGTTGAAGGAGAAGGGCGATAGGGTGAGCCTAGAGAGTAGGCGCGAACCTTTGAGTGCATAGGTAAGAGCTTCCGGGGTAGGGCAACCTTTTAGTAGTAGTGGGACGCTATATTTCAAATTGTGTGGATATTCCAATAGTCGCCTAGGGTAAGATCACTACTTCACTAGTTAATAGTTATTGAAAACATGACAGATTGGAGTTGATTCTTTACACTGAAGGAAATCCTTTCACATCGTCAGTCCTTGTGATAGTAGTTCGCTTTGAACAGATTCTTATCCGTTGCTTGAAAACTATTGTGAAAGAAAACTTCTGTGAGTTAGAATGTAGGGTTGTTTTAATTCTGCTGTTATAGCTGGGTAGCTTTCAGTAGGGAGGGAGCAAGCAATAAAAGTTTATCTGCCTCATTTTGTAGTTCCATGGTTTGTGTGTGGGCCTAGTCTACTCATCTCATCTCTGGTGTTCAGCGGAAATGTCTCCTGGAACATGACAGTACTGTGTGTGAAGCTTTGGAAGATAATAGAATTACCCATGTACGTATATGCTTCCTTTGTCAAAGGGATCAACACAATCTTTACTATGTAGACTGCAGAGTTCAGTGTATTGCTATGAATTCTTTGGGATCTCTGTAACATACATCTATGCCAGGAATATGTACTGAAACGATTTCTCAATTACTTGGGATCTCAGTAACATACATTTACGCTGGGATCGAAAAAGAATATGGGATCGAAAAAGAATATGATTTGTGAGTGGATGGATGCACATGCCAACGTAAGGGAACCTGTAGAATGCACAAGTCCAATCCACTCTCTGTGCATTCATAGTTTGGCACTAAATTCTCAATAATTCTATACTGACACAGAGAATTTGACAAAGTTGACCGACACAGAAGCATGACACTGCAACATCAATGTTGCACTATGAAAAACCATTATTGCAACATCAATGTTGCACCATAAAAACCACTACAACGTCAATGTTGCATCGGAAAATATCACTATCACTGCAACATCAATATGAAAACCACTACAACGTGAATATTGCACCGAGAAATATCACTTCAACATTAATGTTGCATCATGAAAACCACTGCAACATCAATATTGTACCATAGAAAATTAATGAAACGAATGATTTGTTATAAAGATAAGATAAGAATGGCAAAATAAGAATGAAAATATGATAATGGAAAGATAATAAGTGTTTTGAGTGAGAGAAAAAAAAAAATTAGCTCTTATTTTCACCACTACAATATTGATATTGCAACATGCCACGTCACTGTGTTATTTTTCCTGTGTCACGTGGGTCATAGAAATCAGTAAGTTGAAAAAGAAGAGAAAAGTAGCCGAAACATCTGTTGAAATATCGTGCAACAAATAAACCATGGTAAGTTTTGTAATTAATGAGAAGACAGAGGGTAAGATTCATATAAATTACCCGCTGGTCATAAAACAACATATATAAATGATAAATGAGGACAGCCCAAACACAAATCTTTTCTATAACTTTTCTAACTTCATTTTTTTTTTCTTCTGTCTATTTATACGCAGGTTTGAAGATTTATATTTCAGGTGAAAATTTTAACTCATAAACTAGTTATTTTATATTTGAATTATGAACATATGAGGAATCGGACTTTGATTTCATCTTATTCGATCTAATTCCACGTCTCTGATTGTTAGAAATGATTAAGAATTTTTTTGTGGTAGTAATAGTATATGTAATGTACCGTGAACTTACTTGTTTGTTATTTTTCTGTCTGTTTTGTTGTGGAATGTTTGATCATGAGCTTACTTATTATCAGAGAGTTTGTGGTATTATTATTATTATTTTTTTGATACGTCTCTGATTGTTAGAAATTATGAAGAATTGTTTTGTGGTAGTAATAGTATATGTAATGTACCGTGAATTTACTTGTTTGTTATTTTTCTGTCTGTTTTGTTGTGGAATGTTTGATCATGAGCTTACTTATTATCAGAGAGTTAGTGGTATTATTATTATTATTATTTTGATTGGTAAGCCTGTTTTAAATGAGATCAGTAACTCTTTGATGCTGGCGGGGTTCGAGCCCCAGACCTCTGGTATCATCACCCAAAGATTTTACCGACTTTGCTAGTCGGCACCTGCTAGTTAGTTAGTGGTATTATTAGGGAATGCATAATTGAACTGGTATGTTTGTGTATTTTTTCATCTCAAAGTTAGACAAACCTGAGGTCGATTGTCGTACGATTTTCTTTTTATCATGTATTCATTGCCATGTTTTTTTCTTTATTGGTAGGCTCAAAATGGTTTATTCTTGCGGTAGTCAGGCTGTTGATGGTCCTGCTATTATACAGTTGCGGAAGTGGGACTCAACCAAACTTGACCTTTCTAAATTCTGTGAAGCTTTTATTTCTCCAACAAGGGAACTGTTGCTATTGCTTTCACATCAGTGTGAAGCGTCATTGCTCCCTCTCACTGGTGCGACTTCTTACGTTTCGCTTCTCTTTTCTTGAACTTGAACCCTGTGCTTCATTGCTAATTTATCTTTTCAATCTGCAGGCACGGATGAGCTGGGCGGGTGTTATGATTCAAACTCTTTTTCTTCATCAAAACAGACAACCCTTAGACGGCTAAACTCATTAGACAATACCCCGAGTACTTCTGGATCAGTAGAAGGTGTTCCTTCACTTGAAAGTACATCTCCGAGATCTGAGGATTGTTCTCTTATTTCTGATGTTAAATCGTTGGCGTGGGGCCATTATGGGGATGCATACGATCAGCACAAGGATGTTTCTTTTAGAGAATTTCTATTTGTTTCTGGAGACTGTGGCATCACAGTCCATGCCTTTTGTCATATGGATGGAACTCATAAAAGTAATCAGAATGAGGACGAGGTTGGACAAGGGAGATGGGTAGAGTGGGGTCCTGAAACACTTCACAAGACACATGCAAATAGAAGGGCCAACCTTTATGGAAATGATTCTGAGAATTTCTTGCAAGGGAAAACAACTCCTAAAAGGGACGGAAGGTCTCATGACGTTGACAGAGGGCAGAACGGTGAATTATCTATGACAGATTATACATTAAAGAAATGGTTGAAGACATTTTATACCAAAGTTGAAACTGTAGAATTAGAGGGAGACTTTTGCACTAGGTTCCCTGTGAAGCCATCATATCCTTCTTCTGTAGAAATTGTATCATTTAGCATGTTTGAAAACACCTCAATGTTGGTAGACTTTCTTACTCGGTCCGATGTATCATATATAGAGAAAAGTTGTAATGCAGCGACAGTGCCACAAAGTGATGCTTCAGTAATTTCACTGCCAAATTCCTCAAACCCTATTGTTAGATCTGATGACATGCCCATGCCCAAAGTTTTGAATCCGGGATCAGGCAGTTCATTTAAATGTTTCAAGTTGTTCTCCAGTTCTTCACACCGTTTAATTGGTTTTGCTCTGGCATTACTGGATCCTAGATTAGTCAAGAACAGTGAAGAAACTGTGAGAAGTACTAATAAGGTGTTTGTGGTGGTCACAAAGATATACCAGGAAAGATTACAGTGGGTTTCATCATCAAAACTTCATAGCCTGTATGTGAATATAGCTCCAGAATTTGAGTGGACGGACTTCATATTTTCTGATGATCTTCTTGTTTGTCTCCATGCGTCTGGCTTAATATTTGTTCACGGTGCAGAAGATGGAAAACTTGTGAAACGGTTTGATATCTTGAAGATCCATGGACTTGGACCAAAATCAAATCTACTGAAGCAGGAAAAGTTGTCTGTTGAGGATGATTCGGTGCCTAAAGGTGCTGATGTACAAACTGAGCAGGACAAGATTCATAATACATGCACCAAAAGACATTTTAAAAAGTTGATGGGTGCTTCGAGTTCTTCACTTTTAGCTGCAGTGGATGATCATGGTGTAATTTATATAATCTTTCCTGGTGACTATATCTCAGACAAAAGTTTGACGGACAAACTGCTCCCACATCTTCAGCAGTTTGGGGTCGGTGCGTTGATTGGCTGGGAGATTGGAGGTTCAGAAATTGGGTGTCAGGAAGCACTCTCTGTTCTCTCAAATTGTAACAGTTTTAATATTTCATCTAGAACAAAGGAGATTTTTCATCAAAAGCAGAAATGGTTTCTTCAGGGAGAGGGTGGCACATATGACTCTTATTTGAGTGGGTTTTTTTCTGCATCACAGACAAAAGATCAGGCAGTTCCCAGTCGCCACTTTTCAGTCAAGCCATTACGGAGGATATTTCTTCCTGTAGATGGATATAGTAACAATGATTCCATTTGTTTTTCTCCCTTTGGGATCATTCGTCTTATTAGAGCGCGTAATACAAACAATACAATGGGTTTTAAAATTGTTCATACACATTTGCGTGTTGCTTCAGAAATTCAAGACGATATCATTGTGAATTCTCGACATACAAGGTTTAGTCCTTTTGAGGAGGAATCATCTTTTTCTGGAGAGGCTGTTGGTTGCTCTTTCCAGGGATGTTTTTATTTGGTTACACAAGATGGCCTCTCGGTTGTTCTTCCCTCGGTTTCAGTCTCATCAAGTTTTCTTCCTGTAGAATTCTTTGGTTATTGGCGACCGAGTTCCACTACAGCCGCTGGATGTCAGATAGACAAATTCTTGACAACAAAGACATATAAAGAATATTGGCCACTATGGAAAATAGAAGTCCTAGACAGAGTTCTTTTGTATGAAAGCCCTGAAGCAGCTGATCACTTGTGTTCAGAAAATGGTAAGAGTATGTATGATCATAAATACTCACTATTTCACCTAGAACTGATAATACGTCGCTCACATTTTTACACATCAGTTTGAAAATGACTTGATAGTTACAAAAATGCATAGGGTGTGATCTAAGCAGTTGGCCTGGAATCTTTTATGGGAAGGCCTCTGATTTTTGCTAATTCCCATGGTGTTGGGACTATGATTTTGGCTGGAAACCTTACTCGGTTTACTATGATATTCTTCATAACTATTGGGGGGGTTGCATATATTATGCCTTTTTGGGTGGTGTCCCTTCACTCCACTGAGCTTTAAGTCATCTGTTCCTCTTCACCTAAGCATCAAACTACAAATTTGGAAGTAAATTCTCTGGATTAGTTAGTGTCATAAAAGACTAGATGATCAAACTTTTAGGTTGGAAGATTAGTGAAGTGGTTCAAACTGCTATTCCTAGTATATATATAACTTCACTTTTCAATTGGATGAGCATCATGATTCTTTTATAACTTCACTTTATGCGTAGATATGATAGAAAAAGATGCTTAGTATATTGCTATATTGTGAATTGCAATCTCATGTCAGGATGGGACCTGAAAATTGCTCGATTGCGTCGCTTGCAGTTGGCGCTGGATTACCTGAAAGTGGAGGAGATAGAGCAGTAAGAACCTACACAACGTGTTTACCCTTGATTGTTTTACGATGCATTAAGGTTATTTAATCGGAAAGACAAGTTGTTTAAAATAGTTTAAAAGATCTATAATATGGTTGAATAGAATTGATTAATTGAACATATTTTTTTTTACTATTTTATTGACCTATGGTAAACTTCACTCTTATGGGTGATAGCAGTAAATTTAACTCTTTCTTTGTAATACACAGGTCATTGGAAATGCTTGTGGATGTCAATATTGCAGAAGAAGGCATCTTGAGAATACTTTTCACTGCTGTTTACCAGGCATTTTGTAAAGTTGGCAGTGATAATGAGGTTGTCCTTGCTTCAAGGTAGGTTATTTTATTGAAGACACTGTTTACATGACAACTGGTTTTACTATTGCAAATATATCTATTATATATTAGGTTCTTTGAGGTTCTTGATGAAGCTTATAGATCTTAAACAGTAATAATCTTCATTGGAAACTCCTGCGATAATTTGTACTCCTAAAGAAGAGTTCTATATCATGGTTAGATTGTTTTTTGCAGACTTTTGTCTTTGGCAGCAAGCTTTGCAACCAAAATGATCCGAAGGTATGGATTGCTACAGCATGAGAAACACATGTTAATGTTTCTGACAATTAGCGATTCTAGGATTACTACTTTACCCCTAGACTCTTCAAATATAGAATTGAGTGAAATGAGTTGTTTGAGAAGGCTTCATGAAATGGCTCTTTTTTTAGAGGTCATCAGAAATATGCAGTGTCGAGTTGATGCAAAACGCAAAAGGCCAGCACAAGGATTGGTATGGTCTTGATAAATGTTATAGTAATCCAATTGAGATGACATCCAATTATGATATCTTTAGAAGTGTCACTCATTTTGTCTATTACAGGTAGGTGATGCTGATGAGTCAAGTATCATGGACCAGAGGTTGTTGCAGGATGATTCATATCTGCGTAATCTTTCTATTGATGCTTCTCCATCAGAGGCACAAAATCAGTCTAAATTATCCCTTCCTGCATCAAAGTTGACCTTTGAGGACAAAGAGCTTGCTTTAATGCCCATTGGATCATTTGAACCGTTGACCCACTTGGATTCCGGGAATATCAATGAGTTGTCTATCTTTTCATCTCGAGATAATAGTCTGGGAAAGAATATGATACCCTTGGAAAATCCCAAGGATATGATTGCTCGTTGGGAAATTGATAATTTGGACTTGAAGACTGTTGTCAACGATGCTTTGCATTCTGGTCGTCTCCCTCTGGCAGTGCTTCAGCTACATATTCAGCGTGTACGAGATTTGGTGTCCGAAAAAGAGCATCATGACATATTTACTGAAATTAATTGGACGGGGAAGAACTATTGCTTATGACCTTTTTTTAAAGGTAAGATAGTGGTTGTTTTCCATATGTGATTTGATTTAGTGTATTCTATGCAGTATGCACTAATATAATGTATTCTATAGGGTGATACTGGACTTGCTGTAGCAACACTACAGAGGCTTGGAGAGGACATTGAGACCAGCCTCAAACAATTGTTATTTGGTAGTGTGCGAAGGTCACTCCGAATGCAAATTGCAGAAGAGATGCAAAGATGTGGATACCTGGCAGCATATGAATGGAAGATATTGGAGCGAATTTCTCTTATTGAGGTATGTTCATGTGTTCTTGTGTGATGTGCTAATTACCAGTAACCGTGACCTTAGTGTTAATCTGATTTCTATGGTATTGAGTAGTATCCAATTAACTAACATCTCATTAATTTGATTTCAAAAGAGGCTTTATCCAAGCAGTAGTTTCTGTGGAACTTTCCACCACCAGAAGGAAAAAGTCAGTAAAGTGCCATCCACTTCACCTATGCCAGAAGAAGAAAAACTACAACTGATATGTTCTCATTCATTCCTTGACTGTACCATAGAGTGTGGCGAGATTGATGGCGTCGTTATAGGTCCTTGGGCAGATATTGGTGAAAGCTCTGCTTCTATTGTGAGTGAGGATGATACTCTGCAGTTTGGATACTGGGCTGCTGCTGCAGTCTGGTCTGATGCCTGGGATCAAAGAACCATTGACCGTGTAAGTCGCATCTAAGTTATTCTCGTGATATTTATGCTATATAGTGATCATATCTTATACTTGAAAATTTTAGAGATTTAACTTTATGGTCAATCTGTAAGTAGTCAGAGCGTCAGTTGGGGATTCAAATGTTGATATGGAGCATCCTGTTGGAAAATTTCCCTATCTGCTTGCACGAGTAGCACATTGTTATGTCTGTACAATGTTTTTAGGTGTGATTATGTGAAAATGATCTTCGTACCGTAGAGATCATCCTCGCATTAAATCACTTTATTTGAATATGTCTAAAGTCTAATTTGGTTAAAAGATGTAACAATAGGAACCGCCCACAAGACCACAACTTCAGAATTTCTGCAACCCGTCTTCTGACCACGTTAAAAATTTTGGTGTGGAAGTCATCTTCACGAAAATATGGGCTTAATGCATAATAGGCCCATCATTTATTTACTCAATATGCCGAGAGCCCTGTACTTCTAGGGGTTTGTAGCCCCTCGCCAGAAGTCTCTTTCTTTTTACAATGTGCCCGTGAACTATATCTGCATCTTAGTTCTAGCTTTCTAGGTACCCTATGAAGTTATTTGAATGTCTTATTTTAAGTTGGTACCATAAAATTTTCCATTATGTGTCGGATAACCTTGATGAGGTATCTGTTTAAATTTGATGGAAGCGCAAATAAGGCTGCATTTGGTATTTGGTTAAAAGAAAGAGCTGGATTTGTATCATGGCCTATCAACTTGGAGTTTGTAGTAGACTCTCTGTCTTGTGGTTTCGTTTATTCGGTTTCTTATAGTGTTGTTGTCATACACAATTGTGTGACAGTTTTAAACTGGTAATAGTCAGATATAAGCATTTATATGGAACTCTGATTACAATAAATATTGCAACATCTGAACTACATTTGAAAACCAAACATATATATAAGTTAAATTTGATATTCTACACCTCTCTGATGTTGGATAAATATGCGGTCCATGCGAGAAGCATAAAAGAGGTTCCTAATATATGATTTCCACTAGTTCAGGTTCAGTTATTATAAGAAGCTCCAACATTTATAAGGGTACAGTAGTGGATTCTTTGATGATTTAACATTTATTTGCATTTGTAGGAATTAAGTGGTGTTTTGACTCCTCACAAACAAAATATAGATAAACAACAATACACTTGTGTCAATTTATAGAACACGTATGATTGGGTGTACCGAATTCAAATCTGAAAAGAGTTCCAACAAAGAATATTTGAATCAGAATGGCTCGAATAGGAATGCAAATAAAATTAGGTTTTTGACTATACATTGACACTCATTTTTTAAGATTTGCCTTGAAACACGAGTCTAAATTTTTTTGAAACTTTTCGTATTGATTTTGAAGATAGCTGATAATTGAGATCTCCAACCAAGCTGCATCATAACAGAGCCTTTAATATTTTGGTGTAGCTTGACTCAAGAACTCATTTATTTTTAAGTGTATTTTGTTGTGGCACATGTTGGTCCCAGTTAATTTTAGTACTGTGCATTTCTTCAGCTTGAGATTTATAACATGTATGTCAACACTTCTTGTGCTTTGCAGATAGTGCTGGATCAACCTTTTCTAATGGGTGTCCATGTAGCATGGGAATCACAACTCGAATACCATGTGTGTCACAATGATTGGGAGGAGGTCTCTAAGCTTGTGGACTTGATTCCTTTGTCTTTATTATCAGATGCTGGTCTCCAAGTAAATTTGGATGGATTACATTCTGCTGCAAGTTCTCATGGTTTCCTTGACTATGAAAAGTATATCTGCTCTACCGAAGAATTGGATTCTTTGTGCATGGACATACCAAAGGTTAAAATTATAAAGTTTTCTTCTAGTCAAATGTGCAATACGTGGTTAAAAATGCTCATGGAGCAGGCACTTGCGAAGAAATTTATTTTCTTGAAAGAATACTTTGAAGGAACAGCAGAGATTATACCCCTTTTGTCTCGTTCAGGCTTCATAATCAACAAATCTAAAAGTTTGACTCGGGAGGAATCAGGTCTTGGAGGAGAATGTCATAAAGATACTTTGCAAGCCTTCCACAAACTTTTTGTACATTATTGTGCACAATATGGCTTGCCAAATCTTCTGGACTTGTATATTGACCATCATGAACTGGTTCTAGATAACGTTTCTCTGAGTTCATTACTGGAAGCTGCAGTAAGTTTCTTATAACCCAGGGTTTTGCGTTTTTGAAGTATGAATGTGTGATATAATGTGCAATTATGGTAATTGTTTTTCTATTTCTTTTGCTTGGGAGTGTCCTGTATATGTTTTAGGCACTAGGCAGGGTTACTAATGTCAAATTTTGAGGTACTAGCTCAATTTATGGTGGGTTCTAACAGATCACGTGTGCCCACTGTAACAGGTGTGCACTACACTACTATCATAATTAGTATTTCACTATAATACCAAGTCTGATCCCGCCCTCACTGGAAGTCCAAAGGTGGATATCTACATGATCAATTAGGGGCTGATTTTTGGTGGATCTGATCTCTGCACCTTGGAGATCATCTTTAGTAAAATAATGAGCTCATTGGGAAATGATATTTTCTTGAGGGTTTTATTGGGTTTTCAGCAGAGAACAAAGTGCACAAACAGACGCCCCATGCATGCACTTGCACATTGACATGCATAGGCACACACATTGATGTTTAACACACCTTTCTAGGGAAAATTAGTATGTTTTATTTTCCTAATATATATGCATTTATCAAACAGGGCCTATCACTTTCACACTTCTATAGTCACTTACACAGAAGCACCTAGTCGTGTAAGAGCATCCAAAACGTCCCAAGCTTTATTGGGAAAAACATCAATACTTCAAAAATTACTGATTTAAAAGGGGTACACTTACTTTGGAGTTAGCATTTGAGGAAATTCGAGGAGATACAGCATCCAAAACATCCCAAGCTTTATTGGAGAAACATCAATCTAAAAATTACCTATATCAAAGGGTCACTCTTCCTTTGGAGTAACCGGTGGAGGGAGTTCGAGATAGCTTTTTTTCTTTATTGTTTTTCTTGGGATTCTTTAACTGAGACAAATGATGTATTGTCTTTGTTGTACTCGTTGGTTGTTTGACGGGTTTCTTTCTTTCTTTTGTTGTTTTTGTAGTCTGTTTTGTTTGTAGGAGGATAGCTCGTCCTGCTCTTTAGTTATTTCTTGTGCTAACATATGTAAGTGTGTAACCACCTTTATAATTTACCTCTTTACAACAAAGTAAAATAAAAATTTAACTACTTATTTCACATACATTTTTTTGGAAGCAAGAAAGAAAATTTTCGGATTGCTTACCAATTGTAACATTGTTACTTGAAGTGGAATTTTTCTCTAAAATAAATATTCATACCAAAATTATCCAGACACTCAATCTTTTTGGAGAATCTATTGTTATGTGTCATTATGTCATACAGTATAGCATGTCAAAGAGAATTGCTGATTCTTTGGAAATAGTTTATAGTTTCCATCCGTGTTTTCAATTTATCTGTTATTTTTAGCTGATTGAACAGTAGTGTCTGATGTGCTGGTGCCATTTGACGATTCCAGGGAGATTCTGAGTGGGCAAAGTGGCTATTATTATCTAGGGTTAAGGGGCATGAATATGATGCATCATTTTCTAATGCCCGTTCCATCATATCACGCAATTTTGTTCAAGGTACCAATCTTAGGGGACTGGAAATGGACGAAATAATACGTACTGTTGATGACATGGCAGAAAGAGGGGGGGAATTGGCTGCTTTGGCAACCCTTATGCATGCCCCTGCCCCAATTCAAAAATGCATATGCAGTGGAAGTGTAAAAAGGAACTTTAGCTCTTCAGCCCAGTGCACGTTGGAGAATCTGAGGCCTGCTCTCCAGTGCTATCCTACACTCAGGCGTGCTCTTTATGCTGCATGCTTTGGCCAGGATGTAAATGGAAGTTCTGTAGGTCCCGATGCAAAGAATGGTATTGATTTTTGTTTATTAAGTTTGGTTTAGAATGGTATTATGTTTGGTTTCTAGTTCCATTGTCATATTAGACCTAAAATACCAGAAACTGGTATCAACAGGGTCTCAACTCTCAAATACGTATACGTGTATCTTAATTTATAAAATCATGCATCTTCATTTTTACTAGATTTATATATTGCTCAAACATTATTGAACGCGTTGACTCGTTGAGACATATTTCTAGGAGTCCGGGACTATAATAGGATTATTTTTGAATTTGTGGTTGCAATACAATTTACGGCACTATGTGCATGTAGTTATTACACAAAATGAACAAGAAACTCCTTCGTAATTCCATGTATATCTATACGTAGAGTATGAGAAGTATCTGTTATAACTGAAAAAGCAGAGGTATTCAGGAAAGATATTGATTGCTTGGATAGGAAGTTTGTGGAGTCATTTCGTATTTTGCCATCATAGGTTAAGACTATTAATGTGTAGTTAGTTTTTTATAATACATTGAAACTGAGGCTGTTCATTATCTTCTATTTACAGTATTTGGCAATTCAGCATTGTCAGATTACCTGAACTGGCGGGAGAGCTTATTTGCTTCTGCCGGACGTGATACTTCATTAATACAAATGCTTCCATGCTGGTTTTCAAAGCCTATACGGAGATTGATTCAACTATTTATCCAGGTTAAGCTTGTGCTCCTTCATCAACTTCTCTCACAACTTTCTTAATTCGATTTGTTGTTATATAATCAGGAAGACATTATCTTCTTTGGACGTACATCACTATTATGCTAAATTATCCCAAGTGCGCAATTCTGTTTTGTTTGATTAATCTGTTATGATATATTACTTCCGAAGATTACAGTGTTGGTGTTGATATTTTCATTATTTCAAATTTTTGGCAAGTATAGGGGCCTTTTGGATGGCAATCATTAGCAGGGGTATCAACAGGTGAATATTTTCTAGATAAAGATATGGAAAGTTTTATCAATACACGTGAAAATGCTGGGGTCAGTGCCATATCCTGGGAAGCTGCTATCCAGAAAAGAGTTGAAGAAGAGTTGTATACGTCATCAGTTGAGGTAAGGTGATGCTCGTGTCTTCAGAACGATATCGTGATTCAACTTCTTACTGAGTTAGAATTGGTTTCTTGATGTGCTGCCCATTTGAGAAATCTAAAACATTCTATTTAAACCGGATGTAGTGTTTTTTTTTTGTTCAACGAGGGGCATTATCAAACATATACTTCAGTCGGGAAAAATTCCCAATGTCATCTCTAAGCTTTTACCTTTTCCTTGTTTATTTTATTTATTTTTTCCTTATTAATCAAGTCACAAAAGTAAGTGTCCGCAACAATATGGAGTACACATTATTTTTCTTTTATTTTTTGTCTTGTCTTGTTTTTTTTTTTTTTTTATTTTTTTTTAATTAATTAATTAATTTATTATTATTATTATTTTTTAATTTGCTTCATGACCTTTTGATTTGGATTGCCTCTCTCAGGCTTAATGGTATAATGGAATTTTCTCACTAGGTTTGATGTGCTTCAGGATGATGGATTCGGAGTCGAGCATCACTTGCATCGTGGGCGTGCACTGGCAGCTTTCAATCATCTTCTTGGTGTACGAGTTAAAAAGTTGAATTCAGGGCATACCGATCAGAAACATTCTAGTGCCTCGATTCATGGAAAAGCAAATGTACAAGCTGATGTGCAAATGCTTCTAGCTCCCGTCACTCAGAGTGAAGAATCACTTCTTTCATCTGTATGCAAACTCATCCTAGTGCATCTTCTATATGTGATTTAAGTGATTGACCTAAAGTTAGGCTCTGAAGAAGAAACATAATACCATACATTCTTTATATTAAAAAATGCACACGTCACATGATGATAGCCATATGCCACATGAATGATGGTGCACAGCCGTATATTCTGTTTTACATTATTGACTCCAGAATATAATCATGACTTTACATAAGTTTAGATAATTTTAGCAAATAAATATTAAATATCAAAGAACTAAATTTAATCATGAGAACATTACTTTGAGATTGACCTTGTCTTTAATGATGCTACTATACTAATGATAGACGTCACAAAACTGTGTTTCTTAGATCATATCTTACTGGTGACGAAAATAATATTTTCTTAGAACAAAATGTTAATCGTTAACAAGAATAAGACACTATTGCTTGACGTATTTTAAATTAGAAATACACGAATCAGCATAACATTGAACATTGAAAAGTTGACTTGATAATAATGCTCGAGATAATGATTGTTACTTACATATTAGAAGTTTTAAATAGTGGTGTCCTCCAGAGGAAACATATCTGAAAAGTTGTTGAGTAGTGTTGCAGAACTTTTGAAAATTTGGTTCATATTTGTTTGCTAAAAACTTTTTATTTGGCATACTTTGTTGACATTTTCTTTTTTGTGCTTCCAAATTAAGGTCATGCCACTCGCTATAGTGAACTTTGAGGATCCTGTATTGGTTGCTTCATGTGCTTTCCTTCTGGAGCTGTGTGGCTTATCTGCCAGCATGCTGCGCATAGAGATTGCTGCCTTTAGACGGATTTCATCTTTTTATGTCTCTAATGGGCATAATGAGCATATTAAGCATCTTTCACCAAAGAGTTTTCATGCTGTACCTCATGAAGGAGATATTACAGTTTCTCTGGCTCGAGCACTGGCAGACGATTACCTCCGTAAAGATAGTACTGGCATTGTTATAGGGAAGGAAAGTGCTGACAATGTTGAAACCATGAAACGACCATCACGAGCTCTCCTTGCGGTTCTACAACATTTGGAGAAAGCAAGCTTGCCAATGATGGGTGATGAGAAGAGTTGTGGATCTTGGCTTTTTGGTGGTAGTGGGGATGGAACTGATAGCAGGATTCGTCAAAAGGCTGCAAGTCAGCGCTGGAGCTTAGTTACATCTTTTTGTCAAATGCATCAAATGCCATTAAGCACAAAATATCTTTCGTTGCTAGCAAAAGACAATGATTGGGTACTCCCTTCACTTTTCTCCATGTGTCTTTCATTATTAAAGTTGGGCTTAATTTTCTCAAAAATTGTATCCCTAATGATCGCCATTCATTATCTTTGCTATGTAGGTTGGGTTTTTGACAGAAGCTCAAATTGGTGGATACCCATTTGACATTATTATCCAAGTCGTAAGTTTGTTTTTGTCACGATTTACATAGAACCATACCTTGATGTTAATAATCCTGCTGGTACTGAAACCATTAAAAGAACCCCCAATAACTTTTTGGGTACTGACGTACTGTACAAAGTATTATTAACAAAATATAACAAGAGTAAGCACCAAACTAATCGAAGATGTCATGCAAAATTAAATATTAATAATAAGGTACTAATGAATTAGATTTAAATGGAAAGACACTATCTGCTTATGTTCGATGCCCCTAGGGTGTTGTTAGGCTTCTGCTTTTGCATGTTAGATGATGCTAGATCGACAATCCAGTTCGTATGCATAATTGGACCTTTCTTTGATAACAACTGTTGGAGTAACATAGTAGCATTTGTAATATCTGTACGGTAAGTGTGTCTGTTGCTTGCAACATCAGTTTTGTGGTGAGGGGACTGCTTGTTGCGAAAAGCGTAGCCAAACTGGGTGTGTGTGTGTGTGTGTGTGTTGGGGAGGAGGGGGCGCACCAAGGAGACCTATTTACTAGGCACTAAGTCTACATTCTACTCTTACTGCTTTTCACGGCATATTAGAGCCTTAGAGGTGGGTTCTGTGACTAGTGGCTTTAACTTTTGGCATATTTTTGAGATAATACTGCCTTCCTTTGTTAAAACTGCAACCCCTTTGAGATGCACCTGTGTGCCTCCCTCTGATGGCTTCGACTATTGGAGTAAAGTGGTCATTAACATGGTATAAAACATCAGTGTTAAGGTGTTGCAATTCTGTCTCCAGGATAATGCTAGGTGTGTTTTTAGGTATATTACATCATCTTAGGGTTGTTACGTATTTTTCTACTTCTGTTGGACATGTGGTCCTTTCACATGCATAATTAGTTAATTTCACACTTTTCAACTGCTCAGGTCCGTACTACTAGTTGCAATCAATAAGCACAGGAAAAAATGTTCCCAAATAAAAGTAGTTGGAGTGACTTGTTTCATGATGATGTCTCTTTGAATTACATAATATATATTTTGTTTAATGTTGTTGCTTGACATTTCTTTTATCTTTTAGGCCTCCAAGGAATTTAGTGATCCACAACTGAAGATCCACATATTAACAGTTCTGAAAAGCATGTGTTCAACAAGAAAGAAAGTTAGCACTTCATCAAATTCAACTTCTATTGGAAACAATATTGAGACGGACCTCTCACCTGAAAACAGTTTTATGATTCCAGTGGAACTTTTTGGACTTCTTGCGGAGTGTGAGAAGCAGAAAAATCCTGGAGAGGCTCTGTTGGTAAAAGCAAAAGATTTGCGCTGGTCTGTTTTGGCAATAATAGCATCGTGCTTTCCAGATGTAACCTCTCTGTCGTGCTTAACAGTTTGGCTTGAGATAACAGCAGCTAGGTCAGCAGCAATGTTCCTGATAATATTAAAGTTGCTTATGATAGTGTTTGAACATTTAAATTGTTTCAAATTTACAACTGCATACTTCTTAAGTGGATGATAACCAAAGTTTGTTACTCCTTTATCTTTTGATAATTAGCCAATGTTTGTTATTATTATAATTGTATTGCAGTAGACATGATTATTGGACATCTGTTTAGATAAATTGTCATTATCTTGGTTGATTCAAGTGTAGAATTTTTTGCAGGGAGACCTCATCGATCAAGGTGAATGACATAGCCTCCCAAATTGCAATCAATGTAGGAGCAGCTGTGCAAGCTACCAATGCACTGGCAGTTGGCAGTAGAGCCCTGGTATTTCACTACAATAGAAGAAATCCAAAAAGAAGGCATCTCATGGAGTCCACATCCGGAATGTCTTCAGTTACTACCCCGCCTATTATTCCTATTACCTCTGGATTTTCTGGGAATTCCTTTTCTCAGGACACGACTTCTGAAGAAGATAGAAGTAAACAAGCTGATGAAGATGTCAAAATTTTGAGCGATCCTGATGAAGGGCTTGTTTCTCTGTCAAAAATGGTTCAAGTTCTTTGTGAACAACGACTTTTTCTTCCTCTGCTAAGAGCTTTTGAAATGTTCCTTCCTTCATGCTCTCTTCTACCTTTTGTCCGTGCTCTTCAGGTTTGTGAAGCAATTAACTGATCCAATCAATATTTATGTGATCCTGATGATTCTCATCCTCTACACACACACACACACACACCCCTATAACTTTCCCTTATATTGTACATATTTGATATTATTCTGATTTGGTTTTAGGCCTTTTCGCAAATGCGACTGTCGGAAGCTTCAGTGCATCTGGCATCTTTTTCTGTCAGAATTAGGGAGGAGCCTCTCCAGTTAAAGACAAATATAGGTAGAGAAGGTAAAATTGGATCATTGTGGATAAGCTCAACCGCTGTAGGAGCTGCGGAGGCAATGCTTTCCACATGCCCATCTGCGTATGAGGAAAGGTGTTTGCTACAACTCTTGTCTTCGACTGATTTTGGAGATGGGGGTTCTGCTGCGACATCTTTTAAAAGACTCTACTGGAAGATTAATTTAGCAGAGCCTTCATTAAGGAAAGATGATGATTTGTACCTTGGAAATGAGACGCTAGATGATGCTTCACTCCTTTTGGCATTAGAAAAAAATGGACATTGGGACCAAGCACGGAACTGGGCCAGACAATTAGAAGCTACTGGTGGACCTTGGAAAGGTGCTGTTCACCATGTCACAGAAGCACAGGTATACAACACATTTACTTCCACATTTGTCTTTTTCTGAATCTATCTACAAACTATAGGGCTTGTGTTGTGATATATTAATTAGTTTTTTTAGCAGTATAGTTTTGTGTCTTAGAATGGTATAGCGTTTACTAGAAATATTCAAATATCTTATGCAGTTTCTTGAAGAAATGCAAAAAGTAACTGCATTGAACTTCAATAGCATCATGTCTCAAGTCTTTATTTTCTTTCATTTATGTACTTTTTTTGGCAGGCTGAAGCCATGGTAGCTGAGTGGAAGGAATTCCTATGGGATGTGTCAGAAGAGAGAGCCGCGTTATGGAGTCATTGCCAGAAACTGTTTCTCAGATATTCTTTTCCTGCATTACAGGTTACGTTATTTCTGTTTTGTAGTCTGTCTCATATTCTCTTTACTGAATGTGCTGCTATTTTCCCCAGCCATGATCATGTAGATTCTCTTCTTAGTTTTACTACTTGGGTAATTAAAGCTCTTTAATTGCCCGCAGGCAGGATTGTTTTTCCTCAATCATGCAGAAGCAGTTGAGAAGAATGTCTCACCAAGAGAACTGCATGAAATGCTATTACTTTCGCTTCAATGGTTAAGCGGAGCAATTACCCAGTCCAATCCGTAAGTGATTTCTCATTCTCACTGATGTACCTCTGTCTTATGCTTTAACTCATTTTATCTAAACTGTATATCTTTCATGTCAGAGTTTATCCTTTGCATCTCCTACGGGAGATTGAGACTAGAGTGTGGCTCTTGGCAGTAGAATCAGAAGCTCAGATGGAAAATGAAAGAGAATTTACTCTGCCTATTTCTTCCCAGAACCTCCCTAGTGGAAGCACCTCAAACATTATAGACAGGACTGCTAGTAATATCTCAAAGATGGACAATCACCTAAATGCAAGGAGGAGCAGAGCTATGGAGAAGAGTGATATGAGGGAAAGTAACCTCACACATCCTCATAATCCGCAAGTATTGAGTACTAGCCCTCTAGCAACGGCAGTGGGCAGTGCAAAGACAAAGCGTAGAGCCAAAAGCTATGTGCATTCAAGAAAATTACTAGCGGAAACTGTTGATAAAAGTAGTGACCCGGAGGATGGTCCTACTTCTCCAACTGGTTTCAGCAATGAACTATATAAGAGCTCACAGCCCCAAGATGAAAACGTAAAACTCGAGGCATCTGTGTCAAGGTGGGAGGAAAGGATTGGACCTGAAGAGTTAGAACGAGCTGTTCTTTCTCTCTTAGAGTTTGGGCAAGTAACAGCTGCCAAGCAGCTTCAACATAAACTTTCTCCAGACCACGTACCTTCTGAATTTTCACTTGTGGATGTTGCACTAAAGCTTGCAGCAATGTCGACTCCTGCTCGTAGTGAAGGGTCTATCTCTATGCTGGATGAAGATGTTCTTTCAGTTATTCAATCATACAATATAACTACTGAGAACTGTTACAGTGACTCTTTGCAGGTTTTCACCAAACCACTTTTAATGTTCATTTCGAAGTCTTAACTTGTTCATTGATGTCTCATGAATTGTTAATGTCTCATGAACTGAGTGGTCCTGCAAATTTCTTTTATTGGCTTTATTTCTTCTCTTATAAGGTTAAGAATGTTCTGGGAATTATCAAATCAATTTATTAGCCTTATTTGCTAATTACAGGTTTTGGAGAGTTTAGCTGCAAAATGCACCGAAAATGGTGGACGAGGATTGTGTAAACGAATAATAGCAGTTGTAAAAGCAGCCAATATCTTGGGCATTTCATTTGCTGAAGCATTTGGAAAACGGCCGCTAGAATTGCTGCAGCTCCTTTCTCTTAAAGCGCAGGATTCTTTTGAGGAAGCAAAGTTCATTGTGCAAACTCATTCAATGGCACCGGCAAGCATTGCTCAAATTCTTGCTGAATCATTTCTAAAGGTTACCTTCTATCTTTTCTTCCTCTTTCTTCACTTGTGAATGCTTATAAAGTAGGTTCTAGCTTGTACTCATCTGTGCTCTGACAGGGTCTATTGGCTGCACATCGTGGAGGATATATGGATTTTCAAAAGGAAGAAGGACCAGCCCCTCTTTTATGGAGAATTTCTGACTTCCTGAAATGGGCAGAACTCTGTCCTTCAGAACCAGAAATCGGGCATGCATTGATGCGCTTAGTAATTACTGGACAAGAGATACCACATGCATGTGAGGTATCAGTTTTCATGTCTATTAGAGTTTGAACTTCTGTAATCATCCTCTTTCATACTTTTTCTTTTTAGCCCATCCTTTTGTTCTCTTATATGTAAATAAGCAATAATAGTACACAGTTTAGTGGAATCTAAACTATCTCTCTTTAATACCATTGCTCCACCGTTGGCCTTGAAAATCCTTCTTAAATAGTCAAATCTACTAATTGGAATAGAGTATTTATATATATATAATATGGGTCAGGCTACGTTGACATAATATTTTGACACCTTATTTTGACATCCACAACCTACACAATGAACTAAGGGCTGATTTTTAGCATAGAAGATCTCCACCAAAACCCGTCTCAATTGGATATGTCTAGCCTTATCAAAAAGAGTGCTAAAATTGTGGGCCGTTGAATTAATATCGAACTTGAACACAATGTGTGACAAGGTTAGGCACGTTTAAATGTACTGATTTTTTGTGTAGATAATCTCCATTGTATGGAGAAGATATTCCTAGAACATCAGCCCTTAGTTCAATGTGCAAGTCCACTTCTAGGGTGTTTATCCATATTTACTTTTAGAAGGTAAGAACCCTTGGAAGGCGTTTAGGAGGAAAGCAGGCATGTCATCTAAATATAGATAATTATTCTTATGCTGCAACTTATTTTCCCTTGTGTTAGTTTTAAATTTATGTAAAAATACTCTTACAATGTTCTGAAATAATGTTTCAGGTTGAGCTTCTTATTTTAGCACATCACTTCTACAAGTCTTCTGCTTGTCTAGATGGTGTAGATGTTCTTGTAGCTCTTGCAGCAACCAGAGTGGAATGTTATGTGTCTGAAGGAGATTTTACATGCTTGGCACGACTGGTTACAGGAGTGAGCAATTTCCATGCTCTGAATTTCATTCTTGGCATTCTTATAGAAAATGGTCAGTTGGAACTTCTTCTCCAGAAGTATTCTGCTGCTGATTCCGCCACAGGAACAGCTGACGCTGTCCGAGGTTTTCGGATGGCTGTGCTTACATCGTTGAAGCATTTTAACCCTCATGATCTTGATGCTTGTGCTATGGTTAGTATTTACACCTTTGAAGTCTCTTACCTTCCTTCTGTGATTCCATTATATTGAATGGTCAGAAAATTAAATTCTTCATTTGCTTTCATTTAGCTTTTAAATGGTGATTTGGACTTGAAAAACTTTTTCGTTAACAGAATACGCAACTTTTGAAATGAGTGACTTTTCCATATTGATTCTTGAAACTCTTATCATTTAAGTCCAAGTAGTTTGTGAAATGACACTGAATTCCATCAGGAGTTATACCGAAAATAGAAAACCTCGAGATTTAATTTTTTTTTTTTTAAAAAAAGGAAAAGAAAACCTGAAAAGTAAATCATGATAACAAGTTTTTGCTTGGCTGTGGTTAATAATGTCAGTTTTGTAAAGGTAGGCCTTGTTACCCAGAACAAAGAAAGACGGACATTTTTTTATCTATTTTCAGAAAATGGCCTACCTCCTAATTTCTCAGAAGTCCAAACAATTTTTACATATTTAGATATTTGAGCCAACCTTTAATTTTTCAATACCTAACGAAATATTTGAACCGCTGATAAAAGCTCCTTTTGTCCAGGTTTATTCTCACTTTGATATGAAGCATGAAACTGCCGCACTGCTTGAGTCACAAGCAATGCAATCCATAGAGCAATGGTTTCTCCGTTATGACAATGAGCAGAATGAAGATCTCCTGGAGTCCATGCACTATTTTATTAAAGCTGCTGAGGTGCACACCACCATTGACGCTGGTAACAAGACGCGGCGAGCGTGTGCTCAGGCATTTATCCTTTCCCTGCAGATACGCATGCCTGACTTTGACTGGCTCAACCTATCTATGACTAATGCACGACGGGCCCTTGTTGAGCAGTCACGCTTTCAAGAGGCACTTATTGTTGCAGAGGCCTACAATCTCAACCAACCTAGCGAGTGGGCCCTTGTGCTATGGAACCAGATGTTGAAGCCAGAGCTTACAGAGCAGTTTGTGGCTGAATTCGTGGCTGTTCTTCCACTTCATCAATCAATGCTTGCAGATGTTGCAAAGTTTTATAGGGCTGAGGTAGCCGCAAGAGGAGACCAGACAAACTTTTCTGTGTGGTTGTCACCAGGGGGGCTGCCTGCGGAATGGTTAAAGCACCTTGCGAGGTCATTTAGATGCTTGTTGAAGAGAACAAGAGATGTAAGGTTGCGGTTGCAACTGGCTATGGTGGCAACTGGCTTCAGTGATGTGGTAGAAGCATGCCAGATTGCGTTGGATAGGGTTCCAGATACGGCTGGGCCTCTGGTGCTAAGGAAAGGACACGGTGGTGCCTACCTCCCACTGATGTGAAAACCAGAAAAGCAAATGATGACAATGAAGATTTTAATGTGTTGGTTTTGATGGTTATCTTAGACGGTGTCCACAAACAAATACTTTTGCATCAAGTGCTTTCCGGGTCTGATATTTTATAAGCCTGGCACTTCGACTGGCACTTCGATGTTGGCAAATCCTGCGAAAAGTAGAAGACAGAAAGCATGGTTGTATACCTTATTGAAGTGCTTGAATTCTTTTTCCATCTTTCCGATGAAGTGATGATGTTGGTTAGTGCGCAACATCTCAATCGATGCTCGTGTATGAAATGTTTTTCTTTCAAATTCATATTGATTTTTTGGGAAGGGCAGGGGCTAGGGTTTGAATATACTTTTTGTAATATTAGCTCGATTTTGATCTATAGAAAGGTGGACCTTGTTGTAATATATTCCAAAATGTACTAGTATGCCAATAGGGTGTATTTGGCTGCTATGGTAGTTGGTAGCTCTAGATGGACTTGATTGTAGTTCGAGTATAGATGAATTTACATCTCAGAACAAAAGTTCCGCTTATAGATGAAGGATTATCAATGTTATTGTCAATTGTGCAGTATATGCTGTCATCCTTATTCTTCATTGTATTCCCTTATGAATCATTCTCTATTATCCTGTAACCAAATCTGCATTTTAATATGCCTTGTCTCGTCTTTCTGGTGAAAATGCGAAATCCAGCATGTGTAACTTTCTCTTGGTGAATTTTTTCTTGGCATACTATGATTAAATTGATAGGGATTATGGGAATCTGTGAATATAAGCAACCAAAGTTGCGATCAGGGATTCTGGACCTTAATAGTGAGACCAATGCACGCGCTTATTTTAGCATGTCTTGTTTATGCCTTTCTGAATGTGTTAGCTGAGCCAT
Organism: Coptis chinensis; assembly: GCF_015680905.1. NCBI lineage: Eukaryota > Viridiplantae > Streptophyta > Magnoliopsida > Ranunculales > Ranunculaceae > Coptis > Coptis chinensis. The sequence continues at coordinate 258,344 of NC_141461.1, read as the reverse complement.
TTTAGCAAACAAACTTGAAAGCAATGCATGATGCATCTGCTTTGGTTAGCAGCCAAAGATGACATGGGAAGCACAATTTATATAACCAATTGATGAAATTTGTTAGAGAGAAGTATTTGGCGGCACAGCATATGTGATCCCAACTTTTACCATTACTGCTATCTGACCTGCCAAATTTTATCTTGAAAAATAGCACCTTGTAAATTGACATGTAAGATACCACAAGAAATTGGGCGGAACTCAGCGGAAGGCAATAACTGTGGAGGACAGGGTTATTTGATAACACAAATTTAAGCCCAAACACATAAATTGACCAATAATTTCGGTTTTAGGCATGGTTGACCAATAATTACGGTTTTAGGACAAAAACGGGATCTATTACTAATAATTTCGCTATAAGGACATTTTCGGGCTGACGTCAAGAAATTATCTTTTATTAATACCAATTATGACCTTTTTCTCTATCTAGCAAAAAAAAAAACTCAAACTAGAAACTTGTAAAATACTTTTGAGATCTAATTGTTTCTATTTTTGAGCTAATTGATTTGTGTGTTGTGAACTTGTGGTTAGTGATTTAAGATATGAGAAAACATTTATCTTCTTCTCCATCTAGCAAAAAAAAAACTCCAACTAGAAACTTGTAATTTTTTTTGAGATCTAGTTGTTTCCATCTTTGAGTTAGTTGATTTGTGTGTTATGATTAATGATTTAAGCTATAAGAAAACATCTTATTCTCTTATAACAAGTACTCTTCTCATTTTTCAATTCTAGATTATTGATAATTGAAAAATAATTGGGTCGATTTCTGCACCTGTTCAACAAACAATTGAACAACAATTGAATTTCTTTTTCAAATTCCTCGAATCACAAGTTAATCAATTGTGTGATTTATCTTGATTTCGATATTGTTATCGTCGATGATATTTTTAAGTTTGGAGTAGTAGTCTGATACACATGCACACATCATTATGCATATATACAACACATATGCAAACACTACTATGCATGTGTATACCAATATGCACACACCATTATGCATGTGTATAGTACACATGCAAACATCATTATGCATGTGTATAACACAAATGCAAACACTATATATGTGTATACATGTGCATAACAAACATGCAAACACTACTATGCATGTGTATACCACACATACACACATCATTATGCATGTGTGCAACAAACATGCAAACACTACTATTACACATGCACACACCAATATGCATGTGTTCAACAAACAAAAAAACACCACTATGCAAACACCACTATGTATGTGTATAATATAAAATATTAAAATTTTCATATTAGTCTTAACATAAAATGTGAGTGTGCTTGAAAAAGTCACGTGGGAGTTTTCCCCAATAGCCACAACATTTTGATTTTGATTTAACTGATAAAAACTTAAATAAGGGTAATATCGTCTTTTAGCAGTGGTCAACCCGGTTTGTCCTGGAACTTTAATTATTTGCAGAACCAAACTATAAACGAAATTAAAACGCAATTTTGTCCTATGGGCCCATTTTCTGTTTGATAATCACTCACAAAACCAAACAAATCCTAGGTTTAAATAGCCCACGAACCTAAGCAAACATATAAATTAAACAGTAAATTTGGTCTTAGGACAAAACGGGTTAACATCAGCAATCTTCATTAATAATTTTGGTTTTAGGACAAATGGGCTAACTAATCATATGTATTTACATATGACAAAGTAAATTCACACAATTTTTTTTTCCGCAATTGATGAAGTCTATAACATGTCTATAACCCTATAACCTATGTAATTTGTTTTACCTATATAAATTTGAATTTCTATATATAACTTTGTATTTATATATGTAAATTTAAATTTACGCAATTGAAAAGTCGGTAAGTCGGTAACATGTCTATAACCTATGTAAAATTATATTTACGTAGTTGTTTTGTGTAAATTTAAATTTCCATATGTAAATACAAATTTACAGGGCTAATGTCAGTCCGTTTTTGTTCTAAAACCAAAATTATCTTTACCTTTGTCCTAGAGCCATAATTAATCCCCAACTCTGTCCTATGGGCCCATTCTCTGTACCCAATTTTGTCTTATGCCCCCGTTCTCTGTTACAACATAAAGTATTTGGGCCTTACGTTTACGCTTACACGATTTTAATGAACTTTTCTAGCATAAAAGCTATTGCTGGGTTTTATGTCCACAGCCCATGCTAAAGGAAACATCCTATTATTCTCATCCCTTCCAATTGCAGTCAACAATATGTCTTTATAGAAACCTTTCAAGAAGTATCCATCAAGACCTAGTACCCTTCTACACCCATGCAACTATCTCTATTTTATACCTTCAAAACAAATATATATCCTCATAAACCTTCCATTCTTTGATTCTATTTTTATGGTACTTCCTAGATTTGATCTCAATAATTCATGTGTATAGTTTTGTAACTTGCTATAATGTTCCCTTAGAGAAGCATCAACATCACCTGACGCCTTCTTTTTTGCCTTATAGACTTGAGTAAGAGTCACCTCCACATTGTAAGTTTGTTTTATATCTTTTATAAACTCACTTAGTTTTCATGAAGGCATGCTAAGAATCTTTTCCTTGTATATCTTGCTCCAAAATGAGTTAGTAGCAACTTTGATTTCATAAGCTCTAACACATGTGTGCTCACTTTTCAAAGTTTTTATTTGCAAACTATTTTCACCTTGCATATAAGTTGCCCATAGTCTCCAAGGGCAACCTAGTTGCAGAAGTTTATATATTCCATTTTCTTCCCTTGTAAAACAATATTTGTCTTTGCATGGTTGAAGTATGGGTAGTTTATCCTCATGCCCAATCTCCATCCATTAGTTTCTCTGTGGGAGAATTTGCAACTCAGCTGTAGACTGTAGTTTCATTTAAATAGAACGTCAAGGAAAGAAACACTAAGATAAAACTTGACAAAAAAAAACGGGTCTACACCTATGCAAACAGAATAGGAGGGTGGGAAAGAAAAAATGAATGAAATATAAGGCTACAGCTACAGCCAAAGAGGCAATTTTTTTTGTAAAAACAAACAACTTTTGTAAACGTACACATGAAAATTTTGTTAGTTATAACGAGTGAATTTTTGCTCCCAGCGGGATTTGCTCTAAGAGCTCCAAGGGAAACAGTAACCAACCAAGTGTCCACTGAAAATGGGTTAACAGTTATCAAATTTCCACCTTAATATATGCTTTCTGATTTACTCCAACCTTAAAAAAATAAAAGAAAAAAACTTAACCAGTTACAAAATCTAGTTTTTGGTCTTAATTGTAGGAATAAAAAACTTGAAATGCTGAACTAGTGACACTTCTTTCAAACTAAAAAAAAATCAAAAAAAAATCTTTAGCTAATGATGGGAAGAACTGCTATATATTTACAATGAGATTTTTTTAATTCTTTTTCTTTTTATTTATTTCTATTTTTAGTGGGAGTCAAATTAGAAAGTTTGTTCTAAGGAAGGAATTTAATAACTATCAATCTCTTTTTAGTGGACACGTTCCTGTTTCGCTTGGAGCTCTTGGAGCAAATACCGCTGGGAGCAAAAAAATCACTCAGTTATAACGACCTTTTGAACTCTTCAAAGTGGATAACCTTTGAAAGTTAGAAGACTTGGGAAGACATCCTTTTCTCTCTCTCTAAAATTCCGCATTTCCCACCATTCTCACCCCGCCTCTCTTTACCCAAAACCATACACAACTTCAAGCATGTCTTCCATCGTCGTCTACCAAACTCTCTCCAATCCTAACCCCGACTTACACTACTCTCTTTCTTCAATATTCTGTTGTTGCCAAGTGTGGCTTCGGCCAAGAGGGCTCCAACCATGGCCCAAGCCGAGGTTGTAATATGTTTCTTATGCATGGTTTTGGTCTCAACAAGTCTTGTTGAGGCAGAAAATTTGGGTGTGAACTGGGGGACTATGTCCTCACATCCCATCCATCCTCGCATTGTTGTGGATATGTTAAAGGCTAATGGAATAAAGAAAGTGAAGCTATTTGATTCTGATAGTTGGACAGTTAAACATTTGGCTGGGACTGGTATTGAAACTATGCTGGCTATCCCCAATGACCAGCTGAGTACGTTGGCCGATGATTACGATAATGCCAAGGCATGGGTTAAAGAAAATGTTACAAAACATATGTATCAGGGAGGTGTTGATGTCAAGTAAGGACTCCAACTCTCTGTGGTTAAATATCTTTTCGTTCTACTATTATTGTTACTGTTTTTTTGACTTGGAGTTTTTTCTTTCGAATATGAAGGTATGTAGCAGTTGGAAATGAGCCCTTCCTAACCAGTTACAATGGTAGTTTTATCCCCACCACATTTCCCGCACTAAAGAATATTCAAAAAGCTCTTGAAGATGCCGGCTATGGTGACAAGATCAAAGCCACTGTCCCACTTAATGCAGACGTTTATGATTCCCAGGCAAACAAACCATCAACTGGTGACTGGCGTAAGGACATACGATCTCTTATGATTGATATAGTAAAGCACCTCAACGCCAAAAAAGCACCTTTCGTTGTAAACATCTACCCTTTCCTTAGTCTCTATCTAAACAAAGACTTCCCTATGGATTTCGCCTTCTTTGATGGAGGGGGCAAACCAACCGTTGATAAGGGTGTTACTTACAACAACGTTTTCGATGCCAATTATGATACACTTGTTTGGGCTTTGAAAAAGTCCGGTGTTCCAGACTTGAAGATCATTGTTGGGGAAGCTGGGTGGCCAACTGATGGTGATATTCATGGCACAATTGACCTTGCCCACAGGTTCTATAGAGGGTTCCTGAAAAGGTTGTCAACTAAGAAGGGGACTCCAATGAGGCCTGCCCGCCTAGAAGTTTACCTTTTTGGTTTAATAGATGAAAATATCAAGAGTGTTGCACCAGGAAATTTCGAACGACATTGGGGAATCTTCCATTATGATGGAAAGCCTAAGTTTCCCATGGATCTGGAAGGCACAGGACAAGAGAAGTGGCCTGTCGCAGCACAGGGAGTTCAGTACATGCCCAACCAATGGTGTGTTGTTGACCTCGATAAGAAAGAAAACATTACTCTCGCGGCTAGTAACGTGGATTATGCGTGTGGAGCAGCAGATTGCACACCGTTGGGGTATGGATCATCATGCAACAAACTGGATCAGATTGGGAACATATCTTACGCCTTCAATATCTACTTCCAAATGCAAGACCAGGATGTCCAGGCCTGCGATTTCCAGGGACTAGCAAAAATAACAACCGTAAATGCATCTCAAAAGGGTTGCAACTTCCCGATAGAGTTGTTGCCGAGCGCTGGAGAGGGGCTCAAATTAGTTTCTGCAACTAGTATTATGTTTTTGTTGCTGCTTGCTATGGTGTTAATGTAGGACGAGAAGCAATAAGACCAAAAGGATGATAGGAGAACATGTACTAAACTGAAGATGATTTTTTATTGAAACTCATACGTATATTTGTAGATCAAGAAATTGCGAAGTTGACAATTTTACAAATATTTTACGTTTGGTGCATTGAGTTGAAACATATATGAAAATAAGAGATGAAACCCGTCGACCATTCTGATAATAATACATACATTGCATTGTAAACAGTTTTTTTTATTCTGTAGTTCAAAAATAGCCAAGTTAACCTTACAAACGTACTATGTTCGGTACCATCAGGTTGAAACTTATGAAAATCCCCCCTTTTGCCTATTATAAAGATAGAAATTCAAAAATAATACACTTTCAGGTTATGCTTTACAGATTCATGAAGAGAGACCACACAAGGAACGCAGACTGTCAACTATAGAGTTAATAGCAGCGTGTGAACTACTAGTTCCTGCCAGTGCCAAGTGCTTAGGTGCTTCAGCCCTATCAAAATAAAAAGAACCCGAAACCAATTTTTCCTTGGGCTGCAAAGCTAACCAAAGAACAGTGTCAGCACCCTCTTCATTTGTTCTGAGCTTTCCAGATAACCTGAGAAGTTTTCAATAAGCAAATTAGCGGGAGGTAGAAAAAACAGTAGAATGAAAGAATAGCACATACTACTACTAAAGAAGATTCCTACGCTTTGGAAAAACCGGGCAAGCTCTTAGTCACGCCAGGCGTATCAGCCCAACCTGGGTGCATTGTGTAGAATCCAATCCCTTTATTACCATACATCTCAGTCCACTTTTCTGTCAACGCCACCTAAAAAAGAGCAAAGAAGATTTCAGTTTCTTCTGCATATACTGCAATTACCCTGCACAAACTAAATATTGTATGCCTTCCACAGATAACCAACCTGAACTCGCTTATTTCGAGCATATTGTAGTGGCCCGTCAAAATTGCTTTCACTAAACTTCAGTTTTAAAAAATTGGATAGAAAGTATAAAGTCAGACAATTAGTAAGAAGCAACTCATAAAAATAACAAAAAGAAACTGATTACCTGTAAATCTTTGGTTAATGGAGTTGTGTACATTCCACCAGAGGAAACTGTAATTACTCGAGCATCAGGCGCTGCTTTCTCCAACAATGGCACCATCAATTCTGTCAAAGTAAATGTTCCTGCTACGTTTACAGCGAAGTTCACCTCCAATCTAGTGACATATCATAAAAAGGACAAGGAATCAGCCTTGTATATGAGGGAACATCTATACAGAATGGTAACTGAGACACGGGAACACACCCTTCTGAAGTAGTAGAGCGGTTTTGCTCGAGTATGCCAGCATTGTTAACCTACATATAACAAAATTTATAACTTGTATATCTTCACGAGATAATAGAAGGTTATTACCAGCATAACTTATATGCATCACATTGCAAGAGTTACTAACCCGTGAACAAGCAACTAGAAGTTCCCATGATTCCCATTATACTCTTGTATGTAAGAAAAACAGGGCAGGTTTGAAATCATGATCTGTTCAGAGGAATATTTTCAACTTTGAATGGTTTAACAATCACATAAGTTTGTTGTGGACATGCCAATGTTCAAGAAAACTTATAGTAGCACAGAAAAGTTATACCAGTAAAAAGCACTTCTCTATCTTTAACTAGAAGCATCAAATCATAATATTGTATTCATTAATTTCAAAAGAATTGATATCGATTTGTTACCATACAATTCACACTTAAAATCAATTCAAATTCGAGCCCCATACCAAGACATGGACAGGTTGATCCTTTGAAGAAAACCGGGATGCAAATGACTTGACCTCTCCGACAGATGAAAGGTCGCATACCTGCAACAAAAGTAATTAAACGTCTTAGACCAATGACATATTATGAAATGCATATTACAAGTTTAGAACATAACTATGTCCTTTTCTTTCCACAGCAAATCAAAGAACAATACCTCCAAGAAGACATTCTGATTCCCCGTCACAGACTGGATTTTAGAAAGGGCAGCTTCTCCCCTCTCCTTACTTCGACAAACCATATACACAGTTGCCCCACTAGTGTAAAAAATCACAACCAGAAAACACATGGATTAAAAAAAGGCGCAAATGTCGTCCTACAATAGTCCAATTCTAAACTCATGCTAAACCATTAAAAAAAAATCAACACACCGTTTCGCGAGGCCTTCAGCAGTTGCATAACCGATCCCAGAATTTGCACCAGTAACTACACAATTCTTCCCTTGAATTTGCATTTTCATATCTTCTTCTTTAAACTTTTTGGAATGTTCACTGAATAAAACACTCATAAAAGTAAACAAAACAATAAAATAATAGATGGGGCTCTTCAAATACTTGAAAGTTGAAACTGAACAATGGGCATGGATCAAAACTTACAGAAAACCAGATTTTGTGAAATTTAAGTAACCATATATACCAAATGCAGTTGATCTCCATGCCTGTATACATATATTAATTAAAACATTCAGCTACAAAGATAAATACTTTACAAGAAGTGATTGAAAGTGTGATTACCTTTTGAATGAACATGATAAGAAATCCAATAGCAAATATTGAAACACCAACTTGAAGTGGTATTCTTCTTCTTCTTTGGTTGTCCAGTTTATTTTGGTTTGTTTAAACAAGTGAGAGAAGGGGGTTGTGGATTTCTTTGTGAACAAGCAAGATGTAGATGTGGTCTAATAATGTGTCAAGGGAGAGAATTGAAACAAGTGTGGAAAGCCAGTTTAACTGAAAAACATGGAAGAGCTTCTTGATTGCTTACGTGAGTTTGGTTTTGTCCACATATATATATATATATACTAGCATGTGTCCTGTGCTACGCCCATCAGTTCGCCAAGTTGTTTCTATCACTAATAAAAGAGAAACAATTTTCTAAAAATGAGAAAGATATACAATTCCTATACATAAATTTTAGATTTTAAATTAAGAAGACTATCCTAAAATTATTGAAGAAAGAGGTGGTTCGATTTTAATAGAGATTAAGGAGCCAATTGTAATTAATAAATAGGAGATATATAATTTAAATAAACGTAAAGAGGTGGTTCTAAAATCTTAAAACAGAGAGATTAGAAATACAGTGTTCGGTTGAGAAGTGTGGCTCCTACAAATCCGGCTATCATAGGTATTACAAGTATGCAAACTGAGTTACACATCAGTTGTTTAGTCTTCAAACCGGTCCTTCAAGATCGATAGGTAGCATGGTTTCAATAGATTCTGATTGTGTGGAATAAAAACAGTGGGGGGGCTAATTGAAACGGGGGGTTCTAAATTATTAATAAATAAGGAGCTGGTTATAATTTCAGTGAGAGAGGTACTTCTCAATTAGATAAATAGAGAGATTAAAATTTGCCTGTTTGATGGTGAGAGTTAGTTCTGAAAACCTGGCTATCATATAGTATAGAGGCTATTTCAGCTCATAATGTTGGTGCCATACTGCCATGGATGTTGATTTATTGCTGTATGGCAGTGGATATCAATTGTGCAGTGAAAGTGAGAGTAATGACTAATGACGGGGCAGTGAGTATATAGAGAATTAAAATAACAAGAAGAAACGTATAATGATAAGAACATTGGGTTCTTTCAATCGTGGCTGCTAATTGTTCCATATATTGTGCCGTAAACAAGGAAAAATAATAGAAAAGAGTTAAATCCAAAACAGGTCAGAGCTAATAAACTTTTTATCCCATCGATTCATTAGTCTTCCTTGTGTCATTACTGCTGGATGCTGATGCCGGAATCGTCTCTGAACTTCTTATAGATATCTCCTTTATAGAACTTGCGCGTCCTCATTACCATAACAAGAGTACTAAGTGCTCCAAGAAATGACACTGCTGCAAGTATAATGAAAGATAGCCTGTAACATTCTTTCCCAATGCAAGTCAATTCTTTTGATTCACCTCTAGTTATACCCTTACGTGTGAGTTGCTTCAATGCTTCTTTGTCGTAGAGCACCCCAGTGACCCTCACATTGAATAGATATGATCCGAGGGGACTTGCCACTTGCCCCCAATTAAACAATGTAGCATAATGTTTGAGGCCAAAGAGTTCAGATATGATTATTAAATTCAATGCCAACTGTGCACCATAGCTGAAACCGATGATCAATGAAGCGAAGTAAAGAGAGCCAGGAGCAGGGAAGGCAATGAGCATGTGGCCAATACAAGAAAAGGCTAGGACAATAGAGATCATAAGTGGACGAGGGAACTTCAATTTAACAAGAAGGATTTCCGAGACAAAACCAGCGAACACCCTTCCACAGTAGTTCCAAATGCTTACAAGTGATACAAAAGTTCCAATGGCAAGAGCTGGATAGCCTAATGATTCACCGATCTGACCCAGGTTATCAATTGCTGTAAGATTGGTACCGTATCCACAAAATGTCGAAAAGAATATAATTAGCATGTCAATACTTAGAAGTCCTTGAGTAATGGTGTAGTCTTCACCTCTTTCTGGGGGTTTGAAAATATTTGACAAGGAATTTTTAGGTTTCTCAAGTATTTGTAGGGGCTTTGAAGGTGGCACCACTGGTGTTTCTAAAGATTCTGTAACAGGTAGTTCTGGTTGTTGCTCAACTGATATTGTTTGCTAAGGGGTTATTAGTGGGTCTCTTCTTTAGCTTCCAGAGCACAAGCTCTTCTCTAATCGCAATTGCCAGAGGAAGAAAAAGTAGTACAGAAACCACCGTAGTACTTGCAATGTACATGGCATGGGAGAAGGTCATTTGTTTCTGTATAATAATTATAACCATGATAAACAGAGCTAGTGCAACTGAAATGTAGAGATAATGATAGAAAACTCTAGTCTCGTTCACTTGTCGAACAGTTTTATAGTTCGAATTGTATAGACAAAGAAAATTGATATAGCAGCAGGAAGCCACCCAATGAAAAGGATGAGGGATTTCGAGTCATTACCATAGACAGCAAGATAGATCTGAATCATGATAGCTCCACTTAGACCAGTGAACCCCTTTAAAAGGCCTAACATTGTTCCTCGGCTCTCTGGAAAGTTTTTTACACAGGAGACGAGTACGCCTGTGTTGGCAAAAGCCTGAGAGTTCGCTCCCATGCAAATGTACACACACATATGCCAGACTTTTGGCTTGGAGATTCTGTTTGTGACGGCAAGCCATATCATGAAGTAGCCACCAAAGTTCATGCCTGCTCCAACAAGGAGCACAAACCATGTTGGAGTTACCTCAGCCATCAGTCCGGATATGACTCCCACAACAGCACCAAGATCTTTGAAAAAACCGAGCAAATTCAGTGTTTTCTGATCATATGCAAGCGATTTTTTGATCTGTGAGGAGTAGATTCCAAAGACATAAGAGGCGCCAGCCCCAGACATGATTAGAAAAGATGCAAACATCATGAACCATCGACCTCGAACCACTTGGGCTGCAAAATGAAAGATTTTCACACCATCATTACCCTTTGCCGAATCCATCTCCGTTTTTCTTTTTCAGAGACTGATGTCTGTAGAATAAAATGACAAATCTATCTAGTAATGTTAGTTCTGTTTAATCGGTTTTGAGCTCTTCTCTAAATCATATCTAAATAGATTTTGTACATGTACTTCTGTCATATAATAGAAGTAAGATTTTAGCCCAGTTGGTCATGAATACAGAAAAATACAAAAGTGGAAAGGGATATGGCACGCGTTGTATCCGGCTGTGTCTTTTCTTCCAAGTTTTACACTGCCGTTAAGATTCCAAGGGTTACTTTTAATGGATTATTGACTATGGTTGTAGAAATTCAACTCATTTCCTTGATAATTTTTTTGGTTTTGATGTTTCCTATAGGATAAGAAAACTAGTGAGGGAAGCATCAGCCTCAACTAGTTGTCTAGTTTAGTGACTAGATGGTCTAAACAAGATTAGATCAAACTGGAAATGAAAACTTTCTTGAAATGAACGGCACATGATGGTGGCTTTGGCAAAGGATTATCCATCGGTAACTAGATTTGGATTTCCTTTGACGTCTTGTGTTGTGTTTAATATGTGAGACGTTGTGTTTGTCCTAAAACGTGGCAACTTATATACATTTGCCAAATGTTCCAAGTAATTGGGGATATTGAAAAGAGAAAGTACTCTTTCTTGAGACATATGTTCCATCACCTATTGAAAAGAGTTTCACTACTACGGCTGAAAGCAGCTTCCCTCTACCTATTCTAAATTTCAAATTCAAATTCAAATCTCACTTTGTTCTCTTGCTGTCTATAGGCTCTCTTCCTTTACTAAATAACATATCTCTAGCTTTTCTCTTTCCTGTATAGTCTTGGTTTTCTTTTATCCTTTTCTTTTCTCATTCTGTTTTGTTTTAGTTTCTTTTTATTTGGGTTCCTTTCCCTTGTTTGTTTGGGGTTACTATTATATCGTCTTGGCTAGATCGGCAAGACCATGGACTCCCCTACAGGGGAGCCACCAACAAGGATGGAGCCAGGCGAATCATCCAAATCTAAAGTTGAAATCCTACAAGCTGAGATGCAAAATCTTTTTTGCAACAAGGAAAAACAAGTTATTGATATTGGTTGCAAGAATGTGGAGGCCAGTGAAGGGGGGTAGTACACACTGTTAGGAAAGTTGTTTGGAGGAAAAAATATACCCCTCCAAGATCTTGCGGAAGAACTCCATAGATGCTGGCAAACGAGAGGTAACACTAAGATACAATCTGTAGCAAAATGCTTGTTTAAACTAGAGTTCGATAACCTTGAGGAATATAAACATGTAAGAAAGAATGGGCCTTAGATGGTTTAAGGGTTCATCCTCTTGTTTAAAAAATGGAAGGCATCTGAACTAGTAGATGAGAACTGGAAGTTTGATATGGTGGATTTCTGGGTTCATATATATGGGTTACCAAATAATAGGATCAATGAGGAAAATGTAAACAAGGTGGGGCAAAGCTTGGGCAAAGTCAAGGCGGTGGACCTACTGTGCTCACCGGAATTCAATAAACCGGTAGCTAGGATCAGAATGAGGATGGATATCAAGGAGAGGCTTTTAAAAGGCATAGATCTCCGAACAGATCGAATTGGGAGAAACCTTCCCAGTCACTTTCAAGTGTGAAAAGTTTGATATTTTTTGTTACTTCTGTGGTTGCATTGGGCATGATCTACATTATTGTTACCAGCGTGAAAAGTACAGTATGGATATGAAGAAATATGGGGGATCCCCTAGAGATGTAATGAATAATTTCTCATTCATGCTGCGAGCAAATGTGTTCTACAATGGGGCAGCAAGCTTAAGCCCTGTGTCAGTTACGATCTCTGGAACACCACAAAAACTGAGGTATGACCAAATTCCAACAAGGAGCAGAGGCTCACCGGTGAAACAGAACTGGACTTGGACCGGGATTCTGGCGACACCACCAAGAAGAAGAATGCACGTGGAACAACCCACTAACAACAGACCTGTGGCAACTGATGAAGGACTACGAGGTTTGGCAGAAAGCAGAACGACTCTTTTTGAAAGGGCCTTGTCAGTGGCCGTTGTTGGTATTGGGCTAGGGGGCCCAAATCTTGATAAAACTAAACATGGGTCAGGTACACATATCCTAGCCCAAGAAGTACGGGACGGTCACATGGGCCTTACAAATATGTCAGGAACCAATTATGGGGCCTTGGTGATATGGAACCCAGTCAGTAATGGATCGGATATGGACCTGGATGAGGGTATGGGTAAGGAAATTGGATCGATGGACTTGAAGAAAGGTCTAGGGTATGACCCAACTTCTGGAAGAATTACAACTAACCCAGATTCGGAGTGTGTCACGGTGGGAACAGGAGACCTAGGCTTGGAGGGTTATAGCTTGGGAACTGGAAAAGTAATAGGGAGTGATTATACCTCGCCAAAAAACAATGTTTCTCACCTTACCGAGGCAATTATTCCACACCTTGATTACCATGAATTAGATGGGACTAAGCGTGCTTCCATCCAGACTGGATCTGCTACACAAAGATTTTGTTTCATTGGGCAACCAACACGAGGTAAAGTGGGGAATGCTGGGGTGGCTCGAAAGGGTAAACATAAAAAAGGCTTTCTCAGATCGATGTGTTAGAAAGGAACCAAAAGAGTTCGGTGTGGGGAAAAAAAAGAAAGTGTATAACCTCTCAGAGAACGGTTTGGAATCAGAAAGGATGTGTGATAATGGGTGGCGTAGGATCAGTTGGAGGTTGGCAGTACATAGGTCAAAGAGGGCAAAACTTGAAGCTGATGATCTAAGGTTTAGGAGAATGGGGAACTTGCTGATACCAGAGAATGCCCCAGTCATCCCAGTTTCGAGTTGGTCGATGGAGTCCAGTGTACCATCAGAAGGGTCGCTAGATTCTAGTGAGCCCTCAGTGGATGAAGGAGGGGACATTCCAGAAGAAGACATACTTTCAGATGCTTTTACAGAGGAGGAAGAAGATTACTCAACAAGTGAAGATGAAGAGGAGCAAGGTATGGTGGTGTATAATGAGAATTATCAAGAGGAGGTATCAACTGGAAACGCTCCTCGTGATTTGGTGTATGAGTCTGAGGATAGTATTTCATTCCGTCAAGAGTGTTTTTTCGATTATTACGTCTAGATGGAATCTAACGTCCCGTTTGAGATTAATATTCACTTTTGCATTTGGCAGTTTCACCTTGTTTTTCACCAAAACGGTGGAAAAGAAGAGAAATACTGCCTACATGGAGGTGAAAAGAGGGGGAAAATAATGACTTACATTGGGAATGCTCTAATGATTCACTGACCTTCTAATTTGAGCGGATCCAGGATTGCCACTCAAGGTGGGGCTGGCTACTAGTAACAACACACTACTACTAACAAAGCACTCAAACGTTTTAATTGATTTCTCCGTTAATCTGGTCAGGGGTACTGCAAGTTGAACTCAAGGTGGAGAGAAGAAATCATGTAGTTAACGTCTCAAAGATCAAGCAACAAAATATCTTTTGATTCTTTTTACTCTGTTTAATTAATTTTTTATTGTTAGAATCAGTGGACACACACTTGATCTCAAGCTTCCTTTGTTTGCATTAGTTGAGAAAAAAGTGTACATGGTTTTTATGGCATAAAAGTTTTCTCATAGATAATAACAAATAATTATTGTGTAATTCTTTTTTTTTTCTTGATTTTCCATGGCACCTCCATAAAGATCATGAGATTTCATACATCATGCTTTTATGTTTTGAATCAAACTCCTTAGAACAAGTCCAATCATAGAAAGGGCAATATAGCATCCCAACTACAAAAATGTCATTCCAATGGGACTGTTAAAAGGGTCTTAAAACCATTTATGAATTGGTTTTACACCGTGTATACACTAATTTTTTCTATATTTTGCATTTTTGACATTTGTAAAACGAAAGGAATCTTGATCAAGTTTCATTAACATGCACTAAATACTTCATCTCAAACTTGTATTTTTGTTATCGATTTATATACATTGACTATTTGTACCTCAATTTTCCCATTAATGGAATCTCTTCATATACATTGGATATAGATCAACTATATTGCTCTTACCAAGTTTTTTGTCCTGAAAATTAATCTTACCTCATAGTCCATATGTAGGTTAATCTCGCCGGGGCCGGCCAACCATATAGCAAAGTAGGCCTCCAGGGGCCCCGTGAGCCCAAGGCCCCCAATATAATCCAGCCATTGAAATAAAGAAAAAAAATTAAAACCAAAACCCACTATTGTTTTTTATTTATTTTTAACCTGTTGGATAAACGTTTTACATTGGCAAATTGGAAACCATAAAATCACGTTAAAGTAGTGTTAAACACTTAAACTCCTTCATTCAGCGCATCAAAAAAAAATAGCACACCTCCATAACTAATTAAAGTTTTTCATCACCCCATGACAAATAATCAAGTATATATACGTCAACAATTCAATCTTACCTATATTATTTTTTTGCTTTCTATATGGTTTTTCTCTATAATCTCGTTGTCTCTCTCTCAATATTTGTTTTATTTGGTGTAGAATTATTCTGCATTCTCTCTCTATATATATATTCGCAATTCTTTGTTAAATAAATTCATTGAAGTTTCAAATTTGTGCGAAGACTATTCAAGAAATAAAAAAGATAAAGTTTGGATCATATGAAATAACGTAAACAAATCAATAACATGTTGTGAGAAAAAAAATATAACAATTTTTATTTGTTAAAGTAGTGTTAAACACTTAAACTCCTTCGGTTCCCTCGCCTTCTCCAACGAAAAAATAGCACACTTCCAATCACCCCATAACAAATAATTAAGTATAACACCAACAATTCAATTTAATCTTTTTTTCTTTCTATATTTGTTTTATTTGGTGTAAAATTATTCTACATTCTCTCTCTCTATTTGCAATTTTTTTCTTAAATAAATCTATTAAAGTTTCAACTTTGTGTTAAGAATTCAAGAAAGAAAAAAAAAAAAGCTGGGATCATATGAAATAATGTATACAAATTAAATCAATAAGATGTTGTGAGAAAAAAAAATTAAAAAAGATGTAACAATTTTTATTTGTTGAAGTAGTGTTAAACACTTAAACTCCTTCGGTTCCCTCGCCTTCTCTAACAAAAAGTAGCACGCTTCCATAACTTATTAAAGTTCTTCATCATCCTATAACAAATAATCAAGTATATATAACGCCAACAATTCAATCTTATCTATATCATATTTTTGCCTTTTATGATTTTTCCCTATAATCTCTATTTCTTTCTATATTTGTTTTATTTGGTATATAATTATTCTACATTCTCTCTTTCTATTTGCAATTTTTTGTTAAATAAATCAATTAAAGTTTCAAGTTTGTGTGAAGACTATTCAAGAAAGACAAAAAGAAAAAGTTGGGATCATATGAAATAACGTAAACAAATCAATAAGATGTTGTGAGAAAAAAAAAAAAAAAAAAAACAATTTTTATTAGTATATATTAATCATAGAAGATTCCCTATTCGAACTTTGCTTAGGGCCCCCGATTATCTTGAGCCGCCCCTGCGTACAGTAAGTAATGAGACAGAGAAGGGAGTCCATCGTTGTCCATAACTAGGTCTGGCATAAATAGAGATGAGTCTAGAGTTGACTTGAAATGAGGATTATCTTCTCATCAGTGTCGTCGGCTATGCTAAAATCTTAAGCAATAAGAAATTACCTTAGAGTTTGAAACTACACCACACACAACACTCTCTCCATAGCTGAGGTCAAAAGTAAGTTGCAGTCCTAAAAGTAATAGAGCAGATGCTACAGGAGATTTCTTCTTTTTACTTCTTGCTTAGAGGCACTTCTACTCACTTATTAAGCCTTCAATTTTTCTTCAAATAAGTAAAGTAGGAAATCAAGTTATGTAACATGTCGCAGGATTTCACACCATAACCATAAGTACAGTTGCATCACGTGCGGCTGTTGATTGTTTGACGTAGTTATAACGTCTCAAGATCAAGCAACAAAATATCTTTTGATTTTTTTTACTCTGTTTAATTAATTTTATATTGTTAGAATCAGTGGACACACACTTGATCTCAAGCTTCCTTTGTTTGCATTAGCTGAGAAAAAAGTGTACATGGCATAAAAGTTTTCTCATAGATAATAACAAATGATTATTGTGTAATTTTTTTTTTCTTGATTTTCCATGGCACCTTGATAAATATCATGAGATTTCATACATCATGCTCAGTAAGACACTAACTATTTTCAATATGTTTTAAATCAACGCAACTCCTTAGAGCAAGTCCAATGGGGTGCTATATGGGCGGCTAAAGGGCAATATAGCATCCCAACCACAAAAATGTCATTCCAATGGAATGTTTTTTAAATTTTGGAAGTTGTCAAAAATACACCCAAAGGATCATTCGCTAAAAGGCCATAATAAGTTTTGGGAGATGGATGACACCGTCTTTGGTTATTTATGTAGCAGCTCCCCAATTAATTTAATAGACAAACGACTTTTACGCTCCCTTTTTGCTAAAAGTGTGATTGGAATGCTTTTTTTATTTTGGGTTGTCAAATATGACTAGGCATGCTAAAAGGCCTATGTGACAACTTTTAGCTGCTCTCCATTAGACTGCTCCCTTTTTCTAATCACCCATAGTTAATTCTCTCTTCGGAGTTTCTAGTCCAGGCCCGATCCTAAAAACTAAACACTACAACAAAGCCCATAGAAACGCCCGATCCTAAAAACTAAACACTACAAAAAAACCCATAGAAAAGCCCGCGTTATTAAAGAGTAGAAACAGAGAAGAAGAGAAACAGAGAAGGCGCCCATGGAGAGTGAGAGCAGCAAGAAGGCAAGAGCTGTTTTCATGGCATTTGGAACCAAAGGAGACGTGCTACCCATTTCTGTAACAACACATACACACACACACTCTTTCTCTTTCTCTCTTTCTTTCTGTTTCTCTTTGTTAACTGATCATTATACTTTTCAGGCCATTGCTGCATGTTTTGCTATTGACCAACTTCAATACCAAGTGTTTCTCATCACTCATTCTTCTCATCAGGTTCACACTTTTATATTTCACAACTGTTATTACCAATCCATTAATCAGTTGATAACTTGAATATGAAGATGTTGGCTTTTTTTTTTTTTTTTTTTTTTTACAGAATTTGATTCCACATTTGGCTGCTAAGAGTGTCTCCTTTTTGCCGGTTTCATCACCACCTGTTGTTTCTGCTTATCAGGATCATAGCACTTCAGGTTAGAATTGCAAATTTAACATGTTTAAAGTTTAAACCAAGAGTTGCTTTTGTTCTACATCTATAGGGAGAACAACAAATTTAAGTTCTAACTTGAATTCCTTTTCTTGCTGCTTAGAGTCTGTGGAAATCTCATTTTCAATGCAAAAGAAGATCATTACAAAAGAACATAGAAATGAATGCTTGGATGTAATGGGGAGGATATTTGGAGATGGTCCAAGTATGGAAGATGACTTCATAGTGATTAACTTTTTTGCATTGGTATCTATTTCTTTGAATTTGCATTATATACCTCTGAACATTGTTTATAGTTAGAAACTGTGATTTTTGTTTTTTCACATACTAATGCAGGAAGGATGGAGCCTTGCAGAACTTTTTCGTGTTCGCTGTGTTGTTGCTGCTCCATATGTTGTTCCCTACAGGTGCTAAAATAAGTCTCAACAATAATCTTTTCATTGTTTATTCTCCCCAACATGTAATGTTAATCTTATTTCCTTATTGGATGATAGAGTAAACTGTATTGTTTCGACTGCTTATTGTTTTGATCTGGCCCTTATGTAACTTTCTTCATAGTGCACCTTCATCATTTGAACGCCAATTCAAGAAGGATATCCCACTCTTATTTAACTATCTTCAGCTAGTTCCTCCTCACAAGGTATGTCACATTTCTTTTCAATATCTAAAAAAATTAGAATTGCTTATGAGAATCACATTTTTTCTACCTCATCTACTGCATCTTTAGACAGTTATTAGATCACGGAAAGTGTACCATTTCACAAGTGTGATATATCTTTGTAGAAACACATAAGATTAATAGCATCTGATTTTCACTTTAATGCCCAAAATAGGTTTGCTGGAATGATGTCATACATTGGATGTGGCCTCTTTTCACTGAAGATTGGGGATCATGGAGGAGTGAATTAAACCTGAGTCCTTGCCCTTTTATGGTTTGTGCCTTTGATAAATGAAGAGAAGTAATTCTCTGATCATACCTAAGCGCTTAAAAAGCTCGTAGATACCAGTATGTGTTAAATCTTACAAGTATTTTTTTATCTTTTCAAATGCAGGATCCAGTCACAGGTCTTCCCACATCACATGATTGGGTTCAATCCCCCATGCTGTTGTAAGAATTATGACTACCTCTTAATATGGCTTTAAATGGAGTGCCAAATCTAGTATAGGTTAAGTTGTTTTTTCCTTTTTTACTGCACATATTTGCAGCTAGCAGAGCATATCAAACTCTTTATCTCTCTTTCCCTCTCTGATATTTTTTTAATGAACAAAATATCCAACAGGTATGGATTTAGCAAGGAAGTTGTTGAATGCCCAGGTTGTTTGTTTTATCAGTTTTTCACTATTTGTGGAATTATTTGTTATGTGCTGCTAACCGAAGGGAATAACAGGTTATTGGCCATCAAATGTTCGAGTATGTGGCTTTTGGTTTGTTCCCATGGAATGGCAGTTTTCATGTAACAAATGCAGAGATCTATCAATTCAATTTTCTGAAAGATATCTACACCCAAAGGATGAACTCTGTTCAACTCATATGGATTTACAATGCTTTCTGATGACTTCTACTTCAGATGTCCCCATCTTCATAGGGTTTTCTTCAGTTGGAAGGTAAGTTTAGTCATTTATCTTAACTCATCTGCAACTACTTCCTAAGTTCCTGCTTTGAACATTATCAAAAGTGAAGTATTAGAATCTAAGAAAATAAACATAGTTGGACCCTCTCAAAAGTAACATATTAGAGTTTATGAGAATATGTACTTTCTATAGACGAGCTGTAGAGACCAAGGCAGGTTATGAGTAACGTGTAAAAGCCACATTGCGTTGACATTCTGCTATTTGTTGGACTTACTGAGCTTAAACTACTCTATGTACACTATATAGGAGCCATCCATGATGTACTGGTGGTCTGGTAGTATTAAATTATGTGTCATCCATGTCCTTAGTTTCTTGAACTAAGTGACCTTTGTTATATGCAGCATGGGTTTTCTGAGGAACTCACGAGCATTTCTTCTAGTACTTCAAGCTGTTATACAGATCACGAATTACAGATTCATCCTTTTTACTGCTGGGTATGAACCTTTAGACTCTGCTATTCAGATGCTTGCTGAGGCATTGTCTTGTTTTGATCGAAAAATCTGCTCTGAGGATGGTGTCCTTTTTTGGGATCGGCTCTTCTGTTTTTCCGGGTACTTACTTTTGAATCCTTCTCGGCAAGAATGGTCATTTTAAGTGAGATATTCATAAATGGAAAAATTCAGCATTAAGACTCAAGACTGCTGTATATGTCTGAAAGACAAAAATCTTAAAATGTCCGTTATTCCACATATAGACCTTGGACCTTAGTAGACAAGCCTCGATGCTTCTGGTCGTCCTGGACATTGGTCAGAAGTTTCAATAGCTGATGATGCTCATTATCATTTTGTCATTTCAACTTCATTTGTGTCAAAGAAGAATTTACCAAAAACAAGGTCTTGTTGCATATCTTCACCTCTTTCTATTTTGAAGTTACTGACCTTATTCTCCATGTTTGTAAAATAGTACCATCCCATACAATTGGCTCTTTCAAAGATGTGCTGTGGTGGTACATCACGGTGGCAGGTAGCAACTTATACTCATACCAGAGATTGTTATTTCAAAACCATTCAATTCACTGAGCTGATGCGACCTCCTCTTCTTCTTGGTCTTAATGGGTAAGCAGTGGTTCTACTGCAGCAGCACTACATACTGGACTCCCCCAGGTTGGTTACAGACCTCCATGGATCACTAGCATTTAATTATATGTTTTAGTTGGTGTTTATTGATGAATTTTGGGCTGCAGGTTATATGCCCATTTCTGTTGGATCAGTTCTATTGGGCAGAGAGGATGTTCTGGCTTGGAGTTGCACCAGAACCACTAGACAAGTACCTTTTGTTCCCAGATAAAGATGATGATACTGACATTTGGAAAGCTGCAAATGTGTTAACAAATGCCTTAAATTCAGCTTTATCTCCTGAAATAAAGGCATGTGCATCAGAAATTTCTGAAAGAATTGTTTCAGAGGTACATTCTACCATTTCCATCGATGCATTTTCTCTCTTATGTTTCCTGGTAGTGGAGATCAAAGATTATATTTATACATTACGGTGCTAAGTAGAAATCATGTTCTGAAGGTGAGGCACCATTTCAATCAGCAAGGCAAGAAAATCACCTAGATCAAAACCTGATCTTCAACTTCCGTCAAGTGACATAAGGATCGCTGGTCTAGATCTCTTATTTGTATCTCGTGCATGGGCATTCAGATATGATGACTGCTATCTTAATAACTTTATTTTGTTAAGGTAGCTACTCTAGATTTAGTTTAGATGACTTGAGTCAGTGAGGGCCAGGTATATGCTACCACTTGAGATTTTGCTTTTGATAGCATCAGCCTTCGACCTATTCCACGAACTAGCACTAGGTGTGCTCATTTTGTATGGGGTTTGAGCTCCTCACAAGTCACAGTATAGATCATTTCCACAGAATAAGAACATTCCAAATTTTCCACCCCCATCAAGTCTTCATTTAAAATAGAGTCAAAAAATATTTCCAGCCATAACTACTATGAATGCATGGGGTTACAAACTTTCAAATGCAATTATTATTCTTATTTTATTTTCCCTTCTATTAAGATAGTCTATATGATCATGAGAATGACCACATGAATATCTGCCCAATTCGAAACTTATAAGGGACCACATTTACCATTTTTGCTTATGTAAGAGAGACCAGTTTAGATTGGAGCAGATGTCTGTCTCTTGCTGTTTGGGATCCTTTCATGCACTATTTGACTGCTAAATTTCATTTTCGGGTGTGTTTTAAGTATGCAAAGTATAAAAATGTTGCTAAATACTTTGGAATTTTCAGGATGGAGTTGGAGAAGCTGTGAACGCTATCAAGGAAGAGATGAAGTGTCAAAGTTGAGCCAATTTAACTTTGCCTTTTTGTCAGAACTTCGGGCTTGCAAGGTTTATGGCTTTGATGTCCCATTATTGTTATTTTGTGTGATAGTATTCCTTGTGAAGTTGTGATATAATCATTCATGTATAAATTATAAATGACGTTTATACTAAGCAGTCGGCTTATCGAATAGTTTCTTTGGACGCTTACTTAATATCTGACTGGTTAATTATGCAGTATTATCATTCCGTTTTCTTCACTTGTAAAACAACATTTGTCTTTGCATGGTTAAAGTATGGATAGTTTATCCTCATGCCCAATCTCCATCCATTAGTTTGACTGAGGGAGAATTTGCAACTCAGCTGTAGTTTCATTTAAATAGAACGTCAAGGAAAGAAACACCATAACCTACAGTTCAAACTTGTAGGAAATTTAAAAAAAAAAAAAACACATCAGAGTTTGAAAATTGACTGCTCTGAACTGTATCGATTGGTTGAAGCTTTTAGAATACAACTTTACAATGAGGATGTGTACAACATCAATTACAAAAACAAATTGAATAAAAAAGAATACATACAAGGTCAACTACAAAGTTGAAGCCGTCTCGATATCCTTGATCATAACCTGTAAGTAAAAACAACAATAGGTTTAGATTGAGATTTACAGTGTGCCTCTTTTCCCACATTTTTAGTTCACAAGAGCTTGTGTTCGCTTTGAACGGTACTTCCTCCTAACTAAAGGCACAAGGACCATACTTTGGCAACAAGACCAGATGATTCCAACTTTGGGGGGGGTGGGGTGGGAATTATGGTTTTCTTGCAAGGAGTCTAGGACTCTAACGAAGAAGCTTTATATGCATGCTATATTGCTATCCTCTTTTAAGTTAGTAAATGTACCTCTCCAAACCATAAACTGTCCATTCCAATGTCATTTTCCACGTATGGTACATCTTCATGTTTAAGCTCTGGATCAGTGAACGCGAGGACCTTCTGTAGCTTTTTATGGCAGAAAACTTCAACTTCAGCTATGTAAAGGGCTTTCACAGGCCGATGGTCAGAAAGCATCTCTTCAACTCTATTATAATTTAACAGCCTCGTTCCCTTTCCAAAAGAAAGAATGCGATCACACCTGAAAGATGAGCTTGGCTGAGGTAATAAATGCTCTAAACACTAAATTAACACAACATCAACGTTGAGAGGTCAGGACAACAACGTTACATTGGACTTCCTAAGGTGCAACTAAAAGTAAAATGTAGAAACTTAGTTTCTTTCGGATGAACTGAGAAAGTTTATATGCATACCATGCAGGATTACGCCTTCCAGATTTTGGATCCTCTCCACGATATTTACTCGAATTAAACTCATACTTGTATGTTGGTGGAAATGTCAATGTGCCTTCTGTCCATCCATCAAATGCACGCCCTTTTTTAAGCTCTCGTATAAGCTGCATCAACAGTCATGTCAAGCTCTAATTAATTAGGCGTCTATTAATTAACTGAACCAATTGGCAAAACCCAAATGGAGGTTATCAAGAGTTCAAACTAAAAAGCCACGGGGAAATATCGATAAACTGTTCCAAAACTACTATTTGTATGAAACCAATTATCATATCTTATAAGGTCAAAAGTGGTTCCTTATGGGGTGAACAAACATGTTATCGTCACCATGCTAAAACGACCTTGTGATATCATCGTGATACTTTTCTCTCCCTATTTTTTTTAATGGAAGATCCATGATACAGTGGTCCCAGGAGGCAGCTAATTCCTAGGACCACAACCCAGACACACACCGACCAGGACCCCATTTAACCAAGACATGACCCTTCCACATATAACTAAGGACTCAAAACAAATGGGGGACCAAAACAGAAGAACAAAAAGAATAGTCTCATACTCTCATATTTCTGCAGTTTGTATTTCAACCTTAGTTACAGGATCCTTGTATACACGGTGCTGCACCCGCTCTGGAACCTCGATTCTGCACTCCCCACTAGGATCCTCCTCGGAACCTCGCTCCTAACAAAATTGGTTCTATTTCCGTATGATATAGCTCGTTATTAAATATTCATTTATTTAAAATAATCTTTTTCATTTATGTAATAAGTTAATGAATAAAAATTGATGTGTGAGACATTTTATAGCAATATAATGGATTTTCCCGTTTTATTTATAAGAAATCTAATAATATGTTCGCTATTTTTACTACAAAAGGTGAAAAAATACAAATGGAAATCTTCCTAGGAAAAGGATATAGAACTTGTATCAACAATGAACTCCATTTCATATTTGTCATGCTTCCAACAATATATTCTATGATAACCCTTTTTATTTATATATATATTTTACACATATTTGACAGACGCTCCCTATCCTATGTCTTTTTTAGAACATCCACTTCCCCGCACCCGCACTCGCACTCGCTCCCGCTCCATGCAACTAAGATAATTAACTTACATTTTTCTTTTTGACCAATAAATCGATAATTGGCTTAGTAAAAAGTCAGGAAAAATTCGGAAAAATTAAAGTGTGCTTGGTTCTGCAGATTCATTTTCACGAAAAGTTTTGTTTGATTTGGTGGAGGAATGTAAAGATAAAGAGTGCAAATATGCATCAGCATTATAGCTAACCAACTTTAACACAAGGAATAAACAGGTCGTTAAGGAACTTTCTCAAGAAATTAAAAATAAGAAAAATCAAGTTACCTGATCCTTCTCAGCCAATTTAGACCATTCTGCTTTTGAAATGAGTTCTCGTGTTTCCTCATATCGTAAATTGATACGGTAATTCAGATCTCCAAGCCAAATTATTCTTCTGCAAATGTAAAAGCAAGTTAATTTTGTAGAGAGAAAAATGAGAACGGACATAATACAATTTCAGGATTCATTGCAATCTTCACAAACAAGCTGTTTTCCTCTCATGCTCAGGGTAACAACTACCACTCAGAAAGCTTATAGGTATACATAAGACCTACTTATCTTGAAGAGGTGCTATGTGGGTTTCCCTATGATTTACAAGAAATTTAGCATGTAATATCATAATACTCCAGTATTATTTTGATAATGGATGTGATACCACCTATTACATACTGTGCTGATTGGCGTCTTATCAGACTCAAGTTGGCGTTTAATCTGAAATTCATACTAACTTACAAAATGTGTACACATATGAAAATTCTGAGCATGTGGGGATCATCAGCCTACGTGCATTCCAACCTTTACTGATTAGTGTGTGAAAAATCATATTCATAGCCACAAATTTATAGAATTCAGAATAGATTTATTATGAAAAATACAAGCCAACATGTTTTATTTGAAAGAAAATCTACCAATAAGGTTTGAATGGTCTTCATTTACAAAACTCAATGTCAGCATTAGTTTAGGTTTATGCACTTGAAAAATCACAAGGAATAGCATCCTCCAGTAGTATCTGCTCTACAATTCAAATAATAACAAACAAACAAACAAACAAACAAAAAGCACAAACACCTATATAGGCCAGCCTCATGATAACCTGCTTAAAAGCATAGAACTGATTGCGATATTCAATCATTTTAACCTAAAAGGTAAATATTCTCCATAACTCCTACGAATATCCAGTTCTGTATGTATACAGAAGGCAATAAAGCTAAACTAACCTCATAAGAAAACAGAGAAAAATAATATCCATGAGAGAGAAGGCTTGATAAAAAATGAAAAAAAGTGATATGGATCGTAATTTCTAATTGTAGTGTGTCTTGATTAAGAATGAAAAGGAAAGTGTTTCTTCTTTACTTACTCATGATCGTGGATGGTTCGGGGGAAACCAATGTGAGATGCTGGATAAAAGCGGGTCCTACGATGTATCTCTTTGACATCTGCATTTCTTCGAAGTTCATCCCCATATTTCTCACCCGACGTCAGATGAGTGCAGATAAAACAAAATAGTGTCTGGTATATAGACATACTGACTGATATTGATCCCTGGAACATATAAAAGTCATCAACATAAGTCCAATTACTGTAGCTCAAAATAAGAACATAGAAACTAAACTCATTCAGTATATTTGGTACAGGAAATCAAACATCATAAAAGGGACTGATCCTTTAAATAATAATGAATATATATGATGTTTCCTAAAGTAATTAGTTTAAATCAATTCCTTAACAATTGAGAAGAGAAAAGGTCAATTAAAAAGTAATGTAGGCTGAATGAAGTAAAATTTACACAACTATTCCAAAATAATATGCTAAACTGTATGGGAGATTGACATCCACCCATTTATAAGCCCCCTTCTGCATTTCTGGAACATTATCATGATATTACCAGTATCAAGACTGAATCCTAGAAGAAAGTTATGGTAAACCAATTAGATGTCAACATATGTATGTCAGCATGTCAATGAGCACATTTCCAACTTTGACAAATTTAACAAGGCTTCAGTCAGTTTTCCTCTATATAGGTCTTGCATTCTCATCAGACGTCAAAAGTTTTTATATAATTCAAGGTAGACTTAGTCATTTTGTACAAATCAAATGGCACATTAGCTATGTTTTAGCATTCAAAAAACATATGATATTTCCATTGGAAGATAATTACATTGCAAAAAGAAGCAGAAAAACAATCAGAAAAGTAAAATTACGATCTATAAACATCATTTAGATGGAAGGTTCTAAACAACGGAAAGTGACTTGCCTTGTTACCAATGTAACCCATAACACCAACACCAACTGTAGACACCCTTAGATTCTGAATATGCCTCCGTAACCTTCTACGAACCCATATGGAAAGAAAAATCCCAACCATTTGCTTACTCACTATCCTCACGAAAGGAGATCTTCTTTTTCGATGTATAAGAGATTCTAGGTCGAGGTCTGCAAGCAAAGCCATCTCCGAAGGCTCCTCCATATTACCGGTAGATGACTTAAAGGAATTATAAGTTCTCAAAGGCTTTGATGTTTTAAAAGATTTTACAGATTTGAAGGGATTTGGCTGCTCTAAAACACGCTGCCCTAGCAAGTCCAGTGGTAGCTCTGGCCAGCCCAAATTGATCCTTTCTAATCCACTCACTGTTCTACTTAATTTACCTTTTGGCTGTGTAAGCGATGCTTCTGAACTTCCCAGACCACCTTCGATCTGGCAATACCCTTCACGTTTATCAGTATATGACTTTTTATATGTTCTGAAGGACTTTGATGTCCTAAGAGATTTTACAGGTTTTAAGGAATTTGGCCGCTCTAAAACATACTGACCTAGCAAGTCCAGCGGTCTCTCTGGCCAGCTCAAACTTATCCTTTCTGACGAACTAAGTGTTCTACTTAATTTTCCTTTTGGCTGTGTAAGTGATGCTTCTAAACTTCCGACACGACCTTTCTTCTGGCAATACCCTTCCAGGTTTGAGGCTCCGCTATTCATGATATCATTTCCACTCGTCATGGGAGCATGTTTGATTTCTTCGAAATGATTATATTCTTCATCCAATGGGTGCACTTCCTCATCACCATCACTGTCAGTGTCATTCAGTGGACGTTCCTCATCACCATCACTGTCAGTATATATTTCATCTCCAATATCTGGGATACCATCCAATGGCTTAAATTTTGATGGAGAAGGTGGATCACTGTAACATTTAAACTTTGTCTTCGGAGATTGAACTCTGTTCAGTGTGTCCCGAATAATAGATTCCCATTGCGGAACTCGTCTGCTGTCCTCTGCACCTAAGACGTTTCCAGCATTTAGTGGAACAACTTCTTGAAAACTGCAGTCATAGAGCATTTGTGGAAATAGTAAAATAAAAACATAAAATGGAGATTTGCAGCTGTCAGAGATTGGTTATATACTAATGGAAAGGAAAGTTATAGACAGTGCAAACACTACAAGTTTCTAAGTTTCTAAATTTTATCTAATATCTCTTGTAGGTATAAATGAAAAAAAAAATGTCTAAATCCCAGGAGTTTATTGTTGACTGGATAGTACTAAGAAACAAAGGTAGAAAATATTACCAGAAAAAACAATGAGATAATAAATGTCAGGGGAGATCCACAATAAGTGGAATTATAGGGGGAAAGAACATTGAGATGGATAATATTGGTTTTCGAAGGAGAAGTGTACCCGAGAACGTAAATATCAGCAGGTTCGTCTACATCTAACCAATCTCTAATATCCAAATCATCAGGTGGAGGTTCACCTCCAACATTCCACGTTCCAACAGAAATCCTGAAAATACCAATACCTGCAGATTACAAAAGCTAGAAACTATTGCAACTCTATAACTTTAGATATGTAACTGCAGTTGTTTTTTCCAATTCTCCATTATATTTCAATTTACTACGTATGTAGAACTAAACTAAGCACATCATGATAGTTTTGTATATTAAGAAAGGAGAGACATGCCTGAGTTCTTTGGTAGTTATATACTGAGCTCGAAGGGTCTCTGAGTTTCTTCTTCTTGCCCTGCGAAGGGTCTCGGATGGACGCTCTACACATTTCCACATTAACAAAATCAATGATAAGAAAGTGGAACAAAATGACAGGAAAAAAATTTGACTATAAGTCTTGGGACTCCTAAATTATACAGCACAAGCTAAAGCCTCAAATATTTGAGAACGTTGATACAAGGAGCGCTGAAAAAACATGCATATATGTCAGACAAATGTCAAAGGTGACAGCCAAAAGATGGCAAATATTTAAAACTAACAGGAAAAACTAAATAAAATCATATTGAAGTATTGAAGACTAACTTAGCTGTATATTGAGATGGTCACATATGTGTAACCATTAATCTTGTATACTTCTTAGAAACTAAGGATACAAGCATAATAACAAATACACAATGGTCTCTGTTGCAAATGAAAAGACTGTCATAACTACTTCAAAGAACCATGGTGTTAGGATAGGTTGCAGAGAAAATTGGACCTCCCCTTCCTCATTCAAGATAGAAGTTAAAAACAATCTATATGCATACCACAAAAAGTAAAAGTAAAAAATAAATAAAAGAAGTAGAAAAGCAAGAAGCTCTTTACCATTGTTCCCCAACCAATCATCTTTTTTCACCTTAAAGCGAGATTCTTGCGCCCACTCACTATCATCTGTACAGCAAGCATAAAATTGTAGCTCAGGCCAGTGAGCAATATGATAGTAATTCTAAAAAAGGTTTTCTCTGAATCCAATATCAAAATATAAAAAAATATATATATAGTCAACATCAATGAAACATGTAACTGAATTTCAAACAAACACGGCTATGGGTTCTTTGAAATCATGCCAAATGAAGCATCAAATAGATCATATAAACAATCAATTTAATCCAAACTAAAAGAAGTTAAATAAATCATTTTGATAACAAAAACACATGTGGGCATCTCAAATTTATAAACATAAAATCACAAACCTTCATTATCCGAATCATTATCATCATTATCAGTGCCTCCTTCATCAGTATCAGCACAGAAGCCAGTATCTGTAGTGGTAATATTGAGCCATTTCCTCAAAACAACTCTGGGCCAGAAATGCTGTAGGCAGGAGTAACCGAAACAACATATTTCAAGCCAGTTTCTCTGCATGTAGTTACTTTAATTGAATAAAAACAACAATTCCCCAAGGCAAAAAAAACATACAAATAAAAAAGAACATATTTTTATTACCTCTGGTTGTTTTCTTAGGTTGTGCTTCATTGTTGAAGGAGAGAAGAAAGCATATAATGAGTGCTATGCTATAGCTGGTAACAAAAAGAAGATTTTTTTATGAGTGGGAGATGAAGTTGACAAGTGAGTTGAGAGATGATATACAAACTTGGCTGTAAAGTTAAAGAGTATAAACAAGTTAAATGGTGACTGGTGACTGGTGACTGGTGACTGGTGAGTGTGTGTTGTTTGTGTACTGTGAAGTGGATATTGATTTGTCGGTCTAAGAATGATATGATGTTGGTTGGGTCGTACTCTTTTGGGAGTTTGGGATCCAGTTTATTCTATTACTGTAGATCCACAAGTGGTTAAAGTCAAAGAATTTTTTTGGTTGGCTCAGAAGGGATATCAAAATAGTACTACTTGTTACCTAAACACAAAGACAGAAGGGATGTTAAGTACTGTCCTGAGATTGTAAATTGCAAAAGTCAAGTAGAGGAACTATAGGTTTTGGGGGTATATGACACCTTCCCCAAGACTAGACAATTAGGATTTAAACAACCTGATATAATATTATTGAGATTGTTTAAAAGTGATTAATACAGTTTTCTTTTTGTTTTTGGACAAAACCTAAAATCCAAAACAAAAAAACCAATGGACAAAAACCCAAAATCCAAAAAGAACATCAATTTCCTTTCTAACCGGAAAATAAAACGTGTCATCTTTTTTCCTAGTCAAACTCCTTAGCTATTTTGTTATTTCCAATTGTGATGAACAATCTAAACATACATAACTTGTCTTCTTCTCCAATCGGTGACGCCAAAAAATCTTCTATGGTTTATCGTCTTAGTAACCAAATAGATATTTGAGGTTTTTCATGGTTTGATCTTAAATTACAAGCTCAATGTGTGTTATAGTTTGAAAGCAACAAAACTTTTTGACTTCTCGTAGAACTATCACTAACATTGTTACATTATTAATGATTCACAACAATCCAAATTAATAGCTACCACGGTCTATTCTATCAAATTGAATTAAGTCATGTAATTATTGTCAACAAATAACACCATTATAATGGAACAAAAACCCAAATTGACATAAAACATTGCATGTTTGATTTAAAGACAAAACTTAGAAAAATCCATTGTCGGTCAGGGTTGATCTTGAAAAACGGTGTTAATCACTCGTTATCTAATCTCAATCCCAAAGAAAATCCTGTCGGATTAGGTGTGCTCACACAAGTTGCCTTGTGTGATCACCCTCACTGAATCCGGACTCAAAAAGAAATACAAAAAAACACAAAAAAAAAAAAACATAAATTGTAATAGTATTATCATAAATTAGGAACGTTGATTGAGTTGTTTTTAGATGTTGACACATGTTATCAATTTTCAAAACATAGTGTCTTTTTAGTACTTTTGGATTACAAAGGGCAGTAGTGTCATTTTGACCAAAAGGTTAACGGTCAACCCAATTTGACTTATGCGTCTAATTTTGGGGGTAGGTGGGTGGTAATCCTAACCCAATAGTGCTGGCAGAGTGGCAGGAAACAAGCCTGGAAAAGCTGGTCGATCAGAGGAAGCCGAATTGCAAGCCATAATTCTGGGGGCTCCAGAAAGTATAATGGAACTAAAAGCTGAAGCCAGTTGTGGTTGTGTCCAAATTGCACAAGTTTAGTAAATGTCCTAAATGGTGTCTGATGATATATATAGGTTGGCAGTTGAATGGTCAGGTGCAAGAGTTTCATTCTTCCTAGGGTTTTTAATCACCATCAAAGGATGGAGACCAGGGTGGTCCAAATTCCTGCCTCCGTTTTGATGTGGAATGTAATAGCCAACTAGCCAACTAGTACCTATGTTTGTCCAGTTGCCTTATGGACAAGTCAGAACACATCAGTATGATCTTTTTCCTACTACTTAATGAAGCTTTTGTTTTTAAGCTTAAGTAGAAGTCGATCAGAACACATCTGTATCATCTTTTTTTGCAACTACTGAAAAATCTTAATGAAAACAACTCTGGACCAGAAATGCTGTATGCAGGAGTAACCGAAACAAGAGATATCAACCAAACTTCTCAGCATATAGTTACTCTAATAATTGAACAAAAACAAGAAACAAGCATACAGACTTGACACTAAATAAAAAAAAGAAGAAAGAACATATTTTGTTACCTCTGGGTGTTTTCTTAGACTGTGCTTCATTGGTGAAGTAGAGAAGAAAACATTACTGTTTTATACTGGCAATATATAATGAGTGCTACCTGGTTTGAGTTGACAAAGAGATCACAACAAAGAGAAAGATATATATATTGAATAAGAATTGAAGTAGTTTTTTTAATGAGAGTGGGAGATGAAGTTGACTGGTAAGTAAGTTTGAGGTGCTTTAACTTGGTTTTAAAGTTAAAGAAAATGAACTATAGTGTGGAAACAGTTAAATTGATGATGACATGCTTAAGTGGTGAGTGGTTAGTGTCGTAGTGGATATGGTCATTGGTCGGTCGATTTCTTCATGATCCTAAGACTGGAATGGTGTTTGGTGTTTGGTCATTGCGTTTTAGGGACCCAGTTTTTCTAGAAGTACCACGATGAGTGATTAAATATTGTTAAGGTAGTTTGGGTTAATTAAGTGGTAAATAATGTACGGCTCTGCCAAGGAAGTGGGACGACTTTTTGGGAGAGAAAAGTAGGGGGAGGATAGAAAGGTGTTTGGATGCACATCTTTGGCAAAAAAAATTCTATTGGCTAGTTCTTGTGTGCTGGTGATGCAATGCAAGATGGAAGACAAACTAGTCACTACTCACAAAGTCACAAAAGTCACCTGCACCTCGTCCACTGACATGGTTTAATTAGTTATATTTCAGAATGAAAAATCCAGTTTTTCTTCCTTTGAAAAATGATATTTTTATTCATGTATTTGTGGGTGGAGAATGACCAAAATCGGTTATACTTAAACGCAACATAATTATGAATATGTTGAACCATGCTGCCAATATTTGTTTGTTGCGCAGATGACAAGATTACATCTCTGAAATTTGAACGTGTCCAAAAGTTGAGCATGGCATGTCCACCCATTCTGCTCCCTTTCATTCACTTTTTTTCCTTATTATCACAAAAAGTGGTTGTATGTTGATTTGTATGCCTCTTTACCAAAAGAAGTGGTTGCAAGCCTTCTTTGATTGACTCACTGTTCTCTTGTGTTCTCACCCAAAATTTATAGATGTAGTCAGAATGTCAGATACATAATGCAACTCTTAAGCATTATTTTCACACACCTTTTAAGTACGTAAAAGTTCATTACTGAAAATAGGTATGTATGTAGTCAGTAGTTTACCTGCGTGGGGAAGGAGAATCCAAACCTTTTCAGGCTTCAGAGAAAGTTACCAAAAGAAAGTATGTAAAAGTTTACCTGCTTGGGGAAGGAGAATCCAGACCTTTTCGAGCTTCAGTAAAAGGCAGGACCACAATGAACAATCATTGTCTGATGGTATTATTGTTTGACTCTCTTATTGTTTAGTACAACATAAGTCTTAAACTTACACAGGCGGTGAGATAGCTGATCTCATTTCTTTAACTGTTACACCTCCAGGTGGATGAGGAACAATTGATTATGCCATGTACATTAAAATTTCACAGAAAATACAATCCAAAATTGTCATTTTGCAATGAACAAAGGAAGACCAACCCAAGCATGTGCTTTGCCTCATCTGGTGTTTCATACGTTTCATGGTTGGCACAAGCAATTCATGCATGCGATCCAGAAAGACCAAAATATCTTCGCTCAATTATGTCATTTCTAAAAGAACATGGATGGTCCCTTACAAGGGATCGGTACACAGGATCTGATTTTCACTCTCATGTGGTTACTTTACTTTGCGGCCTCATCCAAAAACTTGAACCACTTCCAGTTTGCGTATAATTTTTCTTCATCGTCGAAAGGAAGAACATCAGTTGGAAGAGGGCCTAACTTACGATTTGTTGAAACAGCAGCCCCAGCAGGTAATTTTCGCCTGTACTTCTTCGCCATCTCTTCAGCCTCAGAAAACACTTTCTGCACATGAAAAGGAAGGTAAAAATTAACTCACTCGACAGTCTTCCAATCCGAATCTTCAAGAGAAAAGCAAGGTTCAGCACCAAAAGATAGCAAGTCACACTCCAAAGAGAATAACAACCAACCTCTCTATTTGACAGAAATAAACCAGGTTCACTTTCAAGGTCCGCAATACTGCTCGAAAATCAGTAAAAGTCGTCAATAGAAGCCGTGCATGGGTTATATAATATTACTGGTAACACTAGGAACTCTGCAAAAGTGCAAATCAGTTCCCCTAACATAGAAACAATATTTATCCATAAGAAAAGGTAAGTGAAAAAGAAGAAGAGATGGGATATATAATATTACTGGTATCACTAAGAACTCTGCAAAGTGCAAATCAGTTCCACTACGTAGAAACTAGAAACTAGAAACAAAATTTATCCACAATAAGAAGAATAGTTTCTCCTTTTTATGGTGTTCACTATGCTCCTAAGAGGGCAATGCCAGTCCAGTCGAGCTACCAGTTTAAACTAGGGAAAGGAGCCCATGGTTAAGTGGGACAGAAGCCTCATGAATGACCAGCATTGTATAGCAGGTTGACCTATTTTCATTGATTAGGTCGGGAACCCGCTCCAATGTGCCCCAATTAGGCATTGTCAAACAAAAGAGCAAAGGTCTTCTAATGCCGCTATTAAGATTTGCAATTCCATGTGCCATTTTGCAAGTAGGGCTTCCTTTATATGTTTGCAAGAGTAAGCCTCTGTGGTAGAGATAACACAGAATGCGTATCAAATTTTATGTCCTTTCCCCAAGATGAAGCATCTTTCATGGCGTAAACAACTTTGGACTCAAACCACCCGTGGGAGTAAAATTTGTTGATGAATTGAGATGGTTATCAGGTGGCACCTCCTGTTAACCATAGACTAGATTACGAACATCAAGTTGTCTGTTGTAAATTGTGATTGACCACTGAAGAGCAGAACGCAATTTCCCAATTATGTTAGTCCCCCAAGTGATGTGTTAGATATGCAATGTTGAGATCCTCCACTACATGGCCAAGGGTTAGTAATGGTTGCCAAAGCAGTCACACTGTCTTGACTATGTATGATGGAAACCAATCTTATATACTTTTTTGGAACTTTGGTGCCAAATGATTCCAATCTATGGATTGTATATGTACTGAAAATCTATTAAGGGTGAGACTAGAGTTCAACGGATAATTTAGTTTCCCATGCTTTCCAAGTGGAAGGCTTACTCTTATTCCTTTATCAGACTTGATATATTCTTAACTTTGCTCTGTAAATAAGATATGCGCAGAGCGTGTTGGAGCTAGCTGACCAGTTCGCTTAACAAAATACAAATACAAATACATATTCCTATTCATCCACATAAACTTCTTATGACTGGTTCATTGTGCGACAGAAGTTGATCTTTATGCTTAAGAAACTGCTTACGCTTGTTGAAACTAACCTCTCACAAATTAGGTATTAACTTTGATGATGGTTACTTTCAAATAAATTCTAGGTGAAATGTCAGAACTCCAGTATTTACCTGAGTGATATTTTGTCAGGAAACTGCGACTTCACTACTAAAACTTTAACTTCCTCATCCAACGTTAGTATATCACTAACTGAATTAATTCGAGCTCGACTGATGTTTGAGATATGAAGCAAGCCACTGCATCAATATAGAGAACACGCAGAGCATTAATAAACACTTTTCAAATCTCAAAAATGAAAAGACAGATCCAGCAATCTCTAAGACAAAACGATAAAGTGATCACTCAATCCGAAAAAAAATAAGCGAAAGTTGGTTAAAGTTGCCTTTATATTTCATTCAAATAATCATCTTGTTATTCTGTTTCCGACATAGCCATATGGACTAATTACTCGCAAATGAGTAACTTTTTAAGATTAGAATATCACTGAATCAAACCAAACAATTTTTTATTCAGGGAAAAAGAAAAGGAGCATGAGATACACTTGCAAAGTTGCAATCTCAAATGTGAACTAAATGTGAACTATGATCTCACCTCCTGTTTGTGTCACCTATCCTTACTTGTGCTCCGTATGGAAAGATTTTCTGCACGGTCCCATCTAGAAGCGTTCCTTCTTTAAGGTACATCATATCCTGTGATATCATAGACCTAAGTGAGGGCCAGCTTATGTACTAGAAGGATAAATAACTAAGTTTCCAAAGAATACAAACATAAAACTTGCAGCGTACAGTTTCCAGTGGTCCTAAGCTAACCAAGGAAATCCTTTCTTCATTGTTCTAGAAATCCAAAACATCACTGGACAACAAAAGAGAGACTAGGCAAAGGCATAAACTCACCCACGCATCTCTCTCGCTGAGAATTAAGTCATTACTGGCCTCATCAATCCGACTAATTTGCACATATATCTGGCGTCCCACCTACAGAGATAATAAATAAAATAAATACAAAATCAAGGAAAAGAAGATAAAAATGTGAGTACCTACCAAATATTACTGCAAAAAATCATATATTGACAAAACAACAATTTCTTTTAGAGATTCTGCCTAAGATATCAACTTACATTTTCTTTTAAATCTGTAAAATTGTTGACTCTATTCATCAACTCAGCTTTTGGGAGGAATGCTCGTAAACCCTGTAAAATAAGACTCTGAATAAGCCTATAAACACATATTGGCAATGTAAAACTGAGCATCAAAGCATACCTCAATTCGCGTAAGAAGACCACCTGTGTTCCATTCTGTTATTCTAACCTCAATAGGCTCATTAAGCTGTTTTATCTGCACACAGAAAAAATGTATTTAACTAACACGTTCTAAACTCATTGTTCTAATGGGAGCTATATCCATGTCAAATAATTATCTCTTAGTCCCATGTTTTCCATAACAGACCTGTCATGTGTGACTGCTATTTAAGTCCTAATATACAGTCTAATCCTCATTAGAGCATTCCAATCTTTAATGTTACATATGTTGCCATTAGCTTAAAATGACTAGATATGCTTATTTGAACATATATATTGTGTTTCAAATAAAAATTAACATTGGAATGCCAACCTAGCCTACTACGCACAACATAAAAATAAAAAGAAAGAAAGAGAACCTGCCTCACTCGATGCCAGGAAACACGTCTAAAGAGCCTCCTTGTGGACAGCAATGGTCGTCCACTAAGTGTTCGCCCAAGAACCTCAGCAAAAGTATAGTTCCAGTCTCAACAACAGGTCTTCCTGGTACTGGTTCTCCATTAACTGCATCCTCATCAAAAACAACTCCAATCTTCCCACGAACCATAAACTCTTCGGCATCCTTTCCAAAGTCACACAACAAATAAGGAAGCTCCTTATCATATAAAGGGAGCACTTCCTTAGTCAGCATTGTTCCTAACAAGTCTGCCCCAATATTCACATCAATCTTATGACCATTTCCCGAAACAACAACCCCCACGACAAAATCGCCAGGTTTTGGCTCATAATACT
The DNA here is from genome assembly GCF_015680905.1 of Coptis chinensis. Classification (NCBI taxonomy): domain Eukaryota; kingdom Viridiplantae; phylum Streptophyta; class Magnoliopsida; order Ranunculales; family Ranunculaceae; genus Coptis; species Coptis chinensis. The sequence continues at coordinate 221,272 of NC_141461.1, read as the reverse complement.
CGACTTCCACATCCTTCTTCAATCTTTCCTTCTCCTCCTCAACAACCTCACTATCTTCTCTAACTTGTTCCACATCATCTCTATCACTAAAAAACTTCAAAAATGGTGCCAATACTTCATCTCTCTCAGGTTTTACAGGCTCAGTAACTACTTCAGTACTACTTATAGGTAATGGTAAAGGTTTTCCAAGCAATTCAAGCCCCTCTTCATTTTCCTCACTTTCTAACGTTTCTGAAACTTGGGCACTTAATATTTCTTCATTTAATGAACAAAAACAACTTGGCTACTTATAACTGATGGTTTTTCAAATAAAAAAACGATCTTTGAAGAAACTGTGATGGAACAGTTTGTATTTTTAGAAACTAAACAGTTAGAAACAGTGGAAAGTGTCCTAGTTTGAATGGTTTGTGTGGAATGATGAAGCATATTGGAAGTGAAGAGTTAAGAGACTTACAGGGATGTTGAAGATGAAGAAAGCTTGACATATCTTATCTTGCCAACATGAGAACTGTTTTTCAGACGACACTTGTTTTTTTTTCTGGTTTCTGTTTTTATCGTTAAAACACACACACCTTCACTTAAAGCCCAAAACTAGGCCCAATTCAAGATAGCTCTTATTGGAAACTTTAATGGGCTTGGGCTTGGGCTTTAGGATTTGGCAACATATTTTTTTTTTTTTTTTTTTTTTATTGGCAAGCCTGTTTTTAAATGAGATCAGTAATTCTTTTAGAGGGTTAACACAGACCCACACGGGTTACATTGAACATTGCCCAAAGACTCATCAACCCCGAAGAGTCTCACCGATGCGCCATTTTGAGTAGACCCAACCGCCTCCACCTTGTCCATGAAGACTTGCTTTTGTTCGTCGGTCTACCCATCGTAGCAGCTAGGGCTGTCAATTGATTTCGATAACCCGATAACCGATCCAAACCAAACCGATAAAAAACGGGGTTTTGATAATTTGATTTATTTTCTATCGAACCAAACCGATAAGATATTGGTTTGGTTTCGGGTTTGCCCTCTACCAAACCGATATGAACCCGACCCGATAAGATGACATTTTAATAATATGTATGATTAATTTTGTATATGTTTATCAATTGTGTGGTTGAAATTAATTGTTTAATTTAAGATTTAATTGATTTTATAGTTTTCGGTTCGGATTCGGTTTGCAATATTTCTTATCGGTTCGGTTCGGTTTCGGATTTTCAATATTTCTTATCGATTCGGTTCGGTTTCAGGTTCCAAAATTTCTTATCGGTTTTAATTCGGATTTTTCATAACCCGATCCAAACCGATCCATTGATAGCACTAGCACCACCTTATCTCTAGTCCAAATGCTCATCAATTGAAAACTACATTTGGGATGCTTTCAAATTTAAGTATGGGCTAATTTTAGGACTAGAGAAGAGATCGTAATGGAAATTTAAGTATGTCGCTAAATCGCTATTGGGAATGAAAGACTGAATACCACATTGACATAAGTAAGAGATAGAGATGTGTTTAGGCATTCACAATTAATTCCATTAAACCTGAATAAGTGTAATAAGTATGTCACTAGTGTCACTAGTGTTGGAAACTTGGAATGAAGGTTACTCGATTGAGACATACAAGTGCCTATTTCTAGTTTTCTACACAATTCCGAAACCTGGCTATGATATGGACATGCACAATTAATGGAGATGGAAGGTAGCCATATTTATTTAATTATGTGGAAATGTGGAATCATTACTAACTCAATGTGAATGGCAGAATCAGCAACTCAATTGCCTAACTCATTGAAAGGATTGTATAATTAATTTGCTTTTCATTTATTAAAAGAGGGTCTACCGAGTTAATTGGAATTGTGGAAAGTGGAGGTCGCCAAACAAGAAAGCATGTTCGTTCATATCCCAAATAGGATGCACAAGTTTGGCATGCAGCCTCCACCACACATGAACCGGTCTCCTTATTAATACAAACTGATTGGGGCAGTCGACATTTTGTTGTTGATGAAGCGCAATTAATTTATATATACATTACCTTTACAAAAACCAATATAATCTAGCTCCAATATTCCATCATTTGCTAGAAATCTCAAATGCATCTATAATATAGAGGAATGTGGATCATGATGATCTTAAACTATCGTGTAATCTACGCGTTTCAAGTCATCTAACGTTGTACTCAATCACTAAGTACGTTGGTAAATGCTGACTTCAAATCTATCTTAGATCTCAGATTTTAGCTCACAACCCCATACACAAACACATAAAGAAGCGCACCTCCTGATCAATATTCTAGATTTTATATCCTTGTCACTTCTCAGATCATACAGCTGATTACCAACATATATAGTACGAGTGCGTTATATTGGATTATTTAGATCTTGCATGATGCAGAAAAGCATAAATATCATTTACAGAGTTACAGACTTTTCAATTGACAACCGCAAGCAACATAAATGCTACATTAAAATTCTTCGAGAAGTCACCAGCTAGCTGTGTGCCTGTGTCAGCGTGAGAACTGAGAAGCAAATTCAAATAGAATGCAATAATTAGCAAAAGAGAAGAACACCATCCAGTTGTGGCTTTGAGTGGCCACTTGATACTATGGACCTACATGCAACTACATTCTGTCATTTGGTCATTTAAATTCTCTATTGGTCCTTTGGTCCCAACTTGAACTATTTGATTATTACAATTGGTCATTTGGTTGGTTATAATAAGTTATAACAGAATGAAAATATGTGAGATGAGTGATGATGAATATTTGCATGGTTCTTGAGGATACACATGAAATCTTTTGATGAACCGAACTCATTGACCATGCTGTAGGTGGCCCTTGTACGTGCCATTGGATTGACTTTAAGAAAGTGTTTCCGCAAGGATAGACAATTGGTTGAAAGCAAAAGGGTTAAGGACAAAAGTCACCTCTGAACTTGACCCGATTGTCACTTGCACTCCTAAATTTTTTTTCAAGCGAAAAAAACCTTAAAGTTGTAAGTACCAAATACAACAGTTAGTTTCATAAATGGTGTTAGATATATATAATATCATTTTCTTTTTTACATGATATCATCGATTATTTTATTTACCTTATAATTCACTGATGTAATGCAAGTGACATTTATACCAAAAAAGAAATTGATTCCAAAAAGAAATTGATTAGAATTTGCAAACAATGAATGAAAAATTAATAACAATACCTATTACATACCTGAATTATTCGTAGAATTTAATATAAATCAAACAATTTGGTAGTTAGAGTTTTTTTCTTATGACTATGACCGTTGGAATTGCTGAAGAAAATGATCAATTTTATAAAATTACAAGTGATCGTTGGAGTTGACTCACTGATTGATTTCCACATCATCCATTTATTTCTTGCCACATTGAAAATAAATTACAAGGTAAATAATAAAATGACATCATATATATCTAATGCTATCTATGAAACTAACTGTTGTGCTTGGTACTTGCAACTTCAGGATTTTTTTTTGCTTAAAAAAAAGTTTGGGGGTGTAAATGACAATCAATGACAAGTTCAGGGGTGACTTTTATCCTTAATCCAAGCAAAAAACAAAACATTTATGAAGCATGTGGATAAAAACAATTTTTTTTTCAATGACACATTTCAATATGGAATATATATAGTTATATATAGTTATTTTTTCCTTTTTCTTCTCTCCACAACCATTTTCTCTTGACTGTGCATATCTTAAATGGGAGAAGTTTTAGGAACATATTTTATCTTAACACTTAAACAAACTCAAAATCGTTAGTACATTTATAAGTTTTGGGTTAGGCTAATTTTTTGTAAATATGATCTCCTAACTATTATAAACTTTGTCACAAATAATAAAAAAAAAATCAAATTTGCCAAATGTAATTAACAATTTATAAAATTTGACTAATTGTAGACCGTTCATTTTTCACAATTTTTTATACTATATTTGAAAATTTTAAAAATTTTTTATTTTTTTAATTATTTGTGAGAATAGTTTGAATAGTTAGAAAATCATATCAACAAAAAATTAGCTTAATCCAAAACTTATAAATGACCTAACAATTTTGAGTTTGATATGAGTGACCTTTAGAATATGTTATGCATAATTGCATACGGTGGATGATGTCAAAATAGTAAAAAAACGGTATGTTCATATGTTGTATGGTGCGACAAATGCAAAATGGCAGTGCTATAGGAGTTTGAGATTATAATTCAATTCAAATATACATACAATCATATATGGTCTTGCACAGTCGGAAATTTTAAATGTACAATATCGGTTCATATATCGGTGTACTCAAAAACCGATATATATCGGATATATCCATTTTTTTGGTAACCAGTTCAAACTATTTAAAATATCGGATATATTGGAAATATAATATCGGAAATATCGGAAACATATCGGAAATATCGGATTTATATTAAAAAATGGTCAAAAAATCAACCGATATATCAATTATATCGGAAATATCGATTATATCGATTATATAAAGTTTCATATTGGAAATTCTGATATATATCGGAAAAAAAGGGTTCAATATTCGGTGGATATATATCGAAAATATCGATATCGATCGGTGTACCAATTTACCGAGATATATCGGATATATCGGCGATATTTTGGGCCTTGCAATAACCACCATTCAATTACATTTTAACCAAAAAAAATCAATTTGTCTTCTTTGAGTTGTTCCATCAATGAAGAAATATCAACAATATAATCACACACAAAATTAAATCAAGAACAGAACTTTACTGACAAAAAAAAAAATTAAGAACAAAAGAAAATAGCTTGTTCAATCCTTCTTTTATTGTTTTCATTTTCTGTACTGCTTTTCCTTTTTCTTTTTCTTCAAACTCTTTTGTTTTGTTCAGCTTTCACCGGATACCTATGGATACAATCATTCCAAGGATTATCAGGCTCCTTGCACGAATCTCGAAGCGACTTAAAGACCAAGCTACACACTTTAAACCCAGTACCAAACGCCAGCACCCAAGTTTTATCACCTTTTTTAATTCTCCCTTTAGCTTCAAAATAAGCCAACTCATAAAACACAAGACTACTAGAAGTATTCCCAAATCGGTGCAAACACATCCGAGCCGGCTCAGTCACGTCGTCATTGAGACGCATCACTCTTGCCACTTGATCAATCACAGCTTTCCCACCGGTGTGTATACACATGTGATCAAACACAGTAGTAAAATCCGGCACAATAGGTTTCGTGTCACCACGAGACGGACCGGACAATAGGACCGAGTAAGCAAATGAGATGAGTTGACTCAGTGGAAGAACTCGGGGTGCAAAAACAGTAACGTGATCCTTTAAATAAAGGCCAGCAACTCTAATTAAATCCTTTGTGAGTGAGACCCCAATAGTGCCCTTTTCGTCCTCTTTTTGCACTGCAGCATTATAAGCACTATCATTGGCACCATGATGAGTCCTTAATGACTTGACTAGTTCCATCTTAGCATCTTTCCGACGATTCGAATCGTTTGTGACCATCGCGGCAGCACACCCGACACGAAAAATACAATTTGTAACGAGCATTGACCGGTCATCACCAAAATACCAGTTCAAACTAATATTTTCCGTAATTACGACAAGGGCGTACTGCTTTTTAGTACTGCTTCGGAGTATATTAGCAGCTAAATCAATAGACACAGCACCTGAACTGCATCCCATACCACTCAAATTGAACGTTTTTATGTCTGACCTGAGATTGTAATGGTTCACCAATAGCGATGAAAGTGAAGGAGCTGGTGAAAAACTGCCACAAGTCACAATAAGTATGTCTATTGACTGTGGGTCTACTTGTGTTTTGTATAAAAGTGAATCCACAGCTGAAAACATGCCGTCTTCAGCTTCATCAAAGGCTGACTTTAACTTAGCTTCATAATCATTTTCGAAAATAAATGGAGGTACATAAGTTTCATCACCTATGCCAGATTTAAGATAAATTCCACGCATGAACTCTTCACTTACTGTGTTGAAACGTTTGCTTCTACGCACAAAATATTGACACACTTCATAGCTACATTTTCGGTCAAAATCAGGCTTATGGCATGCATAGTCAAGTAGCAAGACCGGGTTTGGACGAGTTGACCAAAAATATAACATAGAAATAACAAAGCACCACGAACAAGATAGAGAGATTATGAGGTTTTGAGATAAGAAGTGAATAAGGTGAGTGAAAGGGGTACCAATGCCATATAAGAGGGTATGAATAATGATTGTGATAGTAAAAAGAGTTGCAAATGAAGCCTGAAGAAGCTGTATGTTTGTAAGAGGTTTCATGACCGATAATATTAGGTGGTTGTAATGGTGTGGATCGGACGTGTGGTAAAGAAAAATGGTGGCTCTACACTTTGTGTTTATAGAAGGAAAGAATGAAGGAAAATTGGGTGTGGTAGCAGAAGACAGAAGTAGTAATGTGAGTGCAGTGAGAGTAGGTTTGGTGTGGTTTTATAACATGGTTATCACTTGTGTTGTTGTGTGTACTGTGTAGTGTAAAGACAGAAAGAGATTGGCATTTAGAACGATGGAATCTACTAGTCTTGAGTCTTGACAAGAATTCGCAATTATGTATCCAGCCCGCAGATGTCATTTTTATTTGGCCGCAGCTGTTATGAAAATAAAATGAGAAACGTCATCACTTATTTTCTTTTGGGATTAATTTATATTGGTTTGGTCGTTTGGATAATGGACTTAATTTCAATCTCATTTATTTTAACTTAGCCAAACGTCATCTCTAAGTACTTTCTTGAACTATAAGAAGTATAAGTTAATCAAAGTGATGAAAATGGATTTTGTGATAACGATTTTTATTCAAATTATTTAAACAACTAACAAAATACTACATCGATCAGTATCATGCATGATCAATTATCCTTAATTTATCAGATAGATTGAGGCAAATGAGTGAATGAATGACGATACTTTCTTTCTTCTTTTTTTTTTTTTACTTTTTTACGTTTATTTTTTATTCTTATTTTTATAGGCCTACTTGCCAACGAAGACTCATATACCAATTGGCCAGGGTGCTGTTAAATGCATTCAGATGGGCAAATATTTTTAAAAGCTACGTTGTTGTGAGCAATTTGTATATTTTTTTTTGTTGGTTAAAAGCTAGAGTCTATTAATTTGAAATTTTGAACACTGGTGGGCTTCACAAACCAGGGTACAGTGCCCTCCCCATCAAGGCCTCAGCCCCTCACGGAGGATTCTATTTGTTAGCTTTCTCGTTTGTAATCTGTGGTCACATTTTAACATTTTCAATTTCAATTTCGCTATAAGCTCTTTGTAAATTTAAATTTGCATATAAAAATATAAATTTACATAGTTTTCTTTTCATAATTTAAATTTGCATATGAAAATATAAATTTACGTATAATATTTTACATGTTAAAATTTCAATTTACATAAGATTTAAGACGAAATTAAAATTGAAGTGGACTTAAAACGAAAATAATTGGGAAAATTGGGCTCTCAGCCCAATTACTTGAACTGAATATGATCATTTATTATGTTGAATGTTGTTGCAATTGAGATATACCCTCACTCACCCCTAGAAAACTCATTGTACTACCATGACAGAAAACTTTACGATATTTACGAATTTACAGATTATATTTGTATTTGAAAGATCTAGTAATCTAGATAGACTTGTCATTTTTGTTTTGATATCGTGTGGAATTTGGTTTTCCGCTCTTTGGAATTTCATTCCATTTGAGATTTTGAACGGTGGTCCTAACTCCTAACTCCGAAGTCAAGTCCTAACTGTCCTAGTCGTAAACAAAGTAAGAAACAAAATTTTACTGAAACTTAACATATCAAACAAGGCCCGGCTATCAAGAGAATATCCTCATAGTGATGAGAGTTCCGAGACCGTTGGATCACGAAAATAAAAAACAATATCTTTTTCTTTTTCTTTTTGATTTTCGAACCGTTGGATCATATATCCAACGGTCTCGGATCTCGTCCTTATGAAAATATTCTTGGAATAGACAAACTCAACAAACAAAGGAGATTGATGATTTTATAAATTGATAATTGTGCTCAACATTATGTGGTCAACAATTAAATAAGACAAAAAAGTCAAAACTAAACCGTCAATATAATGAATAAGGACTTGAGGAGTCCAAGTGATTACGTTAAAAACAGTATTATGTATATGCATTGAATTGAATATCAAAGAAACAACTGATAATATGCCCTCTTGGTAAACTTGAACAACTTGAGTTGAGAACGAACGAGAGGGAGAGACGTGGGGGGGTCAAGTGATATATTAATGCACGGTGGAAGGTGGGCAGCAGTTGGGGAAGTGAGACACTAAAAGTCTATGACAATTGAAGCTCGTCAAAATGAAGAAAGGAGACTCGTTTAAGTCTTAGTTTGAGTAATCATATGCATGCTCAATGACGTTTCCCTTTGATGTTTACTCTTTGCAGTATGAAAAAAATAAAATGCAATTCACAGCGTGATAGTACTGGCTGGTTATGCGACAGCTTTGAATTGGAGTTTGTATTGTGTCCAGGTATTAGTGTAGGGCGACCAAGTGTATAACATGGAAATGTATGAGATTGATTTATTGTATATTTGTATTCACTAAGGTGAATAGGTGATAGTGATAGTCACCTACATAACGTTATAAACCATGAAGTCCTGAACCCTCATCCACCCAGCAAATATAGCAATGTTGACGGAATGAAAAAAAAATGCCAACTACCTAAGTTCGAATAATGTACAAATTTATCGTAAAATGTTTGCAATATTTATCCAATATATTGAGTTAACTGATAGTGATAGAGTACGTCCTCTGTACTCGTATGATATATATCCACCAGTACAACCAGATACCACCATCATTTCTACCAAATTTTTTTATTTAACTAAAATACATATGTATCAGAATCCAATACATTTGTTGGACCACTTGGACGATATGTCCATATCCATACAGTATTTTGGGCCTTGGTCAAAGGGCACTTGCTAAGTTGCTAGTACATGAATACATCCATTAATTCAAGCTTTCCGAGCTAGCTAAGGAAAAGTTGGCACCAACAGAATAAATACCAACTTGCCTGTAGATGGAACTATAAAAGTCAATGTGATCAAATTGACAAGAATTGTGTATTCATCAAATCACAACTGCATTAGCACCTTTAAAAGCACGTATGTTATCAAGCTAGCTACTAGTCAAAGATTAAGAACGTGCGACATAAATAACAGTAGCTAGCATGCCATTTAATCAGTTTAAAGAAGTCAACTTACAATGACATTTTCTATTCTCAATATATTATGTCTGCAGCAGGTTGTATAAGACTATAAGATACAAGCAGATATGACTTAACTTAGGTCTTAGAATCTTAGACTCTTAGGGCATTCTAACAAGCAAGGCTGGCCCTGAGCAACTTTTTTGGGCCCCCAAATCTTTGCCAAACTTTGCGGCCACCAGCTAAGTCCACAATATATAATTGGCCACCCAGAATAGGATACTGATGGGCTTAATCTGAAAAATAGTTAGTGTGTGCTACTAGGTGACGCACTAAAATTAAAATCAAAAGTTAGTGTATGGGGCTATGGGCCGCAAACTCTTTGCCAAACGTTGAGCACATGTGACACTTTTTACGTTAAGTTTCCAACTCAACCCAATCAAAGTATGAAGTAATAATTAAGTTATTTTTCTCCTCTTTTCTCCTCTTTTTATTTATAGAATAGATTTTGGATCCGGACATACGTATGGGATCTATTAAATATTTTGTGTGTTGAAAAGGTTTTACAAAATGTCTCACATTTTTTAAAATTTTTGGACCTGAATAAAAAATATTTTTATTGAAAAATAAAAAATTTCTAAAATATATTTTTATGAAAATAAACCAAATATGTTATAGTGCTTAAGTATTTGGAAACTAAATTATCAAATTGAGATATCACTTTGTGGTTTAGGATATTAATCTGTAATTTTCAGATGAAATTATCTTAAACTCGATCTAGCTTGTATAATAGTTTTCTTAGATTTATGGTGATTTAGCGGTAAATCATCACTGCTCGGCTTACGTACTAATGTGTACAAATTACTAAAATATCTATCAAATCACTAAAACAAATTGATTGTTTTCATATTCTCAAAGAATACATTGCTCCCACTTGAAAAGATGTCAGGTGAAGTGTGACGTGGAATCAAATATGGAGCCTTATTATTTTTTGTCGTGGAAACAACACAACAAACTTTATTACACATTTTATATCAATCTAAAGATAGTTTAGGGTTTTTTACAATTTAGGGTTTATGTGTTTTTTTTGTTCTTGATAATACATTTTATAGAGAGAGGAAATGGGGAGGGAAATGATCTCACGTGATGAGAAAATGGGGGAAAACAAACTCGTGGCTTTAATTAAATTATGTGTAATAAAGCTTGCTATGTTGTTTCCACGGCAGAAAAATAATAAAGCTCCACATTTTATTCCAAGTCACACTTCACCTCACACATTATCACTCTAATTTGGCCTGAATTAGAGTCTTTGTATCAATTGGTCAAATTCAAATAGTACATTGCATAAAATGGTACATTATTCCATAGTACACTTTTTGAATAGTCCATTGCCCCTTTTAGTGTTTTAGTCTAGAATGATCAAGAAACACTAAAATTATATAATCACTTGACCCAAATCAAGTATGAAGTAATTAACATACTTTTTCTCCTCTTTTCTTCCGTCATTTTTCCTTTTAATACATCCTCTTACATCAATCAATTTATAAATCAAGAGATTTGTTTCGAAAAACCTTCTTATAACGTAACCCAATGAAAACAAGAGAGTTACAGTCTTTGGTTTGAATCAATTAAACCGAGATATTCTTTTTTACCAAGCATAATAAGAGCATACATACAGAGGAAACATATCAAATTCTATAGTCAAGAACCAAAAAACACACACATACCAATGTACCACATACAATCCATAGCCGTCTACACTTCTCTGTCATCTGCGTGCTCTAGTCTTTCTACTAAAGACCGCATTCCATTATGTAGTTCCCTCTTGTCTTTGGAAATACAATCGAAAGCAAGATCTAACATATATCTTGCCAAATATTGATCATAGGCAGACAATCTACCATCCATTAGGATATCTAAGGGCATATCCCCCTCAAAATCCCGTGCCCACCTTACAAGGTGCATATCTTCAGCATACCTTGTGTTGTTGAATGCTTTCCGACCCGTCAGCATTTCAAGCAAAAGAACACCAAAGCTATCTATATATAAAGCTAATAAGAACAAGGTTTTTCTTTCATTATGGGCAATAACCAATGCATGCTAGATACTGAAGAACAATGACTACTACTCACAAACTTAAACGAAGAATGGTAGTAGAGATGGAATGAAAAGCATAGTACATTACAATATGTTCAAGAAGTTGGAATTGTTTGAAACTTTGAATACATGAGTGGAGAAAAAAAACTTGGGATTTCTACTAAAGGCTTTGAATGGAAGAAAGTAGCTCTAGGAGGTGTTACCGATATACCCATCAGTAGGGGTGGCTCAAGGCAATCGGGGGCCCTAAGCAAAGTTCCAATAAAATTGTTACATCTTATAGATCGATATGATTTGTTTATGTTATTTCATATGAATGCAAACACTTTATTTAACAAAAAATTAGAAGATAACAATTATTGTAAAAATTGATCATAACACTTTCTTTTTTTCTTTCTTGAATAGTCTCCCCCACAAACATTTTTTTTATAACAAAAAATTTAGAAGATAACAATTATTGTAAAAATTGATCATATCATTTTATTTTTTCTTTCTTGAATAGTCTCCCCCACAAACATTTTTTTTTTATAACAAAAAATTTAGAAGATAACAATTATTGTCAAAATTGATCCTAACATTTTCTTTATTCTTACTTGAATAGTCTCTCCACAAACTTTTTTTTAATTGAATTTGATTGATAAAAATAACATAAATACAAAGTGAAGTAAAAACATAGGAGTGTTGTGAGGGAGATCCTCACCTACAGAGAGATCTAAGACAAAACACCATAAATACATGAGGAAGAGTGGAAAAATAAAAAAATATCCTACACCTATAACATCGTAGCATATCATGGTCAAACAACAATGCCACAAACTTGAAATTTAAATAGATTTATTTAACAAAGAATTACACAAGAGAGAGAGAGAGAGAGAGAGAGAGAGAGAGAATTATACACCAAATTAAATAATATAGAAAAACCAAATAAGGCAAAAAGAATGATAGAAATAATATTGAAATGTTGGCTTCAATTTGATAAATTGTCATAGGGGTGAATTTGGCCCTAAAGACCCTAATATGGCCCTGACCGAACCGATCCTAAGCCTTATAAAACCCTCATAGAGTTTAGGGCAGGGACGGCCTGGCCCTAATGTTTTATAGGACAGGGCTAGGGCTAAGGTTCTGAAACATAGGCCTGACCCTAATTCAGCTCTCATTAGCTCGTCCCTAACCAAGCCCTAGTTAAAGTTTCATACTTTCACTATAAATACACATACTATAATTGTTCAACTCTTTTTGTTAAATATTTTCAATTAAAATAACATTGTCCTTTGTAATTTATCACTTACACCCGAATGGTACTTCCAGTAACTTGTCGTATATAACAAAAATTTGTCAACCTAGCAACCATGAAGAACAATGAGCACTAGCCTAAACTGATGTAGTAAAAAGAATAAAATATATAGGCGCGCCCTAAAAGCCTTTAAAGAGTAGGGCTGTCAATGGGCCGGGACAAGCCCGAATCCCGATTGAATCCGAACCGATAAGATAAGGACTTAGACTTTAAATTTAGCCCAATAAGATTATTAGGCCAGGTTTGGACATACCCATGTCCGATCAGATAATGGCCCGACCCGAAATTTATAATAGTTTATGTGTTTTATATTTAATATTATTAATATATCTATTATATTTACTGGAAGTTGACATAGAAAATTGGAAGCCATATTGGTTAGTATTGTGCCTGCCACACAAGAGTTGTGGGTTCGATTCTTCCCACTTACAAAGGCTTGAGATTTAGACTTGTGACCCGGCCCGACCCAATCCTATGCTGACTTTAGGGCGGGGTCGACCCGACCTTAATATCTGAAGGGCTTTAAATGTTTAGGGCTGGGCAAGCTCGACCCGGCCCATTGCCCACCCCTAGTATGGGCCGCACATGTGACACTTTTTACGTTAAGTTTCCAACTCAACCCAATCAAAGTATGAAGTAATAATTGGTTATGTTTCTCCTCTTTACTCTTTTTTTATTTTTAGAATAGATTTTGGACCCAAGCATACGCCCGGGATCTATTAAATATTTTGTGTGCTGAAAAGACTTTACAAAATGTCTCACACAAAATTTCGAATCAAAATATATTTTTATTGAAAATAAACCGAAATACGTTAATGAGCAGCAATTATAGTGCATAAGTATTTGAAAACTAAATTATCAAATTGAGATATCACTTTGTGGTTTAGGATATTAACCTGTAATTTTCAAATGAAATTATCTTAAACTCGATCTAGCTTGTATAATAGTTTTCTTAGATTATGGTGATTTAGTGGTAAATCATCACCGCTCGGCTTACGTACCAATGTGTACAAATCACTAAAATATCTATCAAATCACTAAAACAGATTGATTGTTTTCATATCCTCAAAAAATATATTACTCCCACTTGAAAAGATGTCAGGTGAAGTGTGACGTGGAATCAAATATGGAGCCTTATTATTTTCTGCCATGGAAACAACACAACAAACTTTATTACACATTTTATATCAATCTGAAGATAGTTTAGGGTTTTTTACAATTTAGGGTTTATGTGTTTTTTTGTTCTTGATAATACATTTTATAGAGAGAGGAAATGGGGAGGAAATGATCTCACGTGATGAGAAAATGGGGGAAAACAAGCTCGTGGCTTTAATTAGATTATGTGTAATAAAGCTTTCTATGTTGTTTCCACGGCAGAAAAATAATAAAGCTCCACATTTTATTCCAAGTCACACTTCACCTCACACATTATCACTCTAATTTGGCCTGAATTAGAGTCTTTGTATCAATTGGTCAAATTCAAATAGTACATTGCATAAATTGGTACAAAAAATAGTACATTATTCCATAGTACACTTTTTGAATAGTCCATTGTTCATATCCCAAATAGTCCATTGACCCAAATATGTTAGTACCAAAATTGATTAATGTATAAACAATAATTGTTCATATCCCAAATATGTATGAACATGAACAATCATTGTTCATACTATATACACCGGGTAATTTCAGTTGGGCCAGGCCGTTTATTATTTCGTACCAGGGGTATACTTGGAAAATAATTTTTAATTAACTTACCCGTTTACTATGAATATATATGACCGTTGCATTTTAGAAGAAGAAGAGTGTAGACATTAATGGCAGAAAAAGAGTGTGAAGAAACCAAAAGTGGAGATTTTCTAGTCGCCCATCTTCAAAACCAGCTCAAATTTCTACAAAATAGAGTAAAGGTATAATCTTTTTGTTATCTCTTTCCAATATTTCCATTTGCTTTTTAAGTTACTTCTTATAATAATGAACGCTGTTTTCTTTTAACAAGGAATTAGAGCTGGAGAATGCTAAACTGTCGTCTCAGTTATCCAGTTGCCGATGTCGAAAGGTATTTTTTAAAGTGTTTTTACTTTACAAACAACACCAAAGTTTATTATTATAAGAGAATCTCTAGTGGTTTTTTGGTACAATGTTCTTTCTAGCCGTCTACTCTTCTATGTCATCTGCGCGCTCTAGTATTTCTACTACCGACCGCATTCCATTCTGTAGTTCCCTCTTGTCTTTGGAAATACACTCGAAAGCAAGCTGCAACATTTTTCTTGCCAAATATTGGTCATAGGTAGACAATCTACCATCCATTAGGATATCTAAGGGCATATCCTTCTCAAAATCACGTGCCCACCTTACAAGATGCCTATCTTCAGTAGACCTTGTGTCGTCGAATGCTTTCCGACCCGTCAGCATTTCAAGTAAAAGCACACCAAAACTATCTATGTCGGCGTCAACACATACCGCAACAGAAACAGTACCTGGTGACATTGATAACATTAAGATTTCATATAGCAGAATATTATATATTTATTGTTTTGAAAGAACTTGATGAGTTGTATAACAATTGCCACTTCAAGTCATTAAAAAAAGCAATATAAAAAGTTGAAGGTTACTAAATTTTCCACTCAAACACCCCAAAACAATACAAGAATAATCAAATTAAAGTTTATGAGCATAAGTGAGTATGATAGCATAGTTTGTGATTTTAACGGAAATTTCAGAATTCTACTCAATATTTCAATTTTTGAGAAATTTGGAATTCCAGATCAAGAGTTCTAAAAACATGAAGGGTGAATTTCAAAATGTACTAAAAATATAATAGAATAAAGACCGGAATTCTGGAAATTCTGAAATCTTGAACTATGAATGATAGTGACCATGTTTCCCGCTTTAGAAAATCAACACAGAACGAGCAATAAACATCGAATAATTTTACCTATTCACCTAGCCCACTTGCATCACGCACGGGTAGTTGAGCTCATGGCCCAAAATACGGTTGAGATTTTCGAAATATCATCGATATATATCGTTTTTTGATACACGATATGGAAATATTCGATATATCTCTACCGAATATTGAATATTATTTTTGCCGATATATATTACAATTTTTGATATATCGATATATATTGACCGATATATACAATATAAGTTGTTGATTTTGACTGATTTTTATTAATATATCAATGATATTTTTAATATAATCGACAATATTTTCCGATATATCTACATACAAAACAAAATTTTTACTAGTCAACAAAAAAAATAGATATATCTAGATAGTTGGTACATTTCCGAATTCGATATTTTGGTCCTTTTGAGCCTTCCGTCAGCTGTCCTTACCCAATTGACAGTATATACTATATACTTACGTAGTTCAAAACTGGTGCATCTCAACCAAGTTCCAGTTTCAATCAAATCAAAGAACAAAAGATAACCAATAACTCTCTCTCCACACTCAATATCAGAGAGAGGGGCGTCTTCTTTCTTGTTCTCAAGATTTCTAGCTTTATTTTCTCCATTAGTGACTAAGGCCATAAACACAACTTGCAAAATGGAACACCAATAGTTTAAATGCTACAAACCAAATATTAACTAAGATTTGTTGTATGAAGCAATGGGTGTGCTCTACTTGACATTAAAATGTTCAAACTTGTGAAATTAAGTGTTCCATTTATTTATTTATGAACTTTTGGAATTAAAAGCATAATAAGTCAAACTTTTCTATCATTTATAACTCTATACGTGTCAAATAATAGCCTCAATCCCTAGTAGGTTGACGGCTGCCTCGATTCGGAGCATGTAATAAAGAGTTTTAAGATACATAAACACTCACCTGTAGGAACTCCAGTGCCCAAGTCTGTAAAGAAATGTGTATCCCCATCTAGCAATATAGTGCTGGAAGTAATGTTTCTCTGTATGGCTGATGAAGGAAATTGGTGATGTAGAAACCTAATATCTTTGGCAATTCCAATTATTATGTTGACACGACTCTGCCAAGAGAGCACTTCTTCTGCAAGAAAAAAAAATAGAGATATTAGCTTTCAATTTTTAGCAATTAACAATCGCGCGTAAACAATCCTAAAATGAGTTCTATACTCACCTCTATCTAGGTGATATCTCAGGCTTCGATATTCAGTCCACATTTCTTGATTAAGTTCAGTGATAGATCTTGTGTCTGAAAATAAAAATAAAAATGAACTTAGAATTCCCAATAGCAAAAACAAGAAAATAACTTACAAAACAATCAAATTTGACTTTTACCTGAGACTACACTTTCAAGTGTATTTACCACCTCTCTTATGTTGGGTCTGTCATCTCTATTGGCTAACGTGCATTTGCAAGCTAGCTCATACAATTTGCAAGCTTGAACATCCCATACTTCAATATCTTCTACTAGAACATTTCGCAGTAAATTTGCAACGTGTCTTTTACCTTTGAGTCTCTCCACCAGAATTGGTTGTGTAAATGTGTCATCGTAAGCAACCAAACCAGTCACCATCTCGAGGAAAATTACTCCTAGACTATATACGTCACATTCTACACTTGGGTGACCTTAAAAAGAAAAAAAGTAAAAAGAGAAAAACTGATTAATTTCTTTTGGAAGTCCTACATTATCATAAATTAAATGACATGAATTTATAACAACATAGTACCTCTTTCTAAATATTCCTGATCACCATACCCTCGCATATTGTTTTCCCTTGGCCCATCCAGTGCCATGTTAAAGTCTGAGAGTTTCGGCCTATATTCTCCATTTCGCACCTACATTCAAAATGAAAACTATAAGGCTGGTCGAGTTTGATGTAATTCATGGAAAGCAAAAATGGCAGTTCTATATAGCCAATTGTTTTTAAAGTTTGTGACTTAAACTGGGAACTGGTCTATCGATCTTAAGGTTGGGAATTAAGTCAACCTATCTGGCCCTATATTACATCCATAGACCGAAGAGAAAATGGTCTTACCTCAGTCATCAAAATACTCTTGGACGTTAAATTTCCATGTATAATAGAAGGAACCTTGTGGTGGATGAAATCAATCGCATTAGCTAGTTGGAGTGCAACACTCAATCTATTAGCCCAAGAAAGAATCTGGAATATCTGGCGGTCTCTTGATGGTCGATCTACAAGGAAACAATGAAACATATTAGAAGTTGTGTGCTACACTGGACGTCCAACTAAGCATCAGTATAAGCCGATAAGGTGCACACCTCTTCTTAGATAATACTCAAGGTTTGCTGCAATCCATTCATACACAAGGAAGCGTGATTGTTCGGACTTGCAATAACCAATTAAGGTTCTTATATTTGGATGTCGGCCCATTCGTTTCATTAACTGCACCTCGGCCTACATCATGAACATCAGTCAGTATACATGTAATCCATATATGTAATTTAAATATTTAATACATTTAAGACAGTTAAGGTTACCGTCCATTTCCTGATGATTTCTTGTTGATCGCCGGCCATTTCCACTGTAGCCAAATCCGTGAAAGATGAAGATCCAATCAGTGATCTCTCAAGTACTAAATACTGTGTGGGGTATGATATCCCAATCATTCCGCAAAAGTGCATCTTTTCCATCGTTAGGCCTCCTTTATAAACTTTTCCCTCCTGTTCATTCTCTCTAATCAGTTGTCTCGCAAGATATCTCAGGTCATAATGAGAGAATGACCTGGGGAATGATCCAACTGAACCAGTAGAAGAGTTAGTTCAAGACGATAAGCAAATTGTTGGTTTTGTTTACATAGTTCTGGAACGTGAAAAGAAGAAAGGATTAAAGTTCTTACCTTCAAATGTTATTCTAAACATACATCCCGTACCAGTACATCTAAAAAAAATTCTCATCTCTTAAGATATTGAAGGAATGAAAAAGAAATACTCTACTAATATATATATATATAAAGCTAATATATACAGTATACAATGTACTGTGTTCAAGAAGTTGATTAAAACTTTGAATATATGAGGGTTTGAATGGAAGAAAGGAGAGGTGGCACCGTTATACTCATCAGATTATCCGAAGAATCGAAAGTTTCACAAAAACACACCCTGACTGACGTGCTCCTTATACTCTTACGTTCTTACCGTCTGAACAACAGCCATATATAAAAGAAGACTGAGAGCAGACAGGGCGTACGATTTCATCAGCCCAAAGGGCCAATAGAAAGTAAGGCACATTATGTTACGGTTTTCATTTGTTGCTTTTCTGTCCTGCATGTCTGATAGCTGAAGATTTCAGACAACTTCAAAAACGAAAAATATCGGAATTTTTTTTTTTTTTTTTTTTTAAGCTTAAGCTATGGTTGACAGGGCCATCACCTGGTTTTATTAAGATAATCTTGTGTACAGCCTATTAGCTACCTCCTCTTTAACAATGGTTTCACTTTCAAGGTCGAGAGGTGGCACAAAATACACAATATTCTCAACCAAGCATCCACCTAAAGAAGCTAGGTGATCGGCTAGACGATTAGTTTCCCTAAATACATGAATAAAAGAGATGCTCTCAAATTCAGTACAAAGCTTCTTGATGTTTAGAACCAGATTCAGGCAGTACCAAGGAGGAGCTGCTATCTTGTTAATACTGATCCGCACAGCATGCATGCATGGAATCTGACGCCACTACCACCTTCTTGAAGTTGGTCTGTAAACAGCCTTCTAAGCCCTTTTTGATTGCCATAAGTTCTAATGTAATGATACATTTGGTTGAGCTACTGCCGTTAAAAGCCACTAGAACATTGCCCTCATGGTCGCGTATTGCTCCACCTATCCCAGCTGAAGAGGCAAAAAAAAAAAAAAAAAAAAAAATCGGAATTTGCTCTTTTCTTTTTGTCATTTTTTTTCTCTCTCTAATCTGTAGTTTTATTCACGTACTATAAAAATGCAAAAGCTTCCACAAAATCACCTGAGGCTATAACTTAAGTTTGTAGTTTCTCTAATATCCATGCAGTTTGTTAATTCATGACTTTTCTGTTTCTTTGATTTTTGTTGACTTTCTATTGTCACTTATTTAATAATGTAATTCGAAATAGTTCTAGTTACCAAACAAATTCAAAATAGTTCTAAAAAGAAAAGAATTAACGATAGGTTCTAAAATGCTAAAAGTAAAGGTTTTATTAGGAGTCATGACTCATGAGAAGACTTGCATTGCAAAATATGCACTGGAGGGGGGGGGACTGTGTGAGTGCCTGAGTGGTAGAAAGGCAAGGACAAAAAATAGATAAGGACAAAAGAAACATAAGGGTTCAGCGATTCAGGCGGTGAGACCATTGGGGGTGCAGTGCAACAGTGAAGAAAGTTGGAATAAAGAAGCTTGTTTTGAGGCCTATTCGCTCCAGGTTACACAAAGTGTGCTTTTTCTTCGGGTCATTCTTATGTTTGAAACTTTGAATACGTACAACCAGCTGGCTAACGAAGCTATACTACTGTCCTCACGTTAGCGATTTAATAACCTACAGGCGAAAGGACTGTGTGAGTGGTAGAAAGGCAAGGACAAAAAAATTTACTTTGGATAGTTGTGCCGATTGCCCTATTGCACACACATCCAGAAGTCCAAATTAAGTAGAAGCCGCTGTGATTTTCGCACATTGCATATATTACATATCTCACATACATGCCTCAATCCATTCAGATCAAATCATTTCAAAGTTCAGGTCAATTTACAATCCTTTTCTTTTTTGAACAGTTTGCTAGGTGGTCTGTTAGAAATCAAGACACTCGTCTTCTTTCGAAATTGCATTGTTGGAACTTGTTCACAGTTGAAGCTGCAGTTTTAATATGATACTATATTTTGGACCGGGCATAAAGGCTTTATAAAATGTCTCACACAAATTTTCGAATCAGAATATATTTTTATTGAAAATAAACCGAAATACGTTAATGAGCAACGATTATAGTGCATAAGTATTTGAAAACTAAGGGATCAAATTGAGATAGCCTCTTCACTTTGTGGTTTAGGATATTAATCCATAATTTTCAAATAGAATTATCTTAAACTCAATTTAGCTTGAATAATTAATAGTTTTCTTAGATTTATGATGATTTATCGGCAAATTTTCAAATCAGAATATATTTTTATTGAAAATAAACCGAAATACGTTAATGAGAAGTGATTATGGTGCATAAGTACTTGGAAATTAAGAGATCAAATTGAGATAGCATCTTCACTTTGTGGTTTAGGATATTAATCCGTAATTTTCAAATAAAATTATCTTAAACTCGATCTAGCTTGTATAATAGTTTTATTATATTTATGGTGATTTAGCGGTAAATCATCACCGCTCAGCTTACGTACTAATGTGTACAAATCACTAAAACAGATTGATTGTTTTCATATCCTCAAAGAATACACTACTCTCACTTGAAAAGATTTATCACATGAACGTGTCCTACGAACATGTGCCGTTATATTAAATTATTCTAAAAAATATTAGCAACTATGCATAGCTATGAGATATAAAAATTATATTAATTACTCATTTAAATTTCTTGCACCGCTCTCTATAAAAAGGAAGCATCAAACATTGATAAAACTCATCGACTTCTTTTTATTGTTAGGTTTAACAATAGAAGTTTGAATGAAGTTTTGTGAGAATGCTCAATGTGGCGAAGATAATATTGAAGCTACTTGAATAGCAAGGCATTCCCAATCACAATAAAATAATTATAATAAACACTACTTAAAATACAAAACTATATTTGTCGAGACATTTATTCCCCCTACATATAATACAAATATGTTTTAGGCTTATTAGTTCAATGCATTTGCATCAAGTTTCTGATTTTCCATTAATTATTCTTTGAGGTTAGTTTAATGTAGTACGTTGCATCAGTTTCCAAATTCTCATTAATTATTCTTTAAAATTAGTTCAATGCAGTTGCATCAAGTTTTCAATTTCCTGTTAATTATTATTTGAGGTTAGTTCAGTGCAATTGCATCCATTTTATGATTTCCCGTACATCCATTTTATGAATGTTACACAAACCCATGCATGCATTCGGTGGTGGAGCTAGGAAATTGGGTGAGGGTTGGCCACAACTAGTCACTAGAAAAAAAAAAATATGATAGCATCCAATTTGTCGTATTTTTGTTTTCCGTTACATATTTTAAAAAGTACAAAGAAAAACACAATTCGAATCCCCATCACAAAAGACATGTAAATCTTGGAATTACAAAAAACATATACAAAAGACTAGACTGCTTAATAAAACGGTTGAGGAGAAAAAATAAATATACTGACTTTTAGCTTTGGAAAATTAGGTGCTTAAGAAGAAAGTGCCTACAAAATATGCTTCTTGCAAATATAGATGCTAATGGAAACTAACCACTTTAAAATTCCACAAATGACAGAAGCAATGAATTCTTTTGAACTATAAGGGAAATAGCCCAAATGCATTGGGAAAAAAAAAATCACCACTCAGACAACAAGAATATTGTACAATGTTTAGATTTTTTTTTAAGCTAAAGGGTAATTGATATTAATAGCAAAAAATGGTGTTACTGAAAATTCTGGATTGGGAATATAATTCCCATGTTTACACTATCTCATAAATCTATAGTAAGTAAAATTTGGATTTTCAAGCTTGTTGAGCCAACATGGTTTATGATCTCAGCATTGTTTGCAATGGTACATGTTTGGACACTAGTACATATTTTTTTCTTCATTAATTGCTTTGGCTTTTATTTTAATTATTTTTGTTTTCATTCAATCCCAAAATTCCAATCAATGCTTTATAGAGATTCATAAGTAAATTCGCTACAGTGGACAATCAAAAAAATTTATGCAACAAACTAAAGTTGTAATAGACTCGAGTAACCGATATAATTCATTACAAAAATGAATTAAAAAAATTCTTTAACAAAAAACTGAAAAAAAAAATGGGATCGGAGAATTAAGGTTTAGAAAACATACCAATAAATATATGAAAGAAAATGTTTTTCTTTCAATACATAAACTGATAAAAGCAGTACATGACGTAAGGGTGGGCAAGGAGTTTTAATTTTCGGTAAGTGACAGTGAACTGAGTGAAGTAACAAAATCGTTATCTTGTAGTTTCCCTTTTTGCTAAACCGTATGTATAGTAGCCCCTTTTGTAAGGTGATGACTTTTTTTAGTTGTTTGTCGATAGGAGCTGAGTAGAGTAGGGCGATGAGTACGTAGGTCATTGAAAGTAGGGGTGGCAATGGATCAAGTTCGTGCCGTGTCATATTTGGGTCACGTGTTAAGAGAGCAAACCCAAAATCGACCCAATTACTAATCGTGTCAAGTTTATCAAACCCAACCCACATATATAACGGGTTATCCAACAGGTGACCCGCTAAGCTAGCGGGTCAATTTTAGATTGGGATCACAGATAACATGTATACAAAATATTTAGTATTCCATAATTTTATTTACCAAAAATATATATATCTAAAAAAAAATGTATTAATTCTCAAAAACCATCGTAATTCAATTACATATTTATGAAAATATAGTAACGAAATATATATTTATTGAATGAATCAATATGACAACTGATCCTTCTCCTTTTAGTAATTTATTTTAGGTTGTTGGGATGATGAAATCTAAAAAATAAGAAAACATATCTTAAAACAGGTCATATAGGTCACGGGTTGATGACCCGATCTATCAGACCCGATAATTAATCAGGTCTACTAACGGATTACCCGGGTTAACATATGTGACCCTAACCCAACCCATTTATTTGACAGGTTCGGCAAGTCAACCCTTAAATGACCCAAAAGTTTTTCCCAACCCAAATCCACTAATTTCGTGTCGAGTTAGCGGGTCATGTACAAAACTGCCTCCCATAATTGAAAGCCAGGTGGAATGCTAAGATCCTAGTTAAGTATTTGGTTTTCAAAAAATATTGGTAGTTGTTTAAAATATGTGTAGCAATATTTAGGAAAACAATATGAAACGCTTGGAAAAACATTATCCATCAAAAAAAAATACCACCCGATTTTGTATGCTGCAGCAACGAAGCAAATTGGTTGACAAGATAGCTATTTGCCATGGCCCAGAAGAATGCAAATATGCAATTAATCAACTAATCAACTAATCAAACCATGTGATTCTCATACATCATTGGCCCATTAGAAATCAGCCAATCTATGACAGCCTGCATAACCATTGATCCCGTGTACCACGTTTACACAACCTAGGACATTTGCATTAATACCATTTTCTCTCGATGCTTTCCTGTAAACTCTTTCTCCATGCACGAATGTGCTTAAAGATATACAAAAGCGTTGGGATGAAAAGCCGACTTGCAAAACTCACATTCTATTTCCAAACTCACCTTGAAATGTACACTAAAGAGAGGGAGGAGGAATAACATTACTACTGTACGTAAAGAAAACCACATTCAGCATACAGGCCATTGGTATATATTTTTCATCTGATAAGCTTATATAACATTAAAACTGCACTACAAAGAGCGAAGCTGAAGAAAGAATTCTACACAACCATTAAAAGATATAATTACAAATTCAACTGACTAGCTTACTATATAACATTACACAGGAACTGCAACGAGTGAAGCCGATGAAAGTATTCTAAAAAAAACCATGGATAATGTTCATTCTGTTAGGAATTCTAGTCCCTCCCTTCTTCAGAAATCCAAATGAAGCTCCCTTGGCAGTCAGAAGGGTGCTTGCCTGTACAGTAACAGTTTATAACTAGATGAGGTCCAATTCCCAAACAAAATTATAAAACTTGTACTTCATTCAACCTAAAAACCAATTGGAAGAAGGAAACAGATTTTACATGTTTACAAGTCAAAGCTAGAAATGATTATGCATGTTCTCCAGTTTGAACAACCCGACAACAACAATAGGAAAAAGGTCAGTATTACTTTGATGCCTTCGTAATTCCAATACACTACAGTGTGATTCTTAAAACTAACAAACATGTAGTCAAAGTCTCTAAGACACATCTACCTGCAAAACTTCTTTTAGGATGTGCACTAACATGATAACTGATGAGCTTATAAAGAAATGTATGAGCAATACCCATAACACAATCCGAAAGCCAGTATATTAGTCCTAACTCCTAAATCAGACAGCATGCCAATGGACATTTGATGAAGAATTACAATTGGGAATAGGGTAGCATGAGCATTTTGGGGGAAAAAAATATCTGTCGGCATGATGAGGAGATTTTCAAAGATCAACAAATACTGTCGAAGCTTAAGACCCAACACACATAAGGGTATGGAAGCACTCTTAAATTTCCGTCAAAACCGATAATGCATGAAATTTAGCTAATGTACCTCATTTGTGTTCATTATCTTTTGCCTGTACATAATCCACTGACCACTGCACATAACAGATTCAATGTCTTCTGTCCGCGCACAATAAACAAGGCTCAATAGGCTGAAAGCAACCACAAATGTCAGTCATTAGTCATTACAAACCCTACAATATATTAGTATTCTGAAACTTTCAATTAAGGCAGAAACAGCAATAATACACGGCATATTAACATAATCATTTACCGCTGCGGGAAATCAATAAAATTAAACTCTCAGACACCATGCATGGCAGTCATGTCAGATGTTCATATAAGCAGGTCAATCTTCAATATCATACTACAACCAGAGTTCACAACCTTAACGACTACTTGACTCAAATTTACCAGGCAACGCCAGTATCTAATATGTCACATTGCAAAACTGGTTTAGCATTGTTTAGAGCAAAAGCTCATGACTCTATAAATCTAGGATGCATACTTGAATTTTGTCCAACGACAATCACACCATATATGCAATTTCTGTGATACCCCATGGTACAAGGGTGGGTATGCTGGAAAGGCCTCTAGCCATAAGAGGGAATGGTAGTGTGAATCCCACATGGGTTAGGAAGCTGTTCTAGATCCCTCATATACAGAAATAATCTATAACATACAACTGAAGACGCCCTTTGAGAAAACCCGACACCCATCACCCATGGATGAGGTCAAACTATGGGCTTTAGCCTAGGTGACATGATAGTATGGATTTTTCCAATACATGCTCCTTAATGGAAGTAATCAGAAGCATCAAACATGTAAGCTTGCAGACCTAGTTCATGCTAGTAACTCTTAAATTCCGACCACCGATCATGGATATCCAGACCCACCACACCAAAAACATAACTTAATTGATAAATACGAGCAAGTCAAAATACTTTTATTGATGAATGAGTAAGAGGAGAAGATAAAAAAAAAATCTGGAGAAGAATAGAGGAAAGAAAATACGTCCTTAATAGTTTCAGCCCGTTGGACACCCTCAGGAAATGTCCCACAAGTAAAAGAACACTAACAGAGCCCTTTAATACTATCATAAGAACCTAGAATCAGATCCTAGCTATCTTTAGAATATGTTTTGAATTAAATGGAAAGAAAATCATTTAATGGATGCCTTGTAGTAGCTGATGAAGCAAGAGTTGACTAGTTTAGTATGGAGTGGAACAATAGGAGTGCCACACGGTAATACTTATAATGACTCTCCAATCAAGTCTTACTTACTGGACTCTGGTTGAAATAAAGTTAGAATATGTTAGAGTTCATAGTATTTCTTCATTAGTATCCTAAACGTATATTTGAATTTGACTTTATGAACTATACTAAAAACATGACTCATGAGTCTTAAGGAATACTTTAGTTCAAGTTTGGGAAAATAAAAATATACTATTTTTGGAAACATATCCTAATATCTCTGATATATCCGAGATAGACCCCAATGTGACGTAAGTGACAATAAGAAAAATCTTGCTCATCATGCAAATGTTAAAAGTAGACTAATTAGGAAGTAGAGCAGAATGATGATAGACTTCTACATCAATTAAATGAATGCATGATGCATAACCAAATCCACAAGAAAATCTACATATAATGGTTGAAGTTTCGGAGGTAAAAATATGCATTGACCTTTGACCAAATCGAATTTCATAAACATTGTAATTCATGTGCAATAAGAAGCACTTGACAAAATGTGACTAAGTTGATAACTTGTATCAGAAGCCGAAGAAAAGCAAACAAGCAAGCATTCTAAATTTCTAAAATGAATACAACATGAGAAAAGTAATAAGTTGTATATACATCTTACGTTAACCATATTGAGCATGCCCTTTCTTCAGAAAACCAGTCGTGTTGACGAACAATAGGCCAAGCAAAAGGGTTGACTGTGACCAAGTCAGCCTACCAAATAAAAGAAGAAATTCCTCAGTAAAGTTAATTGGTTAAAGGAGAATGGAAATAAAACAAAACCGAGTAAGACCTTGTAAATACAGGGAGTGACTCTCCAGGACAGATCGGGGGAAAAAGTAACTCTAGAGGACACTTTTTTTTTAATCACTCACAAGGACCGGGTAGATGAAAGATCAAGTATACCATTGACGCGAAATTAAAAACGGCTCGGGTAGATGAAAGGTGAAGTATACCCCTTGCACTAAATAATAAACGACCAGGCTCAACCGAAACGACTTAGTGTATATAGTATGTACAATGATTGTTCATACCTAAAATAGATATGAACAATGATTGTTCATACCTTAGCATGAGCTATGAACACTCATTGTTCATTGTTCATACCTCAACATAATGTATGATCAATAAGAACACTTATTGGAGTATGAACAATTCAATCATTGTTCATACCTATTTGGGGTATGAACAATCAATGTTCATACCTCAACATAATGTATGATCAATAAGAACACTTATTGGAGTATATACCTATTTGGGGTATGAACAATGATTGTTCATACCTCAACATAATGTATGTATGATCAGTAAGAATACCTATTGGAGTATGAACAACTATTGTTTATACTTCAACATGAACTATAAACAATCATAGTTCATACATCAATATATTATATGAAGTACATTCACCTATTTGGGTATGAATAATTATTGTTCATAGCAAAACAACAAAAAGGGTAAAATCAGAAAATATTTATTTCAAATCCGGGCCATTTGTCCTTAAGGGTTATTTTCACTCGAAAATTGATTTTCCAGGTTATTTTCACCTGAAATTTGCCCTTGAGAGTGATTAAAAAAAATCGCTGGTTTTGAAAGTGATTTTCACTTGAAAATAGGCCTTGGGACCAATTTCTTGTTGTAAATAATGGGTGTTCAACAGTTTTTAATGTTTTCATATTTGAATTACGTGAAGTCAGGACTATGCAAAAAGGCAGATCCTTCCCAGGAGCGGTAGTGCCCTCCCTTGTCAAGAATGATAAGACCAAATAGGGATAACTCATTAAGTTATAAAGCTCTAAAAAAATTAGTTTGGTACCAGAATTAAGTGAGATAACTGTTTTATAGAATGTATGTGTCTCTGAATATTATACTTCCTTTTTTATACGAGCAAGTGAAACTCAATAATTGAGTTATAGTTTAAATTTATTACCTATTTGATAGTTTGGTGAGCGACATGCTTGCAGTGTAATAACGACTAATGATAGGCCAATTAAAATAAATTAGGGTTCAAAAGACCACACCAGAGATGATACAAAATACTGACAATTAAACATTAAAAGAAACATTTCTTCTCCTTGCTATATGTACACATTTATTAAACCCATCTTAATGAAGGATCTTAGTTCAAGATGATCTCCTCACAATCGAGAAGTGGATAATCGAGGATAATGCCCACCAACATTAGGTAACTTAGAGTATATATTATCGTAAGACATTACACTTTTCAATTGTGAGTCCGTTTAGTCTTGGACAATCATAGCTAAAAACCAATACAATAATGGAGATTATTCCAAATATTTTTCCCTGTAGCAAGGCACTGAGATGACAACAGGTCACTGACATTTTTCGGATTGAAAAAGAATAATAGGGCTTAAAACCAATGAACTCAATCTGTTGTGACAATCATACTCTTAGATGAAAAAAATATGAAGAGAAGAGAGTCATTAATCAAACCTTTTTGCCAACCTCAAAGGAACATATTCCATCATCCCCCAATACTGACTTTGCATCATTCTTTATAATGGCTTCAGTAGGGAGAGTTGTGGGAGCCGTTGTTCCTTTGATGCATGTTTCGCTTCCTTTGTTAATTAGAGCAGACACAAACATCTCATCAGCTGTACAAAGAGCAAGACATTACCATAAGTTTGAGCTAAACTTTTTTTCTAGAGAAGCACGAAGAGAAAAGGAATAGATAGATAGCAAAAAGATAAGGGCAATAATAAGGTTAAAATTAATGACACGGCAATAACCAACCATATGCAGTCTACTCTAGCATGGTTAGCTATTGTGATACTTTTGGGGCATGGCCCTAGGAGGGGTATGGAAAGGCATGGGTATGGGTATGGGTGACGGTTGCGCCATAGTGTGATTTCGATTCGCTTGGACAGCTGTCCAAGATCCTGGTTATATGCCAAATTCTAACGTCGAGGCCTTTTTAAGCACAATTGGCTGAAGGGTTGGTGAAAAACTCTACAGTTAAACGTGTTATGGCGAGAGTAATATTTAGGATGGGTGACCTTTTGGGAAGTCCCGTCTGAACAAAACCCCACACTATCCGAGGTCCGCAATGGCTAAGTGGAGACAGTATCGGCGTGTTAGGATGGGGCGGATTGTTATAGCCATATTCTACATTTCCATAACACTGACAAAGTTCTTCTACATAATTTGCATCCGGCCCAATCAAGCGCTAACACGCGTGCAAAAAAACAAAAGACCAAATTGTGAAATTATATTTTTCTATAATTATTTTGTTTGCTTGCATACATATTGGTGTTTGACTGGGCTGGAGGCAACTTTGTAGCAAAAATGGAACACTCTCTACAAGTTGTCCAATATACACCTTTGGTCATTAGTTTTGTGCATGTGCATTGTGTCATACTGTCTCTTGCTCTTTCTATTCAATTAGAAAAAGGTTAGCCTTAAACATATACTTGAATATAGCTGGTCTAAGTGTAACAACCCGCCTCATCCTACCACGTCGATACTGTCCCCACTTAGCCACTGCGGACATCCGACAGTGGGGTTTTCGGACTCTGGATAACAGCACTACTCCTGCCTGAGCACGCTTAACTGTAGAGTTCTCACCAACTCCACAACTAAACGATCTGGAAAAGGCCTCAACGTTAGGATTTAGCGGATCAATTACTTAAGCTCCAAATTTTGAACAACTTCTCAAGTGGTAGAATGCATATCTGGCACAACCGTCATCTCCTGGGTTAGGCCTTTTCAGATACCAGTCGCAACCTCTCCCCGCCCACGGGATAGGCGCCTTTTCAGTATACCCTAACGGGGTATTACATTCTCCCCACCTCATGAGAGAGCCATCATTGGCTCTGATACCATTTTGTAATGACCTGCTTCATCCTACCACGTCGATACTGTCTCCACTTAGCCACTGCGTACATCCGACAGTGTGGGGTTTTCAAACTCTGAACAGCAGTTTCTCAGGAAGTCACCCATCTTTGGACTATTCATGCCTGAGCACGCTTAACTGTGGAGTTCTCACCAACCCCACAACCAAACGATCTGGAAAAAACCTCGACATTAGGATTTAGCGGATCAATTACTTAATCCCCAGATCTCGAACAACTTCCCAAGTGGTAGAATGCATATCTGGTGCAACCGTCACCCCACGGGTTAGGCGCTTTTCTAGATACCTGACGCAACCTCTCCCCACGGGATAGACGCCTTTTCAGTATACCTCCACAGGGTATTACACTAAGCATAACATTCAATCCACTACCATTGATACTAGAACCTAATCCTCTTACGTAATCTTTCGAGCCAGTCGTAACTCAGTTGGCATAAATTAATTAATATAGATTTCAACCATATAAATTCGTTGATAGAGACAAATAGAACAAGGGAGGGGTTCTAGGGATATATATTTTAAAAACACGTAAACAAACTCAAAATCGTTAGGATATTTATAAGTTTTAGATTAGGCTAATTTTTTGTAGATATGATCTCCTAACTATTCTAAATATTGCCACAAATAATCGAAAAAATCAAAAATTTATAAATTTGTCAAATGTAGTCAACAAATTAAAACAATTGGCTAATTGTGGACCGTTCATTTTCACCATTTTTGATAAGATATTTGGCAAGTTTATAATTTATTTTTATTTGTGACAATGTTTGAAATTGTTAGGAGATCGTATTTACAAAAAATTAGCCTAATCTAAAAGTTATAGATGCCCTAACGATTTTGAGTTTGTTTACGTGTTTTTATAAGATACATCCTTAGAACCCCTCCTATATAACAAATACAAGGGCAAGGAACAAAATGGCAATCTTTTTACCTGATGATGTTCCGACTGTACCTAAAGAGAAAGATATGTAATCACCAATCTTTTTCTTTATAGGTGCAAATCCAAGCATCCGCAGTGCATTAATAGAAATATGAGAATCGTCTTCTCCTACCCGTGAAAGAATCTGCCAAAAAGTACAAACACATTATATTACATGACAATAGAATCCCCAAATACACAAAATATCTAGAGATCTCAGTCGCCTAAAGTTTGGATTTGCACCTTCCTAACCGATCATCTATTTGATATAAAAAAATTGTCCTATTCTAATCCCTTTCTTACCTCACGAAAACCCTTCCTTTCCACTTCTTCCAAAAAACTTACACAATTGCACTTGGAATGTCTGCTAAGCACTTTAATAGAAAATGGATGAACAATGATAACATATCCTAATGCTTCCATGACACTACATAGTGGTGCCATGGTTTGTTGAATAAAGAGAAGAAAGTCTCCTACACACAAGTTGAGAAAGGGTACTAACCACTGAGATAAGTTGAACCCCTTGTCCCAAACACGACATCTCTTATCACCTTCTAAAAGCTCTTCCCTACATGGTAATTAGTAGCTCAAAAAGTACATAACATCTCTAGTTGTCATAATCCCTTCCCGCAATGCCATGGCCCTCCCTACATGGTAATTAGTAGTTCAAAAAGTACATAACATCTCTAGTTGTCATAATCCCTTCCCGCAATGCCATGGCCCACACTCCACACCAAACCATTCCCCTCTCTTTCTAGGTAATCTAAGATTCTAGCATTTTTATCAGAGACCAAGCTATGCAAAATCATTGTATTGCTCTTTACGCATAGCAATACCTATCCAAGCTTCCAAACATCATCTCGAAAGGATATGGACTCACTGGAACCAGGTTAAATCACCACTCCTTTTGCTAAATTTGACACGGAATTGTGTGGTGGTTCATTAGAGTGCCACTTGCTCACAGCTCACCTACTAGCACAACAAGCTGTAATGAACTTGTGCCACAGATGATCCTCATCCTCCTCATATTCTCTTTTTTTGTTAGCACATTCCATTAAATGAGGATGAGGCTGGATATTAGATGGCAAAAAAAAAGTATGTCAAGGAGTGACAAAATAATACTCCATAGCCACATACATACACATTTTACCATGGGCACCACTTTTCCAACTAATAGTTTTAATGACACCACTAATTTTAAAGGGCTTGTTTGTTTTTAGTTGGAAAAGTGGTAAAATTTGTGTTAATAACAATGGATGAATAATTAAAACTTACAGAAGAACGTAAGATTTGGATTTGAGTTGAGATAACGTTGAATTCGTCGGCGTGATGAGGGGAACTAAACAAACCTGCATGGTTTAATTACTTGATTAGATTGCAATTTTAGAAAGAAAAAAAAAAAAAAAACAATTGAAAATTGAAAACCTGGAAGCACAATTCGATGTTGGAGATCAATGACTTCATCGGCATAATAACTATAATCTCTCAAGAGTACAAAAGACTTATCTATCTTCTTAACTACGTCTCCTTCAAAGAGAATTGCACCATCATCGAAAACTCTATCATCACCATCTAATGTTACAATTACTCCATTATGTAGTAATCGTAGTCTTTAGTCTTCTTCTTACTTGTTCCTTTTGTTCCTCCTTTTCTTGGTGGTGGTGGTAGTGGTGGTGGTGGTGGTGGTCGATGCATTTCCCACCAAGAAAATTCTCATCCATGACTTGATTATTACAAGTTAGTTTTTTCTTGAGCTTACGAAAAAGTGAAGTAAAATAAGTCATTATATCTGATGATGTTCAGTTTTGAGTTTTTCTGACTACTTATATAACAAAGGTGTCAGAATTTAGATCCTGTACGTACTCAGGAAACAACAGTGTCAGTATTCAGATCTAAAAAGTAAAAGTAAAAAGTCACCGCCGCTTTTTATAAAAAGACCGAGTTGATGAAAAGTCTAGTTTA
The DNA here is from genome assembly GCF_015680905.1 of Coptis chinensis. Taxonomy (NCBI): domain Eukaryota; kingdom Viridiplantae; phylum Streptophyta; class Magnoliopsida; order Ranunculales; family Ranunculaceae; genus Coptis; species Coptis chinensis. Next base: position 188,455 of record NC_141461.1, on the reverse strand, counting down.
ACCTGATATTATTGTGCACATGTATATATATGGGCAGTGTGCACCATAGTACAAAATATCAGGATATGGATATTTATCGATATTCAATTTCTGGATATGTATCGTGGATATATCCTCTCTTTGGAGATATTTGACATTGTTTCACATGCAAATATCGTGGATATATCTAAAATATCGATAAATATCGTAGATATTGTAGATATTTCTTGATATATCATGATACATTATTTATATTTATTTAAAATATAATGGTAAATATTAAATAAAATTGTTATATACACAAAATATCGCTAAATATCTCCAAATATCCCTAAATATCCTCAAATATCACAAATATCACAAATATCGTCAAAATATCGTAGATATTTGCAGTCGTATATATCTCTTAACATATTGTGATATTTATATATCTTTTTTTGAAATATGGATAGATATCCCCAAATATCGCGATATATCGAGATATTTTGTACTATGGTGTGCACAACAATCAAATTTATCAGTGTCCTATTGAGATATACATTAGCATTACTTTATATATAGAGTAATTTAACAATTAGACACCAATAATATTAATGTGTTTCCAGTTAGACACCAAATTACAATCCAGCTCACATTTTATTTTTACTAGTTAATTGTCACGTGTCTACGCCACGTGTGTGAGGCCAGTTGGTTTGGGTCGGTCAGTACAAAAATACAATTTTCAGTCAGTGGCAATTTCATAATTGTTTGTAAAATTGAAAGAGTGATAAATCAAGGGAGAAGTGTCTGAATTTTACTATAAAAATAAACAGTTTCACCCCTCAAGAAATTGGTCCCAAAACCCAATTTTGATTCAAAACAACTCTAAAGGACAAGATTTTTTTATAACCACTCACAATGACAAATATCGGGTGAAAATAATCCTGAAAACCAGTTTTTGAGCAAAAATAACCCTCATGGACAAATGATCCGGATTTGAAATAAATATTTTTCGATTTTACCCTTTATGTCGTTTTACTATGATCAATATCTTATACTAATATATGAACAATGATTGTTCATACCCAAATAGGTGAACGTACATTATACAATATATTGATGTATGAACAGCGATTGTTCATAGCTTATGTTGAGGTATAAACAGTGATTGTTCATACTCCAATAGGTGTTATTACTGATCATGAATTATGTTAATTATGTTAAGGTATGAATATTAATTGTTCATACCCCAAATAGATATCAACAATAAGAACAATTATTGTTCATATCCGAAAATAGGTATGAACAATGGTTGTTGATTGTTCATACTCCAATGAGTACTCTTATTGATCATATATTATATTGTGATATGAACATTGACTGTTAATATTCCAAATAATTATGAACAATAATTATTTATATGAACATTGATTGTTCATACCCCAAATAAGTATGAACAATGATTATTCATAACTCATGTTGATGTATGAACAATGACTGTTCATAGTTCATGTTGATTTATGAATAATGATTGTTCATATCCAAAAGTATGAACACTAATTGTTCATACCCAAAATGGGTATAAACAATAATTGTCCATAACTCATGTTGATGTATGAACAATGATTGTTTATACACCAAATAGGTATGAACAATGACTGTTCATATTCTAATAAATGTTCTTATTGACCATACATTATATTGAGATATGAACAATCGGTGTTCATACCCAAATAGATATGAACAACAATTGTTCATAGCTCATGTTGAGCCGTTAAGGTATAAACAATGATTGTTTATACTTTAATATGTATTTTTACTGATCATACATTATGTTGATGTATAAACAATGATTGCTTATATCCCAAATAGGTATGAATAATAAACAATAATTATTTATATGAACAATGAGTGTTCATAGCTCATATTAATGCGATTGTTCATACACCACCGGGTCATTTTGGTTAGGCTGGGCCGTTTATTATTTCGTACCAGGGGTATACTTGGAAAATAATTTTGAATTAACTTACCCTGTTTACTATGAATATATATGACCGTTGCATTTTAGAAGAAGAAGAGTGTAGACATTAATGGCAGAAAAAGAGTGTGAAGAAACCAAAAGTAGAGATTTTCAAGTCGCCCATCTTCAAAACCAGCTCAAATTTCTACAAAATAGAGTAAAGGTATAATCTTTTTGTTATCTCTTTCCAATTTTTCCATTTGCTTTTTAAGTTACTTCTTATAATAATGAACACTGTTTTCTTTTAACCAGGAATTAGAGCTGGAGAATGCTAAACTGTCGTCTCAGTTATCCAGTTGCCAATGTCGAAAGGTATTTTGCTTGTTTACTTATCTACTTATTTTTTCAAGTGTTTTTACTCCAGTGGTTTTTTTGGTTACAATGTTCTTTCTAGAGGGTGCCCCATGTTTTGCAAATAGTTGAAAACGAGTATGTGAACATATAGCATTAATCTATATACTATGTGGACTTATGAGTGAAGGTAGAACACATGTTAACTGTTAGATTTACAAATTTTAATTTGTATGTATAAAAACTACATGTAGATGACTAAAGCCGAAATCCTATTCGCACAATCTGAGAGTGGAAAAAGGGTTTTGCATTCGTTCATATGTGGCACATCCTTAAGGACATCGAGAGCTCCATTCAAGACACTCCTACGTACCCATTTTGGATAACGAAGACCTATTGGTGGCCCAAAGACCAACAGTGTCCTTGAATCAGCCTATGTTGAGGGATCAGGAAAAGTTGAAAAGGAAGAAGACAATTGATGATGATCAGTTAGAAATAAACTTGATGGAGCATAGTCACGAGGTTTCTGAGATAATTACACATTCAGAAGTGAAAGGAAATGGATGCTTGGACAAACTCGACAATGAATCTGATAGGAAGCTTAAAGTCATGATGCTCCAAGTTGAAAATGAATGTAGGAGACTGGAGTACGAAAAATATGATAAAGAGATAAACATTATGGAAAAATGTGCGTTCAATGACAAATCCAGTTCAACGTTCTTTTTTCACCAATCTGCAAGCAAAAATTCAGGCAAAATGTGCCCATGAATTTTAATGATGTGGATGTTCTAGCTGCTTAACTGTGAAGAAGCCAAAGTGTTTATTATAGATCTCAAGGTATGGCTATGACAGAGAACAAATTCCGCTGACCAGAAGTTAATCATGTCTCTTTACATGTATTTCTTATGTTTTCTTGTAATATAATTTGTTTTTGTAATGTCTTTCATATTTAGTAATGAACTGACAAATTAGAGTTTGCAGACTTTTCACTTCTTACTTTTGTGAATATTACGGGAGGAATAAACTATGGAACACTTCCATTTCCGACTAGAGTTAGTCATAAATTCTCATTAGAACTACATTATCATAGAGATATTATTTTTATGTTATAGTTATTATTGCTAATATTGTAGTTATAATAATTATTGTTATTATTGGGGCCTCTGGAGAGAATGCTTGTTTTGGAGGATGAAACAGTACTGTGTTAAGATATGGAGTACGATCACTGGAGATTCTCTTACCTAAATTGCTTAAAGATAAAACTAAAAAGTATGGTTGGTTGGGTTTACTGTTACATTATTTACAATGGCCTTTTGCCATGAAGGCGGGACTTGCAGTTTAGTTCAACTCTGTAACATATATGAAATATGAATTTGAAACCACTATCTTCATCAGAAGTTTTGCTAGATTACTTAATTACAATTATTTGTATAAGGTCATTAAGCCACTATTACAGTGGACGTGTGGTTGTGGTTTCCATTATATTTAGCTACTGTTTTTAAATTGTTATTTTAATTATTCTTATCTTATTTAGTGTTTGAATACAATTGTTCTTTGAAATGTAGTTGGTGGAGAGTGTCAAGAAACTAAATGTAGGCGGTGTTACGATCGGATCATTTCCAATCAAAGGATGTGGAGATTTAAGACTTGGAGATGCGGTCGGACATGAAAAAAGCAAAGACATTGATGCAACTAAACATATTGAATTAATAGAGAGCACACCAGGTTTTGCATACTTATACACGTTGTTTCAGTTGATCATCGTCTGGTTTCCCATAGATAACTACCGAAAAGAAGTGGAGGGGAAAAAACTGCAATCAATATAAGTAAAATTTTGTGAAATATATATTACAGATAGGATTCATATCAGAAAATTGGAATGTGTTACAGAGCTATACTTCATAACTCTAATCCATGGTGCATTGTGAGAAACTGTTCCCATCATCCTACCTGTGTTTACGCTATAAGCTTGATGTTTCTAATGACATATAATTGCTTGTGGTTGATCAGAAAGCTGTGAAACTGCTCAGAACATAATACTGGCTATGTTTGCAAACAGGTTGTGCCTTGGAGACTACGCATCACACTTCGAGGAGATATGTTGCTCTCAAAATCATGTATTTTGGTCCTAGGTACAATTTACAGTTTTAAATTCAGCAGCTTGTTACCAGTTTATCCATATGTTTAAGTAACATGGACACTCCATATTCTTAAAAAAAATCCGTGTCGGACATACGGACCCGTTGTGCATATGATTTTAAACTAGTGTTTCTTCTATACCCTAAAAGACTTAAGAACATAACCTAATAACAGTTACAACTCCATGATATGATATGCGACTTTCAAAGTTAGTTAGTTTTAAGGGGTGCTTTCTCCGGTCTTTAGCCCAATCTTAAGTTGAGTAACTAAAGGATTATAATAGTTTTCTATGTAATTACCTGTGTCCCCGTCTCCTACTTCATTTAGGCTGCCATGTCGGACATTCCGTATCTGTGTCAATATGACTGAACTTAATGACCATATGTTCGACTTTCAGGTTCTACGGGTTTGCATCAGTCCAAGTGGAACCGACTGTTGAGGTGTGTATATATATTTTTCTCTCTCTTCTTTATGTTTTAAAGATTTAAATTTAGAAAATAAAGAACTTTTAGATGTGACACGTGAGCATCAGTAGCAGGAAGAACTGTATGGTATTAGGAAAAGGCATGGTGTATGTAAATCTATGCGTACTCTACAGGCAATAGTTTGAGTACCAATATGCAGGCTTTTATCTTGAATGAGTTTCTATGATCTTTAACTATACGTTTTGGAGTTTTGGGGCTCAAGCTTCTGCTAGCATTCAAAAAGATGTACTGACGCATGAAAATTGCTATAATCATAGTTAATTGAAGTATTCACAAAGCACGTGATGACCTTTTCTTGATCATGATCAAGGTTTATTTCTTTTGACAACTTTGTCTTTTCAAATACATTGTGAATTCTAGTCTCAGCTTCCAGAAACTTCGCAGCTTAGCAAGATGGTTCTCTTCCTTGGTCACTCTCCAGTTTTCATTTCTGTATAACTGTTATCCACTTCAGTAATGTCTTCTTGATGCATATGCAAGTCCTAAGTAGACCTCCTGAGTGTTAATATACAAAGGTCCGCATCCACTGACATTTTTTACTTCATGAATGCCATTGTAGTCTGCCGATAATTCTTTGCGAAAAAACCATATGCTAATATTAACTATCAAGCTATTCCCTGTAACTATCTGTGTGAAAGACAAGCAACTTTGTTCATGAAGCGGTTGAATTTGACTTGATTTTTATGTACTCTATACACTATACAGTATGAAGTTTTCAAGCCATTTGAGAGGATGAGACACTTGTTTTTTGAGTGGTGGAATTTTATTGTGCGTTCCTTCTTTATTCCGTGCAGTCTGAAATTTTTAAGGCACTTGAGAAGACGAGACTTTTGGTTTGTGACAAGAAGGAATCACAATACACTAGGTGTGGGAGAACAGACAAGGGGGTTTCCTCAGTTGGTCAGGTTAGTTGATTAAGCACCATACTATTTTAGTTTCTAAACCAGATCTCGTGGTTGCAAGAGATCTGGACATATGCATATTGTTTGTGTTCTAAACAATCTTACGCTAGTTTTCCACTTACACATGTAAACCTTTTATATCTGAACTGCTTCCTAATTATGTCATAGCTTAGTTGATCTTGAGCAGTGAAGCATGCACATGCCATGTTTACGTGTTCTTGAAGCATGCCCTATCTCCTTCGAGATCAGTAATGAAACTCATGGTATTTCATGCAGGTGATTTCTTTGTTCCTTAGATCAAAACTTGAGGGCCCTCGAGTACATGGAGATTGTGAGGAAATTTCTCCAAAAAATATATGTGGTTTGTGATAATTCTTCAATTGCTGTCAGTCTAAACAATATTATATGTCCATGAATCTATTCTTGCATCAGGATTTAGAATTGGATATATGTAAGCCACCCCAAATATTTGGTTGTAATTGATTATAGAGTTAGCCCAATGGTTAGTGGCGAGAAAGCCAGTCAGTCAAGAAGAAAGCTTCCCATCTATTTAAGACTGCAACCTTATATACAAACCGTGTATGAAGAAGTTACAATAGCATCCATTAAAGTTTAGTGTTGATACAGAATTGTTTATTATATGAGCTAATTAGGCTTGTCTACTCTCCTTTTGCCAGAAGAAATTGATTATGTGAGGGTCCTAAATGCAGTCCTTCCAAAAGATATTCGTGTTATTGGCTGGTGTCCTGTTCCACACAATTTTCATGCAAGGTTCGTCAATCTTATTCTACACATAGGATATCTCAAGGTTTTTCATCACTCAAGTGCAATGGTGATCTTTTACTAGTTAAAATAAGACAAACAATTAGAGATGATGGAAAATATTAATGATGTTCCACACATGTCAACACTGGATACGGTACAAAATATGCGACAAAATCTCAGTAAATCATGATATCTGTCAGAATCCTGACAAGATGGATACACGATAGTTTCATAATTGCTGTGTCAAAATTGCAAAAATGCTGGTGGTCTTTAGGGTACCAAATTTTTGCCTGAAAATAATTTTGTTTACCATAATTGTTGTTTTTATGATTTCAGGTTTAGCTGTTTGAGCAGAGAGTATAAGTACCTGTTCTGGAGGGGAAATCTTGATCTACTGGTACTTTTGTTTTTGCTGTGTGAAATTCACTAGATTCATGTTTAACGCTACTGATCTAACTAAAGTCTCATACAAATTGGGTTGTGCACATTCCAGGCAATGGAGGTAGCTGGTAAGAAATTTGTTGGGCAACATGACTTCAGAAATTTCTGTAAGATGGATGCTGCAAATGTTCACAACTATAGACGGCATGTCACATCATTTGAAATTTCTAGCTGCAGTAGCAGGTTGATTTTCTTTTTCTTTTTATCTTTTTTTTTTTAATGAATGAATCTTATGAAGTCCTTCCAACTGTCTATTTCATGAGCTATTTCATTTAGGTATTAACTATAATTTTGATGTTGCCTCTTATTTCTCTATTCAACTTGTTGGGGGGGGGGTGTCCAGGACCCTTCTGACTACCTGAAATTTTGCATATGCCATCAAAAGACTGCCGTGTCAACATTTTACAATTTCATTAAGGGCACTAGATGCTGTCAAAATAATTGGCAGTGAATATAGACAAGATTTACCAGTTATGATTCTTTCAACCTTGTCAAAGTTCACGATATTTCGCAAATTTGGCTATGTTGTGTTCTATGCTTTTGACTACATGGAATCAAATCAATATTATAAAATAGTATGAAATGTGTTGTGTTGTGTTCTATCACAAATTTGGCTATGTTGTGTTCTATGCTTCCGACTACATGGAGTCAAATCAATATTATAAAATAGCACTGAATATTTTTTTTAATTAATTTATATTATGTATATTTATTTAATTTTTATAAAACCACTGAATCTTGGAGAACTTGTTTTCAGCTTTTAGGAGATGATGCCAATTGAATATGAAATGTGTTGCATTACAGTCTAAACTCTTTTGTAGTTAAATTAATTTTTGCCACATAATGACAGGTCTGAAGGCGATGAACTGTTGGCAATGACAATTAAAGGTAGTGCTTTCCTGTGGCACCAGATTCGATGCATGGTTGCTGTGCTATTTATGACTGGTCATGGTCTTGAAGTCCCCGATGTGAGTACACAATAATGTTGTAAGTGGTTAATTGTATTCCATCTAGAAAGTAATTATAAAATTCACTAAATAATCACAGTGGTCAAACCTTTCACATTATTTCATCATTTCTTCAAAACATGTTATGAAATTGTAATACTTTATGCAGAGATCATTTATTCAAAGTCATATCCACTTCATAATTTGCTTATGTCCATTTCTTACCAGGACAAACATCTCACATTTAAACTGCATTAATTTGCTGTAGGTGATAGATGAATTATTGGATATTAACAAGACTCCTAGGAAACCTCAGTATGTCATGGCCCCTGAGCTTCCGTTGATTCTTCAATCATGCGAGTTTGAAGGTCTCAAATTCAATTGTTCTCCAGGTAATGCAGTAAGAAACAGCATTGCTACATGCACTCGGTTCTCTCTACCTCATTTAACTCGATGAAGAGTCTGGTGCAGTTAACCTGCTTCATATTTCTCTTTTTTATCTCTAGTCGTAAGATTTATTTCATATGCAAGTAGTGGTATCATAATTAGCTAAAACAATGTTGGTCATCACTATTTCCTGGTAAATCAGTAGCAATGGCCAATAATCCATGGTACCTGGTGTGATTGCTGTGTTTGTTCATCATTGTGTCTGGTGTCAACATTGTGATAATTTTCATCAATCTTTGCCAAAGTATTTATTTGTTGAAATTAGACGTACACAATTGGTGAAAACTAAGGATACATTGCGATTGAACAGCACAATATTGTTTAAGTTGTCAACTTAATATATCTTGTGGAGTGTACAAGCCAAGTTTTCTTCTTGTACTTGTAGAGCCGTAATTTCGTAACCCATACTGTTTCTGACCACATTATTGGTAAAGAAAATTGGCTTGTAAATAATTTATTTGTTTTATTTCATTTATTTGTTTTACTGTAGATGCAGGGCAATCATTGCATGAGCACTTAAAGAATGAGATAAGATATTACAGACTCCAAGCCGCCATCTTTCAGGAGGGTCTGCTAAGCTGCTCCTCTACAACAAACGGTACATAAAGAAATAACCAACTGAATCCTGTATATTGGTCTTTTCCTCAGATTTATTTGTGGATTGGTAAAACTGGCCTCATTGAGTTTCAGGTCAAATTCCTTTAAACCATATAAAAAAGAAGGCAGCTCACATTCCTCTCATGTCACGACCTACTGAACGTAAGTCCTCTTGTACCAGTTTAGGGTGTCAGTTAGGATATGTAGGCTATATTAAGTTTTCCAGTTTTGTGGACAAATATGGTTATCATTAACAGACATGGAGTTTACATCATGCACCATAAGTCAAGGATTTGGAAAATCATAAGTATCTCAGGTATTGGTTACGTGCAGCAAAAGAAGAAAATAAAATATATACCAGTGTTTGTTTTGAACAATTTAATAATGTTCTTAACCATGTCGCACAAAAAGTGGATTTTGGGGGATGATCCACCAGTTTATTACTAGGCCATCCAAAATTCAAACTTCTGAAGCTCATTTTAACTTTAAAGAAACCCCTGCTATTATTGGCTGATTTTGTTTACCGACATTTCCAGCCTCCTATGAAGAGCGGAAGGCCAAAAAAGAAGGAAGAGACGTCTGAGAGCTCTGCGATTTCAGATTGATTCGAGTCTTTGCTGATTTTTCACGGATAAAGCAATTCTCTAGTGTTTCTTGTTTGTTTTTACTGTACATGTACCATAAAATTATTTAGTATACTACTTTGATGATGAACCAATATATAGATTTCAGAGAAAGAAGTATCTTGTTTCTTGATTAAATAAAAAAACACTTTTCAGGATTGGTTTCTTACTTTTTGAGTTAGAAATTTGATGTGTAGTGTGTGATTTGTCACAAGACATGAAAACCATTAATCCTTGAACAAGGATGGAATATCACAAATCACGTAGATGTTAATCATTAGTGGAGATATCCAGAATGTAGAGCACTTTTACCCTTCCTGCAAACCCAAACAAGGGCCATATACACTTAGAAAAGCAACAACAAGCATGGCGAGACATCGCCATTGGACCCTAGTTCCATGCTATTTACCTTTTTTTCCCCCCCTTGTACACTGGAGCTATTCTCACTTCTATTCAAAGAACTACCAAGACTAAGAAATAATTCACCAAAGAACATCCCCGACAATAAGCCCAGGAGGACAGGCAATAGAACAACACATTTTCGGTTTAAGAAGTACGCTATTTATCATCATCATTGCTAGCTGATATCGTCAATCATAATCAGAACAGTTACTCTGCATATTCTAAGTATAGTAGTTCTATCCTTCTAAGTAAAGTATAAGAGTTCTTGTCATTGTCATGGTCTTGAGACCAAGTCACTAAAAACTAAGCAAGCTAGAGGGAAAGTTTTCCTGTGGGTATATTGAGAAAAATTCAAAATCGTGTGATGTTTTTGGAATCAGCAGCACTGGTACTTCTACTCTGGACAAATTTGTCTGAAAATTGGTAACCTCTTCTTTTGACCAGAGTTACTGATGGAGGCTTCAAAAGCACCGGTTTCAGAAGAGTCGATAATGCCATCATCTGCAGGTGACCAATCATTAGTGACACTCTGTTGACCCACCTGAGTTGATGCTGGTACATTCATTGCCGCAGTAAGAGGTTGACTTTTTGCAACATATGCGTATGATGCTCCTGTAGTCTTAGATGGCTGTCCCTGCACATAGAAGATAATAATACTGTTAGTGATACTTAACACTCACAATTCACCAATAGTTGGAATGAAGCCAGTTTGGATTTGTGTCAGTGCTTTCACAATTTGCATACTACACTGAAAACATAAAATTTTGATGTCTTATACATGATATTTTGTGGTTTTAATTATTGTTCCACATAAGTATGGTTGTTGATGCATCAAAATCTAACCTAATTAAGGACTTGTCTAAAGTCTTACTCATCATCTTTTTGTTTGACAAGTATAATCGATTCCCAATAATACACTTAGGAAAGCTAAACAGATAGTAAACAATTGACCTTAATTCATGTGCCTATGCAAATTGGACTTGGGATCTGCATACTTAAACCATACATAACATCTGATGGTCCTCAACCCTTCATGTAATACCAGTTACAGTATCCATAATCTTCTGTGTGTGTGTGTGGGGCGCGCAAGTCTAGTAGAGTTCAGAATTTATATAAGGAATTTCTTGAATTACCTCTGGCCTGTTCTCTGGCTGGTTTTTGGTGGAATAGCGTGAAGGCCGAAGCTCTTCTTTCCCATGGGCAGACTACAAGTAACAAAATAAGATCCAGGTTCAATTTAAAAAGGTAACAAGAGAACCAATAAATAAAAAAAATCCCTAAACGCACTCATCAATGTTATACTACATTAAATTCTAGTTCTACCTAGTCGGTAAAACCTTTGGGTGATGATACCGGAGGTCTAGAGCACGAACCCCACCAACATCAAAAAGTTACTAATCTTATTTAAAACAAGCTTGCCAATAAAAAAAAAAAAAATCTAGTTCTACACAGAAAAGCCATGAATCTAGTTCTAGTTACTTTACCATGGAAAACTTTGGAGGCATGGCAGGAATGGTCACTATTATGAGACTTGGGTAGCAAGTTGTATATATATAGGGCACACATCAGGGACTCCTACGTGAATAAGGTCTCCTTTCACAACAATACTTGTAATTAGAAACTTGTAATAAAATATAACTCAGGGCTACCCCGAGAATATCCTCATAAGAATGTGTGATCTAACGGTCCGAAAATAAAAAAGTTCACTATGAGAATATCCTCGGGTAGCAAGTTGTATATATATGTAGGACGGGACTCCTACGGGAATAAGGTCTCTTTTTCACAACAATACTTGTAATTAGAAACTTGTAATAAAATATAAGCCTGGGCTACCCGAGAATATCCTCATAAGGTCCGAAATGTGTGATCCAACGGTCCGAAAATAAAAAAGTTCACTATGAGAATATTCTCGGGGTAGACGAACTCATATAATATAGCAATTAAAAAGGACTCCTACGGTCTCCCTTTCACAACAATATTTGTAATTAGAAACTTGTAATAACATATAAGCCTGGGCTACCACGAGAATATCCTCATAAGAATGTGTGATCCAACGGTCCGAAAATAAAAAAAGTTCACTATAAGGATATCCTCAGGGTAGACGAACTCATATAATATAGTAATTAAAAAGGACTCAAAAAAAAAGACGAAATATATCGAGATAATGAAAAAATCACCTGGCATTTAGAACCGAAACGACAAGTACCGGTATCTTCCCAATACCGACAAATATCGATCCTATAACGATGATGATTCATATTCCCAGAAGAAGAAGAAGAAGAAGATGAAGATTTGGAATCAGATAAAAAGGATTTGACTAAAATTCCATCCATAACAATTACATCTTCACCAATATTATCAAACACATATCTCGATGAAGATGAAGAAGATGGAGAAGAAGAAAACAGAATCTTCTTCTGAATATTATTATTATTATAAAGTTGATGATTATGATGTGGAGAAGGAGTAAATGGTGAATTAGTTCGATAAGAAGATGACGGAGAATCAAGAAACGTTTCCATTTAATTCTTCAACCTGCAAACAAAAACAAAAACAATGAATGATGAATGAAAAAGAGAGAGAGAGAGAGAGAGAGAGAGAGAGAGAGAGAGAGAGAGAATTACTGGATCTTGAAAATGAGGAGGAGAGGAGGAAAGATATTTATGAGAGCTGAAAATGAAGAGGGGGTTTATATAGGGGAGTTTGAAATGGCGCTTCTTTTTTTGAGTTTTTTTTTTTTTGGGGAAGTGTGTTTTTGGTGAATGGATTAGTTAGTTGGCCCAGTATAACTGATTAACGGTATCCATTGGGAGTAAAAACAACCAAAAGACATGGATTAAAATATGAAAAAAAAGAGAAAACAATAAGAGATGTGGTTCTTTAGTTCTTATTCTTCTTCTCTATTTTATTGGTACTTCTCTCTCTCTTTTCTTACAATGTTTTTGGTTAAGAAGTTTTCAAGATTCGGAAAAAGATATCAAGGGCGGCGGTGCATCCTAAACATTCTACGGAAGATATCAAAGGGATACTTTCGGGTATTGCACGAAATAATTTCTCATAATCTTATTGTGAGTGTCAATTCGATCACGATAAATGTACTTTTTATTAGGGACCGAGCCTCGATGATCATGAATAGCTTCGTACGAACATGTTCTCATCTTCGGATGAAGAACTTGATTCAACATAGCGATAAGAAGAAAACATTTTGAATGTGAGAAGAAAAGTTGTAAAGTTGAGAATAAATATGAGAATAAATGTTACAAAGTTGAGAATAGTAATACAAAAAATGTGAGTGAAGACAAAATTGAGAAATTTGTAGTCTATAAAGTTGACACAAGAAATGAGATTGGTGGTTGAAGAGTTGATAGTTGAGGAGTTTAGGGTTTAAGCTTTGATGACAAGTAAATGCATGTGAGTGAAAAAATGGTTGAATTTGGCTAATTCTAAATCGCGTCGAGTGTCTGGAAAGTACGGACGACATAGTGTTTGTCGTCTGTTTATTTAATTAAAACGGAAGACTATGTCGTATGTACATAAATAACCAACAGACGGCAGAAACTATGCCGTCCGTCTCCTGGAACTTATTATGGCAGCGGCTAGTGAAGGTCTTAACTTTGGCCGAGTTTTTAACTCATTCCAAAATTTAAGACCCTTTTAGCATCCATTGGAATGACATTTTTGTGGTTGGGCTGCTATATTGGCCTTTATCAGCCCATATGAGCCCCCATTGGACTTGCATGGACGGAAACAGAGATTCTATGGGTTTTGGTTTTGTTGTAGTTGAGCATTATGATGATGATGCTCTGTTGAGAAACTGAATGGATATATGCTGAGTTAAAGCTCGAATTGAACAAGAAAGTAATGGTAGATTAAAAATTACAAGGCACTAAAATATATTTGGAAATTCTCAATGATAGCATAAATTATGAAAACTGAATTTAGTACAACAACATCCTGTAAGGTAAGGTATGTGCCGCATATGGGAAATTGGGAATGCCTTATCTCTGTTTTTACATGTAGGAGAAGCATGTAACCACATCTTTCTCTTTTCCTCTTCAGGTCACGCTTGATTCTCAAGGGCAGAGCAGCAGCTATGGTTTTGCTATTGTTCTTTTCACTCAAGGATGCCACTGAAGCTGCATGTTGCTTTTACCCTCCTATTAACTTGTTGGCTCTTGTACCATATAGATTTGTATACAAAACACTTTTACAGCATATTTCTATAGATGAGGTAATTATATACTACATATTAAAAGCAGGAACTTGAAAAGTTGAAATTAATCAATTATTAACTTCCAAGAATACTGTTGAGTGCAAGTGTGATGTCAGAAGTGCCAAAACCCTCCTTCACTAAGACTATGTTAGGGCTGTCTTGTGGTACTGTATCTTCCCTTTTGTAAATTTCAGCACTACGAAGAAGCGCCTCGCTCCCATTTTCCACGGAGCCTGTAAGAATCACGGATTTGTGAAGGCCTACGAGCAGATCTTCATAGTCAGTGTCTCCCTTTTCCCCCACAAATACTACCATTTTAGAAAGGTCGATCCCCCATCGAACAGATAGGTACCTTCACAATTTAAAAAATGGTTTGGTACCACTGAAGAAATCTCATACTAAATCCTGTAGTATTTGTAATGGCGTTTATAGCACACATACAACATTTTAAGTTGAATAAAACAAACCTCAATGCTTGTGCTCTTGATGCAAACAATGGAACCACATTCAACCGTGTTGCAGCACAGCTGTAAACAAGGTTGCACCGGAAACCTCGCATTCGTAACTTTTGGCGAAGTTCATCAGTTTTTCGAGCCTGGAAAAAAATAGGAATTGATGATATGTTCATGTTGCATGATATTAGCTTGTCTGTACAAAACATAGAATGCAAAATTGATTAGGGTCCTTCGAGGGATCGCCTATAAAACATTATTGGACCTAGAATGAGGACTGAAGTTGTAACTGACCTTTGCTCCTGGTTTATTGACCTTGTAAGTGTAGCAATGGGAACTACAAGCCACCACATACTCTGCTATATCATTCCCATCACTTTCACCTTCCAACCCTGCGAGTCTCGCAACTGTAGACCTCACGTGATCACTTGGCCAACGATATTCCACATGTGCTGAATAGTCCATATCAGCTACCATGTCTCTCCATGGATAATACATCTCACTCCCACTTCTACAAATCAAGGCATCAAAATCACTAGGTTCCAATTGGCTAGACCTCAATGCTTCCATTGTTTCAGCTAATGTTGAACCGGTTGATATCAGAACCCCCGTTTTCCCAGCAGGATCTGAGGCTGCTGCAAGAATCGGCTTGATGATCATTGAGAAGGCATCATTAGACACATCTCCATTAGCATCATAACAGTCGACCGCTATGACAAAGAACCTTTGTCGTTTCCCAGGGGAGTAGTTGGATATGCCTGCATTGCCGCTACTAGTAATTGAATGATGATGAGTTAGTGTGTCTATAAGCTCCTTTTGTCGACTAACAGGATCCAAGTCCCCATTTACTTTGAACTCCCCATCAATAGAGAATCTTAATGAGAGGTCTTCAACATCCTTTAGGGAGTCACTCATGGGTTCTTCGACACGTTGAGGCACAATCTCTAGGCGGGCTCTAGAGTGGCTATCTGTGCAGTGCTCTATGTGGGAGAGGTAGTTCCTACAATGTTCAGGCCATGAGAAACGATGGATGTTCTTCAGACCATTTTTACGACACTCTAGCCACAAGCCCTTTTCAGCTACGAGCTTTAAGAGGGCGTCAGCAATTGCTTTCTGATCATGTGGGTCAACAAGAAGACCGTTGCTCAATGCCTGAGAAGTGTAACTTCATTAGATCAGAAAGCAATTGCATTTAGTTTAGTACATTCATGCATGCTAATCAAAGTAGACCAAGTTAGGCAATCCCCCTGCCAATTAGACTGATAGTAGTTATAAGATTTACCTTATGGATATCCACAGGCCCTCCATTTTTTGTTGCAACAGTAGGTAAACCATAAGCAGATGCCTGTCCAAAAGTATATATTTCAGGTTAGAATATAGAATATAATGTAGTGAACTTCTAAATTGTTTAAGACATCTTCATTTTCTGTCAGATATAGAGCTTAATACATATATATATACCTCTATTAGTGTCAGACCAAAGGGCTCTACTAGTGCTGGATTGATGAAGACTCCCTAACAAGACATAACACGTTTTGAGTGACAATCAGAATAGAAAACCTGATTATGGAGAATTTTATTTTTAAGGATTGTTTGATGTCAATATGATACCTTAGTCTTAGCAGCCAATCTGTATATCTCTGGAACATCAGACTGCTTGTGATGTTTGGGGTATGCAACTTGACCATACAAGTCATACTTGTCAATGAGTTTGAGAACCGTTGTGAGAACAACTGAGCTGGTATTGGACATGTCTTCTATGTCGTCTCTGTTGCCAAGTATAAGTGTCTGCAAACCAGATATTTTATCAATATGCACAACTACCAACAGAAAAGGGAGAAGAAAACTAGCAGCCTGAAAGTTACTACTTTGTAAAATTGAGAAAAGTTCAGGGTTTACCAAATTTGCTATCTCTCGTAGATGTTTGCTCTCCCCAAACGCCGTGAGTAAAGTTGTGACATTTTTCTTCGGGTCAGGGCGGGACAATGCCAGTATCATGGGCTTGTGAGGGTTTGTGAAAAATCGCATAATCTGCAACAAATAGTTCACCAAGGGAAAACAGTTTATATTTCATTTACTACTGAAATAAGGAAGATAGAATGTCAATTCACACAAAGGAGACATGGTTTGAAATGATATTACCTCAGACCATATTGGTGGTAGATTTTTTTTGTTTTCAATTGAATCAGAGCCGATCATTGATGTGAGATCCTTGTCACCATCTATTGACTCCTGCGTTGTGACATAACTGAAGTCCATTCCTGGCGGGATGACCTAACATAGTGGGAAGAAAAAACATGCATACTATCAATACAGAAGTTAGAACTTACAATAGATCACTATAACATGTATTCAACAATTTACAGCTTTTAAAGATGTTCGGTGAAGAATCAAGATCGCTACAAGTAATCGATCGAAAACAGCCATCACTTTTAGATTTTAAAGATTTTACATTGGAAGAGCTTGTACTTGATGAGGAACGGTAAGGAGCTATCCTTTGAGGGGAAGCACAGAGCTAACCCTCTAAACAACATTTTTTTGTTGACTCCAACAATTGCTTAAAGCTTTACAACAGCTTAAACACAATATAAATGGAGAAGAGGGAGAACTGTATGTACATACCACCATTCGAGGCATGTTACGACCAAGACAGCTGACTCCTCTTCTTCTCCTCACCCTAAGCTTTCTCTCAAGCTTGACATCAAATCCATCATATAGTCCCCACTGCTCTTCTATCTCTTGCCTAGTGCTAGTCACCACCATTTCAGCAGCATCCAGGCCAAACTCCTCAGCTTCGATTCTCTTCATTATCTTGTATGTTGAATTGATGTCCTCTTTAGAAAGTCTCCCTTGTTTTAACAGCTGCTCGAATTTGTTTCGTCCTAATGAGTGGCCAGTCAACACCATTGGAACATTCAGAGAACCAGACAAGTAAGCTGCCACCTCTCCAGCATCTGCATAGTGGCCATGAATCACATAAGGCCATATTGGCTTTCCCCCTTCAACTTGGTCACCTATGACCCTTGCCATGTTCACAATGTGGGTCAATGCCTGGTCGACAAACTCTGGTATGTGAGGCCACAGTGATTCTTTCGGTATATACCTGTGTTACATTTAGGAATAGTGAGTTACCTATCACGACTGACTGTTCAGAAAATAATCTCAATATGAATAATATGAAAGGGGGAGGTGTTAAACTACTAGTTATTCATAGATATCAAGATAAGTAACACTTGGACTCATTTCAATGGAAGAATTTCAGGGTTAACACTTGCAACATTTTGTTCATTCTGTAAGCTACCATTATCTGAACTTACAATAGCGAAGACAATTTGCTACCTGTTAGGAGCTCCACATGGGAGTCGAATTATGTAGGCTCCACAACCATCACCTTCGGCGTGAGAATCTATATCTGATGGGGATGACAACATCTCAATGGGCTCACCGTAGCTAGAGTCAACATCAGGAGAGGAGATTTGGCGAGTCAAGAGATCAACCCGGTATACACCTTTGGTTTTTGCTAAAGCTCTTGCAAGTTCTACCACATATTTCACCTGATGGCCAAAAGTATATATAAGTCTAAATTTTTTATTTGGCACAAAACTTGTGTAAACAATATCTCAAGCCGTTAATGTTACCTGACCACCTGTGTCTGAATCTCTTCCCAGTTCCATGTTGTCTCCTCGCACCAATCCATGTAAGCTAAAAGAAGAATGCAATGATTCTTTTTGTCACATGATTTGTATTTCACATGCTTTTTGAGTTTGTGGTAATGTTCTCTTTGTTCTACAATTTGTCTTTCTGGAAGTAGATTTTAAAGACAATTTAACAAGCTGGTTCTCGTGTTTTTATCTGAAGAAAGAAAGAAAAGCAACTTCTGTGTATCCAAGTAGATACCCAAAATGTTGGATTAATACCTGATCAAGACTATGTATAGGTGCTTGGACTTGTTCTCATCGGACCACATTTGTAGTACAGAATTGTGTCGAAGCATTTTTTCCTTATGTGGTTCTGTTTGATTACTGTCACCTTTCTCCTTTTCACCTTCAGAAAGCTCTGACAGGTCCTCTGAAGCATCTTTGCGACCTTCCTCACGCTCAATGCGCCGCTTTGCAAGTCTTTGTGCATCTTCCCACGCAATCTACCAACAAACAATCTCAGATAAAACTAGATTATAAACAGTGCATGTTATTGAGTGGTCGTTTGTCACTTTGAGTGTCATTCATCTCAATAATACAGAGCATTTTAATTTTGAGCGCAAGCATTTTAGTATACATGATGCAGTAATGACTGGAATAGAAGCATATCAACTACTGTAACAACTCTACAAGCTATGTACATCAAACGTAGAAATAGTAGAGCAACAATTCTAATGACCACACGACTATCTTTTTATCAGGTGGTCTCAAATCTCAAGTCTCAACAGAACAATGAGTTCTCAGCCAAGGTTATTCCAAAATACTAAAAGCCAACATAGGCCCCAAAACTCCACAAGTCAATTTCTTTTGACAGGGTTATGTCTCAGATCAGTGGTGTATTAAAGAGAGACCCACTAGAGATGAGTAGACTGACTTTTTTGAAGAATAATATGGACATGGCAGACAAAAAACTACTGCTGTATACTTTTAAGGAATATTCCCAAAAATATGGTGTAGCAGAGAGATGAAATTTTACTTGTTTCTTTTTACGAGCGAGATGCCAAATTCTCCAGCACATATTCTCCAGCCTATTGTTGCGTTCACGCGAGTTCCTTGTTGCAATCACCTATACATAATAATTCCTCAGTTAGACAAACTTTCTTGTAGGTCCATAGCAAGTCCCAAGTCTCTTTTATGGAAGGTTCTACAGAAACACCATATATGAATGATTGCTCTAGACTACCAGATATTTGGAGATTAAGATTACCTTTACTCATTCCTTGAATTTGCATGCATTAGGATTTAGGGTACACCTACAGTGTCCTACCTATCTATTCAGTTTCATCTACTAATTGTCCTAAAGAAGCTATATGATATGTATACCTTGATCCAGGTACGATGGAGATCAGTCTCATCAAAACGGTTAACAACTTCCTCGACGAAGTACTTGGTCGGACTAAAAAGAGAATTTGCATCTGAAATCCAGTGAGCATCTTTTTTGGTACTTCCTGCGTCCAAAATCGCTTCCAAGTATCCATTTATCCACTCATTCCTAGCCATCTTCTCCCTCCCTATTTTCTGAACTAGTTATGTTGATTCTCCTGCAGGATAAAATGAAATTTTCTCAAATTCCACTGAAAATAAGGGGGAAAAAAAGAATTTTCTGACAAACGCGTGCTGATTGCATGACCACGTCAAGGAGGAAGCAGAAACCTGACCTTCTCAACTAAATGAAGGTTAATGATCTTATTGGAATCTCGTACATACTAACATATATTGTTCTGTAGTATGATATATATATGCATTCCATTCCCAAATTTATTGGTCACTAGTTCCAGTTCAGTGGTAAACAATATATGGATTGAATACTTTTGCAAAAGAACCAAAACAAAAAGGAGGAAAACATAAAGAAAAGAAAAACATGACAATAACAGAAAGCTGTAGTAGAGTTTAGCTTCACTTTATAGAGAGAACAGGTATTAGGTGTGTATGATTATTGGTAGCTAGGAAAAATACTACTACTATATGAGGTCTAATACAAGTTTGCAACAACAAAACCATAAGTGAAAACTATGTAGCAATGAATAACAGCTTACAATGAAGTGTGTCTCCTTTCTTTTCACCTGGAATTATATTGGTGAAGTTTTTATGTTTCTAACATCTGCATGGTTTCAGTTGCAGAAAGAACTAGTAAAGCAGAGAAGCTTTCTCATAACTTATTTTGTGTAACAAGCAAGTAATCTATCAAGTGAGACTTTATATATAATGCATGAATGGAACACAACCAAGGAATATGACAAAGTACTTTTCGCCTCACAACTTGAATACTGGTACACATGAGATATGCCCAGGTTAACATGGGAGGCTCAAAAAGATCAAGTGGTAACATTTACTCAATGTATAATTACATGGATATCTCGAAGAATATCCAAATGGTTAAAGATTATTCCATCTGTGGCTAGTCTTTTCTTTCTGTTATCCTTTTTCCAACAATATGTGCCATTGCTTTTTGCTATTTTTCAACCACTTGACATGATTTCAATTCATGATTTTGTAATAAACATAAAATGGAATTCAGTTGAGCCACTCGAATGGTGGACCATGGTTAAGTATGGTCTAGCCGAAAGATAGAGTTTTAGAGGGTGCGTCCATCCAATTTCTGGCTTTTCCTGATCTCTGATAGTGATTTAAGTTGCTCTCTGATGGTGAGTTTAGTAGTAAACAAATGGTACAGTAAGTCGACCTCGATT
This sequence comes from Coptis chinensis, assembly GCF_015680905.1. Lineage (NCBI taxonomy): Eukaryota > Viridiplantae > Streptophyta > Magnoliopsida > Ranunculales > Ranunculaceae > Coptis > Coptis chinensis. The sequence goes on along the minus strand of NC_141461.1, from coordinate 167,385 downwards.
CCTTTTAATTTTATGGAGGAGAAAAAAGAAAAAAATAATAAATTGGCATTTTGAAGGGAATCATATAAATATCCCATTCCAAGAATAATAAACTAGTCGTGGGCTCATGGCACCAATATCAGTAATAAAGAAGTTTACATGGCATCTTTGCTATGTCCAGTGTCCACTGCTTTCATCACACCGTCCTTGATCCAAAAAGCATATAGCATCCCTGACAGTCTGACACCATTCAAGTGCAAAGGCTGTGAAGAATGTGTTGGGATAGATAACTACTAAATAGAATGATAGATAACTACTAAATAGAATGTGTTGAGGCCAAAAGAGCATATCTCATCTTCTTAATCAGTTATCAGTTAGTACTAACTACTAAGTACCATCCAACGACATTTAATTTGGCATTTCATCACTTCTATTTATTTGCATTAACAGACACCACAAAAAGAAGACCAAAATACTCACGGTTTATGTACATGTACATATATACTAGTCAAAACTCAAAACTTTACTACTAAGAAAGTTTTAAAAAACAAAGAATTGTCACTTTGTTTAGATACATGATAAGAGCAAGTCAGGGACTATATAGGCAGCTAAAAGCAAATATAACACCCCAACTACAAAAATATCATTCTAATGGGACTGTTAAAAGGGTTTTAAATTTGGAAGGAGTCAAAAATCCAGCAAAAGTTAAGACCTTCGCTAGCAACTGCTATAATAAATTCGGGAGACGGACGACAAACTATGACGTCCGTGTGTTAAATTTCGACGGACGACATAAATTGTGTCGTCCATCTAAAAAAAATTCAATGCAAGTTACAAAATAATGGATGGACGGCAAAAACTATCAACGATTGATTTTTTTTTTTTTGGGTGTCAAATTTGGGTACACAAACTAAAAAGCCTATGTGCCACTTTTAGCAGCTCTCCATTGAAATTGCTCTGATGTCGTGGACACTACTTAACCATATAAAACACAAAACAAAACCAAACAGTTAACAAGCTAAACTTGTTTTCTTCTTGTTCTTCTGCAGTTCATTAAACCCAAAAAAAAAAAAAAAAAAAAAATGTCTTCTTCTTCTTGTTCACAACAAGTAAATGTGTTAAAATGTTTGTTCAGTGTATTGCTTTGTTTAATGTTGGGCACTTTAATCTACACTCTTTGCATTGATGGTCTTCCTTTTCGCAAAGAGCTTTTAACTCCGTAAGTAGTTTATTCTTACTTCTCTTCAAAAATTTAATCTTTATTCATTTTGATGATAGCCCATCTTGTTTTTTTTTCTTTTGATTATGTTGGGTTTGATTATTTTATTGAATTGTGGTTTTTTCTGTTGTGATGAATGTGAGTAACCATGAATGCAGTGTTGATTTAGATATTTATCCATATTCCAACTGAAGAAGCCCATCAAGCAATGTATGGAGGTTTTGAATTATGTTTGGGTAATGTAAAGAAATTTTAGAGTGTTTATTATGTAGGACTTGTTTTCCCTGTTGGGACTATTAGTGTGTTAGTAATTGGATAGTGGGCGAGAGCCGGGAGGAGTGGTTTACTATATTATTTACTTTCTGTTCATCAAATGTAGTGTCAAACAAGAAGTTAAGTCTGTTAGAGAATTTTATATCATCAAAAGGATAGTTGATGTACAAATTCTACTGTTTTTTTAATCTATGGTCCCTTTCAAAGAAGACGGTTTCATTACCCGATTGGAATTATTGAACTCGTCTAGGAATTGTCTGTTTTTATTTCATGGTTTCCTCACATCACCTAGTTTCGCTGCCTACAGCTCATAAATTGCAATTACATCATCATCCTAACTACCCCATCTTTGTGTTTAAAGCAAGCGTCACTTTATGATTTTCCTCATTACATTTCCTGCTATTCTCCTGGAAGTCCTGTATTAGCCTCAAAGATGGAAATGAATACCTCATCCCGCGCTTATCATGATTACCCCTAGTATAAACTTCTAATACTTTTTCTTCTAAATTCCAAGGGCTTGCTTTTAATCTTCTTAATGACAAGCTCAATTCATGGACTTGTTTTCAATTGTGGAGGCTAGTCACATATATACACTCAGCAAAGTAGCATTTGAGTTTTCCCTATAACTTTTTTTTTTCCTTCTTTGGGCCCTTGGACTAGAATCAAATTTACTTCTGTTATGAGTATGTATTTAACATTATATATTTGCTTTGGTCTGATTACATGTGTGAACTTTTCTCAGGTGGATGGCAGCAACCTTGGTTGATTTCTACATTACTATATTTGCTCTGGCGGTAAGTCAAATCGACTTTATCTCTGCTCTGTCATTATCTGCAATCACGCTTAAAGGTTATCTGTTGTTTTTTCTTTTAAGGAACTGAACCACCCGTTAGATTTGAACTGAATGATACCATGGTTTCATTCATTTATCTCCCACACACACATTTGGCATACATTTGTCAGATGCCAACTAAAACCATGTAAGTTATATGTTAGTCATCCTATATGACTTAAAATGGGTAGTGTACTTTTTTGCATAGAAAGAGTGATGAAAAGAAGTTCTAGTGGTAGTTCAGCATGTTCCTCACATGACTTTCTGTATGCTTATAAATAAAAAGACCACCTTGCAAGGCCTCAAAATCCATTACAAGCATTGTTCTGTAACAATGATAATAAAACCCTCTGGAATAAAATCAGGTGAGCGCTACAAGGGAATTTTCATTTTATGTTGTTTGTGTTGTAAAAGTACAAACCGATAATACATGTTGTTCTACTTGTTTATCATGTCAGGCTTGGGTTTCCTACAAGGTACCAAATTGGATCAGTGCAGTGGTTTGGATAATTTTGTTTGTGTGTTTGGGCAGGTATATATATGTCTTCCTATTTATATTTTTGTATTCGATTTTTCCATAATAGTAATGCATTCTTGTGAAAATATAATGAGGGGAGTCCCATTGGTATATAGGAAAATCCTAACAAATTTATTTCAGTAAATTACATACTACTTTGTCTTCCACTGGCATTTTTATATAATATTTTAGCAGTTGTCGAGAATCTTTTCAGCTTTAATTTGTATATGCTTAAAACTTGAATAAACATGCATGTACATTCTAGTAAATCTTTCCTCCTGTACAGTGAACTTTTGAAATTTCCATTTTGTTTGATTAAAACTGACTCTTTACTTTCATTTTCTCAGTGTTACTACTTGCACATTCATTCTTTTGCAACTCTTCAAGTTCTCACCTCAAGATCCTTCACAAGACCCAATGTACTATGTGTTAGTGCGGCAAGACAACAAGTAAGCTCACAATCAGTTGGCACAATTAAATACAAATTAGGGATTTCTCTTAACTCTGAAACTGCTTATTGATCAAATCCATCCTAGTCCACGGCTTTTGTATTTCAATAAATTTAATAGTCATAATTAAAAACGCTGAAGCCTACGCCTATTTCCAAGCTCATCAGTTGGTTTGCTCTGATTCTGTTCATGATTAAAAATTATAGTACAACCTACCTTACACAGATAAGCTTGATTAGATGGATAGTTATGCAAATATTACGTCTTCTCCACCAAAAAATGAGGTTTCATAACTCAAACTCTAGTCTTAATGACGGAAGAAGCCCACACCCACAAACAAGACTTCATTTGACATATATTTGTTCCAGTGACATTTGGTCTTCAAAAATCTTGTCATTTTTCTCTTCCAAATGTTCTGGCAAAGTAACAAATATGTGTATGTCTGCAAGTGGACCTTTCTTTCATTCTCTCATGTATCAATTTTTCCTTTATTCGTCTTCTTTCTTGTTTTGGGTGCTGATTAAGTTGGTTTTCCCAATGGCTTTTTTTTTCTAGTTCAGGATTGCATTTGTATTCTTTTCATAACGTACCTCAAAATACTTTTTTTCATAACAAATTATTAATTGAATGATGAAAGAGAGAAAACATGATTCTCACATATGAATAAACTTTTACTCTGAAATGATACTTTTTCTTTTCATCTATCATTTCTTACTGAACACTGAAGAATACTTTTCTTACTTAGGAATGATTCTGAAAGAAAGAAGACATTTTTCTCAGTTGTGGCTGCACGATTCTTGTTCACTGCTCTTGGTTGTTTGATGTTGGGAACCCTGATATCCACTATCCTTACTGATGGTTCTCCTTTCCGCAAAGAGCTTTTGACACCGTAAGTATTTTCCTTGGCATTTTTAGTTACATTTAAATAAGTTATCTAAAAAGAGCGTATATCTAAAACATAATACGCCAGGTAGGATAATAGACATAGGGTTTGATGCGAAGATTAAATCTACACTTTAAGCATTATTTCTTTTCTTCTAAAAAACTAGGTCTCTTAAATATACAGCTTCAGTAGTTGCTATTATATGATTATTTCACAGGTGACCCAAGCTTTTCTTTTATGATTTCTCAAATGTATGTTAAACCTGGGACGCTTTGGTAAGTAGAAAAGTGACCTGGTTTGACTCTTGTTATTGATCAATTTTTTTTTTGCAAACCTCACAGAAAATGAAATTTATATTTGTGTATTTTCTTTTCTATTATTAATTTATTTAATCCTCAGATGTTCAGTTGAAAACAACACCATTCATTCTTGTATCATTTATTGTTTTATTCTTCTTTTCTGCCTGGTGTGCTTATTGATATCTGTTTTACGCTTAGAAGATATTGTGTAGCCATTGGCTACACTCGCGAGCAGCATTTCCATTTGACTGTTCTTAGGGTTTCATGCCTCTATTTTCTAATCGTTATGGCTCTGTTGATTTATGGTCCATATATCTCAGTAAGCTAAATCAGGGCTTGCCAAAACATTTGCAGGTGGTTGACAGCAACACTGGTTGATTTTTATATCAACATCGTGGCTATCTCGGTATGTCAGTGCTGTGCTTTTCTTTAATGGAAAGTGCTTGACGCGGAAGTTTATGTTCTATGCTATGTGAAATGGACACCCCATAATCAAGCTAATAGGCTAGCTTCCTTGGTTGCATCTGTTTTCTTGCTTCTTCGGTTTTTTAAGTTCATGACCTCTAGGTTCTTTTACTTGTTCTAGTGGGTGGCAAACAATACGTGTCGGACACGACACGGACACATATTGTATGTGATATTCCACAAGTTTTGATATTTCACCATGTCGGATACAGACTCACGTATCCGTGTCAATGTAACTTAGGTTCCATGTATAAATTCAAACATCATTGGTGGACCATGGACTTATATGTTTTTCCTTTTTCTATTTGTTATAAGGATTATGTAGTTGGGTAGGTTAATGATTCTGAATTTATTTTGAAAACCGATTAGGGGAAAGTCATTTAACCGGATAAGTGAAACTCAGTACACAAGTGCTCACGAAGCGCCTTTTTACCTGGTAGATATTCTTGTACATTGTTCTCCCCTCCCCCCTTGGCCTAGGTCAATAAACAAGAATTCCGTATAGATAGAAACTACTTTTACCATTCATAAAGCATAATATGTAAGATGCATGTATTGGTTTTTGGAGGCTCCTTTTTCGCTCCATCTATTGTACCGATGCCCATTGGAAAACATCTCGTTCTTTCCTAGATAAAATTGTTTTTCTTTCTTTTGAAATGCCACAAGCTCTTCTTGATGAAAAGGGACTGGAAACCAAAGAGGAAAGTGGCCTCTTTACTCACATACATTGCACTGGAATTATGATAGAGTAAGATCCATTTTTAAGAACCAATTCCCCAGGCAAACACGGGTACATTAGTTGTAATTGTGCTAGTAAAGGTTTATCAGGGTGATCATTTTATTACTTTTATTGCCGAAACAAGCTTTTGGGTTGAGTATGATTGTTTAGATATTCTAGATTTTCAATTGTAGCACATGAGCCAACATGTTTCTTCTACGTAATTGTTTTATTAGGTCTGGGTCGTCTACAAGGAAGCGCAATGGATTAGTGCATTACTTTGGATCGTTCTGTTGATATGTTTTGGAAGGTTAAATTTTTTCCCAAATTGACCCATTGTATCTGTCAATACATTAATGTATGTCATCTCACACTAATACAGCATTTTTGTCTTCGTGGTACCTTGAAATGATTTGAGTAACCTCCAGTATAAGTTTGATTTGATGACTTGAATCTTCCATTTAAACATCAATTCTACATGTCTTTTCTTCTTTTTTACGTGTATTTTATATGTTTCTCATGAACATGACCTTCTTTTCTCCCCGCATGCACGAAAACATGCTCTGAATCATTTTCTGCCGTACTGTCAATTCTGGATTGCTAACTGAAATTTTGGTTCTAATTTCAGCATAACTACATGTGCATACATTGTGGTACAACTTTTCCAGCTCTCGTCTCAAGATCCACTGTACCTTACCTTGTTGAATAGTAGCAGCAGGCAAGTATGAGACATTTTGTATAACTTTGAGTTCTTTCATATTATTATCTGAATGCAAACGCAAGACTACTTTTACAAGCATAATTGTATTCTGTAATATAATTGACCAGCACAATATGTGATGGTTGAGAGAAGAATGATCTGCCCATTGCTTGAACGGAAAATACATCTTGCCCTGTGAATTTTATAAAGTCAATGATCTGCTCCATGAAATCTTTATACTCACTACTAGGGGTGTGCAGGGGTCGGGTTTGGGATTAAACTGACGACCGAACTAACCCTATCGGTTTATTAACTGAACCGACTGTGTTATACTAAGTTACTAACGAAACCGAATCAATTTCCAGCCTAACTGATGCCCGAACCGAACTGACTGGGTTACGGTTTAACAGACCAAAACTGACCGGTTTTCACATATTTTTAAATTAAATTAAATATGTATATTCTAATATGTATTATATATATAGCGGTTCGGTTCAGTTCTGGTTTGGGACTAAACTGATGACCGAACCGACCCTATTGGTTTTCATATATATATTTAACCAAACTGACCTGACCTGAAACCGATCGGTTTGGTTCTGTCGGTTTGGCCGGTTTTATGCACACCCATACTCACTTCTCTCTTTTTCCTTTATTGCTCAACACGTCCATTAGTTATTCTCTGGCAAATGTTTGAACGGGAAAATCTTCGTGTCCATTAATTATTTTGCTTATAACTAACTAATAATAAACATCACTATGCTTTTCAAGTATTTTGCTTTTTGCTTTTTCTCCTTCACTATTGTATCTCTTGCTGTTCTACCCGAGTAATTGAAAATAGGAGTGTTGCCCTCTCTAATGCAGGCAAACTGTATCGCAGGAAGCAGACACCTGAGAACAGTTGGTACCAGTGTAGGGACAAATTCTACTTTAGGACTTTGCATCCTATGCAAGACTAAGCCACACATCCATACAAGTACATAGGTTATATATTTTTTGTTTAGATTCCTTGGATAATATGCACATATTGTCGTTCTTCTGAAAATATGAGACGTTGAATTGTAACATTAGTTAGATGTACTTATTAGATAGCCACTACAGACGCTGTGGATGTTAGAGTTGTTTTAGAATTAAGCATTCTGGCACCAACTTCATTGTTAAAACTCAATGCTCTAGTTTTATCAGTCATCTAGAAATTTAACAAACTTTATTTCTTCTGGATAGTTTATGTTTCTCCAAATGTTATTATGTTTTTTCTCTTTTTTATGACTTTATCACCTTTGTATACCTTTCATAAAACTGATTTTGTTCCTGTCACTTTTTCTTTCTTGTAAGGGATGGTTTTAAGACGTTGAACAATCTCGGCTAAGTTCTTGATCACTATATGCTTTTCTTTGGGACAAGAGGAAATGTTGAAAGATTTTGGTACTCAATTTACAGCTAATTGTACATGGGTGCTTAGCGACTAAGACATTGAAGAAATATATGTACTAGAATCTTCGTTTTTGTTTGTTAAGATCAGGTCATGGACAACATTCTTTTAACTTTGTATTCAGTACCAAAACCCAATCTTTTGGTGTCTTTCCTACTACGGAGTTGAAGCATTATAAAGTCTCCCAGTGTGTTTCGTAAACAGTTTGGGAGTGGGACATTAAAGAAGTTGATTACTTTCCCAGAGCATAAATTAGCACTAATCCCAAATTATGCTGGAAAAGAAAGTTAAAATGGACACAGCCTCTGTGTAGGGTTAATGTTCAGCTCATCGCTACTATTAAAACGTACTAGTTGTGCCATTTCAACTTTACATCTCGTGCTTAGAGATGAGGTGAAACTTGGTGATCAATATACCTCTCTTAAATCACTCCACCAATCAGCAGCTGAGGTCTTGTGGACAGCAAACAGTTCCCTGTCTAATATGGGCAGTCTAAGTTTCATTGAAAGGAGCATTAAGAACCAGCAATCTTTCGAGGTGCATCATCTGGAATGGTTAAAAAAAGAATTAAAATTAACTTATTTTGACAGCAACTAAAATCATGGTTTCTGCAGTGGCATACAGTAAACACAAATAACTAACTATTACTTGTAACAGAAGACACTGAAGTCACTGCCCATGACAAAACGTGCATCAACTAAGAAAATCAGCCAATAATTCTACACTGACACAGAGAATTTGACATGGTTGACTGACATAGTGACGTGGCACTGCAATATCAATGTTGTATCGAGAAATACCACTACAACATTAATATTGCACTATAAAAACTACTGCAACAACATCAGTGTTGCTCTATGAAAAATCAATGGAATGGATGGTTTGCTATGAAAAAAAGATGAGAATGACAAAATAAGAATGGAAAGATAATAAGTGTTTTGAGTGAGAGAAAAAAGATTTTTGGCTATTATTTTCACCACTGCGAGGTTTTTGGAGTCTTCTTTTTCGCTCCATCTATTGTACTGATGTCCATTGGACAACATCCCTTTCTTTCCTAGATAAAATTGTTTTTATTTCTTATGAAATGCCCCAAGCTCTTGTTAAGGGAAAAGGACTGGGAACCAAAGAGGGAAGAGGCCTCCCTACTCACATACATTGCACTGGAATTATGATAGAGTAAGATCCTTTTTTAAGAACTTATTATCTGTGGATACACCATGTTAATGTATGCCATCTAACAAGAATACTACATCTTTGTCTTCATGGCACCTTGAATGATTTGAATAACCTCGAGTATATGTTTGATTGCTGACTTGAATCTTCCACTTAAACTTCAATTGTGCATGTCTTTTCTTCTTTGTTATGTGTATTTTGTATGTTGCTCATGAACACTGCCTTCTTTTCTCCCCAATCACATGCACAAAAACACGCCTGAATCAGTTTTTGCCATACCATCAATTCAGGATTGCTAAATGAAATTTTTGTTTTTATTTCAGCATAACTACATGTGCATACATTGTGGTGCAACTTTTCCAGCTCTCATCTCATGATCCGCTGTACCTTGTCTCATTAAATAGTGGCAGCAGGCAAGTATGAGGCATTTTGTATAGCTTTGAATTCTTTCATATTATTATTTGAATGCAAACGCAAGACTACTTTTACAAGCGTATTGTATTCTATAATGTAATTGACCAGCACTATATATATGTAATGGTTGAGAGAAGAATGATATGTCCATTGTTTGAACAGAAAACACATCTTGCCCTGTGAATTGTGTAAAGTCAATGATCTGATCTATGAATTTTTTATACTTGCTACTCTCTTTTTCCTTTATTGCTCAGCGTCCATTAGTAAACTCAGTTTTCAAATGCCCAATGCATGGGTGCCCCAAGTTATACCTTTATTCTCCTATACCTGCTGCATGCTTTATTGCTGCTCTACTTACATCCGTATTTGTAAAAGAAAGTAGTTACGGATGCATAATCCTGCCCTATAAAAAAGAATGCAGTGTGTTCTCTGATGTTTCTATCATAGTTCATTCACTTTGGCCTATAATGAGATTCACAGGGTTCTCTAGCAAATAGTAAAAGGACTACAAAAAGGCGATTGAAAGCTCAAAAAAATTATTCTAACAAGGCTACCATCTTCATTTTAAGAATTAATGACAAGCATGTAGGCATCAACATCCATATAAATATATGTTAATACTATCAATTATTAAATAAAATGAACTCCAGGAATTTTAAGGAAAGAAATAATAATCTCTATTATCTTAGAAGTTTCTGATCTTCTAAGATATAAAATGAAAACCCAGGAGATGTCTCCTAAATCTCCAAACATAACCTAATAATAATTTCAGCAGGTAATTGATAAATCATCATAGTGTGTGCTTTAAGGACCTAACCTCTACCTATCTCAAAGAATGGTCACCTAACTTTAATAAAAAAAATACCACATTACTCCACTATCTGCAGCAACTCAGCTACCAACTCAATTATTCAGGGACAATGAATTTAGTTGATCTGAAGCATCAGCAGATCCATAAGCAGCTGCCTGGAGAACATCCACAGCCTCACCTACTTTCTTCTTCAGTGCATCTGGGGACTCTATGAGATGCAGTACCTCCCTCTGGTCCATCTCCAGCAGCATTCCTGTTATCTTAGCAACTGGTGACTGTGGTTGAAGTTGTTCCACTAGCGGGAATAGACGCTCTCCCAATATCTGTAATTTGGCAACATATAAAATAATTATAACCATGGACTCTTTGGCCAGAAAAGTAACAGCAGCAAAAAGTATCTCAATGATCACTCTTATTGCTATGACAATTTACACTCTTAACTAGAAGGGAAGAAAACACATGTAGGAACATAGTATACCACGCGTTGTTTCTCTGGGCTGGCGGATGCTAAAGCAGAGGTGAGTGTTTGCTCCGATAGCGGCTCATCAACTGGAGCCACGGGCGTCACTGAAACATCAAGTGGTAACGGAATCATTGGACCCGTACGACCTTGAGGAACAATAGATGGATCCAACCCATTCCTTGCATTTGTCATGTATCTATACCCTAGATTATTTCGCTGCATCATCTGAAAAGGTTAAAAAAAATTAAACTAATTTATTTTGACAGCAACTAAAATCATGGTTTCTGCAATGCACACAATAGTAAACACCAATAAATATTACTTGTAACAGAAGACACAGACACACACAAACTCACTAGTCACTACCCATGACAAAACATGCATCATTTAGGAAAATCAGTATGGATGACATTTTGACAACTCAGTATCAGAACTCCAAAAATAATAAGACATGTAATACTAGTGTCAGAATCAATGTGGCCTACTTTAAAATCAACTTCAAGATTTTGTATCCTCATTGGCCAGTAGACGTGTGGAACTGCATACCAGTGATTGTGCATTTGTTGTGTTTACTCTGACCTCTAGATGGTTAGTCAAAAGTTCTAGTAGGATTTCACATTCAATAATGGGAAACAAAACACCAACCTTCTAAACACACCAGTAACCAAGACTCCTTATTTTCATCTAATCTAGTAGAAGGTAGGTGCTGCTAACTCATATTTCTTCCATGTCCATAAGAGAGCAGACATGATCCTAGGTAAATCTGGTTACGGACTGCAACCCATAAACTCACCCAAATCTAAAATCAAATTCAAAATATATTTACAATGTAACAAACTATCATATAACAATAAAAAAATATCAGACACCTGCTGCTGTTGCATATGTGTTGGATCTCCACCCCTCCTAACGCCCATTCTTTGTCCAGGCTGTCCTTGCCTCTGGAGGTGGTATGGGATCATATAATTTGGGTGAACACCTGGTTGAAAACCAGGCAAAAATGGTTGCTGATAGCCATACGCTGCAGGGTGCGGCGGAATTGAACCAGGAGAACCTTGTCCAAAATAAAGCTGCTGATGGCCGAGCATAGGCCCCCCTGGATGCAAACCAGGCATACCAAAGGGTAGAGGTGTCATTCCTGGTGCTCGGATTTGAGCAAAATGTGCCTAGAAAAGATAATAGTATCAAAATTGGAATAAGCATCATTTTTAACAAATTTACGAAGCTTATGTTAAGAACTATGTATTAAAGACACTATATCCATATGACGACAAATCTTACCAGAATGTTATAACCTGTCCTAACATAAGATAAAGCAGAAAGTTCGAATCTGTTGCGTTTAAACAAATTAATAACCACTAACATGTATTAAACTTTATTAAAAATCTCCAAGAAGAGAAACTGAAAAACAGCTACTTGAACACTTGGACAACGTAGAACAAGCATGATAATGACTATCCGTTTAATAAAGCATACATACAAGATTAGATTTAACTGCAATCACAATCATCCAGTAGGGCAGAGAAAGCCTCAGGTAAAATCTTCAGATACAATAGTATACTATTATTCAAGTTGTTGCTTGTTTTGCAGATCAGTCCAGCGCATAAACTGGAAATTTCTCATACTAAACTTATTGCAAGAAAAAATAGGACACTAAGCGATCGAATTGTAGTGTATCTCCTGAATATGGTTCTAATGGTCATATTGTGACAATTTTCAAAATCCTAATAAAGAATGAACAACTATGAAAGCAGGTTATAATATGTAAAAGAACATGCTAAATAAATGTTGGGTTCCCTACATACCTGCAGCCTAGCTTTCCTCTCTTCTTTGCGCTGGGCCACAGCAACGTACAGAGGTTTTCGTCCAATCATCTTTCCATTCATTTCGTTCACCTAATAAGAAAATGCATACTTTTAAGAGCTCATTATGTATTATGTATGTATGTGTGTAAATATGGTGGGATCAAAGACAACATACTGCTTTAGCAGCATCCTCAGGAGTAGAAAATGCAACAAAACCATAGCCCATGCTCTGCCCTTGCAAATCGCGCTTGACCTGCAGAAAACCAAAGAAGGATGTTAGGTGGTTACATACATCATAGGAAAAACGAATGAAATAGCATGAAATAAATTTTCCATAATGCTAGGTCATACCGTGTGGGAAGTTATCGTCCCAAATTGAGAAAACATCTCCTCTAGTTTCTCATCACTAAAGTCATTATCAAGATTTTTCAAATATAAATTAGCACCCTGTAGTTTATCATGTCTACCGCTGCTTTCTTGTTCAAATTTGGTCTTCAACTCTGCCTTTCTTTCAGTCTTGCTCTTAGCCAGCCCAACGTACCAGACCTTATCATTATGACTATATCCGTTCAGTTTCTCAATTGCAGAAGCAGCATCATCTGACTTCCCAAACTTAACAAAACCAAAACCTTTAGATTTTCCACTGTTCACATCCTTCATAACAGAGGCATGAGTAATGGTACCATAAGCACTAAAAATTTTCTTAAGGTCCTCATCAGTAAGTGTTTCAGAAAAATTCTTTACATAGAGATTGGTATCTTTTTCAGATCCGTCTGCTTGATGTCTCTCTTGTTTACGGACGAAAAAACCAACAGAGACCTCTATATCATTCATCAACATTCCATCCAGACCTTTAATAGCATTTTGTGCAGCTTCCTCCTGCTCAAACTGCACATATCCATAACCTTTAGAGTGCCCATTCAAATCAGTAGCCACCTTGCATGAAAGAACCTTGCCAAATGGAGAAAAAGAATCATGCAAGTTCTTGTTATCTATTTCCGGGTCCAAATTCTTGATAAAGACATTAGCATGTCCACTTTTGCGGATGCTAGGGTCTCGATGTGACAACATAATCCTGATGGGCTTCCCATTGAGAGGTGTGAAGTTCAATATCTCCATCGCCAATTTAGCTGCAATGTACAATTCAAATGATCAGACAGGAAAAGACCGACATAACTTCTAGTATGAGACCGATAAAAATGTCTTAACCGCTTGTTCAAATAGCTGCAATAATAGATCCAAATGGCAAATGCTGAGGATTCTGGGGGGATGGTCTTGAACATGATTTATTATTATTATTATTATTACTATTATTGTTAAAAGCTACTAGTATGTTGCTAAGAATTCATATATTGATTGATATGATCTATCAAAAGAACATGTCGTCTTATAAAAAACAGAGAGAATATTAGATAGCAAGGTCCGGTAAGGAACAAAAGGTTAGTCCAACAATCAAACAATAATTAAAATAACCGCATATGGCAGAAACTCAATTTGGCAAACAGACTGCTCAAACCTTCAAAAGTGATTTATTGCGCAATCGAATTTATTCAATCAATTAAAACATAGATGTAATGCAATTAGCGCTATCACTAAATTCTTTGGCATGCTATTCAATTCCCTGAATCCAAGGTTTAAGGGCAAGTACTTAGATCATAATCAACCCACCTCGAATTTATATAACAATCGAGACAGTATCTAAATACAGACTACAACCAATAATGCTGGCCTAAAAAAGTAACAACAATCCATGACATCCACTAAATCAAACAATATAACACATAGAAAGACACAATAAAGAATAATATCAAAAAGATAAAAATTTTACCCTCTTGAAAGTTATTATAATTGACATAACCATAACCAAGAGAAGCTTGTCTGATCTGATCTTTACAAATCCTAACAGATGCAACAGTACCAACTTGTGAAAAAAGTTCCAAAAGTTGATCATCAGTCACTGATGGATCAAGATCACCAACATACAATGAGGCATTACTAATAAACAGTCCTCCTCCTTGTTGCATTGGTTGTGTGGTGTTCATTGGTGACACTGGTGTCATTGGTTGTTGTTGAACACTACTACTTGTCATTCTTCTTAATCTTATTAAAACAGGCCAATGCCTAATAATCGAAAAAAAAAAAAAACTTTTGATTATTATGGTTTGGAATGAAGGAGAGAAAATAGGACGTTACTATTTTTTTGGTTTTGGTTTTTTTAGATTTTTTTTTTTTTTGAAGGAAAAAAAAAAAAAACAGGAAAGAGAAGAAAAGAGGCTGGAGAAAAAACAGTTGGAGTCAGAAGAGAATGTCAGTGATACGATTCTTTGGGGTTTTTAAGGTTTCTACACGTGCGGGTATTGTCCACGTGGAGATTCAGTAGTTAGATTCTTATGAAAAGGCGCGTGGTTTCGGTTGTGACGTTTGACAAAAAAGATAACTTTTCGGCGTTAAACAAAGGAATAAAGTGCATCTGTGTTAATGGGTATATATGATAAGCCTGCGGATTAAAAACTAGGCCCATTCAATCGTGGAATCCACCCCACAATAGTGCTAGTGCAATGTCGTCAACACAACTGAAACTAAACCATTTATTTCAAAAACTTTATTAATTAGACTTGGGGAAAAATAACAAAGGGGAAGAAGGTAAAGTTTATGGATCACATATCATATCATATCTTACTAGTCACCATCACTAACATCTTTGGCCTAACTTCATTTTGTCCTCCAACACTTGCCCTTGAAGAAAATGCACAAGTACACAAGCAATTATGTCCATGTCGATAACTTCCAATGCAAGTTGGTTATAAAGATCTCCGTCAGGTTGATGCCCAGGGCCAGCCCTGGGCCTATGCTGTCTAAGCCCTTGCATAGGGCCCCCAAATTAAACCGAAACTAAAGGCCCCATTAAGCTATACAAAGCCCACTATGGTATTAAAATCCAAACAATAGCCCAGAAAAAGTAAACAAATAGGCCCCATGTTGCGGACTTTGCATTGGGCCTTTGGAAACTTAGGGCCGGCCCTGTTGATGCCAAGACCTAATCCAATTCGCTCCGTCTAGATATGGAAATATTGACCGTTACAAAGCGCTATATTCATTGCTCATTGATATCTCCTAATAAAGAATGTGACTTGAAAAGAAGGAAAAAGAAAAATCACTAAACTACTATAAAAGCATAAGAAGAACTATGTCTGACTTGATTCAAAGACACTGGAATACTTGATACGAAGGCAATTCATTCATACTTGAATTCAGCCAAATATCTAACCTATTTAAACTAAATAAAGCCTAACCTGTAAGGCTAATCACTAAATAAAGCCTTTACAAATAGGTAATTATTATCCTTCTTCATCGATTAAGCACTTCGATGCAAGGAGTTTTAAACTAATATCTTTATGAACTACAAAATCATGCAAAAATCAGTTCCAAGTCCAACCAAAAGGGCCGGCCCAGCAACCAGGGAACCACTGGCCCAACCCAACGATAACGACTTAACCACCTTTCATTTCCCTATCCAGTGGTCCTGCGCTCCATCCATTTTAAATAAACACCCATAAACCCAAACCTAAAACCCTAAACCCCTTGTCCATTTTTCTTCTTCCAATAATCATGGAAGAACACATAGAAAGAATCATATGGACAGAAGACCAAATATTAGAACGAGTTTCCGAACTAGCTTTCGAAATTTCTACTGATTTCAAAGAAAAGACTACTTCTTTGGTTGTAATTGGTGTTGCCACTGGGGCATTTATGTTCTTATCTGACTTAGTTAAGAAAATTAAGCTACCAATTTCTGTTGATTTTGTTAGAGTTGAATCTTATGGGTTTGGTACTGAATCTAGTGGCAAGCCAAAGATTTCATCTGATGTGAAGATTGATATCAATGGAAAGCATGTCATTCTGGTATGTAATAGTATATCTGTGCATTTTTATGTTTGGCATTTGTATTGTTACATTTCAATCTGTTAGATATGTTTTCTGCAATTTCTGTATGTACTATGTAGTATATAGTGTGTAAAAGTGTATTTTTTTTAAGCACAGACTAAAAGTTGGAAAATGCTAGGTTACATTGACACGGGCACGCGTGTCGGTGTCCGACACGGATACGGGGTGTCGGATACGGCGAGCAGTTGAAGATCGACATGGGGACACGGATAGGAATAATTAATTAATTTTTTAATAATTATAAATTTTTATTAAATTAGATGGTAAATCAGAAATTTGAGGTAAATTAAATACAATACGTGTCCGTGTGTGTCCGACACGGATACAGACACGGACACGTGGATACGTATCCGACACAGATTTTTTTCAAAATATGGCGTGTCCATGTAACCTAGGGAAAATGAATACATTATATTACGTGTCAAGTTTACAAAAGCTTACAGAAGTGGAGACATGACTGTGTGTAAGAGACCAAGAGCTAAACATGTTTGTTGGACCAGGGGACTGAATTTTTGTAGCTACAACTTCCTTTTGTTTTGCATTTAGAATTTTAGATCTCTTATTAGGTTCCTAATGGCACCAATTCTTGATTGAATTTTGGTAAAAGGTTTTGTAGATGTGTAAGTATCCATTCATCGGTTGAATTTTGGTAAGGCACCATTACAATTGTATGAAATGATAAACAAATAGGTTATAGTCGTGTTGGAGATCATTGAGTCTTCAGTGGTGCTGTCAGATTTATCTTCATCTGAAAATTGATTTGTATTGAGCATGCTTTGATTACAATTTGTTCTGTTCTGCGGTGTGTATTGGTCAGTGAAGATAGGTTTTGAACTAGGTCTTCAGCATCACAGGCTCTATTTTCGCCCGATCATACTTAGATTATCTGAAAAATAATTAAGAGTTTTTGAGACCTCCCAGGACATGTGAAAGGCAATTTATAAGTACTTTTCCATGGTTCCATCTTTTTCTGAAGGACCCAAACCTTTTGACTCGTGATTTTTTAAACAAGTGTTGTTGTAGATATGTCCCATGCGGCTGTGCCATTTCTTGTTGATTATCCGACAATATTTGTATTGTTACCGAACTTTTTTATAGTACTTCTGTTAATGTTCAATCTTTGACTTCATTAACATTCCCGTGTTATAGGTTGAGGATATTGTAGACACTGGAAATACACTATTCTGTCTCATTTCACACCTGGAGTCAAAAGGAGTTTGTTCAGTATCAGTTTGTACTTTCCTTGACAAACCTGCAAGACGTAAAGTTCATTTTGAAATGGTGGGTGGAGGAAAATTCTATCGTGGTTTTGAGGTATGATATCCCTGGTAGATCTTGTCTTGGATGGTAATAAAGGCCTGAAAGTTGTTGTTACCGTGAAATCGTGCACCATTAGAAAAACAAATCTAATTATCAATGTATTCATTTACTCTCGCAGTGTCCAGATTATTTCGTGGTGGGATATGGCATGGACTTTGCTGAACTCTACAGGAACTTACCTTATGTTGGGGTGTTGAAGCCTGAACTATACAATTAAATTCGAGTATTGGACCAGCTTCGCCGTTACGATTTACATTATTCTTCAAATAAATGTACAAACATTTTCAAACTGAAAAGTGAAAATCAAGTGTAGCCTCAAAGACAATCAAATTGTACTACATTTCTCCAGTTGCGTGCGTAAGTCATGAATGGACTTTGAGTTCAACCAGTAATAATAATAGTCATAAGCCATGTTATCCATTAAAATTACTAGCATAAGTTATAGTTATTTTCAATAATTATAATTATTAACAAGGAAGTTGGACTGAAAGCTGCTTTATAATTGGTAAAATTATGGATACGGTTTAGAATCCAGCATTGTCAGATAGGAAGAAAAGTAACGGAAACACTCAGACATATGATGGTATCTAATACGTGGTGTTGCTTATGTTGACATGACTACGTGGAAAGTATAGTTATCCAGTCCTAAACGTTAAAAGTCTACTCATACATGCTTTAGCTCTGGCACAAGATGAATAGAATATTATGAAGCTCTAATTTTTTCCCCAGGCATTGGGTATGCATCTTCCTTTTTAGGCCCTGATGGCATGAGATTGATAGTTGCTGTAAAATCAGTATCAAGGATCTTAGCCTGATCCAAATGTTCTTGAAATAGTATCTTTGATTTAAAGTGAATGGAAACTTGAATCACCTTTGAAAGAAGGACTGAATGGAATCCTCTAAAATGCCAACTTTCCAACCTGAATCTACGTGTTTGGATCACTCAGCCTTTGCCTTTGCTAAAAGCTGTACTTTTCTTCATAAAGAAGCAGCTAGGAAGGTCTGGTGCATCTTCAGATAAAAATAATGTATACTGAAGAACACCCCTTTAGTCTTTTCTAGCTTTCTTATTGCAAAACAGGAGCTGATTTTGTAAATATGCTACATCTACAATCACTAACGGTGTCCTTGGAAGTTGGAACCCTCTTCCAAGCGTAGCATTTTAGTAGCAGTCTAGCCTAGCTTGTTAGGTAGGCCAACAAAGTGCATGCTAGCAGACTCGAGTTTAACTGAATAACTGAATTAAGAAACGAATCTTTCATGTGTGCTTTTCATTCTTTCTTTTGTCCAATAAACTCCAAAAGACCTTTTCCTTCACAGAGACAGAATGAGAGAAACAATTTGTGTGTATAAGTACTGTAACAAAACAAGAAACCAATTCCCTCCCCCTCTCTCTTTTTCCTTCTTGATTGGAGTAATGAAAGAAAGAACATCAAATTTTAAAGCAATGTTGTCACAAGCAAGAAGATACACTAGAACTCTGTTGGTTCTGTTTTTTGTGTTCCTGTCCATGGTCTACAGTGTCGAGAGTGTAGGTGTAAACTGGGGAACAATGGCAACTCACAGACTTCCACCAGAAATGGTTGTTCAAATGTTGAAAGAGAATGGCTTTAACAAGGTTAAGCTGTTTGAAGCTGACAGCAAGATCTTGACTGCATTAGCTGGGTCTGGAATTGAAGTCATGTTAGCAATACCGAATATGAGGTTGGCAGATATGAGTGGAGATAGTGGTGTTGCTGCTTACTGGGTTGAGGAGAATGTTAGTCAGTATGCCTACAATGGTGCTGTCAATATCAAGTTGAGTGGCACAGTTCTTGATCCTTTTTGTTATTTCACTTCTCTGATTCTGCTTGAATCTTTCTTGAGCTGTTTTGTTGTGTTGCATGCTTTGACATTTTATTTTGCTAACTGTTTACTTTGCCTTTTGATCAATTATGAAGTGAGTATTTTTGGTTTTTTCTTCTGAACTAGATGTGTTATCTGTTTTTTATTTTGTCATGTTTTACTTGCTGATGGTTTTTTGGGTACCTGTATGTCTTTCTGGAAAAACGGTTGCTACTTTGTTTTCTTATCTATATTCAACTCTTTAAGACTGATTTGTGTTTCTGTTAACTGAAATTGGCAAGCCAAAGAAGGGAACTTATTTTCGATCCCTTTGTTGCAACTGATCGATAGTGTTAGTTGGACAAACCATATCTGAACAGTCTAGATAATGCAATTTTAGTTGTGGTCTAGCTATATAGTAACTATGTCGTCGTAGTCTTATATGATGCATTTCGGAGTTACATTTCCATAATCTTCATTATTTGCTGTCCTATTCAACAACCGAATTTACACTGGAAGAAGAGAAAACCTTAGACTGTAAAGACTGATTTTACAGGTATGTTGCTGTTGGCAATGAACCATTCTTGCAGACTTACAACGGCACCTACTTCAAAGTCACATTGCCAGCCTTGCGGAATGTTCAGAAAGCCCTCAACGAAGCCGGGCTTGGTTCCAAGGTCAAAGCCATTGTTCCTTTCAACGCCGATGTTTATAATTCTCCAGAGTCGAACCCAGTTCCATCTGCTGGTGACTTCAGACCAGATATACGTGATCTTACTATCCAAATAGTCCAATATCTTAGTGAGAATGACGCGCCTTTCACTGTTAACATCTACCCTTTCCTCAGTCTATATGGCAATGAATATTTCCCTGTGGATTATGCTTTCTTTGATGGGACAAACAAGCCTGTCAGAGATGGGGATGCCCTCTACACCAATGTATTCGATGCCAATTTCGACACTCTCCTTTGGGCTTTACAGAAAGCGGGCTACCCTGACATGCCCATAATTGTAGGGGAAGTTGGGTGGCCAACCGATGCTGATAAGCATGCAAACATTGAAAGTGCAAAGAGATTCAACCAGGGACTGATTCAACATGCACTGAGTGGCAATGGAACCCCTGTAAGAAGGGGAAGATTGAGGTGTATCTCTTTAGTCTCATCGATGAAAATGGTAAAAGCATTGCACCTGGAGCTTTTGAGAGGCATTGGGGGATTTTCGAGTATGATGGGAAGCCAAAATATGAACTAGATCTGTCTGGTAATCAAGCAAATATTGGTTTAATTGGCGCACAACATGTTGACTACCTACCAAGAAAGTGGTGTGTTCTGGATCAATATGCAGACGACCTCAGTGATTTAGCCAAAAACGTTGACTATGCTTGTACCTTATCTGATTGCACAGCACTCGGTTATGGTTCTTCTTGTAACCACCTTAACGTTCGTGGGAATGCTTCTTACGCGTTCAACATGTACTACCAAGAGAGGGACCAGAAAAGCTGGAATTGCGACTTTGCTGGTCTGGCAATGGAGACTGAGGAGGATCCATCCACTGCAAATTGCCAGTTTCCAATTATGATTGATTATGGTTCTTCAATGTCATTGCAATGTCGTAGACTCGTACATATTTTACTGACGATAACTGGGTGCATCGTGGCCTTTTTACTTGTATAATAAAGTGGCATTCAGAAGTAATCTTTTCACCCTTATAATTTAGCATTCGATCTAATTAGGATAAATTCATCTGGATTCTACATCTCCTATTAATCATATCATGTTTATATCTTTATGTTGTGCATCTACATATTAGTACTTGTTTCTGAAAGAATTATGTATTTATGATTATCAACCTAGAGGCATAATTCTTAGATCTGTAAATTGTTTTCAATGAAATATATATTTGGTCTACTCTTAAGCACACATTTCTCTTCAGCCTATTTCATGAGTTAATTGTGTTCTATATATTTTGTTGCTTACAAAATCTTCGGATAACATGCATAACAATGAGTTATACCAACCATAGTACAAAATATCCCGATATTTGGGGATATCTATCTATATTTCAGAAAAAGATATTTAAATATCACGATATGTTTAGAGATATATACGACTGCAAATATCAGTTATATTTCGATAATATTTACGATATTTGTGATATTTATGGGTACTTGGCGATATTTTGTATATATAACAATTTTATTTAATATTTACCATTATATTTCAAATAAATATAAATAATGTATCATGATATATCAATAAATATCCACAATATCCACGATATTTTGTTTTGGATATTTTTTGATATATCCACGATATTTGCATGTGAAACAATGTCAAATATCCCCAAAGAGGGGGATATATCCACGATACATATCCAGAAATTGAATATCGATAAATACTCATATCCTGATATTTTGTACTATGATACCAACTTCAGCCTATTTCATGAGTTAATTGTGTTCTATATATTTTGTTGCTTACAAAATCGTCGGATAACATGCGTAACAATGAGTTATACCAACTTCCAGGATTCAAATGTGTGCATTATATAAATACTCTAAGAGCAGATCATTATGTAGTTAGGAATCTTGAAACATAAATTGTTCATCACATACCACCTTAAAGATCCATAAAGCTTTAATTAAAAACAGCAATAAAAGGATTTATTCAAAATATATACCAATGATATTAGATTACAAGTCATATATTACGGGGCAGTTAACATCCTAGCTAGACAGCTGAAACCATAGCAGATTTCCTAGTACTGTAATCGTATTTTGTTCGAGGTCTTTTGGGATAAC
This sequence comes from Coptis chinensis, assembly GCF_015680905.1. NCBI lineage: Eukaryota > Viridiplantae > Streptophyta > Magnoliopsida > Ranunculales > Ranunculaceae > Coptis > Coptis chinensis. The sequence goes on along the minus strand of NC_141461.1, from coordinate 145,068 downwards.
CAGTTGGAATTGGATACCCATTGCACCTTGATAGATGTCCTTCACTTTTACCACTGCTGATCTTGGCCAAGTAATCATTGACGTCAATCTTCTTGACTCGAAGAGGCGCTTCTAATGCCAAGATTTGCTCTTCTTGAAGCGGCAACACCAAACAACGACCCTCAAACCTCTGTCCATTAAAAAGAAATACGATTTTCTTCCTCTTGGGTGCAACAGAAGCAGCACTACCATCACATTGTTTCTTATTATTCTCTCCTTCCATCTTTTCAGCCTTGGCAACAACTTCTTCTTTACCTATTGCCATTAACAGCTTCTTCCTAAACTTAAACCTTTCCTTCTACACTTCACAAGTAGAATATCGCACTACTAGTATCTCAATATGTTGTTTGATAATGAATAACAAGTATAGTAAGTGCATATATTTATAGAGAAATACACTTGAGGCATCAAGTAACCAAAATAACCAAGTACAACTAAGAGTTGGTTTCCTAGTCCGATTCTTTTTTCAATTAATTGCCCAGCAGCATATTTTTCCTCCGCGTTTTTTCCTTCCTTTTTTGCCCTTTTCCATAAAGTGTCTATCTTTTCACACGTGTAATGTGTTAATATAATTAAAGGGTATTTATGTCACTGTAATCTTTTATGAACGAGCAACATAATTTTTCTCCCCGACGCACCTCTCTTTCTCATTCTCATCTCAAAGGTATGTATGTATGTCCTCCGTGGAGGAGAATTTTAACTAATTGAATCAATCCATATCTAGACTTATCTGCTAACAATGTGAGTTCTTGCATTGTGGGTGGTCAAATGTAGTATTGAGATAAGAACTCTAAATGTCTCAAGTTTATGTCTCATCCAGGGCTTGTTCTTTTTTTGGGTTTTACCTTAGTCAGCGAGCACGTTTTGGCAAGAGGGTATGTGGCCAAAATGTGATTTGATTGGTTTATGTCTGTCTGTCATTTTTCTTCTCTTCCTCTTCCTTTTCTTCTTCCTCTCCCTCTCCCTCTCCGTTCACCCCCACTGCTATACAGTATAGGGGTGGAACTTGGGTCGGGTTAGTCCAAGCCCAATGGACTAAAACCCGACTTTTGTTGGTCCTGGGCAGATCCGTGGTCTAGGCTTGGTTTTGTAAAATCAAAACCCGACTCAGTTTTGGGTTGGGCTCGGGTTAGAATATCAAAAAACCGAAAAACCCGAGCCCGTGTGCATATATGTACATATATCTTTCAATCATTTTTTTTTTTTTTTTTTGTAAAAAATAAGATTAATAATCTCTATTTTAGAGATAATAATATAATCAATTCAAACAATCAAATCTCTTTGACTTCATTAGAATATTTCAATTTTAGTGTTTTTTGTTCTCATAATTAAAAAAAAACCCAAAATTTTTGACCAACCTGACATAACCCGAATTGGTCGGGCTAGGACTTGAGCTGAAAATTCAAGAACCGACTAGGACTTCGTCCTGGGCTCGGGTTGAAGCATTTGAAATTCGGGTTGAATTCGGGTTAGATATCGAGACAATATATACCGGTAATATGGAGTTTCATGTCTGTTTCTAAAATTGGCATTTTGCAGAAGTAATGCAGAGAGCTAAGTCCTCGTTTCTGCTTAGCCAGAGAAGCCTGTTTAACTCATTTACTCAAAGATTCACCCTTTCATCTTCACAATCTTCTTCTTCAGAATTGGAACCATCTCATTGTTTATCTTTCAGAGTCGAGAAGCTCGGTAAAGAAGAACCAGTGACTTGTGCTTTCCAGAGTTGGATGGGCGATGGCTTCCCCATTCATAGTGGTGACATATTCCATGCTATTAATCGTTTGAGGAAGCTCAAACTTAATAAACGAGCACTCGAGGTGAACAACTTTATTGCACACAGTTTGTTTAGTAGTTATGTTTTTTTTTTTTTTTGATTGGCAAGCCTGTTTTAAATGAGATCAGTAACTCTTTGATGCTGGCGGGGTTCGAGCCCCAGACCTCTGGTATTATCACCCAAAGGTTTTACCGACTTTACTAGTCAGCACTTGACAAATGTGTGGGCAAGCAAGCCTGTTTTTAAAGAGATCAGTAACTCAATGGTTAGAACCCCAGACCTCTGGTATATCACCCAAAGTTTTTACCAACTAAGCTAGTAGTTGCAGGTGCCAAGAAAAGTCGGTAAAACCTTTGGGTGATGATACCAGATGTCTGGGGATCGAACCCCGCCAGCATCAAAGACTTACTGATTTCATTTAAAACAGGCTTGCCAATAAAAAAAAAAAATGAAGAATTTAATTTTCTGACCATTCAATATAATGGAATCACATAAGGAAGCTAAGAGACTTCAAAGGTGTAAATACTAACCATATTGGTGTTGCTAGTTGGCACCTGCAACTACTAGCTTAGTTGGTAAAACCTTTGGGTGATGATACCACAGGTCTGGGGTTCTAACCCCGCTACACACAATTGAGTTACTGATCTCTTTAAAAACAGGTTTGCCCACACATTTTGCAGGTGCTGACTAGCAAAGTCGGTAAAACTTTTGGGTGATGATACCAGAGATCTGGGGCTTGAACTCTGCCAGCATCAAAGAGTTACTGATCTCATTTAAAACAGGCTTGCCAATAATAAATAAAAAAAACTAAGCTAGTAGTTATGTTTTATGTGTTGATGAATTTATATATGACTTTTAACAGGTTATGGAATGGGTGATAAGGGAGAGACCATACAAGCTAAAAGAACTAGACTACTCTTACCTTCTTGAGTTTACGTTCAAGTTTCATGGTGTATGGTATGGCGAGACCCTTTTCTCTCGCATTCCTGTTGAATTCCAGAACGACTTGCTTTATAATAACCTTGTCATTGCTTGCCTAGATCAGGGTAGAATCAGGTTGTCTTTGGCATACATGAGGAAAATGAGAGAGCATGGCTATCCCATTTCTCATTTGGTTTTCAATCGTTTGATAACACTTCATTCTTCTCCTGGCCGTAAGAAAGCCATACCGAGAATTCTTGCACAGATGAAGGCTGATAAAGTGGCACCGCATGTTTCGACCTACAACATTTTATTGAAGATAGAAGCTGATGGAAATAATATTGAAAGTTTGACTAAGGTGTTTGGTGAGATGAAACGAGCGAATGTCGAGCCTAATGAGATAACTTACTGTATATTGGCCACTGCACATTCTGTGGCTCGATTGTATTCTGTTACTGAAGTGTATGTTGAAGAAATAGAGAAGTCCAAAACGGGAAACAATTGGTCGACATTAGATGTTCTTCTTATACTATATGGTTATTTGGGGAAGGAGGATGACCTGGAAAGGACATTGGGGGTTATACAGAAACTCCCACATGTCAGGTACAAGAGCTTTGTACTTGCTATTGAAGCATTTGGGAGACTAGGACGGTTAGATCGAGCGGAAGAGCTCTGGTTGGAGATGAAGTCAACAAAACAGTTAAAATCAACTGAGCATTTCAATTCAATTATATCTGTGTATTGCAGGCGTGGACTTATTGATAAAGCTTCCGAGGTATTCAAGGAAATGGAAACAAATGGGTGCAGACCTAATGCGATAACTTATCGTCATCTCACATTAGGTTGCTTGAAAGCAGGATTGGTGGAAGAAGCCTTGAAGGCATTGGAGGTGGGAATGGATCAGACAATTACCAGCACCGTTAAGAGATCTACACCATGGTTAGAAACCACTCTCTTAGTAGTTGAATTGTTTGCGGATAGGGGTGATGTGGAGAATGTGAAGAGACTATTTACTGAGTTGAAGGAGGCAAGGTACAGCAGGTATACCTTTGTGTATAATACCTTGATAAAAGCTCATGTCAAGGCCAAAATTTATGATCCAGAACTCCTGAGGAAAATGATTCTAGGAGGAGCTAGGCCAGATGCTGTGACTTACAGTCTCATGAAACTTGCAGAGCAGTTTCAGACTTGACTTTTTTGCAAGGTGAAAACGACGGTATTTCATAATGTAAATTACTATAAGTAGGGTTCTCCAACTAGATTAGCACAATCATTGGATATCTCAGTGAGAATGATGTGCCTTCCAGAGTTTACTTATATCCCTTTCTCAGTCTATAAACAAGTCTGCCAGGAATGGTGATGGGTGCCCTCTACACCAATGTATTTGATGCCAATTTTGACACACTCCTTTGGACTTTACAGAAACGTAACAGGAAGTTGGGTGGCAAACTGTTACTGAATCAAGCAGAGACTGAACTTTGATCCGTTGCAGTTTGAAATTTGATCTAGTAAATATTTCAGTCCGTGTTCATCGGCTTAATCTTTGCATTCCTAGTTGCAAAGCTTTTCTCAATACTTGTCTCCTTCAAAGAAGGAAACCTCAAAATCGTTCGCTTAGAAGATGATGATTGGGACGAAACTAGTACTAGTACTGACTTATTAGACGAAGAGTTTAATGCTGCTACTACTTTCATTACTTGTAATGTTCTTAAAGAGGGGTTTGTTCTTTCTAATGAAGTTATATTGGAGTTATTTGGACTTTACAAAATTGCTACTCATGGTCCTTGCAATGATGCCCATCAACCTTCTCCTCTCAAAGTATTGAATCGCACAAAGTGGTATTTTTTTTTTTTTTTTTTTCACACTGTTTTATTGTTCAAGCGCAAAATTTAACTGTTATAGCATGTTAAATGTTTGGCACTGTTTGAAATATCTGATTTTGGTTACATGTACAAGGGATGCATGGCAGAGATTGGGTGATATGGATGTGGAAGAAGCAATGTGTCACTATATTTGATTGTTACTGAGTTATATCCTTCTTGGGCAGATGGTTCTACCTCTGTAAGTTCTTAAGTAATGCAATTTTTGTTCTCGGTGTTGTATGTGCAGTTGTGCAATTTGTTACATTCTTTTCTTTTAATTGCTTAAGAATTGATATGCAGAAGAATAAAGATGGCGATTATGAGGCAAGTAGTTCAGCTGCTAAAGAATTAGTTGGGCCAGTTTTCAGTACCTTTTTACATGAGGATTCTGATGACTTGCTTTGGTAATAAGTCTTTGATCTTGCATGTTTTTCCTCCAATTGGTGATACTTGTTGATATTGTTAGTTTCCTGGTAAAATTTTAGAGGATGGATATTGGTGAAATAGCCACATTACTATGTATGGGTTTGTTCTATTCTGGAAGAGTTGTTTCTTCCTTGTCCATATCTATTTGACTCTTCTTAACAATGTTACTTGACTTCAATGTTTTGGATGTTGGTTTATATGTATGTTACATACATTCTTGTTCTTTTCATTGACTTTTAGTGATGTGATAGGGAATGAAATAAATAACTAATGTTGGTAATGTAATTATATGTGTGGTTTAAAGTAATTCTAAGTAATGCAAAGAATATAGGTTTCAAAATTCCAGTTGGATTTCTTTTTTCCTTTCCCAGGAAGCTGCAGCTGATACATGCCTCTTCCAGAGAAGGGGAGATCAATAATTTGCTCAAATGTATAGACAGTGGAACTTCCGTGAATCTGAAAGGTTTGTGACTTTGTCTTGGCCTAGCCATTTTCTCTATTGACATTGCATGAAATTTCTATTATGATATCAAAATTCCAGATGCAACTGTTCTTTACGTATATATAGTAAGCCTATAGAGTCGCTAACTCGCTAAGTGTCGGGACAACATGCACATGTAATGTAAAGGCTTGTGTTGTAAAATACATTGATGAAGCTACAAAAAGATGGTGGATTTATATGCAATCTCTGCTACAATATGTTCATGCAAGGTTTAATGCTTTATGAATGATAGAACACTTAAAAAATTTGGCTTGTTCTGTTTTACATGTCAATTTTAAGAAGTTATAAGACAAAATAATATAGAATCGGATTAGAGCTTTCTATGAGAATTTTCTCAAGTGGGGAAAACTAATGTATGAGATATAGAGGGGCTTGGCAAAGAAGTTTTCCGAGAATTCAGTATCTGGGATTCTGGTTGTTTTCTCCATTATCAGTTAAGAAAGATACTCAGGGCAAGAAATAACAAAATGGGTTGTAATAGTTCCAGGGTAGAGGTGAAATGAGACTTGTCTATTTTCATAGCCTTAGTGCTTAACATGTGGATGCCTTGTTCAGTCTCAGGCAACCCACGCGAGGTTATTCAGCATTGAGGCTATCTTGTCTGCCTTGGTTGTTCTTTTTAATTTGAGATTGTAATGAATTTTGACATTATCTTTGTGTTAGGATGCATTCTTTATGTATAGCACTTTGTTAAGGATATGGCTTGTATTCTACATTTCTACCCCTTTGGATAGGTTCAAGTTTTCTCATAAATTCTGTTTGAGTGAATTGTTCTCGCGTGCAGTATAATTAATTATATTGAGGATGTGGTATGCTGGGATCCCAAGATTCATTCTGAGACAAAAGGATCAGTGGCGGAAGACAACCACGACATGTGATTATAGGGAATACACTCATATGGGTGTGGATTTGATGAAATCCATGAGTTGGTCATGGTTGTAACACATTGTTTCGTATCGCAAGAGATGGATTCTATGTTTGTCCAGAATTTTTCTGAAATTTATTGGGTTTTTTACAATTTATCTTTAACTGTGGGATAATGTCTATGTTGAATTTTCTTTTTCCACTTGATTGCTGTACTATTTAGTCTTTCATTTTTGCATTCTAAGCGTAACTCACATATACATCCTTATCTGGTGACTATGAAGGAAAGAAGAAGTAGAAAGCAGTAAAAGTATTTAAAGTTTAATAGTTCATTCTCAAGATATTTAGGAGTCCCATACTCCCATATGCTAATGCATTCTTTTCTCAATAATTGCAGATAGTGAGGGGCGAACCCCATTGCATTGGGCTGTAGACCGTGGTCACCTTAAGGTTGCCGAACTGCTTGTTAGCAAGAAAGCTGATGTGAATATCAAGGTAGTATTAACTGATTAAAGCCCTCATTTTATTTTGTTTTTTGCTGGGACATTTTATGTTTTTAGTTATTGTTTCAAAACCTTCCCTGATAATTCTTTAGCCGACAGTTCTAACAAGAATCAGCTTTCTCTTCTGCATTGTATTTTTAGTTCAGTATATCTTTGACATGGAATAGTCCATTTTGATATTTTTTTATTTGTCAGATTTTACTGGTTGACTGTGAGGTTCAAGTTTGTATGGGATTTTCCTGAAATTAGGTGGCTGCTTATCGATTTTTTTAGTACCTGGTAGATTTTAAATGTAAAGCCTACAAATTTTGATATACTGAACACCTTTTTTTTTTCCGTTTGTTTTACAAGTAAAATAGAGTCTTTATGTACATTGCACAAACTTTGCATTCAAGGCATCTCAGCATCATCCCCAGTTTTTCTGCGTCTCTAATGCTGGAATAGCTGTCTTAGCTTCAACGAATCACAGTTTTTTTTTTTTCTCTGTATGTAGGACAATGAAGGTCAAACCCCACTGCACTATGCATCAGTGTGTGAGAAACAAGGCATTGCTGAATTTCTTGTGAATCATGGTGCCGACAAAAAATTGAAGGACAATGATGGCTACTCCCCATGACCCCGTGTGATCTATGTAAATTGAACTGGCCTTGGATGCAGCGTTCATCAACGGATTAGTCGTCTGAGTGACAATTCTTTCATTTGTGTATAGATCATCCCAGTTAAAGGCTTAAATCCCCTATAGATTACAAAATGTGTACGAGACGCACTGCATCCACATGTCTGGCGACTTCTTTTCTTAATTGCTCTGAGATTGTTAAGCACTTTAATTCAGTAGTGTATTTGATATCCTGCCTATAGGTGACGACCTGAACACGATCGAATCCTAGTGTTGTATGGCATCCATTTTTTTGACGGGATTGTTACTCATAATTTTTTATGTTCAAAAAGAATAAAGGGAGAGAAGCCTGATCATTTTTTTGTTCGATGTTCAAAAAGGGTTGGGCTGTGAGGGCCAACACTTGAATTATATCTGACCTTTGCCCTCACCTCAGCCCCTTTAGAATAAAGGGAGAGTAGGGTTTCATTTGGTTGAATTTATATCCTGATACTTGTTTACATTTCTATCCCATGTATGGCTGCTGTTTGTGTTTGAGTAATAAAGCACTAGTTTCATAAATATACAAATACACTAAAGCATATTTATTGTGAAGTAAAAGAGGAGTAAAAACACTGATAGTTTAGCTCACAGTACAACGAATTAAACATAAAAGGTGGCTTACTGTGCTGGTACTATACTACTATGTCCTTTTAAAGCTACAATCATAAACTTTGTGCAACAAGACTAAAATTACATTTGTAATTGGTATTTGGTAATGAAACAATCGCAATAGAGAATTAGAGATACACAATAATACAAAACAATTATAATGACTAGATGCTGTAAGAAAATCTGACTACAGATTTATGAATCTGGAAAAATATTAACAGTGTCCGACCCAAACCGGAGGGAACTTAACTCTTCTTTGACTTATGCAGTTATGCTATGCTAATCTCATATTACGCTACAAAAATTCAAAAGTATGCATGCACAACAAGACAACAACAACGAAGTAATGTAAAGTTTGTGCTTGCTAACATCCTTAATAACATTAGTAGATTCTTTGATGTACATACCCATAGTAGTATCATAGCTAGCATGTCCTTCCCTTTCGTCACTGGTGTTGGCTAGTATTTCTTGAATATCAATTCACTCTGGTTTCTTCACAAAGTTGATTCCAAAACACAGCTCTCTTTCTCCACCTTGTTGTTGACTGGGTAATCTTAATAACCAAATCTCGACAAGATCTTCTTTACACATCTTATATTCTTCCACAAGCTTAGTCCACTTCTTATTTAACACATACATTCCAATACTGTGCCAGTATTTGAAACCAAAGTCTTCCCACACATTACCCATGTGATCCATCACCAACACATTTAGTCCTCCCTTTTTGTTCCCTCCATCTTTTGTCATTGAAACTTGCCTTTTTCTTCTCTTCTGGTGTCAACAAAAAATCCAACTTATCATTCTTTGGTATGAAAAACCTTCCTAGTTGCTTTTTATATCACTTTCCTCTAGCTTTTTATACACTACATACTCAATGTCAGTAACACCATTTCTCTCCTTATTTATCTCCTTCGACTTTACTAGATATTTTTGATGGCACAAATTCTGGCTCTTCTACACCCCGTGTTGCCATGGCACAACCACAATAAGCATTATTGTTTCTGTTACATTTTCTCTTATTCTTAGATGTAACAGAAGTACCATTACATTTTTCTCTTTGACTCCTTTCAACTTTTTAGCCTTAGTAATAATCTTTTGTTTTTTCACTCCTTTTTCACCCATTACCATAAACAAACTTGTTAAATATCTCTTCTTGAATAAACTAATACAGAATAAGTACAACTTAAATATATGTATTAATAAGTTTAGAAAGAAAGCTAGAGTACAACTTAAACTTGGTTTCCTAATTAGATTCCTACTCTAACTTTCATTTACTTTCCTACTTCACTTCTATAAACAAGTAATGTTATTTTTCTTCCCTGTTTACCATTCACAAACAGCCAGATATAATCATAACATATAACAAGGCCTTTTTTTTTTAACGTGCAAGGCCTTTTTTTTTTTCTGTGGTTTGAATTTTCTAGCAGCAGCATTTGTAAAAATACTACAATCATGCTATTGCCTCATTATTTATCAGAAGAATTGATAACGTAAAATTGTGCAGTGGTCTAGGCTGGCATGACAGCCCAACAACTATACTACCAACAATCAAACAGCTAATGGCGAATAACATCAGCGTTTGCATATACAGGCAAGTTCAAAATTTTGTACAAATCGAAGTCCATTTTGAACCTTAAGTAGCTCTATCTTTTGAGGGGGCAGAGAAGCTGACTTTTCTTGATCGATATGTAATCCCCTAGCGCTAAGGGCATTTGTCGAATGGATTTAGGCATAACCAACTTTGAACGGTCGTAAGTCATTTGGACATCTTTAAGGACTGAATGGAAAAATGGAATTTAGAATTTCATGTTTCGTTGATATACATGAACCTCTAACATAAGCTGAACTATTGAACGGATTAAGCGTGACATGTCATTGGATGGACATCTTTAAGGACTGGATTTGTTGTGGTTAAAAAGGAAAAAAAAAGTTATATTCTTTGTTGGAATAATGAGGTGCCTAATGTAGGTCTGTGTAAAGAAAAATAATAGTAAAAAGAACCGTAATAATGATAAAAAAAGGTTTTTACCATGTATATTATGATCGTGGATGGCTTTCATTTGTAAGTTATTTATCTTTTCTGATTGTGTTTACATCGTTGTTTGTGTCATGCAGGCTCCATTCTATCACCAGCTACTGAGTCTTGATTACTCCCAAAATTACTAGGACTCTGGGCAATTGTCTGTGTAATACATTGTGGAGCATGTTATATTTTTGTTCCAATTCTAGATATTGTTTTGTTTATGTTATTTTTCTTCCCAATGGCTGGTGGACTTACTGCATTGCTATTATAGTGTGTATTAGTGTTTTGGTTTCCCATCTAGGAGTTCTCTTTTGCAATGCAATTGTAGTTATCTGCACGCCCGTGTGGCACATGTTTCGTTTGTTTTAAATTTTTTTGCATGTCGATCATCTTCTTGAGTTTATTATTCTTGGAACCGTTTATGTATTTTGGGACATTTTGTCCTAGAAAATTGCAAAATCCAATATTGCAGTTGGATACAGTTTCCAATTGGTGGTGATAGGGGGGTGGGTTGAGTGAAGTGACATGATCGTTCCCAAAAGAGTATATATAGCAATATAGCAGAGTGCAATACAACTTGGCTTGCAAACGTTTGGGAACTTACACAGTTACGCCGGGGTGCAGACGCGTTACAAAGCGGTAAACATAAAGGCTTGAATTGGATCAAGAATCCATAAATCAGCCCAATGTGGTTACCATGTGCCAGTGCTGTACTAACTACCAACTAACGAATTTGCAATAAGATCAAGTTTATTGTGTGTACATTGGCTTATGCTCTACGCACATCTAGGCTCATGCCAATAAAAACTTGGGATAAGAAAAAGGTAGCACATCTAGGCTCATTCCAATAAAAACTTGAGATAATAAAATAAAAGGTAGCACATCTAGGCTCATTCCAATAAAAACTTGAGATAATAAAAAATGAGATAATAAAAAAGGTAGTACAATTATTCTTTGCATACGGTTCATTGGTTAAACCATCATTTCAAAGAATTTAAACTATGGTATACACTGATTACTTGGTCTATATAAATTTTAAAATACCAACACACCTAAATAGCTAAGTTAAATGGCAATGCAGTATTGAAAATAATTATGACTACGCAGTTAGCCAGCCTCATGAAGATGATTATGGCAGTATCAACCTGTTATAAACTTGATGAAATATCTATGGGTTTATTTAATATATAGGTAGTTAGGAGGTGGGGTGTTGGTAAAATAGAGACTTTTCAAATTGTTTCAATGTCAAAATTATGTTAAGTAGCACTCATGGGGGTTCTTCTGCCAATAATGCCAATTAGTGGCTTTGGACGAGGTGCTTGGATGATCTGTGCCAGTTTTGCATATTGACCTTCATCTCCAAGTTAGTGCAATTCGTCTAATTTTATTTTATTTCATTTTTGTGTTTGTTCATGTGTTTCGAAAAACAACATAGTCGGCCAATCAGGTGTACACAACGAATGGCTGATACTCGAAGAAGACATCTACGTAGTAGGTTCCAGTCTTAGTATTTCCTTCTTGCATGTGTAAGTGTGATGTAGTTTTTAAATTTTTAGTACTACTATAAATAAACTAAATTTTTGAACTACTTTTTTTCCTAGCTTGAAAGTTTCTTTAGTAATGTAATCAAACAATGGGAAATTATATCTATGCCAAAAAAGATAAAGCATGATTCAAAAGACAAAATAAGTAGTTTTGATAACATTCTTCACAAATTTTCACCTTAGTAGATACAAAATACGCTGTGCAAATGAGCATTTTTTTTTGGGCTGAGTATGCACAATGGATCATGCTTTTAACGCCTCTGAACTCCTTCATTATGCACTCTGTTAAAGTACTACATATGGAGTTGGGTGATAATAGCATTTTCAGTATGGAGACCAATAACCAATGCAAGAATTAATCAAAGGATTGTGCGACTAACGATAGGGTGAAACAGATGTAATTCAGAGATGTGACTAACATCCATAATTTCTTCTTTAGCATCCATAATTTCTTCTTTTTTTCGCCTCCATTAAGATAATTTGAAAAAAACACCACTTCGTCATTTGAATCATTCAATCTCTATACACATAAAATGAGATCCACAATATATTAAAAGTTTTTAAATGGTAATCTTGCCACATAGACATCTTCCAAAACACTTTTACTTACATATTCAATTCACTCCACATATTATATCCGACTTAATAGCTCTATAGAACAACTATCAACAGAGGCCAATGTATTTTTTCTAATTGTTTCTCAATATGAAAATTTCTAAAAAAAAAAGTGCATTTGTTAGCTAGCTACAACTTCTTTCTCTGTCCAAGCTACCTGCTTTTTTAAACCGACCAAAATATATTATATTTAAAGCTTTTAAATGGTAATCTTGCCACATAGCCATCTTCCGGAAAGTTTTTATTTACACATTCAATTCACTCCACATATTATATCCGCCTTAATATATCTATAAATAGAACAAATATTTACAATGTCCAATGTATTTTTCCTAATTATTTCTGAATGTGATCGTTTCTAAATAAATAAATAAATAAAATTGCTTTTGTTAGCTAGCTACAATTTCTTTATCTGTCCAACCTACCTACTTATTTAAACCGACCAAAATATTTAAAACGACAAAAAAAAATATCTGATGGATTCGCTAGATCATTCTGAAGACAACGATAAAAAAAATGTTATTCTTCTTACATTTTTTTTTGAGATATTTTATTCTCCAATGTAGAATAACAGTTACGTTGCACACCATGATATAATATTCTTATATCTTACAGATAGTATACTCATATGAATCTAATAATGTTCCTCAATCACATATAAATGATCGACAAGATAATTACACAACCAATAGTACAAAGGTTAACTTCATCAACATAATACTTATTTTTTTGGTAAATTAGTTTGTGGTATTTCACTGATATTGACTAAATTACAGGCGGTTAAATACTTCTTCAAATATATTTATTTGCACCATGCATGGCAGAGCAGCAGAAAGCAAATCGAACAAATAACACAACTAACATATTGAAAGTGTTCTTTTCTTATTGAAGTATTTTCTCAGACCTTGACTTGTATTAATCTAAAACATATTACATAATATATCCATTCAAACAAATGTAATATGTTATTATTCTAATTTACATTCATTCATTCCTTTGATTTTCTCCACCCCAATTTTCTTTCCTAGAACGTAAAGCATGTACCCGTTTACTAGTATGTATTAATAAGTTTAGAGAGAAAGAGTACAACTTAAACTAGGTTTCCAAATTAGATTCCTACTCTAACTTTCATTTACTTTCCTTTTTCACTTCTATAAACAAGCAATGCTATTTTTATTCCCTGTTTACCCTTCACAAACAGCAAGATATAATCATAACATATAACTATTTACGTCATTTTGCTTCCGATATTTCATGACATTTTGTGGTATTAAAACATGGCGCGTCTTCTCTGTTCTTCAGTTTATAGGATAAGGAAAAAAAAAAAAGCATGTCTTCTCTTCTTCTCCCGCCAATTCTTCCTCTTCAGTTTTCTTCCACCTTGAAATCCAATTTCTCTTCAATATATCACTTCAAATGTACAAGAAACCTTACCATTTCAGCTATAAAAGCCCGGGAAATTGACACATTTACTAAATATTCAGGCTATGTATTTGAAAACCAAAGCAATTCAGAAGCAGATGCTTTGTTAGAATACAATGTATCGAAAATTTCTGCAATATATCGAAAAAGGCCGGTTCTTTTGGTTAGAAGGCTTTTACAGATTAGTACTTCACTTGGTAGATGGTTTTTTCTTCGATATATTGATAGTTTGATGCAGAAATCTGATCAGTTGTTTAAAGTAAGGTTCTTTTTCAATTAAATTAAGGTTTATGGTATTGGAATTTCGTTTTTTTTAAATTTTGGATGTGTTTGTTTAAGGTTAGAGCAGCTGAGCTTCGGAAGATATTGGTCGAGCTTGGGCCGGTATGTTTATCTGTAATAGTTTTATTTGATTATAGGCCATATTCTCATGTAGTTGTAGCAATAGAGTGTTGACAGGAAGATTGTGTTATAGAAATTAGAGTGGTCATTTGAGTTTCTATTTCTAAAATTTTCATTTTTTCGCACGGCATATGATAACTTGTAGCTTATTTAAAGTATAATTGGTTGATGTACTTATCATTTTTTTTATCCTAATAAAAAAAAATGAATGAAGGAATAATTTTAGCATTAGCATTAGCATTAGAAAGACTAGAAATGCATGGAAGGTGCTATAACACAAGTCATGAGCAAATATTCTGCCATGGTAAGTCAGTCAATCAAACTCATATACGAGCTTGTGGCGTTTCATTTATCTGATCAGAAGAAAATTCTTATTAGCTCTATTATTAGATAAGCTTATGTTTTTGCCCCTTTTGCAGGCATTTGTAAAAGTTGCACAAGCAGTCTCTTCTCGACCTGTAAGTAACTCCATCTATGAAGTACGCTTGCGTTTCTATTGTTTTGTTTATATGTTGGTTTCTGGTTTTCATTATGATGCTTATTTGGGAGTCTTTCTTGTATGCCATTCCAATTGCGTCTTGTAGGATTTGATACCACCTGCCTATGTAAATGAACTTTCACTGTTGCAAGATCAAATTACACCGTTTTCATCTCAAGTCGCTTTCAGTACAATTGAAGAAGAGCTTGGCATAGCGCTAGAGATGCTTTTTTCAAAGATCTCACCTGAACCTGTTGCTGCTGCATCTTTAGGACAGGTTCATCAGTTCATGTTGTTTATTGATAAGGAGCCATCACTTAATTTGATGGGCTGATTCAAATGTCAAAGCTTAGTGAAAGTGATTGATTTCTTGACCTTTTAGGTTTATCAAGCTAGGCTTCGTGATAGCGCAAAAGTTGTTGCTGTCAAAGTACAGAGGCCTGGAGTTCAGGCAGCCATTTCCTTAGATATCTACATCCTGCGTTTTCTTGCTGGTTTGATTCGGAAAGCTGGAAAGCTTAACACTGATCTTCAGGTAGAACTGCCTGTCTTGCTGATTTAATGATCCATTTTTTTTAAATTTCCTATTGAACCAAGTCTCATGAATAATACTGGCAATTTACAGTGCACCTGGACTTTCTGTTTTATATGTTTGCTATTCCAATTAACTTATCACTCAGAGATTTTCTCTTGTAGGCAGTTGTTGATGAATGGGCCTCAAGTCTTTTTCGGGTATATACTTTCTCTTATCACCTAAGTTACCTTGACACAGACATGTGTGTCCGTATCCGACAAGGATACAAAATGTCTGATACGGCAAAATATCAAAAAACTGAATTGTATCACACGTGTTGTGTCCGACACGGACATGTGGATATGTATCCGACACAGATTATGTTTAAAATGTGAAGTGTCCATGTAACATCGCCTATCACCTATTGAACACTTCAGAATGCTGCTGGAATCATTAGCCTGTGTCCATGCCGTTGCCCAAACAAAATTGCCATCCAAACACTTTTTAATCTTCCCCTCACTCAAAAGAACCTGCTTTGCTCTTCAGACTCTAGAAATAAGAATCAGATGCTTGCTCCATCCAATTGTTATATATATTATTTCCAATCAATGATATATACTACTTTATACAAGGATATAAAAGCAACTCAAATGGAAAATAATGCAGCTAGGATTTGAAAAAGGTGATGTGGAAGAGAATAAAGAAAAGAGCGTGAAGTTGAAAAAATCAATAACCAAAATAGATCTATGAATACCTCACACAATCGCACACACACAGATATTGTTTTCTTGTAAGTAGTCTCCCCTAGATTTGTTTGTTTAGGCCAAGTATAATTTAGGTAGAGAAGATCAGATTTTGCTAGTTTGCAGTTAATCCAACAGTTATTGAGAGGCATGAGAAATGAGATTAAATCTGATGGCTCAATTATCCATGATTATTTCTTTTTAGAAAATGCTTTAGTATTTTCCAATTGACAATCTAGTTTTAAAATTTATCTAGAATTTCATCTCAAGGAGCATATTATCAGACTTGACATTGAATACAGGTAAATCCCATTAAATGCAGGAGATGGACTACAGGAAAGAAGCGCAGAATGGACTGAAGTTCAGGTAGGAACATATGGAGGGGGGGGGGAGAGGATCTGAGTATACGTTTTTGTGACCTTAGCTAAAATTCTTATGTTAGAATGACCAAGTTCACCAATGTTGAGCTTTGTATTTCTGATCCTTCCCAAAAAGTTCATTTAGACTCAAGTTTTATGCTGGTAGATAGTCTTAACTATGCACTTATGATTAAACAGAGAGCTCTATGGGAATCTACAGGATGTGTGTGTACCTGAAATGTACTTGACACAAAGTAGTCGTCGAGTCCTTGTAATGGAGTGGGTGGAGGTACTCGTTCAGGCCCTCATCTTTCTCTTCTGTATGGGTAATAGAATGGTATTACCGAGGCACATAGTTTACAGTTTAGATTACTTGCTCATGTTATTCCATTCTCTGCAGGGGCAGAAGTTGTCTGAAGTGAATGATCTTTACTTGGTTGAGGTAAAAATCGTGAAACCATTGCTTTAATACATTCCCTTCATCTTATTAAAACACACATTTACTTCAATGCTTTGCAAAACCTCTAAACGATGTTGTTCTTTCTTATAAATGACAGGTTGGAGTGTATTGCTCACTTACTCAGCTTTTGGAAAATGGTTTCTACCATGCAGATCCTCACCCTGGAAACCTTCTGCGTACGTATGACGGGAAGCTGGCCTACTTGGGTATGCTTTCTTTCAACAGTGTAATTAATATTAACTAACCTGCACATGTATCAAAAACTAGCTGGCATTAATTTTCCAAACATAAAAAAGAAGTCCATGATATGCATGTGCTGGCATGTCTAAAGTTAGTTTCTATTTTCATTATTTTTAATTTAGATAACTAGCACATGCACTTAATATAGTATTTGATATGAGGCAATTTATTCAAGCTTCTTTCTCTTTTTCATTTGATTGTAAGAAGTGACATCAGGGAACAAAATTCCTCTTCAATCACTAACTTATTAATAATAAGATGGATTCTTAGGTACCCCACCCCCACCCATTGTCACTACAGATGTTCAAACGAGTTATTCAACCTAAACAGATTATTAAACACCTTGAACAAGACTGTTATCTAGGATCTCAATATCTTTGAAGTAAGTGTGACAAGTCTAAATTGACTGCGGTTTGCATGTCTACTAACCACTTCTGTAATTTTGTTCTCTTGTTCTTATAGAGGTATGAAGAGTTCTAGTTCAATGGGAGCTGCATGTATGTATGTATGTATGTATGTATGTATGTATGTATGTATTATTTAACTAATTGTTGCTTCTTTTGGCCGCCAGATTTTGGTATGATGGGTGAATTTAGATCGGAACTCCGAGATGGATTTATTGAGGCCTGTATCCATCTTATAAACCGCGACTTTGATGCCTTGGCCGAGGACTTTGTTACTCTTGGGTATTTTACTTACATTCTATCTAATAAAGAATCAGAACTGTTTCGAAAAGAGCTGTTATGGTCTAATAATGCTGCATTCACAGTCTTATTATGCTTCTGCAGGCTTCTTCCTCCAACTGTTCAGAAGGATGCTGCAACAAAGGCATTAACAGGTTTTCTTTCATCTTTTTAAAATTCCTGTTGAAGCTATTTAAATAGAATTTGTATAGATCTTACTTTTTCTCACTCTTGTAACTCTGCATGGGCTTTAAGTTATTTAGTTTTCTTTCCTGCTGTAATACTGGAAATTATTTGTAGGTGTCTTTCAAAATGCTGTTGAGAAAGGAGTACGCAATATAAGTTTTGGAGATCTTTCTGGAAATTTGGGACGCACAATGTACGGCTTCTTCGTATTGCTCTTTCTACCCTTTGAGATTCGATTTTGGCATTGCCAACATGTTCAGTAGTATGACTTATTTAGTTAATTTTGTGATCTATATAATCCAGAACTAGAATATTGCCTTGCCACAGTCTTAGTATTAGAATATCATATGTCTTTCATTAAATTTTATTTGCTGCCGTGAGAAGCACGAAACCGTAGGTGTTCCTTCTCTTCAATCTTTTAATTTTTTATGATATACAAAGAATGACCATGGTGCAGACACCTGCTAGTATTGCTACAAAATAGTTAGTCATTGCTACACCACTACATTAACATCCTCCTTTCCACTATCATCATCCACATCAAATGGTTACATAGAGCTGAACATCTGCTACTCTATAGTTTTCTCAAATAGATGAGCTCAAATGAAACCGTAGTACAAACTTTCGTTTTTGGAGGGAATTCTGGTATCCTGAAAAACCAACAACCCAATATTCAGGATATTTTGCCAAAATGTTGAGTACTGGTACAATGGAACATTGGGCAGATATTGCATAGGTTCTAGATAGTTTGATGAATTTTGTATTATGACTCAAACTATCTAGCCCACTTGAGACCAACAGTGAAATGTTTCGGGTAAGTAGTTTCTATGTACCAATCTCAAGAAAATGCAAGTAATAATCTATCTTCTTTACATTGGCATTGATGTTCTCTTTTACTAGTTATTGCCTCGTAAAGTTTTTCCTTCTTGTTGTATTATTTACAGTTAGTACTGTTTGAATTACTTTCACAGGTACAACTTCAAATTTCAGATACCGTCGTATTTTTCTCTTGTCATCCGAAGGTAATCAAAAGGAGATCTTAGTTGCACATACTCATGTACTTGTAGTATATGTTCATTATGGTGATGTATTTCTCTAGGTATTTACCCCCATTCTAACGACAGTGGTTTCCTTTTTTATTCCATCAGCATTTGTTTATATAATCATTTTTCTGCTTATTTTTATTTTTTGTTGGGATATCTCAGCCTTGCTGTTCTGGAGGGCATTGCAATCAGTTTAAATCCTGATTACAAAGTCTTGGGTAGTTCGTACCCGTGGATTGCGAGAAAAGTACTCACAGACAACTCTCCTAAACTCAGGTCTTCTTTACAAGCTCTTCTTTATAAGGTGCACATCGGACTCAATGGTTCATTTAGTGTGATGAAGCTATCATTATCCTTTTCTATTTTCTGATTTTCTTTCTCATCGATTGCATTGTAGACGTATACAATAAACATTATTGAGTCAGATATGTGATCACATAATGTGTTTTATCAGGAAGGTGTTTTCAGGGTTGATCTTCTGGAGTCTTTACTCAGTGAGGTGAGATTTCATTTTCCCAATCTATATCTCATTTTAGGTTCATCTTATACTCCCACTTTTGTTGCAGTCCCTTCGTGTAAAAACAGAGAAATCTTCAGGAGGATCAGCAGACAGAGATTCTAGGCTGGTTATTAAGCAAACTCTCACGTTCATCTTAACTGAAAAGGTACTGATAAACCTGCAATGATTACTTTATTTTCCCAGTATGCTATTTCGGAAAATAACTACATAACCTTGTAACCTAATAAAGATTACTATTTTTTGTTATATTGCTTATGGCAGGGCACTTTTGTAAGGGAAATACTTCTGCAAGAACTTGCCAAGGTACATAATTTTTCAATTTTGAGTGAAAATGTAAAAATAAAAATGGAAAAAAAAAAGTTGAAATCTCATAGCTGAAGTTAGTGATGCATGGGTTAGCCATTAGTAAAAATATGTTTCTCTCTCGATGGGCCACAAACAAGGAACTGAACTCTGAACTTATGCTTCACAAGTAACTATTTAGAAGCTTTGTTGAGCTTAGTTTAATTTTTATATCATCTGGTAGATATCATAAAAAGGGTCAATATATACTCATTTAGAAGATAAAAGGCACAGATTGAACTGAATGATTGCACATTTTAAGTTTCTCCGGCTACTCCATCACCTAGATTTTTTCATAGAGTTTCTTCCATTTTTGTTAATTGACCATAAGTACTGGTTTATATCACCCTAGGCAGCTAGGGTTTACTGTAATGCTCTCTAGGCCCCACTCAGAGATGGGGTTACCAGGTGGCTTGTACATTTTGTCCCAAAGGAATCTTCCCTATATACATCTATTCCCATGAACTTGTAATATTTTTAACTGTATCTCAGGTTCCTCTAAACTATTTTAGTCACTTGACCTTTTCTTATTGTTTCTGTTGGGGAAAAAAATCAGGGTTTTGATGCACTTGGGTTAGCAACTACCTCTGCTGCCATTTCAAGAGTTCCATTTGCTGCTCCCACATCGTCATCCTTAATGTCTGCGGAAGACATTGTAAACTTGGCAACCTTGCACCGTCTTGTGCTACTCCTGTCTGGGCTTCAAAAGAGTGAGAACTCAAGTAATGTAAGTTGTCACTGCTTGCTTAATTCACATGGTGAGAAAACACACAATCCTTTTGGCTTTTCTTTTGATCTTCTTCTATCTTACCTGATGGTCGGATGGTATAGATGGTTTGTATGCACAAGGACACTCAAACTGACCATCCATCCATCACTTACAAACTCTTAGGTGTTTTTAAATGTATCAATTTTCTTCTGTCAAAGTTACATGACCCAACATCTATAGCCATACACGAAATTATAATTCATTTACATGATCATCTCTTGTGGTTGTAAATGTATCAATTTTCTTCTGTCAAAGTTACATTACCTAACACATTTAGCCATACAAGAAATTATCATTCATATACTGTTACGTAATATATAGATTCAGATATTTGGACTCCTATTTTTTTACTCCTCAACATTTGGTCCTCAATGTGCTGATTTTTTGACTCAATCTGCTGATGATATATTTTCATATATTTACAGTAAATCTATATGGTATTTTCTTTGACTACATCCAAAATTTTGTCATACGATTTTGTGACTATGCTCCATTGAGAATAAGTTCGTAATCTTCTTTCTGTTGTGAAACTTTTTTCGACTTCACGTGTAAATCAACATTACCAATATTTCTCTTCATAGGAAGTCAAAGATATATCAAGGGAAGCATCACCTACTGAAATTCAACTTGCATCTGTTCAAGAGCTTATTCCGATCTTTTCAACTATAACCGAGGTATGAAGAAATCACTTGCAATACTTGTAGGATAACATGAATCTTAGTTTCATAAGACATAGTCTGAACTCTGAACCAAAAAGTCATACGTATATATGTCTTTTGTTTTGGCATGGACCGCATGAAGTGATCATGTTTCCTTGCGTTGTACATGTCTTATCTGAAGTAAGTAAATGCACTGGAAATTATGTGCAAAGCAATGTATACGCCATCTTATTTGTTTTGAGGAACACATAATCAATAGATATCCTGAAGATTTTCCTCCAAGGATCATTTTCATTTTATGGACTGGCCACATTCAACATCCACTCGGTAGAGAACCCCAATCATCCATTTTTCTTTTTCTACATAAGATTCTTTTTGTTAAAAAGATAGGGGCACAACATCACTAAGCTTGCCTAGCTTGAAACTTTACCATCTCAACCCAATAAACACTTGCCCTCTTAAATCGAGGTCATTTTAAAATTTGGCTTGCATTTAGTGTTTGCTAACTATGCACTTCTGTGGCAGCTGCCACCCGAGTCTCAAGAGCTATTATTACTTCTACCGGCAGATTTAGCTGGAAGGCTTGTTTCTCGTGCTGCTGCAAGAACAATTAGGAATTTTTTTCTTTGAAGTTATATGACAACAAATTTTGTTTGATATAGAGGCGAGTATGCTAAGTAACATTATTCAGCTGCCGGCTGCCTCTTTAGAAGTGTCATTTGTACTATTATGTGACTGGGGTGTTGGTAGCAATTGTTCCATGTAACACAGTACTGGATATATCAATAACATTGACCTTTTTTCTGGTTAAGTTAGTGCGTGAACATTAATATGAGACTTAAAATATCGTAATTATTATTCTTGTTTAAATTTTCTCTCAGTTGTGGTTAACTTGAGTTTTAACTGTGCCAATCAATTGCCTCTTCAGCTCTACCCCGAAGAAGAGCTACTATGTTCGTCTGACTAGGCCATAAATTAAGTTGATCTAAATGTCAGGATGGCGAATAAAATTTAGGTTCATTGGCATTGTAGAGATTGTTAACTTGATTGTTTAGCAGCTGAGTCAATAGATGGTTGGAGGATCAGAACACAACTGATCCAGTGTCTTAAAATAGTGTAATGCACTAAGTCGCACCAGAGCAAGAGCTTAGCACTAACTTAAAACCAGACAACAAAAAAGAGGGAGAATGTGCACTGTCGCACATCATTTCTATTATTAACAGAGGAGTCTATACATATATCAGCTGTAGGTTTTAAAACTTGTTTTGGGATTTATGAAGGAAATGCCCAGCTAATGCTCTTGCAAAGATCTAGAGACTGAAATAACAAAACGAATTAAAGAATTGAATGACTGTAAGCAAATACATGCTTTCAAAACTTTGCTGAGCTGGTTCGACGGAGTTGGCGTTTAGGATTTGCCGGATTCAAAGGAAACAGTGCTGCAAGCTCCTGTCAACAATATCCACAGATAAGTTAATCATGTACAATCCCCTGTGCTAACTCCCTGGGGCACTATACGTACATCGTTCCTTTGGTTTCTAGAGAGGTTGGAAAAGATAATGACCACATTTGATGAAAAACAATCTGTATTTAGAGAAGACTACTGATACCATGAAGCTGAAAGCATTGTAACTTTATAAACGTAGATTGAACTTAGTTTAAAATCAAGAGGAATCAAACTTTTCGTGCATGGGCAATAGAAAAAGTGACTCTGTGAGCGAGAAAAGATGTTCACCTAGAAATTTGCATATGAATAGCTCTCTTATTAGCTATGTAAAGGTGTGTCAGGTCTGCATCTATATATACTTTTGGTGATCGGTAGGTTGGACTTAAAGTAGAGAACCTTCTCAATCAGAGGATCCAATCCAAGTAACAAGGACAGTCCATCAATTCCAGGTATCAGACATTGCTTGATTAGGAAAGGAAGAGTAATCCTCACAGTAACAGAACTCAATATGCTAGTGAAAATTTTATCTAGTTTGGGAGTTTTTCTACCCAAGTATATTGTTTATAGAATAGAGCTCACACTTCTGCACTACAGTAAATTGTATACTTAGTACAATAATGGTTGCATTTTCGATGGAAGAACAATTCGACATTTCTAACTTGCTAGTTAAAGTACATACATACCTTCTCATTCATGAGCATCTTATTGCCTTTCCTCAGTTGTGCTACTTCATGTTCCAGTTGGTTGGTATAGGCCTGTCATTATCACAATATACTGATGTTAATTCAAATAAGGGAATGAGCAGGATTATGAATAACTCAGTAATTCCACAAATGACAAACACACCTGCTTCCTTGCTCTTGACCTAGCTGCTGACTCGCGGTTCTTGATCATTCTTTTCTGCCTCCTCTCAATAGTCTTCTCCATCATCTCATTTGAAAACCTTCGTTTTCTCTCAGGTGCTGTCTGTATGCCTGATGAAGAGGCAACAACCATTGGCAGCGAAGGGGCTAGTTGATTTTCTGAATATCCTACCGGTAACGAAGTAACAGGCACATGTGAGCCTAATAACACTTCCATGTGCTGATCGCGCTGTTGTTGCTGAGCAGTTGTCATTTGAAACTGTAACCACTCTGCCGACATAGGATCCATCCTAGCCAACGGGTGAGTATTGACAATATCTTGATCCACTACATCAAAACCCCCATGCCGAATAATAAAATCTTCAAGGGTGGTTTGCGCAAATGCTTCATTCCCATCACCCCCTACATTGCCTTGATCAGGTTCAACTATCTCTCTCCACACTTCATTCACCGGTTTGTGATTAAGCGCTTGACTGAAACTAATCGGGGCAGGAGAAGACGATGAAGACGACGAAGACAATGAAGAAGGCGAAGGCGCATTCTTCACTGTAGTATTGTTATTATCACCAGCAGCGCCTGTATTAATCACGGTGTTCAATAATTCATCTAAATTCATACCACTCATCAAAGGTTTTCCTAAATGATTATGTACCTCACTGAATGCAAGATTATAAAATGAACCTTGTGTTGTAGCTGCTGCTCCTAGATGCTGAAAATGTGGTGTTTGAACTCTTTTTGGTGAAACCATTGATACAATGCCCATTCAACAGGTTAAATATGTGTTTTTAAATGAACAAGAAGCAGCAAACTGTCAGTTTCTACTGGCCTATTTTTTGTTAAGTTTGGACTCTTCTTCTTCTTCTTATTCTAGCTAATGTATATATGAAGAAGAAGATTACAAGAAAGAGAGTGTGAGAGTTTGCATTAAAATGAAAAAAAGGGTAATGTGATTAGTTAGAGTTCGATCTAGACTCACGGATTTATAGGCGTGGAAGCTGATTCTCAAGAGAAAAAAGGGGAGACCATGCTTTGTTTCTCTGTTTAGGACTTTAGGGAGTAGTGGCGGTTAAAACTGCCTAAGTTTCACACCACACTTTGCCAATGCATGCACTAAATAAGTAGTGGTCAGAGCACTGCGGTACAGTTAGCAATGTTGAATACAAGGTGAATAAATGCCTAGAGTCACACGAGTAAATTTGTTTGATTCATTCTAGAATTCTTATTTTTTGTATAATATTTTTGGTCGATATGAACATATTGTTAGAAAATAGATTTGCATATATCTATTGAGATATGAATGAGTAATTTGTCTCCCGAGTTATTCCAAATTGAGATGAAATGAGTTTCTCTTGAAACAGTGAGAAAAACTTTTTTTAAAGGATTCACTAGTTCGAAACAGTGCATTATGCCAAAAATGTGCGACCTTTCGAAATATCGAAATATGTACTGGTTCAAAATAGTGCATTATGTCAAAAAGGTGTAATCTTTCAAAATAAGCACTAGTTCGAAACAATACTTTATGCCAAAATGGTGTGTTCTTTCGAAACATGTGACTTTTCAAAGAGTTGCTTACTTTTTCCCAAGAGTCATTGTGTTGTTTCGAAGAAGCATCACTCACCTATAAATAGTGGATGAATTTGGAGAGAAAGATACACCAGATCACACAGGATTCTGATCTTTCTCTTCTCTCTCTGTTCTTAGTCAAATACTATGTTGTGTTCGCTGATTCTATAGAATTGAAGTGCTAGTTTTCTATAGAAGGAAATTCGTTCTATCTTGAGAGACAATTTCCCATCAACCTTCAAGCACCGTGAGGGGAAAATATGTCTTAAGGACATAGTGTATCTACACTAGGCTCGAATTTAATTAAGAAGTACAAGACACTTACAAGACAAAATGTTTGTATAGTTTGGTAATTGGTAAAGAGTAAGTACAATTAAGTTGTATATTCCTAACAACTCAATGCAGGTGTAGCTTGGAGGTGGATATGTCTTTACACTTGGAGGTGCAGATGTTTCTTGGAAATCCTCAAAACAAACGTGCATAGCGAGGTCCACTATGGAATCAGAATTCATTGCATTGGACAAGGCTGGAGAAGAAGCAGAGTGGCTTCGAAATTTCTTAGAGGATATTCCAAACCTGGGCTAAACTCGTTACCCGGCCAGTGTATACACCGTGGATGACCCAATCTGCTATTGATAGAGCACAGAGTAGCATGTATAACGGGAAGTCTCGACACATACGTCATAGACATAACACCGTTAGACAATTGCTCTCAAATCGAGTCATCTCAATAGATTATGTAAGGTCAAAAGATAACATTGCGGATCCGCTTACAAAAGGTTTAACAAGAGAGCACGCAAGTGGAAAGATTATCAAGGGGGAATGGGTTTAAAGCCTTTGAGATAATCAACCAAGAGTCCTCATAATGGAAAAACCAACCTAGTTGACTGGAGATCCCAAGATCTAGGTTCAATGGGCCAACTGAATTATGTCTGTGACTCAGTTAGCACTGGAGAGGAATATTATACTCTAGCACATTCCTATATAAGATAATGCATATCTGCCGCGAGAACCAGGATAAGTCAAGTTTTTAATGATTTACTATATCTTGGAAAGTTATGTTATCCAAGTGGAGTATTGCAGGATACTCTTTATAGAAATCACCTATGTTAGTGCGAAGTGGGGCCACTTCTATGAGAATTTTAAGGTAAATGTCTCATAAGCACTATCTGAAACCAAAAAGTGTTCAAAGCCAAAATGAACACAAACGTGAGAACCAACAGTATTCGAGAAGGTACTGCGTGAAGATGATTGTCTAGGTTTATACAAACGGCTGACAGTTCAAGGACATTAATTGAAGTCTACTAATCGTCCAATTAAATCCGATCATATTTCACTAAAGCAAGTTCAAGGCCTCCCATGATACTTGATCTGATGCGGTATCTTTTCATTTGTAAAAGAATAGAAATCCGATGTTTATGATAGAAGAAGCCAAATTTTCATTCATATGGGGGATTATTAGAAAAATGGATTTGCACAAATCCATTTAGATATGAATGAGTAATTTGTCTCCCAAGTTATCCCAAATTGAGATGAAATGGGTTTCTCTTGAAATAGTACGTAAAGTGAGATAAACCTTTTCAAAAAGATGCACTAGTTCAAAACAGTGTATTATGCCAAAAAAGTGCGACCTTTTGAAATATGCACTGGTTCGAAACAGTGTATCATGCCGAAAAGGTGTGACCTTTTGAAATAGGCACTGGTTCGAAACAGTGTTTTATGCCGAAATGGTGTGTCCTTTCGAAACATGTGACTTTTTAAAGAGTTGCTTACTTTTTCCCAAGAGTCACTGTGTTGTTTCGAAGAGGCACCACTCACCTATAAATAGTGGATGAATTTGGAGAGAAAGATACACCAGATCACACAGGATTCTGATATTTCTCTTCTCCCTCTGTTCTTAATCAAATACTATGTTGTGTTCGCTGATTCTATAGAATTGAAGTGCTAGCTTTCTATAGAAGGAAATCCGTTCTATCTTGGGAGACAGTTTCCCATCAACCTTCAAGCCGCGGAAGAAGGGAAAAATCATCTTAAGGACATAGTGTATCTACACTAGGCTCGAATTTAATTAAGAAGTACAAGACACTTACAAGACAAAAAGTTTGTATAGTTTGGTAATTGGTAAAGAGTAAGTACAATTAAGTTGTATATTCCTAACACATATCTAGTCTTCCAGTTCCAAATCATCCTAGACTGATATTGTCCTAGCCCAAGTCGAGCAGCTTAATGTCCTGGCAGGCTCACGATTTTGTTCCCAGAATCCAAGTGTCCAAGGCTCACAATTTTGTTCCTACCCAACTCTAGAAGTAGGGAGATGTCACAAACTGAAGTCTATTTAGAGCAAGTCCAATGGGTGCTATATGGGCTGCTAAAGGCTATATAGTTGGTGTGATTACTGTGATATACCCAGTTAAATTTGTGACATTGTCTAGCAGCGGCTAAAAAAAAAAAGTGGGAGACGGATGGTAGATTTTCTGTCATTCGTGCATTAAATTGCAACAAACAGCAGAGTTTTGTCGTATGTTCTGTTCGCAGTACTGTTTAACTGAATGCAGAAAGTCTATTGTCTGTCACTTTTCACGGTCACTGTTTATTTTTAAGTGAATAGTGATAGATGACATAAAGTTTGCTGTCCGTCCACCAATTCCACAAAATGCTAAAAATAAACTCATTGGATTGGTTTTTCATCTTTTGGCATGCCAAATTGCCAAATTTGGCAGGCAAACTAAAAAGTCTAAAAATCCTATGTGGCACTTTTTAGCCAGTGTTTAGAAAACCGGACCCGATCGGTGGTTGAACTGGGGGCCGGCCGATCGGAACTGGTAAATTTTTCAGTTCGCATTAGTGAAAATAAGAGTTTTTGGTTGGACCCTTGGTTTAAAACCATATATTTATTCCTTTTATTGTAATTTTAAAAAAAATTTTCAATTAAAAACCCGTGGTTGAATCAACAAACCGGTTAAGTTCTAAACCAAAAAAAAATTGAATCAGCAAACCAGTTAAGTTCTAAACCAAAAAAAACTGGACCACCCTTATTATTGTAATTTTTTAAAATTTGTTTTTGAAAAATCAATAATGTGTGGATTGAACCTAATACCTACACAAGATAGCCCAAACTCTGAACCAACATGCTATTATGTGTTTCTTGTAAAAAAAATCATTTTGATTTATAATACCAATTAATATTAAATTAAAACATATATTTATTCATTTTATCATTATAATTATTAAAAAAATTGTTAAATAACCATCAATCTGTCCCCTAAGGGTATTATAATAATTTTGTTTAGAAAATCCATGGTTGAACTATTTCAACAAAAAACATGAGGGTTGTTCGAAATTTGAGGGCACTGGTTTGGTTTTCAAAACATTGTTTTTGGTTCGGTTTTTTCAAAACATTGTTTTTGGTTAGGTTTTTAAAACATTATTTTTAGCAGCTCTCCATTGGACTTTCTCTTATAGCTTTAAACATGGAATGCCACAAAGTCACCAATCAACAAACCATAACACTGTATGGGATGTTACCACAAATGAGCTGAGCCAAGGACAAGAGGGAGCTACAAATTGTGCTGCATGTGAGCCCTATCTGAACATGAAATGTTTGATCATTCATTCATTGAAACCAACAGTCATTATGATGTGAGATGTCCGTTTATTCTGGGTATCTCTAGGACTAGTAGTTCTATATTGGTTACTCTCAGAATTTTGTTCACATAAGAGTCCTCCATTTGCTTATCTGTTATTGGCTTGAAATGAATGTTCCTTGGACAGCAAGTCATCAGCAATTAACAAATTACCACCCCTGTTTTTCTCTTTCTTTCTAAAATTCTAGAGATCCATGTTTGCTCCATGACCGGTTCTTGTGCTTCTCCACACAAAACAACAAATTGACCATAAGCATTACAATTCAAAAACAAAGTTCAATTTTCTTCACATTTTCCTGTTTTCCATTTTTTTTTTGTTTTTCATTTCAATCTCTACTATTCAATCTCTCTTCAAAGCAAAGAAATAAAACAGGAAAATAAATAAAGTTGGTTTTGAAAGCAGCCACTCCAGGAGGTCGTGAGATTGAAAAACAAAGACATTACATGATACTTCTTCCTGGGGGTAGGCCTGTTCACGCAAAACACATCAAATTCTAGTAGTGCCCTTGAATGCTAATTTTTTTTTTGTTTTCGAATATATTTAAAGAGGTTCTGTAATTTTATACAGTCTATCCTTCTTCAGTATCATATCATACTTTTGCTTTCTGTAACTTTTGGGATGCAATAGTTATCATAAAGTTTGTTATGATACACTTTTAAGAGGTGCTACACCATAGAGAAGGAGAAAGAGAAGAAACCAGGAATCTGGAAATGGGAGAATGCTCGCCAGAGAAAAAACAAGGATGTGCTTCAATGATATACAGTGGAATTTTTCGTCGTCGAAGCTTCTGGCCAAGACGGTCAACCTCAACGGGTGGAATCCCGTCACCCAGCAACAGTGCTGGTTTTAGAGGATCGAGTCCTATTTCAAAGAGGAGGCGGGGTGGATCGGACGAGGCTGCTATCCTTACAGAAACTGATATAAATGAATTGCCTATTAGACAAGCAGAGAAACCTATAAACAAAGCTCCCTTAAATCAGCCCAAGGCCCCTCCTTGTAATTACCAAGATCAAACTAGAAAGCCTTATAATGCAATGCAGAGGACAGCAGCACTGACACAAGGTGTAGGACAAGGGAGGAAAGTCCCAAAGGAAGCCATTAGCATTTCAGGTGAACTCGACAGTATGATCAATGATCATCAGCGTTCGAAGGGAAGTAGTGGTCTTGTTCGGGCATCGTCAGGAAATGTTATGCTCTATGGTAACTTGGGTAACTTAAGGCAACCTGGAGCTGGTAAGTCTAATGCCGGCAACAATATTCTTGATTATCTACCTAAGACGGCACATGAGGTGAGTTCAAATCCTTATGGTGATAGCAACACTGGTAGTAATGCTGCCAAAAGTAATATAGCAAAGAAGACTAATGAGAAGGAGAATCGTCAAAAAGACAAGGACACAACAAGCTCCCTTTGCCGAGCTTTATCCACTCGCATGGATCCTGAGCAATTAAAAATGTTGGGAAATGAGGATTTTAAAGAGGGCAGGTTTGCTGAGGCGTTGGCATTGTACGAAGCAGCAATTGCAATCGATCCAAGTAAGGCATCTTATAGAAGCAACAAGAGTGCTGCTTTAACAGCTCTAGGGACGGCTTCTTGAAGCAGTTTTTGAGTGTCGAGAAGCAATTCAAATCGAACCTTCTTATCATAGAGCTCATCACCGTTTGGCAACCCTTTATCTCCGGTACTATAAGATTACACTATGCTTACCAACTCTATCCTCCATAAGATAATTCTAACTTACGCGTATAATCTGTATTTTATAGATTGGGAGAAGCAGAGAAAGCTTTATATCACTACAAACAATCCGGACCTGAAGCTGACACACAAGATGTCTCTCATGCTCAGGGGCTTCAAACACATCTAAACAAGTGCACAGAATCAAGGAGGCTCAGAGACTGGAATACTGTGCTAAAAGAAACCGGATCGGCTATATCTGCTGGTGCTGATTCAGCTCCACAGGTAATTTTGATTGAAGGTCTTTTAATATGTATGATGCTTCATTACTAACACGTCTTTCTATGTATCCTGTAAAAGATTTTCGCTTTGCAAGCTGAGGCCTTCTTGAAGCTACATAGGCACCAAGAAGCTGATTCTACAATGTCCAAGGGACCAAAATTTAGCCTGGAAGATTGCACCAAGTTCTTTGGCCCGATTGGCCATGCAAGTCTCTTACTTGTGCGTGCACAGGTTGACATGGCTGCAGGCAGGTTAGTTCTTCTTCTAGAGATCTAGCATGCACCAGATCACGCCATGACCTTATACTAAAGTTCATCGTACTAGCTACTCTCTGGTAAGCAATCATATACGACGTTGATTATGGAATTGGATTACGGTGTAGGTTTGAAGATGCAGTGGAGGCAGCCCAAAAAGCAGCTCGACTTGACTCAAATAACAGGGATGTTAATTTGATACTGAGGAGGACTAAAGGTACAGCATCAGCTAGATCGAGGGGTAATGATCTGTTTAAAGCCTCCAAGTTCTTAGATGCTACTACAGCATATGGTGAAGGACTTGAACACGACCCTCTGAATTCAGTGTTGCTATGTAACCGAGCCGCTTGTAGATCCAAACTTGGTCAAATTGAAAAAGCAGTTGAAGATTGTACTAGAGCTCTTAATGTCCGCCCTTCCTACAGCAAGGCCAGATTAAGACGAGCAGATTGCTATGCTAAGGTTAGGTGACACAAATTTTCTCTTAATGATACAAAGTAACACTGTAGCGGTCAATGATTCTATACATTTTATTTGTTAGTTGGAACGTTGGGAGGCTTCAGTACAAGACTACGAGGTATTAATTAAAGAAACACCTGAGGACGAAGAGGTGAGCAAGAGCCTATCAGAAGTTAAGGCCAAACTAAGAAAACAACGATCCCATGATTCCAGCGACATCAAGTCCGCTGACAATGCATCAACAGTCTCCAGCAAGGACCATTTCAGGAATGTTGTGGAATCCACAGGTATGGGACGCATAGATAGGTTGCAAGACACACCTTAAGGGTTAGTTACTTAGTTTCTTATGCTATAAGGCCATATGTTTATACCAGTAAGAGATTCTAGTAATTTTGAACACCCATAGGCATGCTGCATGCACACACCTTAGGATTGTGATATGGGGCTAAATGGAGTGATAATATTAGGTAAAAATGTGGTTTTTATACATCGACAGGAACATCTGTAGTACTTTTTTGCAACAAATTGAGCAACAACGAAGAAACACAACTAATTGAGCAACTCAGCAAGAGACACCGATCTGTCAATTTCCTCAAGGTTAGTCTACGAATTCCTCATACATTATCACACACTAGGGACTTTTTTTTTTTTTTAAGTTTTAGTTTTAAAAGCTTGACCCTGCAATTGTGGTAAGTAGCTAGATAGTTACATATAACAATTAACATGTCCTTTTAGTATCACACTACTATTTCTAAGATTGACTGTGCAATAAACTTTGGCACACCTCATTGCAACAGAACCTCAAAACAGCACGTCGAGGTGATTTTCAAGAAAAATAGAGGCTAGTTTATAATTTATTTGTACTGATTGCAGGTGGATGTCGATGATAACCCAAATGTAGCCAAGGCAGAGGGAATAAACTCGCTGCCAACCTTCAGAATATACAAGAATGGATCAAGGGTGAAAGACATTTCAGGAACCGACCACGACTTGCTGGAGGACTCTATCAGTAATTACTGCAGTTGAGAAACAAAAGAGTGCAGTCAACAGAACTGTACGTGATCGCCCGAAACTTCAATTCCCTCTCCTGGAAACATGCAGGCATGCATACAGCAAGAGAGAGATCAAAGACAATGCAAGAAAGGAAGAAAACTGAACGTGCGAGGATGAATAAATGGTTTTATCACCTTTCTATCTCTCTGGCCAAACAGACGGCACTGCTTTCGGAACATGGAAGAAATGGAGAGCATTAGACCAAGCAGCATCATTGGGTGAAGTTGGAGCTAGAAACGTGTAAATGTGATGAGAATACTTTTGTATTAGTTATTGTATGTATTTTTCTTTACGTATCTAGTTGAGAAACTTGATATATGTTACCATTATACTTGTAAGTGTAAGCATTTTTGAGTTGGAGAATTCCACAAATTACATTACATTCTTGTTTGTTTACACTTTTTCTTGGTTTTTTTGGGCGATTAGAATGTCTTCGAGTGCACAGTCCTGGGTCATCGATCACTCGTCATAAGCAAATAAAAATAAAGGTCGCAGGTGAGGTGACAGGTCTTCATTTTGGACATTGCTTAAAAAGGCAGTTTCAATGAATAAGGCCAGTATGTAGTCATGCACTCATGCCCACATCCTGGATAGCTAAATCAAATTAATGTTACCTTTATACATTTGATGAATTATGCTAATAACTCTATGAAACTTGAAAGAGTCGCTTCCTTAGTTAGCTTTTACTTTCACTTAAGAAAAAGGAAAATAAAAATACATCATCAAGGTTGGCCCAATTTCTTTGTGGATCATAATTTTTTTTTTTTTTTTTTTTTTTAAAATCTTTTCATCATTATTACATGAAACAGGGTCATACAATCATACTGATGGAAATTAAGTTATATCTCTAATAATAAATTAACATTCCAACATCAATTGCAATGATTCTCTCATATGGATTAATGAAAAGGCATAGTTAATGACATTGTAATCTCTTTTAAGAAACTAAATCATGTCTTTGCTGATTACCAAATAGCAAAGGAAAAAATGGAAATGTAGGTGTAATCTCTCTTTCCAACTTGTTATTATGAAGTTGGTAGACCATATTCATGGGGTTGGTTCTTTACAAGGCACAAGATAATGAGTTGAATCCAACCGAAGATATAGTGGACGCGCGGGACCATTCATCCATGTTCTCAATAGCACCCCGGCCACTCTTTATTATTATTGCATCCTTGCTTTAATCAATCCTCCTCCTTTTCAACATGTGGAGTGCTTCCTAGTTCCCACCAAAATATATGGGAAGCAATCAAATTTATGTCAATATGCAACTAATCTGGGCATGATCAATCTGAACTAGAGAAATCTGGGAGATAGAGAAATCTTTGTCAATTATGAATTTGTTATAAATCTCTTAATCACCAACAAGAGTGTGACTTGTAAGTGAAATAGTACCATCTTTCCACAAAGTTCTGTTTTCTTTGTAATGAGTTTTCATTCAAGAAGTTGGTTTTTTTTTCTTCAAACCCCGGCATTTAGAAGATAATAAGACAGCTTACATACACAGATATCTGTAACACGTACATCTTTTTTCCCCTCTTAAAAGACAAAGCCAATAAATAACATTATGGTAACTCATTCCTTTTTAAGTGAAGATTCCCTAAGCAACTATCCACGACAAGTTATAGGAAAAAGATGTAAATGTTGTAAACTCTCACATTCACTCTGATAGCTCTATGTCTATATTAGTCGAACAGTAACATGTATGTGGCCATGTGGGACTAGAGTGTATTTTTATGCACATAGAGAATGAAATATTGTAGAGTTCATGACCAGCTGGTCTTGGTTAAAATAGCTGTAGATCGAGTTGATGATATGATCATGAGACACTGCTCGTGGGCAATACCTTTTCTTTCTCATTAAATACTATTTCCTTCCTATTCAGCATGCAAATTAAAAAGGAAAAGAAGTAAAGGCCAAGATGGAAAAGAAGTTCTCTCGTGAAGAATTAATAATTTAACAAAAAGATGAGAAAAAGCTAAAGGCAATAAAGCTGTCAATTTCTCCTTTTTGCTCTGCACAACCAAACATACTTCATAAGTCAGAAGTCAGAACACATTTCTGAACATAAGAGTAAAAAAGAAGAAGAAAGAGTACTGATAGACTGCAAGAAACAAGAATAAAAGAAATAGAAGCATATATAAACATACAATGAGAGGAAGAGAAGGCAAAGGTGGTGCACCACCAACAGACCTCTTGGTCTGCTTTCCATCAAGAACACATCTTGCACTAATGCCTAAGCCCATTTGCAGCCCTGCCCGGCCTATGGATTCTACGAAGCGGCATAATAGAATTGACAAGCAACACCACCATCATCACCTTGGAAGGTCTAGCAATAGAATTGGCCGAGCTGCTAATAGCCCTGTCTTATGGGCGAAAACCAAGTCCATGGAATGTGATATGAGTGAACCAACTTCCCAAAAGTCAGTTGTTCTGGTCAGATCAAAGTCAGGTCCAAAACAGATTCATGCAAGAACTGGCAATCAGTAATGGAAGAGATTGAGAGACTTCATAACAATAGAAAGCAGAAAAAGAGACCAACTTGGGTAGAAGCACTAGGTTTGAAGAAGGATGTAATGCAATTCTTGAGTTGTTTACGTGGCCTTCGGTTTGATTTAAGGTGTTTCGGTTCTTTTCATGAATCTGTCATAACTTCTGATGATGAAGAGGAGGAGGAGGAGGATGAATGCGAAGAAAAAGAGTACCAACATAATCACGAACAAGAGCACCAAGAGCGTGGTATCGATAGTGCTGATGGAGATGGTAGTTGTTCTTCTAAACCAGTATTT
This sequence comes from Coptis chinensis, assembly GCF_015680905.1. NCBI lineage: Eukaryota > Viridiplantae > Streptophyta > Magnoliopsida > Ranunculales > Ranunculaceae > Coptis > Coptis chinensis. Next base: position 109,881 of record NC_141461.1, on the reverse strand, counting down.
TCAAAGTGGTTCATGGTGTTAGAAGAGAATCATCAAGACCATAGGTGCATTAAAGAAGACCATGAAGAGAAAGATGATGAAGAATCACTTCCTTGTGTACCACCACCAAATGCTCTGTTGCTTATGCGTTGTCGGTCTGCACCTGCACCCTCAAAAAGTTCACTAGAAGAGAAACTACGACAAGAACAAAAAGAAGAAGAAGAAGAAAAGAAAGCAAAGTTGGCTTTGGAAGAAAAGAAGGAAAAAGAGAGCTTGATTTTTAAGTACTATGCCCCTGATTTCTTCAAGGTTTCTTCTGACATAGCCAAGGAAACATGGGTTGTTGGTGGTGCAAGAGATCCATTTTCAAGGAGTAGAAGTTGGAAGAGATGATCATGATGTTAGATTCTTTTTTTCATCCAGTCCAATTTATCTCATTAATAATAATTTTATGTTTTTGTTTAATTTCCTCAACTTTTTTTCTATTTTGTGTGTTGGTTTTGATTTGATTTTTGTGTTACATTGTTATTTGTACAGTTTTTTTTTTTTTTCCATTCCTTACAAAAGGTTTGCTTGACATAGTAAACTGTACAGATTGTGATTTGTATAAGCTTTTCATATATCTACATATGGTTCTGTTCTTTTATATATGTAGTACATCAAATAAATCTTGGTCTGTACTTTGTTTACATTTGGCTGATTCATTCAAATTGGTATAAGAAAAAGTGCTAGTTGAGTAGTGGTAACAGAAACAATGCAACTATCAAATGAAAAACTATTATGTCCTCTTATTCCTCTTAAGTCTTAGTACATTCTTTCATTATTATTGCAATAGCCTAGAGAAGACACTTTGTCACTGAATTTTTCAGACCATTTCACCCAGGAATTAATCTGGGTTACGGGGAGCAAGGTGTATGAGGGGGCAATTGTACACTATTCTGGAATTTTTTGGAGGGGCGAAGCCTCATAGATTCAGGACTTACCCTGTCACAGTCCTTGATTTCACCTTAACGAAACACAACAGCTGAAGCTCCCTAAGCATCACTAGCTGATGCGTAAGTATAACTTCAGCTTAGGCTATAAAATGGAATGTGAGTACTTAAAAAAGGTTATACTTGAGGAATTGAGGCAGTTTACCTCCGAGAAGGCAAGAAGCAGTGCAGTGTATGTATGGTCCAATATATATGAGTGTCATACAAATGCTCCTCTGTGAATTGTACATGCACAATGACTAGGAAACTGTTGTAGTTTGAAATGAAACAACAAGAATTCTATGTACATATATCTGTACTCGACTGCATCCTACTACCTATCCAGCAGCTCTTCAAGACTCCAACCAAACAATGTATATAAAAGGATTGAAAGTTGGGTCGGGTAAGGTAACCCGGATAAACTGTATGGTCGGGTTTCGGTTAGCTGAACCAACCCGTTTCCGGCCCCTTAGATAGGTATAGGGGTTGGGTTTGTGTCATGTCATATTCGGGTCACGTGTTATGAGAGCAAACCCAAATCCGACCTAATTATTAATCGTGTCGAGTTTGTCAAACCCAAATCCAACCCGCCTATATAACGGGTTATCCAACGGGTGACTCGCTAAGCTAGTGGGTTAATTTCATATTAGTTTTGGATCGGATTCACTGACAATTTGTATGCAAAATATTTAGTATTTCATGATTTTATTTATCAAAACAATATGCATTAATTCTCAAAAACCATCCATAATTTAATTACATATTAATGAAAATTGAATAATAAAACATATATTTATCGAATGAATCAATATGACCGCTAATTTTTCTCCTTTTAGGTAGTTGGGATGATAGATGAGATTTTATATCAGTTTTGGATCGATTCACAGACAATCTATATGCAAAATATTTAATATTTCACGATTTTATTTATCAAAAACCAATATTAATTCTAAAAAATCATATATAATTCAATTACATATCAATGAAAATTAAATAACAAAACATATATTTATCGAATGAATCAATATGACGGGTAATATTATCCTTCTCATTTTATTCGTTTATTTTAGGTTGTTAGGATAATAAAACTTATTTTAAAACAGATTATACAAGTTACGGATTGATGACCTGACCCATTAGACCCGAAAACTAATCGGGTCTACTAATGGGTTATTCAGGTTAACATATGTGACCCTAACCCAACCCATTTATTTGATAGGTAGAGAGAGAATTGAGTCTTCCATGGTTGGCTGGGCAATGAAAGAAGAGTGGGAAGAAATATTTCAGTCCTTGTTCATTGGCTTAATCTTTGCATTCCTAGTTGCAAAGCTTTTCTCAATACTTGTCTCCTTCAAAGAAGGAAACTTCAAGCTCATTCGCTTAGAAGATGATGATTGGAACGAAGTTGGTGTTGAAACTAGTACTAGTACTGACTTATTAGATGAAGAGTTTAATGCTGCCACTACTTTCATTACTTGTAATGTTCTTAAAGATGGGTTTTTTATTTCTAATGAAGTTATATTGGAGTTATATGGACTTTACAAAATTGCTACTCATGGTCCTTGGGGCAATGATGCACATCAAACTTCTGCTCTCAAAGTATCAAATCGCGCAAAGTGGTATTCTTTTTTCTGTTCAAGTGCAAAATTTAACTGTTTTATAGCATGTTAAATGTTTAGTACTGTTTGAAATATCTGGTTTTGGTTACATGTACAAAGGGATGCATGGCAGAGATTGGGTGATATGGATGTGGAAGAAGCAATGTGTCGCTATATTTCGATTGTTACTGAGTTATATCCTTCTTGGGCAAATGGTTCTACCTCTGTAAGTTTTTAAGTAGGTAAGTATGTGTAGTTGTGCAATTTGTTACATTCTTTTCTTTTAATTGCTTAAGAATTGATATGCAGAAGAATAAAGATGGAGATTATGAGGCAAGTAGTTCAGCTGCTAAGGAAATAGTTGGACCAGTTTTCAGTACCTTTTTACATGAGGATTCTGATGACGAACTGTAAGGTTTTCTTCTTTCAGGATGCTTTGGTAATAAGTCTTTGATCTTGCATGTTTTTCCTCCAATTGGTGATACTTGTTTAGGTTTTGATATTGTTAGTTTCCTGGTAAAATTTTAGAGGATGGATATTGGTGAAATAGCCACATTACTATGTATGGCTTTGTTCTATTCTGGAAGAGTTGTTTCTTCCTTGTCCACTATCTATCTGACTCTTCTTAACAATGTTACTTGACTTCAATGTTTTGGATGTTGGTTTATATGTATGTTACATACATTCTTGTTCTCTTCATTGACTTTTAGTGATGTGATAAGGAATGAAATAAATAACTAATGTGGGTAATGTAATTGTATGTGTGGTTTAAAGTAATTCTAAGTAATGTGCTTCGCAACAGAATAAAGGCGGTTCAAAATTCCAGTTGGATTTCTTTTTTCCTTTCCCAGGAAGCTGCAGCTGATACATGCCTCTTCCCGAGAAGGGGAGATCAATAATTTGCTCAAATGTATAGATAGGGAACTTCTGTGAATCTGAAAGATTTGTCATAATTTTCTCCATTGACATTGCATCAAATGTATATCAAAATTCCAGATGCAACTGTTCTTTTCATATATAGGAACTTCCATACACATGTGAATCTGAAAAGATGGTTTGTTCATGCCAGGTTTAACGCTTTATGAATGATAGAACACTTAAAAAATTTGACTTGTTCTGTTTTACATGTCAATTTTAAGAAGTTATAAGACAAAATAATATAGAATCTTAGCCATTTTCTCTATGGAGGGATTGACATTTCAGTATCTGGGATTCTGGTTGTTTTCATTATCAGTTAAGAAATAAAATAACAAAATGGGTTGTAATAGTTCCAGGGTAGAGGTGAAATGAGACTTGTCTATTTTCATAGCCTTAGTGTTTAACATGTGGATGGCTTGTACAGTCTCAGGCAACCCACACGAGGTTATTCAGCATTGAGGCTATCTTGTCTGCCTTGGTTTTTCTTTTTAATTTGAGATTGTAATCAATTTTGACATTATCTTTGTGTTAGGGTGCATTCTTTATGTATAGCACTTTTTTTAAGGATATGGCTTGTATTCTACATTTCTACCCGTTTGGATAGGTTCAAGTTTTCTCGTAAATTCTGTTTGAGTGAATTGTTCTTATGTACAGTATAATTAATTATATTGAGGATGTGGTATGCTGGGATCCCAAGATTCATTTTGAGACAAAAGGATCAGTGACAGAAGACAACCACAACATGTGATTATAGGGAATACACTCATATGGGTGTGGATTTGATGAAATCCATGAGTTGGTCATGGTTGTAACACATTGTTTTACAATTTATCTTTAACCGTGGAATACTGTGTATGTTGAATTTTCTTTTTCCACTTGATTGATGTACTATTTATTCTTTCATTTTTGCGTTCTAAGCGTAACTCACATATACATCCTTATCTGGTGACTATGAAGGAAAGAAGAGTAGAAAGCAGTAAAAGTATTTAAAGTTTAATAGTTCATTCTCAAGATATTTAGGAGTCCTATACTCCCATATGCTAATGCTTTCTTTTCTCAATAATTGCAGATAGTGAGGGACGAACCCCATTGCATTGGGCTGTAGACCGTGGTCACCTTAAGGTTGCCGAACTGCTTGTTAGCAAGAAAGCTGATGTGAATGTCAAGGTAGTATTAACTGATTAAATCCCTCATTTTATGTTTTTAGTTATTGTTTCAAAACCTTCCCTGCTAATTCTTTAGCCGACTTAGTTCTAACAATAATCAGCTTTCTATTCTGTATTGTTTTTAGTTCAATATATCTTTGACATGGAATAGTCCATTTTGACATTTTGTTATTTGTCAGATTTTACTGGTTAAGAGAATGTGAGGTTCAAGTTTGTATGGGATTTCCCAAAATTAAGTGGCTGCTTATCGATTCATTTGCAGTACCTGATGGTAGATTTTAAATGTAAAGCCTACAAATTTTGATATACTGAACACCTTTTTTTTCCGTTTGTGTTACAAGTAAAATAGAGTCTTTATGTACATTACACAAACTTTGCATTCAAGGCATCTCAGCATCATCCCCTGTTTTTCTGCGTCTCTAATGCTAGAATAGCTGTCTTAGTAGCTTCAACGAATATCCGTTTTTTTTTTCTGTGTATGCAGGACAATGAAGGTCAAACCCCACTGCACTATGCATCAGTGTGTGAGAGAGAAGGCATAGCTGAATTTCTTGTGAATCATGGTGCCGACAAAAAATTGAAGGACAATGATGGGTACTCCCCATGTGATCTATGTAAATTGAACTGGCCTTGGATGCAGCATTCATCAACGGATTAGTCATCTGAGTGACAGTTCTTTCGTTTATGTATAGATCATCCCAGTTAAAGGCTTAAAGCCCTATATTCTACAGAATGTATACGAGACGCACTGCATCCACATGTCACAAGGACAGTACCATCTGGCGAGTTCTTTTCATTATTGCTCTGAGATTGTTAATCACTTTAATTCAGTAGGACTTACTAACTGTAAGCGTGAATTTGATATCCTGCCTATAGGTGGTGACCTGAACGGCGATTGAATCCTAGTGTTGTATGGCATCCATTTTTTGATGTAACAGCAAATGTGCACGACTCGACAGCACAAGATTAAACTATGAATCCATTGCTAGACACCAACAAATTCAATGTTGCTCTTTGTCATCAGCTCCTCATATGGATGACTTCTCATCTGCATCTCAAGTACGTGGTTATGACCCTAAGCAAATAAATGAAGTTCAATTAGTGATCAAGAGCCAAGATATGTACGAAGAGAAAATAGTGACCAAGCTGTATCAAATCCTCATGTAATAGTTATAGTGTTTTTCCTTTTCTCAATACAATTTATTTTAATGAAGTTGAACACGGTAAAAACTGTATCAAATCTGAAATTCTAAACCCAAAAGTAACAAACTAATCATAGTCGATAGAATCATGAGGAAAAGGGGTCAAGAAAGAACATTCTTTTTATGTTTTTCTTTGGAGTTTCGAATCTACTGTTAAGGGGGTTGAAGGAGTTTCGATAGGATCAGTGAAGAATAGTGAATTTGTTTAGAGAGATATTTGGTTTCTTATCTTATCAAGATGCCTCCCAAACGAGCGACAGCAAGTAAAACATTAATGGTTAATGAAGCAAGCACGTCTCAAGCAGTATCTAAGAATGCAGAGCTCTTTGAAAGATTTGTTGAGAAGGATGGCTGAATTGGAAAAACAAAATCAGATATTAATGGCCGAAAATGAGAAGCGTACTGAAGACGCTATGTATGATAAGGATGGCGAGGAGTCGAGCTCAGGCACTCTAGTGGTGAGAAAGAGTCACCTCGAGGAGGTGAGAAGAAGCCATCCTGAAGAAGTACAATATGTAGCGAGAGCGACACCAAAGGTGGTGCAAGAAGAAGAAGTTAAGGCACCAATCACGAAGGAAATGGTGCAAGAAATGATACAGAAGCAATTTGGAGATCAGCTGCTGGAAAAGGTCTCAGCGTCGTCGATACGAAAGCTGGCACAGCGATGTGAGTAGAAATCTATTGAAAAAGGAGATAGAAAGGGTTCCTTTACCTCCAAAGTTCAAGAATTCAAAATTCCATCAGTACGAGGGGCCACTGATCCCATGGATCATCTTTTTAGTTATCCGCATAAGTTCTCAATATATCAGGGTACCGAGTATTGGGATACTGTACTATGTCGATCGTTTTCTTCAAGCTTAACATGCAAAGCACTTAAATGGTTTTGCACAATTTCGGAGATATCCATTTCATGCTTTCGTGAAATTTAAGAAAGGTTCCTCACCAATTACGATCACCAGAGGGTGAAGCCAAAGCAGGTGTCAACCTTATTTCAATTAAAGCAAGCAAAAAAGGAATCATTGGAAGATTTCTTGACAAGGTTCAAGGCCGAAACCCAGTCGGTAGAACGGTTGGATGAATCAGAAATGACAGCTGTCATAGCCTTCCAAACAAGTGTAATACTAAGATCTTTTATGCACAAGTATCTGCTGAGAAAAGATGTTAAAACTCTACAAGAATTGTATGATAAAGCTGATAGAAATAGCAGAGTTGAGGAAGGATTGAAGACAGCCACCGCTCAAGCAGTGTTGCAAGTCACTGATGTAGGGAGAAGAGATAAAGATAGTATTGATCGATATGAAAGTCGAGATTCCTCAAGGTCAGATAATAAAAGACATCAAGAGCAGTACGCAAACAGAGATAATCAGCCGCAACAAAGAAGAAAGTATGAGAGAACACTGAAGGAGGAATTGGATCCTAGTAATTTCATAGCCCTCAATTCCACACCGGAAGATATATTGAGGAGGATAGCGAAAGAAGATTTCGTGATTTGGTCAAAATACACTCTAAGGGAGATGAAAGGCAAACCTTACTGTCAATTTCATAAGGTTGAGAACTATGAAACTAATAGGTGTCTGCAGGTGGTAAAAGAGATTGATAGGCTCATGAAGGAGGGGAAGTTGAGAGAATTTCGGGCTGATGTTAGACCTGAAGAAACGGCGACCATACGTGAGAAGCCACTGAGGAACATGATTTACAAAGGAGAAATTCCCCATAAAAAAATCCTTCAGTGAAAGAGGTGCTCAAGGTCAATGTTGAGCCAAGTCCGGTGAATCATCAGTTGGTGTCGGCTAGCATTCCTCCTGGGGCAATTATGTTCGTACCAGAAGAGCTGTCCAAGGTAATGTTACCGCATGACAATGCTGTGTTAATCACTTTGCGTTGTAGGAATAACTATGTGCTCTCCAATAATTATGGAAGTGTATATCATTATTTTTAAATTCAATTGTGTAGGTTGATACACACACACATGGATATTGTAATCGTGTGGGAACTGTTTGTTTCCTAATAGTCCTTGAATCTATGTTAGTGACTTAGTGCAACATTCTTAAACTTCATCGAGAACTTGATGGCTGAACCACGAGGCTATTAGCCAGAGCTCTCATAATGTAAAGATTTGGATTTTAAATCAACCAAGGTATTAAAAATAAATAAAAACAAAAAAAACAAAAACAAAAAACATTTTCTATCGGATATCCATTTGTAAGCTCTTGATGCCCTATATACCTTTAACGAAGGGTTCTAGGGACATATATTACAAAAACACGTAAACAAACTTATGATTGTTAGGATATTTTTAAGTTTTAGATTTGGCTAATTTTTGGTACATATAATCTTTCAACTAATTTAAACATTGTCACAAAAAATTATTTGAATCGAAATTTTTTAACCCCATCGCATGCAGTCAACAAATTAAAAATTGTAAATTGTTTATTTTCACGATTATTGATACTATATTTAGCCGCTACATTTGTTAGTATACTTTATAGTGATTTTTTGAGTAAGATTAATGGGAATCAAGTACAGAAAGTGGAAGTTGATGGTGTGCATATTACGTTTAAGTTGAAGAAGTCTGAAGTGAGTGTTTTCGATAGTAATGAAGTTGCCATGGAAGAATCGGAGGCGTTGGTGAAAAGTGTAGCACCAACTAAGCGGATTATATATCAAACTACTCATCCTAGTAATTTGAAAGCTCCTTATGATAAAATGGTCGAGAATGATATTTAGCCTAATCTAACCCTTAAAAATACCATAACGATTATGAGTTTGTTTACGTGTTTTTATAATATGTCCTTAAAACCCCTCGCAAATTTTTAAACGTTTCAGGCGTGTGCATCACACTAACATTTATTTTTATTTTTTTTTTGTTGCGATTCTTGTTACAACTTATATTAAAAAGTTTAATTGAAATGAAGGGAGATTGTAGAGATCGAAGTTTACAGTAGGAGATTGTCCCGAATAATTTTCTGCAAGAGACGAAAGAAATGTGTGAAGGGTAAATAACCAAACTTTGTTTATTTTATTATTTTTTTTTTTCCATGCAAGTAGGATATTTTATTAATAATATACTATTAAAAATCCAACTTTGAAGATGGGAACCACAAACTCTAATAACATAATTCCTAATCAAATCTGTAGTAAGTCCGGTGACGACATTTTAATGAAAAGAGGTCTATTGAGACTCCAAAATAAAACTCCTTTACTCAAAGTCAATCCATGTTATGTTGCCGGCGTCCACTCCAAACTTTGTTTAACTTAAGAAACATCATAACAACTTTAGGGATTCGTGTTTTACCAAGTCCAGTAAATTGTAACCATGAGGCTATGGAATCATTGTCCGATCTTTCAAATATTATGAGCTAATTTTGGCAGGCAGTAACAATGTAAACGACTCTTTTAGTATTGCTAAATTGTAAATTCACGAGAAAAAATATAACTGAAGCAGTATTTTGCCAATACAACAATAAGCGCAAGAATGATATGTTCACTTAATTTACCATACAATTATCGAAAAAAAAAAAAAAAAACTTAATTTACCATATAAAACAAGGGCAAAGGGTACACAAAACTATAACTGAAGTAGTATTTACCCAAACGACATCCTCACCTGCTGCCACTACTGATAAGGCCACTAATTGATGAGAACCTTTAGGACATAACCCAAGCTCAGGCATCATTTTACTAATCTTATCTACCCCATATCCAAACCAACAGATTGAGCTCCTCTGTAACAAGTACATCTCATTGAAAAGCCTTCCCATCAATCCCAGATAATCAGCCATAGTCTCAAGTGCATTCTGTGCCCTCCATTTCCACTTGCATCGGTTTTTTTTTTAAATAGACGTGTAAACATCAGGGTGGCATTTGTTGTTCCTGATCATATCCTTTAGTAATTTCTCCATCTGTTCAAGCACCTCAGCGTATCACATCACTCAATTAAGATATTATAGGTTACAATGCTACACTTGATACCCATATGTGACATATCTTTGAGTGCGCACTCAATCAGATCAAAATGACGAAATTAAGAACAACAATTCATGAGAACCAAATATGTGTAGATGTTTTTGCAATCAGTAACAGACTTCATATCATCGACTGTACCAAAAGCCTCATCAAAGTGCCCACTGAGACCATAAACACTGATAAGGGAAGCGCAAAACCTCAATAGAGGGTTTGAGCCCTTCAGCCAAATTTTCTCATTTATCAAACTCGCAAATCCAGGCTGCTAACGCTTCCCAAGAATTATGAAAAGTTTTGTGAGTGTTTGACATGCTGGTATGCACCAATCTTGCTTACAAAGTAACTTGAGAACCTGACAAGCAAAACAACCGTAGTACCATTTCAAATATTTATCAAAAATAATGAAAATGAATATAAACTCTGACAAACAAACGTAGATATGAGTTTTATAAATGGGTCCAAGATGGATCAAAAGTATATTTTTGTATGTTATGCAGAATATTTCAGAGCTTATAAGCTAATAGTTATTGTGATCTAGAGATAGAATTTATTGAAAACTAATTCTATAATGATTCTTGTACTACTGCAGAACCTACACAAGTGCTACAAACTGATTTGATTGGATCCTAATTTGTCTCTGATTGAAAAGAGAAAACAACAACTATAAATTACAACTAAACTTAGAGGAAGTCAGTGAGTTAGAAAAGAAAATTTTCCTGGTCGTGATTTCATCGCACCGGAATTATTGTTCAGGTAGGAGGTAGAAATATTGTTCTCAATAAAATACCCATTTTACTTCACATAGAGGAAGATCCTAGAGTCTAAGTGAAGTAATGGCTTCTAGAGACGCAGCTTTTTGGAAAGACACTGTAAATGATGAGATAATTCACTGATATCAAATCAAACTTGGACATTGGTATATTTACCACCTGGATCAAAACCAAGAAGTTGTAAATGGATGCTTAGATACATTCTCTTTTCCAATAATAAGCTCATGACATGTAACTGAAGTTCCATTGACCACAACAAAGGTATTCATAATTTACCCACAGTCGAAATGTCTTGAAACCATGTAAAAAACAATATCCATATCAGAGAAAATTTGTAGACGGGAAAATAAACTAACAGCGGTATAAGACATATAATTTGTAGACAAGGTATTAAAAATAAAAAAAAAACAAAAAAAAAAACAAAAACAAACAACATTTTCTATCGGATATCCATTTGTAGCTCTTGATGCCTTTATATACCTTTAAGGAAGGGTTCTAGGGACATATATTACAAAAACACGTAAACAAACTCATGATTGTTAAGGCATTTTTAAGTTTTAGATTTGACCAATTTTTGGTATATATGATCTTTCAACTAATTTAAACATTGTCACAAAAAATTATTTGAATCGGAAATTTTTAATCCCATCGCATGCAGTCAACAAATTAAGAATTGTGGATCGTTTATTTTCACAATTATTGATACTATATTTAGCCTAATCTAACACTTAAATATACCATAACGATTATGAGTTTGCATGTTTACGTGTTTTTATAACATATGTCCCTAAAGCCCCTCGCATATTTTTAAACGTTTTAGGCATGTGCATCACACCAACATTTTTTTTTTTTTTTTTTTTGAGATTCTTGTTACAACTTATATGAAAAGTTTAATTGAAATGAAGGGAAATTGTAGAGATCGAAGTTTACAGTAGGAGATTGTCCCGAAAATTTTTCTGCAAGAGACGAAAGAAATGCAAGTGTGAAGGGGGAAATAACCAAACTTCGTTTAACTTTTTTTTTTTTTTTTTTTTTATGCAAGTAGGATATTTTATTAATAATATACTATAAAGAATCCAACTCTGAAGATGGGAACAACAGACTCTAATAACATAATTTATAATAAATCTGTAGTAATTCCAGTGAGGACATTCTAATGACTTAATGAAAGGAGGTCTATTGAGACTCCAAAAACTCCTTTACTCAACGTCGATCCATGTTTTGTTGCCGCGTCCACTCCAAACTTTGTTTAACTTAGATGCATCATAACAATTTTAGGGATTCGATCAGTTTGTAGCTAACGTGTTTTACCAATTCCAGTAAATTGTAACAATGAGGCTATGGACTCATTGTCCGATCTTTCAAATATTATGAGCTAATTTTGGCAGGCAGTAACAATGTAAACGACTCTTTTAGTGTTGCTAAATTGTAAAATCATGAGAAAAAACATAACTGAATTACTGAAGCAGTATTTTGCCAATATAACAATAAACAAGGCCCAAGCCCAAGCCCAGTAAACTTCTCTCCCAACATACAAACCAAAAATAGATCCCGCCAACCACACCTACCAAAGAAAGAAGAAAACCAGATCGTTTCTTCTTCATCAAAGAAAACCAGATCGTCGAAAACAGGTTCTTCATCATTTACTACTTTTTATAGTCGTTTGTGTGTTCTTTACTTTGTATGCTCACTGCCCGAATTTCCACGGTGTCGACACACATTTAGCTTTAGATATTGCCGTGTCCATGTAACCTAGGTGGCAGCAAAGGAGATGTCTGTATACTGAATATGGAGCTAAATGTTATGAGTAAACAGAGTGATGGTGGCAGCAAAGGATGTCTATATATATGTAAAAAAGGCTTAGAAGGGACTAGAAATCAGGATGTAGAAGAATATTGGAGCAATGTGAAAAATTGGGCTCCACCCAACACAAAACGGAAGGTGCCCATAGCGAGTACATATTTTTTTTTTATCGAAACAGTTTATAATATAGATTCTCACCACATCTAAATTTTTTATCAACACATTTATATGTTGTTCACATTAGGGGTGTCAAAATGTCCCTTAAGCCCTTAGTCTGCCCTGACCCGGCCCATGGGCTGAAAAAGCCCTCAAAATAAGGCCCTCACATGTTCATGGGCTGAGGCAACCAGACCCTCAAGCCTTTGAGGGGATGGTAAGGGTTAAGACTTTAATTTGAAGTTTAGGCCTTCCCTTAAGCTCGGCCCTTGTAGGCCCTTATTAAGCCCTCAACATTTATCACATAAATTTATTGATTTCTATTGCAATATATATCATTTTAGTATTAATGCACTAAACACCACTGAAAAAAAAAATTATTTTTTAAGTTTGCCAACCTTATTATTGTGTTCTAATATTATATGAAATGAATTTAGTTAATCGTAATTAAGACATGTAACTTTAACAAGTTTTTTAATAGCTTGAAGTTTTAATTGTGAAGTGAGTACAATTTTATCATTTTTAACAATTTTTTTTTAAATTAATTTTTGCATCAACCATGCTAATGACGTTAACTTAATCTCTTCATAGTCACAAATTTAGAATTTGGCAAAAAATAAATAAAATAAAAAAGTAAGTAAAATTCGATAAAAATTTGAAAATTTGAAAATTTGAAAAAAAACATAAATAATTCTTGAAATTGAACATTTATTTTTTGAAAATAATGAGGGCATTTGTGTAATTTTAAGTTGTTTGACTTGAAATTTAACGGTCAATCCAAGTTGATCGTGTGTTTAGGGGGAGACCCCAATTAGCCATCTAGTGGGAGAGAAATCCTAATTGGCTCATCTAGTGGGGGAGGGAATACTAGTTAACCCTAAAAAATTAGAGTACATGGGCTTAACTAATTTGGTTAATTAAGATGGCCCAAATAGGTGTCATATATTAGTTAAGAGTATGAGTGTGTGTGCGTGTGCCGGTCACAATATGCCAGTCACAATATGCGTGTGTCTGCATGTGATGCGTCACTTGAAAGGGTGGACTCAATCCGTGTGAATAGCCAACAACAGTTATGAGCACTTAGATTAAAACTTTATAAAAGTTTTGGTCCGTAGATTAAATTTAGTTGGATCCGTGTGTTTCTAATCTAACAAATAGGAAATAAGGGCTCTGAGGCGCAAGTCTATAAATACAGTCACTGTTTTCAAAAAGAGAGAGAAACATTTTACTCACACCTTTGAATTAGAAGAAAGCAAAAATGGCGGAAAGAGGAGAGGAATTTGAGAATTCAATTTTGAGAATTCCAAATTTTCGAAGTAAAAAACAAGATGGAAAGAAGCAGGAAAGGGACCAAATGTTAGTAGAGAAATCAGGGATTGTGATTACTTTGTATGGAAATAAGTATGATGTTGAAACGCAAAAACTACCCAGCCAATCGGTGATGAAGTACTTGGTTCATTTTGGTCAGTACTCAATTTCTGTCACAATTTCTCAGAATTCTGAAGATTTGAAGAGTTGGATTGATTCTATTGGCGATCAACCAGAAGTTACTCCTATTGGCATTGGTGTGAACTTAGTTGGCGGGAACAATAAAAAAACAATTGTTGTTGTTCTTAGTCATAAGAACAGGGTTCTAATCTCTCCAATTTCCGATGGTGTAATTCCCAATGTTATATCAAATTTCCTTAATAATTCAAACTCCAATTCATGCTTTCCCAAATTGCACCTGATTTCATGTCTTTGTAAAGGTCTAAATAGTCTTGTTAATAATGTTCACAACCTTGAAAACTATATTGGTAAAGCTGAAGGTTCATATTCCGTCTGGAAGGTGTTGGAGGCAGTCTCAAATCAAGTGATTAAGGTGGAGGGGGCTTCTTTTGAAGGGTTGGATTCGGCTAATTTTGAATGGTTGAATTCGACTAATGTTTTGGATTATTCAGTTGCTGTTTTCGGTCTAAGTGCGTGCTTTAACAGTGGGCTTTTTGAGATGATTTCCAAGGGGTCATTGGACCTAGCCTACTTGGTTAACGAAGCTTGTAGGAGGAGAAATCAAGTGCCCTCTTAAGGAGTCTGACCGTATGGTCAGGGCCGGCTCAACCTTATAGCAAAGTAGGCCTCCGCTTAGGGCCCCGTAGCCCAAGGGCCCCCCACAATATAATCCAGTCATTGTCCACTATTGATTTATTAGTGGGGAAATAAAGAAAAAAATTAAAACCAAAACCCACTATTGTTTTTCATTTATTTTTCACTGTTGGATAAACGTTTTTATATTGGCAAATTGGAAACCATAAAATCAATGTTAAAGTAGTGTTAAACACTTAAACTCCTTCGGTTCCTAAGCCTTCTCTAACAAAAAAAAAACACACTTCAATACTAATTAAAGTTCTTCATCACCCCATGACAAATAATCAAGTATATATCAACAATTCAATCTTACATATATCATTTTTTTGCCTTCTATATGATTTTTCTCTATAATCTAAGCTCTCTCTCTCTCTCTCTCTCAATATTTGTTTTATTTGGTGTATAATTATTCTCAAGATCTCTCTCTCTATATTACAATTCTTTTGTTAAATAAATCTATTGAAGTTTCAAATTTGTAGAAGACTATTCAAGAAAGAAAAAAGATAAAGTTTGGATCATGTGAAATAACGTAAACAAATCAATAACATGTGTGAGAAAAAAAATAAAAAAGATATAACAATTTTTATTTGTTAAAGTAGTGTTAAGCACTTAAACTCTTTCGGTTCCCTCGCCTTCTCCAACAGAAAATAGCACACCTCCATAACTAATTAAAGTTCTTCATCACCCCATAATAAATAATTAAGTATAACATCAACAATTCAATCTTACCTATATTATTTTTTTTGTCTTCTATAGTTTTTCCCTATAATCTCTTTTTCTTTCTATATTTGTATTATTTGGTGTAAAATTATTCTGCATTCTCTCTCTCTCTATTTGCAATTCTTTGTTAAATAAATCTATTAAAGTTTCAACTTTTTGCGAAGACTATTCAAAAAAGAAAAAAGAAAACGCTGGAATCATATGAAATAATGTATACAAATCAATAAGATGTTGTGAGAAAAAAAAATTAAAAAAGATGTAACAATTTTTATTTGTTAAAGTAGTGTTAAACACTTAAACTCCTTCGGTTCCCTTGACTTCTCTAACAAAAAGTAGCACGCTTCCATAACTTATTAAAGTTCTTCATCACTCTATAACAAATAATCAAGTATATATAACGCCAACAATTCAATCTTACATATATCATATTTTTGCCTTTTATGGTTTTTCCCTATAATCTCTATTTCTTTATATATTTGTTTTATTTGGTGTATAATTATTCTACATTCTCTCTCTATTTGCAATTTTTAGTTAAATAAATCAATTGAAGTTCAAGTTTGTGTGAAGACTATTCAAGAAAGACAAAAAGAGAAAGTTGGGATCATATGAAATAACGTAAACAAATCAATAAGATGTTGTGAGAAAAATAATAATAATAATAATAAATATATATATAAAAAAATAACAAATTTTATTAGTATATATTAATCATAGAAGATTCCCGAACTTTGCTTAGGGCCCCCGATTATCTTGAGCCACCCCTGCGTATGGTATTAGTAGTTTTTTGGTATTATATGGAGTCTTGTCAGTGGATAGTTGTTGGGTCTCTGGCCGTATAGGAGTTTGGCGTTGTATTTTGTGATACCACAGTATAGAATATAGATGTTGAAACATAGTGGTACGATACTTGTATTCCACAGATTATACTGTTATAATAATGAATACATGAAATTTGTTTTCCATTTAGTGTTTGGCAAAAAAAATTCAAATAATTGCATGCGATAAATGACAAAAAAAAAAGGGGAAAGAAAAAAGAACTTAATAGAACGGTTCAAATTGAGTTTGTGATAAAATGACATCAATTCAAAGCACTTTACCAATAATAAGTTAAATGATTTATGTTTGGGTTGTTCTCCTATATTTTAATTTGTCAATAGTTCAGTTGAATTTTATTTTATTTTTTGTGCAATTTAATATATTTTTCGTATGAACAATATTTGTACCTTTGAGATATATCAACACAATTTGACAAAATATATATATATATATAGAATATATAAAATTCATTTAGTACGTTATTAAACCAATTGTATATAGAATATATAAATGCCACTTAATTGTAATTAAGATGGAAGTAAGTAACTGAAAAATGCAATATGACATGGTTAGAAGGGACTAGAAATCAGGATGTAGAAGAATGTGGTGCTGAATATTGGAGCAATGTGAGAGTGTTACTAATGAAAATAAATTCTTATGTCTTGAATGTGCTTGCGAACAACATGCCTACTTTGCCTGATGGTAACTTGTCTTTACAAATATGGACACGGTATAGAAATCATGGGAAACTCTTATTAAGTGTTTTTGAATCTCAGGAAATAATAACTCAAACTCAAAAGGCACTCTAAACTTATATTTTATCAGCAGGAGAAGCAGGCTCAACCGTGTTGCAATGTCTAGTTGATGTGTTCATGTTAGTTTCCCTCTTGTTTCTGAAAAACCTATATTTAAGGCTCCATTTTTTTTTGTTTTGTTGTGTTTATTTGTTTTTGGCAATCACTTAGGAAACAAACCCCTCCACTTCAACTTATTAGTTAGTGTGCTCTGCAGCTGTTAATTCTATGGGAATGTATAGATGAACTTGCAATGTTGAATTTCATTGCATTAGTTAAAACCATAAGATTACATGTTTTGGTTCCATCATCAAGGATATGCACCGTGAATTGGTATTCCGCTTTTATGCTGCTCCTTTTTATTACCTAGAAAAAACAATCTCTTACTACATTGAAAGTGTTGACATTTATGTGTGTCATATTCAATATGCAGCATCTACTGAAAAGTTTCAAGCCCTTGTTTTAGTGGAGTCCTCAATATCCATACTTGGCGAGAAGTGGCTGATTGATCAGAGAAAATTACCTGGCGGAGAAGACCCTCTTCCAGCTGACAGGTAAACAATGTTGCAGTGAATGGTTTTTAATGATGTTTGTTGAGACGTTGAGTTATCAGACCCTTATTGTCCGCTTTGCGTAATTTGGTTCTTTGCTATCATTATAGGTGTTTACTTCTTGTCTTGGAGTCTTCGAGGGTTGAAGTGGCAGTTCTTCTTAATGAGATTGCTTATTTGAAGTATGAAGCTTCTAGTGAATCATCTGCAGACATTCGCTTGAAGCAACAAAATCTTGCTATAGCATTTTCATTAATAGAAAAGATAATCAAACTGATCTCAAATGTCGCTGGAGACGAAGGTGCGGGTTTTGTTCAATGTTATCTAGCACTTTCATTTACAGTAATACATTTTTTAAAATTTCTCTCTTAAGTTGACATTGCTAACCTAGATTAACGGAAAAATAAAATAAAAATAAAGACACTGCTACCCTACTAGGTAACTTCGTTTAAAACTGGAATCTGTCGTCCAACTTCAGATTCTAAACATTAGATTAAGTTTTCCAGGTGGTGACCCTGTCCCTAAAGGAGAATCCACTATTCAGTCTTTCTTTTTGTATTTAATTGTATTAGTTCAACCTGCTGTTGTAATAGGCCATGCGTAAAAGAACCAATCTCAAGCATATGCATGTTATGTTTTCCGGTTCTGTATATTAATTATTCGTGGAAAAGCATACAGGGAACTATATCGATGAAAGCACTATAATGAAGGTGATAAAGGGGTTAAATGAGACTATTGGTCTGGTTTTGGAGTTCTTGCAAGATGCTAAGGTAAATATCTTAACGAAGTTTGATTCAAAATATGCAAGTTCTTATTTCTGAAATTACAATAATTATTTTATAGGAACATGGACAAAGAAAAGGAGCTGATCTTCTTGCTTCAGTACGGGTTGTTGGAAGGTCCGCTCATGTGCAATCTCTTCTACTTCTTCTACTACTTTCTATTTATGTTCTTCTTCGGTAATGGTTTAAGAATGATATTAAGTACAATTGGAAACTCAAAACCTTGATAATGCACTGCATTCTGCTAATCAGTCGTGCACATTTGTTGCGCAATCTTTCAAGTTTTAGCAGGATTTTCGGTTATTGAAATATATAAACAATACAGATTTAGATAGAAAGTGAAGACTAGTTGTTAGAAGTGAGAAAGAATTATATTAAGAACTAGTGTTCTCACATTTCTGGCAACAGTCAAATCCTAATATTTCATCAGAAATTCAAGAGTAACCGACATACTTTGCCAAGCCGCTTCTTATTGAACGTAATATATTTGCAATAAGAATAGAATACTATAGATGGCCTTCAAGTACAGGAAAAAAGTTGAATTTTTCTTTTCATCTTGTTCAGGTCATAATACTGCATTTAGTTATGCTAGTTTTGTAGTTGATAGCCATGTTTGTGTATATCATGGGTTCAGTGTCAGGTAAAAATTTAGGTTGTAGTTCTCTTAAAACTCCAGTTGTTGCCGCCCCCTGACCCGACCCTCCCCCCCCCCCAAACAACACACAAATACACAGCCACACACATTGTAACAGTAGATTACGAGACCGATTTCTTGATTGAGTTAGAACTTGGAAGACTGAAGATTAGCTATCTCACATAAGCATGCTTAGAGCTTGAACTGAACTAAAACAGGGTGGAATCAAAGATACCAAGGGATTGTAGGTAGGATTTAAGATGAGAAAGTTTTTTTATTTCTTTTTCCTGATCAAGATTTCTCGACATGTATCCAGATTTTATCACGGACCCATCTTTCATCATGATGGCTTCTAGCATTTGCACTCTGATCTTTGACTCAACATCAGAAGAGGCTCTTTTAAGTCACCCCGACTTCAAACCGAGTACTCTGAATAGTCTTGCTCGGCTCATTGCAAAAAGTTTAAGAACATCTGGGCAGGTAATATGCTCTTCTACTTGTGTGCAAATTTTTGTAATTTGTTGTAGCTCGACTACCTTCTGAATGATCTACTTATCTCCATCTTCCATGTGCAATTGTGCATCATTTGTCAATAAATGAGGACTGCTTAACTATTTTTCAATGATCTCACCCGATTAATTTATTTTTAAAAATGCAGGATCAAATGTCAGATGATGCCAAAACTGAAGGGGATCTTCACCAGATTATCACTGCAGGTGGGTACCCCAATCAATACCCTGTTGTCTTATTTCAATTTTGTAAAACAGTTTCATTTAAGACCACTTCTCTTAAAAACCTCCATGCAGGATACACCCGCTGGGCTGATCGATTCCCTCGTATCAAAGAAGCTGCAAGAGATAAAAATCAGTGGCTTCAAGACCTGATACTTACTGTGGATTTGTTGGGAAACCATACATAATGAAGTGATCTCCCTTTCATTTACCAAACTATTTACCTTTTTCGCAGAATCTTCTCTGATTTTAATTAAATCCAGTTCCATGGACTGAGGCATAAACGAGTTCCATAAGGTCGACAAGTCCTGCTCCATTCCATCTCCCAAGATAGAACGGGACCTTGGTTTGCATGTATTTAATCTCATTAGGTCTCAATTCTAAGCATAGAAAGATCTTGAACTGATCCGTTGTCTTTTCTCTCCAAATTCATCCACTATTTATTTTGATGGGTTTAAACAGATGGAAAAGTCACAAGTTTGAAAAAGATCTTTAAATGGAACTGTAACCAACACAATTTCTCCTGGTCACATGACCTAGCTCTTTTGATTAGGTGGACGGCAAAAGTTCGAAAGTCGCGACAATTATTTAAGATTCAAATTTTCAACAATAAAAAGTTTTTTCATATTACGTCCAAGATAAAACCCATTTCATCTTAAATTTTTTTAAACGGGAGATAAACTACTCATTCATATTTAAATGGATTTGAGCAAATCATTTTACATTTAAAATTTTGATATCATTTATACGTTTAGGCTCGCATTTTTCTTTTTCCTCATTTTCCAGTTCCATGGACTGAGGCATAAACGAGTTCCATAAGGTCGACAAGTCCTGCTCCATTCCAGATTACGGACCTTGGTTTGCATGTATTTAATCTCATTAGGTCTCAATTCTAAGCATATACTTGAACTGACCGTTACTTTCAAAAATTCTTCTTTGATGGGTTTAAACAGATGGATAAGTTACAAGCCTGATGCATCTCTAAATGGAACTGTAACTAACACAAGGGCTCCTGGTGACAACTAAGTATATGTTCAGGGGCATATATAGAGGTTAACCGAGTCGGGCAGTGCTCAACTTGTAAGAAAATTGTAACTTAACAATTTGCGTTTCTTTTGTCTAGTTTACCAAAGAAGTCGTACAAAATAGTTGGGATCCATACCAAGTGTATGGTATCCTTCATATATAAAATATGCTTGAACATCCATAAATTTAAGCCTAATGAGGAAATTAAATGTCTATAATTTCAATTTTTTAGGCACGCGTAAAAGGAGAGTTGAATTAGATGTTATTTGATTTTACAAATGCATTTTATATGATTGATAGTTGTGAACATGTGATTTCGTCATTTCTGGGATCATCTTTGCTACATATACAAGGCCTTGGAGGGCTAACAGTATGGCCTCAGTAGCTACATTTAATTTTGTCCACTGCTTTGAACTTTCGATAGTTATCTTTCCAGAGGATAAATCTATGAAAGTTTGATCATTTTATTTTTCCTGGCAACTAGCTATTGATATCCATCTATGTAATCCAACAATATTGAGAAATATAAGCTAAAACAACGCTCTTCATCCAGTAGAACTTCCATCAAAATTCTGCAGATTCTAGTATACTACCCTATTAGCTAGTTATGGTGTTGGATGGATTTTATTTCTAACTGCATGGTTCGTTCTCGGGACTTCATAGAAAGCAAGGTTAGAGACCCTCATAATTAGACTCTCCGCTTGAACTGTAAACCCCTAGAATATCTTTAAAACCTACACTATGATTTTGACTCTGGAGTTCAACGTCAATGAATGGCAGTATTTGGAAGAAAACGTTAGCCTTCAGTGAACCAGACCCACTGAGTGAATAGTACAGATTAAGAAGGAAAATCAGTAGAAACCAAGTACTACAACTACGAAGTTGGTACACTAATAACTGAACCTCTAGTCCCGAACTAGCTCTCCGGAACTCTTGAATTTGGACACCCTAGGTACTCTGCCAAGTTGTAACTCACAAAACAAGGCTGGACACTTGGTCCCGCAAGAGAAATGTATACATTTGTTTACCAACTTGAAAGACATGCTCAATGGTCAGAGCGGTTGTTAATACTTATTGAAGCATCTGACGTAACACACAATTTTTTTTTCACCATTTCTTATTAATTTTAGATGCTATAGTTAATGGCCCAAAAAGGGCTTCAATGTACACCAAATTTCTTTTTACATAGAATGACGAGTGAAAATGAAACATGTAATACAAACACAATATCTTCTTAAAGATAGAAGAAAGAAAGCAGGCAAAGAAGGTAGGTTCTTAAAGATAGAAGAAAGAAAGCAGGCAAAGAAGGTAGGTTCTCAAGGAACCAAATTACAAGTTTACAACATTCATGTACAATGATACCAAGCCACAGAAATCATCTGATCTATTATTTAACAACACCCTTGCAAGTTAACCAAACGCTCAGTATAACCATGACATATCTTGCTTGTAGGACACAAATTTTGCAGCCCCTTGTATTCCTCGCTCCGAAACTTGAGGACAATCTTCCACTGTCAACATTTCCAATTTATCTGACTCCACAAGTGGTCTCAATCCGTCATCGGTAAGACCTAAACACTTGGAGAGCCTTAAAACACACAAACGCGGAAAGTGTGTAACAAGCTGCAGTCCCTCATCAGTGATCTCTTGACATCTAACAAGCTCCAGGGTCTCGAGAAAGACTGCAGAACAAAGAGCTTCCATCCCAAGGTCATTGAAGGAGTAAACACGGTCAAGGACAAGTATATGAATCCCATGATCATCCAACTGTTTCCCTAGTATTGACATCCAGCCTGAGTAAACTATGTCCACTTTCTTCAAGTTACTAAAACGGTTACTGCTTCATTTGCAGGGTGTAGCCCACAACCAACTCGTAGACATTCCCTTTGTTCTTTCTCCACTTAATGATGCGGAATTTCTATCGCTTGTTTTCTTAATACGACTTAATATCTCCCAGACTAATTGATCGGGCAAGGTATCCATTGGAGCCATAGTTTCTATATTGTATCAAAATTCAGTTACATTGAAGTACTCCAAATCAAGGACAAATGATTACTGCAAGTTATGAAATTATAAGAGAACCCAAGATCAGTAATTAGGCTAATATCGGATTTAATGTTTGAAAATTTATACTAGAAAGTACTGTGTTTACCTGAAACCATTGAATTATTGTAGTTTGAGGAAATGAATAGAGAATGGAAAACGTCGAGGGAGTGAGCTAGCTTTTACAGAAGAAACTGCAACCCACTTCAGAAATCGTAACACCTTACATCGTACTTGTACAGCTAAGCATGAGTGTGACGCACTCGAGCTCGCTTTGATGTTTGAACTTTATGCTCATTCCGACATTCCACAGTCCTTATGCTACATTTCCAGTGAGACATGTAACTGAGTTTTTCTCACTTAAAGCGCAACTCAATCATTTTTCCTGCTAAAACTTAACGATGTTGTAATTTTCTGTATTTGATTAGGCTGATTTAAACTTGCACCATATTTAAATCTAAAGACTGACGCGTGTAAAAATGGCGCCTAGATGAGCTTATTAAGTGAAAACCAATTGATTATGACTTGGCCATGGAAATAAAAACCTGACAGAAGTAGGCTTGGTGATACCCAATGCTCTTGCATCGAGCAGAGTTTGTTGGGTCGTATCACGCAACATGAAAATGTCGTATCTTTTTCATGTCAAATACTGGTGGTAGCAAAAATATTCCAGACAAGCTCAAAGACCTCAAAACAATATAGCCTGACTACTAAATTCATGTGACCACAAAGAGCAACTGATACAATTTCATTCAAGACAAAGATACGCCTACAATGACCTAAAAACTGATGATGCGGATGAATTGCAAAGATCACAAGAATGATTTTCCAGTAGAAAACTAGTACCAAAAAGGTAAAACTACATTTTTTTTTTAAATTCAAATAACGCCTACCTTTTCTTGAATTGCATAAACATGGGATTTTATCACCCTCATCTTCATGATTAAAATGGTAGTCATAAGTTATCTCCTCTCCGGGGAATATGTCCCTCTCTGCAAAGAAGACAACCTGCACAATTAAGCCTAAAGTTAACTCACTGTTTCACTGTCCAACATGTCGCTGTAACAGCAAGAAGCAATATGAAAAATAGAAGAG
The DNA here is from genome assembly GCF_015680905.1 of Coptis chinensis. Lineage (NCBI taxonomy): Eukaryota > Viridiplantae > Streptophyta > Magnoliopsida > Ranunculales > Ranunculaceae > Coptis > Coptis chinensis. Next base: position 86,039 of record NC_141461.1, on the reverse strand, counting down.
AAAGCCTTTGAATCTCCACATTTCTACAACAGATTATTCTAACTAGATTTGACTCTATTTCAAAACCAAAAGTAAAATACAAGATTTGATACGTATTGAAGCAGCATGAGCCAGAACCCATGCATATAATATACCCGTGATCAAATATCATACTCGCATATTGAACATCAACAATTAATTGATGCATGGACTTACTTCTTCCAATTCCAAAACTTCCCATGGGTCTCCACAAGCCCAACATCAACTCTAAAGAGTGCTTCTTTAGATATATTCCAATTCAGTTTGTTTTGCAATCCAAGTAGGTCAGTAACTGAGTAGCTAGACCGTGGCACTACGGTGAGTGCGTCCCCATTAGCAATACCGTGTCCATTCTTTAATTCATAACAATCAATTAACGACTCTTTTAAGTTCATTTTTCTTTTGTTAATTTAAATCAACTCTACCAAATTTTCTATCTCTCATTGAATTCTCTTTTTTTTTAAAAGGAACTACCAGGTCCTTCCCAAAGTTGGGTTGGAAACATCACGTATAACAAATATAATAGCACTTTTAATAGATAGACATATAAAGGTTCAACATAAGAATTTTCATTACCTTCTTTTCATTCCAAGACTGAAATTACTTTGGCAACGGAGTTTGGCTGACCATGTCAAATACACAGATAAATAAAATAATCAGAATATAATTGATGCAATGAGTAAACAATGTATAGTTAACCATTTGTTTCAGGAGCTCTAAGTATACAAATGAAAATCGTTCATGTGGTGAGTGTTATGGGTGCAAAACAAAATGAGTCCACCGATAGACATCAGTAACTGTCATAGCAAACAGAAATGACAATTTTAGTAACAGGGGAAAGAACAATTACCAGACACGAATGATTGACGAACCGAGCAATCCCACCTTTGTGTGTGGCATCAATAATATGCTCTTTATCGATCCTAAAGAAGTAGCAAGCGCCCTTGTACTGAAGCTTTCTTCCAGATTGATACTCAATTTCTCGTTTATCAGCGACTCGTAGTCCAACAATTTCACCGATATACTCAACAACCTACAAGAAACAAGTGCATAAAGATCTTGAACCATAGAGATCTACACATTATTTAAGCTACTAACTAAAGTCATGTAACCCAGTGTCCCGCTATTCCACTCATGCTCAACAGGCTCAAAACTCTAAAGATGGTTTACATGAAAAAATTGATCCCTGAAAGTCCCAGTTATTCTGCTTGCATAACTCAAGAATATTTACCATTGCACCACGCGAAATGAATTGGGATGTGTAAAGACCAAGGGCATGTACGCCAGATTTGTAGACCACCAAATTCTTCCACCCCTTTGCTTGTTTATAACGAGCGTATTCCTTCTGGAAGCAAAAGAAAGAATGACAAAATTGAACTTATCAAATATAAGTTAATGATTGATGCTCAGAATGACCAAATCTACTAAAATAACAGTCAACTCCAGATTGAAATCGTAAATAAGATCTAAGAATCGACAAATGTTCTTGTTAAGATTATAATCCCAAATCGGAGGTCTAAAGCCTGCAATCAATCAAATATATAAAATCCTTGGGCCCCCCACTTATCACCAATTGATTTTAAGTTGGATGCCCATCTTTAATAGTTCTGACAAAATAAATCTTTTATTTTCATCATCCACTTGCAATTTTGTTGTAGATTTCGAAACAACACTCTAAAACCAAATCCTAAAGTTTGGGTTCCATAGAAAAATGGCCCACTTTCTATAAAAGCATCATGATTTTCTTCCCCCATTCAAGTTCTACCCTCACAGGCTAAGAACTGACACAAGAAGTTCATAATATATATATCTCGTGAGACAAAACACGACGGAAATGAGTTATTTTGTACTAACATGATGCTAACCAAATTGGCTCATACCAATTTTTTATTACTTAATCTTTTCTTTTAGTATAGGTCGAGCAAAACCTTGTATATTTTAACTATGTAAGACGGATTCAAGTATCTTGAATAGCACATAATTCGTGATTGAACATTCTGAGTTAATAGTTTAATATGAATTTTTGTACACTAGATAAAAGATGAACAAAGCAGAATATAATACTGACTGAATATTCAACTCATATCAAATTCAAGAAATATATCCCATGAACAGATTCCAATGACCACAAACTAAATAAATTTTCGATTTGCAAAGACTTGTTTAGGTTTTACTATATTACGCATAAGAACTATCAAATATAGAGTTCAGCAATTGCTCGCATTTCAAACCCATTGGGTAGATTTAGTGCAACAAAATCATTCCAAGTAAAAAAAACTTCACTGTACCCGGTAATCATACTCAACCTCTGAAGTTTGTGTCTTCACAACGCTTACTGTGCATGACTTGTGACCATTGATATGAAGCCATGCATCAATCTGTTCTTGAGGAACAAGGCATTCACCATTCCCATTAGACCGCTCTTGAAGATTATGGCTGAATCCGTCCTTCTTCCGACCCTTGTAACCCTGTCTTGAAAATTGCACGAGATGAAACAAATGGATACTCCAGATCTCCAGTACTGAAATGAATGCAAGATACTGCTGAGATACAAGGGAAAAATACCTCCGTCCGTGCACAAGTAAATTCCTCTCTTCCTGGAGTATCGAAGTTAATGTCCATGGGATGATCAACGGAGTCAGAAGTATGATGTGTTGCATGAAGCACGCATCTACCATAAAACCCGACCTTGTCATTGTCAACACCTTCAACCTCGCTTTGCAACAAACCCTGAACAAAAAAGGAAAAAAAGAAAATCAATGTGTTCAGTATCTCAGAAAGAGCTACCAGCTTTAGAGAAGCTATAGATTTGCTCAACTAATTACAAAAAAGGTATAGCTAAAAGCCTAAAAGACCCTACTACAAATCAATGGTCAACATATATAAGATCTGCATGTTTTACAAACAACTCCAAAATTTCCTTCCAGAGACTCAAGACGGTACAAATTATTTTCACATGAACACATTTCAGACCCTAGCAAAAATTTCCACAAGTTTAGCTGGTACCAGGGAGCAGAGCTGCTGAGTTTTCTTCTAACTACAAAAGGTGTTCTTTCTTGGATTGGAATGGAGTATAAAAATAAAAAAGAACCCAGTTACAGTCATCTCACTGACATTTCCCACGTGTTCGTATAAGATATTGGGAAAAACACAAAAGAGTCTGCACACACAAGGCAACTACAGTTATGAATACAACTAAAGAGGCGCTCCCCGCCAACTGTGTTCCCTTCTGTGGTGATGATGATAGTGCAATAAACGAAAGACGTCAATTTAAATTTAGAGCTAGATGGTTCTAAATCACGACTTAGATACACTACTAAATCATTCCTGTACTCATAAAAAAAATGACTGACATGATTTTAAGAGTCTGCACACACAAGGCAACTACAGTTATGAATACAACTAAAGAGGCGCTCCCCGCCAACTGTGTTCCCTTCTGTGGTGATGATGATAGTGCAATAAACGAAAGACGTCAATTTAAATTTAGAGCTAGATGGTTCTAAATCATGACTTAGATACACTACTAAATCATTCCTGTACTCATAAAAAAAATGACTAACATGATTTTAAGTAAACCATTTTTGTCTGTGTATCCTCCCTAATTGTTTAATACCAATAAAGGCTTAGTTTTAGTAGAGACCTTCTGACGCGCGCACCAAGGATGAAAATGGACAGAACAGTTCACCACCCTGCACTCTATACAAGAACCTCCAGGTCGATTACACAATGAGCAAACCTAAGAAAAACAAAAGGGAAAGACAAAGTTTGATCATAATAGGTCGTGCCTGTTTCAGTAATAAAAACCGGATAATAGGGAAGTACAATGGAGTGAATGGACAATGCTTCAATACCACATCAATAAGTTTAACTCGATAATAAACATTTGATTCTATCGTCATTTAGCAATCAAATGCATGCTAGGAGAGATGTGAGAATCAATTTCAAATAGATAAATCACTTGCCAAATTTTTGGGAGGGTGTGAAACACCTGATACATCAAAGGCGCTCATAGTATCAACATTAGGGCATCGTGTCCCTGGCGTCCATAGACCACAAACCATATGTACCCACTGCTTAATGGTGGGATCAACTATGCCAGCAGTTACACTGTTCTGTACTTGGAGTTTAGCATCTAAATCATTTGAATTCTGTATAACATCTTCTTTGTCATGTGAAACTCTAACCAACACAGCTGTCGGCGACAGCTCAGTTCCAGATCTCGTGACAGCAATCGAATCAACTTCATGTCCAGAACCAGATGTGTCTAATAATCTCAAGTCATTCTTTGAATTTTCAGAGAGGGGACTAAATTTCAAGGACTTGGATTCTGATGGAAAACTCCAAGACTTCAAAAGGCCTTCGACAATATTCCGACTCTTCAGAGCTTGCGTCATTGCTCCACCTTCATAACCACATAGAACGCAGACCTGGATTAGAATGAATAAAAGAATGTTATTTGAGTGTACAAAATCTCATAGAATTATTACAGAACAATCCCAAATGATAATAATAAATAAATAAGAAATCAGTTGTGCTCCTTCTTGGGAAATTCTCTCCCTTCAACAGGGAGCTCTGGTGGAATTGTAAACCCCCTTGAAGGAGTCACGGCACCAACATCCAAAAAAGACAATTTATGGTTCCTGCATCATGTTACTAAGCATCCTTACAAAAATGGAATGAATTACACAATCCAGATTATAGGTACTCTTTTTTTACAAGTACCCAGACAAATACAATCCATAGCAGCAATGATGAACCATATCACAGAAAGATCATATTCATAATAAAAATCAAACGAATGCCAACAACATAGTGAAAAACATGTATAGACAGAGACATGTCTACACGACTCAACCGAGTTTGTTCTCGTCTCTCCTGCATATCTGTAAACGTTTACTACTCAATATAAGGCGTTTCAGACAAGGCAAAATGGCAACACAAACCAAGTAAGAATTCAAAATTATGTGTTCTGTTTGGCACCTGAGTTTTGCTGAATCACTGTCAAGGCCAAGTCAGTCTTGCCAAAACCATGTCCAATCACAGCATGTTTTATCTCCTTTTCCCCCAAAAATTTATTGGACTTTCCCAAAAAGTAGTTGTACTGTTTTGTTGCACATAATTTCCGGGTCAAGGAGGTACACTCGGTTGGCAACCTGTGATTAACTTCATCCTCGCTACCATAATTCCTGATCCTTCATATCATATAGGTACTGGACTGTACACAATGGAGGAGATCCTAGACATTTGGGAAGAATTACAATTGGAACTAAGCAATGTGACGTTTTGTATTTCATTTTCTTTGATAGATAAGTAGTATGATATATTGATATAATCAGAATTGGAAAATTCTTGAGGGGGCTCGATGGGCTGCGACAAACTGAAGGCTCAACCTTTGGATCGAAGACAATTCAACAACAGCAGTTCAAAGCTATGGAAACAATGACTTGCCCTGGATCATGAGAAGTAGGTGGAAGCAAGATGGAGAGAAATTGACTTCTCAGCAGATACTATGGCCAACTATGGTGTACAACTACGAGTTGGGAATTTAGAAAATTTGTTGGTCAGCCTCTACTATCATATAAAATAGAGGACCCCCATGTCACTTATTCCAGATTTTCAACACCATTAACGATGGTGTTTACTCAGGTCATTTCTGGCCTGTTCTTTTTCTGCTCTTTACTCTGTACACCCTAAATCTGTCATTAATAGACTGACTACTTGCCTGATAATTTTATTTAGTTTTTTTTTTTTTATATATAATTAAAGTTTCAATTACATCAAGTCTAATGTGGCAAAGCAATTGGTGGTCAAATTACAATTACTCGATTACAAAATAAACTCACATTAATCAAAAGTTGAATGCTAATATTCACATGCAAAATGGAATACAAGGACATAAACAAATGAATGGTAACAAATCTCCAACTGAACAGGAAAAGAAGCATAAGAAATTATGGTAACAACTGAATGGAATATTACACTAGCAAAGAAACCTAGGTCTCTTGCTGTTGTAGTCTCATCAACATATAGGGGTCTACCCAAAGCCTTCCCCATTGCCATGAGGTTCTTAACCTCCCAATATTCCAGTCCCAAGCCTGGAAATCTAATCCAAATAGTTGTGTGTGACTGCGCTTGCTTCTCAGTAGAGAAGTTTCGTGACCACTTGCTCAACCTTAGCACTTGCTTTTCTACCAACCATGAACCTTATTCCCAAACTTTTCTGTAATCATCTTCCAATGCAAACCTGAACATGATAAATCCGCAACCTAAAGGTGTAGCTTTTATTGCACCTTTTCATTTCCACAGCTCTTTCAAGCTTGTTCTTAAATTTTCAATCTTTGTGTTGGTCATATCAAGCCTTCCCACTAGAGAAAACTTACAATAATCAAGACCTTTATCGACTTCCTCTTCTAGCAAGCAAATAGTTGGGTATTCACCATGGCATCCAGGGGTAGGGAGATCTGACATCGACATTACGACCAAATTTTTGCTTGGTGACATTTGCGTATGATCTTGTTCCTGAAGGTGCCACTTCAGCTTCAACTAAATCGACAACTTTCTCTTGAGGATTAGCATTAGGATTCCCTCCCAAGAAATCCCATGGAACAAAGGTTCGATTAACAACAGTAACAGACAACATTTGATCTTGAAATTCAGAGCAAAGAAGTAGTTCTTCCTCTCGATTTTACGAAATAAAGTAAAAGTTTTTTTTATGGCAAGCAAGAGATAAGGTGTTGCTGACCTTAGACTAAGTACCAAATAAGGAACCTAATGGGTAATATCTAAATTATTTCTAATGAGAGAAAGACATAGCTTCTCTCACTAAGAAACATGACTTTTTTTCTCTCAGTTATTTCAAATGATCACGTAAAGCATGGACGGCAGGATAATCACAAGCCAAAGTGCATACATATATATATATATAGATAAAGCAGATGTGACATCAATGAAATTTTTAAGTGACTTCTACGAGCTAGTTGCAAGCTCGTAGGAAAAAAAATTACACAACATACCTGAGTTCTCTTTTCTATTGAGCAAACTGGTCTCCAACTGTTGAGCTGACTCAGTCATACCCTGAGCAGTGTAGGCTTGGATCATAGTAGCAAAGGTGATGTTATCAGGCATGCATTTCCTCCGCTTCATCTCGACAAACATCTCCTCCATCCTTTGCAACTCCCCTACTTGGCCATATGCACTGATGACACAATTGAAAAAGGGGGTATCCAAAACTACATCAGAGTTCTCCACTTGCCTCAAAATCAAGCTGATCTTGTTTAGTTCCTCGGCTTTACTGTAAAAATTAACAAGAGAGCAGTAGGTAACAGAATTAGGTTTTACTCCTTTGTACTTCATCATCCGGAAGTAATATTCCATTTTCACAATGTTTCCTACCCTCCCAAACATCTCAATAAGAATATTGAAAGTTACAGTTGTTGGAGAGCAAAATCTTTTCTTCATAAAATCAATAACTTTCTCCATTTTGTCATGCATGCGTGCTTTCCCATATGATCTGATCAAGATATTAAACGTCTTTATGTCTGACTGGACTTCCATGAGCTGAAACTTCTCATACCACCTCTCCATCTCCTTGATCTCTCCAACATTCCCATAAGCCCATAAGAAGGAGTTCATTGTGTAAACATCAGGTAGGCATTTATTGTTCTTTGTCATATCATCGAGTAATTTCTCCATCCGTTCAAACATCTCAGCTTTACCATATCCATCAATCAAGGTATTATAGGTCACAATGCTACACTCAATACCCAGATATGACATATCTTCGAGTACCCGCTCAATCAGATCAAAGCGACGAAATTTAGAACAGCAATTAATGAGGATCGAATATGTGTAAATATCCGGTTTGCAATCAGTAACAGACTTCATATCATCTACTATACCAAAAGCCTCCTGAAAGTGACCACTTAGACCATAAACACTGACAAGGGAAGTGTAAACATCAACAGAAGGCTTGAGCCCCTCGGCCACCATTTTCTCATAAAGCAAACTTGCATATCCATGCTGCTTACATTTCCCAAGCATAACAAAAAGTTTTGTGTATGTTTGACATCTTGGTACATACCAATCTTGCTTACGTAGTAGTTCAAAAATCTAAAAGAGGCAAAACAAATATGAAGAACATGAATAAAGATAGAATCTTTGAACAAAATGAGCTTAATATATATACCTTAAGAGCAGATTCCCATTGATTGTTAATTATAGCTCCAGTCAAAGCTTCTAAAACCGACTTGGGCCAAAGGCGAGTCGAGTTTGCAGAAAGAGCTCTCCTCTCAATGCCTTGAACAGCAGCTTCAGTTGTTAGAATCCTTGAAAGGTTCTTCTTTGATTGCTTTTTGGATGCTTTCACATAGAAAAAAGTCTTCTTGTTTGTGTGAGGGATGAAGAAGTTGGCAGGGAATGTTGTCATGGAAGATGGTGAACAAATGAAGTGCTCCATTAAATTAAACTCTTTTGAACTGAAAATGAAGCAAATGTATGTACACAGCCCATAAATACTATTTTGTATTGAAGCAAATATACTTGAATTAACTAACTTTACATTTTTCTATTTCAGACAACACAACTTATGGAAAAGTTAGAAAAAATTGTTATGAGTAATATACTGTTGGGATTACTTTAATCCTAGTCTTTAACATGTTAATCTATTATTAATCACAAAAAGAATTAAAAGAAAAATATTTTCAAAGTAGGAATTGGAGATTGACAGTAAAGATAAATTTTCCAAAAATGAATCAAAATCACTTAGTCTTCAGCCTTCTAGTAGTGTAGTATATGAGATTAGGCATAGTATAACTGCACAAGTCAAAGGGTTCAAGATCTCTACAACCCGATTATTGATCTCAAAAAATTAAAATAAAAACACCTTGATTCGAAATCGAGAGATGTGTGTGTGTGCCTCGATAAACTTTCCAAAAATAAATCAAAATCAGATCTGAGGCGTGTGTGTGTAGTGTAGTATAGAGATCAATTTACGTACCGGTTATAGGAACCGCGGGCTCTAAGTCAAAGAAGAGGACGAAAATTGTAACCAACTTTTCAAAATTATCAATAAACTTATGTTTCAATTTATCTTTTTAATGTTTTAATGAACTTTTATTATCGCTTCCGGTACGTCATATATAGACTCAGAAAAAGACGTTAATTGTTAATGGTGCACTATGATATCAAACTATTCCACTATTTGGATAGTTAGGCCATGTCTATATGGTCTAAACTCTGAAGCCACCGGCCAACAGATGGAAGTATCGAACTAGAAATTCAAATCGGCATTGAATTTTAAGGAAACCGGGAGCGATATTTTCTAGTGTTGATGTAATTAGCGTGCCCGTGTTTTCATATGCGTAGTATGGGTCTTAATTTGATATGTGTGTGTCGAACTACAACCACTGATATTTACATTGTCCGCACTTCGAACTAAGGGTAGATTGATAAACCGTGTTATTCAATTGTTAGATAGCAATTTTGGTTTGTAAGTAACTAAGTATACAATATTGTAATAATAATATACATACCAGTGTAGTCAAGGTGCGCGCCCAAGGTGCGAGGCCCTTCAAGGCGCACCTTTAGTATCTCGCTTTGACCAAGGCGTGAAAGCTAGTACAAGGCGCGTGTTTTTTGTGCCTTTTGTTGAGGTGCGCGCTTTATCAACATTTATAGTCTTTTCATTTTATTTGTATAATTTTTGCTATATGTGACACATTTACACTCGATCAAATTTAATAAGTTTCATCTTGGAGTACACCCTAAACTTTAATTTTAAGTAGTTTTTGTTAAATTGTATGAATTGAGAGAAAACACAAAGATGGATTAAATAAAGTTTTACGGGATTCCAAAATTCGAATCACGTGTTCTATTTAGTTAATAACTTATTTGGCTCAATTTGATTGGTTCATTATTTTAGTTTGTTGAAATTGAGCTACATTGCATTGAGAGTTACAAGTTTTATTTTGCTATTTACTTATTACTTATGTTTAAATCTTTTAAATTACTACCATAGTATGAAAATGACTAGTGGATTTTACAGGTGTTGCTCAATGGTTTCATGTTTACAATCACATATAATTAATTTTAATGATTGGCTAACCAAATCAGAAATAATTTATTTATTTATCATTTTTATTTTTATTTTTTTATCACTGCTCAATATACATGGAACAAAATGCAAGTGAGGTGGTCAGCTGCAAACCTCACATATTCCACAAACAAACACACAGAATAAAAATACAGTGAAAATAAATGGAAATCATTGAATGTAAACCTCACAAACTCACATTTCTGTTTGTTTTTATTACAAGACCAAAATACAACCTCACATTCCATTCCCTCTTCATCACATTCCAGTGTTTTGAGTAGTGTCCTAGTGTTTCATGGGCTGACAAAGAAGAGTGTGTTTTTTCACCTCTCTCTCAAAAAACAAAGAAGAGATAAGTTCCCTCACACACTCTTTTCTCAAATTTCATCAAAAGCCCATTATTATTATTAGTTTTTTACTCAAAAAGCATGGAATTAGCAAGCAAAATTCAATCTTTTGACCTTCGGGCTAGTTGTTTTATTTCATGCCCACCATTTATAGATGCTAAAAGAACGAAATTTCGTTCAAATTACAGACCAATATCATCTTTTTTAACCCAAACAAGTAGAAACTTAGTAAAGATTACAACTTTGCGTGATATTAAGGTTTCAGCTGTTTCAGTTGAAGCAGAGGCTGAAATTACTACTAGGGAAGATATAGAGAAGCTTTTATTAGAGAGTTCTGTGGATGAACAAAGTGGTAATCAGAGAAGGAATAGGAAAGAGGCTAATGCTGCCGGGGCATCGAGTATTTCATCAGGTGTTAGGCTAGAAAACATTAGTAAGAGTTATAAGGGGTTAACTGTATTGAAAGATGTTACTTGGGAAGTGAAGAAAGGGGAGAAAGTTGGATTAGTGGGTGTTAATGGTGCTGGAAAGACGACTCAGTTGAGGATTATAACTGGGCAGGAAGAACCGGATTCGGGGAATGTGATTAAGGCGAAGCCCAATATGAGGATATCTTTTCTGAGTCAAGAGTTTGAGGTTTCGTTGAGTAGGACAGTTAAGGAAGAGTTTATGAGTGCTTTTAAGGAGGAAATGGAGGTTGCCACGAGGTTGGACAAGGTGCAGAAGGCGCTTGAGAGCACGGTTGATGATTTGGGATTGATGGGAAGGCTTTTGGATGAGATGGATTTGTTACAGAGGAGAGCTCAATCTGTTAATTTGGATATGGTGGAAGTTAAGATTAATAAAATGATGCCTGAGCTTGGGTTCTCTCCTGAAGATTCTGATCGGTTAGTGGCCTCGTTTAGCAGTGGATGGCAGATGAGGATGTCGCTAGGGAAAATACTGCTTCAGGTATACTTTTGTGTGTGTCCCTTTGTTGTTTGATTTTGGAAATTAAATGAGCTTATCATGCTCAAAGCTTATTGTTGAATTGGTCTAGTTTTCATACACTCAGCTCATGGATGATAATATCTTAGTTAGACTGCTGCATTTGAGCACATGCACATTGTAAACAAGTAGTACTGTACTGTAGGAGGAATAAGGATATCAAATGAGGGATGAGTTTATGCTTATATCGTATGGCTGAATTGGTCTAGTTTGCATACACACTCACATAAATGATCTACAATCTTATACCCTGGTGCATATGAGTAAATGCACATTGTAAATAAGTAGCACCAAATGTAGTTCTCATAGCTTTACTATAATTAAGTACAATTGTGTACTGTCATTTTCAGGATCCAGACTTGCTACTTCTTGATGAACCTACTAATCATCTAGATCTTGACACAATTGAGTGGCTTGAGGCTTATCTGAATAAGCAAGATGTTCCAATGGTCATCATATCTCATGACAGGGCTTTCCTTGATCAACTGTGTAATAAAATTGTAGAGACAGATATGGGTGTATCCAGAACATATGCTGGTAATTATTCTCAGTATATTGCTTCCAAAGCAGCATGGTTTGAATCACAATACATTGCATGGGAAAAGCAGCAGAAGCAAATTGATCAGACACGAGACATAATTAGCCGGTTGAGCGCTGGAGCAAACGCTGGTCGTGCATCTACTGCAGAGAAGGTATGGTTAGATGTGGTGTAAGGTTCTTTAGTTTATTTGAGTAATCTAAACTTCAAGTCATACCACAAGCGTATCATTGCTCACTAAAACTGGAATCCTTATTAGCTTCAATTGGTAAGGTCATAGAGCCTCTATATCTTTCCTGTAGCAATATATTGCATGTATTATCAAATGATATCTGAAACTATTTTGGAACTGCTTTAAGTTTTGCTAAGTTACATGGACACACCATATTTTAAGAACAATTCGTGTTGGACAGGTATCCACGTGTCCGTGTCAGATTCAATACGGACACATATTGTATGTGATATATCTCAGTTTTTGATATTTCACCGTGTGTCAGACACTTCGTATCTGTGTAGAATACAGACACATGTGTTTGTGTCAATGTAACTCAGAAGTTTTGTATAAGTTCTAAAGGGAAATTTGAAAACATCTGTTAGATTACTTAGATACTATGTATTTTGACCATTTTCTTTTGCAGCTATATCTTATTGTCACTGTTTTAGTATAAATTTTACCCTCTTTACTGAAATGGCATCAAGTTACATTTAAGTTCTAAAATGAAAAAAAAAAACATCTTTCATGTACTATTATTTAGCAGGTGATCCCGTTTCTCATGCATTGACAAGACAACCTTATGTGTGGAAGGAAGCAATGTAGTATACTATAACTAGGGATTCATTGTGTAGAGGCTGATGCAGTATAACACTATAACGTACTTATTCCATTATAACATGGTATTCTCATTGTGGAAATTATGAACCCCACCATTGAAATGAGAACCTGATTTTACAAACAAATAAAATGGGTCTTTCCTTTATTTCTTCCGTCTCCATTGAGTTGGATACTTCTATTATTCTATACTCAAGTAGATAAGTTGCATGTTACTTTCTTTTTTTGTTACACCACAATCATTTCATAGTGAAAAGATAGAATTATTAAATATCCTTGACATGCCATACAATTTTTAGTGTGAAGATGTGATGTTTCATACTTTTGTGGATTGAAACCAACACTTAATTAATTAATTTTTTTTTGTGATAACAGAAGCTGGAAAAGCTTCAAGAAGAGGAGCAAATAGAGAAGCCGTTTCAACGGAAACAATTAAAGATCAGATTCCCTGAGCGTGGAAGAAGTGGAAAATTTGTAGTACAGATGAAAAATCTAGAATTTGGCTTTGGGGACAAGGTGAGTTGTGCATCTTGCAACACATGCTAGATATGATAAATTAATATCAAATTCTGTTTGAGCGTCATACCTTCTTTTAGTCATTAGTCATTATCACTAATTCACTTTCTTTTGGTTGCTAGCTGCTGTTTAACAATGCAAGTCTTACAATTCAGAGAGGAGAGAAAATCGCTATCATTGGCCCAAATGGATGTGGAAAAAGTACTTTACTTAAACTGATTATGGGTTTAGAGAAGCCTAGAGGAGGTGAAGTGTTGATTGGGGAGCACAATGTTCTCCCGAACTATTTTGAACAGAACCAGGTTTGTTACTACTTGAGGTGTTCTTACATTTGCTGAGGTTGCCCTGTTTGTCTTAGCTGTGTAGTACGTCATCGATATTATCATGTGCTTAGGTATCTGGGGTTCTGTTGGCCCTGAATAATAAGAAGTCCTGCTTCAATTCTTAGGTTGGTGCCCATTGTTTTTGGTGAAGAAATGTCCAAAAAAAAATGATGTTGCCTATAAGTTGACCTGGTCTATGTTTCTGTTTCTATTCTTTATTTGATAAAGCTGTCTTCATCCATAAGAAGAATTTGCCACTGGGGTTCTGCATGTAAACTCATTATTAATGAGATTAATCTGGTTATGTTTTAGGCGGAGGCCCTTGATTTAGATAAAACTGTACTTGAGACAGTAGAAGAAGTCGCAGAGGACTGGAGACTTGATGATATTAAAGGACTCCTTGGTCGGTGCAATTTCAAGACAGACATGCTTGATAGGAAGGTCTCCCTTTTGAGTGGTGGCGAGAAGGTAACTTGAATGAGACTTCTAGTTTATGTAAATATATTACTTACTTATGTGCTCTTTACGTTTTATCTTTACACATCATAAAAGTGTTTAGAATCTTTTGCTCCTAATTGTGGTTGGAACTACAACAAAAAAGCAGATATACTTTTCATGGGTTCTTAGAATGCGTACTTCAATGTCCCACTCATTGTTGTGACAGAAGATTTCTGACATTCATTATTTCCTCTGCATTAATATATTTGTCAATTAAACTGTTCGAAAAACTTATACCTTATGTTTGTTTTTGTATGAGGTAGGCAAGACTCGCATTTTGCAAGTTTATGGTGAAACCATCAACTTTATTAGTCTTGGACGAACCAACCAACCATTTGGACATTCCTTCAAAAGAAATGCTTGAGGTACTTCTGGCCATTTCCTTCCTCTGCAGTGTATTACAACTTTATATTGTTCTCTTCAAAACTCATGAATTTTTGAATCTTGAAATTGCTCTGAGAATATTCTCTAATGTTTTAACAGGAGGCAATATCAGAGTACGAAGGCACTGTCCTTACTGTTTCCCATGATCGATACTTCATAAAACAAATAGTTAATAGAGTGGTGGAGGTCAAGGATAACAACTTACAAGATTATGCAGGCGATTACAATGTATGTCCCATTTACACACTATTTACATATAGCTAACGATACCAGTACATTAGTAGTATAACATATTGCAAACAAATAGCAATGTAATATGAAGTTACTTAACTGTGCATTCTCATACAACACATTAAGTGACGGCTGTAATGCAATGGTGGATAACAGTTGTGGAGCCTCCAGTATCATTCTTAGGTATACATGTGGATGCTTAAAATAGGTTCATAGCTCATCCATTGTTAACACCTGATTTTAACTTTGCAGTACTATCTGGAAAAGAACCTCGATGCTAGAGAGAAGGACCTCCAACGTGAGGCAGAGCTAGAGGAGAAGGCCCCGAAGGTGAAAGCCAAGTCTAAAATGTCAAAGGTATGCACTGTCAAGTTATGTACCTTGAGAAGTGTTTCGAAGAATGTTTGATTGTTAATCAAGTAGGTTTTAGCTTAAAGAATCCACTACGTGTTACCTCGTCCATTATTTGTTATTAGACCTGCACGATGTGTACTTGGGATATATTAGCTATTATTAAGCATGTATATACAACCTGTTCTTTGAGAAAATCTGGTAGGGCATAATTACAATGAGGTTTTTAAAATTTTATAGTAGGGAATTCTGATTTCTGTTTCCTCTTTTTCCCCAACAGGCAGAAAAAGAAGCCCAGAAGAAAC
Source organism: Coptis chinensis (assembly GCF_015680905.1). Taxonomy (NCBI): domain Eukaryota; kingdom Viridiplantae; phylum Streptophyta; class Magnoliopsida; order Ranunculales; family Ranunculaceae; genus Coptis; species Coptis chinensis. Next base: position 70,622 of record NC_141461.1, on the reverse strand, counting down.
AAAAGAGGATGGCTTTTCAGAACGCAAAGCAAAAGTCGAAAGGGTTGAAGAATGCAAAACGTTGGAACTGATTGTTGCAAATTCCTCATACAAAATGTAAATAAAAGGTGAAGATGCTCATTCTTAACAATGTATATGTACATGAACCAATGAAATAATGTTTTCAAGTTAAAGTTCGAGTAGAGTAACTGATATCTCATGTATGATTCTACAAACTATTTTTCCAGTTCTGCAATGTTCTAGCCATTGAAAGAAATACTGAAATGATATGTAAAGTTGAGATTGATCAAAGTAATTCAGTGGCGTTACTTCCTCCGATGCTTGGGTGTGTTTGAGCCGATGCTGAGCATTAATCAATGTGGCTCAAACCAAGGTTCCCACATGGGACCAGGAAATTAGGAGCTTGTGGAGCATTTTGTAGAAGAAATTTAGGGGAGTTCTGCTCGAGCACATTCAAATGCACTATGAGCACTGAATGAGCTGAAATCAGAACTCTAGGCATCCAAGTGTTGCGTATGTTGCAACTAAAAAAAAGCAGTTGAAGCATACACCTAACAGTAGATATCGTTCAAATATCCGACATAGAGTTTTCCTAATATTATGCGCATATTTGTCCTAGGTGACTGATCCTTTTTTGATTTGGATCCATTCAATTGCGCAGTACTTTACTATTATACATTTTATAACTTTCAACTTTGTCAACTACATTTTCTTAGTATAATACCATCGTCCCTACAGCATGATCATTAAAACTTCGAAGTATTCATTTGTCTAGGCCCCTAAGTTTAAACTTGATGTTATTAAAATTATTGTCAAACTCTACAAACCAATAGGTCACTTGTTTATGTTGTCTATGATCAAGTAAATGATCGCTTTGTATGTTATACTCTAACTAGGCTCCTTTGTATATTAATATTGGGACTTTAGTATTAAGTATTTTAATATAGGGACAGCAAGTTAATGACATTTGACCGTTTAAGCATATGCAGCTGTGAGACTATTAGTAGGGGATAGTTCTAAAGTAGCCATTTGGCACAACCTTGTTTAATTAAGTGGTTTTAGGCTTTTAGCTGAATTTATTTGACTTTTGTGTTTCTGGTAAGAAGCTGAATCTATTGTATTACAGTCTTCTTCTTTTTCCTAGAGCACTGATATGTTGCATGATACTGGACAGGACAATTGAAAAGATATAAGCCATTCCACAAGAGAGTACGCCATAAAACCACATATTGAAACATGGATTTGCAAACACTTAATTAAACATTAATTTGCAACAAAATCTGAGATCCTAACCGCAAGTGTCATTCATCCATTGCTCAATTTAAATTTAAATGACGAAAGAAGGAGATGGCATATTTAATGTGTAACTATTTAATCACATATAGGTGCTTGTTTTAATTAAAGGAAAAATAAAAACTTTGACCTTCTTAGTTGTCCATGAATGTGATGGAAAGGATCTTGGTGAGACAAAACAAGGAAAAAGATGGCAGTATCAACAGCTTTTTCTTCCTTTTACCGGCCATTCAAAGATACCTTGTCTGAGATTGATTAAGAACACTATAACTAAAGAATATAACAGTTGTATCCCTCCCCTCATGGGAGCTTTTAGCTCAATTGGTTGTGTATCCCTCTCCTCATGGGAGAGGTTGCATGATAGGTGGACCAAGGAGCGAAAGCAAGTCTTTATGGACAAGGTGGAGGCGGTTGGGTCTACTCAAAATGGTGCTCGGCGAGAGCCTTTGAGCTAGTTTCCCTTCGGGGTTGATGAGCATTTGGGCAATGTAAGCCTTTGGGCTAGTGTCTCTCCGGGGGCAATGTAAGTCTTCAGGCTAGAGTCCTTCGATGTAACCAGTGTGGGTCTTGCCTTAACCCTCTAAATATTCCAAAAAAAATAAAAAAAATGGAATCATAAATTATAATTAATTAATTATCCTTGAACCATGCATGACAGGAGAATGGGAGTAAGATCTCTTAAATGAATGCATTTAGGTAATTATATTGCTCTACCATCTCATGGATTTCAAAAATGTCACATGTTGGCTACACCCTTCATTCGCCATTCCTTTCCGTATGACATTGGCATAAGGACGGCTGTTTCCCTGCTCAACTTGCACCAACCATTAGTGTGAAAACTCAGAAGAGTCAGCTTGATACCTGCATGTTCGAACGAACCTGACTTGCAGATTATCATATAACATGTCAACAATCTTTATGCCTGACCTCACTAGGAGTTGTATCACAATTACGGTCAAGCTAAAATATGTGACAAATTGTTTTTAATAACTAATAGATAGTTCTTCCAGTCCACATCAAACCGACTTCCCATTCTTTTTTCCTAGCTTTAAAACACAGCCTAGTTCCACCTTTTCCATTCATTCATTCAAACCTTCCTACAGCCTCCTTGGCTTGCTTTTCTTTGTTGCAGGAAAAAAATATGAATATTAGTTCTGTGGGAAGTCCTTCAGATACTGGTGGGAGTATGTTGGACAACTCTTGTTTGAAGGATCAAGATAGATTTCTACCTATTGCTAATGTTAGTCGCATGATGAAAAAAGCTCTCCCTGCCAATGCAAAGATATCGAAAGAAGCCAAGGAGACTGTACAAGAATGTGTGTCTGAGTTCATCAGTTTCATCACTGGTGAAGCATCTGATAAGTGTCAAAGAGAGAAGAGGAAGACTATTAATGGTGATGATCTTCTATGGGCTATGACTACTCTTGGTTTTGAAAATTATGTAGGGCCTTTAAAAGGCTATCTTAACAAGTATAGGGAGACAGAAGGGGAGAAGAACTCCATGGCAAGACAAGGAGATCATTCTCCAACTGAAGAGACTCAGACTAATAATATCATGACTGCTGCAACTACTACTACTACTAATCATTATGGTAATATTGTAAATGCAAAGCTTCCAGATTTTAACAGCGGATTTTTCTCACTTGGAGCAACAGGAGTTCCATATAGCTTTGGAGATCAAGAAAGGGTCATGGCTTGTGGAGAGAAGTCCAAGATTAACGGTGCCTTTTATGTGAGTACAACTTACGAAAATGGTAACGCACTTGCTAATAAAGTTACAGGTGCTAATCATCACAATGGTGCTGGATGGCATTGACTGAGAATATGTAAAGAAGCATACACTAATTCTCAATAGCTGAATTCATTGGTTTTCTATAGAGAGCCCTACTTGATCGTGTTGAAACTTGAAAGAGAGAACTTACTCTATCAACTTTTCTTACATTTACCCCCAACGACTGCCTAGCACAATAGCTAGCAACTTATAAAGAAACTTGCACTGGACTTGTATCGTTTTGAAAACTTGGTATGGTGTGCGTCTTTGTGATGCCTCCAGCCATAGTATGTAATATTGTATTTTTACGGCGATATGCTAGTGTTGATATTTGTAATATAATTTGCCAGTCCAGTGCAGTGCTCGACTAGCTAGTGCTGCAATTTCAGCCAAAAAACACAACTCTAACGACAGTTCCTGCTATGCCTCCACACCCCTACCTTGTGCTCTGACAAATTGAAACATGTTTCAACAATTTTTTTTCTGGTGAAGTCGGAATATCTCAAAAACAGTTGTTCTCATTGTTTTTACACTGCTTTCTTAATCCAGGTAACCAGTAACTAAGAAATTTGTTCCAGACCAGAACTCCAACAGGAGAGAGTAAGAAATTTTGTTCAAGACCAGAACCCCCACAGCAGAGAGTTAGTTAAGAATTAAAACACATAACAAAACAAAATGACAAATAAACTATTAGTTATCACTATCGTTGAACTTCAAACAGAATAAAACATAAAGATTACAGTCTTCCAACTTTCCACTTCAACTACAGAAATAATGCCAAAAAGCCCAAAATATGTTCTCACAGCTACAATCAGAGACTAAAAATAAATTGTAACTGGTTACAAAATATATGCACACAGAGATACACAATAATTTGTACTAAAACATGTACATTACATGCCTTACAAGCCTTTCAACTACAGGTAACATACCAAAATATGTTCTCAAAGCTACAATCAGAAACTCCATGCGCAAAGAGGTTAAAAATACATTGTAACTGGTTACAAAATACATGCACACAGAGATGCACGATAATTTACAAGCCTTCCAACTCCCCACTTCAACTACAGGTACATACCAAAATATGTTCTCAAAGCTACAATCATAAACTTTGTGCAACAAGACTAAAATTACATTGTAATTGGTAACAAAACATGCGCAATGGAGATACACAATAATACAAAATAATTATAACGACTAGATGGAACAATCCATCCTACAGACATAAGTAGCTATAATTAACAATTCTCACAGTTCATTCCGGATGATTAACTTCCTCTTCCACAATAACTGATCCAAAGAAAGCATCTACAGTAATGGAGGCGAAATGACTTTTAAGACATGTCGGCTTGCAAATGGCATCAGATCACACAGTAATGGAATAAGGAACGTTGACAACATAAAATCATCAGGCCCCACTATATTGGACAATTCTCACAATTGGTTCCTACCTTCCCTCCACAATAACTGATCCAAAGAAAGCATCTTTAGCAATAGAGACAAAGTGATCTTTCCAGTCACTGGGGCTAGCAAATGGCATCATACCACATAGTAATGGAAGAAAGAACAAGACAACAGCAAAGAAAGTATATCGCCTGATCCAGTATGGCAATCTTTCCTTAGTCTCAAACCCTTGAGACACAGAAACAGGCCCGTACAGGATTGTGAAGAAAGTAGAAATACAAATGTTAGCAAAGAAATGCAGCAAGCATAGGGCCTCCCAATGTAGCAGCCAATTATATCCACTTCCTCCTAACGTGTCAACACAAAGCTTGCCCACAAAACCACACACGACTCCTAATAGCAACAATATGTGAGTCACCGGCATTGACTGATTGGAAGTGGACGAGCGCAGAAGTAGCAAATAAGCAATTGCCAGAATCATGACCACTCCAAACAACATCCGGCTCGCAACTATAACAAGACATTTTAGATTCTGCATCCCTGAGTTGAGAGATTGCACTCGCTTTGGCATCCACCAAGATCGAGAATCCTAATAACAAATAAAATACCATTAGAATATCTATTGACAGAAAGGATAAATAGAGAAAGTACTGCACTGGTATTATAGCACTCACCTCGGTGGTTATACAGGATGTAGCGAACTCGGAAATCCTTTTATATGAATAGACATATGCCGCATATAAAAGGGAGGCAGACATGATTAACAAACCAGCAACAAGACAATCTATGCATTTCTTGTGAAACTCTGTATGCCTTGTTTCCTCTAGTTGAGTCTTAAATTTCTCCACTTTAAAGGATGCCTTTGAAATTCCCATGGATAATTTAAACCTCTCCAAACGGTTTGAATCGGAACTGAGAGAAAGCTTTGATTCTTCCAGTTGCAAGCGTTTCATCAGCAGACCAATCTCAAATGTCTTGAGATCATTAGAACGAGCTTGCTCCATGACCGATTTCTCAAAAGTATTCAGCATAGATCCATTCATTCCAAAATCTGATTTCCTTTCAGTAACACATGCTAGCATTTGGTTCATTTCTCCATGCAAGGTGAGTTCTCGGTTCATAGCGTCCAACCTCACATTCTCCTGTAAGTCTTCAACACAATCAAGTGATTTGGAAATCCCAAAGTAAGTTGAATTTACTTCTGGAACACTGCTTGGTTCATGTCTGTGCCCATCAAGAGATGCAGACTGGCAAACTGACGGCTTAAAAACAGAACTGCTTCTATCATCAAGAAATGTTGAAGAGGAAGCTTCTGAATTCAAACTTTCTATATTTGGATGACCCACAGGTTCTCTGTTGTTTAGGGATGCCTCATTGACTATTCTTAGGGTCTTGAGGGTGCACCGAAATGATTCGCCAAAGTTCCTCACAAAACGATCAAACCTGTCCCCGTATACCTATTCAAACAGGATTGTCATAACCATCGCTTCAGCATCTCAAATTTTGTGCTAGCTCTATGTTAACAACTAGAAAAACTTAACTCGAAACCCAGACTGAATGGGTGATTCAGCAGTTTAAGGTCTGGCTTACATTGGCTAAAGATTCTTTAACGGCTGAAGTGCAGATCTGCAAAAAAAAAAACTAAGAAGTTGGCCACTCTTTCAAAAAATGGTAAAATTTTGAGAAAATTTTCAAAAACAAATTATTTGAGAATAATGATTGAGAAGTGTACCAATGAAAGATAATCTGTTGATATCCTTTCATCTGCTATATCTTTACTTTCTAGGACCTGAAATCAAATAAAGATCACATCCACTCATCAACCAACAAGTACACATGCTGAAACAAGACATATTGCTAGAAAGTGTATATAGCTAAATGCATGTTATAACTTTTTTTTTTTTTTTTTTTTTTTCAGTAAGCAAAAATTTGGGGGGGGGAGTACATGAAGAGTTACTTACAGTCTACGCGCACAGCTAAATGCATATTATAACTCATTCTCCAGAAAAATTCACAAAGGTCAGGTTAAGAAAATACAACAATAACACTTACATTATTGATATTGTTTAGTCATCATATTTAAACTGTGCATAGCTTGAAAGTAGCAATGTTTTTCCTATTTGCATATGCGATAAAAATGATTCCCAATGGTATGAGATTCACAACATTTCTAGTGACTTCTACCCTGACAAAGCTAATCCTCAACATAGTTGTCACTGGTCCTACTAAATTTCCATCTAAATTCCTTCACATTTTATTCCTTCCCACTTCCTTAGGCTGAGGAGCACCTAACTCTCAATAAATTCTTACACAACTTGTTTACACCGATGACCAAAATGAGATACCATCTACTAAATCCTTAAAACTAAAATGTAATTCTAATAAAAAAAAGCAATAATCCATGATAGGCAATACACATTACATAAACAAATAAGCATAAAAATCATAACTTTACTTGAAAACTAAACCAGGGGTGCACAAAAATCAAACCTGTGCAACAACAGCAGCAATTGACATTCCAAGAGGTAGCGCAAGTCCATCGAAATCACTCCCACAACGATTGACAATAACTTTAGAAGCATTTTTAGATAATTTACTCATAACACGCAACCCTTTACTTGAAGAAGCAGTAGCAGCAGTAGAAGAAGAAACTGGGAATGCCAATTTTAATAAAGTTTTCTTCTTTTTCTTCTTTTTATTGTTAAATATAATACTTTCAACATTTTTGGAGGGGTCTTTGGAAGAAGGATTTGAAAGATTGGGTATTGAATGAATGTTTGAGATGTTGTCACCTTCGTTGTTGTTGGGTTGTGAAGAAGATGAAGGAAGTTCCATGGAAGAAGGGAGAGAGAGAGAGGGGAGGGGGTTGTGAATGAAAATGAAAAAAAGAGGAGGGGCTTTTAACTCAAAAGGAAAAATTCATTAAAAATGTGGGCTCCATAAAATTTAAAAAAAAAACGTCTATAATTTATTTTAATAATTGAATAAAAAATAAAGTGGAGAAATAGTATTTGTGAGATCTACATTTTTTTTAGAAATTTTTTTATTTTATTAAATATTATCTAAGTATGAAGTTTTTTTTTTGTTTTGTGGAGCCTAAAATAATAAAAAGAAAATAAATAAATATGGGTGAGTAAAAAAATATTAATGTCTTTCACGTGTTTTTTTTTTTTTTTTTTTTTAAGTGGAAATTTTTTTTCTCTTTTTTTTCCATATGTTTTGACGGGTCAAAAGACGGAAAAATTAGTTTTTTTTCCATATGTTTTGACGGGTTAAAAGACGGAAAAATTAGTTGATTGTCAATTTGGGGGTAATCCTAATTGCAACTAGAAGGGGCTTTATGTCATGTTGTGGTGCACTGACGTCCTATGCCTTTTTTTTTTTAGTGAAGTCGCTAGTCATTACTGAGCTCTGGTTGCCCATTTTCACCTGGTTACAAAAATCACTGTCTGAGCCTGAGGAATATACAAACAAAATAAAAAAGTAATGCAAGGGTGCACCAAGCCATGTTCAGTCTTCAAAACCTGTATTTACAACGTTGGGGGTGAAATAACAGTTTACAGTGTTGACACATTCATAGCACCTGGAGTGTAACACACTGACTATGAATTTTGATCTAACTAAAAAATAACACAAACAAAGTTACACACCAAAAAGAAAAATGCCTTAACAAGCCGAAGATTACACGCTTGATAAGTTCTTCAGCAATTCATCTTACTTTCTGTATGAATATTCAGCTTTAAACTCTTTCTGAAGTTGGTCACTTGGTTCTGTTTTTGCTGCCAGCACGACATCATCAAGGAATCCTCTTTGAGGAAATTCCTGTGGTACAAGACTTCGATACATCCCAAATTGCTCCTCTGCTTCCGTCTTTTTATTCAATAAGCTGTAGATTATCCCCTGTCCAAAACCAATAACCACGATAAGAGAATTTTTAAGATACATTCATTAGTTGGATACAAAACGATAGTGTGGGTAGACCGTGTGATGATCAGATATGGAAACAGCATGGCCATTTTCACCAATAACCTTTATGGCCACTAATAGGAAACGATTTGTCACAACTTGCAGAATTTAGGTAAAAAAGGGAACAATAAGGATTTTTCAGGGACGTAAGAGACATAACGGGAACTATCAGAACTTGTCAGCTGACACATCAATTGCGATCTATAAGAGTTCGTCATGTTCAGGAAGGAGAATTTTACTAATCAACCTTCAGAATGTAAGTAGAGACAATCGTCAAACACGATCTACCAGACTAAATAATCTTAAGAATATTATCAATGCAAAAGAAGTGAGCTTAAATTATCTCCACTTTGTTCCAGAAGCATCCTTACCTGACAAAGATATGGCCGAAAATCACGAGGGTTCTCATCAACCAGATCTTGGAATTTCTTCAAACCCTGCTCCAAGTCACCCTACAATGACATACACATATATATAATTAAACTAAAACACTTCACAAAATACCAGGTAGTAATTAAACAACACATTTTATTCTCATGCAGCATAATATATATGTTGTCTTATATAACATGTGTTCAATGCCACCCCCTCAAAACCATCTATATTCTATACAGAGTTTAAGACTGGTTAAAGGCATGGGCCATTCTCAAAGGTCTCAGAACCAACAACTACGATGCTTTCAGGTAATGAACATAAACAAGAAACCAAAACAAGTTTAACCATTGAATAAAAGCCAGTGTTGTTGGATGGATAAGAACATTATGCTTGTCTGAGTTCTGTGCCTCCAATCTTCCGCCCATTAATGAAATGCTTCAAATTTATTCATTACAAAGAATAAGGCTTCACCTTTGCGACATGCATCTGTGCGACTAAAATCCTTATGTTACGCTCCTCGGTGACTCTTTTTTCACGTTGAGCAAATTCCAAAGCCTTATTTAGCATCTCAAAAACAGCTGGACCTTCACGATTTTTATGCATGGCCATTGCCAAACCCTGTAAAGGAGGAGATTCTTAGTGCTTTGTTTCCAAATGAATAGCCAACCAAAGCAGAATTATAAGAATAAAACACAAGCACCCTATAACCAGACACCACAAAGAACAATTGCTCGATATAAGCAAGCAATCTATACAACACAATGAACTAAGAAAACACTGAAACAAAATCCATATTTGTCTAGTTTCTTGCTGATTAGTTCAGTCTTTGCAAGGATCTCAGAAAGTATATGTGGTGGTAAGGTCTGGGGTATAGAGGATCAGGGGTAAGATTGGCCCGATGCAAGCTGTGGTAGTGGAAGCCGGGGTGTAGAGGATCAACAGTATGATGACGCCGATGCAAGATATGCGGGGAACTCGCGAGTATAAGATCAGTCCGCGGACCCGTAGGTACGCGGTAGAAACCCTACACGTGGAAGAAGAGAGAGCGAGGGATGGAGGGACAGGTGGACGACTTAGATGGAAGACAAGGGTGTATAAAGAGAACAGGAGAGAGAGAATAGAGGAGGATTTTTCGGGATAGAGGGGGGCGAGACCTAGAGAAAAGAGGGAGATAGGAGGTTGAAACAATAGAGCTACAACAGTATACTCAGAATATAGTTTGCACTGACATAGAATCAGTGTTTATCAAAAAACAAAACAAAAGAAATTAACCAGTATTGAGGATAATTAGGTTATCCACTGCACTGATTTAACCACAGATGGACAAGGAGTAACAATTTTACTAACCCTGATCCCCGAAATAGTGGGACGCAGCTCTACTCAGTAAAAGACGTAAGCACACTGTTAAACTACTGAACCTTGCCGGTGGTCGATTTAGTGATTAGTATAGTGTCAACATTTCAACAAGTCCTGTCAACTGGTTCTAACAGAATTTCGTAAGTTCCTAATTTTCTGTATCATCACTCATCAGTTGGCTTATGATAGACTGACTGTCTTAAGTTGCAAGACTGAAGCGATAATTGCAAAGGAGAACTGACCTATATAGCTACTGTTTTACTGACTATAACATACATTGCTTCGTTTCTAAAAATAGAGAAGTTATAGAAAATAGAGAAGAATCAGAATATCATTTTATTTTTTAGTTTTCAGTTTTTTATGATAATACTATGGAAGAGCTTGCAGAAGCCTCCACTTTTGAAGATTATACGAGATTCAATTTTATGATAAAATCAATATGATCCATATATTTAATAAATGTTTTAAGACCGAGGAAAACAAACTTTTCTGAACGGTAAATAACCTGACAACACTTGATCCACTATGACTATTCAATTAATCATATAGATGAACAACCAAATGAGTAGTTCACCCTTGGTGTAAACAATGTAATTATTAGGATATTTTAAGCATATACAATATAATCTATTTCAGTATCCATTACAATAAAAGCTCATATATGAGTTCTGCAAATTCCAAAATGCAAGCAATACAAACTAAGACAACACAGTATTAAAAATGACTATAAATTGCAACACTGAAAACAAGAAATAATGTTAAGGAGTTTCAAGAAATCATACATGTAAAGCTCTAAGTAAGAGTGGTCTCTCCTCCAAGATATCCTTAAACAGTCTCTTAGCCTTGTTCAAATTTCCCAACATCTCATAAGAAAGAGCTTGCAAAAGCCTCCACTCCACTTCATTCGGTTCGATTTCTATCAACCTCTCCACATACTCCACAGCTTCTTTTCTCTTCCCTTTCATCATCTTCCTGGACAAAACCACCTTCAATGTCTCAACATCTCTTGGGTTCTTCTCCAAAATCTTCAAATACATCTCATCATCACTATCTTCACTCTGGGTAACTTTATCTTCCTCCATAGTTTCAACAACACTGGGCTTATCACCTTGTGCCAAAACTGGTTTGCAACCATAACTCCCCATGAGAAAAAGCCCACCAACAAGCAAAATTGCTACTTTATGTACTGTAACTTTGAGAATGTTGTTGTGTAGGTGAGTTTTGAGTGATTTTGGGGTGAGTTGTGTTGGAAGAAAGTGTGAAACAGATGGAAGTTTACCCATTTGAAATGAGTATGTTATCTGCTGGGGTTTAAGGAGAGAATGAAGTGGTTTTTGGAAGTGTGTTTTGGGTTCTTTGAAGAATAAAGAAGCATGCTTTTGAAAAGATTTGATATTTTGTGATTGCATTGTAGAGAAGATTGAGAGTGATGATGAACAACAAGTCCAACTCATAAATGAGATGAAGTCTGAAACTGTTGAAACTGGAAACTTTGCAATCATGTCTGTCTGTCTGTCAGGGTTTTACTTTTTAAGGCTTTTAGCATTTTTTGTCTTGAGTGGGCCTTCAATAATAGCTGACCCAGATCCATTTCGGATCCAAATTGGATAAAACGTTGTTTCGAATATTCTGGTGGTGCCCAAACTAGTATACTGTATGGCAGTGGGGAGTGAGCGGAGCTGTGGGGAGTGAGCGGAGTTGGGTGAAGGAGAAAGGGTATTGGGGGCGAAGAAAAAATAAGAGAGAAGTGGAAGAGTATTGGGGGCCCGTTGAAGAAAAATGAGAGAGAGAAAACCCTACATTATCCTATGTTGAGGGGTTCGGTCTTGGTATTTTGTTCGGTTTCGGGCAGATGGACATTCCTAGTGCATGCGAAACCAACCAATTTGGTTTTTTTCGTCCAAAATTTTTGAATTATATACCAAGCACGCCCCCCTTAAGATCGTTAAGCTCACTTGCTCCGCTTTCGATTAAAGTCCAAAACCAAGATCATTTGGCTTCTTTGAAAACCACGGGCAAAATCATTGTAGAAAGTTGGTACGTTTTAGAAATGTGAGTATGAGATACAATCACACAACACAGGAATGATTGGCAGTAAATAAACTCAAGAAACAAAATATCACATTGCGGAGAAAAACTTGATTTACATATAGATGCATGCAAAAGAATTCAAATCATACACAACATCAGTTGAGACTCTATGATTTGACCAAGGAAGAAGTCCGCCCCCTAAACCCCACAACATTGAGCTTTGAGACTGGTTTCGCAGCGTTAGACTTCCTTCTCTCTGCAGGTTTCTTCCCACCTAGTGTAGCTTTCTTTGAGACACTAGCCGAGGATGGCTTGGACAGTTTTGAGACTTTAATTGCTGGTCTTCCAGTTTTGGTTGGTGGTGCAGATCTTTTTCCGGCTTTGGGTTCAACAGTTCTCCGCCGTGATGTATCAACAGTTCTCTGCCGTGACGTATCAACAGCTCTCCGCCGTGATGTATCAACAGCTACTACTTTCCCACGGCCTCTAGAGGGTTTTGCCAATTCACTCTTACTTTTCTGATTTGAGGCTCTTACAGTACTGCTCTTACCCTTCAAACTTACTCGAGCCTTGTCGCTGGCCATTCTGAAGTTATCTACCGTGAGAGATTCTAAGCTCTCATTCTTCCGGATCGCTTCTTCAATTCGGGCTGCCAGACTGGTGTCCTTCTTCGCAACCAGACTTGTTACTTTACCTGTTACAATAAATCAGTTTAGTTAACTGGAACATACATTAGCCTGCAAAGATAAGAAATTTTGTAGGTTTGACAGATATTTCAACTATGTGTGTTTTCATGTATAAGACTTTTCTGCGCATCATCTAAAGTAAAAAGTACTTTTAGGTGGCTACATGAAAGCAGAAGTGTGTATAAAACTGCTTATGGCTCTATGGATCCACATAGCACCAAAGCACATATTCAAACTCAAAGCTAGAAGTGAACTGAGCAACTATAGATAATCATGTAGGAAATGGCTGCAGACAAATAAAATTTTGATAAAACAATGCGTGTTGACAAAGCATAAACTTAGTTTGGTAGCCAACAAGTGATCTTTCCATTTCTCTGACACATGTAGAACTTACAATTGAATTTGATATGAATTAAATTCTAGTATTATTTCAGTTGTTGTATGCAATAACTAGTAATTCTGTAGAAAAAAATTCTGTTCCTGTCAATATATTGGCGGCTGAAAAACTATTCAAACTTTGACAGTAGATGAGGCTGGGCTACTGTATAAATAATAGAGTCTATCGTGCCGTTTCGTGGAAAATACTGCAGTATTAGGCTTTATGCCAAGCATTTTGTACTATGATTAGTCCCCCCCCCCTCATACGAAATCAAACAAAAGTAAAGCAACATACCTTTAGCTCCCATACGAGCAGTTCTTCCTGTGCGATGGAGGTAGTCAATCTAAAATACCATCAAGCAACAGTCAGGTCAGATTTTCACTGAAGTAACTCGATGGGGAAATGGGAAAACTTATAAGAGAGTCAATAGAACAATAAATGAGGTGAAATACCAGGCGAAATAAAATACATACAGAGTTTGAGGGAAAATCAAACATAATGACATGGTCCACATCCAAGTCCAGCCCTCGAGCAGCCAAGTCTGTGCAAACCAACGTGGGACAATCCCCATCTTCACTCTTAAACTTCTTGAGGTTTTCGACTCTGCACATAAGAATCCAAATCAGAAACAATGCATAGGAGGTGAATTGGAAACTAGAAACACATCGCAAATTTCATTAACATATATAAAGATTAAAGTTAAACAAAAACAAATCAAAAGGAATTAACTCACCTTTGTTCAGCTGGCACCTCCCCGTGGTAATTCACTGTGGAAATTTGATTTTCACTGAGATAATGATCTACAGCGCGACTAGAATTCAAGGTGTTGCAGAACACCATTACACGATTTCCCTTTGACAAACTCGGCTCAAGGACCTGTGATGGCATATGATCAAAAAGCCATATATATAGTAAGGAATAGTACCACTGAGGAGTATTTTGATTCTTGAAAAAAGTGCTAGCTGTTTAACTCGGAAGATATATAAGTGGTGCTATGTTATTAACATACAGAGGATCACCAACCAAGTTTTTTTTTTTCTTCTATTTTTCGTTGATGGAGACCAGGCTACATCTTTTTGATGGGCTGTCTACAGTGTATATGCAGACACAAAATTGCTAAAACCGATTGGGTTTCCCGGTCCAGGACTATGTGTACTTGCATAAGTTTGACACAACTTTGATAGGCAATAACAAAAAATCCAAAGCATAAAGACAACAAAGAATAGAAAACGATCTTATGGAGTACCATTTCCATTGCCTTGTCTAAAATAACATACCATGTATCCAGTTATCATCATTAAAGTGCTGCTAACCACATGTGTTGGTAGTTGTGTTTACTATAGAGTTATTTCACTGTTTTACACTGTTTACTTACTTTAGTAATGCAGAGAATAGAAACTACCTGCAGCAATGCCTCCAGCTTGTTTTCCGCACCAGAAAGCTTTATAAAATCATGCCGAGCAGATGCAATCTTCTTGTGCAACGTTGATGTACGCAGATGGAGAATGCCTTCAAATTCTTCATCAACCAACATTTGCACTGCCTGCAAATAAATCAAAATACCTAGGGGGATAAATGAAAGAAAACATGTTCCAATTTACAAGTAGAAACAACTCTAAGGCATGCATAATAAGCACAGACAGGTACATAATGACTTTATGAATCCTTTTTTCATGACACCTATAAAAGGATTCAACATTGAGTGTAATGTCCTCACTGTAGAGAATTCATCACGAAGAATCGTTGCATTCCATCATCTCTTCCCCCCAAAGCGAAGATTGCAAAACTGGGAGACTTTTGACATTTGGGAAAAGTGAAGAGATCCTTGCACAAGGAGGCATCACTTGCATGCCTCTACTTTGGGACTTGGAATTTTTTTAAGAAAAACTTATCATCCAACCATCCTTATTTGTAAAATCCCCAAGGAAACCACAAATAATTGTGTCAAAGGTTCTAGAGTTAAAATCTCAAACCAGTGAAAGAGAGTAGATTGAGTAAATCAACAGAAACGAAAAGAAGTAATGCACATAAGTGAATCAGTCAAAATCTTCAACACATAACATACAATTTGTCCATAATAAATGACAGAATATATAGCCATACCTTAGTCATTGTTGCAGTGACCAAGATAGTTTGAAATCCTTGGTCATCGGATTTGAGAGCACGGTTTTTCAGTGGGCCGAGAAACTTGCGTATATCAGGACCAAAGCCACGATCGAACATAGTGTCTGCCTCATCCAGCACCTAACATAAAATAATATCATCATGACGTGTACAGAGACACCTAAAACTGGAAGAAAATTAAATGGAACCTGATAATAATAATAATAATATAAAACATGGACATTTACTCTTGCACAAAAGTTGTTAATCCTGATCAAGTTCTTTGTGGCTTATCCTCCCTACAATTCATACTATTTCTCGTGTTATGTATTATTCACATGGGCCACTAACACCGAGACCAGCACAATCATAATCAAAAGTCCAAGTTTAATCCCAGCATTAAGTTTCAGTGTGCTTCAGTAGTTCAGTACTCACTTCTGGGCTATTAAATCGTTGAGTACTCGCTGAGTAATCGGTGAGTACTCGCTACTCGCTGCTTAGCCGACCCGACTAACAATTTAATCCCCGATCACAATCGGGCTCAAAAACTCCCCGAGTACTTGACCGACCCAATTAGCTGATTAGCCGAGTAATTGTGTTCACTATTTCAACTATTTCAATGTTAAACATTGAACTCGACATTTCGCCGATTCGACCAACCCTCGATTCTGTAAAGTTCTACACTTTAATAATATTTATTTTAGTTGATTGAGTGTTTTAATTGTTTATTGATTGATTGGGTTCTTAATTGGCTTCATTATGTTGGTATTGCAAAATTAAATATATTTAATAATTATTTGTAAAGAAATATAGTGTTATGAAAAATCGTCCGATTAATCCTGATTAATCCCCGACCGATTACACCTACTCGCTACTCGCTCTTCAAACGAGTAGCGACCGAGTAGCGACTTAACTGCACATACTCACTTTACATGTAGTTGAATGGTGCATGATAATTGATAAATATTGCAACCCCCAATCTTTGCAATAATAAATGATTATGGTGAATATGACTCCTATTTGATACTATATTGTAGTAAGAGTCTAAACCTACAGTTTTTGTTGAGACAAATATATTGAGTATTTTTTTATTTGTCAAAGTATTTCTGGCTTTCGGTGGAGTTGTATTTCTTAATACAAACCCAACCTAGACTGGTTTTCTTTTCCTGTTGGTGCTTATTCAGATCATGATGCTAAATACTTATAAGATATGAGCTGAAACTACTGTTCTAACAAACATTACGCAGCATTGGCATTGTTACAAATTTACGTGTCACTTCTTAAATTGCATAAGAAACACATTTATACACATAATAGACCTTAATATGCAATGAAACAACAAAAAAAAAAAATCATAGTTAAGGATCTCCAAATACCATGTTCAGCACCTTCCTTCATGGACTCTAAAATTTCAAGATACCTCTGAGAAGCACAGCAATATGCACAAGCTAAATACTAAACACTTACCACATACTTGATGTCACCATAAACAATGTTCCCTTCTTCAATATGTTGAAGAACCCTTCCAGGAGTCCCAACAACCATATCGATTGGGACATTCAATGAATCTTCTTGAGGTCTTAACCGCCCACCACCACTTACCATGGTAGACCTGAACCGTGCATGATGACTAATAGATTTCGACACGCGAAAAACCTACAATAGTTTTCCATGGGTCATTACTAAATCTGAACTTTCAACTCTCAACAATAGAATTAAACCACATATATTAAACTAGAAAATGCATAAGTACCTGCTCGGATAGCTCCCTTGTTGGACACAATACAACTGCTCGAGGTCTCCTAGGTTTCATCAGCATACCACGCAACATTTCATCCTGTCTCAGTAGCTACAAAACCAACACAATTTTTACCTTAGAATAACTATATGTACTTAAATAGCTATCGTAGATACGAAACATCAGACTAAACACTCTCCTGTCTCAATGTATAACATCATCTTATACATTCATATAAAGAACACAACTTTAAACATGTGAATAGATATATAACTAAAACTGAAATTGCACAAATGAACTCAACAAGATTACCTGAACCAAAGGCAACATATAAGCCAAGGTCTTACCAGACCCAGTATGAGAACCCAACACAACACTCTTCCCTTCCAACACAACAGGAATACCAACACCTTGAATTTCAGTTGGAACTGATATCCCAAGCTCATCAACAGCACCCATTACTTCCTCATCCAAACCCAACTCTCTAAAACTTGTGAAAACCTTAGCATTACCAACTTTACGGCTTTTCGACAACTTGTCATCACCGGCCTGTTTCTCAACAGAACCAAAAGAAGGGGCTTTGTTAAGTGGGATTTTTGAGGAGTCTTTTAAATGCCTTGCTCTTAGTTTCTCTAAAAGGATAGAATGCCTCATGGGTTCTAAACCATAGTTGTCTTGTTCAAGTGTAGTAGTAGTAGTAGTTGTTGTTGTTAGCTCTATTGCATTGGAACAAAGAGGCTTAAACCTTTGAAAAACCCTGGTGGGTGTTTTGGTAAAAGGGTATCTTGTTGTTGATGAAAAGAGTGTGTGGGAAAAGAGATTTGAGGAAAATGAGAAGCTTAGCAGTGCTCTTCCAGTTCCAACCATGGCTGCACTCTCAAAAATGAGGAAGATGATAAAAATCATTTCTTTTTTTTTAAGGAAAATAAAATTTATGAATGATTTGGGCTTCAAGCCCGAATAAAGTCCAGTCCAATGAAAATTTTGGATCTATAGACAAGCCCAATCGGCCCAGTTGACACGAACCCATCAAAACTTAGCCCGATCATGGGCCCATAGCTAGGACAGAATTGGGTGAGAATTGGGTCAATTGCTTTGTGTTGCCGAAATTGACCTAATTATTATTTAATTATCAATAATCTAGAATTGAAAAGTGAACAAGTAGATTGCAAAGTGAGAATAGTGTTTGTCACGAGAGAATAATATGTTTTCTTATAGTTTAAATCATTAATCACAACATATAAATCAACTAGCTCAAATATGGAAACAACTAGATATAAAAAAAATTTGTAAGTTTCTAATTGGAGTTATTTTTTACTAGATGGAGAAGAAGATAAATGTTTTCTCGTATCTTAAATCACAAGTTCACGTAAGTGTCTTCTAACTTAGTTGGTAAAACCTTTGGGTGATGATACGTCTGGGGTTCGGTTTGCCTACACATTCGCAAACATTTGCAAGTGAAGATATTAAAGGCCCAACCCCGCTACACACAATTGAGTTACTGATTTTTTAAATGAGATTAGTAACTCTTTTAAAACAGGCTTGCCCACACTTTTTTTCGTAGGTACCGACTAGCATCAAAGAGTTACTAATCTCTTTTAAAACAGACTTGTCAAAAAAAAAAAAAAAAAAACAAATCAGTTAGCTCAAAGATAAAAACAACTAGATCTCAAAAATATTTTACAAATTTATAGTTTGAGGTTTTTTTCGTTAGATGGGAAAGAAAGTCGTAATTGGTATTAAACAAAAATAAATTGGCTGACCGAAATTATTAATGGTAGTTGTTGATGGTCAAAATTACTGGTTAATTTACGTGTTTGGGCCTAAATTTGTGTAGCAACCAGTTTGGGTAAGTGACCCGTAAAACAGTTAAAAAGTAAGTGATTTGACAGAATTTCAAACAGAAAACGACTGTGTGTTTAGGAAGTACAGACAGAAGACTCATTCAGCAATCTATGCATGAGAATTTTGAGTAACTGAAAATGGGACAGGAGCTGAGACTTAATGTGGTAGTGCACCAGTCTGCACGCCAGCCTTGTACTCGTTTTCTAAGATCTTTCTTCTTCCACAAAAAAAAAAAAACATTAAAAAACAGTACCATATTTCTTCATTATTGAGCTGGTTTAGCATTTTAGCAAGCTAGAGAGTAATAAAAATAATGGAGATCATAACTTCATTTCTTCTTTGGTTAATGCTCATGTTCCATCCATTAAATACCATTTACGCTAATACAGAAGGTTTGTTCTAATCTTTAGCTAGCCACTTTTTTTTAAAGAATCAAAGAAGTGTGCATGAAGTAATCTAGGAAAAGTGCAACTGTTATATTGTATGGCTTTTGGAATTTTTAGTAGGATTACTGTAAAGTTGGCTTTTTAGCTACTTTATTTTCTTAATCAGAGGCCTAATATTGGTTTTTGTTGGTAAATCCAATTGTTCTATCTAGGAATTTCGTATAGAGCTTTTTTTTTTATTGGTAGCGCTGTTTTAAATGAGATCAAGAACTCTTTTGATCTTTGGGGGGTTCGAGCCCCAGAGCTCTGGTATCATCACCCAAAGGTTTTATTGACTTTGCTAGTTGGCACCTGCATTTCGTATAGGGCTCGCCTTACTATATATTGGAATTAAAGAGACTCGACTTTTTTTAAAGACTTCTACGCCTTAGTATATACATATAGATTTGGTGCCCTTAGTCTGAAAGTTGTTCAAATTATGATACGATGAAAGTTGAGTTGCTGGAACAAGAAAATAATTATTCCTATGTTGCTAGTGTTGTTTGCGCATTTTCCCCTGTCAAATGTAACGATAATCGTTCTTGTCTGTTTCTTGTGTACTCAATAGGCGATGCTTTGTTTAGCCTACGTAGCTGGTTGAGCGACCCTAATAATGTGCTACAAAGTTGGCATTATTCTACCCTTGTCAATCCGTGCACTTGGTTTCATGTTACATGCAGCCCTGATAACAGGGTTATAAGAGTGTAAGTTCTTTCTTTTTTCATATAACTTATATGGTGTTTAAGATTAATATAAAAGAAAATTTTCTGATGTTGAATGCTTAGGATATAAAATCCAACTTTCCAATTGATTGACCAGCTTAATTAATGATTACTTGTTTTTGTATTTCTTTCAGGGATTTAGGAAATTCTAATTTATCAGGTACATTGGTCCCCCAGCTTGGTCAGCTTACATCTTTGCAGTATTTGTGAGTGCCTTTCTCTAGTCTATAAGCAATACTTGTTTGATGTGTTCCCTGTCAATAAGATAATATATCTTCTGTTGCCTTGCATACTTGTATAGTACTAAACCATTCCTCTCTTTGGACGCTCTGTTGGTTTTCAATATTTCAGTCTTTGTTTTCAATAATAAGCAAATGAAAAGTTATAACTGATTACAGATAATTGAACTCACCATTTCTATTGATGCAGGGAACTTTATAGTAATAACTTAAGTGGACAGATTCCCAGTGCGCTTGGCAACTTGACAAGCTTAGTGAGTTTGGATCTTTACTCGAACAATTTAAGTGGTAGGATTCCAAAGACATTTGGCAACCTAGCAAAATTGCGTTTTCTGTAAGTTACTTACTTCAACCCATTCTTATTCAAAAGAAATCATCTTATAATAAAAACCATGTCTATATATCATATGTCCTGAGTTATCTGTAACCCTTTTCAATAGATTTTGGAAGTTGACATTGTTTTAAATGTTCTGGAAGGATAGTCGGCTTAGCAACAACAGCCTGACGGGTAACATTCCTGTATCTCTAACCAATATTACGACACTCCAAATTTTGTAAGTATCAACCTGATATCCTTCTCCTCGGATGTGAAATCCTCTCGTTTTCACTCTTTTGTTGATGCAATGCTATTTAAGTAGGCTTATTACCATCTTGCAAAGTGGCGTGCAGGGATTTATCCAACAACCTCCTATCAGGACCAATTCCAGATACTGGTTCTTTTTCGTTGTTCACTCCCATCAGGTTTGTTGCTAGTATACTGTAGTTGGTCTCTTTTTGCTCTGATTAGAGATGTTATACTTATATCCATTTGTTGAAATGCAGTTTTAATAATAACACAAATCTATGTGGCCCTGTTACTCAAAGGCCTTGCCCAGGATCTCCTCCCTTTTCTCCTCCTCCTCCCTTGGTTCCTCCACCAGTATCTCGTGGCGGTAATTTTATTGCACCTTATTATGGTTGTTCTGTTGTAGAATGTTGCTACTTCTTCTTAATCTGTTTATCTTGTTTGTAGTGCATATTTTATTGATGTTTTTTAGTACATGTTCCTTTTTTACTTATCTTCTCTATCTTTGCATGAGAAATTTCTTGATTATGTCTGTCTTTTGTCTTTGTTTTGGAAATTCTACTTGCGCCATATCTAGATTTTCCTACTCATTTGTGTACTGTAGCTTTCCAAATGTCAAAAGTGTAAAAATTCTGGCAATAGTTATTGCTTTATTAGGGTCAAGTTTATTAGATACTGTTGCCTTCGATGCAACCTAGTTAAAGTTGTTTCTTGTTGAAACTGGTGAGTGGATGGTGATTATTCATATAATCATAGAAAATGCGATTATGACTGTTTATTTCTCAGGAAATAGTGTTCCTAGGACAGGAGCAATTGCTGGAGGAGTGGCTGTTGGTGCTGCGTTACTTTTTGCTGCCCCTGCAATTTGGTTAGTATGGTGGCGTAGACGGAAACCCCAACAGCATTACTTTGACGTTCCAGGTTAGTAAAATAGTTGAAAATAACTTAAGTTGTGTTTTCTAGTAAATGTATCGTGTAACATTTTTGTATCTCTTTTCAGCTGAAGAGGACCCAGAAGTTCATTTAGGTCAACTCAAAAGGTTTTCTTTGCGGGAACTACAAGTTGCTACTGATAATTTTAGTAACAAGAACATTCTAGGTAAGGGTGGGTTTGGGAAGGTGTACAAGGCACGTCTGGCAGATGGTTCCTTAGTCGCAATTAAACGACTAAAAGAGCGTTCACTGGGTGGAGAAATTCAGTTTCAGACAGAAATAGAGATGATTAGTATGGCCGTGCATCGGAACCTCCTACCTCTACTTGGCTTTTCTATGACAGCAACCGAAAGGTTGCTTGTATATCCGTATATGGAAAATGGCAGTGTTTCATCTTGTTTAAGAGGTGCTACTTCTCATGCTACTTTTCCAGGCCTCTAAGCTCCTTTTCTATTTGGTCACTTTAACTTTGACTTGATTTTTGGTCATAATCATTTTGCTTATCAGTAAGTTTGATGTTTTCTTGTAGAACGTCCATCATCTGCACCCCCAATTGGTTGGCCAACTCGGATGAGGATATCATTGGGATCTGCTAGGGGTCTTTCTTATTTGCACGAACATTGTGACCCGAAAATTATTCACCGTGATGTCAAAGCTGCTAACATTTTGTTGGATGGGGATTTTGAAGCAGTTGTTGGGGATTTTGGCTTGGCTAAGCTTATGGACTGCAATAATACCCATGTGACCACTGCTGTCAAAGGCACAATTGGTCATATCGCTCCAGAGTACCTCTCCACTGGCAAATCATCAGAGAAAGCTGATGTTTTCGGGTACGGGATCATGCTTTTAGAGCTTATCACTGGACAAAGAGCATTTGATCTTGCTCGGCTTGCAAATAATGACGATATTATGCCACTTGATTGGGTATGCATTTTCCTTATCACAGGTTAATTTACACACAGAGCCATTACATTTTCGTCATCTTGACTAATGTGTTTATTTGATATTTGTTTAAATTCTTCTAGACTGGCGTAGAGACTTTTTAAGTTTCAAGACCAACATTTAGTACTTTTTATACATGCCTGGATAACAGATTATAGAGTTCAACTCTAATGAATAGTAGTTTTGAGATGTCATTCCAAAAATCATCTTTAGAATCATTCAGTGAAAGGGGCACTTTCGATACTGGTGTAGAATTTTTTTGTGAGCTCTTAGATGTTTTTTAAATACAGTAAAACAAATACCCTCAACCTCTTGCTTTGGATCCTAAACCAATAACGTTATCCTTTTCAACTCTATACGAATGCATTACATTAAATCCGCTGCATTTGTCTTTACTTCTATAACTTAAGTGACTATGTTCCATCTCCTCTGGCACGTTGTTCGATGCATTACCTGAATAATTTATGGGATATTAAATACGAAATTTGTTCATCAGTTCATGCTACCTTACTAACAGCTATACAAATTATTGAAATTAATGAATTGACCAGATATGTACCATCATAAAAGAACCAAGCACCGTGTTCATTATGATTCATTTTTTTTTTCCTCAGGTAAAAGGACTTCTGAAAGAGAAGAAATTGGACATGCTAATTCATTCTGAATTGGAAAACAACTATACTGAAGCAGAAGTGGAGCAGCTTATCCAAGTCGCTTTGCTCTGCACACAATGGTCCCCAATGGGCAGGCCCAGGATGTCTGAGGTGGTGAGAATGCTCGAAGGTGAGGGCTTGGAAGAGAAGTGGGAAGAATGGCATAAGGTGGAGCTTGACCGTCAAGAATCTCAACTTCCTCCTAATCAGAATGACGAATTGGAATATGTTTTTGACTCCACTTTCGACCTCCATGCTGTTGAGTTATCTGGCCCAAGATAAACCTCTCACGCTTGAAACAACAAATTTACGCAACATTGGCATTGTTACAAATTTAAGTGTCACTTCTTAAATTGCATGAGAAACACATTTATACACATAATAGACCTTAATATGCAATGAAACAACAAAAAAAAAAAAAAAAAATAAAAAAAAAAAAAAAAAAAAAAAAAATCATAGTCTCCAAATACCATGTTCAGCACCTTCCTTCATGGACTCGAAAATTTCAAGATACTTCTGAGAAGCACAGCAATATGCACAAGCTAAATGCTAAACACTTACCACATACTTGATGTCACCATAAACAATGTGTTGCTTGCGAATAAAGAAAACAATAAGAGACAAGGACAGAAGTAACAGATAATAACCAATTCAAGGCGCGGATTAGGCTGTCCTTAAGGAAAGATTTCGCCCCTTCCAATGGTGCAAAAAGGCAGTAGTGGCGTCTTCCTCACAGGATTCAATGGTTAACAGCAGTTTGACTTTGCACTAGAACAAACTACCCTATAGAACGGCAGTATAACTTTCTCTGGCGACTGACAGGAAGAAGAGAAGAAGAATAGGATGGGGTCGAGTTCTGTTTCTCTGAAGATGTGAGTTGTTGTTTTTCAGGGGATCCTCTATATGGAGGCAAGGTCCTGTATTTATAAAGGTAAGGTGGTCGGTTCCAGATAGGATAAGGACTCACACTTCCACTCTAAGTCGGTTTCAAACTCTAAGGAGATAAAGACTCATCCTCAAACTCTAAGTCGGTTTCAAACTCTAAAGAGATAAATACTCATCCTCAAACTCTAAGTCGGTTTTACCAACAGATAAGAAGAAACCAACTAGACACTAAAACTAGTATTTAGAAATACTCCTAGAGATTCCAACAATCCCCGGCCTACTATTTCAAAATACTAATTGTCTCCCACTATTTTGGAATAGGATGTTACAAAAGAAATTGGTTAACGAAATGCCAGAGAGAATCGAAAAAACAATGCATAAGATACTGGTGCTTTACGGGCTTGAACCAGTCATAGGATAACATGTCTTATAATACATGAAAGTGGTGGATTAAATAATCTTTGGACCAACATTCCCTTGTAGTAAAATAGATCACATGCACTGATGCACCCACATTGCTCTTTCATTATATGCCTGTTCTGCGGTGTTGCGCTTTTTGGCCCCTACGATGTCTGTGTTCCATGAATGCTCTAGAGTACTTGCCCGAATACTAATAAAAACCGACCCAGTTCTACATTCACGTAGGTGGATATCCATCAAGTGTACATTGCAGTTAAAATACACTATCTCATTATAAAATGGACTATGGATTCCAATAAGAGTAAAATAACTCATCCTTTCTCATTGCAATTCAAGTTATACAAAGTATACAAAAATGCTATATCGTCATAGGGAGGGACGTCTCAAAGAAAGACAATAGCATACTAGAGCGACGAGGTGACTTGTTTTTCCCTTTGAACCTACTTCATGGGATCTCCAATCACATAGGTGGGGTTGCCGTCAGTGTCGCCCTCTATCTAAGGCAAAAGTCTCATCCCCCTCGACGTATCAACCACTTGCATCCTGCTAAGCGGTTTTGTCAGAGGATCAGCCAAATTTAACTCTGACCTCACATAATCTAGAGCCACAACTCCATTCCAAAGAATCGCTTTATAGATCAGAAGTCTCAGACGGATATGCCTGCTTTTCCCATTATACAATTTGCTCTTTGTCTTTGCTATCGCGGCCTAACAATCACAATGCATAGGTACAGCTGGAGGCGGTTTTGTACCAATAGGAAGATCTGCCAAGAGGTTTCTAAGCCACTCAGTCTCAGCACTTGCTTTATCTAAAGCAATAAGCTCGGACTCCATGGTTGAACGAGCTATCAAGGTCTGTTTAGAAGATTTCCAAGCGACTGCACCTCCACCAAGGGTGAAAATATAACCACTAGTGGACTTGATATCATGAGAATCAGATATCCAGTTTGCATCACAATAATCCTCTATCACAGGTGGAGTTTGTCTAAAACGTATGACGTAATTCATTGTTCCTCTCAAGTACTTGGCTAGTCTCTCTAACGCACTCCAATATTCCTTGTTAGGACAATGAGTGTATCTGCTCAACCTGCTAACTGCATAAGCAATGTCAGGTCTAGTGCAATTCATCAAGTACATGAGACTACCAATAATTTGGGCATATCTAGACTGAAGGACACTATGTTGATCATTTTTCTGAAGTTCACTAGTTGCCTCATAAAGGTGTCGACCACGGGGCTTACTATCATAAAAGTTAAACTTCTTCAAAAACTTCTCAACATAATGCTCTTGTGAAAGCGTATAGCCATCACTGTTTCTGATAATTTTGATTCCAAGAATCACATCAGCTTCTTCCAAATCCTTCATTTCAAATTGGGAGGATAAAAACATCTTGGTGTTTCTCACAACATCAAGGCTAGGACTTATGATTAACATGTCATCCACATATAGACAGATAATCACATATGTATTTACATCAAAAGATTTAAAGTAAATACATTTATCAGGCATCATTAATGTGATATCCATTAGACATCATGACACTGTCAAACTTTTCATGCTATTGTTTTGGCGCTTGTTTTAACCAATATAAAGACTTAACCAATTTGCATACTTTTTGCTCATTCCCTGATACTATAGTACCCTCAGGCTGCATCATATATATTTATTCATCAAGATCACCATTCAAAAATATAGTTTTTACATCCATTTGATGAATAAATAAATTATGAATAGCAGTGAGAGCCATTAGAACTCTTATAGAAAAAATCCTAGTTACAGGAGCATAAGTATCAAAATAGTCAATGCATTTTTTCTGGGAGAATCCCTTGACTACCAGTCTAGCCTTGTATTTCTCAATGGAACCATCTAGCTTTAGTTTCTTTTTGAAGATCCACTTGTAACGTATATGTTTTGCCCCAGGAGGTAGATCAACTATCTCCCATGTGTGATTAGCTATAATCGAATCTAGTTCTGAGTTTATAGCATCCTTCCAGAAAGGTGCATCTCGAGAACTGATTGCCTCATTATACGTCACATGATCATCATAAAGAAGAAACATGTAAAAGTCATCACCAAAATTGGTGGATTTTCTGTCTCTTTTACTCTTCCGAATTTTTTGTTCAAAAATTTCAGGATATGTTGATTGTTGTTCACTAGGAGCAACCAACCTCTCAATGCCAATTTTCAAAGGAAACAAATTCTCAAAGAAATCAGCATTTTTACTCTCTATGATAGTGTTAGCATCGACAAGGTTATTATCAGATTTTACTACTAAAAATATATATGCAGCACTATTATGAGCATAATCAATGAACATACAATCAACAGTTCTAGGTCCCAATTTTCTCTTTTTAGGTTCGTTCACTAGAACCTTTGCAAGACACCCCCACATTTTGAAATATTTCAGGTTAGGTACATGACCTTTCCATAATTCATATGGTGTATTATTCCCTATTTTCTTGTTGGGTATCCTATTCTGTAAATGGCAAGCAGATAGGATTGCTTCCCCCCACAGGAAAGCTCCAGAACTTACAAGCATAGCATTCCTCATCTCTTTTAGTATTCTGTTTTTCCGTTCGGCTACTCCATTAGACTTCGAGGAGAGTATGGTGGAGTAGTCTCGATGAATAATGTCATTCTTGTCACAAAAGTCCCGGAAGGGGTTAGATTCATATTCTCCACCCTATCGGACCGAAGTCTTTTAATTTTCTGATTAAAATTTGGTTTTCAACTTCACTTTGTACTTGAGAAACATCTCACCTGCTTCATGCTTGTTTCTAAGTAAATATATCATGGTGTACCTAGAGAAGTCATCTATAAATGTAATATAATAAAACTTCCCCCCTCTAGACATGGTACTTTTGAATTCACCCAAATCCGTATGAATAAGAGTTAGTAATCCAGTTTTATCTCTAGAAACAGTTCTGCAGGATTTCTTTGTGGCTTTAGTCTCAACACATATTTCACATTTATCATTAGAAAAATCAGAAATATTAGACAATAAACCACATGCTTTCATTCTTTTCATATACTGAACATTCACATGTCCTAGTCTACCATGACATATATTAAAAGAGTCAAGCAAGTAAGCAGAAGCAGATTCATTCTTATTAATAATAATGTTGTCAAGTACATTCAACATGAAAAGACCACTGTTATTACAATAATCTTTCCCAACAAAACCCTCATTTTTCGTCAGAACGAACTTGTCACTCTCAAAAGTCACCTTGACGCCAGCTTTTCCCAGTAAGGACACAGAAATCAAATTCTGTCGAATCTCAAGAACATGAAGAACATTACTAAGTGAAAGGGTTTTCCCTGAAGTTAACTTCATAAGAATCTTGCATGTTCCCTTAACAAGAACAGACATTAAGTCACCCATATAGACCTTTTCAGCTTTCACTAGTATGTAGTCTGAGAAGGCTTCAACATCACCACGACGTGGCCGTGGCACCGAATCTAGTACCGGTTTTTCTTCCCAAAGGCCATGAACACTTGTGATACTACAGCAGCAATTATATCATCTCCCTCAACCATATTAGCATTGGGAGGATCATCAGTGTCTTTCTTGTGTCTGCACTGAAAAGCCCTATGTCCAGGTTTACGACAAACATAACAATTTCAATTGCCATTACCACTCATTTTAAAAGAAGTACCTTTGACCTTGAAATTCTTATTTTTGTTGTACTTCTGTTTTTTTAGAGTTTTTGTTGGATTTACTGGGATTATCTTCAACGATATTGGCTTTGGAATGGAATTCCTTAGACAACACGTCATCCCGAGTCTTGTTCTTTTCCTCTATGTGAATGTGAATGTGAATGATCACATCCTCAAGAGTCATCTATTTACGCTTATGCTTCATACTGTTTTTATAGTGTTTCCAAGACTCGGAAAGTTTCTCAATCAAACATCCAGCAACAAAGGTTTCGGGTAAATCAATACCGTTTTCAAATCATTAATCAGCACATGAAAATCATGGATTTGAGACGTTACATCTCTATCCTCTCTCATCTGGAACTTTAGAAAAGTCCCAATAGCATATTTCTGAGTACCAGCATCCTCTATTACGTATTTTTTGTTCAAACTCTCCCATATGTCATGTGCATTCTTATTTGAACAATAAATATCAAATATTTCATTGGACAAGGTACTCAAAATAGCATGACGACATACCTTATTCCCATTGAGCCAAGCAGCGTGATTTCTTCGAAAATCATTAGAACCCTCCACCGGGTCTTTGTATCGATGAGATACTTTGCATAGTTAAGTACATCTAGAGCTGTGAACACCCTTTCTCTCCATGGCTTGAAGTGTGAACCGTTGAAGGATTCAATCTTTGACACATTGGGTAAGTTGCGAGCATTCAGTAGAGGTACAACATCTCTCATAGTCGAAATAACTTCCATGACTCCATAATTGGTTTCTTTGATCGGCGTGGTGTCAACTGGTGTCAACATCTTGTCCTTTCCTTAATATTGTTGCTTGCGAATAAAGAAAACAATAAGAGACAAGGACAGAAGTAACAGGTAATAACCAAGGCGCGGATTAGGCTGTCCTTAAGGAAAGATTTCGCCCCTTCCAATGGTGCAAAAAGGCAGTAGTGACGTCTTCCTCACAGGATTCAATGGTTAACAGCAGTTTGACTTTGCACTATAACAAACTACCCTCTAGAACGGCAGTATAAATTTCTCTGGCGGCTGACAGGAAGAAGAGAAGAAGAATAGGATGGGGTCGAGTTCTGTTTCTCTGAAGATGTGAGTTGCTGTTTTTCGAGGGATCCTCTATATGGACACAAGGTCCTGTATTTATAGAGGTAAGGTGGTTGGTTCCAGATAGGATAAGGACTCACACTTCCACTCTAAGTCGGTTTCAAACTCTAAGGAGATAAAAACTCATCCTCAAACTCTAAGTCGGTTTCAAACTCTAAAGAGATAAATATTCATCCTCAAACTCTAAGTCGGTTTTACCAACAGATAAGAAGAAACCAACTAGACACTGAAACTAGTATTTATAAATACTCCTAGAGATTCCAACAATCCCCCACTATTTCAAAATACTAATAGTCTCCCACTATTTTGGAATAGGATGTTACAAAAGAAATGGGTTAACGAAATGCCAGAGAGAATCGAAAAAATAATGCATAAGATACTGGTGTTTTACGGGCTTGAACCAGTCATAGGATATCTTTAAAAACAAGTTTGTGATGATACCAGAGGTTCAGGGCTCGAACCCCGCATTTTTTTTGGGTGATGATACCAGAAGTGTAGGGCTCGAAGCTCGCCAGCATCAAAGAGTTACTTATCTCATTTAAAACAGACATTTTTTTGGGTGATGATACCAGAGGTGTGGGGCTCGTACCTCGCCAGCATTAAAGAGTTATTTATCTCATTTAAAACAGATTTGCCAAAAAAAAAAAAAAAAACAAGTTCACAAATCACAACACACAAATCAGCTAGCTCAAAGATGAAAACAATTAGATCTCAAAAATATTTTAAAAATTTATAGTTTGAGGTTTTTTTGCTAGATGAGAAAGAATGCCGTAATTAGTATTAAACAAAAATAAATTGAGCTGACGTCAGCCCAAAAATGTCCTAGAACCGAAATTATTAACTGAATAAATTTGTGGACAAGCAACTGTTTGCTGTCCACAAGACCTCAGCTTCTTATGGGTGGAGTGGCTGTCCAAAAAAGCTCTGCTATTGCCCAAAAAAACCGAAAAAACTGTTAACCAATAAAATTGTACTATTTGTTTTTTTTTTTTTCGCTAATAAAATTGTACTATTTGTGGACACTGTCCACAAAATTATTAATGGTAGTTGTTGATGGTCAGCTCGTTTTTGTCCTAAAACCGAAATTCCTGGTTAATTTATGTGTTGGGGCCTAAATTTGTGTAGCAACCAGTTTGGGTAAGTGACCCGTAAAAGAGTTAAAAAGTAAGTGATTTGACAGAATTTCTGACAGAAAACGACTGTGTGTTTGGAAAGTACAGACAGAAGACTCATTCAGCAATCCATGCACGAGATTTTTGACTAACTGAAAATGGGACAGGAGCTGAGACTTATGCAGTAGTGCACCAGTCTGCACGCCAGCCTTGTACTCGTTTTCTAAGAACTTTCTTCTTCCACAAAAAAAACCAATACCATATTCCTTCATTATTGAGCTGGTTTAGCAAGCTTGAGAGTAATAAAAAATAATGGAGATCATAACTTCATTTCTTCTTTGGTTAATGTTCATGTTCCATCCATTAAATACCATTTACGCTAATACAGAAGGTTTGTTCTAATCTTTAGCTAGCCTTTTTTTTTAAAGAACCAAAGTTGCAACTGTTATATTGTATGGCTTTTGGAATTTTTAGTAGGATTACTGTAAAGTTGGCTTTTGAGCTACTTTATTTTCTTAATCAGAGGCTTAATATTGGTTTTTGTTGGTAAATCCAATTGTTCTATCTAGGAATTTCGTATAGAGCTTTTTTTTTTGGATTGGTAAGCCTGTTTTAAATGAGATCAGTAACTCTTTGATGCTGGCGGGTTTGAGCCCTACACCTCTGGTATCATCACTCAAAGGTTTTACCGACTTTGCTAGTTGGCACCTGTATTTCGTATAGGGCTCGCCTTACTATATATTGGAATTAAAGAGATCCGACTTTTTTTAAAGACTTCTACGCCTTAGTATATACATATAGATTTGGTGCCCTTAGTCTGAAAGTTGTTCAAATTATGATAGGATGAAAGTTGAGTTGCTGGAACAAGAAAATAATTATTCCTATGTTGCTAGTGTTGTTTGCTCATTTTCCCTGCCAAATGTAATGATAATCGTTCTTGTCTGTTTCTTGTGAATACTCAATAGTCGGTGCTTTGTTTAGCCTACGTAACGCGTTGAGGGACCCTAATAATGTGCTACAAAGTTGGAATTCTACCCTTGTCACTCCGTGCACTTGGTTTCATGTTACATGCAGCGCTGATAACAGGGTTGTAAGAGTGTAAGTTCTTTCTTTTTTCATATAACTTATATGGTGTTTAAGATGAATATAAAAGAAAATTTTCTGCTGTGAATGCTTAGGATATAACATCCAACTTTCCACTTGATTGACCAGCTTAACTAATGATTACTTGTTTTTGTATTTCTTTCAGGGATTTAGGAAATTCTAATTTATCAGGTACATTGGTCCCCCAGCTTGCTCAGCTTACATCTTTGCAGTATTTGTGAGTGCCTTTCTCTAGTCTATAAGCAATACTTGTTTGATGTGTTCCCTGTCAACAAGATAATATATCTTCTGTTGCCTTGCATACTTGTATAGTACTAAACCATTCCCCTCTTTGGACGCTCCGTTGGTTTTCAATATTTCAGTCTTTGTTTTCAATAGTAAGAAAATGAAAAGTTATAACTGATTACAGATAATTGAACTCACCATTTCTATTGATGCAGGGAACTTTATAGTAATAAGTTAAGTGGACAGATTCCCAGTGCGCTTGGCAACTTGAAAAGCTTAGTGAGTTTGGATCTTTACTCGAACCATTTAAGTGGTAGGATTCCAAAGACATTTGGCAACCTAAGAAAATTGCGTTTTCTGTAAGTTACTTACTTCAACCCATTCTTATTCAAAATAAATCATCTTATAATAAAAACCATGTCTATATATCATATGTCCTGAGTTATCTGTAACCCTTTTCAATAGATTTTGGAACTTGACATTGTTTTAAATGTTCTGGAAGGACAGTCGGCTTAACAACAACAGCCTGACGGGTAACATTCCTGTGTCTCTAACCAAGATTACGACACTCCAAGTTTTGTAAGTATCAAGCTGATATCCTTCTCCTCGGATGTGAAATCCTCTCATTTTCACTCTTTTGTTGGTGCAATGCTATTTAAGTAGGCTTATTACCATCTTGCAAAATGGCGTGCAGGGATTTATCCAACAACCTCCTATCAGGACCAATTCCAGATACTGGTTCTTTTTCGTTGTTCACTCCCAACAGGTTTGTTGCTAGTATACTGTAGTTGGTCTCTTTTTGCTCTGATTAGAGATGTTATACTTATATCTATTTGTTGAAATGCAGTTTTAATAATAACACAAATCTATGTGGCCCTGTTATTCAAAAGCCTTGCCCAGGATCTCCTCCCTTTTCTCGTCCTCCTCCCTTGGCTCCTCCACCAGTATCTCGTGGAGGTAATTTTATTGCACCTTAGTATGGTTGTTCTGTTGTAGAATGTTGCTACTTCTTCATAATCTGTTTATCTTGTTTGTAGTGAATATTTTATTGATGTTTTTTAGTACATGTTCCTTTTTTACTTATCTTCTCTATCTTTGCTTGAGAAATTTCTTGATTGTGGCTGTCTTTTGTCTTTGTTTTGGAAATTCTACTTGCCTAGATTTTCCTACTCATTTGTCTACTGTAGCTTTCCAAATGTCAAATGTGTAAAAATTCTGGCAATAGTTATTGCTTTATTAGGGCCAAGCTTATTAGATACTGTTGCTCTAAAGATTTTATTTCCACATGTAATAGTTGTATGGAGAGAATAACTTAGGATTTCCTTGATTTTAGGTTCCTTGATTGTAGGTTATATCTTTGTATAGTTGTATATTCAAATTTCAAATTTACTTCCTTGTAATACATGTAAATGATCTATAAATAAATATTTTCTTCTTGGTCTTCTTAAGGAAGTCAACCAAATCAATTCTCAATTCTATATGGTATCAGATTTCAAACAAAAAAAAAATGGTCTATAAAACAAATGTATTTCACATACCTTCTTTCAAATTTAATCTTTTATCAATATCTCAACTAACACATTCTCTTAGTTGTGATGTTATTTTCTCACAATCTCAATGTATATTTCAGGGACCAAATGGACTTTGAAAACAGTTGGTTGGGGTGATTCTCGAGATGGCCTATATTATCTAAATAAAGCTTCTGCATTCCTCGTTCTTGGCAGAAACAAGTTTGATCTTTGGCATTGACACCTCGGCCACCCATCTATGTCTCGTTTTAAATTTTTAGTTAAAACATTTGAACCAATTAAATCTGATTTTAAATGTTCTTGTAATGTTTGCCCACTAGCAAAGCAAACTCGTTTACCTTTTAATAAAAGTATTACTTCTAGTACTAATCCTTTTGAATTAATTCACTGTGATATATGGGGCCATTCTCTATGCCCTCTCATAGTGGTGATTGTTTTTTTTTCTCACTATAGTAGATGATTATTCACGTTGCACTTGGATTTATTTAATGAAAGCAAAATCAGAAACCATGAAATTACTGCTTTATTTTTTTTAATGTTGTAAATAGGCAGTTCAATAAAAAGATCAATAATATTCATTTTGGAGGTGGTGATACTTTTCTCCCCCAACTCTAAAAGTTTCGGTCAGATAATGGAACCGAATTTTTATCCACACCTCTTCAATCATGGTTTCAACTAAATGACATAATACACCAACGTAGCTGCGTTGCGACCCCTCAACAAAATGGAATTGTTGAGCGAAAACATCGCCATCTTCTTGATGTAGCCCGCGTTCTCAGATTTCAAGCTCATCTGCCTTTAGAATTTTGGAGAGAATGCATATTAACAGCTGCATATTTAATAAATAAAATGCCTACTCCTATCCCAGGTCACAAATCTCCACACCAAATTTTGTTTGGTGCTCCTCCTTTTTACTCCTCTTTGCGAGTTTTCGGATGCTTATGTTTCAGCAAGAACATGAATATCAAAAATAAATTTGATGCGCGTGCCAAACCAGGCATTTTCATAGGATATCCATATGGCCAAAAAGGTTATCGCATCTATGATATCACAACCTATAAAATATATACATCTCGTGATGTTATTTTTTACGAGGACAAATTCCCTTATCAGGACATCCCCACCAAATCTATGGATTCACATGTGTTTGTCAAACCAATACTTAATGACACATCATATGATCTTCCATTATCACAAAGTCCTTCTCCACTCAATTCTATTACGCCTGAGTTACCTCAACAAAATATTTCACTCGGTTATCTTATTTCCAAATCGTCCTCCTCAAACTCTCAAGCTTCTACAAATGAACCAACACCAACATCTCCCATAATTGATCAAGCTTCTACATATGAACCAACACCAATATCTCCCATGATTGATGCTACTCTTCCTCCACGAGTTTAACGCCCTCCTATTAAGTTAGGAGATTATGTTTGTTCATCTACATCAGTATGTCGTCAACACATTAAGTCAATTCATGCAAACCCCTCATACCGTTCATCTTGATGCTGCCAATCGCATTCTTCGTTATCTCAAGGGTTCTGTTGGCAAATGCATACTCTTATCCGCATCAAGTTCACTCCACCTTAGTGGATATACTGATTCTGATTGGGCGAGTTGCCCAACTACCCGTCGTTCCACCACAGGTTATTTCACAATGCTGGGTTATAGTCCAATCTCTTGGAAAACCAAGAAGCAACCCACGGTATCTCGGTCTTCAGCTGAAGCTGAATACCGTGCCCTCGCTACTCTATCATGTGAATTACAATGGCTCAAATCTCTCCTCAATGATCTTGGCATAGATCACCCATGAACCGATTTCACCATTCAACTGCGATACTCAAAGCCGCTATTCACATAGCAGAAAATCCTGTATTTCACGAACGAACAAAACATATTGAACTTGATTGTCATTTTGTTCGTGAGAAAATCACCTCTGGCTTGATAGAACCTTGCTACATTCGGTCCGGTGACCAAGTTGCAGACATATTTACCAAACCACTTGGAGCTGAGGGCTTTCAACGCCTATCTAACAAGTTGGGTGTCGTTGATCTCTCAACACCTACTCCAACTTGAGGGGGAGTCTAAAGATATTGTATGTGCATATCTATGCAACATACCATATCCCACATATCAAGAGTTTCTATACTTATAGATTCTTAGTTATGATAGATTTTATCTCCACATATGTAATGTTCCCTTCTTCAATATGTTGAAGAACCCTTCCAGGAGTCCCAACAACCATATCGATTGGGACATTCAATGAATCTTCTTGAGGTCTTAACCGCCCACCACCACTTACCATGGTAGACCTGAACCGTGCATGATGACTAATAGATTTCGACACGCGGAAAACCTACAATAGTTTTCCATGGGTCATTACTAAATCTGAACTTTCAACTCTCAACAATAGAATTAAACCACATATATTAAACTAGAAAATGCATAAGTACTTGCTCGGATAGCTCCCTTGTTGGACACAATACAACTGCTCGAGGTCTCCTAGGTTTTATCAGCATACCATGCAAGTCTCAGTAGCTACAAAACCAACACAATTTTTACCTTAGAACTAGCCATTTGGCCCGGCCTATGACCGGACTTGCTACATAGATAGCTAATTACTCAAAAACCTAAAGTCCACTTGAATAAATAATATATGTATATTGATAGCTAATGATTCACTGCTTATAATATATATGCTTTGTTTGATAGGTTTATGTTTTTCTAATTTTTTTTTGAAGTATTATTGTCCTAAATAACAATTCTTATCCTCCTCACCTAGGTTATTATTGTCATAAATAATAATTCAATATCAAAATATAATACAACAATCAAGGAATAGAACACTCAAAACATACCATATGTTTAAGCAATAACCGAATCATATTCATTGGCACAATGGTCTCTTTATCTGCATACTATATGCTTGAAGGAATGAAATAGGTCAATTTCAATACTAACACACTACCCAGAAACACTTGAATTATAATAATGGCTTGGGAAAATACAAAGTAAATATAAAATAAATCAATAGATAAGAAGACATATATACATAAAGTCGAAGCTTAAAGTATATAAGTGTTAAAACGTTATAAGTTAAGTATATGTTGTTGTCTACATACAAAATATAGGCTGTTAGGCTAAGTCCAATGGTGCGGCAAAACACCAAATTTCACGTAAAATGTGATCCAATGGTACGTTAAAATGTTATACCGCCAATGCTATCTTTATAAATTTCTCTATTTATACAATCAATTTTAACGTTATAACGTATGCTCTGTACGCCATAGCCAGTGGCGGCTAGCAAAAAAAATCTAAATAACTCTGCACGCCATAGCCAGTGGCGGTTAGAAATTTGATTTAATTCAATTAATAACCTACACGCCACTCCCAATGGTGGTTAGAATTCAATTATTATTTTCCACCCGCCACTCCCAATAGCGGTTAGAATTGATTCCTATTTTTTTGTTTTTTTAATAATTTAATTTATGCAATTACCATTCTATCATACCCTTCTAAATAACAAAAGTAGATATTATTACTACACGCCAATATCACTGGCCGGTGAAAAACCAAACCATTGGGTTTGATTTTGCTATCCCAGTAATGGTATCCACTGTGCTATTGTGGTTTGGTGTTTTACTGCACCAAACCATTGGACTTAGCCTTATAGAACATATAGGTTAGCTTTTAAGAATATTGGTTTCCTTCAAAGGAAATAAATCATATATGTAAATAATAAGTCTCATACTTGAGAAACTGAGAGTTGTCCAGCAAGGATCTCCAACAATACAAAAACAAAAATCTCCTCATGGGTTAGTGCCTTCATGAGTGATCTTGTGGACACCACCCAACAACGTAAATAAAGTCAGTGCAATGCTATCCATAATATTATTGAAGAAATCAAGTTTTCTTTATTCACTCCTATGAAATGCTTTCGCTTCTTCCTTAACTCGACGTCATGTAAAAGCACATAAGTGGTTTAATAGGGCAAAAGAGAGAACTATTGGCAGATTCTAATGCTCACTAAGACCCATGGTATGTGTCTAAATTTGAGATAGTATTGAGAGAAGATAGTAGACCGGTGTCTGTTAATAAGTAGCTAGGTGGTTGAAAAAACTCAAACATGCCACTGGATATAAACATTGGCATGTTTTAATTCCAATGACCATGTATAGTTTATCAAGATGTTAAGTGAATATCTTGCTTTACACATATGAAATGTCTGTACTACCTAAGTTGGCTCCTGGGGGTACAAAACTTTAGCATCGCATACCAAATTGATTTTGAAAACAAATAGAATTGGTGCAACATGTTCAGTAGCACTTCCAACAATGGCCAATGGGTTGCAAGATTGCATTGATAAAGCTTATAGAAAGACCCCACGGGGTCGATGCTATCTAAACAAAACAATTTAGCTTGCCAATTAGTAACCCAAACAGAATATTAGGCAGTAAAGTTGTAAGATCTTTGTGTTATTACTGTAGATAGATATCCTTCATATCTTTCATGAATTACTTTGTATAGGCTTCATCTCGAGAGGTTCTGACTTTAGGGCCGATGACCCCATCATACGTCCCCATTTCCAAGACCGTAACAACGAAAGACTTCTTCTAGTGGAGTCTTTTATTTTATTTTTTCGATAAGAAAATTAAATAAACAGTTAAAATCCGGTTCTTGAAGCTTATAGAAATAATTAAGAAGGAGAAGAATAATTACAACAAAGGCATAAACAATTGTTAAAAAAAATTTAAGTTTAATTCTCTATGAATAACATGGAGTACATACTCTTCAATAGCTAGGAGTAATTCTGATTTCTGAGTATATCCATGGGCGTTGACATTGAAACCAAAGTCAATACGTACATCGATTTATTTAAGGCCCTCCTTAGCTTAATTAACCCTTCTTAATTACCTTAGTATTTTCGCTCCCCAAAAGACTATAATTAGAAGTCATTTTACCTGTAAAATTAGAAGTAGAGATATATAGGTATTTGTATTGATCATACCGCAACTTCGGTTCTTGTGAGAACACATGCTAGCTCTACTATCATCATATCTATCAAACGTAGTGTACTTTGTGCCTCTTGATATTGAAACACACAGAATTGTAAAAGAGGAGGCATCTAGTAGGACGTACACTAAAACTTTTTACTAATAAAAACAGGTGAGGATCTAGTTTAACCTTCAAAATAAATAAATAAAATCATATCCATCAAACTCTAATCCATCAATCATCAATGCGAATGAACATTATTTTCAAAACTTAAAGAGAAGACATAAAGATAACAATTATCAATTTAAGTTAAATGTATAATGCAAAGTAGAAACCAGTTCAAAGTAGCTAGATTCCTAGAACTGAAAGTAAATGAAGAATTGGAGGATCCTCATTGCCAACTGATAGGACTTTCTGAATAGAAGTAATACCTACCTAGCTTTTGCTCCTTGCTTAGGCGTGAAAATGAAATTTTCTTTAACTCCTTGCGCCTCAAGTCGTTGCGCCTCAAGTCGTAGCAGAACAACCTACTTTTGGATCGTATAAGAATCACCAGAATCAGCAGGAGATCTGAGAAGTCATTGCTATCAACATCGCTCATGGCAAAGAAGTGGACGCTTCGAGAAAGAAATCGACTGAGAGATGTAGGTAAGATGAACTAACCTAGCTATGAGAACAACAAAATGCCTCTCAATAGCGGGCACAGTGTCACAACAGCATAAGGTTAAAAATCTGAAGATATTAAATAGCAAAATTAAAAGGCAAGAGATTAAAAATTCTTACCTTCATATTCAGTGTAGCTATTTGCTTGGTAGGTGTTGAGTTATTATTCTCCAGACCCAAGAAGGCAACAGGTACCTGATCATGAGAATAATGATAAGTAAATCTACGAACTAAAATATGTAATTTCTCGAAGGGCTAAGGCAATATCAATTAATTGAAGAGATACAAAACCAATAAATTCATTGGCATTAATAAAATGAAATCTTAGTTATACTGACTTAAAATTGAGAAGGATGATATAATAACTGGGTCTTAAAGAAAAAAAAACTGAGCGAACAAATATATATGTAACATTGCGTTCTTTGGAAGGGGAGATTGTTTACTAAATCTACAATAGCAGCAAATCATCTGACTATGGGCTAAGTACAAACATATTTTTTTCTTCCCTGCAAACAAAAAATGGAAAAATATCAGAGACATTTTTTGGGCTGCGTGACTTTAGTAGATGTCAAGTCTGGGGATAAAAATAAGTAGTACCCTGTTTTCCACCATAGGGGCATGGATCCATGCATGGCCAGTGTAGAATGCTTTTGAACCGATCATTCCCATAGTCTGGAGAGCTAGTCACTTGAGTGGCAAAGAAAGGAGAGGATATTTCCATTGCTAATACTCCTTTTCCGAATTCAAGACAAAGCCCCTAGCATGTCTCGAACATTCACACCTGTTTACAAACACCTTGAGAAAAAGATCGATAGTTCAAGGAAATTGTTGAGATGTAAAAAACCTATTCTATACTATCCCATATAAAACAATATATAATATTAAAGTAATAATCTAAATTAATAAAAACCCAAATATAAAAGAATGTATCAAACGAATAAAGAGTGGGGAGGAAGTGGCAGGTCAACTTAGTGGTTGTAGAAAACTTGCCTGTTGAACATGAGTTGTGATTTTCATTGAACATGAAGAATAGGGAAATTCTTTGGTCACGAAAAGATATATGATAGAAAACAAAAATAATTATTCTAATAAATAGTCAAGTGATTCAAGTCAATATGGGCAGTTCTTTTGGTTTACAACATGGATTCCATAAACTTACAAACACTATACCTTGACCCATGATTTTAAAATAGGTAAAGGAGGTAGCAAAATATTTTCTATCATATATAAATTCAAGTGTGCCTAGTGAGTGACCATCCGATTGTCATAACATTAAGGAAGATAATCTTTTGTATGTAATCTTAAACAAAATAACTTCTGAACACGAAATTCCAAGGCTGTCTAGAGAGTGTCTGATCAACCTTTTCAACTTATTTTTTCGTTATAGTTCTAACTTCGACATCAGGACTTGAAACAGAAGTGAGTTTAAAAGACATAGACATGAGAGATTCTTTAACCTCTCAATTAAAACTACTACAATAAGCAAAAGAAGGGGAATTCGAATACGTAAATCTCATTAACTCATGTTCATATGCACTTTTACATCTACTTCAAGTCTTCAACGGTTAAGACATCCACATCTAACATAGAAACAAAGAAAATTGTTTAATAAGACATTCCCAATGCTAAAATTTATTCTTTTCATCATTTATTAATTTTGAATAATTTGTCGGTGGAATTCCAATAAACTATTGTCAAGGAAAGATTAAGAATCGGAAGACATCAAAAGTACAACTTGGAGTGAAAGTGAAAGATGGCAAAAAAAAAAACTATGAATGTTTTCACAACTACTGTATCACCAAAAAAATTAATGAAACCATTATAATCTTACAGCACAATGAATTCATTAGTAACAACATGAGAAACCAAAGAAATTGTTACATGAGTGTTGCAATTTGCTAAAATGAGAGAAAATACGCTTTTTTAGAGGTAAAAATGATGAGTAGTAATTAAAACTTACACCAATAGTTTTTGAAATTTTTGGCCGTACAATAAAGTTATAACGGAAAAAAGATATTAACCAAGTAATATACCTGTGTAGCAATATCAACTGGTATGAGTGACCAGAGAACCTTCAAAAGCCCGTTATATATCTTGTCAAGCTCAGACTCAATCTTGCTCCTGTACATCAGAATGAATCATTCCGACACATTCACTTCCTTTAATTATTACCTTCCTTCAACTCAACAGAATATACAACATTCCAAGATGCCCACCTAGCCTCAGTCACAGTCTCATACGCCACCAACAATAGGTTTAACTCGACTAATGTAAGCTCATCAACATCCACAGATTCTGCAGCTGTTTTATAAACTTGAGCATTTCCTCGTGCCGCCCAGCCCGTCCAGCTAACTTGGCCATGTACACATTTTGCTTGCGTGAAGACTCAACTGCCATCTTAGCTATATCAAGCTTTGTCGCAACAAACTCATCGGGGAATACAAAACGACACATACCAAATACAAAAAATTAGAAAATGCACACACCACGGTCCAATCTGGGATGCCTGATGGGGGATTAATAAGAAACCAGTGGAAAAGGTTGAGAAGCGAGTCACATATCGTAATAGTCTGGCTATCAACATGGTCCCAAGATATACCCACATTTTGAAGCATGTGAGTGTTAAACGTATTAATGGTTTTAGGAGAGAATGTTGAAGTTAAAAGGGCCCATTAGTCCCGTGTCAATGCATGGCTAATAGCGCTGATCCCATGTTGGTGATGGAGTAGGGAATGAAGAAAAGACTGATCTTTTTGAACCCTTTTAGTGTAAGAGATTCAACTCCACTGCTGAAAGCGGATAAGCCCCCCATGCCTGTACCAACCAGTACTCCAATTTTCGATTTGTCCATCTAAATACCATAGAAATCAATAATTCATATCAGTATTTGATCAGTATGGTGTTAATGTAATACGAAATTAATGTTGATAAAAAGTGTAAAATTACTGTGTCCAAGACTCCAGGCCTAAGGCTAGCATCTTCAAGTGCTTTCTTTCCAGCAACAATGCAGTACCTCCAGCAATCATCAAGGCGATGGTCACTCTTCCCATCAATGTATCCTTCTGAGGAGAAATCACATATCTGTCCAGCAAACCGAACCGAGAAAGTAGAAGCATCGAACCTATCAATTAGACTGATACCACTCTCTCCTGCAAGAAGTCTATCATAGAATGTAGTAACATCATTCCCAAATACTGAGACAAGGCCCATCCCCGTTATCACA
This sequence comes from Coptis chinensis, assembly GCF_015680905.1. NCBI lineage: Eukaryota > Viridiplantae > Streptophyta > Magnoliopsida > Ranunculales > Ranunculaceae > Coptis > Coptis chinensis. Next base: position 28,272 of record NC_141461.1, on the reverse strand, counting down.
ACACGTTTCTTGGGATCCTTCTCTCGTTCGGGAGTGGAAGTTGTTGAATTTATAGCTCGGACTGGCCTAGCTCTTAGAGCTGCGTAAGAAAATCCACCTTGAGACCATACATGGTAGTAAAACAACACAACTTATGAATTGCATATTCAAAACTTTTTAATTTCAAAAGCATTACCCACATTCACTTAAGCTTATTTCTACCGCTAAAATATTTGATTCACTACAGACAATAAGAATCTCTTTACAAAATAAACATATGCTTGTTCTTATTATTGATTCACTTTGTTATATAGCCACTCCTACATTCTTGGAAATTGTTTAAGGTGTTCAGAACAAGGCCCAAAATATCGCCGATATATCCGATATATCTCGGTAAATTGATACACCGATATCGATATTTCCGATATATATCCACCGAATATTAAACCCTTTTTTCCCGATATATATCGGAATTTCCGATATGAAATTTTATATCGCCGATATAATTGATATTTTTGATATAATCGATATATATCGGTTGATTTTTTGACAATTTTAAAATATAAATCCGATATTTTCGATATATATCCGATATTTTTTATATTATATTTCTAATATATCCGATATTTCCGATATTTTAAATAGTTTGGACTGGTTACCAAAAATATGAATATATCCGATATATATCGGTTTTTTGGTACACCGATATATGCATCGATATCGAAATTTTGAGCCTTGGTTCAGAATATCATCAACAATGAAACTTTCAACTACTGAACTACCCCTTTTCATCAGAAGAAATAAATCACCACATGATAAACAACAGGAACGTATACAGACAGGGACTTAAACCATGGAATTAAGGGACACTTTTTTTCGAAAAATAAACTTTAATAGCTTCCAAAGACTACTACAAATTTTCCAGATCTCAAAACCAATGTTATTACGATACTTGCTAATCCTTTCAACACGGTCTTGGTTTCCCTTTCTCATTTCCATTCGGTGAAGCGAACTAAGAATTTTCCAAGCCTAATCAAGTTGTCAAGAATGAAAAAAAATTCTCCAATAACGATCTTCAAGGAAAGGAGTATTTTGACAATTTGTGTAAACAAAAGCAATACCTGTTATGGACAAAGAATTCATCCTCAAATCCTACAATTAGTGGAGAAAATACCAATTTAGTGCATAAAAAAGAATTGAGAAGAAGAAAAATAATCATGAAAGTATGTTAAACTGACTCGGATTTAATCACGCAGCTTCTGAGCACATCTTCATTCATCTTTTTCTCAAAGAACTTGTTTTCAGGTAGCTAGTATACGGTTTGGTATTTGCATTTCTCACTCCTCAATACACTATTTCAAATTTCTATTGGCAAATGTCAAGGTCTGTCACCAAAATTTTACAGCCGTGAAAAGACTACCAAATTTACTCTACTCTTTTTTCTCCAAAGCCCTCATCGCTAGCTTCTCCATTGTTCCCATCTAACCTGCCTAGTCCGTCTCTTCTTCACAAAAAAAAAAAAATCAACTTCCAAATTCTTCTTCACGCCCACCAACCACATAATATCTTCAATAGATTCAGTGCAAGATAAGACTAAATAGATCTGAAGATGATGAGGGTTCTTCTTTGATTCAAGAGTAAAAAAGAAAGATCAATTAAAGATGTGATGATAGGGTTTTTGGATTGAGAGAGAGAGAGAGAGCAATTTCTCGCGGTTTTCAGCAACTTACTAATTTTGTGAGCGTGAGCGAGTGAACATTTTTAGAAAAGCTTCTAACGACTTTGTTGGGCATGATATTGTTTTTGGTTTCGTTGAACAGAGTATGAGAACCCAGCACAACACTCTTCCCTTCCAACACAACAGGAATACCAACACCTTGGATTTCAGTTGGAACTGATATCCCAAGCTCATCAACAGCACCCATTACTTCCTCATCCAAACCCAACTCTCTAAAACTTGTGAAAACCTTAGTATTGCCAACTTTACGGCTTTTCGACAACTTGTCATCACCGGCCTGTTTCTCAACAGAACCAAAAGAAGGGGCTTTGTTAAGTGGGATTTTTGAGGAGTCTTTTAAATGCCTTGCTCTTAGTTTCTCTAAAAGGATAGAATGCCTCATGGGTTCTAAACCATAGTTGTCTTGTTCAAGTGTAATAGTAGTAGTAGTAGTAGTTGTTGTTGTTGTTGTTGTTGTAGTTGTTGTTGTTAGCTCTATTGCATTGGAACAAAGAGGCTTAAACCTTTGAAAAACCCCCTGGTGGGTGTTTTGGTAAAAGGGTATTGTTGAATTCTATGTTAGTGGTGATGCTATGAGAGTTGTTACATTGATATATTAGAGACACCAAGAAGAAGACCAAAGAAGACTAGAGATTGATTAGGGTTAAAGAATTCTTAGGTTTTGAGAGAGTTTAGAGTCTGAGAGAGCGATTGTTCTCTATCCAGAGTTACATATTTATACTAACCTAAAATATGATAATAACAACTACTAGTTATGGATGTCCACACTTATAGAAACATGGGACTTTCCATATTGGACATATACTAATACTAACATATTCTAATACTCCCCCTCAAGCTGTAATTACGCAAGCTATGCAAATTACAACTTGGATTACAAAAAAACAAAAGATAATAATATTGCTCCTCCTTTAGCATAGAACTGTCTTTAGTTGAAGAACTTCGAACAATTCTTGACGCTCGAGGTGAAATCGGTGTAGGCAATGGCCTAACCTCGAATCTTCGGGTGTACCACGATCCACAAACTAAAAATCATAACACCGGGTTTAGTAAATACCGTCAGGCTACTACTCACTCCATTCACAAGCATGGGTCGGTCATAATATAAAATGAAAACAATAACACCGACTTGATATGCTTCTTGGTCGCTACTATCAATATCAATCGCAATGTTAACAAAATACTATTATGGGTACTCCTCGAAACATACTTGCAAATGAGGCTTGATCGCTACCTAAAACATACGTCGCAAATTGAGGCTTGATCGCACGAATATTGGCGAATAGTGGAGATGTCATACTGAAGACTGATTAGTGGATATGCCTTGTCATGAAGACTTCGTCAAGGCTTGTTGGAATATGGGGACATGAGTACTCTTCTTCATACATCTCCATATTCTCCTTCCCTCATATACTACTGAATGTCTTCATATCTCCTTATTCCTCCTCTCAAATTGAAATATACAAGTATGTTGAAACATACAAAGGCTTGTCTATTCCGACTTGAACTTGAAACTGAGAAAACTAAATACCAACTTATACAACCAACCAATGCCCACTTCAAAAATTATACCTCATACTCCAATTCACAAAAAAATTCTAACAGAACATGCATCAAACAATACTCACTATAGAGGGTGAAGGGTGGGTCGCGCCTTTTTATGACTGCGAACTTCTTGAACAGTGGAAGATGGAGAGAATAATTCCTCGTGAGATAGAGGTCATGTGCCCCTATAATACTTCAAACAAACAACTTGATCATGTTCTAAAAACTGAGACAGAAGACGGCATCAATACCAACTGCGCAGAAGCTAGAAACCCAAACATCCATAACAACATACAAATAATAATACCCCTCCAATCCTGGATGAGAGTGCAAACTACCTTCCAAAGGCTTGATACTTTAAAAATCTCGAAAACTTATGTGTGGAGGCATGAGCGCGTGCGCGCCTTTGTCAAGGCATATTGGAGCGCACCCCGCGCCCAACTGCCTAAAAGTCGAGTAAAGCAAGAGCGCACCCCGCGCCCTCTTCTCTGAATACAAAACGAACAATCCTGAAAACAACTTTTGGCGTGCGGACTGAACGCGTGCGTGCCACGTCCAATACTAACTTCAAAGACTCCGAGATACAGAGAGGTTGTGCCCCTCTTCTCAATACTAAGTAAAGAGATCATGAAGACGTAGATCGCTTTTAAACGAAAACAATACTAAGAAACCAATATCTTGAAAACTTCGGATCTCTCTCCTAGCATTCTTCAAACAAACTTTAAACACTAGCAGAATCTTGAAAACTTACTTTAATCATGTCGATGAACAAGATCGTGAATAGTGACGATGAACAATCTTTGCCAATGAACAAAGTCACGGAATGAAGAAAACCCGAACGAGAAAAAATTGAAACTTCAATTGAGACCTTCTTCTTGTGAAACTTAACTTGAATACTATACTGAAAATTAAAACAAACTTAGATTTTCTTGGTGAGGGATTCCTCTCCTAGCATACCACTGAACCTCGCTCCGATACCATGTTGAATTCTATGTTAGTGGTGATGCTAGGAGAGTTGTTACATTGATATATTAGAGACACCAAGAAAAAGACCAAAGAATACTAGAGATTGATTAGGGTTAAAGAATTCTTAGGTTCTGAGAGAGTTTAGAGTCTGAGAGAGAGATTGTTCTCTATCCAGAGTTACATACTTATACTAACCTAAAATATGATAATAGCAACTACTAGTTATAGATGTCCACACTTATAGAAACATAGGACTTTCCATATTGGGCATATCTAATACTAACATATTCTAATAGGTATCTTGTTGTTGCTGAAAAGAGTGTGTTGGAAAAGAGATTTGAGGAAAATGAGAAGCTTAGTAGTGCTCTTCCAGTTCCAACCATGGCTGCCCACTCTAAAAAAATGAGACAGATGATAAAAATCATTTCTTTTTTTTTAAGGAAAATAAAATTTATGAATGATTTGGGCTTCAAGCCCGAATAAAGTCCAGTCCAATAAAAATTTTGGATCTATAAACAAGCCCAATCGGCCCAGTTGACCCGAACCCATCAAAGCCTAGCCCGATCATCATCCACTAAAGTGGGAGCAATACTATAGACAGAAATCGGGCCCAAAGCTATGACAGAATTGGGTGAGAATTGGGTCAATTGCTTGTCGAACCAGTGCCGAAATCGATCTAATTATTCTTCAATTATCAATAATCTATAATTGAAAAGTGAAAAAGTAGACTGCAAAGTGAGAAGAGTGTTTGTCACGATGTTTTCTTATAGTTTAAATAATTAATCACAACATATAAATCAACTAACTCAAATATGGAAACAACTAAATATAAAAAAAAAAATTGTAAGTTTCTAGTTGGAGTTATTTTTTACTAGATGGAGAAGAAGATAAATGTTTTCTCGTATCTTAAATCACAAATCACAAGTTCACGTAAGTGTCTTTTAACTTAGTTGGTAAAACCTTTGGGTGATAATATGTCTGGGGTTCGAACCCCGCTACACACTATTGAGTTACTGATCTCTATTTTTTATTAGAGGCCCAACCCCGCTACACACAATTGAGTTACTGATTTTTTAAATGAGATTAGTAACTCTTTTAAAGCAGGCTTGCCCACACGTTTTTTTCGCAGGTGCGGACAAGTTCACAAGTCACACACACAAATCAGTTAGCTCAAAGATGGAAACAACTAGATCTCAAAAATATTTTACAAATTTATAGTCTGAGGTTTTTTTCGTTAGATGGGAAAGAAAGTCGTAATTGGTATTAAACAAAAATAAATTGGCTGACCGAAATTATTAATGGTAGTTGATGATGGTCAGTTCGTTTTTGTCCTAAAACCGAAATTACTAGTTAATTTATGTGTTTGGCCTAAATTTGTGTAGCAACCAGTTTGGGTAAGTGACCCGTAAAACAGTTAAAAAGTAAGTTGTTTAACAGAATTTCTAACAGAAAACGACTGTGTGTTTGGAAAGTACAGACAGAAGACTCATTCAGCAATCCATGCACGAGATTTTGACTAACTGAAAATGGGACAGGAGCTGAGACTTATGCAGTAGTGCACCAGTCTGCACGCCAGCCTTGTACTCGTTTTCTAAGAACTTTCTTCTTCCACAAAAAAAGCCAATACCATATTCCTTCATTATTGAGCTGGTTTAGCAAGCTTGAGAGTAATAAAAAATAATGGAGATCATAACTTCATTTCTTCTTTGGTTAATGCTCATGTTCCATCCATTAAATACCATTTACGCTAATACAGAAGGTTTGTTCTAATCTTTAGCTAGCCTTTTTTTTTTTAAAGAATCAAAGAAGTGTGTATGAAGTAATATAGGAAAAGTGCAACTGTTATATTGTATGGCTTTTGGAATTTTTAGTAGGATTACTGTAAAGTTGGCTTTTGAGCTACTTTATTTTCTTAATCAGAGGCTTAATATTGGTTTTTGTTGGTAAATCCAATTGTTCTATCTAGGAATTTCGTATAGAGCTTTTTTTTTTGGATTGGTAAGCCTGTTTTAAATGAGATCAGTAACTCTTTGATGCTGGCGGGTTCGAGCCCTAGACCTCTGGTATCATCACTCAAAGGTTTTACCGACTTTGCTAGTTGGCACCTGTATTTCGTATAGGGCTCGCCTTACTATATATTGGAATTAAAGAGACCCGACTTTTTTTAAAGACTTCTACGCCTTAGTATATACATATAGATTTGGTGCCCTTAGTCTGAAAGTTGTTCAAATTATGATAGGATGAAAGTTGAGTTGCTGGAACAAGAAAATAATTATTCCTATGTTGCTAGTGTTGTTTGTGCATTTTCCCCTGTCAAATGTAACGATAATCGTTCTTGTCTGTTTCTTGTGTACTCAATAGGCGATGCTTTGTTTAGCCTACGTAACGCGTTGAGGGACCCTAATAATGTGCTACAAAGTTGGGATTCTACCCTTGTCACTCCGTGCACTTGGTTTCATGTTTCATGCAGCCCCGATAACAGGGTTATAAGAGTGTAAGTTCTTTCTTTTTTCATATAACTTATATGGTGTTTAAGATGAATATAAAAGAAAATTTTCTGATGTTGAATGCTTAGGATATAAAATCCAACTTTCCAATTGATTGACCAGCTTAATTAATGATTACTTGTTTTTGTATTTCTTTCAGGGATTTAGGAAATTCTAATTTATCAGGTACATTGGTCCCCAGCTTGGTCAGCTTACATCTTTGCAGTATTTGTGAGTGCCTTTCTCTAGTCTATAAGCAATACTTGTTTGATGTGTTCCCTGTCAATAAGATAATATATCTTCTGTTGCCTTGCATACTTGTATAGTACTAAACCATTCCTCTCTTTGGACGCTCTGTTGGTTTTCAATATTTCAGTCTTTGTTTTCAATAATAAGCAAATGAAAAGTTATAACTGATTACAGATAATTGAACTCACCATTTCTATTGATGCAGGGAACTTTATAGTAATAACTTAAGTGGACAGATTCCCAGTGCGCTTGGCAACTTGACAAGCTTAGTGAGTTTGGATCTTTACTCGAACAATTTAAGTGGTAGGATTCCAGAGACATTTGGCAACCTAACAAAATTGCGTTTTCTGTAAGTTACTTCCTTCAACCGATTCTTATTCAAAAGAAATCATCTTATAATAAAAACCATGTCTATATATCATATGTCCTGAGTTATCTGTAACCCTTTTCAATAGATTTTGGAACTTGACATTGTTTTAAATGTTCTGGAAGGATAGTCGGCTTAACAACAACAGCCTGACGGATAACATTCCTGTGTCTCTAACCAATATTACGACACTCCAAGTTTTGTAAGTATCAAGCTGATATCCTTCTCCTCGGATGTGAAATCCTCTCGTTTTCACTCTTTTGTTGATGCAATGCTATTTAAGTAGGCTTATTACCATCTTGCAAAGTGGCGTGCAGAGATTTATCCAACAACCTCCTATCAGGACCAATTCCAGATACTGGTTCTTTTTCGTTGTTCACTCCCATCAGGTTTGTTGCTAGTATACTGTAGTTGGTCTCTTTTTGCTCTGATTAGAGATGTTATACTTATATCTATTTGTTGAAATGCAGTTTTAATAATAACACAAATCTATGTGGCTCTGTTATTCAAAAGCTTTGCCCAGGATCTCCTCCCTTTTCTCCTCCTCCTCCCTTGGTTTCTCCACCAGTAACTCGTGGCGGTAATTTTATTGCACCTTATTATGGTTGTTCCGTTGTAGAATGTTGCTACTTCTTCATAATCTGTTTATCTTGTTTGTAGTGAATATTTTATTGATGTTTTTTAGTACATGTTCCTTTTTTACTTATCTTCTCTATCTTTGCATGAGAAATTTCTTAATTATGGTGTCTTTTGTCTTTGTTTTGGAAATTCTACTTGCGCCATATCTAGATTTTCCTACTCATTTGTGTACTGTAGCTTTCCAAATGTCAAAAGTGTCAAAATTCTGGCAATAGTTATTGCTTTATTAGGGTCAAGTTTATTAGATACTGTTGCCTTCGATGCAACCTAGTTAAAGTTGTTTCTTGTTGAAACTGGTGAGTGGATGGTGATTATTCATATAATCATAGAAAATGCGATTATGACTGTTTATTTCTCAGGAAATAATGGTCCTAGGACAGGAGCAATTGCTGGAGGAGTGGCTGCTGGTGCTGCGTTACTTTTTGCTGCCCCTGCAATTTGGTTAGTATGGTGGCGTAAACGGAAACCCCAACAGCATTACTTTGACGTTCCAGGTTAGTAAAATGGTTGAAAATAACTTAAGGTGTGTTTTCTAGTAAATGTATCATTTAACTTTTTTGTATCTCTTTTCAGCTGAAGAGGACCCAGAAGTTCATTTAGGTCAACTCAAAAGGTTTTCTTTGCGGGAACTACAAGTTGCTACTGATAATTTTAGTAACAAGAACATTCTAGGTAAGGGTGGGTTTGGGAAGGTGTACAAGGCACGTCTGGCAGATGGTTCCTTAGTCGCAGTTAAACGACTAAAAGAAGAGCGTTCACTGGGTGGAGAAGTTCAGTTTCAGACAGAAATAGAGATGATTAGTATGGCCGTGCATCGGAACCTCCTACGTCTACTTGGCTTTTCTATGACAGCAACCGAAAGGTTGCTTGTATATCCGTATATGGAAAATGGCAGTGTTTCATCTTGTTTAAGAGGTGCTACTTCTCATGCTACTTTTCTACTTTTCTATTTGGTCACTTTAACTTTGACTTGATTTTTGGTCATAATCATTTTGCTTATCAGTAAGTTTGATGTTTTCTTGTAGAACGTTCATCATCTGCACCCCCAATTGGTTGGCCAACTCGGATGAGGATAGCATTGGGATCTGCTAGGGGTCTTTCTTATTTGCACGAACATTGTGACCCGAAAATTATTCACCGTGATGTCAAAGCTGCTAACATTTTGTTGGATGGGGATTTTGAAGCAGTTGTTGGGGATTTTGGCTTGGCTAAGCTTATGGACTACAAGAATACCCATGTGACCACTGCTGTCAAAGGCACAATTGGTCATATCGCTCCAGAGTACCTCTCCACTGGCAAATCATCAGAGAAAACTGATGTTTTCGGGTACGGGATCATGCTTTTAGAGCTTATCACTGGACAAAGAGCATTTGATCTTGCTCGGCTTGCAAATAATGACGATATTATGCTACTTGATTGGGTATGCATTTTCCTTATCATAGGTTAATTTACACACAGAGGCATTACATTTTCGTCATCTTGACTAATGTGTTTATTTGATATTTGTTTAAATTCTTCTAGACTGGCGTAGACTTTTTAAGTTTCAGGACCAACATTTAGTACTTTTTATACACGCCTGGCTAACAGATTATAGAGTTCAACTCTAATGAATAGTAGTTTTAAGATGTCATTCCAATTTGAAGATAATAAAGACAGAAGGAAATCATCTTTAGAATCATTCAGTGAAAGGGGCACTTTCGATACTGGTGTAGAATTTTTTTTTGAGCTCTTAGATGTTTTTTAAATATAGTAAAACAAATGCCCTCAACCTCTCTTGCTTTGGATCCTAAACCAATAACATTATCCTTTTCAACTCTATACGAATGCATTACATTAAATCCGCTGCATTTGTCTTTACTTCTATAACTTAAGTGACTATGTTCCATCTCCTCTAGCACGTTGTTGGATGCATTACCATATGTTTTTGACATCTTTGTTACTTAGAAGGTATTCCCTGAATAATTTTATTTATAATTTATGGGATATTAAATACGAAATTTGTGCACCAGTTCATGCTATCTTACTAACAGCTATACAAATTAATCAATTGAGCAGATATGTACCATCATAAAAGAACCAAGCACCGTGTTCATTATGATTCTTTTTTTTTTCCTCAGGTAAAAGGACTTCTGAAAGAGAAGAAATTGGACATGCTAATTCATTCTGAATTGGAAAACAACTATACTGAAGCAGAAGTGGAGCAGCTTATCCAAGTCGCTTTGCTCTGCACACAGGGGTCCCCAATGGACAGGCCCAGGATGTCTGAGGTGGTGAGAATGCTCGAAGGTGAGGGCTTGGAAGAGAAGTGGGAAGAATGGCAGAAGGTGGAGCTTGACCGTCAAGAATCTCAACTTCCTCCTAATCAGAATGACGAACATGTTTTTGACTCCACTTCCAACCTCCATGCTGTTGAGTTATCTGGCCCAAGATAAACCTCTCACGCTTGAAGTAAAGAAAGGAATAGCCCAAAATTCATCACATTTCTCATTTCTGCATATTTTGGTTCTTTTCTGCATCCCATCTGTATCTTCTGGTACTGCTGTTGTAAATGATGATCTTATTCTAAAAGATTCTCTGGCATTGGAGGCCAACATTTATACTTAGGTGTTGGAGACGGTAATTATACCCCGTCAGGGAGTGTCATTGTATCTCTTGGCCATGTACTACTGCAATTTGTTTTTTATGCTAACTGAGGCCGGTACCTGATATTAAAGATTATATACAACTATGCGTTGCAATCTGTTAAAGACATTCAAAGATTATGATTCTTCCACTCTCCTATTTAACATTAAGTCAGCAAGATCTTGTTAAGCCTCATTGGATTTGAATATCGTGAAGTTCAAAGTTTGATTTTCCAGTGCTTCAAACCTGACCAGTGGGGTTGGATCTTGTTCCCATATCCAGAAATGGTTTGATACAACAGATCATATACGCCGTGTACATGGCGTCTGCGTATAAGTTGAGAACTTAAGGGATAAAGGTTTATTCTCCAGCACCAACATTTATGGATGACTAGCCACCACAGCAGTTCAAGCTGACAGGGTATTAAGTAGTCCTATAACAGCTTAAAATGAATGATAAAAATATCCAGTTATCCAGTTATGACATGATTCATGGGTCATCACCAGCCTGCTCTCCCACGTTAAATGGGAACAAAGGGATAGGTAGAAGTGAAGCATTACGCTTAAAATTTGGTGTTAATTTTTTCTTTTTTATGATGACTAAATGTTCAGCTGTGCAGCAGCCATCAGTTAACAAATTTTTTTATATTGGCGTCATTATATAATACTTCAGCATGTTAGTGGTTACTTTGAGTGTCATTACCTTATATATTTAAACAGGGTGGAATGAAAGAGATGGTCAGCCGGTGGAACTTAGACTGGCTGGAATGTACGACAACATGATGCCACAAGTGACTAAAGAAAAAGGGGAAAAGAAAAACATACGCTGTGAGTACTCTTGATATAGTAAATTGATGATGCCATCAGTGACTAGTGCAGACTAAAAAGAACTACTAAAAGTTATTTGAAGTCATCGAGAAACCAGAATTGTGAACATGGTATGTACTACTCAGACTGGTCTTTGGTGACAACAACTTCTATACAAATCCCAACCGATAAATATATTACTCAGACTGAATTTTGGGATAACAATTTATACAAATCTCAATCGATATGCCGTCTACATCTTATTATATCTGTGTCTCTCCTAGCAAAACACAACGTCACAACCAACATAAAGGGAAAGAGATCTGCCCACATCACCACCTGCAGTATTAGATAAGACGCAGACACGCAGTATATATTCAGTCCTTATCCTCCTCCCAGATGACTCAGTTCGATGGTAGATATCTCATGCCACGTTCAGAACGACCTTTTATCTACTGAATGAATGCCATCTCCGGGATTTGGTTCTTGTGTGGTAAACAAGTTTGGGTACGAAAAATAGGGATCATCCTCTAGTGATGTCAAACGTTGAGGCTGGTGATTAGTGGACTCATGTTTCAGAACTTGATTATCATTAGAATTTGATTCAACTTCAGTTTTGGGTTCCTCATATATAGAAGGTTTTGGTGTTTCTGATTCTAGGTTAAGGCCGTGACTTGGGTGGGTATCCAATGAGTATGAGGTGCTATTTATACCATTAAATGACTTCTGATGATCAAACCATGGTGTTCCCCCAGCAGCGGACTGATCGAGATTTTGGGTACTGAATACCTCTTCACTTCCCTCTGATGCGTTCTCATGTCTTTTCCTGATGAGCTCAGTGATTCTGACTTGCGCGAGCCTTGCTGCAGAGCGGGCTGCATCTGCTGCACGTTCTGCAGACTCGGCAGCAGCATGGGCAGCAGCTAAGACATCCTGCAAATCTACATCCACTCCAGTTTTGGTTTTTGAAATGGATATGGACTGCTCAGTATGCCTCGCAGAAACTGATGCAGAAGATAAAGCTGGGGAAGAAACAAATGGCAAGAACTGTTTGTCTTCTCTTTCACTGACCAGACTATCGGGTGACCCCTGTGGTGTAGCACCAACCTGCTCTGGCATAGATGACACGGACTGTATGACTGCTTCATGAAGAATTTTCTCATTGCCCCCAGAAGATTTTGTAGGTTCATAGTCAAATTCAGATGGTAAAGGGGCTTGTGGTGGAAATGTTTCTGAGGCTGAAGTAGCAGACATTGGTTGTACTGACACCTTTGGAACTTCCGGAAAATCTAATGTGTCCAACTCTGAATCTGAATCAGATTGTATATTTGATGCTTCAGCACTTGCAGAGTAGACGGTTGCATCATGTTTCTCAAAGGGAAGAGGTATTTTAGATGGACTATCAAACTGGGTTGGACCATTCTACACGGAGAAGGAGTGAAACATCAGCTGAAAAGACAAGTAATATCATGTCAAATTAAGCAGAAAATGTATGACTTACCAATAGATCTTCATGTGACTTAAAAAACTCGGTTTCAGATGCAGCTGGATCCCAATCTAATTCATGTTCTTCAGCGATTTCCTTCAGTAACTTCAGCTTCACTTCAGCTGGAGGGGCACGAACTGATAGCAGCTCAATGAGCTACAAAAATCAGCAAACACAAGAAGTTTCATCGTATCAAAGGAAAACTGTCAGAAAGCATAAAAAAATATCCATACAACTCTATTCACATTGCAAGTGGTATTAGTAAAACCTGGCGATTGACACCACAGTCCGGCATGAGTTCAGTTGCAGCTGCAATGAACTCTTTTCCATATTTTGAAGCAAATAGCATCTGAACTTGCTGTAGTTCCGGCAAGTCTGCACATCTTGGTGCAGCAAAACACACACTTGAAATTGCTTCTTTCAGGTCCAGAGGGCATTCCCTGGTCATTTTCACATTTGTTAGATACTTACCCTGATTGTATAACTAAGTCATAAGTAAACTAATAAACAACAAAAGGAATTCATGTTCCTTTTATTCACTAGCCATACACATTGGTTGGGAAGAAATTACTGGCATAACAACAACAGAATCAAATAGCAGTTCTGAACATATATAATAATGTATATAAGAGCAAGTCCAATGGGGGGTTATATGGGCTGCTAAAGGCAAATGAAGCACCCCAACCACAAAAATGTCATTCCAATGGGGCTACTAAAAGGGTCTTAAATTTGGAAGGAGTCAAAAACCCAGCCAAAGTTAACACCTTCGCTAGCAGCTGCTATAATAAGTTCAGGAGACGGACGGCATAGTTTCTACCGTCCGTGTGTTAAATTTCGACAAACGGCAGAAACTGTGCCGTCTGTTGAAAAAAATTTCAAAAAATAATAGACGGATGGCAGAAACTATGCCGTCCGTATCATTTATCCCTTCAAAACAGAAAACACGATTGTATTGGTTTTTTTATTTTGGGGAACCCAATTTAGCAACTCTCCATTAAACTTGCTATAACATAAACAACCAATTAAAGTATATATTAACAATACATGTCAACTAGAGGATAAATTTAGAGTAGTAACCTCTGAGTTTCAATAATAGGTAGTCGAACGGCAATAAGTTCACAATATAGCTCAATAATCTCCTGTGCTGCCATCATATTCTCCTCCCGTACAATATGCTCCACCTGAAATAAATTTTTAATCAACCTCTCGAATCATTATAGTAAATGTAAACGCAATAATAATATATATACTGCATGTGCCGACTAGAAAAGTCGGTAAAACCTTTGAGTGATGATACCAGAGGTCTGGGGCTCAAACCCCGCCAGCATCAAATAATAATAATAATAATAATAATATATACCCGAATGCGAGCAGTAGCTTCTTGGCCAGTTTGAAGAAGCTTAGAAATGTCTCTTCTCATTTGCTTAATCTGAATCTCTCTACGGTTTCTCAATAACTTAATCCGTGGAATTGTCAGCTTAAGTAAAGTTTTACTGAATTTTTCACAGACAAAAAACAAACAATAAATAATTGGTAAACACTAGTGAAAGCAATTAAACGATGGAAAGAGAGAGAAAATGGGTTTTACCACTTGGCTCCTTTGAATCCTTTACTGAAAAAAGCATCAAGCATCGACATTTTTTTCTGTTGTTGATCAAATTGAAGAAAATTGATATGAAAAAATCAAATCTTTTTTTCTAAATAAGAAAAAATCAAATCTTTTTGATATGAAAAAATCAAATCTTTTTTTCTAAATAAGAAAAAATCAAATCTTTTTTGTGGATAAATAATTAATTAAAGATTAAAGAGACAAAGACAAGAAAGTGTACCTAATCGACACGTAACCAACACGGCCAACACACACAACTTCGAGGCCAAGGAAGCTGGCTGTTTACATATTACGCGGCAGAAAAACTAGTAATTAATATTTTACTTTTTTAACACGAATTGATTTGGAAACTAGTATCATCCGCATTCCATCTGAAATGACATTTATCCACCCCCTTTGGCTAAGTCCAATGGTGCGGCAAAACATCAAATTTCACGTAAAATGTGATGCAATGGTACGTTAAAATGTTATACCGCCAACGCAATTTTTATAAATTTCTCTATTTATGCAGTCAATTTTAATAATATAGCGTATGCTCTGTACCCCATAGCTAGTGGCGGCCAGCAAAAAAAATCCAAATAACTTTGCACGCCATTGTCAGTGGCGGTTAGAAATTTGATTTAATTCAATTAATAACCTACACGCTACTCCCAATGGCGGTTAGAATTCAATTATTATTTTCCACCGGCCACTCCCAATAACGTAATTTATGCAATTACCATTCTATCCTACCCTTTCAAATAACAAAAGTGGATATTATTGTTGCACGCCAATATCACTGGCGGGTGCAGAACCAAACCATTGGGTTTGATTTCGCTATCCCAATAACGGTATCCACTGTGCTATTGTGGTTTGGTGTTTTGCTGCACCAAACCATTGGACTTAGCCCCATTGGACTTAGCCTTAGAGCATTCCCAATGCAGGTGGTTTTGGGGGGTTTGTGACTATAGTCACTGGTTTTTGTGAAAAAGGGCGGTTCAATGCAGAGGTGAAAAACTGGTGACTATTTTCCCCATTTGAAATGAAGGTGAAACCTTCCACTGAGATAATGGCTGACTTGTTAACTTCGGATGGGATGTTGGATTCCATCTCGTGTGTGTGTGTGTTTTTTTTTAAATGGGTTTTTTTTGACGAAATGTTTTATTCCGTCTGCATGATTTTTTGACTTTTTTTGGGTTTTTTTAAATTTCAGACGGGATGTTTTATTCCGTTCGGAACGTTTTTTCGATTTTTACGTTCAGACGGAATCTAACATTCCGTCCAAGATTAATATTCACTTTTGCAACAGCTTCACCTTGCTTTTCACCGTTTTGGTGAAAAGATGGGGAATAAGTGCCTACGTGGAAGTGATAAAAGCATTCCCAATGCAAGTGAAAAAGAGGGAGATGTGAAAATTTTCACCTCATTTTTGTGCAAAACCAGTGCCCAATGCAGAGGTGAAAAAGATGGTGACTATTTTCCCAAGTCATTCCCAGGCTGAAACTTTCAACCATGATAGTGGCTGACTTGTGAATTTCGGACGGGATGTTGGATTCCGTCTCGTGTGTGTGTGTTTTTTTTTTAAAAAATCGGTTTTTTTTCGGACGGAATGTTTCATTCCGTCTCGCGTGTTTTTTTTTTTTAACTTCAGACAAAATATCAGACGGAATATTACATTCCGATATTACATTCCGTCTCGATCAAAAAACCTCCAGACGGAATCCAACATCCCGTCTAATTTTTTTTTTTCCACCTTTGCATTGCGCAGCTTCACCTTACTTTTCACCAAAACGGCGATAAGAAGGAGAAAAACTGCCTACGTGGAGGTGATAAGAGGGGGAAAAAATTCACCTACATTGGAAATGCTCTCAAGATAAATATTCACATGACCACCTTATAACTTCCCCACCTGAAAATAGTAATCTCTATCCCCAATACCTAATAAAGTAATCCACGTCAGCCATTTTGCTATTTTCTCGTATAAAACTGGCGCCAACTTCATTTCACTTCACTCCACTTCTCACTTCTCACTTCTCATTTGACACTTCCTCATTCTCTATCTCTTGCGATCATGGTGTTCCAAAGGAGTCTATTGAAGAAGACGTTGGAATCAAAGAACAAGTTTTGTAGATTCTCATCGGTTTCTGCTCCAAAGATTCCACCTTTTGATTACGAACCGAAAAAGTACAATGGCCCATCAGCTGATCAAGTTTTTGAGAAGCGGAAAAAGTTTCTTGGGCCTTCTTTGTTTCATTACTATCAGAAACCTGTAAGCATTTTGCTAAAAAAAGATTCTTTTTTTGTTAGTTTAGAACAATGTCTTTCAATTGAGTGTTTATCTTTATGTTGTCTCCCTTGATTTGTCTGTTGATACTGAAAATGTAGGTTCTTGAAGATTTGTGGATTGAGATTGAGATTTTTATTGATCTTGATTCACAATGCTGGTAGAATTGAAATGGTTATGGTTCACAATGAAATAGTGGGTGCCCATAGTTGTTTCAATTTGGTCTGGATTGTTATTTTGTGTTGCATTAAGGATTAATTAACAGCGCAAGTGAATCTGCATACATGTACAGTTTTATTTTATTGATTTGTTATGGTTAGGGAAAGGGAAAGGGAAAGGGCAAATAGATATATGTTGGTTTTGAAATGATTTGCCAATGGATGATTGAGTAGTTGAAGTAAGCAAATTTTATTTTATTACACTGGACCTATCTGTTTATATTATAAAAGGGAAAAGATTGCATCCTAAGGCAGTGGACACTAACCCCTTTGAAAACAAGAGGTAGTGGGACTAGTGGCTATTGGGTAGGAACAGAGGAGTGCAATAAGATTTTTCTAAGAGGTCAAAGGTCAACTACTCTATTGTATTTATCTGATTACTTGTTTTGCTCAAAAAACCAATTATTATATTTATAGTATGAAATTTACATATTCCTCGTAGATCTTGATTATGTACATCTAGTAATATTGCATCTTCATAGAAATTTCAATGTTGACTAGGAATTAAGTACACATTTCCTTGTATGAGTTCCTTTGACATTGTTTATGGTTCTTTCAACATGTACAGCTCAATATCGTTGAAGGAAAGATGCAGTATTTGTTTGACGATACTGGGAAGCGTTATCTCGATGCATTTGCTGGAATTGTTACTGTGTCCTGTGGGCACTGCCATCCAGAAATTGTGAATGCTGTCGTGGAGCAAAGCAACCTTCTCCAACATGCCACAACTATATATTTGCACCATGCTATTGCTGATTTTGCCGAAGCATTGGCTTCAAAGATGCCTGGAAACCTGAAGGTGACCCCTCATTTGGATCTTTATATAGTTAGGATTAGCTAAATTTCCATATTCTAAAACTAGATGATAGGATCGTATCTTACAATCTGCATAGGATCCAAGGCATTCTGCAATACTTATGCAACACCACCTTTTCCAGTTTCCAAAAGCAAAACAACTTTTCCCTCTAAGCCCTTTATTTCCCCAATAAATTCTTCTAAGGATTTTGAACATTTTGTTCTAGTGACTCATAAATTTAAATAAGGGAACACTTTTAGTGTTGATTGATGATTTGATAATAGTCCTTTGTCACATTGCCTCTCACATAATATGTTTTTCCATAGATTTCTTGGTTCGAAAATGTTAGCTCTCAATGCACAAACCAGATATCAATAAAACCACCATCGTTTTTCAAACAATATATGCGTTTAATAATTATATTTCAAGAACTATTCTAGACACAATACCACTAATTCACCTGGGAGAAGTTCAGGTTGTATACTTTGTCAATTCTGGAACTGAAGCAAATGAACTTGCAATGTTGATGGCGCCGGTTATATACTGGTAATCTTGGTATGATTGCCTTGAGAAATGCATACCATGGTGGAAGTGCAGGAACCATGGGATTGACAGCTCTAAGCACTTGGAAGTACCCAATACCAGAGGTTTGTATTTTCTAATCTATCGCGGCTATTCCTTTGCTTTTTGGTGTATGAAATGCACAGTTGACTAAGATAGTTTATGAATGTACCTCCTAAAGGCAACTGTTATTACCTCTCAGCTATATACTCTCTGAAATTTGTGCAGGGTGAAATTCATCATGTCATAAATCCGATCCTTATCGTGGAGTTTTTGGCTCTGATCACGAACAGCTACGCCAAAAGATGTTGAAGACCACATTAACTATGGTAGTTCGGGGAGAGTTGCAGGGTTTATTGCAGAAACTATTCAGGTGGGAGTTGATTGTTTGCAATAAGAACTAGTTTTAGCCTTTATCATTATGCTGATGGGGACATTGATAATTTACTTTGCTAATAATTTTCTCTTCATGTATACTTCAGGGAGTTGGAGGAGGAGTTGAACTTGCTCCTGGATACTTGAAACTGGTGTATGAAGTTGTGCGTAAGGCAGGTGGTGTCTGCATAGCTGATGAAGTACAAACTGGATTTGGTCGTACTGGAAGCCATTACTGGGGATTTGAAACACAAAATGTCATTCCTGACATTGTCACCATGGCAAAGGTTTGAGTCTCAACTCTTTCCGACAATGGCATCAAATTTTCGTTTTACAAGTGTTTATTTTAAAAGCTCTTGTATTTAACTGAAAGAACATCCAGTCTTTGGCATCTCTTTATTACAGCAGTGGGCCCTTTTAACAACATATTTTTTGAATTTCCATTAATTGTTCTGTACAGGGCATTGGCAATGGCTTACCATTGGGAGCTGTTGTGACAACTCCTGAAATAGCAAATGTATTGGCTCAGAAAATTCTGTTCAACACTTTTGGTGGGAACCCTGTATGTTCTGCTGGTGGACTTGCAGTGCTTAGGGTTATTGAAAAGGAAAAGCCAGGCACATTGTGCTGATGTTGGCTCTCATCTAATTGAGCGCTTGAAATCTCTTCAACAAAACATGAAAGTAAGTTTTATCCTTTATTATTTCACCTCCCCGAGGCATGCTATTTTTCCACTTGCTGGTTGGAATGGATAAAATGTTTACGTTGTTAGTTAAGGTTCATCATTGGTTATAATTATGTGATGACTCTGCTCATTTCTTGCAGCTATTGATGTCACTGATAGACGTCTAAGACATAATGTATTCGTTGAGTCTCATATTTTGCCTTGATCTTGTTTCTCAGTTATTGGAGATGTAAGAGGGAGAGGCTTAATGGTAGGGATAGAACTTGTGACTGATAGGAAAGAGAAGACACCTGCCAAAGCAGAAACAGCAGTTTTATTTGAAAAGCTTAGAGGTAGTATGTTCAGACTGACTAAATTTGAATTGGAACATGTTCTATCATTGTTCATCCTTTTGACATATTTATTCATCTTGCATTCTGTATGTTTCGAAGAGCTGGGAGTGCTGGTTGGCAAAGGCGGCTTACATGGAAATGTTTTCAGAGTAAAACCACCCATGTGCTTCAACAAAGACGATGCTGGTAAATCCCATCTTACACACAGTCTATCTTAATACTTCTACCAGTGTTTTTCTGATTTTGACTCGGAATCTATGTGCAGATTTCTTGGTGGATGCATTGGACTATGCAATCTCTAAGATGTGAGGATTGGCAAATTCCAGAAGTTAGATTCTCATGAATAAAATCTTGTGCTGAGGTTTCATTTGAATATGTATCTGCTATGGAATTTCTTGCAAGATTAATCCTCTAGTGTGGTCCAGTGAAATGCATGTGTAAAGGTCTGAGTGTCTGACGTGGGAAATCAGGATACAGAATTATCTAAATGTTCTCAGCATTAGATATTTAGGTGGTGTGAAATCCTCCAATGGTATAAAATCACATGGCTTCCAATTTTATCAGAGAAATCTGTTGCCTAACCCAAATTTCTCTGATGGTCATTATCATTGAACAGCTACACGTATAGTGGCCCCACGCACCTTCAACAGGGGAGGAAAAGGCCGAACCTGGTGGTGTGTGTAAACCCAAATTGAAGAAATGAAGCTAAATCTGAAGTGGCCTACATAGACGACTAGTTACTCTGTAAAAATTGTTCTGGAACCAGCTAACCACAAAAAGGTTGGGCAGCAGACGTGTTGGAAGAGTCTATAACAAATAATACATGGAATCACACTGGAGATAATCTAAAAGTTAGTAGTGAAAGCCTGAAAGGTAAAAACTGACACTTCAAGAGAAAAAGAGTCTGTCAAAATAATTTAACTGAAACAAGTGCAATCTTATAGTGAAGCCATCTAACAGAATCAAAAGATTAATCTACACAACTATACATAGGGCCACGGGGAAGTCATGCTATCCTCATTGCAAAATGTGTATGTTAGTATGTTACTACCAAATTTATCACAATTGCGTTTCTTTCCATTTCTCAATTCCTTTTCGGTTTCACCATCTATTAAAAGCAGTACACAGAAGCAGTTTGGATAGGATGCTTGTATAGACTACCAGATTAGTAGGCATTCTGACTGCCTTGATACGTGTGCCTTCATGCAGAAAATAAAAACTGGTAGTGAAGTCAGGACAAAGAACAATTTCTTTTATTAAAACTCGAGAAAAGAAAAAGAATCATTTTTTTTTCTTTCATTTTTTTTCTCTTCTCTTCTATAGATGATATACACAATCGCATAATTGTTACAATGATACAATCAACCATGTTTCATTAAATTCTAACAATACCCGCAATTAGTGGCCTGGACTGTTCCTCAGAACAACTCACAACATCCTGCGTCTGATTCAGCAACAACTACTAATGTCCGCAATAAAGGAAAGCATAGCTGGGCTTGCCTGGGATCACTATACTCAAGTTGATAACCAATCAGGTTGCATCAGAAAATCAATATCCTCGAGTTGATAACCAATCAAGTGATGGCATCAGGAAAGTATAGCTGGATTGGCTGGGATTGAATTCATCTGAGCATCTTCTGAAGATCAATCACTTGTTGCCGCTGCTCTGGTGGTAACGACCTCAACTGCTCCGGTGTCAGACTCTTTACTTGCTCCAGTAGGGCTGACTGCACTTCAGGTGCCAGCTGCAACAGTAACAACGTAAAAAATCTGACAGTATGGTCTATGGCAATATGCACTGATGCACATATACACAAAATAAAATTTCTTTTAGTAAAAAAGAACAAAGAAAATACAAGCACTAATCAGCCAAACATGAGATTGTATGAAGTAACACATCCTTCATATCACGGTTAATGCAGGACTTTGAGCAACTGCAGGTAGACTAAAGTAGTTCAGATATGCTTTGAGTGTAGTCATTCAGATTAATATTATCAAACCTCGACTGAAGTTGAGGTTCAGGTCTTACAGAGATGTATAGTAAATTTGCAATGAAGCAGTCCCATATATTTAAGATAGCACAAAGATAATACACACCATCAGCATGCAAGTGTGGAATCTAGTTTTCAAATTATGTAAAATCAAATTTTCATGAGTTCACTTTTGACCCAGGTCGGTACAGTCTAAAGATAATAAAATTAATAGCAAAGAAGCAGTACCTGCAACATTTGGTCGTTGGAATTCTGCACCATTTCAGGACTTGGCCCAGATTCACTTGCAGTATTAGTGTTCTGACTCACCATGGTACGTATGGCACTCCTTCCATCTTCTAACTTTGCTAGTTTGGATGGATGACGAGCCGGTTCCATATTATTACGAGTCATACCTGTTTGGCCCAGTACCCCCAAATGCAAGTTTGAATTACTTCCAGGGACCCATCTTGTTTCATTTGTTACTTCAGAAGATTTTTCATAGTTGTTATTACCAATCTCTGGTAGCCCAAATGTTGTCATAGAATTTGACGAACCAGGCTGTTGCTGAACAGTTACAGAAGGGGAAAAGAATATAAATGACAGAAATAACTAAAACTCCCTGGAAAACTGTGTCTACTGCAACTAAGTCCTTGTTTTGTAATGCAAAAGTTGTCGCAACAGAATCTGGGAAATCTAAGTCGGACTCTATGTTCAGAAAGGGTCCACTAGGAATAATGATAAAATGTTCCGTTACAAAAAGGATATGAAATTTCATCAAACTTTGCAACTAATTAGTACTTGCAAAATTTTACAAACCGTGACATGATTTAGGAGCAAAAGGTA
The DNA here is from genome assembly GCF_015680905.1 of Coptis chinensis. Taxonomy (NCBI): domain Eukaryota; kingdom Viridiplantae; phylum Streptophyta; class Magnoliopsida; order Ranunculales; family Ranunculaceae; genus Coptis; species Coptis chinensis. The sequence goes on along the minus strand of NC_141461.1, from coordinate 5,734 downwards.
AGGTCAACCCCCTGTAAATATTGGATCTAATGGACAAAAACCTACGTGTTGTTACACAATCTTTTGCAGTATCCAAGCAGGGCTAAATTGCTAAATTGTATAACAAGAATTGAGAGGAGCTCCCCAGATGGGTTCACCAAAAATAGAACAGCAATTCTGCACTTTTTTTTAAGTCAATACCTACTACGATCAGTACAATACACTAAAAAGTAGATATAATGTGTTCATTGCAATTTATATGAGCAGTTAATGTTTAAAAGAAAAGAGAACACTTCAAAAGTTCTCTTCATCCATTTTGTGCTTGGCTATTTTTTTTAATGCTTTTCTTTCCCATAGAAAACACTATTAGGGTACTAGAAGCCTAGCAGGCAGTGAAGCTATCTTAACTAAATCAATAGAACAAGTATCTCAACACCGTATGAAAAAAAGGAGAAGAAGGAAACATAACAAAAATAAAAAGTTCCATTGAGAATAATCTTTTCTTAACATTAAACAGAAGAGAAACAAGATACTAGTATATGAACAAGGACAACTACAATATTCTCTAACAGTAAAGTTTGGCACCTGAAAGTTCGGTTGTGATAATAGAGGGCGAGGTATAAGTGAATGGTGAGTAAGCGTGAGGGAAAACATTCTGAGTATTATTTGCAGCTCCTACAGGTCGAGGGATTATGTAACAAAGGAGCTTGCATTTGCTGTTCGTGCACTCGATGATTCCAATGCTGGAGGCTGTGAATTAGTAAGAGGTTGTACAGATGGGACTGTCAAAACTCCAGGTTGGGATGGCATTGTCTGTGGGAAAGGTTGATTTTGCGCTTGCTGGGGATGCTGAATTCGAGGCTGTGTAGGAGCTTGCTGAAAGGGAAGGACTGAATGCTGATTATTCCTCGAAGCATTTTGAGGTTCGTGTAAACTTGGTATCATCCCTAGCTGCGTCTTATTCTGTGCTAGAGAAGATTGTACCGAATTGGCGGAAGCCCTGCTAGCTTCAGATCCTGTGCATGCCATCCTGCGTTGGGGCTGCAGGACTGAACTAGGCGACTGTCAATATTTGACATCTGTAACTGCAACAGAGAGCGTTAAATTTTTATAAAGACATTATTTAAGTGGGTATCAAACAAAAGATGACAATAAAGATTGAGTACAAACCACTTGCGGAGATACCATCCCCAGCATTATCTGTGCCTGCAAAATCACAAGAACAAAGTTTTAGATTGCTACTCTGTATCACTACGAGATTAATAGACATTATGACAGAGTATACAGACAAAACAGACAGAAGAAGTATGAAAACATCGAATTTAAGGGTTTTGGAGCATGTGAAATTCCAAAAGGTACCTTAAGATCGAAAACAGGCATGTGCGTGGTTGATACTTTGAAGTGGGAATTATTTGAAGGACCCACAACAAACTTCTTTTGATATATCATAAAGGAGACGGAGGAGTGTGTGCATGATTTGGTGGTAATGAAAAAATAAAATAAAATAGAAAAAGTGAGGGGATGGGGCAAAGAGAGTCGGATATTTAACTGTGACTGATGGTGGCGCCAAAACTACGGTTACTTGGGCTAGTGTATGGACAAGCTTCAAAGTTCCAGATGAGATGAGTCCTAAACCTCCTACAGTAATATTCACATTATTCAGCATACTATAAACAAGAAGGGGTGTAAACAGGCTGACTTTGGTCTGCCCTTTGGCAATTCAATTTTCTGTAAAACCATACAATAACACAAAGGGGATTAAGGATCCCTCAAAACTTATTTAAAAGGGTCTCTCAATATCTATTTAAAGAAACATCAACAACAGACAACAACCTGAAAAAGCGCTTTTAGGAGCAATGGACATAACGAAAATAGTTGGCGCGCCAGCTCCCTGTTTTGCGTAGTCATTACCTGTATGACTTAAATGTCAAAGCAGAACGAAAGGGTGATTTTATAAAAGCACACGAACAGAATAGAAATTCCCACCTTCATCTCTGACATAATATCATACAATTGTTTCCTCGACATCTTAGCGAGATAAAGCGTCAAAGGATCACTGGCCAAACCAGACTGACTTTGCAAACCATTTTGCATTGAGCGCATACTATCAGCCTGCACACCGCCCAAAGCTCCTGCCATGACAGATGCAGCAGTAGAAGATAATGGGAGACCAATTGGCTGGTAGAGAGCAGAATCCCCAAGGATCGCAGGGCCACCTGATGATTTTTGCGCATCTGCTATATATCCATAATGAGCTTCCATGATTTGGTGATATACTTGATATCAAGTTGGACACAAATCAAATAAAGAAAAATAACAGAGTAGTAATCTAACCAGTATTGGAAGTCAACCCTGGCCCTCCACGACCCTGAAAAAGATGAAAAAACAAATGAGCACACCTTTGTTTTTGTTACTATAATTTAGCTAATAATTTTAAGTGCTTATGCTTGAATAATATCACTATGAAAAGGTTCTCTGAGTGTTTGTTTCCTCCCCTCAAATGATATCAGAGCAAAGAGACTATCCTCTAACTCAGTCTAAACATTTCAACAATCATATGAATACTTAACAGCATTACAAAATTGTTCAAATTCATCAAGCATCATGACAAGTACAAAATCATATGGAATTGCATCATAGAAAAGAAAGTAAAAGTGAAGCGAGCATCAACCACAGTATACAAGAAAGTAAAACATGCATGAAAAAAAGCTAATAAGCTTTCAGGTATATACGCATAAAATTACCTGTTCACGGTTCCTGTCGGAGCCTTTGTCATTTTCAGCAAAATCAACTCGTAACTGACGTCCATTGATTTCATAACCCTGAAGATTACGGCGTGCACTTAGAGCTGTCTCTTCATCCTTATACTCACAGAACCCATAACCTTTAGGTTTACCAGTTTCTCTGTCGATGACTAATCTGAAACAAAAGATCGTGAATGAGAAACAACAACACCCTTTCACATTCTCATCTTTCACAATTCACAGTAGAGTGAACTAGTTACCACTTATCGAAAAATATATTAGTCCATCAAATTGCAACTACAAACAAATTCTTTATCACTTTGAACCAAGCTCATTGTTTCAGTTAAATTTTCACTTCAACAAGTTAGCAGAACAAAGCCAAATCAATAAAAAAAATAAAAAATGTTCCTATGCAATTGCATCCATTGCAATATTAAACCCCAAATCATAAATAACAGTTTACAAAAACAAAAAGTTAATTTCTTTATTGGATTCAAATAAAAAGCAAGCCAACAAGACAGTGAATAAAGAAAGGGCCCAGACCTGAAAGAAACAACGGGGCCAACTTCTTCACAGATTTGAATAAGCTGTTCTTCACTTGCATCATATGGTATGTTACCAACTGCACATATTCAAAACAAAAGTATATCTAAACATAAATCTGTAAATCAAGTTTAAAAAAAAAAAAAAAAAAAAAAAAAAAAAGTTTAGTTTTTAGAGAGATAGGCAAGAAAGAAACGTACCAAAGACACAGCGATGTTGAGAAGGGTTGTTGGCCATCTATCATAAGTTGCCAAATGTTATAGCCCACATTCTTTCTTCTTCTTCTTCTTGGAAACAAAGAAAAAAAAGACAAAGTTTGGTTTTTTACTGTTTCTGTTCTTCTTTCGTCTTAAGTGAGAAAGAGAAATAATTAGGATGCGTATTTTTGTCTTAATTTCGGTTTAGTTTTTGCTATCTCGGGTTTAGGCATTTTTGTGAAATTGGCAAAAAATCTGCCCATAGAGTAGTACTCTTTCAAAAAAAAAAAGTTTTCTCTTTTAGTTAGACTCCAAAACCATGTTTCAAAAGTGTATTTATGTATTTATTAAGATCAAGTGTGTTCTATACTTCAATGCGTACTTTAGCAATCTAGCACGTGTCTCCTTTCGAAGCACTTTTGAAGTCGGGGTGTCATTTTTCACATGATGGAATTCTTGGTGAATGATCATTAATTCAATCAAATAACAACAACTTGATTATAGTTCATGTCTTGATGCTGAAACACCAACACTACTCACTTGGATAAATCAATTTTTGTGTGGTTTGATGGAGAATATGTAAGTTATATGGCTCTTTCACGTAATGCTCCTAAGAGTATAAGTTCATCTTACACAATGTTTAGAGCACTTGTTTGGGTGTTCCGGTATATCGCTTTGATAATGTCAATGACTTCACAAACCTATTATGAGAACGAAACTTCACACGAATGTCAAGCACTTCTCAGATATTATTTTTGTCTTTCAATATTTTTAGGACCCCTGTTCATTCAATTCTTGTGTATCATAAGTTGTTAACATAGTTGCTTTCCTCTAATTTTTTAAGCAAACTTTCTACTTATGTGTCTTCAGTAGTTGCATATTATTGAAACCACAAACAATCAAGAAGCAACATTTATCCGTTAGTTTATTCATGAGTGCATCGCAAACCATATATTACAAAGGCCGATTTGAAGAACTAAAAAAGATATATGCTCTGAAGCAATTTCAAGGAGTCCATGGCGAATGAGTTGAGTGTGCCTCTAGTGATCATGGCCTTATATGCTAACCTCTAGCTATTCATTCCCTCCCACCACAACTGCTCCATTGATTATGGAGTCGTTCTTTCTAACCTTAGAAATTATGTGCTCTAAATGGAAAATAGAATCACGCTAGTGATATCACATTTATTCCTTCAAGAGTCGCTCTCTTGAATATCGAATACTAACTTTCCACCAAAAATAAAGATGTTAATTATCTCGATTTTGGCAAAGGACAAACAATTTAAACATCAAGATAACAACATCACCTTTCACCAATTCATTGCCTCTTCATCTATTGTTTGTTTCCGATTTAAAATGTTTACCTTTCATCAATGTGTTGCTTTATGTTCAAGCATTCATGTCATTGCCTATGTTTATTCTCGTTATCAAATACAATAGTTAGTATATATATGCACAATGCAAATCATAAGGTGTAGTTCTCTACATAATATATACACCCAAACTAAAAGTTCAATTTTGTTTTATTACATCTATCAGAAAACCGTGATTATAAGATCTTAATTTTCTATTTTTAGGAAATAATTGCAATAATCTTTCATATTTTTAAGGAAATAATAGCTATATATTCCAAATTGAAAGAGGTTTCCTTATGAATTTGTGGGGTAATTATGAGATCTTTCCTATTTAAAGATAGTTGATATTAATTTAAAGATAATCAACGCTTGCAATTGATGGACTCTCATAGTCTCATTAGAGCTTGCCAATCAAGTAGATATCAGTGTCACCACAAACTCCATTAGAAAATGCCACATATGAGAGAGAAAAATCCTTCCCTCGAGACTACACATTTGGTAGCAAATTTCCGAACACACACACATGAACACATCAACTACATCACAAATAATCTATGGAGGCACAAATTGTAACAAGCAATATAATTCGAAGCATTAAATCTATTTCCTTTTAACTCTACCTTAATATTCAACTTGATTGCGTACTCTATCAGTCTATCCCATATTCCCATGCATCCCATTCCCAATCCCCTATGAAGTTCAGGTGTCGTTCAAGCAAAAGCCCCATTTCCACTTAAGGTTTTGGTCCAACACTTCACCTGATCGAATTCTTGTTGCATTTTCATTAAATCAATCAAATCAAACCAACTTGATTATAGGCTCCCAACTCCTAACTCCCAAGCATTTTCATTTTTTCCAAACCTATATCGCCCCCAACTCCTGGGTCATTTCCAGTGCTCCCAAAAGAGTTGTTTCCA